>NC_071988.2:91425000-92675000 GCF_028885655.2 Pongo abelii | reverse complement strand
TATTTTTGGTCATATGTCTGTAAGAACTGAAGTATTTGTATAGTTTTTGTTAAATGTTTAACAGACTAAGTTGCATTTATATATCCCTTTGTCATTCTTAACAAAATAAGTATAAAAGCAATTTTGGATTAAAAACAAATTTGACTTTAAAAATTATTTTCCTTGATATAAAATACCTCAAGAATTTGAAAATCTGGTTCTCCTTTAGTGATAGCAAAGTCGTTTGCTTTTTTGTCACTAAAAAAGACAAATGCCACCCAGGATGGCGAACACTAAAGTGAGATATATAATACATGCCCATTATTTCTTACTCATGTTTTAATATATTGTTTTAGTTTGACAATTTTTACCATTCACCAAGATAATTCTTGAGAGAAAAAGAAACCAGAATGGGGATGTCATCTGATTCTTGTAAAGGGCTGTTTATAACCTAAACACATGCAATTTTAATAGAATGGCCACAGACCAAAATGTCAATTAAAAAAATGGTTCCAGAATACAGTTAATTGTAGAATTCTAGACTTTCCTGTGTCTTACATCAACAAAAACTAAATTAGTTAGGCTATCACCTAACTAAAATGCTCATTATGTTTTCATTAAAGTTTCTGAAGCGCCACACTTCAAAGAACATTCTGCATTATCTAAATATAGCATAGAAGGTGTTACAGCTATTGATGTTACATGGAATTTAGTGATTTTGTTTATTTAAATGACAATAACAACAAGGAAGTACATTAAAAATAATCTTATGATTACGCCAATTCATGTGAGGGTTAGAATTAATGCATATTCTAAGGAAGAAAATTAGAAAATCAAGCAGTTCCTTAAGAATAGCATTCTTGGGCCTATTACATATGCCAGCCACACTGAATGTGACTATATCAAAGTATCAATAATTTTGCCTAATTCATGGGGTTCGGTGGCTTTCTGATTTCTACTAGTCCCAATACTGCTGTTTTTAAGCTATGGTTTTCATTTTGCCACCACAGATCTATGGCTTTCTGATTTCTACTAACCCCAATCCTGCTCTATTTTTAAGCTATGGTTTTCATTTGCCACCACATATGCACATAAGGTGTGTGATGGCATCTTTATTCCATGTTTATGATCATTTGTTGGTGTAGGACTCTGGAAGAACATTTCATGTTAACACCCTGAGCCATCTGCCACAGAAAATCACAGATTATGCTGTGATATTCCTAACGGAAGTCTTGATGCTGAAAGACTTTGACTAAAGACTCGAGGCTGATAGAACAGACCAGTTACAGTGTGGGATAACAGACTGATACACCCCTTTAAAAAGGATGGTGAATACAAAAAAGACTGTCAATGGAGTACTGGTATTTGACCCATGTTCCACTGAGCATTAGGGCTCTGTAGAAGTGTCTAATACACAAATTAAATACCTGATAGACAGGCTAGCAAAGGTAATCTGTTTCATTTTAAGTGTTCATACTGATGGATTGCTAGTGGCTCCGTGAGGGATGGAAAGAGACTGGGTCATTGACCATGGCCTCAGCAAAGGTAATGGGAGCCAGAACAAGTGGAATCGAAGTGTAAGTGTAAAGGAGAAAGACTGCAGTGGAATAAACTTATCAGAAAAGGACTGTGATAAGTTTAATTTGATAAAGAAAAACCTGGAGTGCCACATGCAATGGACATCTTTCTTTGTCACACCAGATTCATTCTCTATCCCCCTCTACCACACCCTCTGCCTTAGGAAGTTAACCTATGTGGTCGACTATGGGCTCCCCAGTCTCACTATCTGGGACACACATGTTCCTCTGTGGTTTCCATATACTCTAACCTCACCTTCATAAATAGTGCCTTTATTAAATCCTCAAATTACCTTAATTTGAGCATACCATTTGCTTCCTGCTGGGTTCTTGACTCATACACCAAATATGACTTAAAATTTTGATCAGACCATGTGTGGTGGCTAACATCTGTAATCCCACTACTTTGTGAGGCTGAGGCAGGAGGACTGTTTGAGCCTAGGAGTTGAAGACCAGCCTGGACGACACAGTGACACCCCATCTCTACAAAAATAAAAATAAAAAATTTTCCAGGCCCGGTGGAGTGTGACTGTAATTCCAGCTACTCGGAAGACAGGAGAGAGGATCGCTTGATCCCAGGTGGTTGAGGCTGCAGTAAGCCATGATTACTCCACTGCACTCCAGCTTGGGTTACTGAATAAGACCTCATCTCATTTAAAAAAAATAAAGGAGAATAAAAAAGATTTTGATCTTGGGTGGCCCTAAGGATAGGTGATGTTATTAGCTGAGATAAGGAATATAAGGAGCCAGATGCGGTGGCTCATGCCTGTCATAAATAATGCCTTTATCAAAACCTCAAATTATCTTAACTTGAGCATATCCTTTGCTTTTTGATGGAATCCTGACTCATACACCAAATATGACTTTAAAATTTTGATCAGACCAGGTGCAGTGGCTCATGCCCATAATCCCAGCACTTTGGAAGGCTGAGTTGGGAGGATCACTCAAGGCCAGGAGTTCTGCGGTGGGAGGATCACTTGAGGCCAGGAGTTTGAGATCAAGCTAGGTAACACAGTGAAACCCTGTCTCTCTCTCCCACCCCTAGCCACCCCTCCAAAAAAAGAGAAATGCAGAGAGACGAGTAAGTTCAATTTTGACAAGAAAGTCAACCATGTTTTGAATTTGCCTTTGCTGTATGACAATTGTGAATCATCCACAAAGAGAGACTGGCAGAAAGAAGACATCCAAGTAAAATAGAAATGAAAAAGGACACATTACAACTCATACAACAAAAATACAAAGATCATGAGAGACTATTATGAACAAGTATAGAATAATAAACTAGAAAACCTAGAGGAAATGGATAAATTCCTGGAAACATGCCAATTAAAACTGAATCAGTAAGAAATAGAAAATCTCAAAAGATCAATAATTAGTAGTGATTTTGAATCAGTAATAAAATGTCTCCCAATAACGAAAATCCCAGGACTAGATAGATTCACCGTGGAGTTCTACCAAAAACATAAAGAACTAACCAATCCTCCTCAAACTATTCCAAACAATTGAAGAGGAGGGAATTTTTCTGTATTAGTCAATTCTTGCATTACTTTAAAGAATTACCTGAGAATGGGTAATTTATAAAGAAAAGAATTTTAATTGGCTCACAGTTCTGCAGACTGTACAGGAAGCATGGCTGGGGAGGCCTCAGGAAACTTACAATCATAATGGAAGGCAAAGGGGAAGCAGACATGTCCTACATGGCTGGAGCAGGAGGAAGAGGGTGAAGGGGGAGGTTCTACACATTTTTAAATAACCAGATCTTGTGAGATCTCACTATCATGAGAGCAGCAAGGGGGAAATCTGCTCCCATAATCCAACCCCACCTCTGACACTGGAGATTACAATTTGACATGAGATATGGGTGGGGACATAAATCCAAACCATATCATCCCCTAATAGTTTCTATGAGGTTAATATCACCTTGATACCAAAAACAGACAAGAATAGAAAAAAGGACAAATACAGGTCAATATTTCTGATAAGCACAGATGCAGAAATTCTCAACAAAATACCAGCAACCCAAATCCAACAGTACATCTACAAGATAATATACCACAATTAAGTGGGATTAATCCAGGGATGCAGGGATAGCTCAGCACAATAAATGCAAATCAATAAATGTGACATCACATCAACATTATAAAGAACAAAAACCACACAGTCATCTCAATCAATGCTGAAAAGCAATATGATAAAATACAACATTCTTTCATGATAAAAACTCTCAATAAACTAGGAATAGAAGGAACATACCTACCTCAAAATAATAAAGGCCTTGTACAACAAACCCACCACTAATGTCATACTGAATGAGGACAAGTTGAAAGCCCTTCCTCTAAGAACTGGAAGAAGACAAGGATATCCACTTTCACAACTCCTATTCAACACAGTCTGGAAGTCCTAACTGAAGCAACCAGGTAAGAGAAAGAAATAAAAGACATCAAAATTGGAAAAGGGGAAGTTAAATTGTGCCTCTTTGCTGACAATACAGTCTTACATCTAATAAAACCCAAAAACTCTATCAAAAATCTCTTAGATTTGATTAAAAAAGATTAGTACAGTTGCAGGATACAAAATCAACATACAAAACCCAGTAGCATTTCTATACACCAAGATCTAGCCAAGAAAATAATTTAAAAGGTAATTGCATTTACAAGAGATACAATACAATAAAATGAAATACCTAGGAATAAATTTAACCAAGGGGGTGAAACATCTCTAGAAAGAAAACTGCACAACACTGATGAAATGAAGAGGCCACAAATAGAAAAACTTCCCACACTCATGGTTCAGAAGTCTGCAGATTCAATGCGATCTGTTTCAAAATACTGCCACCTTCACAGAATTAGAAAAAAAAATCCTATTTAATAAAACTCATATAGAACCACAAAGAAGCCTGAATAGCCAAAGCAATCCTGAGCAGCAAAAAGAACAAAGCTGGAGGCAACACATTATCTGACTTCAAGATATATTACAACGCTATAGTAACCACATCAGCATAGTATTGCTATAAAAATAGACACGTAGACAAACGGAACGGAGTAGATAATCCAGAAATAAAAATACACTTACAGCTAAATGATCCTCAAAAAAGCTGACAAGAACTTACATTGGGTAAAGTATACCCTCTTTGATAAATGGTGCTGGGAAAATTGGATACCCACATCCAGAAGAATACAACTGGACTCCTACCTCACCATATGCAAACATCAAGTCAACATTGATTAAAGACTTATATGTAAGACCCAAAACTATAAAAATACTGGAAGAAAACCGAGGGAAAATTCTCCTGGACATTGGTGTAGACAAATAATTTATGATTAAGATCTGAAATTCACCGGCAACCAAACAAAAATAGACAAGTGGGATTTAAACCAAAAAGCTTCTGCACAACAAAAGAAATAATCTACAGAATGAAGAGACAACCTATGGAATGAGAAAATATATTTGCAAATTATTCATCCAACAAGAGACTAACCTTAGAATATACAAGGTACTTAACTCAAGAAAAGAAAAACAAATAATTCCATTTAAGTGGGCAAAGGACACGAATAGACATTTCTCAAAAGAAGACATAGTAACAGCCAACAGGTATATGAAAAAATGCTCAGCATCACTAATCATCAGAGAAATGCAAATCAAAACTACAATGAGATATCATCTTACCCCAGTCAGAGTGGCTATTACTAAAAAGACCAAAAATAAGATGTTGACAAGGATGCAGAGAAAGAGGAAATGTTTTATATGGTTGGTAGAAATGTAAACTACCACAGTCACTATGGAAAACAGTATTGAGATTTCCTAAAAACCTCAACACAGAATTGCCACTTGATCCAGCAAACACAGTACTGGGAATCTACCCAAAGGAAAGGAAATCACTATATCAAAGGGATAGGATATCTGCACTCACATGTTTACCGCAGCACCATTCACAATAGCAAAGGTATGGGATCAACCTATGTGTCCATCAACAGATAAATGGATAAAGAAAATGTGACATACATATATATATATATATATATAGAGAGAGAGAGAGAGAGAGAGAGAGATAGATAGATAGATATAATGGAAAACTATGTAGCCATAAAAAGAATTAAATAATGTCATTTGCAGCAACATGGATAAAACTGAAGGTCATTGTGTTTAGTGAAATAAGTCAAGCACGGAAAGACATACAGTGCATGTTATCACTCATATGTGGAAGCTAAAAAATTTGATCACATTGAGGTAGGGAGTGGAAAGACAGTTAACAGAATCTGGGAAGGGTGATGGGGGTAGGGCAGAGAATAAATTTGGTTATAGGTATAATGATACAGACAGAAGGATCAAATTCAATGTTTGATAAAAGGTTAGAGTGACTATACTTAACAAAAATGTATTGAAAATGGGTGATAGATACACTTAATACCCTTATAACCTTTTGTTATATACATATAACAAAATCTCACACATACCCCATAAATTTGTGCAATAAATAAAATAAAACAGACCAAAAGTATCAAAGGCCCAGATCAAAGTCGTATTTTTTAAGTTTAGAGAAAATTAGCACTCAGCTTTATTTACATTCTAATAAATACTAAAGACACCTTAAAAAATGAAAAATAAAAGACAAATCTCCAAAATAAAACAAAAAAAAGAGCATAAGGGGAAAACATTGCCAAAAAAGAATACCATCTATCCTCCAAAAATGAAGGAGAGATACTTTTCCAGACAAATAAATGCTGAGCAAGTTCACTGCCACCAGACCTGTATTACAAGAAATGCTAAAGAGAATTCTTCAGGGTAAAAGAAGAGGATTCTAATTAGTAACTGAAAAACATTTGAAAGTATACAACTCACTGGTAAAAGTAAGTGTATAGTTAAGTTCAGAAAATTAATACTGTAATTGTAAGGTGTAAATTACTTATATATTTGATATAAAGGATAATGACAAAACTATTTAAAATGATAATTGTTGTAATAATTTGTTCAGGGATATATAACATTAAAAGATATACATTGTAAAATCCAAAACATAAAAAAAATATTGCGGGAGATATAAAGTAAAAGTACAAAATTGTTTTATGCAATGAAAGGTAAGTTGTTATCATCTTAAAATAGCCTGTTATAATTGTAAGATGTTTTATGTAAGCCTCATGGTAACCACAAAGCAAAAATCTCTAGAAGACACGCAAAAGATAAAAAGTAAGAAATCAAAACACAGTGGAGAAAATTATCTAATCACAAAGGAAAACAACAAAAGAGGAAGGAAAGAACAAAGAATCTACAAATTAACCAGAAAATAATTAACAAAATAGTAGTGGAAAGTCTGTACCTATAAAAGTTACCTTGAATGTAAATGGGTTAAATTCTCCACTAAAAAGACAGAATGGCTGAATGGATTTTTTTTTAAAGATCCAACTATATGCTGCCTAAAAGAGACTCATTTCACCTCTGAGGACACACATAGTTTAAAACTGAAAGGATGCAACCAAAAGAAAACAAGGATGTCTGTATTTGCATCAGATAAAATAAATTGTAAGTAAAAAAACAAGACAAAGAAGGTCATCATATAGTGATAAAGGGATCAATTTATAAGAAGACATAAAAATTTTCATTTCAGACTTCATTAAGATGGCCAACTAGAATTGCCTGGCGCTCATTCACTCCACAAAAAGGGACCAAAATAGCAAATAAATAATTACATTTACATTAGAGTGACAGAAATTATGTTGGGAGAGATCCAGAGAAGCAGTGAAATCCCTGTGGAGTGTGAAAGCCCAGGATAGAGAAAGGAAAAGGCATCCTTCTGTTTCGTCACACTATCTTCTTGCTGGGATTGGCTCAGAATCAAGGAAGATTTATTATTATGACAAAAAGACAAACTGGAGGCCCCCAGAAATCCCCATGGCCACCAGAGATACCAGAAGTCCTTGCTACAAGAGAGTCCCCTGTCCTCACAGGTCCAAAATTCAGATTAGGGAGTTTCTAGGAGTTTACACAGCTGCATTGCCCCAGAGTAGGAACTCAGGTTGTATATACTCTACAAGCTAAGGTGCTATGGCATGGCACCATCTTTAAACTGGACTAACTGTTAGAGGGAATCCTGTCCTGGGACCCAGAAGCCACTGCCTCTCTCCATCCTTGAGGCCTCACCCTCATTTCACCATGTTTACACAGGTGCCCGCAGCACCACAACCCCAGGTGTACAAAGCATAGAACCAACAGTACAACTAAGAACCCATTGTTCAAACCCATGGGGCATCTTCACCAATGAGGAATAGGTGGACCTGCAAAGCAGGAAAGTCACTGAACAGGTAGCCAGTCTGCCATGCTCCTTACCCAAGAGGCTACCTGGTGGCACCCCTGGTCCCCAAACCCCCCAGATTGCTCGCCACACAGCCTGCTGACCCACCATGCACAAATGTTCCCAGTTCTGAAACTGGCCCAGGCATTCTAAAGAGCCTAGCAAAACCACACTACCACCATCACAAACTCCCATGAAGTAGGCCACTAAGGCAATCACAGATTGCTTACAAAAATTAAGCTGAAGAAAATGTATGGCAACCATGCTACTGAGTCTACCCAGAACCAAAGCCAATATACTATACCAAATGACACCCTAAGACCCACCTACAGAAAAAAAAAAAATCCCTCCCTACAAAAGATATTCCATGAATTTTAAAAAATGACTATTTCACTAGATGTGTGATATCAACATAGAGACACAAGAAATATAAAAAGGCTAGTTTGACTTCCTCTCTTCCAATTTGAATAGCCTTTATTTCTTTCTCTTGCCTGATTGCCCTGGCCAGAACTTCCAATACTATGTTGAATAAGAATGGTGAGAGAGGGCATCCTTGTCTTGTACTGGTTTTCAAGGAGAATGCTTACAGCCTTTGCCCATTCAGTATAATATTGGCTGTGGGTTTGTCATACATGGCTGTCATTATTTTGAGGTATCTTCCTTTAATAACTAGTTTATTGAGAGTTTTCAACATAAACGAATGTTGAATTTTATCAAAGGCCTTTTCTGCATCTATTGAGATAATTACATGGTTTTTTTTCCTTAGTTCTGGTTATGTGATGAATCACATTTCTTGATTTGTATATGTTGAACCAACCTTGCATCCCAGAGATGAAGCCTACTTGATCGTGGTGTATAAGCTTGACGTGCTGCTGGATTTGGTTTGCCAGCATTTTGTTGAGGATTTTTGCATCAATGTTCATCAAGGATACTGGCTAAACTTCTCATTTTTTGTTGTATCTCTGCAAGGTTTTGGTATCAGAATGATGCTGGACTCATACAATGAATTAGGGAGAAGTCTCTCCTTTTAATTTATGGAATAGTTTCAGTAGAAATGATACCAGCTCTTCTTTGTACATCTGGTAGAATTCAGCTGTGAATCCATCTGGTCCCGGGCTTTTTTGGGTTGTTGGGCTATTTATTACTGCCTCAATTTCAGAACTCATTATTGGTCTATTCAGGAATTCAGCTTTCTCCTGGTTCAGTCTTGGGAAGGTGTATGTGTCCAGGAATTTATCCATTTGTTCTGGATTTCCTAGTGTATGTGCATAGAGGTGTTTATATTATAAACACCATTAAGGGATAATATTCTCTAATGGTTGTTTGTATTTCGGTGGGGTCAGTTGTGATATCCCCCTTTATCATTTCTGCTTGTGTTTATTTGAGTCTTCTCGCTTATCTTCTTTATTAGTCTAGATAGTGGTCTATCTATTTTATTAATTTTTTCAAAAAATCAGCTCCTGGATTCGTTGATCTTTTGAAGGGTTTATCATGTCTCTACCTCATTCAGTTCAGCTCTGATCTTGGTTATTTCTTGTCTTCTGCTAGCTTTCACGTTTGTTTGCTCTTGGTTCTCCAGTTCTTTTAGCTGTGATGTTAGCTTGTTAACTTGAGATCTTTCTAGCTTTTTGATGTGGGATTTTAGTGCTATAAAGTTCCCTCTTAACACTGTTTTAGCTACATCCTAGGGATTCTGGTACACTCTCTTTGTTCTGATTAGTTTCAAAGAACTTCCTGATTTGTGCCTTAATTTCATTATTTTCCCAAAAGTCATTCAGGAGCAGGTTGTTCAATTTCCATGTTTTATGGTTTTGAGTGAATTTCTTAATCCTGAGTTCTAATTTGATTATGCTGTGGTCCAAGAGACTGTTATGATTTCAGTTCTTTTGCATCTGCTGAAGAGTGTTTAACTTCCGATTATGTGATCAATTTTAAAGTAAGTGCTGTGTGTTGATGAGAAGAAAGTATATTCTGTTGTTTTGGGGCAGAGAGTTCTGTAGATATCTATCAAGTCTACCTGATGCAGAGCTGAGTTCAGGTCTTGAATACCTTTGTTAATTTTCTCTCTTGATGATATGTCTAATATTGTCAGTGGGGTATTAAAGTCTTGCACCATTATTGTGTGGGAGTCTGAGTCACTTTGAAGGTCTCTAATAACTTGCTTTATAAATCTTGGTGCTCCCTTATTGGATGCATTTCTATTTAGGATAGTTAGCTCTTCTTGTTGAATTGAACCCTGTACCATTATGTAATACCTTTTGTCTTCTTTCATCTTTGTTGGTTTGAAGTCTGTTTTGTCAGCAACTAGGATTGAAACCCATGCTTTTTTTCTGTTTTCCATTTGTTTGGTAAATTTTCCTCCATCCTTTTATTTTAAGCCTATGTGTGTCTTTGCATGTGAGATTGGTCTCTTGAAGACAGAATACAAATGAGTCTTGGTTTGTTATGCAGCTTTCCACTCTGCGTCTTTTAATTAGGGCATTTAGCCCATTTACATGTAAGGTTAGAATTGTTATGTATGGATTTGATTCTGTCATCGTGATATTAGCTGGTTATTTTGCAGACTTGTTTATGTGGTCGCCTTATGGTGTCACTGGTCTGTGTACTTCATTGTGTTTTTGTAGTGGCTGGTAAGGGTTTTTCCTTTCCATGTTTAGTGCTTCCTTCAAGAGCTCTTGTAAAGCAGGTCTGGTCATAATGAATTTCCTCAGCATTTGCTTGTCTGAAAATAATTTGATTTCTCCTTTGCTTATGAAGCTTAGTTTGGTAAGATACAATATTCTAGGTTCGATTTTCTTTTCTTTAAGATGTTAAATATTGGCCCCCAATCCCTTCTGGCTTGAAGGATTTCCACTGAGAGGCCCACTGTTGGTCTCATGGGCTTCACTTTGTAGGTGATCTAGCCTTTCTCTCTGGCTGCCCTAAACATTTTTTCTTTTGTTTCAACCTTAGAGACTCTGATGATTATGTGTCTTGAGGATGATCTTCTTGTGAAGTATCTTGCTGAGGCTCTCTGCATTTCCAAAATTTGAATATTGGCCTGTCTAGCTAGGTTGGGGAAGTTCTCCTGGATGATATCCTGAAATGTGTTTTCCAAACTGGGAGTCAAACTACCTAGTTTGCAGATTATATAAAACTGTATCTAGAAAACCCCATCATCTCAGCCCCAAAGGTTCTTGAGCTGCTAAGCAACTTCAGCTAAGTCTCAGGATGCAAAATCAATGTGCAAAACTCACTAGCATTACTTTAAACCAACAACAGGCAAGTCGAAAGCCAAATCACAAATGAACTCCAATTCACAACTGCCACAAAAAGAATAAAATACCTAGGAATACAGTTAATGATGGAAGTGAAGGACCTCTTCAATGAGAACTACAAACCACCACTCAAGGAAATCAGAGATGACAGAAACAAATGGAAAAGCATTCCATGCTCATGAATAGGAAGAATCAATATGTTAAAATGTTAAAATGGCCATACTGCCCAAAGCAATTTGAAGATCTAATGCTATTCCAAGTAAAATACTATTGATATTCTTCACAGAATTAGAAAAAACAATTTTAAAATTCATATGAAACCAAAAAAGAGCCCAAATAGCCAATGCAATCCTAAGTAAAAAGAACAATGCTGGAGGCATCATGCTACCTGACTTCAAACTACAGGGCTACAGAAACCAAACAGCATGGTACTGGTACAAAAACAGATGCACAGACCAATGGAACTGAATAGAAAATCAAGAAATAAGACCACACACCTACAACCATCTGATCTTTGACAAACCTGACAAAAACAAACAATGGTGAAATAATTCCCCATTTAATAAATGGTGCCAAGAGAACTAGCTAGCCGTATGTAGAAAATTGAAACTTGACCTCTTCCTTACACCATATACAAAAATTAACTCAAGATAGATTAAATACTTAATTGTAAAACTCCAAACCATAAAAATCCTAGAAAAAAATCTAGGCAATACTGTTCAGGACATAGGCATGGGCAAAGATTTCATGATGAAGACACCAAAAGCAATTGCAACAAAAGCAAAAATTAACAAACAGAATCTAATTAAACTAAAGAGCTTCTGCTCAGCAAAAGAAACGGTCATCATTGTAAACAGACAACCTACAGAATGGAAGAAAATTTTTGCAAACTGTGTATCCTACAAAGGTCTAATATCCAGCATCTACAAGGAACTTAAACAAATTTACAAGAAAAAAACAAAAAATCCCATTAAAAAGTGGGCAGAGGACATGAAAAGACACTTCTCAAAACAAGACATACATGTGGGCAGCAAACATAAGAAAAAAAAAAAAAACCTCAACATCACTAATCATTACAGAAATGCAAATCAAAACTGCAATGAGATACTCTCTCACACCAGTCAGAATGGCTATTATTAAAAAGTCAAAAAATAACAGATGCTGGCAAAGTTGTGGAGAAAAAGCCTTTGAGTATATATCCATTACTGGATATATTTTAAGTTTTATATATATCCATTTTATATATAAAGTTTTATATATCCACTACTGGATATATACCCAAAGGAATATAAATCGTTCAATTATAAAGACACATTCATACATATATTCATTGCAGCACTATTCACAATATCAAAGGCATGGAATGAACCTAAAAGCCCATCAGTCATAGACTGGATAAAGACAATGTGGTACATATACACCATGAAATACTATGCAGCCATAAAACGGAACAAGATCATGTCCTTTTCAGGGACATGGATGGTGCTAGGGGCAATTTATCCTTAGCAAACTAACACAGGAACAGAAAACCAAATACCACATGTTCTCACTTATAAGTGGGAATTAAATTATGAGAACACATGGATACATTCAGAAAAACAACACACTCTGGGGTCTGTTGGGAGGGGAAGGTGGGAAGAGGGAGAGAATCAGGAAGAAAAGCTAGTGGATGCTGGGCTTAATACTTGGGTGATGGAATGATCTGTGCAGCAAACCACCATGGCACAAATTTACCTATGTAACAAACCTGCACATCCTGTATACGTACCCTGAATTAGAATAAAGGTTGGATATTTAAAAAAAATACAAAAAAAGCAAAAAAGAAAAATAATAATAACACCCCCCCATGAAACACAATAAGTCTTCAGTAGGAGGTCCAAAAAAAGAATATTTATAAAATAAATCAAAAGGAATTCAAAATAATGATCTTAAAGAAGCTCAGAGAGATACTATAGAATACAAACAATTCAGTGAAACCAGAAAAATAATTCATGATCTGAATGAAAAATTCAAAAAGGTGAAAGATATCATAAAAAAGAATCAAACAGAAATCTTGGCGGCAAAGAATTTAGTGAAAGAAATAAAAAAATACAACTGATAGCATCAAGAACAGACTAGATCAAGAAGATGAAAGAATTCCTGAACTTGAAGACATCTTTTGAATTAACCCAGTGAAGTCAGAGGAAAAAATAAATAAGAATTAAGTGAATAAATCTTTGCATTGTATGTGTGACAGTGAAAGAATAGACAAATAAAATAACAGAAAACCTATTTAACAAAATAATGACTGAAAACTTCAAAGTCTTAGGAGAGATATGGATGTCCTGATCCAAGAAGCTCAAAAGTTCCCAACTGGACTGAGCCCTAAAACAATGTTCTCCAAGGCATATTAATACTCAAACTGTCAAAAGCTAAAGACAAAGAGAGAATTCTATAAGCTGCAAGAGAAAAGCATCAAGTCACATATAAGAGAATCTCCATTAGACAATTAACAGATTTCTCAGCAGAAATCTTGCCAGTCAGGAGAGAATGGGATAATATATTCAAAGTGTGGAAACAAAAACCAACTGTTAGCCAATACCACATCCAGCAAAGCTATAATAAAGATCTTTACAGACAAGCAAAAGCTGAGGGAATTCATTATTGCTAGATCAGTCTTATAAAAAATGCTTAAGAGCTACAACTGTAAACAAAAGGATGATATTTATTATCATGAAAATACATGAAAGTATAAAACTCACCAGTAGAGGTAAATTCATAATCAAACACAGAATTATAATGGTGCTACGTAAATCTTTCAATCTCTAGTATGAAGGTTTAAACTTAAAATGGTTGAAAACAAGAAAAGCCATAATTAGTGACTAAGAAACACACAGTAGATAAGAAAGTAAATTAAGGTAACAAACATATAAATTGTGGGAGGGAGCAAAAAAGTCTAAAGTATTTTAACGTGACCAAAGTTGTTATCAGCTTAAAATAGAGTATTATAATTACAAGACTCATTATGTTAGCCCCATGGCAACCACAAAGATAGAAATTACAGCTGATAAACACATGAGAAAGGGAAAAGAAACAAAGCTTAGCACCAAACCACAGAGGTAAACAAGAGAGGAAGAAAAGAATGAAGGATATTAAAATAATTAAAGTACAATTAACAAAATGATAGGAGTAAGTCCTTATCTATCAATAAAATCCTTGAATGTAAATGAAATTAAGTTCTCCAGTGAAAAGATACAGAGGGAATGAATGGATGAAAAAAAAAAAGACCAAACTATAGTTTGCCTACTAGAGATCCCCTTACTATTAAGGACAACAGACTGAAAATGAAAGCATGGAAAAAGATACTCCATGCAAATGGGAACCAAAAGTGATCAGGGGTATCCATATAAAATATACTTAAGTCAAAAACTGTAAAAAGTGACAAAGAAGGTCATTATATAATAATAAAAGAATCGATTCAATAAAACAATTATAAATCTATATGCACCTAATCACAGAGTACCTAAACATATAAAGCAAATATTATTATTCTATCTAAAGGGAGAAACAGAAGACAATACAATAATAGTAAATTTCAATACCCCATTTTCAACAATGGACAGATCGTCTACACAGAAAATCAACAAGGAACATTGGACTTCAGTTGCACCATACATCAAATGGACCTAACAGACCTTTACAGAATATTCCATCCAACTGCTACAGAATACACATTCTTCTCAACTGCATTTATAACATTCTCCAGGACAGATCATATGCTAGGCTACAAAACTAGTCTTAGAAAATTTAAGAAAACAGAGATCATATCAAGTATCTTTTCTGACCACAATATAAAACTATAAATCAACAATAAGGAAAACTTTGAAACCTTTACAAACACATGGAAGTTTATGCTCCTGAATATGTGTGCTACTAAATAACCAATGTGTAAGTAAACAAATTAAAAATGAAATTAATAAATTTGAGACAAATGAGAATGGAAATATATCATACCAAAACCCATGGGACACAACAAAAGCAGTTCTAAGAGTGAAATTTATAGCAATAAATGACTACATCAAAAGAAGATTTCTAATAAACAGCCTAAGGAAGCATGTCAAGGAGCTAGAAAAACAAAAACAAACTAAACTCAAAATTGTTAGAAAGAAGGAAATAATAAAACTCAAAGAAGAAATAAAGACTAAGACAAGTAAAAAAAATTAACAAAACTAAAAGTTGGGGTTTCTTTAAAGATAAACAAAATCAGCCGGGGTGCAGTGGCTCACGCCAGTAATCCCAACACTTTGGGAGGCTGAGGCGGGTGGATCACTTGAGATCAACAGTTCAAGATGAGTCTGGTCAACATAGTGAAACCTCGTCTCCACAAAAAATACAAAAATTAGTTGGGCACGGTGGAAAGCGCCTGTAATCCCAGTTACTCAGGAGGTTGAGGCACAAGAATCCCTTGAACCCAGAAGGCTGAGGTTACAGTGAGCTGAGATGGCACCACTGCTCTCTAGCCTGGGCAACAGAGCAAGACTCCATCTCAAAAATAAAATAAAATAGGCCGGGCGTGGTGGTTCACGCTTGTAATCTCAGCACTTTGAGAGGCCGAGGCAGGGGGATCACAAGGTCAGGAGATCGAGACCATCTGGCTATTATGGTGAAACCCCATCTCTACTAAAAATACAAAAAATTAGCCAGGTCCCATGGTGGCACGCCCCTGTAGTCCCAGCTACCTGGGAGGCTGAGGCAGGAGAATCGCTTGAACCTGGGAGGCAGAGGTTGCAGTGAGCTGAGATGGCGCCACTGCACTCCAGCCTGGGTGACAGAGAGGGACTCTGTCTCAAAACAAACAAACAAACAAACAAAAAATACTAATTAACTAATTAATTAAATTAAAAATAAAAATAAACAAATAATAAGCAAAACCAACAATCCAATAACTAGGCTAAAAAAAAAAGAAGACTGAAATAAATAAATTCAGTGATTAAAAAGAGACATTACACCTGATAACACGGAAATAAAAAAAACTCTAAGAGATACTTATGAACAATTACACAACAACAAACTAAATAACCTAGAAGAAATGGGTAAATTCCTAGACATATATAACCTATGAAAGGAAGGAAAGGAAGAAGTTAAATTGTCTCTGTTAGCAGACAACATGATCTTACATAAATACTCCACCAAAAAATATTTTAGAACTAATAAAAAAATTAAGTAAAGTTGCAGAATATAAAATCGACATACAATTCAGTAGTGTTTCTATAGACCAACAACAACCTATCTGAAAAAAAAATCACAATCCCACTTACAATAGCTACAAAAGATTAAAACATTTAAGAATAAATTTAACCAGGGAGGTGAATGTGCTATACTTCGAAAATTATAAAGAACTGATGAAAGATATTGAAGAAGACAGGAGTAAATGGAAAAATATCCTGTATTCATGAATTTGAAGAATTGGTATTATTAAAAAGTCCACACTACCAAAGCAATCTACTGATTCAAAGCAAACCCTATCTAAATTCCAATGATATGTTTTGCACAAATAGAAAAAGTAATCCTAAAATTTGTATCAAATCACAAAAGACCCCAAATAGCCAAACCAATCTTGAGCAAAAAGAGGAAAGCTGGAAGCATCACACTAATCTACTACAAAACTATAGTAATCAAAACAGCATGGTACTGGTAGAAAAACAGACATCTAGACCAATGGGATAGAATAGAGTCCAGGAATAAATCCATGCATTTATGGCCAACTGATTTTCAGCAAAGATGCCAAGAACACACAATGGGGTAACAGCAGTCTCTTCAATAAATAGTGCTAGGAGAACTAGATATCAACATGCAGAATAATGAAATTAGACCCTCATCTCATACCATATACAATAATCAATTCAAAATGGATTAAGGCCAGGCAAGGTGGCTCACACCTGTAATCCAGGCACTTTGGGAGGCCAAGGCGAGTGGATCACGAGGTCAGGAGTTCAAGACCAGCCTGGCCAAGATGGTGAAATCCTGTCTCTACTAAAAATACAAAAAAAAGAAAATAGCCAGGGATTAAAGACTTAAATATAAGACCTGAAACTGTAAAACTATTAAAAGAAAACATAAAGGAAAAGCTCCATGACATTAGTCTGGGCAAAGATTATTGTTAATATCAAATAACCTAACATTACACTTCAACATAAGGTTATTTTTTGACAACAAAAGCAAACATAGACAAACAGGATTGCATCAAACTAAAACTGAACAGCAAAGAAAATAATCAACAGAATGAAGAGACAACCTGTGGAATGGGAGAATATATTTGCAAACCATACATCTGATAAGGGGTTAATATCCAAAATATATAAGTAACTCAAACAACTCAATAATAAGAAAACAAAAAACTCACCTAATAAATAGACAGAGGACCTGAATAGATGTTTTGCAAAAGAAGAAACATAAATGGCCAAAAGATAAATGAAAAAATGCTCAACATCATGAAGCATCAGGGAACTACAAATTACATCCACAATGAGATATGACCTCACACCTGTTGGAATGGTTATTATTAAAAAGACAAAAGATAAGTGTTGGTGATGATGTGGAGAAAAGGTAACCCTTGTACACTGTTGGTGGGAATGTAAATTAGAACAGCCATTACAGAAAACAGTATGAAAGTTTCCCCAAAAAAATAAAAACCTGAACTACTATATGATCCAGCAACCCTACTTCTGTGTACGTATCCAAAAGAAATGAAATCATGATCTCAAACAGATGTCAACACTCTCATGTTCTTTGTAGCATTATTCACAATAGCCAAGACATGGAATCAGCCTAAGTGTTCATCAACAGATGAATAAAGAAAATGTGGCACATATAAACGCTGGAATACTATCCAGCCATAAAACAAAGGAAATTCTGTCATTAGCAATAATTTGGATAAACCTGGAAGACATTATGTGAAGGGAAATCAGCCGAGCACAGAAAGACAGATACTACATGATCTCACTTATACATGAAACCTAAAATGTCAAACTCATATAAGTAGACAGTAGAATGGTGCCTACTGGAGGCAGGGAATGGGAGGATATTGGTCAAAGGGTACAAAGTATCAGACAAGAGGAGTATGTCTTTGAGATCCACTGCACAGCATGATGACTATAGCTAATAATAATGTGTTGTATATTTTAAAATTGCTAAAAGAGTAGGTTTTAAATGTTCTCATCACAAAAAATAAGTATGTGAGGTAATGGATATGTTAATTAGGTTGATTTAATCATTCCACAACATATACATATGTCACATTGTACTCCAGAAATATATAGTTTACATTATTATTGGTCAATTAAGATTTTAAAACTTAGGAAAAGGATCTCCATTCATCTCAAAGTTGAAACTAGTTTATTTTGCAAATTATGACTTATAAGTGCTTCATAAATTTTCCACTTTTCCACTTACTATACTTAAATTACATCAGACTTTGGCAGGTGGTGATGATTTACAAAGTATAAGCCAAAAATACAAACAAAATCCAAGATGCCCAATAAATTACTAATTAAGAAGGAAAAACCTCAAGAGAAAAAAAAAATTGTCCTCAAAGACTTTTACCCAGGAATCTGTTCTACACAAAACTCATACAGTTGAAGAGGTGTATCAAGAAAGCACATTTCCCAGTGTCTTTACGAACAGGCAGTTAATCTGAATGCATGAAACAGCCAATTCTTAGACAATAGAGAGCTGGGAAAACAATAACTATCTGCAAAGTACAGATTCTACCAAAAGCCTCAAGTAAGAGAGAGAGAGTGTGTGTTTTTTTGTGTGTATACACACTGTGGGCTAAACAAAGAATGGCTGTGGGTTGAATTCTTTCTGCCTGTGGATCACCAGCTTGTAATGCCCATGTTAAGCAGACTAAGTTGAACGCTTCTTTCTACATTTCACTTTGTGGAAATTTTTCATTCCTTGGGCTATCTACTTCTAGGCATTTCATTATCAACCCTTCCATTTATTTTCAATTTTATAAGACGAATCAGAAAATTTTCTAGGTGAAAGTAAATATATTTTCATTTCCTAGGAGTTGGAAAAAGGAATTTCAAGTGCATCTCATATTCTAAAATTCTTCCATTCCTTTTACATAGAATGCAAGAAGAGCTGTTTCATGAGATGTCAGCTGTACAGAGCAGGTCACTGATATAAATCAGGTGTAATCAAGATTGCCTAAGAAATACTGACATCCTAAACACTAAGAACTGAAATGTAAAGCAAAGGATTATCTTAGTTTGATTCTGCAGGCAAAAAACCAAAATGCCATTAACTAAATATTAGTCTTTTCTTATAGTATCTCCATGAACCCACAGTTTGGACTAAGCTCACTCAGGCATTTTAATGGGAGACAGGATGTTTGCACAACCCAGTTTAATGATCTGTTTCTCTGTACTATGGCATTCATCATTGCGGGAACGAAAGTTTGGCTCATATGACAGTCATATCTTATACCAATACTTGTGTAACAACACAATTTAAGTTTACTCCCACAGCCCATAATTCAAGTACTAAAATACTCAAATGTACAGCTGCTGAAGAAATTCTACAACATGGAAATTCCTGATAAACATGAAGAGTTTTTGATTATGTACTTAAACACTATGAATTTAAAAGGTATTTTTCTTCACTCATGCATTTTGAGATATAATTCATCTCATTTTTTTTCCTTTCAGCACATTCAGAATTATGAGAGGTATATGACAGAATTATGTGAGAAAGTCCTTGGAAGGTTTTCCAGAGCTTGACTAGACTTATGTTAATAAGTATGCACATGAACAAAGATGGAAGTGTAATTTTTACAACGCACAAAATTATATTGGACACGTTGAATTACAGGTGTCTTTTTCACCTTGTAAAGTTGTATTATTGTTGATACAGTGTAAATCCAATGAAAATTATTTAAAGCTCAGGTACTTACTGTGGTTGGAAAATAAGGACTAGTTTTGAATTTTTTCAGAGCCATGGAAGAGGTGTAGGTTCCCAAGAAGAGGATAAAAGACATGAGTGTGATATCAGGAACAAAATTACAGTTGTTCCCGACGAGGTTTCCTCCATATTTCAAACACTCCTTCTTTGACAAAAATGCCCAGTCAAAGGTAGTATTATGGTACTGAAAGAAGAAAAACATTAAAATTTTTCTAGAGAACATTGACATATAAAAAGCAGCCTTTGATACTTGATGAGCTATATAGGAATTATACCAAAAGTTTCTGTAAAACAGTGTGAAAATAAGCACTGGAGGGTGAAACTTGATGAGGTGTTCATGGAATAACAGATAAGATGGGCCAAGAGGGTGGCAATTATTGAAAATACAATGAGAATGATGCAATTTGTTACCTAGTTTGGGCAACAGCCTTAAAATCGCCCACTTGTTCAACAGAAACCACAAAGTACTTCTTTCCTGCACACCTTCCTGAGAGTAAACTGAGACACATTAATACTCTAAGTCTCAAAATGTAAGACTCTCTAAAACACTTTCCTTTTTCAAAAAATACTTACCTTTGTAAGGCACAGCTTCTTATGTGTCTACCTGATGGCCCTATGGTTAATGCTCTAAAAGTTGTAATAGGTTAACTACTCACCGAGCACTTTCACAAGTATTCTGTTTCTTTTCTAAATAACTAGGGACTGGTGATTTAAGCAATTAAACTATAAAAATGTGGGTGGTCCCTGCTTTTTCAATTTCATATTCTAATAAAGTATAGATTTTTTTCTTCTTGACTCTAGGTCAGCGTTATGAGCATCTGTTCTTCGTATGTGCTGTGATGCCTTTAAGGCTATGTAGTTGTGTATGGAATATTCATCTCCATGTTACATGGCCTCAAACATATGGTTAGTTTTCATGTATGGCTGTTGTGGAGTCAGGGCTGTGCTTCCCTCTAGCAGCTCACTCTTGTTCCTATTTTTTGTTTCTAATACATAGGACAATCCTTTTGCTAGCATAGTAGATAGGGCCAACACACCCATCCCCCAGCTGCTCTGAGTACTAGCTGCTCTTAATTCACAGCTGTCTTCTTCTCTAGAGAACTGCCATTAGCCATTTAAGAGCCACCTCACCTGCAATGTAGTGCCCTCTCATAGCCGATTACTGACCAATACTAACCGGGGTCTAAAACTATACCCTCTTAGTCTCCAGGTGAGAGCAACTCTATGCACAATTTATGCTCCAGAGCTCCCATGGGATCAGGCTGAAGCAAAACTCAGCTGAAACCATATCCTTGTTTAACTCCTTCCCTGTCTTATACTGCTTCTCTCAATCTGTTTTTATTGAGACCACTGTCTCAATAAAGTCACATGCACCCGAAATCCTTATATCTGAATCTGCTTGTATAACAGCTGACTTACTTGAATTACCAGTCAACCAAAAGTTAATGGCCTCTAAGCCTAAGAAACTTTTTCTAAAATATCAGAGTTTGGAGGAAACTTGGATGATTTAATCAGATTTATCACCCTTAGTATTCAATAGTCCTAAAAGATGAACATTCATTCTCTGCCTGAACATTTTATGTGATGAGCAGTATCCTGGTTGCTCATCCCCTTGCTTAATAAAATTTCTGCACAGATCGCCCTTATACTGATATTTGAATCTTCTTAAATATCCTTTAACTAAGTTTCTTTTGCTATGCACAACACTTTCTTGCATACTGTGACAATCTGGCTCTTTCCTGGGGAGAGATTTTCAAAATTGTACCTATCTAAATGGATGCCAATGTGGTTGGGTGGAAGGGACTGGGTGTCTCAGCTTAGAAACATTCTAAATACCCATAACTTACTCCTCTTAGGTCCAGGGCTAATGGATATGTCATATGCTATCAGAAGAGTTATTTGAAAACACCTTGCAAATAAATGTGGAAAGATAAATTTCTCCTGTCCTTTGCAGACAAGAGTTCTACCTCACACCAAACACATCATCAATGTCTTTTACTATTCAATGAATTTTCACGATATGAGTAATATAGTCATAAAAGAAGAATCTCTGCCCAGAAAGAGTTCAATTTTTTATAGAGCTCAAAAGGTAAAGTGCTTACATAAGTCAATAAAAAACAAACTATACATCTTTCCTTGAAATATTTTTCCTACAGAAGCTTCAACTTGTAAACAGCTGAACTGCATTCTTGCTTTTATCAAACTCTGCTTCTGAAAGGTAATTAATCATATCTCATTTTGTTTTTGAGATTTCTGCATATGGATGTTTATAGGAGCATACATTTAAAGTTTAGAAGTCATAATAGCTAACAGGTTTCTTTGTTTTAAAGTCAGCAAAAATGTAACATAATTTCACTTCCGCACTTTAATACCAGCAGAACTCTTCTCTATAACTAGAGTTGCCCACAGATAAGTTGCATTAAAGCAATCCTGACAGGAAGTTCTATTGATTTTCTTACAGAGATTCAGGTTGAGGTGAAGACTATACAGATGTACATGAAATGACAGACAAGTCTTCTTGCTTACATCAACTTAAAATGCCAAATGATCAGTATTTTGTAAGCCTCAAATGATTCTTTGTATCATTATCCAGAAACTTGAGTCTCCAAATACCACCTTTCATTAAGGACTTCAGTATAAAAACTGTAGGTGGCATGCATATATCTCAGCATATCTGGCATTTCAGAATACAAAGCTTCCTACTCCCATAAAACTTAAATTCTAGCTAATAAACAATTCCATTTAGATATCACTGAAAATACATCTATATTATCTGTATTATTTCAATGTCATTATTCCATATAAGCTGATGTCAGTGAAGGTTAATTCCATAAAACTTCAGGCAGGGTCCACTTCACGAACAAACTTACCTATGACCACTGCTACCCCCGATGTTCAAGCCACTATTGTCTCCTCTGGCCTTAATGCAGGAGACCCTTAACTCATCTCACTGCTACTGCCCTCTAGCCCTTACAAGTGGTTCTCACTTCTCTATGGTTTTGATCTTTATTTCCTGTGCAAAATTCTATGCATACTGTTTAAATGGTTAAATCAGAACTTTAAGAACAAGACAGTCCTGGCATGGTGGCTCACATCTGTAATCCCAGCACTTAGGGAGGCCGAGGCAGGAGCATCACTTGAAACCAGGAATTTGAGACTAGCCTGGGTAACATAGCAAGACCTCATCTCCATTAATTTTTTTTTAATTAGCCAGGCTAAGTGGTGCGTGCCTGTTGTCCTAGCTACTCTGGAGACTGAAGCAGGAGAATCACTTGAGCCCAGGAGTTTGATGTTACAGTGAGCTATGATTGTGCCACTATATGCCAGCCTGGGCAACAGAGCAAAATCCTGTCTCTGAAGAAAACAAAGAACAAGACAAATGGGAACACAATCTCAGAAGTCCATTCGCCTGTTAGAATTCTCTTAGCACATTATCTGTTTTCCTTATGATGCTTGTAATGTTTTATTACTTGTAGCTTCCTCAATATTCACTGTTGTAAGTTTGAAAATATTCAGAGAGATATCTAGTGGGTCTGAGACCTGGATCTAGGAGAGATGTCAAGTTTAGAGACATCTACTTAGAAGTCATCAGGAAAGAGCTGATCATTGGAGTAGTAAGACAATAAAACGACAAGGGAAAAATGTGCAGGAAAAAAGAGTGTAAAACATCTAGGGTATCCACAATGGAAGTGAAGATACCACAAAACACTATGAAAAAGTTATCAGAGTGATGGGTAAAAGAAGTACAATGAGCTGAGAAATGTGTGGGAGTGAAAAAATTTGCAACAGCAATTACAGACTATTTTTTCAAGAAATACAATAACAAAAGAATAGGTTAGAATATGCAAATTGCAAGGTTAAGGCAAGTTCTTTGGGGTTGGCAAAAACTTTTGAGGTGTTTATAGTGGATGAGAAATAATCTGGTTATGGGGATGAAAAGGAAAAGAGATTGATGGGAAATGCAAGAATGGAGAAAGGAGAGAGAGAGGGAGGAAGAGAGAGGGAGGGAGGAAGCGAGCGAGCAAGAGAGAGACAGAGAGAGAGAGAGAAATGCACCAGGACTTAGTAACTGTTTGGACTGAGGATGGTAAAAGCTAAAAATGATAAATGTATAGTGCCTGAGGACCAAAGGGACTGTGCATCAATAAGGAAAAAAAAAGAGCAGAGCAGAGCAAGGCAGTAGTAGAATTCAATTTGGGATACATTAGGCACTGAAGAGATCATTGTTGATTGAACAAATGAAATCTGTCATCACATCTGGAATATATGACATATTCAAGGAAGATATCTACCAATTTATCTACTCTTTTTATCTGGAGGACAAAGTTAAATTAAAATAAACTTTTAATTTAGAGTTGCTGGGTAAAATGTAGGATGCCCAGTTACATTTGAATTTCAGGTAAACAACAAATAGTATTTTCAGTATAGGTGTTTCATATGTAACATTTAGGATATATTTATACTAAAATTATTCAATATTTATTTAAAATTCATCTTTAACTGGGTATGTTTTATTTTTGTTTGCTAAATTTGGCAATACTATTTCAATTAGATACGGAATATTTTGAGTAACAGTCACATCTAGAAAATAGAAAAATGTGGCCACAGGAAAATAGAAAATGCACTGGGACCTAAGTGCATGAATGAACTAATGTAACCTTTACAGGTACAATAAAGATAAATAAGACAACGACTTTTAAAACTTTCCCTAGAGAAATAAAGTACATTAACTTAAATATTAACTAATAATATAACCCAGTAAAAGGAAGTATCTAAATGAGTGGTATGAAGATCAGATGGTCAGAAGAGGGAATAATCATCTTCACTGAGTACAGAGAAAACAAAATTTAAACTAAGCCCTAAAAGAAGGACTGGTTTTTGCAGAACTCTCATATTTAAAGGGCAGCAGGAGTAAGAGTAGAAGGACAGCAAAACTGTAACAAAAGGGAATAAAAGTGACAAACTTTAGATGTGCATTTCTTTCTGCACTGGCAGCAAAAAAGAGGTAAAGTATTAGAGAGAGAGAGACATCATGAGCAAAGATGCTGATATGGGGACATACAATGCTTCATTCAGTTTTAAAGACTTACTGAATGCTCACCTTTGTGGAGGATCTAACAGTGAATAGACCAGATGGGCTGAAGCAGATCGTTTAGGTAAATGGGTACTGGGGGAAAAGATTTAAAGAAAATGATCAAGTTGCTGAGGATCTTAACTGTGGTAAATCTCATGAAAAGAGATTTCAATCTATTTTTTGAGATATATTTTTCAAGAGAATTACCCTGTTATACTGAGTGGATCTGCTTGCAATTCTTAAAAGTAGAATGCATACCAAAGGATTTATTTTAAAATTTAAAAGACCACAGTATCCTCCCTAAGGGAAAAAGTGAGGGATAATATGAGACAGGATGGACAAAATGTTCAAAGCCATTGAGGCTAGGTGATGTGTATATGGGGCTTCACTGCATTATTCTATTTTAGTGCATATTTAAAATTTTACGTAATACTTTTAAAAGTAGGAATGTGTAATCTTCAAGGAGATTTAAGGACACAATGGTTTTTACACTTGACTTTCTAGGTGGGAGAAAATCACAAGGATGCTTTGCACAAGAATATTAATATGACATTCCATTTCCCATGAAATGAATGTTAATTCCTAGAATCATCATGAAGGTTCTTAGTCCCATGATTAACAGCATCTCTGGGTAGTATAATAAGTAATAATAATACTAAAAATAATAATTAAAGGTTCTGTATTATAGTAGATCCTCAATGTCATCAATAGGTTCATGGAAACTGCAACTTTAAGCAAAATGATGTATAACCACCAATTTTACCATAGGCTAATCACTATAAACAAGAGTTAAGTCCCTATGGCATATTCCTGGTCACAAAAACATCACCAAACTTCTAAATAAAGATCAAAACATTTCTAATATTAAATGTTAAAATAAATGTGAGCTATACATACATTTAAGAAAGATTAGTAAAAATAAGTAAGATAATTATTATGATTCCAGGTCAGGGTTGTGAGTGGTCAGAGCCTATCCCGGCAGCTCAGGGTGCAAGTCAGGAACTATCTCTAGACAGGACACTATCCCATCACAGGGTGCACTCACACACACACACCCACACTCAGTCTGACTGGGAAATTAAGACACGCCAATGAACCTAATATGCATGTGTTTGGGACGTGGAAGGAAACCAGAGTGCCTAGTGAAAACCCACGCAGACATGAGGAGAACATGCAAACTCCACACAGGCAGTAGCCTGAGAGTCAATTTCTCTTTTTTCGTCAAGGTTACAATGAAATGGTGTAATCTGAGGACGTGCTGTACCGTTTTGAGTACCAACTGATAAAATATGTGCTTTTAAAAATATAAATGAGAGTGATACCACAAATAAAAGCCTCAAGGTTAAGTTGTTGATGTACTTATTTAGAGTTTTTCCCCCACAATGGTGAGCCAGATTTGCAGTAATCTGAAATCCTACCTTATTTACAGAATGCATTTGAGTTACAGTTGTCTGTACCATCATAAGATATCAAGATGAACTGGTTGTTCTGCTTGTGATTAGGATTATAGAAAATTGTGAGAGGCCATCACTCCCATCCTAACAACCAAAGCAAGCTAGATACCCTATAAAAATCATAGTTTTAAAAAACTCACCATTAAGATGAGGGAAAAAGTCAAACATTTTTTATTTTATTATTTATTTATTTTTAAGATATTAATACATAGTCTCACTCTGTTGCTCAGTCTGGAGTGCAGTGGCATGATTGTAGCTCACTGTAACCCTACAGGTGTGTGCCATCATGCCCAACTAATTTTTCTATTTAACGAATTTTTAATGGCTACATGCAGACTGGTGTGACAGAGCAGAATTCAGAGGAGTCCTAGGCATAGATCAAGTCTGCATCCACTCACCAAATTTTCTCACGGCCTTTGCCAAGTGCATGGGTAATACACGAAAGACTGGAGGTTGGACAGGAAAGCTAAAAGAGCTCCCCCTTAGATACATGGAGCCTCTCTTAAGTGTAAGGAAGCCACTTTCTTAAGATGGGAGGCAGAGAAGCAGAGCTGAGAGAAACTTCTCTGAGGCATTCAACCACTTTGGAAAGGGCTCAGGTATCTGCCATCTGAAGGCTAGGGGCAGAGCATTTGGGCAAAGAAAGATCCCCCAAAAAGAAAGCTGGGGTATCAAACAAAATACAGCATTCCATGGGACCTTCTGGTGTGATGGAAATGTCCTGTATCTTGTTTGGATAGTGGTTACAACCATCAAAACTCATTTCAATGAATACTTCAGAACTGTGTATTTTAAGGCATGCCTCAATTAAAAAAAAAAGGATCTGATGTGGAAAAACAAAATACTAACTGATCCTTTCAATCACTTCCTCAGAAGAAATCGACATTTGATTTTGAAATCTGGTGTCTCACACTCTGAGAGCTGGAAACTGTAAGCCAACAGGTATTAATGCTCATTATCTAGATACAGTGTGAACAAGTTGTGGCTAGTTTTAAAGGTTTACAGGAAACTTTTAAGGAATTTGGTTTGCAAGTTAAAGGGATATACCAAGCAAGAAATCTTTAGAAAAATTGGAAAAAGTGAGAAGAAATAAAGACACCATTCCAACAATAAATGGAAATTTTAAAACCTGCCTTTTTATTTTGAGACATAGGTACCCTAGAGTTCTAATCTCTGTTTAAATGCTCTAATACCCCTCTCTCCTGCTCTTTTCCCTGAAACATATCCCTACCACCATGAAAAAGAAAGCTTGTCTTCATGCAAGTGAAGCTGAAGGGAAAAGACCTTCCTTCATCTGACAGGATGTACTGAAGGCCTGTGAGAGCAAGCCTTAGCTGGCTCCAGGGGATGCATGTCACTTTTCCTGTACCTTCTCTCACAATCTAATTATGGCTGAAATGAAAAAAGGAAAATTAAGCCCTGATGACTGTGTGTCCTAGGAAAGGTTCAGGATGGGAGAGCTGGCTAGCATGACCAAGCAGACGGAGGACACAATAGCCTCTCAGAAGATGGGGTTCCCAATTTCCTTTCTCCATTAAACTTCTGAGTTACGGAGGCTGCATGACCTACTCAAATGATAATACCTAAAAAGAACAGTAACAATACCTAACAGTGACTGAGAGATGACTACATGCCATCCACTATGCTAAGTTCTGCCTATCTATTAAGTTGACACTTACAGTACCTTTGAGATAAGTACTATTACCATCCCAATGTTGCAGATGAGAAACTAAGAAGGTTCCACAGCCTATTAAGTCGTGGAGCCCTGCACTTGAACCAGGCAGTCTGACACAAGAACTCAATATCTGTGAGTTCCTCTACATAAAACACTATGCTGCTTCCTGAAAGAATAGAAATAAGGCAGATTCTACAGGCAGAAAACCCTGAGTTCAAATCCTGATTTTACCATATACTTGTAATATGTATGGTCTTTGGGAGGTCAGTTAACTTTTCTAAGTCTCTGTTTCATCTATAAAATAGGGGTAACATCTAATAACTCATAAAGTGATTGTGAGAATTATAGACAATTACTGTGAAGAGTCTGGCACCTCGTAGGCGCCTCAATAATTGATCATTATGATTGACGGTAATAAATCATATTTGTTTAAAACTCGTTTCTGAGTCATTTACCTATATTGTATGTATGTGTATACACAACATATAAATACAGGTATTCATATAAATGAAAAAGGAGAAATGAAGGATAAAATAAAAATTGGCCTTCATGACCACACACACACACACACACACACACACACACACACACACACACACATTTTTTCTCCTAACTTCTTTCCCTAGAGATGCTGAACATAGCACCTTCACATTTTAATTAAGGTATGCAATTGACGCATATGAAGGGATTGCTGCCCTGGAATATGGGGCATCTATAGGAAATGGAAGGGTAAATATTGCCATTTGTGTACATTGAAGAATCATGGTATACTAGGAATGGCACCAGTCTAAGAACCACCCAGACTTCAGTTCTAATCTTTGTTCTACTAATATATGGCTATGTGACCTAAAGCAAGAAAGGTGATTTACCCTCTGGAGCTTCAGTTTCTCTCATGTATAAAATAGAAGTAATTAACCCTGGTAGTTTATGTTGATGGTTATAGTACATATTAAGGTCTACAATGATGAGAATATGTGTAACACATGTGGTCTCTAGTAGGTGTTCTATAAATAGTAGCTAAGTTGAAATGATATTATGCCTCTATGTCTCTATCATAGTCATACTAGAAGTCAATCAGAACTTCCATTTTTTTTTCAAGAACCTTATTGTGACATTTTGTTTGAATACATATCAATTACTGGAATTTCTGCCAGGACTTGCCCAAAGACAGGGCTTAAAAGTTCATTAATTTTAATGATTCCCTTGATTAGTTACAAAAAGAATTAAGTTAGATAACAATTTCTTTTTTTAAGTCAGTGGAAGTGAGTGTTTCACTAATATTTATTGCAAATTAACATGTCTTTATTAATTATATTAACTATATTTTAATTAAAATATATATTATTAAATTATAGTTTATTAATTATATTTTTACTATAAGAATTTTGAATAAAATTCTTTCAAATCTAGAAGGAGGCAGTTTTCCCTGTATTTAGGCAAGACCTTTTAGGCAACAGGCTGACCAGTTGAAAGACTGAAAGTTGAACTCCTTTCTGTATGCATGTGGTAAAACACATACACATACTTTTTCACACACCTAACATCAAACATGGAAGAAATAGAGAAGTAAGTTTGAGGAAAGTCAGAGAAGACTTTAACAGCAAAAAAAGCAGTCAAGAGAGCCATAGAATATAAAAACAAAAAAGAGGGTCACGTGAGAGTTGCCCAGGAAAGATACAAAACATCATCTTTGAAAGGGATGTTAAGGCACTCACTACAGAATATCTGTAGAAATGGCCGGGTCTCCTGAGAGATGGGCACTCTCAACACAAGGTATTATGGCTTCTGTCTTTATAACTGAAAGATTGATATTCTTTGGTAAGATTCCATGTTCAGCATAGAAGAAGCACAACTGGAAGTCTGAAACAGCACTTTCCCCTTTTTCTCCAACACAAAAGCCTCCTTCCAGTGTGTGACCTTCCATGCAAAACAGCTCATTTTTAAAGCTTAGTTCCAGTCTCTTAAAGATCCTTGGTTACCAGCCATGGGAAAGGATATCATGTGACAGAGGCACAGTCCTTTCTAAGTGACAGGGGAAAGGTCCTGCTACAATCACTCTTAGTGAAGGGAACACAGCACCATTTGGTTGGTAAGAATTCTTAACCACACGAGAAACAGAGAGAGGATACTGTGCTCTCATTTTCCAACTTCTCACATTTTCCCTTGTGAAAATATTTCGAGGTTACAATTAATGCGATGTGGCAGTTAAATTCGTAAGAAGTTTTAAAAAGCATGTTATAGAAGTAAATATTGGCTTCAGCTTTTTTTAAGGCAAATAAAAAAAAAGTGCTGACTAGAGCAAAGGAAAGTGGCTTTTTTTTTCCCCGTCCCTCCACTGTCAATAATTGTCACATATGTGTTCATGCCAGAATTGCTGAATGGTAGAAGACATCATATATTATAAGTATTATAAACAAGTATACAATATGCAATCAGTATGAAGTTAATTTAAAATAGTAAGTCACTTACCATGTCAGTAGAAGACATAGTTGTCAAATACTCTGGGGCCAGTGCGGTGTCATTAGATATTGAGATATTAGCTGTAAGCAAAAGACAATTATTTTATACTATAAAACTAAAATATAAAAAGACCTTAAATGCATAATTAGGTATTTTTAAAAGCAGGGTTATACAGTAAAAATGTCTTTAATAACAACATAGGGGCACAATGAATTTTTATTTATTATAAATGTGTTCACCTTTCACCTAGATAAAACAAAGATTTGGACACATCTGCTGTGCTCTAATCTGATAAGAAATGATGGTGAATATTTAAAGAGATGGTATTAAAATTTGTTTCAGGTTTCAAAAAAAAAAGAAATAAAACTTCCCTGATACTACAAGGTACTCAATATATTTTGTCTAGTGGAACAAGGGCTGGCTGTTCATAATTGATTAAGCTGACCACTGGCTTCAGAATGTACAGGAAAATCTCCCATATTGAAGCTTTACTAATTAAGACTTAAATAATTTGTAGCTTTTGGAAATTTTGACAGTGTATGAGAAAGGTGATCTTTGCAAAATGTGTGAAAACAAGAGACAATACTAAAAAATATAAATATAATGGAGATGAATATTTAATCTAATTTTAAAAATTATTTTCATATAATGTGGCATCATTTATAGGTTTAAGATGGCACTTGAAGAAGAACCTAATTTATTAAACCAAACTTCCTCTTGGAAACATTTCGTTCCTTTTTTAAAATTTTATGTGTCTGAAAATTAAAAAACGGTATTTAAAAAGTATTCTATAAGTAAAATATTTTTCTTTATCAGATAAGCCTTCTTCCTATTTTGCAAAGCTTTATGTATTATAAAATAAACTATTAGAGCATATTCCTAATTTATAGAAATATTATAAAACAACACATCAGGGTTTTTACTTGTTCATTTGTTTGTTTAGGGTCCCATAGTTTATTTAACATCTGAATTGCTAGCTACTGTTTGGTCCCTACTCCAGTCCCTTTGAGCCACTAGCTTGCCTTTTTAGTTTGCCATGCTTCAAGTCCTGCCTACATAAACCTTTAAGAAGAAACACACAGGTTTTGGTAGCTGACATTAGAATATGAGATCCATAAGGGAGGAACAGAAGAAGCTTATCTTGTTCACTGTTTTACCCTAAAATCTACCCAGTGTAGCTCTTAACAGGAACTCAAAAATATTTGTTTACTGTCAATAAAGGAAGTTAGAAAAGAGGGCATTTCATGACTAAAAATGAATGAGAGCAGATAAATTGGGGAAGAAAAAAACAAGAAAAACAACTAAAAGAGAGAAAATATTTAGCTTGAGCCCTACTTTTGGTCAATTTTGGAATTCACGCTGGTCTTTCAAGACTTTAGATTGTAAAACTGTTAAACTAAAGCTAGCTGTTGCCAGAGTTTCTCTATTTCAGCAGTAAAGCAAGTACATGTGCATATTATCTGTGTTCTTATTCTCTCTGTTTCATTACAGATCACAGAGGGAATTAAAATAGACTGAAGCACATCAGAAAGCTAATCCACCACAATCAAGTAGGCTTTATCCCTGGGATGCAAGGTTGGTTCAACATATGCAAATCAATAAATGTGATTCATCACATAAGCAGAACTAAAGAAAAAAATACCAGATTATCTCAATAGATGCAGGAAAGTCTTTGGATAAAATTCAACATTCATTCATGTTAAAAAAAAAACTCTCAACCAACTAGGTATTGAAGGAACATACCTCAAAATAATAAGAGCCATATATGAGAAACCCACAGCCAACATCATATTGAATGGGCAAAACCTGGAAGCATTGAAAACTTGTGCAAGACAAGGATGCCCTCTCTCACCACTCCTATTCAACGTAGTATTGGAAGTCCTGGCCAGGGCAATCAGGCAAGAGAAAGAAATAAATGGCATCCAAATAGGAAGAGAGGAAGTCAAACTATCCCTGTTTGCAGACAACATGATCCTGTATCTAGAAAACCCCACAGTCTCAGCCCAAAAGCTTCTTAAGCTGATAAATAACTTCAGCAAAGTCCCAGGATACAAAACCAATGTGCAAAAATCACTAGCATTCCTAAATATTAACAACAATCAGGAACAAACTCCTATTCACAATTGCCACAAAAAGAATAAATGCCAAGGGAATACAGCTAACCAGGAAGGTGAAAGATCTCTACAAGGAGAACCACAAACCACTGCTAAAAGAAAACAGAAATGACACAAACAATGGAAAAACATTCTACGCTCATGGATAAGAAGAATCAATATTGTTAAAACGGCCATACTGCTCAAAGTAATTCATATATTTGCTGTTATTCCTATTGAACCACCATTGAGATTCTTCACAGAAGTAGAAAAAACTATTTTAAAATTTATATGAAACCAAAAAAGAGCCCAAATAGCCAAAAAGAACAAGGCTGAAGGCATCATGTTACCCAACTTCAAACTATACTACCTGGCTCTAGTAACAAAAACAGAATGGTACTGGTACAAAAACTGACACATAGACCTATGGATCAGAATAGAGAATCCAGCAATAAGACTGCACACCTACAACTATCTGATCTTCAACAAACCTGACAAAAAAAGCAATGGGGAAAGGATTCCCTATTCAGCAAGTAGTACTGGGATAACTGGCTGATCATAAGCAGAAAATTGAAACTGGACCTCTTCCTTATGCAATATAAAAAAATTAACTCAAGATGGATTAAATACTTAAATGTAAAACCCAAGACTATAAAAACCCTAGAAGACAACGTAGGCAATACCATTCAGGACACAGGCATGGGAAAAGATTTCATGACAAAGACACCAAAAGCAATTGCAACAAAAGCAAAAATTGACAAATGGAATTTATTTAAACTAAAGAGCTTCTGCACAGCAAAATAAACTATCAACAGAGTAAACAAACAACCTACTACTGTATGGAAGGAAATTTTTGCAAACTATGCATCTGACAAAGGCCTAATATCCAGTATCTATAAGGAACTTAAACAAATTTACAAGAAAAAAAACAAACAGCCCTATTAAAAAGTGGGCTAAGGACATGAACAGACACTTTTCAAAAGAAGACATACATGCAGCCAATAATCATATGAAAAAAAAGCTCAACATCAATGATCATTAGAGAAATGCAAATCAAAACCACAATGAGATACTATTCACACCAGTCAGAATGGCTATTACTAAAATGTCAAAAAATAACAGATGCTGGTGAGGTTGTAGAGAAAAAGGAACACTTATACACTGTTGGTGGGAGTGTAAATTAATTCAACCATTGTGGAAAACCGTGTGGCAATTCCTCAAAGACCTAGAGACAGAAATAACATTTGACTCAGCCATCCCATTACTGGGTGTATACCCAATGGAATACAAATTGTTCTATTTTAAAGACACATATACAACTATGTTCACTGTAGCACTATTGACAATAGCAAAAACATAGAATCAACTTAACTGCCCATCAATGACAGGCTGGATAAAGAAAAGGTGGTACATATACACCATAGAATACTACAAAAAGGAACGAGATCATGCCCTTTGCAGGGATATGGATGGAACTGGAGGCCATTATCCTTAGCAAACTAATGCAGGAACAGAAAACCAAATATTGCATGTTCTCACTTATGAATGAGAGCTAAATGATGAGAACACATGGACACATAGAGGAGAACAACATACTCTGGGGCCTATTAAGGGTGGAGAGTGGGAGGAGGAAGAGGATCAGGAAAAACAACTAATGGGTACTTGGCTTAATACTTGGGTGATGAAATAATCTTTAAAACAACCCCCCATGACACACATATAGCTATGTAACAAACCTGCACATGTACCCCGAACTTAAATGAAAGTTAAAAAAACAAAAACAAAAACAGGCTAAAGGATGTTTGGCCTAAACAATAAAGCCAAATACATCCATTCTCAAAAGGAAGAAGATGTTAGTAAATAATTATTAACAAAATCTAGGTTTATATTACTATGTTGTTCCACCAAGCTGAAAGAACATTTTCTTACATTGTATTTCTTCATTTTAAAACATCCTAGAGCATATAATGGGTATAATTTTATACCCATTTCATATTGGATGGGACTCTGAAGCTTGCTATGCCAGGTTACTTGCCCAGGGTTATAGTTTATCAGAAGCAGAGTTGGTAGCAAGACCTTGTTCAGCATTCTTTCTTCTCTTACACAGCATTTCTAACCATCAAAATCAGATGACTTATGTGGCCACAGAATTCAAGGTGAGATAGTACTTGCCAATGTTAGATGATGTGACTCTCAACTGTGACCCAAAATGTCTGATCTGTCTGAGCTTTTGAGGAAGGGCAGCACATATGAAATTACAGATACTATTTGGATGGTGTTGAGAAGCTTCCCTTCTTGAGCTAGATTCTTTAATGCAATTTTATCAGCTTCCTGTCATGAGAGTTTGAAGGTCTTTTTGCAACACACTTTTCTGCATAAAAACAAGGAGTAAAGACTGAGGAGGAAAAAGATATTCAAGGCTCTTTCTTCATGAAATGAATGATGGATAATAAAGGCCAGGGGTGTACTAAAATAGGATTGCAATCTGAACTTTTAGTAGCTGCTCTCAAGTTTTGGATAAGCATCAATTCTGCTCATTTAAATTCCTTTTAGAATTTCAATTTTTTTCCCCTAAGACAAGCTATTAAAGCACATTGGCTCTCAAAATCCAAAAGACCAGCATCAAAAGAACAGTAAAAAGTATATAACACTTTCCCTACTTATTTTAATAAGCATCTGCTTCGGAAGAAAGACTTGAAAATAAATACACTTAAAAAGCACTTTCGTAATTGCATATTGGCAGAGTATGTTAGAGTCCATAAACAAGATTAAAAGTAAATTTCTTTAAGCTCACAGAAAAGAAAATGATCAATCCCAATTGGAAGCTTGGTCTACAAGAACCATTGGTTACCATTTGGATCCAGGTGCAAATATTCTGGCAACCAATTGCAGAATGATCCATTTATATGGAATCTGCAATCTCCTTAATTAGGATTCTGGAAAAGTCAAATGGAAAAGCCAAAACACTCTACACTGTCTCTCCCATTTACTCAGCATCCTGGCTCATGAGGCAAAGAAACCCTTTGCCCTAGGAATCTGGCTAACTTAGATTTAGCCAATTACCACTGGGACAATCTCTGTTTCATACTGGCTTTCAGGGAGCTTCCACAGGTTGATCGTTTTCCATACTTGGATTTTCATATCTCATTCCTCCTTCCCATGTATCAGATTTTAGCTGATTTTCTGGAATGAGGGAATGAATATTGTCAGTAACAGACATTTAAAAATGTATCTGTGACTTATCCTTCTTAGCCTATTTATTCCAAAAATTTTGTGTGTGTGAAAAATCAGACCTTGGCAATGACCTTGAGCAGTAGGATATAAATAACTCCCACAAGCTTAGCATTCCAATAAAGGAACACTAGGCATTTAAGCTGACTTCTTCATGTTTAATGAGAGATTTAGAGAAAGAACAAGGGGATCAAGTATGGCTGCAGTTGTGGGAGCTGTGAGACAAAAAAGGAGGTGACATCCCTGTGTCAGTGTTGGCACACCTCTTGCATAGGGGAGTATCTGTTGCACTGTTAAAGGTTGTTCTCCTTTATCTTCTAGTGACCTGGCCCCAGGAACTACCCCATGGCTCCTCTGCTTTACATATTAGCAGGAACTGTACCATCAGGAACAGGTACAAACTCACGTGAGACTGTGAGGTCAAATGTAAGCAACAATTGGTCACTAAGGTCATATCTGTCTGCTTTTATGTATCACCTAATACAATGTGGAGAAGGGGGTACTAGAAAAACTGGGCTTGAATTCTGGATGCAGCACCTTCTGAGCACAGTGCCCGTAAGCTCCCTCACCGCATAATCTTGAGGAGTTACTTCACACCTCTTGACCACATGTTCCTCATTTGTAAAACTGGATTTGAAACCATCTACCTCACAAGGTTACTGTGCAGATTAAATAACACAATGTAGGCAAAATTGTAAACACAGTGTCCAGTACCAGGATAGATCTAAATAAATGGCAGCTAAGATTACTCCTAGCTCTGTGACCTGGAGAAAGCAGACCTTGTCCCTGGGATGAATGTCAGCTATCTCTCAAGATTTATGTGATGGTTAAATACACATATATTATGTTATTAAGATATAGTTGATTAAAATCCCCTAGTAAAATGTCTGGCATTTGGATGGTGCTTAATAAATATTAGCCTAAACTGAACCTGTGCCCTCAACATGGCTTCTTAGGGTTGTAGTAATGTGGCACTGATTAATCCGATGTGAACAAGAAAAACTTTAAGACTATTTTCCATGATAATGAAACTTTAAAATTTTATTCCATTACATTTAAGAAACATCTTAAGGCAATTAAGTAACTAGAAAGTAGATAAAGGATAAAATTAAATAAGCTCTGCCACATGGTCATGTCAGATTTATTTAAGGGTTCTAGATAACTTGAGCACACTAGTACTTTTTGATTAAGTTAAATATGTATGCTTTTAATTTCTAGGTCATAAAGGCAACAAAGAGTAAAAATGGTTTTGCGGGAAGACAAAGGAAAACTGAGAGAAGTAGCTTCTAGGGAAATTATTTGCTACTATCTCAGCCTTAAGTATTAAAACAGATAAAATCAGCAGTAAGTTTTTCTTTTTTTTTTCTTATCATCCTTTTAGTTTTCCCAAGTATTTTCAGCGAGCCTTAATGATTGAGATTTTCACCACAACTAGGCAAGTTCAAGTTGTATAGTCTTTAATCTACAGGCACTTTTCACAAGTTCACCTACGATGTTGTGCTAGAAGTTAAAGAGCTGAGGTACTGTGGAGATATTGAGATGAATATATTTAAGCTGGGCATGGTGGCATGTGCGTGTAGTCCTAGCTACTCATGAGGCTGAGGTGGGAGGATCACTTGAGCCCAGTAGTTTGAAGTTGCACTGAGCTATGATCGTGCCACTGCACTCCAGTTTGGGTGAAAGAGTAAGACCCCATCTCAAAAAAAATATATATGGGTATATTTTGTCACCAATTTCACAAAAACTTCTCTTTCATACCCACCCATCATTACATTTTGGAGATGTGTTATAGACATTACCGTGGGGAAACTTTTACAAATCTGCTTTTACACAAACCCAAAACTAGAGAATTTTCCAGATCTGATGACAATCCTATTTTCTGATTCCTGCAAGCATTATGCAGAAACTGCTAAAACATAGGTTAAGACAGTAAAAGCAAAGTAAAATGATGGGTCTCTTCCAAAACACTATTACCATAAATGATAAAATGTCAACTGTGCCGGTAAAGGATTCTCACAAATGCAAGCCTGAGGGATGCTACAGCAGAAGAACTTATACTTCCTTGTTTTACCATTAGTTTATGATTTAAACCTACTTCATAAAGAGGGAATGGCACACAATAAAAATAAAATTGCATATATTATGATATAGTTCATGGGAGGTAAGTTAGGATGATCTTTTATTTTCTTATTTTCTTTTAATGGGCTTTCTAATTATAAAACACATATTGACTATAATATGAGAACACAGGGGATGCAATCCAGCAGTTCTTTTGAATGGTTACAACACATTGTTGCACAGTGCTTGTTAATATATTAGAAAAATTATGTAGAAAGAAATGATGCTGAAACTCCAGTGACAACTATTTTAGAGCATCTAGAAGCCTCCTTATGCTGTGAATGACATAAAGGTATGGAAATGGAAGCCATGGTTACTTCTAGTCACTAGGCTTGGTCTTACAGTTTCATACCAGGAAAAAAGCCAACTTTTACTTGAAGATAATATAGACAGGGATGCACTTGGTTCCTGAGAAAGAATTTACTCACCTTACTTACACATATATTGTTAAGCATGTTCTCTTGGAACAGTCAACAATAAATCAATAAAATATATCCCTTTTGTTAACAATATAGTGTCTATCCCTTTGATGTTATGTTTCTTACTTTTATAGTTCATCATTTTTAGCAAAGTTTCTTTTCCCTCAGGATGTATAACTGACATCTGGTCAGAAAATTTTCTTTGACCCTTTTCAAAATATCAATGTGCCTTGAGTATATAGTCACTGCAAGATTTACACATTAGGCAAATGAACAGAGGTATTAGATTAGAAATTTATTTCTAAAGTTTGGATTAAATGAAACTCTCACTTTTGTTCATTCAAAAAGCAATAAACACTATTTTAAAAAACAATACATTTTATAATATGTGTTTTTATATGTGTGCAACCTACTTCACTGCAAGTAGCACAATTCTTTTTTTTATTAGTATACTTTAAATTCTGGGAAACATGTGCAGAATGTGCAGTTTTTTTACACAGGTATACATGTGCCATGGTGGTTTGCTGTACCCATCAACCCGTCATTATGTATTTCTCCTAATGCTATCCCTCCCCTTGCCCCCAACCCCCTAACAGACCCCGATGTGTGATGTTCCCCTCCCTGTGCCCATATGTTCTCATTGTTAAACTCCCACTTACAAGAGAGAACATGTGGTATTTGGTTTTCTGTTCCTATGTTAGTTTGCTGAGAATGATGGTTTCCAGCTTCATCCATGTCCCTGCAAAGGACATGAACTCACCATTTTTTATGGCTGCATAGTATTCCATGGTACATATTTGCCACATTTTCCTTATCCAGTCTATCACTGATGGGCATTTGGGTTGGTTCCAAGTCTTTGCTATTGTGAATATTGCTGCAATAAACACACTTATGCATGTGTCCTTACAGAATGATTTATAATCCTTTGGGTATATACCCAGTCATGGGATTGCTGGGTCAAATGGTATTTCTAGTTCTAGATCCTTGAGGAATCACCACACTGTCTTCCACAATGGTTGAACTAATTTATGCTCCCACCAACAGTGTGAAAGCATACCTATTTCTCCACATCCTCTCCAGCATCTATTTCCTGACTTTTTAATGATCTCCATTCTAACTGGCCTGAAATGGTATCTCATTGTGGTTTTGATTTGCATTTCCCTAATGACCAGCAATAATGAGCTTTTTTTCATGTTTGTTGGCAGCATAAATTTCTTTCAAGAGGTGTCTGTTCATATCCTTTGCCTACTTTTTGATGGAGTTGTTTGTTTTTTTCTTGTAAATTTGTTTAAGTTCTTTGTAGATTCTGGATATTAGCCCTGTGTTTGAAGGACAGATTGCAAAAATTTTCTGCACAATTCTTAAAAAGCAGTGAAACAGGCCCTCAGAGAATTTTTGTTGATGAATGAATGAGAACTAAAAAAGGATGGAGGACAGAAGAGAAAACAAGTGAAAGTTGGGGGGATGCCCACGTTCTTTTCCCTATTTCCAAAATTCCAGTATTTATGTTTTTGAATAAAGAGATTCCTCTTAGAAGAATTGAACACCTCACCTCTAGACTTTAAAACCTTTTTCTTAATGACTATGTATAATATACAACACTTTTGTAGTCTCGAGATTCAATGCAATAGTATTAAATACTCTAACTACAATGCACTGAAGCCTTAACTTTTTTTTTGTAAATACAGCTTCAATGTTTCATATTTATCTATAACAGCACATTGGTTGTTAATTTTGGGGGAGAAGGCAGACTTGCAGTAGAAGCCTTGTTAGTATCTTTCCCTAGAAAAATTTATGGGAAAATTAAATGTTTGAAATCTTTAAAGAATACAACTATTATAAGATTAAACTCACTGGGGCATCTTTTGTAGGATAGTGAGAAATATGAAAAAGAACAAATTTTTACTCAGTGTCCATTAGGTGCCAAACTATTTTGCATATACTACTCATTTAACCTTTACAGTAACCTCTAAGAATAGGCACAATTACTAACCCAGCTCAGAGATTATCAAACAAAGAGATTAAGTAATTAGCCTAGTTCAGGGTAACACTGAAATTCAAACTCAGTTTTGTTTACTCTAAAGCACATAGTATTTACACTTTAACACATTAACATTTCTAAATTGGGGTGTTGGTGATGAAATTAGATATTGTGTATTATTCTTCAATTGGATATTTTTCAGTTTTCACTTTTGGCTTTTGAACTAAATTATCTTTTTTCTTACACACTCTGCTATGTAATCATCGAAGTACAGTGGGAAATTTAACATCCATTTCCTCTACTAATTAAAAGCTATCCCATTTCTAAGAAAAGCAAATCTTAGCACAAAAACCACCCATGTATGACATGTATCCACTCACATATGTCAAACTTTCTGACTGATTTTCCTACCAGCACTTGCAACTGAGCTTCCTTAGTTGCTCAGTAAACCTATGTATATGACTTGGGTTACCAAGCAAAATGAATGGAGGAAAAAGTGCATTTAGTTGGGAGCAAAATGAATGGAGGAAAAAGTGCATTTAGAAAAGAAAAATTAGGAAATGATTAGGCTTTCTGGAAGCAAGTGAGAAGAAAGAAAAAAAGAGAAAAGGAAGTGTTGCCTTGACAAAGCACACATATATAAAAAAGCCACAATATATTGTGGCCATGAAGAAAGGTTTCTTAGTAATTAGTGGCCCCTATTTCCATTCCTGTAAAATTATTTCTCAGTTTGCAGGATCACGACTCCATCTGTGCAATTGCTGGTTCACTGTTACAGACTGTCCCAGTGTTGAAAAACAAGTCATACGCCAGTTTAAATATTATTGACTCATTGAATTATTTTACTAAGAGTGCAAGTTGTGATGAAAGGCCAGTCTTTTGTTATTTTTAGAATACTTACTTGAGCTCTATATGCAACTGTATTATTCTCTCACTATCATCTTTCAGTTTGATATCAAGGAATACTAAATTTATGATGAATGTATTCAGTTTGCTACCAAAAAGCAGTAAGGTTATGGAGAAGTATTAACATTGTCAAAAAGTACTAAGGTTATGGGGGAAACACACAATCATTAATCTTATGGGGTTTTGTTAAATATGAAATTGTCATGAAAATGCAAATAACTATCCATTGCCTTTTTCCAAACCACAAATAGATTTCATCTCCATAGACTTAAATAATTCATGTTCACATATATATCTTTCATGAGTACCAATAAGAGGTACCACCAACAGTCTTGTTGCAAAATGGGCCAACTGCCCAACAATGTATGCCTAGAAGGAAGGATGATGAAGACAGACCTGTTTATTCTATTACTTACACTTCAAGGCTAAATACTAACCCTACATTTTAAGGATCGGTAATAGCAATAATAATGGCAGCTAACAGTTGATTACTTATTACATATTAGAAACTGTCCTAAGAACTTTATCTGTAATAGCTCTTTTTTTTCCTTCAAAATAAATCCATAAGGTAAACACTATTATTAACCTTAGTTTACAGATTAGGAAGATGGGGCTAAGGTACCTTGGAAAAAGGAACTTGCTGAAAGTCACACATTTGGCCTTAGCCAAACCAGGACTTGAATACAGGATCTTCTGACTTCAAAGCCCTGTGACAGTACTTTATTGGTACCAACTAGAGGTAGCAGGAATTGTCAGAGTCCTTCTGGACAACTTCCTAGTTACTCAGCACTGACTTTTTACACAGCCTGGGAAAAATTGGACAAAGGAAAAGCTATCACCACTTATGTCAGCACTTGCTATGCAAGTGTAAGATAGATTCCACCCTTAATGTCACTTTTTCGAAAAAAACAAAGATCCTTCTTAGAAGGAAGATTACATGTAAAACCATAGTACTTCTTATAATTTGAACACATTTAGATATGTCTTCCTTGGTTTCATGTTACCTTCTCTGCCAACATCCAAATAATAAAACAAGGAACACAAGTTTCCATTCGCCTCAGGTAGGTATGGGGTTGACATTAGATGTTTTTTTCTGTGTGACAGGTGTGTTGACAAAGCCCACATCTGGCTTCATGAATATCTCAAAGTGTTTTTTTTCCTTTAGAAAATCTTGGTGTATGATTACTCAAACCTGCCTAAGAAGTCATAAATAAATAAACTTATACATATATTTATATATAAATTAATAAATGTAAAGGAAGGCTGAAAAACTCACAATTAAATGTTTGTGAAGCCAATATTTTGAACAGCTGGACTTCCCTGAAAGTCCAGGTTGTATGGTTATTGGGAGTTTTATCCTCCCTTCTTTCCTAGGAAGAGCTCCATATAGCTGAGTGACAGTAACATCTGTGTTTCTCTGGGGAGCACATTTAATTGATTCTAATAATAATATATATCATGGGTTGAATGATATATATTGTGCTTGTTTCCAAGTACTTTTTAAATTATCAAATATTTCAAATCAGTATACAGCTGAACACTAGTTAGCTTTTATAACTATATGGCATTCTCGTTAGTCTGAATCTTTAAATTTCTACTTTGTATATCTTTCTGCATTGCTTTTAAATATGGGTTTTTTTCATGTATGCTGATTTATCTTAACACAAAAAGAATCCATGAGCGCACAGCCCAACAATGCCCTAGCTTGTCATCAGTGTTACTGACTGCTTCATTGTGAGGGAAGCAGTGTTCTCTTTTTTCTCAATTCAAGACACATATCGGTCTTCTAAGACTTCTTCACCAATGTGGCAGAGAAGAATGCATTGCATACCAAAATATCTAGGAGCAATCTGAAACAGCATGCCACAAGCATAAAAAGTAGTATCTTGCTTATTTTTTAAATTCATAAGCATTCTGCATTCTAGTCTATAACCATGTTTGTTTTATGGTAAACATTAAGAGCTTTTTCCTCAGAATCTGTAAGTCACAGTGGATATTGCATGAATGTGCCCCACATTTGTGTCCCAGCCCTTTGAACACTGCTATACTTCTGGTGCTAAAAGACCTTAGTAAAAAGTATGGACTGTATATCAATTTTTATTTTAAGGGACATAGACCTGTAGCTAATTGCATAACCTAGGATCACTAGTGCTACTAACATTTAATTGTCTGACACAAATGCCTATCCTACAGGTACGTGCCACCACACCCAGCTGGCTTTTCTATTTTTTGTAGGGACAGGGTTTCATAATGTTGCCCGGACTGGTCTCAAACTCCTGGGCTCAAGCAATCCACCTGCCTCAGCCTCTCAAAGTGCTGTACAAAGAATAATACAGACATTAATTCCTTGCAAATACTGCAATTTGAGTTAATTTCAAAATTACAGGCATGAGACACCGCACCCAGTCCCTATTCCTTTTTCTATGAGAGAAGATCTAAAACAACTTCCCTCAAGGTAAATCCTTTTTTGAAATGCCTTTCATATTGTAAAATGGAATTTTATAATGGAATTACTCCAAGAAAGAATTCCAAAGACCAAGCTGAACTTTTTTGTGTGTGTGTGTGAAAAAGTTCTGATGTCAACTCATGTTTGGCACGATAGATTTTAAAGGGCTAAGATATAGAGAATCACATTCCTTTCCAGGAGTTACTTTTGCTGTTATGACCTTCTGGACTCTAGAATATAAATCTACTCCTAGAACATCACATTCCTTCTTTCATTTCTTCTTCTCTCTTCCTTTCTTTTCTTATTTGTCTAGTAGAGATAAACTATAAAATTCTACCACTAGGCAATTCCAATCTGAATTTCTTTTTTCATAATTTAATGCTTCAAATTATCTGAAGTGGATTAGTATCTTTTTCCTCTATAAGCTTAAAATCATATATTAAAGGCTTAGTTAAAGGAAGACATTCCTACACCAATAAAGAAGCAGCAAAGGATAGACTTGTCACATATTTATATCTGTTAATACATGTATCCAGGTTTCCCCACTTATAAAATCAAGAATAATGTTCACATGAATTCCTTGCAAATCCCACAGTTTGAGTTAATTTCAAAATATTGAGTTGGTTATGTTCACATTCCAGAGCTCCTGGTCTCCTTCCTGGTTGAATCATACAGCTAAAATACCTCAGGCAATGAGACATCAAATTCAGTAGCAGAGTTTTTCAGAGGAAAAAACAAGACTAATTCCTGAGGACCATGACAGCATGCTGAAATACCTCAGGCAATGAGACATCAAATTCAGTAGCAGAGTTTTTCAGAGAAAAAAACAAGACTAATTCCTGAGGACCATGACAGCATGTTGAAAATTTGCAAGCATGGAGCCTACACCTTCCTCCAAATACAAAGCGAGCATAAACACTAAGCGTGATGCCCTCACCTGGGTCAGGTGGCACACAGGCACAGGAAAAGAGAGTGTTGTAGCCCACTTTGAAGTTGGAGTTGATGGGGTAGTAATCTGCAAGCTTGATCATCTTCTTGAAAGCATCATAGATAAAGATGAAGCTAATCAGAGAAGAAAAGCCCTCCTCCGTGAAACGTGTGAAGTATTGAACCAAGAAGCTGGCATCAGTGGCTACCAAAATGAGACATAGGAAGGCGGACCACAGGCCAATCCAAAGGCGAAACTCCAAATAGTCAAAATTATTGTCCCTGGAAAAAAGAAAGAAAAGTGTTTAGATTCCTCCTCCTTGGAACACAAAGAATAATATAAAATTACCAAATGTCTACAGAAAGATTGACAAAAATACAAGATCACCTTTAGCCACTAAATGTGAAACTCTACTTTAGCCAGAAAGTACTAAGTTTAAGAATTTAGTCTAATGATACAATTTTTAAAATAGTAATAAAAGTTTGAGGAAAATGCATTGAAAGTAGTTATATCATTTATATTTGAAAACCTTATTATTTTTCTCATTCAAAAAATATGGTCCCTACCTTCATAGAGTTTATAGAGTAAATAATTTGCAAGCATAGCACTGGTACCTAGAATGTGTTCAATAAACGTTTGTATGAGCTTTATGGGTTCATAAAGACACTAAGATCAATAAATTTTCTGTCCCTATGTCATCACGGTCTACTGAGGGAAACAAATCGATAAATGTAATCACACTATAAAATACTAAGTGATAATGTTACAGAAGAAGGAGTAACTAATTCTGGCTGGAAGGAAAGATGAAGTCGCAGAAAAAATTCAAGGTGTTCAAGGATAAGTAGTAGAAACTTTCTGGACAGACCAGAGAGAGCAAGGCCAGGAAGAGGAAAAAATAGTTAAAAAGATAATGTGGCACAAGATGGCCTGTAATGCTCACTGTGTGTGGACAGAGTGCCGCCAACATGAGGTGGAATTAGAAATATGATCTGTCATCAGATCAAGAAAGGCTGTCTTGCCATGCTACTGCCAGACCCTTCCACTTCTTATGAAGCTTGCTCACAGATCTGATATTCTTCTGCTGAAGCTGGGTGTGAAGCATCTTGTGACCAACATCTTTCTGTGTTTGTCCCACAGCAGACTTAGAATAGGCTACTTCTATCTAAGGAGATCACTGTCTTTTGAGGCTTTTCCCATTTCTTACGACTGAATTTTTAATAGTTCAAGATTCACAACTCTGAAAGGATGGGTCAAGTGTTAATGTCTTACCATTTTATACTGATCCCTTTAAAATTATGTGGAGAGTGCCTTACAATGATTTTTTAAACTCAATTTATTTGTGATGAAAAAGTGGGTAGTAGTATGTATTACTTGCATGAGAATAAGAAATAAGTCAAGGATTGTGCATGCTTGACAATCTAGAACCTTGCTTTTAGACAATGAGTTTCTGATAACTGCTAATGATATATCTTAAAACTTTCCCACAGGCAATCAACTCTCCACCTTTACCAGCACCAACCCAATCTTACCCAACCCACAGGTAAGTTTTTGCCTGATACAAACCCCCTCATTGATATCCTTACTGATATCTATACTTGCCTTACTCAAAGCCATTTTCCACACCACAGCCAAAATTATCACTTTTAATGAAAGTCAGACACCCCAGCTTAAAAATCTTTCAATAGCTTCCCATTGCCCTTAGAATAAAATTCAAATTCTTTACCTAGCACAGTGCCTGGCACATAGAAAGTGCCCAATAAAGACTTGCAGGGTGAATAAATGCATGTCTGTAACTTAAGACTTGGCTGAGACAGTTACTGACACTGACCTATGAACTATATCTCATGCAACCAAGACATGACTGTTCCTATGATAGCTAAAAATTATAGAATATTAGAATTTAAAGTTCTTTAGGTATTGTGATGATTAATTTTATGTCCTGACCAGGCTACGAAGTGCCCAGACATTTGGTCAAACATTATTCTGGGTGTTTCTGTTAGGGTGTTTTTTGAGAAATAAACATTCAAATTGGTGGGCTTTGAGTAAAGCAGATCACCTTCCATAATATGTGGGAGGAACTCATCCAATCAGTTGCAAGCCTGAATAAAACAGAAAAGATTGACCTTCCCCAGGGCAGCAGAGAACTCTCCAGCAGACTGCCTTTGAACTTCCACAACATCAGCTCTTCCTGGTTCTACAGCAGACAGCCTTCAGACTCGAATAGGAGCATTGGCTTCCCTGGGTCTCCAGCCTGCTAGCCTTGTCAGCCTCTATAATTGCATGAGCCAACTCTTTATAATAAATCTGCACACATACTCACATTTTATGGGTTCTGTTTCTCTGGAGAACACTGGCTAATACAGACACCAATCTGTCAAGTTACGTCTCATTTTATAGATAAGGACACCAAGATCAATGGAAGTTAAATCATTTATCCAGCATCAGGGTTTTAAGGCCTTTCCTGACAGAGCTTGACCAGAAACCAAATCTCTTGATTCTTAGGTTTTCCTTTTAAAAATTATAGCATGGTTCCCCATCTGATTTGTATTTAGCTCTAGATAGGGTGAATATTAAAGTCAATGTCTTTCGTTTCTCTCTTCTTATCTAATCATGCAAATTGAAATACATTACCAAAGAAGGAGATTATTAATACTGGGGTAAAGTTATCTTCGATAGACTTTATGGGATCCTTCTGAAGATAACTTTTCCTTTCCTTTGCAGTTTGCTTTATGTCCAGAACACCACTGTTTTAATCCTATGCATGCCTATGTGAGATAAGTAAACTATAGAAAAAACTGAGTTCTAGAAATTTGATATAATTTACTTTATCATACAATGAGTCAGTGTCAGAATAACAACTAAGAAACACAGTTTTGTTACTTCTGAGCCAACATACTTTTTCCTTAAATTAAAATAAAAATTTTAAACAATTACCTAGTTTTGCTACCCTAGCAAGAAGATGAAAGAGCAATCTTGATTTGTTCTAAGAATGCTAGTAGTTGTTTATAGATTTAATGTTTACAGGATAGGATGAGAAACAAATCCATTAACTAGCTAACGGTTAGGAACAACATTAGTTTGGGTACAAAGGAAAAGATACATGTATAAACTTAAACCTTAGAATCTAAACAATATACTAAACTAGCTGCTTTAAAAGACTTAAGTAATCCTACAGTAGTTCATCAAGAATGACCCAAATAAAGTCAATAAAACCAATGGCACTTCATTATGAAAGTGATATGTGTAGAGCATCAAGAAGAAAGAGGAATAAAGATGAGAAAAATTTAAATAAGTTGATTATCAGTAATGATTACAGTAAAATGGTATTATTACATCCAATAAATTCCCTTGGTGCCAAATTTAAACAGCAATTAAGTTTTAAAAAGCAACAGGAAATGCTATTAGAGATCAAAGAAGAAATTATGGTGAATTAGAAGGAAAAAATAGATTCACGTTGTTATGGTACCACTCAGTGTTCCTAGATTTTTTGAGTCATAGTTTCTCAGTAGCATAAAACCAAGGATACAGACAAACTGAAGAAGTCACATCTGAAATATGCTACAGAAATTAATGTGCAGCCACTGACAAATAAATATAAACTCCCTAAAAAATACATCCAGTAATATCATGGAAGAATTAAAAATTTGAAGGCTTAAAAGTAAACTGTTTAAAGAATATAGGGAAAAAAATACTGAATGACCAAATGATAATAATACAAGTTAAAATCCAACCTTAATTGTGAAGTTTTTATATAGCTTAGAACACATTGCTGAAACATCTTTCAGATTCCTCACCCAAGTAAAAAGAAGGAATCTAATTATTATTGTGATAAAATGTGTAAAAATAATGCAAAACAGATTGCAGAATTTGGGAAATAAAACTACAAGTATCTTTGAAAAGTTGTGAGCTATTTTCTTCCTTCTATTACTGATTTTAAGAGATGGCAGCATATCATTCATATTCCTTTATAATTCTCCAGTTTACAGGGCAAATATCAAAACCTCAGAAATAAATCCATGATTATGCAGAGTTTGAGTCCAGTGAACCTATAAAGCAAGGATCTATCATTCTTCAACAGTGGTAAAATATGTTGGGGAAAATCTGGGCAAGACAAAGTAAAATAGTTCTTAACTGAAGGACTTTTTCAGATCTCTTGCATGCTAAAGCCTAAAGTGAATTACCAAGAGGAGGGTATATAGTATATAGTACTTCCCAGACTTACTGGGACCACAGAAGTTTTTTTTTTTCATGGAGCATGGAATGAGACTAGTAACTGATGAAACACACTTTTGGAAATAGTGATCTACCCAAATATTTTGTATCTAGACAGAATATTATCACTGCTGCTGCTATAACATAAACAAATGATATAGCATTGTGATTAAAATAATGCTTGCCACATATTACTAAGTGATGGATTTAAAGCATGGCTTCTCAAATGTTTCTTGTTGATGTACAACTGTTTTCAAATAAATCACCTGGAACTATGTTATGTTACCAATTATGACAGAAAAAAAGGGAGAATGAGAAAGGAACTTGCTTAGTGAAAGGAAATAATCTGTATCTCACAATTACTTAAAACAAACTGGGATGCAAACATTTTCTGTAGATTAAGGCTCCGATCACATTTCATCCAATAAATCTTTCTGCAAAGTTTGTGCATGTTTGTTCCTGTTTATAGTACATCCTTGTTTAATCTTTCCACAAAGGCTTTCTTGTCTCACACAACGTTTCCTTAAACATATAAAAACTGTTTGACTCTTTCTATAAACTGACATGAATAAAATTCTTTCCAATGTTCTTCTGAGAATTATGATAGAGAAGGGATTTATAATAATAATTACCTACAGAAAATTCACAACATTACTTAAAATTTGGAACTTTTTACATTCTCAAAAGACTCCTGCTGATGTCCTCAACCCTGTTTTCAAAAAACTCGTTTTAAATCCTCATTCCCTCCTCCATCTTATGACTATTTTTGATAACACACACACTTTCAAAGGCTATATATGAGTCCATAAGTCCATGATGTACTATGAAGGTAATGACAATTCTAAAACTAAAGTCCTAAAAATGTATAAAATATAAGACTATGGGAATGCCGACAAGGAGTGCCAGCAGGCCATGAGACATTCTTCAATCTACCTAAGGATTGAGATCTGCCAGTAAAGGCAATTCTCTCTTAGAGGTATCAACTACATTAGAAAGAGGCTGGAATACCCAATTTGATTTTGAATCTATTTGTGTATTAATGTGGCCACTTGGATAATTCACTTAACTCACATTTCCCCTTCTTAAAATGACCCATCAATTTCTAAAAGAAAATGCTGATATCATAATTGCGATGCCCATTAGAAACTTCTAGTGATTCCTGAAGAGACTTGGACTCTGGAGTCAGAAAGCAGGAATTCATATTCCAGCCCCACCGATGACTTGTGATGTAATATTAGGCAATTTACTTATTGTTCCTGTGCTTGTTTTTTCATCTATAAATCAGGATGTGGTCCCTACCTCACAGGATTGCTGTAAGAATTAAATGAGTTAGTACATGTAAAGTGCCTAGGATAATACTTGGTACATGATCAACTCTCAATAAATGTTAGGTATTTATTCAGCTGTTTTGGAAGCTATCTTTAGTTAAGAACATGAAACTGGGGTGAGGAGCAGTGGACTAAGTAAAGAGCATCTGGTCTCTTTCATTATTGAATGATGTGAACTTAATCAGTTTAATTTCTCTAGCATGTCAGTCAGGATCGTGGCAGGAAACAGAAGGCATTCTGAAGTAACAACAAATGGCAAGGCACTCAGGGACCATCAACAGCAGGAAGCCACTACTAACTTCAGGCTTGAAAAGGCCAAGGAAGGAATAGAGCTACCAGAGCCTGGTGAGGGCTAGAGTCAAGGTGGATGAGCCAATTGACAGGGGCTAAAGTCCTCGGGGATAAGCACTGCCAGAATGCTGTGCTAAAACAAAGACGGTGAGCTGGGGAAAGGCAGACATACTCAGACCTCTCTCTCTCTTCCCGTCTTGTTGGTACTCCCCATTAGCCAAACCCAAGAGGAAGCCAGAAGGCAAAGAGGCGTGGGTGTTGCTGTCCACAGGCATCAGCCCCTAGAGCACAGGGCAGGACAATGGGAAAGAGAGTAAGTGGGAAGGGAGCAAGGATGCACACAACATAAGAGCCTTAGTCGAATCACATCTGAAACAAGTGGTGGCTACCTAATTGCTAAGGCCCTTTCACCTATCACATCTGAACATTCCAGTATTCTGAGTGATTCTTGGATCTGCCTAATCACTATTCTATGCTCTATCTAGCCTATAAAGGTTCTACAATTAAGCAATTCTAATTTGCAATTAAATATGTATGTACATACTTGCTGAAATTAAATAGAAGCCTCTCAAAAACTAGGACAGGTCCGGTGCTGCTCAGAATAGTGAGTGGTTGACCAGCAAAAAGGCAAAAGATGGCTCCAGAGACAGCAGTGCCCAGGAAACTCTCCAACACGCCCTAAAATAAAGAAAATATAGATGGTAAATGAAACACATCTTTTTTCTTCTCATTTGTGATGTCACTAGGCAAATAAAGCCACGTGAATATACTATTAGGAGGGTCTTAGCAAACATATCAAGAATGAAGAACAAAGTCTTTTACCAATATGCATATTGCCACCATTTATTTCACCTTAAATACAATTTAGTCATGGTTCCCTACTCCAAGGGTCAACCTGCTCTAAAGCACTATAATTACTACGATGGCTGGTGTGTAGAAGGCAAAAGGTGGCTCTGATCCTTACTAAAATACTAACTGAATCTTCTACACATCAAAATCAAATGGTTAGAAGTGACTTGGTATTTTTGGTGGCATTTTCCTCTTTGTGGTTCCTTTCAGTGTTTAGCCTGATTTTGCCTTGCACATAGTAGGCACTTATAAGTAGCTCTCTTTTATGTACAAAAGCTATTTTTTTCCTAGAGAAACACCTTTGAAATAGAGAGGGGCACAAAGGGGACCAAAAAAGTGATTTGTCCTCCATTCTGCAATTTCTAAGACACCAATTTCAAAAGACATTCTCATTACATTTTTATTGTCCAATGTAAACTTATAGAAGAGTTTCAATTAACTATTTCTACAGAAAATATATGTGCTGGAACATAAATAAGTAGTCTTTTATGGCCACATTTCCTTTTAGTTACATCTCTGGAAATCAACCCATTACTTTCCTTTAGCATAATAAAAACAAAGGTGACGTGTCAACAAGGATCACTGACTTACAAAACCACCCTAACTTTCCTAATCACGTCACTCAGGACCAATGCTTTCAAGGATGACAAACTAGCCTGTTTCCTATATTTTTCATTATTTCAAACTTTAGTTATTAGTTTAGTTAGTAGTTAGGTTGGTGCAAAAGTTATCGCTGTTTTTGCCATTAAAATAATTAAAGTAATGGCAAAAACCGCGATTACTTTTGCAGCAACCTATAGACAAGCACTTGTGTATTTGTAGGAAGGTTCTTTTGTAGACATAAAATAATATTTCATGAAGACATGATTTTTAAACATAAAAAGATGACAGAAACCCTTTACTGATACATGAAGCTATAAATCTGAACATTAAAACTTACAAAATAAAACATTTTCAAATGAGTAAGAAATTCTATAGCTTTAAAGGACACAATAATATATTCAGTGGTAGATAAAACAGTGGAGCAAAATCATGTGATCTCTTGGTATAGGAAGAGTTCTCTCTTCAATTAAACAATAAATTACCTGCTCTTCGAAGTATGATTTATGCCACATAAAATAAGCCTTTTAATTGAAACGACCTCCTGACTGGAGCAGAGTGGATTTCTGGGGAATCTGCAGTGTCACTCAGTCATTTCCTGTGACCCTCAACCTCCTAGTTAACCTATCCATCTGTCAACCTCACTAGGCCACCTCTTACCACTGTCCCAAAAGCTCTCCAGCAACTTCTCATTCACTTACCATTTTTAAAGAAAATACAATATAAGTAAAATGATTATGAAGAAATTGTTTTTTAAATCAACTTACAAAACTTAGTAAGTGCCACTCAAAAGCTTAGGAGACCATTATTACAATAATTACTCAAAATATTTCTTATAACACTACTTCAGAGACAGCAACGCTCTCCATAGACTGACATTAGCAATAGCACATCCTCCTATTTTAAGGGTGGAATTCAATTCAGAAAACAAATGAAAATCCTTTAGAGCAGCACTAGATAGTAATGGAGTTGGGATGATGGTGGATAAAAAACAAGAGTTGACAATTAAGTAGTAAGATTGACTTCTCTCATGGCAAATACACACACTCTGAAACAATCCAGAACAACTCCAGTTCATACAGAAATCTAGGTTTGAAGCCTGGCAGGAAGGTCTCATAAGGACTTCCATTTACATGGATGTAGGTCCAGCACATGGCTGAAGGGTACCATCTCATTATTCATAGCCATTCCGTAGAGAGACTATCTTGCTCATTCTTCCTCACAGGGACAGAAACCAGAATAACAAGGAAGGGCAGCAGAACCAAGATGTATTTATGCAGAGAAGACAGGAAAGGGTTATCCTAAGCCAACAAATAGCATTTGCCTTGATTTCTTAAACATTTAGACATTGAGATTCAAGGGAGTTAAGTGTCACATTCAATGTGACACAACAAGTCTTTGCGTCTTTAGTGTATGTACTTGCCCAACCAGACTTCACCCCCGGTAAGGATAAAAGGTGCACTACAGACTGGGACTTCAACCCTTGTGCATAGACAGTGGGCTTTCTGTCTTTATAATTTATCTTTCTTTTTTTACAACTTACACTAGTGTACGCATACGATGAAAGGTAGAAGCTTGAATGCTTCCTGTGGCAGGACAAGCTACACTCTGGGAACATGTGATAGGCAGATATACTACAACATTCTTTATCAAGCAAGGAGTGATATTTCTCATCACTACTATGGATCAAAACAGCACTGACTGAGTGTAAGGGAGAATATAAAGGGGAAAAGAGCAATACAAGAGAAGAGATTTTTGCATTCTCTACTTGATTTGACATAGCTATTAATCTTGGGGAGGATAAGAACAGGGCCTTCTGGCATCACCCATGTTTCTCTTTCTCTCATCATGTTATCCACCATCTCTACATGTGGTCTGTAGGCACTCAGCAAATGCTAAAGGAACCAAGAAGCAAGACCCAAATGACACTCTAGGTTCCACTTATCAAAGGTCAACAGGCATTGTTGCTCATTCAGTAAAGATAACAACCAATTTCTTCCAGAAAACCACATTGATTTATGGAAGCCATATGACTGTTAAAAGGCATATTTTTATTTCAGTACTTGATCCTTTGGTAAGTGCTACAGTTTCCATTCTGTTGCTGACAATCTTGAAACAGAGACAGGTGATTTATTATACACACTGCACTGGAAACTTGCTTAAACTTAGAGATGTTTCCAGTATTTCTGAGAAAAGAACTATTTGACATCTTCCTCTTCACAATACAGAAATTTAAAAAATAATATGTAATGTATAACTGTAGTTTAACTGTAAAGTTTAAAGCAATTTATAAGGTGAACTATCAGAAACCTCTTTTCTGATTTATTATATTCAGTGTTCACTAATACAAAAAGGAAAACAATGTGTGGATATGTGTATTTTTAAAAGCCATAACTCATAAAGGCATTTCTACACCTGATTTCTCAGAAGAACAAATTCCCTAGCAATTTATGAGGCTGCAGACAGCTAAGCTCTGAGGTGTGGAGCAATAGGATGCCACAAAGTGCTCTAGTCCATTTTGGATGGCTTTCATTTTATTCCACTTCTGATGTGACACCACCATAGAACAGTAGAAAGAGCAAACAACTGGCAGTCAGAAATCTGGAGTCTGGGCTCCATTCTGCCAAAGAGAGCTGATGGTCTTAGAAATGTCACTTCACCTCAGTAAATTTCAGTATTTTTATGGAGAGGAAAAATTGAGACACTGTAGTAGAGCACCGGACTCTGGAGTTAGACAATCCCAGATAGACATCTATACCATATTATTTCCTAGATCAATGACTTTAAGCAAGTTATTTAACCTACCTATGCTTCCTGGAGTTAGTATGCACATTAGATAGATAACGTATGTAAGGTGCTTAGCATAGTCTCTGACTGATAAAAACCTTTTCAATACATGGCAACCATATGTGTACCATACTTATTTAAATATTAGATGATGGCCGGGCGTGATGGCTCATGCCTGTAATCCCAGCACTTTGGGAGGCTCAGGTGGACAGATCACCTGAGGTCAGGAGTTAGAGACCAGCCTGGCCAACATGGAGAAACTCTGTCTCTACTAAAAACACAAAAATTAGCCAGGCATGGTGGTGCACACCTGTAGTCCCAGCTACTCAGGAGGCTGAGGCAGGAGAATTGCTTGAACCCAGGAGGCAGAGGTTGCAGTGAGCTGAGATCACGCCACTCCACTCCGCCTAGGCGAGAGTTTCAAAAAAAAAAAAAAAAAAAAAAAAGATGAGGAGGTTGGACTGGATAATCTCTAAGGTCTCTTCCAGGTGGCTCAGTACAAAGAGCATGTCTTGGAGTCAGGGACATCTGAATTTAAATCTCAGTTCTACCATTGACCAACTGGGTAATCTTTCTAAATCCTACTTCTCTTCTGTAAAATCAATAGCTACTTCACAGGATAATTATTTGGATAAAATGAAAGAATAATATGTAAAGAGCTAAGAACAGAGTCTTGTATAAAGCAGAGATACAATCTAATGTTGATTTCTTTTCCTTGGCTGCTTTTCATCACCTTCTTTTCAGCCTCTATTATTTCTCTTTCCTTTAAGAGACGAAGGAGATAAAAAGAAATTCAAAAGAAATGATGTGAAAAGATAAAAATCAGTCTTCAGAAGAAACAGGTAAAAAAAGCCTCTTTAGGTCTACAGTATTTCCCAGAGTAAATTTTAAATCAACAGAAAAGTCTTAGGTGGCAACACTATGGCCATTAAAAGCCACTTCTTTCCATTCCTTTGCGTCACACGCAAGTCAATGATAATAAACAAAATAGCTTGTTTTACTTTACAGCAGTGAATTCAAAATCGATATCCAAAAACATTTGTGAATATTTTTCAGCTCATATTAGGGTATAAAATTAAACCAAGGATGGCCCGTGTCTGGCCCATGTTTTTTTAAAGTCAAGAAATTAGGACAAGTCCCAGAATAGTAAAACATATTTTTTACTAAAAGAAATCAGACCATAGGAGCAAGATTCTAAAAAAAATTAAAAGCCAACCACGATTTGTAATACCAGCATTTTATGTCTTTCAGCAACTTGGGACAAGGGCTGCCAAGGCCACCAATACCTGTCACGGCTAAGGGAAAGCAAGCACGTTCAAGATGATAAAACATTAAATATTAAAAATCTGTGCTGTCAACTTGGACTTTATCGCAATTTGGTTTCTTCATATAACACTAAAAAGTGACTTTTGTTGTTTTATGTCCTTTTTATTAAGGACTTTATTATTTGGATTAATAATTATAACCCTGTTTAGGGAGGCTGAGTGACAATAACAGAAGGGGAAAAAAGGCTAAGGAGAAAAGTGGCAGAACAGCCTAGGAAAACAAAAAAATTTCTATTTTTCTTGACAATTTTCCACCCACTAAAGTATGGAAAATAAAGGTGGCATCAAATGATAAAGCATTTACCAACATTACTGTCGTGTTTCAGGCTTTAGAAATTTTTTTGTTTATAACAGTAAAAAGAAATGCCAATCTTTTTGGTGGTGTTCATAAGGAACTCTGCAGCATATTGAATAATAAATAATAAAATTAAACTTTGCTAGATGAGCCTTTGAAACTAAAGTTTAGTCAAGAATTGTGAGGTAGCCCAATGCCACTGGAAATAAGCAGTCAGAGTGGAATTAACCTATATGAGTTTTCATGTCAGGTCACCAGCATAAGACAAACCACATGATCAAAAATAAGTGGAGAAATGATTCAAGTATCTAAAGCAAATTTGGGTCACATGAGAGTCATCTCAGAAGATTTTTTAATAAAAAAAAATACTGATTCTTTATTTCCACCCTAAAACAATTAAATCAGAACCAATGAAGATAATGCCTAGGGATTCAGTATTTTTTTAAGTTCCCCAAGTGATTCCCATGTGCCCCAAATGTGAGATGTACCTCCCCTTCTCCTACAGAACAGCAGTAACGATTGGTCACACAGACCATTCATCTACATTGGGGAAGGAGACTGGATATACAACCCTCATTTTTTATTTCCCCTGTGTAGCTACAGCCAATAAATCAGTGATTTCTGTCCTGACAGGTCACAGCTGCCAAATCCTTATTGCCACCCGCTCTGCCTAAAGTATTCTGTCGTCATAAGCAAGGATTTCTGTTTACAATGCCCAGCAGGAAATGAAAAAAAGGCAAGACTTGAAAGACAAATTATCTCCCTGCTTGAAGAAAAGTATGAGCCAAAAATCTTACCAAGAGTTCCAAGTCTAATAGGCTGGATGAGCAAGACATGGAGGGCTTTCTAATATTTTTTTTGTTTGAAGAGCTGTGAATATGTATCTAGATCATTGGAAACATTAGGCCAGTATAACCTTACACAAAAACCAATTCCAGATGGACAAAAAATTTAAACGAAAACAGAAAAGAACTAAAATATGTGGGTAAATATTTCCTTTATCTTGGGGTAGGGAAAACCTCTCTAAATATATCATGAAAAGAAGAAACTATTAAAAAAATTGACAATTTTGGCTACATAAAAATTAAGATCTATACAGCAAAAGAAATAATAAATAAGGTTAAAAGACATATGGTAACCCTAAGAAAAATATGTTTTGTAATCTTTCTCACAAGCAAAGAGAAAATATCCTTATTATACAAAGAGTTCTCATAAGGCAATGAAAAAAACCCTAAATGCCCCAAAAGGAAAATATACCAATGATGCAAGTATAAAGAAGTATAGACAATCAATAAAAATGTGAAAGGAGATTCACCCTCACTAAGTAATCAAAGAAATTAGAATTAAACAAAAATGAACCATTATTTTTCAACCCACAGAATGACAAAAATGAGAATATGGGACAAAATTCTGTTTTCACAAGGGTATAAGCAAGTGGACATCCTTGTCCATTATTGGTAGACATATGAACTGGTATAGCCTTGTGTAGTGTATTTGAAACAAATATCAAAAAATAAAATGAGCACATCCTGCAATCATTCTGCTAGAAATTTGCCCTAGGAAGGTAATCACAAATAATAAACATGTAGTTAATCACCTACATTTTTTTGTTTATAAAAAACTGGGAAAAACTAAAAGTCCACTAAGAGGGGCTCTGTTATAGTAATAGCACATGCATCATGTGTATAAATATATGTGGTCATTAAAAATGATGTTAAATATTCATACTGAAGTGGAAAGACATCCATGAAATACTAAAGTTATGTAACAGTATCCTATATGTCAATCTATCTGTATACACATGAATTTTAAGATGTATGGGAAAATGTTCATGACAATGTTAATAATGATTAATTCTGGTTGATGGGTTTAAGGGCAAAATTACCTTCCACATAATTTTTTTGGATTTTTGGAATTTTCTACAATACATAATTATATCTCATTCTCAAAACAGTTGCAAGTCAAACACAAAATAAGAATTAGAATTTAGCATCAGTTCAGACTCCCCACATCCCTGCCTAAATCACTATCATTTTCTGATCATCAAGAAAATAGGATGACAAAGGTCTTTCAAATCAAAAAACCCACCAAATACACATTACTTAACCTCAACCAAACAGGATTTAATTCACAACTTGCCCATGAAGCAAAGCACATTATTTAAAGTTTCTTTAAAGAAGAAATAGCTAATAAGTTTTAAAGGCAACCAGGTAATGCAGAATCCTTATTTTGTCACTAAATATGTCTATTTATTTTTACCTACCAAAATTGTGTCATTCCAACAGATAATCTCTACCTAACTTTGAAACTGGAATATGTTGATAGTGTAGATTAATGTCACCTTATATTTTCACTTCAAGGAGGAAATGCATTTTGGTGCCAAAGTACAACACTCAGCTAAATTGAAATTCTTGTACAATTCTCAATATAGTAAAGCAATTACCAATTTGCTTTAATCTTGCTGTTATAAATTACACATAATAGGCTTTGTAAAGATTTGTCTATCTTATCAAGGAACATCACATGTGAATAAGAAATGATATAGTTCCAACTTAAGCAGATTGATTAAATATTCTCAGCACAGCTTTATGTTAAAATAAAGTCTCAAATTTGGAGATGGCAACTATAAATGTTCCTTATTATGAGACAAGTTCCCTTAAAATGTGCTCTGTTAAGCTCCATAAATATCACAAAATTCACAGAATCTAAAAATCTTACTGTATTCTTTTGCTAAAAGGTTTGTGAAAATAGGATTATATTTACTCCTGGAAAAAAAATAAAATTACTTTCTTCACTCAGTCTTCACTCTAGACTGTGCTTATTCATTCACAATCAACAATGTAGATTTGAATTAAAATACTTTTCTGTATTTCATAACACTAAAAGGAACAATTTTTTAAATAATATAAGACTTGTCACAAGGTATCAAAAATTATTCCTTATATAAGTATCTTGTCCATAGACTAAGTAATCCATAAATATTTGTTGATTTAATTTGCACAGGTTCCATTCAGACAGTACTCTGAATGAAAAACCAATAGTAGTAATAAATTCTACTGAAGTATATTTATATGCTGACATTTAACAATTTAATTAGAAGTAGCTAAATGAATTGAGCAGTATACTTGTTTGGCAACCAAGAATATAAAGGAATTGGCCCATCCATATGAATGGGTTCCACATCAGTGGATTCAACCGACTGCAGATCAAAAATAGGAAAAAATAAAAATAAAACATAACAATATAACAATAAATGCTAACACAAAATTTAAAATATAGTATAACGTATTTCATAGTATTTGCATTGTATTAGGCATTATAAGTAACCTAGAGATAATTTAAAGTATATGGATGTGCAAAGGTACTATACAAATAGTACCCCATTTTCTAAAAGAGATTTGCACGTCGATGAATTTTGGTATCCATGGGAGGAAAGGGGGTCCTGGAATCAATCCTCTGCTGATATCGAGGAATGACTGCAATAATGCAGTGAGTTGGCACGCATGGTTACAGAGAGTTTATTTATAAAGGGGACACGTTTTTTAGGATGGTAAGGCTGAAAAGCCTTTGTTTACCTGACAATATGGCAAGGAGACCAGAGCATTAATGTGGGACTTACTATAAGAAAAGGAAAATAAGAGTGTCGCATAATTCTCGGACTTCAGAAAGCTTATGTTCTAGCCCTCCATTGCTGTACTATAAAAAAAGGAAACAGTCACAAGCCAGGTTTGCATCTCAGATGAATGTAATGTCAACTCTTGGCTGAGTGGTTCAGTTACTCAAAGAAAACCTAGCTAAAGTTTACTGCTGACATTTAACAAGAAATTTGTGAATACCCATTCTGTAAGTCCCAGAGTTCTCTCAGAGCAGCCTAATGGGCAAAATGTGTACGCCAAGCTAGTGAATTCATGCAATCATCTATGTCAGCATTATAACTGTATGATTGTACTTAGAGTCACTGTAGCCTCAACTGTTCTATTTTGAACATAATTTCATGGGAAATAATCTACATAGCTCCCAAAATAATCTGCTTCTAATTATATATGTGTATATATATGCTCTAAGATAAATGCTTCAAACAGGCAAGACCTTCTGAACAGAAGCTGGCAGAAGAGTTTGCTTAGACAACAGCCATGCAGTGACTCATCTGTGTTTTCACAACACGTTTCTACCCAGCACCCATGTCTATTTGTAGCCTGACAATAAAGGCCCTATGTGAACCATCTCTGAGCTGTCTGCCTTTAAAAGCAAGGACACTGTTCTCAGTTGACTCATTTGAGTGCCTGTGCTTTTGTGAATAACCCACTGCCACATTTATGAAGGCATGTGACATAACTGCAGATTATTTCAGGCTCTGCCAATGCTTTTCTGCTTAGTCTTGGTCTGCTGTTTAGAAAAGCAAGTGAAGCCACAGGACTTCATCCCCTAAATAAGCCCACTACACCCCACTACTGGTATCTCCTGGGGGTAAATGAAAAAGACTGTTTTCATCAACACCCTACACTATAACTGGGATTTAAAATTGGAATTCCTGTCTATTTTGATCATCTATCTTTATCTCCAGCACTTGAAACAGTGTCAAACACATAGTAGACACTCCATAAATATTTGCAAGGAATGAATCAACTTCTGCCATATACCTGTAAAATGACCTGGGCCTTAGCACCAAATTTATAAAATATTTTCTTATCCTGGTCCCAGGTCAAGAAGACTTCTCCTGCCAGAAAATCAAAAATTTTGTGCGGTAAAGTACATATCCTTTCAATCAAGAGATTATCTTCCACCTTAAATTCCACATTAAATCACCTTACTCCCTAGTCCTTAAAATATATAAAACTATTAATATTTGTTAAGTTTTGGTTCAACAAATTTAAATTAATAGTCATTAATTTTCTATCCCTCTTTTTCAGTGTTTTTGCCACTTATTGTGATTTCTAGATGTATCAAATTGTAGTCTAGGAGAAAGACATTGCCAGTATGTTTCTTAATGGAAAAAAGCTTCAGAAGAGAGTGAAAAATATGTTCTTCAGTATTTTCAAACAATCCATCCACAGTTTCAGTGAAATTATCAATGGAGGTTACAAAATCTATTAATGAAATAATCAAATTACATCTGGAAACTTTCCCCATAAATTTGAAAGTCAACTCCTAGGAGTCACATCCAGCAAATGGTTATTTTAGTGGACTACTTAACATCCTGAAGCACTGAAAGTATTTACTTTTCTCCTGAAATCTTTAGAACACAGAAAATAGCTAATTCCACCAGCAAGGCCTTTCCCAGGTCATATATCACAGAGGAGAAAAATACCAATTAACTATGTATGTTACATAATAGAGTGCTCTACTTTCCCAAAACCTACTCATATAGAAGTTCATCCATCTAGGAGGGATCAAAACAGATGTAAACAGACTTCTTCTGTTCACATTGTAACATTGTAGAGCCACATTGCAACATTGTAAAGCCAAGTCTTATGAGGTTGCAAAGAATTACAATTCAATTCAAAAAAGGCAATAAACTAATACACATAGGCAATATTGCAATGTCCCCATCTCAATGAGAATGTCCATCAAAAAATGTTTAAAAATTATCTGCACAACACAAGAAAGTCTCTATACATTCTGACAGACGGAAGACAGTTTTGTTCTTACCGCCCTCTCAAAATCACAGCTTTCTTCTATTTTCTTAACATGTGGTTGCCTGTATTAACTTCTTCAAGCTGGCCGTAGGGTGTTTCCCCAGTGCCATCTTCTCCATTTTCTTTCTTGAACGATCTGTTTTAGTTATCCTTATGCTGTCATTTAGATGAAGAATAGCTGCCCAACTTGGATACAGATCAAATTTTATAAAAATTCTATTACTGACATCACTACTACAATTTAATGTATTCATTTTTGTCTTACAAATAAGGGAAAGGGAGAAAAGCACGCTCTGTCTATTTCATCTCTATGCGCTATTAGAGTTGGTTCTTATAACCCATGCTGCAGATCTCTCACTGGTAACACAGAGATATGTGTTCTTTGACCAGCATGATGTTATTTTCTAAAATGTTAATCAGTTGCCAATATTTAAAAATCACTGGTTTCACTAAGAATCAGAATTTTCAGCCTCTCTTTGAAGATCAGAAAATGAAGCAATACTGGGTACACATTTATGTGGGAAAAAGCAAAGCTGAGTGGCAACTGCCTCTTTCTTATGGAGCATGAGCAATTAGACGTCATCACAGTCCCCCCCCCACTGTGAGAAAGCCCAAGTTAGCTATGTGGAGAAGTCGTGCGGAGAGTATCCAGACCCCAAATATTCTGAACATCCTAGCTTAGGCACCAACACATGAGTAAAGAAGCTGCTGCGTGACCTCAACCTCTGCTGCCGTCTGACTGCAAGTGTATGAGGGACCAAAGAGAGAACCACTCAGCTGAGCCAACTCACCATCTAAACTATGAAAGAGAGTAATAAAATGGCTGTTTAAAGTCTCTAAGTTTTGGGGTAACATGCTATGCAGTACTAGATAAGAACTAAAAGATAAAACTGCACTTGACAAACTAAAATACAATTGTATAATTTCTCCCTTTTTACTTAGGTCAACATAGATGTTATAATCTCCATAGTATTTTTGTATTTAGACAAAAATCTAAAATATGCATGTGCCCAGGAAAGAAAACCAAAGTAGAAAAAAAGCAATCCTATGGAATCAGCTGCATTTAAAAAAAAATAAGCTGGCTGGCATCACTTATGAATACCACATAGGTTATACAATAATATATAGTAAAGTGGAAGGAAAAGTGTGAAAAGGGCTTCAATCTGGTCCTTTTCATAGGAATATAACTTCATTCACTACTCATATTCATCACCTAGCACAATAGCTTTTTTTCAAATGATTGGATCAACTAAAAGTAGTTTTGGACATATTTTTCTGGTTGGTGGAGGGAATCAAACACATCTTTTCTATCACCAAAACTTTAGCTATTATTGTTGCAAAAGGAAGGTAATGCTATCTGAGAAGTAACCAACTAATTGTGGTTACAACTAATCATATAAAATAAGTCAAGCCAGAGTTGTTACAGCTTAATGAGAATCAGGTCCACCTACAGGAGATATAACTGTTAGCTTGTATTCATTAAAACCAAATTATACTGGTAAACATGCAAACCCAACTTTGAGCAAATCACTCAACAGTTTGATGCTATTTGCTCACGTGTAAAATTAAGCTAATCATACATTCCCGAAGAAAGTGTAATCATCAAGTTTAACAGAATATGTTCCATATAGTCAAAGTAGTAGAAGATCTAAACCTTGTGCACTGTACAAAATTAAAGCAGCTGATATGCTTTTGCCCAAATAGAATTGTATATCCTCATTTCCTTCCCTTCCTTTCCCTACTTGTGACTCAAGCCAGATTTCATCGAGCTATTTTTATAATTACTAAAATGCTGGAAATACAGCAGCAGGCCAGAAGCAAAGTAAAATGCAGCATCCAGCAAAAGAAAGAAAATCACGCTGAGTAACTGAAAGGCCATCTGCTTCTAAATGAGCTGTAGGGGTGAGGAAGGCAATCTGGGCTGTACTATTTGTGTCCTCCTCAAAACCATACCCACCTGCATGTTGTCAGTGGCATCCCCAAGCAGTCCTCCAAAAGTGATAGCATTAGTTACAGTTGCCAGATAAATGAAGAGAATTGCCGAAAGAGCTTGAATATTTAAAGCATCATAAAAATCACTGGCAAAAAATGGCACTTTCCTCTTTATGTCTTTAATTAGTCCACCACAGAACCTGGGCAGAGAGAATGCAAACATCCACTAAATGTAAAGTAAATTACCATCAAATTAATCAAGAGGTAACTCATTAAATCAAACACAACATATTTAAAATGCTTGAATCAGTGACAAGATACTACTTAACTACTTATGATGAAACCAGAAAACTATAATGGAATAAATTTTCTTCTATCTCTTTCTTTTTGGGTCACCAAATTAGGTGTCACATTTCCTAAAGACCAGCCAGTTGGTCTTTAGAAAAGAGTGAACTGTGTAAATACATTAAAATTTTTCATTGCCTAGAGAAAAACGTCCAAATATGCGAGCAGATCATATGAAGGCCCTTCATCATCTTGCCATAGTACCCTTTCCACCCTCATTCATTCACTCATTCACTCACTCATTTATTCATCATTCATTCTTTCATCCTCAATAAATGCTACTGAGCACCTGCGATATGCCCACATTCTGGCACTCTTCTGAGTGCTGAGGACACAATAGTGAACAACATGCGTCAAAAAACCTCTGCTTTCATGGAGTTTACTCTGGGGACCAAAAGGAGGCAGACAATAAATGAATAAATGCAACACATAGTGATAAAAATCAAGAGAAAAATTAAATGGGAAAGAGCATTATGTAGTACTGGAGAAAAGGTGGTTGAAATTTTAGATAGAGTGGCCAGAAAAGGTCTCCAAGAAGATGACTTTAGGGTAAGGACCTGAAGGAACTAAGGGAGGAAGCCATGGAGGTGTGTGATGGGAGGAAATGCAGCTGAGCCCCATGACAAGTGTCAGCAGGTCAGTTGAGTGACTTGCACATCACTCTACTCACCCTCCCAACCAAGACTCAAACCTCAGTCTTCCCCAGGGCTTCTGCCTAGAATGTCCTATTCTGAAGCTCAACAGCTCTCCGAAGTCTTGACGTTGCACTTACAGTTCATATTTCCACTCTTGGCTATTACATTTTATTAGGATTGTCCATCTATCTGTCTGCACACCTACTGGACCTTAGCCGCACTCAGTGCCCTGCTTCAGTTTTCTTAGTATTCACGGGGCTGTGCATGGTACCAGGCATACTACAGACACTCAATTAGTTTAGCAAAGGTGAAATATAAAAGAATGAAATATATTCTGATTAAATTAAAAATTAAATCCCAGAGCTCATGTCTGTAAAAAAAGAAAAGGATATTCCTAATGGAAATAATTTACAAAAAACTATTCAAAAAAAGGTTAGGGGAGGAGAGGAGAGAAGATTTTATGTTCTCTATCCTTTGAGAGTAAAGGAGAGAGGAATAATATCCTGTTAATTTGGGAGAGAAATCCAAGTGGGTCATCAGGAGAATGAAATAACTTCACTTCATTCAGATTCAATTGCATATTATAATGACATACCTTTTCATGTTCAAAAACCCTGCAGTGCTTTTAAAAAGCCATATCTTCATAAAATAAATATCCCACTTAAAATTTTACTTAACACCCAATAAAAGGAAGAATCTAATGGTAGGGAGGGAAGAGTTATCATGGAAAGAAATTAGCTGAAACAATTTAGGAAACCTGAATTCCCAATTGCAGGCTAAGGAGGCAGAACAGTGAGAACTCATTCCTATATCATGTTACTCACTTTTAAATACACATACAGGCGAGAAATGGAATTATGAAAGCCAAGAGGTGAAGGCTGGTACATCTGTCAGTCCTCTGCCATCTCTCTGACCCTAACACGCCCTCAGTCATTCCCCTCTAGTCTCGCTGGCTTTGGTGCCAGCCCTGCCACACACCAGACACTCTGTTGCAGCCCACCCCCACACACCCACCACACCTACATGGTCTGTCTCCCACCTCCTGTAGCACTTTCTTCAAATGTTGCTATTCTCTGTAAGGCCTTCTCTGACCACTCTTATCTAAAATTGGAATACAATACTCCCATCCTCAAAGTCCCTACTTCTGCCTTAATTTTCCTCATAAAACCATCACCACATTTACTTATTCACTTACTGTTTATGTCTTGTCACTACAATATAAGATCCTTATGGGAATACAGTATCATTTAATTCACTGCTATATTCCCAGTGCCTGTGACAAATAGGTATACCGTAAATATCTGTTGGCTGAACAGATGAACAAACTAGCGAATAATATGTTGATAGATGAAGGGAAATTTACATTTAAGGAGAACCTCATCATGAATGGCAAAGGAAACTGTCAGTTACCGTCCAGTTCGCTGCAATTCTTCACAATCCCCATGTCCTCCTCCTCCGTGACCTCCATCATGGGGCGTATCCCCATTCATCTGAACATTCTCTCCACCTGAGTACATATTCTTTCTAAGCAAGACAACAGAGCCCAAGAGTATATTAGTTTATTTTCTTCATTCGCTTCTTAGCTGTATCATGCTCTGGCTAACGGAGAGATGGAATGAAAACCCTTAAGGTGAAAGATTGTTATTTCTTTCTGCTATCTAACAGACAATTCTTTAAGTGTTACATTTAGAACCAATACAAATGACTGGATGAATAGGAAAGTTGAATGAACTGTATGTCTTAAAAGAGGGAAACTGTTTCAACTGGGAAAAAATAGATTTCTAGAAAATTGTTTCTCTTCAACTATTTTACCCAATTTCTTAACCATGTACATCTACAAGGACTCATCTTCAGTAAATTTATGTTTCCAGATATACAGGGCGTCCCCAAAACATCCCCAAAGCATGTCTGTGATACATTCCCATGTAGTAATCTGAGATCTCCAATTTATAATAACTGAAGAACATCATACCACATAACATTTATTTTACAATGCCAAGGAAACATGAAACCAAGGCACATAAGTGATCAATTTGAGAAAATAAATCAAGTTAAACAGGAACCTGAAAATATTAGAACAATAGATTGACTTCACTTTTTTTTTTTTTAACACAACCTCCTTCTCAGGGTCATCTCAGCAACTGAAAATTATCAGCTGCATATGATTTACCTTTTGTCAGAGGATGGAAGACTCTTAGGAGGCTCTATCCTAATTGCTGGATCCCATTCCCCAGGTGGAAGGACAATGACTTCATCTAGGAACTCATCAATACCAGCAATCAGGTCGTGCCTGTCTTTTGCTTTATAAGCAATGTCATGGAACACCTAAAGAATAATAAAAGATGTGCTCATCCGAAAAGAGAACTCTGTACATGCTTCACACCATATCAAGCCTGAAGAATGCAGCCCATAACAACTGTGCAATTAATATTAATCCAGCCATGCTCTGATAGTCCCTATTATTCAGCCTGCTCCCCCAAAATATAGGCATTCAGATTATGATTTCAAAGAATAGAGGCAGAGGCCTGAAGAAACAGCTATGTTTTTATGTGTCTTTTTTTCCTACCAATAATATAAAACAACATTGCCTTTCAGCTCCCACTGGTATGTACCACTACTGATACAGTTGCTATGGAAGCCAGATTAAAATGGTTTGGAGAAATATACTGAAGAGTCATTCCCTGAAATAAAAACTACTGGGATAAAAATTGCTGATAACTCAAGAAGGAAAAGTTCAAGCTGAGTGTTAAGATCAGGTTAAGACCCAAACACTGAGTTCTCAAACATACAATGTGAGATACTTAAAAAAGAAAAGTCTGGGTTATATTGGCAGCACATTAACCAAAAGGCCTTAAATAGTCGATCATCTGTCTATCTTTTAGCAAGGCAACAACTAAACCATCTAATGCAGCAAGTGCTTCATATCTTTTATATAGATCTCCAAAGAAAGAGGTTCCAAAATGTACACAATCCTTTCTGTCAATCATTCTATTTTTCTAACAGAGCTGATGATCTGAAATTTCTTTACATATAACCTAAGTCTTTCATACTTCATAAATCAAATTCTTTAGTCTTCAGAAGAGAAGATGGTCCCTGTTCAATACCCTTACCTATTCTTAAAGATTGCGACTAAACCACTTCTCCAGGAAAAGAATTTTTAAAAGCTATCAATTAAGTAACATTTAATAGTCTGGGGGTTGTGGGGTTGAGGGGAGGGTGACACAAAATGCCAGCACATAATCTGTGGCTGATATAGCCATCCTCAACCTTATTTTCTCTTGCCATTTCCCATGATAGAGGCTGGAAAGTCACAGATTCACTTTCCCAGCCAACTGTGCAGATAAAGATGAACAATTCCAACTAATTAGATATAATAAGAAAAAGCCTGTCTGGGAAAGCTCTAGAATACCTGTTTAAAAAGGGAGATACAGCTAGCGTTACCACACCATTCTTCCTGCTTTGAATAAATACAGATAAGATGACTGGAGCTGATGGTAGGCAATGTCATTTTACCATACTGACAGGAAAAAAAAAACATGCTATTTTAAGATCATAAATTTAGCAAGAGCCTTAGCTCTTGATTTATCATTAAGCCGTTATGTTAAAATAACCCCAGCAACTATCTACCTCCAAACTTCCAAATAAATCCCAAATTGTTTAAGCCACTCTAAATCTCACTTGTTAAAGTATTCTTAATTGATACATCTTTGGAAAAAGTATTTTTTAAAACAGGGCTAAATTACAAAAATGCAAAAAATAAAATGAATCCACTGAGATGAATAAAATAAATGTTCCCTTGAGGGGAAAAAGGAGCATAGCCATAAAGCTTTCAGTCACAGAATAAAATAGCTACCTGAGTAATCACCACATGGAACATCTATAACTAAGGAGAAAGGTACCCCTTTCTCCACTTAACACAGAAAAACCGACAAATCAAGCAATGAAGCAAAAGCAATACATTTGGGGAAATAGTAAGCCAGAAAGACCCAGGAGCAGAAACTAATGATCCTCTATTCTAACAGTATTTCTCCTCCTATGGGAATAGTTCAGAGTTTTATCATATCTAAAATGCATGTAACAACATCCAGACTGTTATGAAAATAAATGGGGTCATAATTCCAACCTGTAGAGATACTCTGCCATAATGGTTGCTAATGCATTTTTAGATGTGTATCATTCCTTCCCACAAAATAAGAAAACCATAAAACGTACTTTCTGATACCTAAGAAAAAACGCATTATCCATTTTATTAGACATTATTTTATAGAACCCATCATTTCTGAAATAATATAGTATATAGACATTTGAATTCCCAGAATTCGTATATTAAAACTTCAAGAGATAAAGTTTAAGTTAATACAATGACCTTCAATTTTTTTTTTTTTTTTTGAGATGGAATCTCACTCTGTTGCCCAGGCTGGAGTGCAGTGGCGCGATCTCAGCTCACTGCAACCTCTGCAACTCAGGTTCTAATGATTCTCCTGCCTCAGCCTTCTGAGTAGCTGGGATTACAGGCATGCACCACCATGCCTGGCTAATTTTTTTATTTTTAGTAGAAATGGGTTTTCACCATGTTGGCCAGGCTGGTCTCGAACTCCTGACCTCAGGTGATCCGCCCACCTCGACCTCCCAAAGTGCCGGGATTACAGGCGTGAGCCACCGTGCCCAGCTGACTTTGAACTTTTTAAAGAATATTTGACATATATCAGTTTTAAGAAATGAAAATGTTTGGTAAAAGAAAGGAAAATATGTTTTATTCCAACAGAGTTTAGAATCCCATAGAAAACCAAAATGCATGCCTTACTTTTTGAAAACCATATAGGATTCAGCTCATTTGTCTCAAATGACTGTACCTCATGTTATAAGGAAGTCTAGTAACCACATAATTCTAATTGAATAAATTGTGACAGCCAATTCACAGTATGACAACAACACAAGTAGGACATTCACAGAACTCCATCTTCCTGATTTCCTACCTCATCAGACATCAGGGTGGCAATGGCTCTGCCAATCTCATGGTAGGACTTGGCTTTCCCCTTAGGACCTAAGAGAATGAACAAGAACCTAATGGAAAAGGAAAGAAGCAAAGGCTATAACACACATTTCATCAAACTCAACACACATAAAACTGAGAAATGTTTAACTTAGTTCATAAAAAGGTTAGGTCTAGAATTCACCTTTAAAACAAAGGTAATATATTATTGGTAGTACAGAATATACTCTTTCGCACTACTGCAAAACACAGTTCATTGTTCAGTTTATTTGGAGGCAAATAAGAATTTCGCACAGAAACCTGAGAAGCTTCTTCACTGAGCAGGAAAGGTGCACTTCAAGCACTTAATATGAGTCATTCAATCTTTCTATTTTAAAATCTTTTTCTCTCTCCATATCTACTGATTTTCAGAATCTTTGGAGCAAACCCATAAAGCACAATAACTAGAAAGAGTTAGTGCATCTTCACATTTCTCTGACTTTTCCTTACCCAATATGGGCAGTGACAGATGATCGTCTCCACACTTTTAAGAAATATGTCTACTCAGAAGTGACTGGGAATCAGCAAAAACCAAGTCCTCTACAAGTAAGCCACATGGTGACAGCCAAAGTAAGGAAAGAGAAATATGAGAGAAATTCAAAATAAAGCATCATTCACAGACAGTCAAAATTCTTTTGTGGGTGTCCTCTTGTCATTTACCAACATTTTTTCTTCATAATGCACAAAATATTGCTCCATAGCAAACAGACCTGAAACATACAATAACAAACTTAACCCCACTTAGGTTCACCTCTAACCAAGTTGGAAAAAATCCCTCACTTATCACACAGGGCCTTTGCCCTGTGGCATGTTGGCACTGGGGATGAGGGAATCTGATAAGTAAATGAGTAAGAAAAAATTTACAAAAAAATGTACAAAAGGTGACATGGGATAAATCCCACCTTGATATTGATCATGTATCACCTAACGGAGAGATAATGAGGACAATAAAAATGATAACATCATATGCCTGCCCAGCTTGTAAGACCTCCAAAGCACTTCACATTCATCACTTTATTTACATTTCCATATGACCCTCTGCAATAAAGAAGGTATCCTATTCCCATTTAATGGTGAGGAAAGTGAGGCTGATGGAGGTTAACAGAAGAGCCCAAGATCTGTGCCTAGTAAATGACAAAGAGCAGATATATAGGCATTCTTACCTCCTGTTCTTTTCACCACATATTTCTGCCTAATACTACTTGCCCAACTGATACACCAAGGTTGTGATTTAACAGAAGTCCAAAAATGACTTCCATAGGTCTTCCATAGGTCACTCTGGGTCACTTCTGGATGCTTAGCCAGGGACAAGAGAACTTAGGTAACATTTTTATGGTACCAGAAACAGCTTGCCATTTTGCCTAGCAGAATTTTATTTTTAACTTACTTATTTATATACCTCACTTCAAATAAAAAAGGATTGACAGCAAATACTTTAAAAAATGTTTGGGTCTGTTCCAAAATGTCCTTGAATGTATAATTACCTTTTTTATCATAAAATTCAACCCAAAAGGGATTCTAAAATCCCAGAAATTAAGAATGTAAAAAGGTATCTGAAAGTTTGAATACTCAGGTTTTATACCAGAATAACCATAAAACTACTTAGCACTTATTTGCTTAGAAACCAGTTCTGAAGTGAAGCAGCACACTCACTTTCAAGTGTTACCATAGTAGATAGCAATCAGCAGACACCAAAGTCTGTTCAAGTATGAAGGAAGTCATTATTTGAATTGAATTTCAGCTCTTTTAACACTGAAGTTCATTGACACTAGAACTTTTGTCCCTTCGAAGCTGGCCCCTAATTACATGCCACTACGTATAGTATTATAAAGTGCTGCTTTAGGACTGTAAAATGTATTTTTCTAAAGGGACTGATCACTGATTTGAGTGTAACATACACAAAAAATATTTAATGATTAAAGCAAAACAATGCTTTAATCCCACTAAGAAACATAAGTACTGGTCACATTTCTCAATTTCTTTTGCCTGACTACAAATGGTCGTGTTTCAATTCAATAAGGGTGTGGGTTTAGGTGAAAAGGGGCAGATGCTGTGCCACAAGAGAAAATATCTAACACCTGGATCCTTAGTCATTTTTAAATAATGGATTTCTTCTGCTTCCATTTTTATTATCTTCATGTATCTAAATATTAACTTTTCAGTAATGCATAACATCCAAAACTTTTCCAAACACTCTGTATCTCTTCCTACCTCTCCCTAGCACCTCCATCATGATTATAGCTTACAAATACATACTATGGAAATGTATTTATCAACTGACACATGAGTTAATTATCAGGTTGACTATATAGCAACAAAGCCAAAACATTGTCTAGTTAGTGAGAAAACACTCTCAGTCATTAATAGTCCTCAAACATAATCTTTGGCAAGCAATGGGTATTCCAATAGCTGACAGAGTAATGGAGCCTCCAGGTTACATCCTATGAGACAAGGACAGACATTTTCTATAAAATATTTACTCTTTGTTATCTGCTAAATAGAACCAGTCAAAGAATGAAAGGAAGCAGCAGATCAATGATGTTTACACGATAGCAATAAACGCAGTATATGAGAATTATATTGGTTCAGTAACACAGATATAAAAGTAGTATTCCTCTTTCCTGGGTAATGCAATTTTTATTTTTTAAAGAAGGTATTTCTTCATTAATGGAATAACATCAAGGGCCAACCAAACCAACGTGGTGGACATACCAGTTAAAATTTTCACATTACTCCAATCAGGAATAATTCAGTAAATCTGCCTCCTTAAAATGATAAGTAGAGAGAATCCAAGCATTCATAAGCAGCAGGAAACATAATCTCAAGCCAAAAGTGTCATCTGGAGGAATGGACACCCTTAAGAAGCTTCTAATCTGGACTGCATTATTGAAATGGGTTGAGAAATCCGAGAAAACCGAACACAAAACAATCCAACAAGTTGAAGTTCCCTCTGCCTGAAATATGTTTTCTCTCCTTTAATCTTCAAAGAAGCGAAAGCTGTTACAACTTTTATGATTGAAGTACATCCTGCCAAACTCAGCTTTTATAATGTACTGAAAACTCCTTTCATGACCCAAGCTGTTTTTTGTCAATGGACAGATATTATTTTTATCCAGAAGCTTTTTTCTTTATTAACAAATTAGAGTAAACATCACATTTGTGTGGCTGCAAGGGCACAGCCTACTTTGACAGCTTGGAAAAAAAAAAACAATAATTTATGTTACTAAGTTATTTTTATTCACTCATAAATAGAAATAAGTCAGAGTTACAATTTTTAATAGCGTCTAGTTATCTGAATAATCTTCATGAGGCCCTTTTCTACTTTTCTGAGCTTTTTCATATAGTTAATTACGCCTGCGGAAGATGCCTCCAGCATTCTCCACAACAAAAGGAAGTATTAACCAAATAATCTGTGTCCGGAACCAACGGCCTATACTCACATTCACAAAATAATTATAGGCAGAAACAGAGCATAATATGAGAAAAGGAGCTAGCCTTCCTAAACCACTTGATGTTTTCGGAAAAGATATGCACCCCCCTCTTTCCTGATACATCACAGCTATTTCTAGCATAAACTCAGCATGTACCAATCCTTTATATCCTTCTCTCAAAACAACAGTGAATTCAATAACCCATTATTCATCTTTATCAGTTTTGGAAAATGTGGCTAAACTGTGGCTTCCATAATGGATTCACGAGGACCACAAACCCACCATAACCAACTGCATTACATGTGGTAAATATTAATAGCAGCTAGCAATTAAACCAGTGGATGTGACAAAATTGAACTAGCAGGGTCTCCATCCCAATCCCTCTAAGTTTTTTTAATGGCTTTGACAATTACTCACAAACTACTTCTTTCAGATAAATAATTATTTGTAACACATATATATTATCTTACAGTGCTACTAAGAGGGTAAACATTCTAAATTTTTAACAGTCTGGAGCTTACTTAATAACCAATTGCCTTACATGTGCAAATCAAGATTAGAAAAGCACAAACTAGAGTTTTTATTCTTCTTTATAAGAGAACCCTAAAACATTTTATTACAATCCTTTCTAGAATCTCCCTAGGCTCTCCCTAAAACTCTTGTCTCAGATTCAGAAATCTATTTAAAGTTCTATTCCCAGCACTGATGCTGAATCTTCCCTTTGCCTTCATCTCTCAACTGTAAAATGGTATAAGAAGAACATTCATCCCCTATATAGCTCAAAACTATGAATGAGGCTGGGTGCAGTGGCTCATGCCTGTAATCCCAGCACTTTGAGAGGCCGAGGCGGGTGGATTACTTGAGGTCAGGAGTTTGAGACCAGCCTGGCCAACACGGTGAAACCCCGTCTCTACAAAAAGACAAAAATAAGCTGGGTGTGGTGGCATGTGCTTGTTATCCCAGCTGCTCAGGAGGTTGAGGCAGGAGAATTGCTTGAACCAGGGAGGCGGGGGTTGCAGTGAGCCAAGATCACGCCACTGCACTCCAGCCTGGGTGACACAGCAAGACTCTATCACCCCCCAAAAAAAAAATTTTATATATATGTGTGTATATATATATGTGTATATATATATATGTGTATATATGTATATATATGTGTGTGTATATGTGTGTATATATACACATATATATATATATATATAGAGAGAGAGAGAGAGAGAGTAGTGACCTCTGTGGATAGACATAAGATGACAGCAAGCAAAGTGCCTGTAAGATACTAGGAAAATCATAAACATATCTTATCCAGTCACCAAAGATCAAAGAACAGGGTTTGTTTCCTTTCACATGAATGGCAAGAGGGGCCCCTACATAGATAGACATTCACCTGGTTGATAGTCATCCAGCTGTTAAGTGGAGGCTAAAACAGATCAAGCAAGTAACAGAGTAAATAGTGAAATTGGTGAACTCTACACAAGAAATGGGAGCTGCTAGAGCCATATTTCCTAGAAGGTGCATGGTAGTAATACTGTTTATTAGAAATAGAAATAACTATAATAATGGCAGCATAACTTTCCTCCACCTTTGAAAAGAAAAATGACCATAAAAAGATACACGCAAACACAGATTTTTCAGGTTTCCTTTCAGTACACTAGAGCAGCATGCACATTAAAACACATCATGAAATGTAGATGCAGTCCTTCACAATGCCTACGACATTCCTTGTGGGATTTCCTTTATTGGATTTCACAGGATGCAGCCACTGTAAATGGCCCCACATTACCTACACACAAAAAGCTAATGAGACTCCCTACTCAGTGATTATGGCTTGTACTAGTTCAGAGGACAGCAAATGGATGAAGCTACTTCCTGGAAAAATGTTAACATGCAAGGATATATTGTTCAGATTATTGCCCTGAAATAGTTATATAATATTATTGAATTATGTTGCCTTGAATTGCCTGGCTCCTTTTGCTAATTTAAGTGATGTTGTATTTTACCTCAACACTAGCCCTACCATCCATCATAAAAGAAAAAAGTCAGTGAGCCAGACAGAAACAAATGATAAGCAGGACACAAAAATGGTCATGATTTGCTCTCAATGAATGCATATTTTGTTAAATAAAAGCCTTTTAAAATATTTTTTATTTGTATCTTCTAAAGAAAAATGGTAATAAAAATGAAAAGCCAAGAGCAATTTTCTTTAACACTTCTTGGCATGTTTTTTTCTTTCAACCCCTAGTAAAGTTAGTCCAGAGAGACATAAATAAAGCCATAGGGGCACAGAGCTGGACTTCAGCCATTATCTGAGTCAGCTGTTCGCCAGGTGACTGCACAGATAGAACCACAAGGCTCTGCTGGAATGTTTTCAAGCAAAAAGCTATGTTACAGAAAACACAAATCATCATAATCCTATTAAGTGAATAAGCTGTGATCATCTCTTTTCCACTGCTATTTGTCCAATAACAGCCCTATGTATCATTCCTATTTTAAGTGTCTAAGAAATATAAAAATGGGTTTAAAAAAATACGTGTATGATGAGGAAGAATGGCCTGCAATCTATGAATTGAGAAGCCTAGAGGAAATTTTCTCTTAATTTTCCTCCTAACCAGGCTCTAAAGAAATCTTCACCCTCTTTACACTGTTGGTTAATCATGCTCAGACCATCTGAGCTGAGGAGGATCCATCTATCACTGAGGAGGATTCATAGCCCTTCCTGCTCACATGAGGAAACCTAAAGGAAATTCACCTGTCCTTGCCCTGGAACCCACAGAAAACAATTCCCCTGCCCCCAATCCCGCGAAAAAAGTCCTATTCATATGATAATTTTCTGTCAACCTGAAGACTACAAGTTTTCGTTAAACTGTCTGCAGCACAAATTTAAGTGAAACATTAACTTCTAGTCAACTAATTGCACTCCCAGGTCAAGCTTCCTAACTCTGTGGAACTCAGTTTCAGAGGCGGATGAAGAGGATGACTTCTCAGGTACTATGCAGTGAAATGAGTACATGATTATAATAACATTAATATACATCACTTTAAAATAAAAATTTGCAACACAACATTTAATAGTGAAGTATGCAAATTTAAGTATACAGCTTGATGATTTTAATATATATATGTGTGTATAAACCTACTACCAATTTTCTGATAAAACAGAGTAAATGAAAGCAACTATGACCTCTGAACCATTTACTAACTGTATGACCTTGGACAAATTACTTAAACTCTTAGACCTTTTTTCATCTGTAAATACCAGATAACTATAGTTTGTCCCTTAAACTATTATCGTAAGGATTAAGTAGAATAATCCAAAAGAAGAACCTAGTACACTGCCCAATGAACTATTATAATTGCTATTATTATTACTATATAAGTGCCAAGAAATTTGATAGTATAAAAGTCATTATTTCAAGTTAAACCTCTCCAATGTGTTTGCACTAAATACTTCCTCATTCTATTGATTCTCCAGCCTGAGTGGGAGGAGATAACCCTATTAGCACATTGTAGACCTCAGGTAGGAGAGCAGCTTACCTTGTGGGCACAGGAACTTCAGTCAGGGCACCCAGCATGACAGCCTGCTGTAGCCTAACAAAGGCAATGAAAGGAGTATCCAAAAAGTCAACCTCCCCAACAAGCACGTTGGAAGCTTCTGCATCACGTGGCAATTTTTTCATGAACTTATTCTTCAGCTGCATGAGAAGAACCAAGGAAATACAATTTAGTTCCACAGAAAGGAACAAAAAGAGCCTTCCCATGTATCATTCACAGGAAATTCCTTTATAAAAATTTACATGCAACATGTTCTAGCTAGCCACTTTTATATTATGTTTAAACATTATATTACAGTAAACATCTGTACCTTGGATTCAAAAATATTGTGGGAATAATCACATGGTTTACATATAAAACAATGTATCATACAACTCCATTCATTTATATATTCATTCACTCAACGAAAAGTTGTTGAAAATCTACTATAAGCCAGACAATGCTATAAGCCTTAGGGAAACAGGGGTGGATAGATTAATTACATGCCCTCCTTAGACTCATATTACCACAGGGGAAAAATAAAATATAAAGTGCTGATAAGTACTAAGAAAAAAAAATAAAACAAGTAAAAAAGGTACTATTTTAGACAGGGTGATAGGGGAAGGCCTCTGAAGAAATACATTTGACACTGGAGTAAAGATACAAGCTATGCAAAAATTGGAGGAAGGAACATTCTAGGCCAAAAGAATGGGAAATGCAAAGACTTTGTGAGAAGAAGCTGCTTGGCAGTTACAGGATAAGTAAGAATCCAAATGTGGTAGAAGCTGAAGGAACAAAGGAGAGAAAACAGCAGGCAAAGAAGTTGAATAGGTAAGGGGTGAACCAGATTATAGGACCCAATAGGCTACAATAAGGAGTTTTGGAAGTTTTAGGCAGGAATTACCTACCAAAAGCCCAAGTAGAAAGACGGAGCAGGAAGATGTAAATTTGGGAGACATCACCATGTAAACAGTATTTGGTACCATAAGACAGGATGGCACAACCCTGGCTGTGAGTGTAGATACAGCAGAGGGGTAAGAGATAAGTCCTGGGCCACCCTAACTTTTATAGGAATAGGAGAAGATATAGGCAGAGAACACTGAAAAAGGGAAGGAAAACCAAGACTTCACCAGTAGCCAGGTGAAGAAACAGCTCAATAAGGGAGTGAATCAGTTAAATCACAGGCTGCTGAAGGTTCAGGTAAGATAGGAGCTAAGAATGGACGAATGAATTTGGAAAGATGCAGGTGCTGGGGAATTTTTTTTTTTTTTTTTTAGACGGAGTCTTGCTCTGTCTCCCAGGTTGAAGGGCAGTGGCGCAGTGGCCCAATCTCGGCTCGCTGCAACCTCTGCCTCCTGGGTTCAAGTGATTCTTCTGCCTCAGCCTCCCGAGTAGCTGGGACTACAGGCACATGCCACCATGCCTGGGTAATTTTTTTGTACTTTTAGTAGAGAGAGAGTTTCACCATATTGGCCAGGCTGGTCTTGAACTCCTGACCTCGGGATCCACCCGCCTCGGCCTCCCAAAGTGCTGGGATTACAGGCGTGAGCCACCGCGCCCGGCCGGGGATCTTGACAAGAGCTGTTACAGTGGACACCAGAGAGAAAAGATAATTGTTTTGAGAAATGTTGCTACCAAAAAAAGCTGAGAAATGGGGAAGCTAGGGGAGGAGGGAATAAAATAGATTTCTTTTTTTTTTAAGATAGAACTATTATATTTACAAATAGAATACATCTTGATACCAAATATTAAACAACTGGTTGAGAAGTGAAAAGGTTCCATCAAATTTCTTATTTGGAATAATATAAATAGGTAAACACATACTAAGACTTGCCAACTTAAAGAAAATGTAGTTAAACCATTCATAAGGCAAAATTTCAGTATATTAGAGAAATATTATTTCAATTCATGGGTTAAGCCTTTTTGTTTTTCATAGTCCTCACTTTTTAATTCTAAAGGAGATGGTGATTGGGGAAAGAGGCAGATATTTGATTTTGAATAAATGTTATTAAAGTTCTAGTAGAAGGATTTGAGATTATCTAAACATTACTAGTAATCGAATGATTCCATTCATCCATGACTACCTTATCTTCAAAAAAGCAGACAATTGAGGACTCCTAAGCTTTTATTTTTTTAATTTTCAATGCATCATTTTCATGAAGAAGGAAAAATCAGAAGACTTGGTTTTGTCACTGACTCAATGACATAGTTTGTCAAATAGTTACAATACTCTTTTTAAAGCTCCCTAGACTTTTCACCCTGACTTTCTCACAGGAACCTTGTAAAGTAGTTAGGACAAGTCTTATTATCACATTGTAATATTGACTTTTTAAAAGAAGCTCACATAGTCAAACTTCTTCAAAGTCCAAGTGTGGAGTGGAGATCGGAATTCTCATCTCTTTGTCTTTGCATATATCGTAGTTTCAGCGTGTTTAAGCACCATGACAAAAATAACGGCAAAGCTGCAGCGCTTCTCTAAGCAACAAAATATGGCACTTTGAAAGGCAAAGCTAAAATTACTTTTGGCCTTAATGATCACAGTCCATTTTTTCGGAACCGTCTTAACGGTGTAAAAAATACCACATATTTGTAAAATCAAAAATAACATATTAAGGGGCCAGGTGTCTGTGAGCCCTGCACGAGCTGGGAGTGGCCTTGCGCAGCCGCAGTAGCAGAGGGCGAGGGGGCCTTCAAACCGTCAGGGTTTCTTCCACACCTCAAGGAGATTTCTGCCGCTGCTTTCCTCCATCTGCCTCTTGCGTGAGCTACCGACCATCAGCTGAGCTGCAGGAGTCCTGCCCACCAGCAAGAGAATAGGTGCTGCAGGAGCTCATTTCCTTTGCTGGGGGCTGGCTCAGTGCCCCCACGAGGCCACACACATCCCACTCAGGGGCGGCTGGGCCTTCACTCCCATTTCCAAGATGGTGACTGTCAAGCGTGAACTTGCCAAGAATTTCACTTTGGAGGGGGCCGCTCATCCCAGTAAGATCTCCATTATAGGAACTGGATCATTTGGCATGGCCTGTGCTCTCAGCATCTTATTAAAAGGTTTGGGTGGTAAACTTACCTTTGTGGATGTTGATGAAGGCAAATTGAAGGGTAAGACAACGGATCTTCAACATGGCAGCCCTTCCATAAAAATGCCAAACATTGTTTCCAGCAAAGACTACAGTGTCACTGTAAAGTCCAACTTAGTCATTATTACAGCAGGTGTTTCAGCAAAAGGAGAAACACACCTTGATATAGTCCAGTGAAATGCGATCATTTTTAAATTAATTATTTCCAGTATTACCCAATGCAATCCCCACCACAAACTGATAGTAGTTTCTAATTTACTGGATATTGTAACTTATGTATCCTGGAAATTGAGTGTATTTCCCCAAAACCGTGTTATTGGAAGTGGCTGTAATCTGGACACTCCCCGTTTCCGTTTCTTCACTGGGCAAAGGCTTGATATCCACTCTGAAAGCTGTCATAGGTGGATTCTTGGACAGCATAGGGACTCAAGTATTCCTGTGTGGAGTGAAGTCAATATTGCTGGTGTCCCTCTGACGGATCTGAACTCAGATATAGGAACTGATAAAGATCCTGAACAGTGGGGAAAAGTCCACAAAGAAGTGATTACCTGTGGCTATGAGATAGTTAAAATGAAAGGTTGTACTAATTGGGCCATTGGCCTATCTGTAGCTGATTTAACAAAGTATTTTGAAGAATCTTTTTTTTTAATAGAAAACAACAATGAACATTTTTTAATAGGCAAACTCATTTCCCATTGAAATGTCTTTCACTGCAGTGGGAAAGAGCAGCCACACATAGCCTGGGTTTTAATGACATGACATTGTCAATGGGAAGTTACAAGGAGGAAAAAAAAGGTGCATTTGATTTATTACTGAATTCTGGAAGGATTATGGACAACTTGTCAGAATTTATTTCAAATGAATATTCGTTGAGAATTAATTATCTCTAAGTCATTGAGCAATTAAATGAATCTAGAAATCCACCAGACTAATTATCTTTGCATCTCCTAAGTAGTAGCCAGCACTGACTTTGGTCTCTGTTTCATACTGGTCAATAATTCACATTGTATGAGCTGATTAATCTAGTCATGTTTTATTATTAGGTTAGTGCAAAAGTATTTTTTATACTTTAAGTTCTGGGGTACATGTGCAGAACGTGCAGGTTTGTTACATAGGTATACACATGCTGTGGTGGTTTGCTGCACCCATCAACCCATCATCTACATTAGGTATTTCTCCTAATATTATCCCTCCCATAACCCCTGACCCCCTGACAGGCCCCGGTGTGTGATGTTCCCCTCCCTGTGTCCATGTGTTCTCATTGTTCAACTCCCACTTATGAGTGAGAACATGCAGTGCTTGGTTTTCCGTTCTTCTGTTAGTTTGCTGAGAATGATGGTTTCCAGCTTCATCCATGTCCTTGCAAAGGACATGAACTCATCCTTTTTTATGGCTGCATAGTATTCCATGGTGTATATATGCCACATTTTCTTTATCCAGTCTATCATTTATGGGCATTTGGATTGGTTCCCAGTCTTTGCTATTGTGAACAGTGCCACAATAAACATATGTGTGCATGTGTCTTTATAGCAGAATGATTTATAATCCTTTGGTTATATACCCAATAATGGGATTGCTGGGTCAAATGGTATTTCTAGTTCAAGATCCTTGAGGGATCACCACACTATCTTCCACAATGGTTGAACTAATTTACGCTCTCACCAACAGTGTAAAAGCATTCCTATTTCTCCACATCCTCTCCAGCACCTGTTGTTTCCTGACTTTTTAATGATCGCCATTCTAACTGGCATGAGATGGAATCTCATTGTGGTTTTGATTTGCATTTCTTTAATGACCAGCGATGATGAGCTTTTTTTCACATTTGTTGGCTGCATAAATGTCTTCTTTTGAAAAGTATCTGTTCATATCCTTTGCCCACTTTTTGATGGGGTTGTTTGTTTTTTTCTTGAAAATTTGTTTAAGTTCTTTGTAGATTCTGGATATTAGCCCTTTGTCAGATGGATAGATTGTAAAACTTTTCTCTCATTCTGTAGGTTGCCTGTTCACTCTGATGACAGTTTATTTTGCTGTGCAGAAGCTCTTCTGTTTAATTAGATCCCATTTGTCAATTTTGGCTTTTGTTGCCATTGCTTTCGGTGTTTTAGTCATGAAGTCTTTGCCTATGCCTATGTACTGAATGATATTGCCTAGGTTTTCTTTTATGGATTTTATGATTTTAGGTCTTACGTTTAAGTCTTTAATCCATCTTGATTTAATTTTTGTATAAGGTGTAAGGAAGGGATCCAGTTTCAGTTTTCTGCATATGGCTACCCAGTTTTCCCAACACCATTTATTAAATAGGAAATCCTTTCCCCATTCTTGTTTTTGTCTGGTTTGTCAAAGATCAGATGGTTGTAGATGTGTGCTGTTATTTCTGAGGCCTCTGTTCTGTTTCATTCTTCTATATATCTGTTTTGGTACCAGTACCATGCTGTTTTGGTTACTGTAGCCTTGTAGTATAGTTTGAAGTCAGGTAGCGTGATGCCTCCAGCTTTGTTCTTTTTGCTTAGGATTGTCTTGGATATGCGGTTCCATGTGAACTTTAAAGTAGTTTTTTACAATTCTGTGAAGAAATTCAGCGGTAGTTTGATGGGAATAGCATTGAATCTATAAATTACTTTGGGCAGTATGGCCAAATTTTCACGATATTGATTATTCCTATTCATGAGCATGGAATGTTTTCCATTTGTTTGTGTCCTCTTATTTCATTGAGCAGTGGTTTGTAGTTCTCCTTGAAGAGGTCCTTCACATCCCTTGTAAGTTGTATTCCTGGGTATTTTATTCTCTTTGTAGCAATTGTGAATGAAATTTCACTCATGATTTGGCTCTCTATTTGTCTATTATTGGTGTATAAGAATGCTTGTGATTTTTGCACATTGATTTTGTATCCTGAGACTTTGCTCAATTTGCTTATCAGCTTGAGGAGATTTGGGCCTGAGATGATGGGGTTTTCTAAATATGCAATTGTGTCATCTGCAAACAGAGACAATTTGACTTCCTCTTTGAATAATCTTAAGAGGGTGCATCCAGTTTCCACCATAGTTGAGAGCTTTTATGGGATAAATGAAGTAATATTCCTTAGCATTCCTTGTATCCTAGGACAGAATAGTATTACAGATCTTGTAAAGATAAAGGTGACCCCTGAAGAGGAGGCCCAGTTGAAAAAGATTGCTGAAAGACTTTGGGAAATTTAGAAGGAGCTCAAGCTTTAAAGTTCTTTAAAGCTGCCAATCTGAAGGGTTTTTTTGTTGTTTTTTGGTAGCAATCATCTTATTTTAAAAATTGTTGTATTATATTAGTTTTATACTTTTTACCTGAGAAAAATTTCAAAAGTAGCTAGAAAATAGAGTACGTAATAACAAATTCCTGTGTATCAACCACTCAACTTTATCAGATCTTACCTTTACATCATGTTTGTTTCAATCTTCATTTTTAAAGAAAAAACATCCCACAACTACAGTTGAGTACATCCCAACTCCATTTCCTTCACTTTTTCCCTAGGGTTCTAAAACCAGTGTTTATAATTATCATGTAAAATGTATTATACATGTGTATGGGCATACACGTGATATAGTATTGTTTCTCAGGCATTCAAGCTCTTTATAAATAGTATCATACTCAATGCATCATACTTTACTTTGCTTTTTTAATTCAACATTATGCTTTTGAGAGAAATCCACACTGATGAAAGTAGCTCTACTATATTCATTTTAAGGGCTGCATACTACTTCACTGTATAAATATACCACAACTTATACATCTACTATTTGGCAGTTATAAATATCTCTGCAGTGTTGCAATGAACACCTTATAATATTTTCCTTATGACCTCAATATTTGAGCTTGTTTAATATGTATAACTAAAAGTAGAATTCCTGAGTCTTAAAGAAGTTCCTCCTGGCTCCCAGCTAAAGACTTCATGACTAAAACACCAAAAGCAATGGCAACAAAAGTCAAAATTGACAAATGGGATCTAATTAAACTAAAGAGCTTCTGCACAGCGAAAGAAACTATCATCAGAGTGAACAGACAACCTACAGAATGGGAGAAAATTTTTGCAATCTATCCATCTGACAAAGGGCTAATATCCAGAATCTACAAGAAACTTAAACAAATTTACAGATTTCTTTTTTTTTATGGGACATATTACAGCAATTTTGGAATGTGAGAATGATCTAGTAGAGACAGATTAATGCTGCAGGAGAGATAGGGGATAAATGCAGAAGCAGTTTAAGCATCTTTAAACTATTGAAAAGAGACAATATCCACATCACAGGTAGAAAAGTTAGCTTTAGATGGGAACACACAGAGTTTATCAATCCTAACCAGGGAAGGCAGACTAGATGGCACTAATGGGGGTGACTGGGAGATTTGGTGGGATGATGATGCAGGTTTCTGAGGACTTATTTTTGCAGTGAAATGCTAGTAAGCTAATGGTGAGGAGGAGGAAGTTGTGTGGGGTTTTGAGAAAAGAAGGCACAAAGTGGTTTTCTTGAAGAATGAAGGCTGCTTAACACAGTCACTTTGAAAGCTTATCTTATAGGTGTTATTCTGCAGTACAGCTTAAGGAAAATAATTCAACAATTATGGAAGAATGGAGATAAGAATTTTGGAAGACCATTCAAAAGACACAGACTTCTGATATATACTTATCCAATATAATGTCCCTCCCCTCAAATCAAAAGTACCAGTGAACTTAACATTTTATACAATGGATTGTTGTGGAGATGGAAGTGGCAGGCATGACCCCATTTCCCCATTAATAAAAAGGTTGCACCAACATTTTCAACTTCCATTTCAGAGTTGTTAATTAGGGAAAATAAGTGGCATGAGAACTAATCCCTAAGCTCCATCACCCTCTGTAGGCTTTTTATAGATTTTTTTTTTAATTTGATACTTCATATAAGAAGAAAGCTGAGGCAAATAAGCAAGGAACTTAGGGCTAAGAATTTAGTGGAAACCAAGAAAGGAAAAAGAAAAAAAAGCAAAAAGAAGGTATATATATATCTTACATGCTACAAACAAAATCACTTCTAAGCAGTAGGGAATTTTCCAAAGTTTCTCCCATTAATCCTTCAAGAAATACTAATATTTAAAAAAAAAATTTACATCCTACAGATATGAAAAGAACATCCATGGGAAGGGCCTAAAAAAACATCAAGTTGCCAAGACTGTTATTATTACCTAAGGAAGTTGCAATTATAAATTGTCCCCTATAACACAGAGCAGAGTGTGGAATATGGCCAAGTGGCCCAAACTGACACAACATTTCTAGAATAACCTTCCTCAAACTCTCCAGAGAGAGTTCCCATTATTAACACAGAACACAAAGCTCTCTAATAATCTGATTTTACTTCCCATTTTGTCCAGCAGACTCCTTGCTCGAGTTAGGCAGGTGACCTGACCATAATCCTTTTCTGTTTTATATACTTACACTCCTACACTTCTTATCAAAAATTGCCTTTTCCTCACGTCTGCCTTTTATAAACAGCCTTTAGAGCTCAGCACAAGACTTTCTACTATCTCAGCCCAATTCCTTGGGAACTTCATAAGTGCTCATTTCTGAATCACATTTTTGCCAAAGTGTCTTTTCCCCAAGTTTCACAAGGTAAGAGCAGTTTATTCTCCACCGTACCAAACAGTTGTTTTGCATATCACTCAGCTATAAGAAATATTATGAAGGAATGGACTCTGTAGCACTAAAATCAGACCAAAAGACCATAAAATGCCCCAAAAAAGTGAGGATTTTAAGGTTCAATCTGGAACCTACTGACTGGATTTGTCACAGCAACTACCTGACTCACAACACATGCAGATTATCTCACAGTTGATTATATTCTTCCATAAATCATTTTACCAGTACTGCAATCACTATACCCATACTAAAAAATTAGGAGTATATATTTTAAGGCAACAGCTAAGAGAAACCAATAGCTATTCTAAAATAAAAATGTGTGGTGCCTGAACAGCTGCTCTGCACATAATTCAGCTGTAATAAATATTATGAAGGAATGGACTCTGTAGCACTAGAAATCAGACCAGAAGACCATAAAATGCCCACAAAAGTTAGGATTTTAAAGGTTAAATCTGGAACCTACTGCCCACACTCTACCCTCCATGTCCTCCATGGTCTTCTCCATGCCCACATTCTACCCTCCATGTCCTCCTTCAGACACACCAGGCACACTTGCCCCAGGTCCTTCACATCTGCTGTGTCCTCTGAATGGGATGTATGCAGGGCTCCCTCCTTCACTTCCTTTCAATATTTAATTAAGTGACCTTCTCATCAGAGAGGCTTTCCCTGGACACACTAAAATTTCAACTCCCTTCTTCCCACAGATACTTCTTACTCTTCTGCTTTATTTTAGCTGCCTTGTACTTATTGTAGTCAAACATATTGTTTTCCTTATCATTTTTATTCATTTTTATTAGAATGTTGCTTTTTTATTACACTGCAATGTAAGCTCCCTGGAGGTAGGAATATTCATTTATTTTGTTCAGTGTTATGTCCCTAGTGCCTAGAAAAGTGCCTGAGGGGCTGAGGAAAAAGTTTCAATATTTGTTGAATGATGAGTGATGGTTATTATTTCTGCTCTTCCCAACAAGCCTTCCTAACTCTCTTCTTAAAGAAGTGGGTTCTACACATCATACCCAGGCCACATATGTGGACAAAAGACCTAGATATAGCCAATCTTAGTAAACTCCTCCCCTGACAAGAGTGATTGGTCCACAGCATGGAGGCCAATCACAGGGATGAAACCTTTTGGAAAAATCAGTATTTAGAACTGTAGAAATCAACATGTTCCCTTTCAGCTGAGGTTGTTCCCCATCGTGTTGAAAGGGCACAGGACTGTCCACACCAGGAAAGAGTGAGGTCAGCACCCAAAATGAAACCAGCAGAATCAAAAGAGGAAAATGGATGAAGAGAAAGACTGTTGAGTCCCCAGTCTCAGTCAGTGACATCCTGCAGCTTGTCTGTTCTGTGAACTCACCAAGAATTCTTCCCAGTTTCATAAGCCACTAAATCCCCTCATGGGCTTCAATTAATTTGAGGTGCATTTCTGTCTACTGCAGAGCCCAGATACAAAAGTGTATTTGTCAGATAAATGTGAGGAACAGCAGGTTAAATGAAATTAAACAGCTGTCTGTACTACAGATTTTTTTTTTGAAACTTTAGTATACCTAGGAATGCTTTATCTCCCACTGGGAAATAAATAAAGCACATTATGATACAGAATCAGATTAGAAAATTCTGCTTTGGACAGAAATTTTCTCATCTTCCATCTAATCCCACTCTCAAATGTACTTAATTGTCCTCAGACTTTATGGATGCCTACAATGTTCAAAGCCTAGTAATAAGAAGGCACTGTAGAAAACAGACACCCTGTAATGCTGCAATGAAAAAAGAAACATAAATACCATATAAAAAGTACACTGTGCAATGGGAGGTCACAAGACACACCAATCACACCTAGTAACAGAGTTCAAAAAAGGTTCTTCTCTAAGTCAAAGTTTAAAAATCTCTCCCATAATTTTGGCTCATCAAACACTGATTCACACATTATCTTTTCCAAGTACAATAACATCTGATAAAGGAAAAGTAATGGCTAAAGTACGAAAACCAATTCTAGGCTTATACAATAAACTGTGCACAATAATAAAGTACTAGAAAAAATGTAAAGATTAAACAAAAAGGTAAATAGGACCAGAAAATATAAAGAACAATAAAAGATAAAACAAGAATAGAATATACGGCTTTCATATCAGGTTGATATCGCTCAATGAATGCATTTGGACTGAATTCCTAAGGTAAAGTTGAACATTCCTTTCTTATAGATTGTAAGTTGTTTCTTCAAAAAATAACCAGCCTGGATTTTATGCAGCGTCAACTACAAGAATACACAGAGTGAAAAACAAAAATTCCTTTAGCCAACCTAGGCTTCAGAGGAGTGAATTTTAAATGGCTGCCTTGTGGTACTACAATTATTCAAAAATACTTTGACTAGTTCACTGATTTTGCGACCTTTTTGTCTTTACCAGGCTATTAACCTCAGCTCTGTGAATCCAGATGTTACATTCCAGGTTCCTTTTACACTAGCCTGTATTCTTTCTTCCAGAGTATAGTCATGTTATAGTTACTCAGAAGTATATATTTTGCCTTCTGCTATAAATGTTTTATCTTACAATTTTTTTTAACCTTTCTTATTTTCTAAGTGGTTTTCTAACAACAACCCAGCTATCACAGTATTAGCATAAGAGGTCGCTTAACCTGAGATGACAGTTCTATGTGATGATGGAAAAGTTATTCATACACAAGTAATATGCATCACACATAGCTATTTTTAAAGTTCAATCTTTCACACTCCACTCAGGTATTGGACTCTTCTCCCTTCTATGAAAGCAGTTTACATATTTTAGGTTTTCTATATGGGTGGGATAATCATATCATTAATATTACGTCCTCCTAGCTTCCTTACCATTGCTCTCAGACCTGCAGCATCACCTGTAGGTCCAGGATATTATAGTATTCCTCAGTCACTGGGCAGATATTTAAACACTACCTCCTTTTCTCTGCCATTTTTCTGCATGTGTTAAAATAATTGCATCAATAATAAAGTGTTATTTATAACCAGGAATACTCACAATTTGTCCTTTAAATCTAATTTACTAGAATGTTATCCTGTAAGCTCTTCAATGTCCTTGCTATAAATGATATTATAACATCATCTAAACTTGAGTATACTTTCTCATTCTTTTTGCAAAGCTTATACCCATTGCTATCTCATTCTATACATTATCTTTTCCCCTCCATGATGATTTTAATCTTCAAATCTGTACCTATTTTCTATTTACCCTGCCTCATGTCCACATGCTAACATTCGCCTGTTTTCCTGGGCAAAGATCTGATTTCTGGCATTCTTATTGTTCTTCCCTCTCTTCATTTCTTCTTCTTGGCTTATTTTCTCTTCTTCCTGCTAATTTTCTCCTGTCCCCCACCCTTCCATTGTCTTCGGGTATTTTCAGCTCTTATTTTTCAAGCAAACTCATGTGGTAAGCTCAAAATCATTCAACGTCACCCAATTCCACGACCTTCCATTGCAGAAGGTATCTGTATCAGTAGTAAAGTAAGATCACCATACCTACCAGTTGGCCCGTAACAGTCCCAGTTTACCCTATTGTCCTGGCGTAATGACTAATAGTACCTCTTTTCATTCTCAAAAATGTCTTGGTTTAAAAGAAAAATTATTATGGCCACCCTACATTTAAATCTCACTGAGACTGGCTTTTAGGCAGTGCTGAAAATAATAGTGTTAGAAAATAATTACATACTGTAGAACCTTAAGATTCAAGAAACTCAAAAGTGTAAGGGACAGCCCAGGTCTAACAGCATCTTAGTAGGTTATTTATGCTCTCTGAGTATGAATTTATTCATTTACCATATGCAAACAACAATATTAACTCTTAAGGTAGAAAAAAAGTGTTCTCTCACCTTACCAGGTTCCTGCCTCTGCCTATTTATTCCTCTTCTTGCACCTCAGGGAATGTGGCCAATCTGATGAATTAGAGTTTGATAAATTCAATGGGACTTTCTTTCTAATGGGAAGATTAAAGTGTCATGAAGACAGGAGGCAAGCTGACTTCTTTCTCTTACAGTAAGACAATTAAAAAGAAAAAAACAGACTTGACATCTTCATCTATGTGGCTGGTTAGATAAGTTTACTCGGAGTCTGTTTCATAGGCCCAACTATATTTCTCTATCACGGCGGGTATCTCTGAGACTGTGAATCCCAAGATTTAGATTCTGTGTGGATGGTTGTAAGCCTATGTACTTGGTGAACTATATTCAGCTTCCAATCAGCTTAATTCCAGGCTGAATATTAAGGTGACCTGCCCCTAACCCAAATGCCAGCCAAAAGCAAAAGATACAATCTCTGAAGGAAGATAATATCATCTAGACTATAAAATTATCTCTACTATGGATATTTTATATCTGACATTTAATCAGAAGTTGTTAGACATAATAGAAGACAAGATCAAATGACTGGAATCCCAAGAGGGGGGAAAAACAGAAATTAGAAATAACCTTAAAGGAGAATTATATACTGTGGTTATCAGACACAGACTTTGAAATAACGTCATATTTTTTAAATATTGATTTCAAGATGGGAATTTAAATGGAATCCATTTAAAAAACAAAATACTTGTCCTAGAGATAAAAATATGTATCATTGACTTGTTAAAGTCAATATTACTCATAATATGAACACATGACATATCAAAACTTGTGGAATGAAGCTGCAAACATGCATTCAGTAACATTCATGCCCTTAACTGTCAATGTTACAAAAAAAGAAAAGCTAAAGTCTAATGATCTAAATATATTATCTCAAAAAATAAGAAAACAGCAAATTAAATTCAAAGAAAGCAAAAGGAAGAAAATAAAAACTAGAGAAGAAATTAATGAATTTAAAAACAAATATATAACACTGCTTATGTTCTGTTTCATAATTTGAGTGACAATTACATAGGTGTGTTCACATTGTGAAAAATCATCAAGTAAACATGATTTTTGCATCTATCTATGCATACTCATATGTGTGTTTTACTTTAATAAAACATACTACAATGTATTTCTTAATAAATTCTTATTTCACTGCAAATATGGCATATATGTAGCACTCCCTTGGTGGGGAATCCTTAAGGCTAATAAAGGACAGTGAAAAACTAAAACCATATTTTACAGCCGCAACTCATACATTAAAGATTTTTATAAAGATTAGAAGTTATAGGAATGTACATACCACACCCAAGCTATGTCTGAGTTGGTATCTTCCTGCCTTTACCCTCCAATGGTAATCAAACTCTAATATTCCATTACTTTAGATAAATATAATATAACCTTGGCAATTATATTTTTCTTAGGTTAAAATTAGCCTCCAACAAAGGGCTGGGATGTAGAAGGAAGCCATCAAAGATAGCCTTGTGAAAATTTATTACTCGGACAGTATTAAAATGGGTTTCACCTACCAAGAACTATATGTATCTATGTGGAGCACACAGTCTCAAACTCTGGAAATCTGAGAGCATGATGGCTAGAGACTAGTACATTGCCTACAACTGGCTTCTTTGGTTAATAGAAGGCTGTTCCTATCTCCACCCTCCCCACACCTTCGAGCAGCAGCCCCCTTATTCCATACATGGGGAAGTAGGGGGCTTATCTGAACTTTTTGAATTCTAAGACAATTATCCTACACCAGCTGTGTTTCGAGTATCAAGTGTAAACTAAAAATTCTAAGCCCCACAACCATCTAAATGGACCCCTCCTCTCGGCCAAGGGCATTCCAAAGTTAACCTGAAAACTAATTCAGACCATGATGGGAAGGGTGGGGTAAGACATGCCTCATTATACCCTCCTCTCCATGGAATTCATACACAAGTGACCAGCATTAACATTGAAACAGAGATTTTAAGACTTTTTGTAGCAATAAAAGAGTTTTATTGTAGCAATAAAAAAATTCCAGCCTTACTCTAGTACAGCATCATATGGCACATAGAAGGCCCTAAAAGAAACTGAAGTATTTTACCCTAAAATATATTCCTTTGATATATTTTGAAATGGCTCTACAAAGCTATCTCTTGTGAGGATAACTGACATTCTATAGAGATTCCCTTTCCATTTCCAGGTCTTTTCCCTGATCTTCTGGCACCTTTTTAAGTCTGCTAAGGAACATTTATAATCTATTCTCTCTGAAGCCTGCTACCTGGAGGTTTTATCTGCGTAAGAAGAAACTTGGTCTCCACAACCCTTTATCTCAACCCAGATACTCCCTTCTATGGATTCTAGGTCTTTAGATAAACTCTTTCAACCAACTGCCAATCTGAAAATCTTGGAATCCATCTATGACCTGGACACCCATCTCCCTGCCCCACCATCCACCCCCACTTTGAGTTGTCCTGGCTTTCTGGACTGAACCAATGTACATCTTACATGTATTGACTGATATCTTACATCTCTCTAAAATGTATAAAACCAAGCTGTAGCCAACCACCTTGGGCACATGTTGTCAGGACCTCCTCAGGCTGTCACAGGCATGTCCTCGATCTTGGCAAAATAAACTTCTAAATTGATTGAGACTTGCCTCAGATACTTTTTGGTTTACACAAGACAGGCGTTTTTCCCACTGAAAGCTATATTCTGGCCTTTCATTGTAGAAGAGAGGGAAGACTCATGATTCAGGTTTGGTTTCAAGTAAGAGAGCAAGCCTAGTACAACCACCAGCCTGCTTTGCTGCGAGGCTATTCTGAAGCAGAAGGCTCTGCATAGTTCACCAGTGTTCTGCTTCTGGGTTTGAAGACAAAGCCTCAGCCAACAATAAAGGGTTCCTTGGCCTTTATTTCTCTGTGTACACATTTCTCCGATGATCTTCTGGAGAGAGTGTTGAGCTGAGGACAGGGCTTGGGTGTTCCTGAATAGCCTGGACAAATACCATCTTAAACACACCTCAACATTCCATTTCTAAATCTCACTTCTTTGCATGGTTGCCCAACTAGGAAATGGTAGAAGAAGAAAAAGGATAAGAATCAGTATTCTCTAAACTTAATCAGCTATTACCTTTTATTCTAAGACTACATAGGAAAAAATACCTTTAAATTTTTCTGTTAAATAAGGATATTATTTAAGTGTTTGTTAGACTAATTTACGGGATAGGACTCTTTTGGTGTCACAAAAGAAAACCCCTGGAATAATTACTAGAAACATATTTTTGTTTTGTTGTTAATGGAAATGCTGATTGCCCTTCAGGCTATCTTAAAGGTGTGATTTAGAAGAATATTTCCAATGACTACATTTACATACTGTTGGCCTAATATCTAAGAGGCCTAAAAAGAGCTATTGCTTGATAGCCCATAGAATCAAAAATTTAGACAATCACTTTTAATGTTTTTGGAACTTAATAGTTATGATGCAGAGATTTCCAGTGTGTATGAAATATGAAAGAATACAGACAAAATCATTAAATAAGACAAGATGCCAAAAGGCTCTGGCGACATGTTTTTACTTTTTGAATACTCTTCTACTTTTGTTTACTCCATTTCCAAAAAACACTACTTCAAAACGAAAACAATCCTGAGGGTAAAAATTTGATTTTCTAATTTTTCCTTCCAAATATAGACATCTCACCACCATTAATGCAAATGATTCTGCAAAGCAGCACATTTACAAATGGCTATTAAGCTGAATATAACATTAAGTACAATCCATTAGTTCTGATTTCCTAAACAGGATGAAATTTCAAGTACTGCCCCAGTTTAAAAATCAACTTGTTAAAATCTCCAAGTCACATTTCTTAATGTCTCACATTATTTTTTTTTAAAAATTGTCAATACGCATATAGCTACTTACAGTTTTTAAAACACTTTCATATGTACGATGTTACTGGAATTCTTACAGCAAGCTTGGAAAAAATGTATTATTACATCATTTTACAGACAAGGGAAATTAAGTCTCAAAAGAGTAAGGGTCTTCACCAAACTCATACAGCTAAGGCCAGGCCATGACTTGAATATTCACTTCACTATACGGTGAAACCATTACATGTCTGAGGAATAGATTTTACTACCTAAAGTTTAGAAGCTATTTTCCTGAAATACCAGAGCCTTTTATACAGCAAAATAGTGTTAATTAAGTATCTATAATGGTTTTGGTTCCGTAAAGATACCTTTAAAATTTTTAATGAGCATCTTTTAAAGTATTTAATAGTATTTAACTGCATAAAATAAAGTGGGACAGAGACAAGGAAAGGAGAAGACCAAATAAAGACAACAGCACTTTAAAAAAGATTTAAAGAAAAACAAGAACTGCAGGTTCTAGGTGCTAGCTAAGTTAGGTATTTTTTCTTTTATAAGTTATTTTTCTCTTTCATTGTTGTGTCATGAACTCCACTGTATATAAATACAGGTCACTTGCTCCGTGCCTGAAGGAAGTAGACTTAAAATACTCATTCATCTATCTCAGAGGGAAAGTCACAAAATTCCACTTATGCCTCTGAACTGCAGCCAGGCCTTTGGAAAAGACTAACTTCCCTGACTACCCCCCACCTTCCCTGACTTTCCCTATCCTTACCTCTGAAATTGTGCTTATCACCAGGCATTCACTGATTGACTTGGCTGTGACTCTCATTAGACTACAAGTACTTTAAAGACAGGTCTAAAGTACCCTAAGAAAAGAAACCATGTATTATTCAACTTTGTTTCCTCAGTACCTTACAAAGCCAAGGCCTTGCAATAAGCATTCCATAAATGTTTGTTAAACACATGAAGTCCATGTGTTCACACCTGTGTTGTGGCATCTTTATACCATGCATAGAAACAAGCAGGGACACTGATAGCTCCACTAACGGTGCTCCATCTGGTGGTAGTCAACTTCAGAAAGGTCGCTAGTAAGAAGCAAAGGGCCTTTACGAGTTCCAAAACTTATGACCACAGGTCCCTACCATTCATTGTTTAAAATAATTTCCTGCTGAAGTGGCTACAAGTCCTACCCTTGTCCAGGATTTCTCAGTGAGATTTTGAAAAAGAGTCTTTCTTTGGGAGAAAAGCTGTACACTGAATTCCTTCCAAATTTAAGATTTTGAATCTCATATTGGTAAGACTGAATTCTAAAGGCACCATTGTTACCAACAGGCACAAAGAGCTTCAATAATAATTCTAAAATTACTAGTAGTAATAATAATAATTTAAAATGTTTTAAATCAATCATCTCCGGCCAGGCACTGGACCAAAAACTTTGTATGCATCATCTTATTAAATTCTCACCACATTTCTATAAGTAAGTTATTATTGTGGTCTCCATTTGCCCAATAAGAAATTGAGATTTAGAAATTCCCCCTTATCTAAGGTTTTGCTTCTGCAGTTTCAGTTACTTATGGTCAACCAGGGTCTGAAAATAGGTGAACACAGTACAATAAGATGTTTTGTGAGAGAGCAAGAGTGGGCACACATTCACGTAACTTTTATTATACAATATTGTCGCAATTGTTTTATTAGTAATTATTATTGTCAATCTCTTCTGTTCCTGATTTGTAAACTAAACTTTTATCATAGTATATGAAAAATCACAGTATATGTAAGGTTTGGTACTGTCCACAGTTTTAGACATCCACTGGGGGTTTTGGAACATACCTCACTCAAGTGATGGGAAACTGCTATATATAGCTAACATCACAAAACTAGAAAAGGCAGAACGTAGATTCAAACCAAAGGCTGGCTGTCTCCAGAGTCCAAGCTTCACCATGCTAAGCTTGCTAATTGTTATCCAGTGTTTGAAATTCAAGTAGAGAAAACAGGAGAATGAGCTTTGGAATTAGACAGAGCTAGAAGAAAATCTCAGTTCTTCCATTTATTAGCTGAGGGACGTTGGACAAATGACTTCATTTCTTTAAAGTGAGTTTCGTCATCTGTATAATGGGAATAATAAATGATTATTTTGTGGAATTAAGAAGAGTAAATGAGGTGATCTTTGAAAGTATTTATGCACAATGCTGAGCAGATAATAGGTCCCTCAATAAATATGTTAAATGGAGGAACATTATGGGGCCCTGAATCAAGAAAGCATCAGTGGGACTGAATGTTGAAGACAGATTTGAGAAAAATTAAAAGGCAGAATGTATAAGATGCGTTAAATGCCTGGATAAAGGGGGTGACAGAGCAGGGAGAATCCAGCATGACACACAACACGAGAATTTGATTTCTTCAAATGCTTAGTGCTCTCCAACATTAAAAGCAAATATTTCACCAATACTGGTGATTCGCAGATACATCATTGAAAATTCAGCTATGCATTAAAAATATCTGTGCCTTAAATTTTTTAAAGTTTAACCTATGCAACAGTTAAGCTGAGAAGACTACAAAGTTATCATCTACATTTAGCCTACTCATCTGTAAAGTAAGGTTAATGATAATATACAACATGATATAGGTAAAAGCTCCTAGCACAGTACCTGAAATAGTATAGTAGATAGTCAATAAATGGTACCAATAATTATAATCACATTAGAGTTCTAATATAATCCTAGAAAAAAGGGGAAGAGGTGACTGACAAAAATAAAATTTTTCTCTCCCAAGGGAATAAAGTAAAATACAGCTAGGTTGCCACCACATTTAATTCAGATATACAATCATCTGAACTTTAAAAAGAAATTTCTTCCACCAGTTTGTATCATAGACTTAAAAACATGTTATCCATAAAGTAAAGTACCTCCCTAGGTAAGTTCATTCTACCAAGTGTATAGTTGCATGCATTTTAGCTTGAGAAGGTTGCAGAGACAGCATTCCATGCTAAGGCTGCAAAATGAACTGCAGGCTGAGGTGAGCATGGGTGGTTCAGTGCAACTACACTGTAAAACAAATATAATATAATTGCTCATGATAACTGGACCCATTTTAATGATCTGCATTCCCTCAGAATGACACCCTTATCCTTGAATGACTATGTTCAGCAGGAACACTTTGTTTTAAAATGAAATGCTTTATTTCTAACTTTGGCCTTACCTATTATTATCTAAAAAGCAGTATCTGTTAATAGTCTTCCCTCTCCTACCCCAAAAAGAAAGATGCTAAACATAGGATTTCTTTTATTCTTTCTGCCCCACAAACTCCAGCTGCCATTAGGAAAGAAAGGTTGTGGAAGGAACAACCATATGAAATCAAAATAAATAGACAAATAAAAAAACATTGTGGGGCTACTGACTTCAAGAAAAATAAAAAATATAGTTTAAGGAGAATTGTTTTACATGCATTCTCTTCTGCACATACCCCAGTTGGGGTAACTAATAAAAGACATAGACTTCTCTCTTAAAAAGTTCAAGGCATGCATGGTAAAAGAGTAGAATAACCAGAGGTAATGTAGGCAACCAAGAGTTAAAAGTTAATAGTGTGAAAATAATAAATAAATAAAAGTTAATGGGTTGACAAACACTTACGCAGAATGCCTATCTTGTGCAGAAACTGGAAAAAACACTTTCCATTGCTTCTCCCACCCTTTGCTCCACCCTAGTATAGTTTATGAACCCAACAAAGCTCTGCCCTTGGCACCATTCAAAGCTCAGGGCTGGTGCTTCAGGCCTTAGGCCCTCTACTTCACTGTTCTTAACCTCACCTGCAGGTCCCTTCACTCAGAACAAAACAGAGATGTCAGGGCTCTTATCAAAGCACAGAGCAATGGTTCTTAAGGTTGGCTGATGGGGATCCAGGGAGTGCATGGGCACCTGGAAATTACACACAACTTTTTGTCCTACATATTTATTGTGCATTTTTCTGGTGAAAGCATCCACAGTTTCATCATAAGCTCAAATGGATCCTTGACATGAGAAAAGCTTAAGAACCACGGCATTAGACCATCCTTGCACTGAAAAAGTACATAAGAATGGCCACAGCTCTGTTACTCTGTGAGGCTTTGACCTCTAAACAGAGTTCATATTGAAAGATTTTTGTGGCTCAAGAAATGGGAAATTTGGGCTTCCTAAGCACAAGCGGGAAGAGATGCACAGACCACCACAGTGGGAAAAGGAACAACCACCCTTCTCCAGATGCATTTCACCGGCAAGAGCATGTTCCCCAACTGATCTGAATCACAGAATTTTAGAACTGGAAGGGACCTAGAAGGGCTCAGTCTTGGCCCTCCTGAGGACCAGAGAAGCTAAATACATGTTCAAGGTTATACTCCTAGAACAGCAACAAGCGCCCTTTCCCAAGTCCTCCTCCATTTCTGCTCCCGTCATACCATGGGGACAGAAAACAATTAAAAGAATCATCCACTAAAATACTTTTCTTTTTTTTCAAAAAAGCCATTGAGGGAAAGTGCTTAAATGCAGAAGTACTTTTCACTTAGCACATCAAATATGATGACAAAAATCAGACTGTAAAACTAACAAGTAGACATAGCTCTTAACACCTGTCTGGATGAGTGCTTTAATATCTGATTATTTGGGATCTAATAAGAAATTGTCAATAAAACATCCATTTGCAGAAAGACAGTTGAGGTAAAACACACAATCTATTGACTTCCAAATGACTGCCAGCAGTTCTTTAAGAATTCAGTACTATAAACTGGGAAACAATTAAACTAGGTCTTTCCAGGGCTGAGATATACAAGGGAACATATGGCCCCAGCAGAACACTTCAAACAGGCAGCTGTATAGCTATAATTAAATCTGTAATAGTCATGCTATTATTTATTTAGCAGATTTTTTAATGTACCCTTCACGGAGGTCTCAGAACATGTACCAAATTAGAACAATAAAGAATACTGAAGAAGCAGAAAAAAGGAATCAAGAGGAAAATAAGGCACTGACACAAAGGCAGGCAACAACTATACAGAATTTTGGTTGAGAGATTCTTCATCTGCATCTGGGGGCTTCTGGCTGAGCCACCAGTAGGTTATGGTTACTTAACTGACATATTGACCTGAGATCCCTTCACTCCTTTGTTCTAAGGTCGAGCCCAAAGTCGGCTTCTTATTTTTGAATTCCTATAAATCACAAAGTCTTTAAATTACTTAAAGACTGACTAGTTTATAATACCCCACCCAGCGAACACATTCCTAACATACAGTCATTTGCTTCTTCTGGTACCTTATAGTGAAAGAAGGAGCATCAACTCAAGAGTTAATTCAGAGTCACCTCTGCCCACTCCCCAGTTCCTGACAAAATTCATACTCTGTTTCTGTGCTAGGACATCTAACATCCTACATTATTTACTGATTCATCTCACAGTCTATAATGAGACCTCCTAGAGAGCAGGGAGTGTTTGCTGTTCCTTTTTGTAGTCCCGATACCTACTATAGTATTTAAGTACAAAGAAAGACTATAAAAAGTTCATATATACATTAGTGACAAAGCTCAATTTCCTATATAATTCATTCTTATATTGAAATGAAATCTGCTTCCATGAAACATCCATCTGCTATTGCAATTTTATATCTGGAGCAAGAAACAATAAATCTATTCTCTCACTGGAAGGCAACTTTCATGAGCCTTGTACCCTTCAAGCTTTCTCATCTCTAAAAGTTTTGGATGAGTTACTTCTATTTTTCTTCCTAGGTTAGTGCCCAGGCATCTCACTACACTGTTACCATAACTACATCTCCTCAACTATTTCTGAATAATGGACACCTTTGAAGAGTCTAAATCTGCTGAAAGTCATAAATTCTCTGTTCAAATAAAGTAGCATTTTTCACGTTCTTATTCACTCCACATTTAGAACTTACATAGTTTATCTTACTCTTGTGAAATTCCTGTGGTTTCAAGCCTGTCAAGATCATTCTCCATCTTAATTATATTACTTAAATTTTAGATGGCAGTTTTGTGTATTTGAAAATCTGATAATAATGTATTATGTCTTAATCTAAATTGCTAATACAGTTGTTTAGCAGAGCAATACATGCTAAAAAGTACCATGGAATTAGAAACCTCTTCCACTTTTACACTGGCTATTAATCAACACACTTCGAGTACAGTTGTTTATCCAGCTAAGAACCTTCTGATGTTCATGTGGCCCTCAGTTTGTCAAAGTGCTTACAGCAACATCACTAGGCCCTATAGATGCCACACTACAATGAAGTGCCCTGCTCAGAAAAGAAAACGTAGCAGATAAATACACTTACATTCTTCTACCCAACATGTATAGCAACAACTTAGACCACAGATTGGCAAACTTTTTCTGTGAAAGACCAAACACTAAATACTTTAGGCTTTATGAGCAAACATACAGTATCTGTCACTTATTCTTTTTTTTTTTTTTTAACTGCTTTTTAAAACTGTAACCTTGCTGAGCTTGCAAGCCATACAAAAGCAAGTTACTGGCAGGCTATGGTCCATGAACTGTAGATTGCTGAATATCATTTCTCCAATTTTGAAGCAAATGGCCTATTAGTGAAGATAAACATTTAGCCAAAAATTAAAATAGGCAACTATTTGATAACAGTTGTGGTAGGTGTCATGGTAGAAAAGCATCAAGTGCTGTAACGGCTTATAACAGCAGCCCCTAGCAGAGACTGGGGGCGGGGGGAGCGTGTCACAGAAAACTTCCCTGAAAAGGTGACATTTACAGAGAAATAATGGGCGAACACCAGTTGCCTAGACAAGGAAGAGCATTTCAGTGAACAAAAACAGCATGTCCTAAGACCCAAAGGTAGGAGGGAGACTGCCATGTTAGTGAAACTGGAAGAATACCATATGGTTGTAGTAAAGTTAGGACGGGAGAAAACCTGGCACATCAGCTTTGGAGAGAGACACCAGGCAGGATAACACAGGCCTTGGAAAGTCATGCCAAGGATTCTGGGCTTTATCATAAAGGCAACAGGTAGTCATCAAATGGTTATAAGCCACGAGTGACACTTTCTGTACACTCTCTCAGCACAAAAGCCTGTCTTACATTTGCTATATATGCCCACAGTGCTTTGTCAGCTTTCTATGGTCTCAGCTTAAAAAATCACAATAGTTTGTATCAATGTAAAAATAATGATTAATGCACTACCACAGGCTAGCTAGTGGCTTGTTATTTTCAAGAAAGGAGAGGGGAAAGAGAATACCACCAATATAAAATTTGCCTGTATATACTCCTATGGAACTAATTAATGTGGAAGCATTCTAAATTCAGATCTATTCCAAAACAAAAACAAAAACAAAAAAAAAACCACACTAGCATTCTATTTTACAACTGCCTCTCTCTTGAACTTCTCCAAAAATTGAAAATGTATTCCCAACAGTCCCTCAAAGTCTTAATTCATTTCAGCATTAACCCAAAAGTCCACAGTCCAAAGTCTCACCTGAGACAAGGCAAGTCCCTTCTGCCTATGAGCCTGTAAAATCAAAAGCAAGCTAGTTACTTCCTAGATACAACGGGAGTACACGTATTGGGTAAATACAGCTGTTTCAAATGGGAGAAATTGGCCAAAACAAAGGGGTTACAGGGCCAATGCAAGTCCAAAATCCAGTGGGGGTGTCAAATTTTAAAGCTCCAAAATGATCTCCTCTGACTCCAGTTTTCACACTGATGCAAAAGGTGGCTTCCCATGGTCTTGGGCAGCTCCACCCCTGTGGCTTTGCAGAGTACATCCTCCCTCCTGGCTGCTTTCATGGGCTGGCATTGAGTGTCTGCAGCTTTTCCAGGCACACAGTGCAAGCTGTGAGTGGATCTACCATTCTGGGATCTGGAGGACAGTGGCCCTCTTCTCACAGCTACAGTAGGCAGTGCTTCAGTAGGGACTCAGTGTGGGGGATCCAACCCCTCATTTCCCTTCAGCACTGCCCTAACAGAGGTTCTCCATAAGGGCCCCACCCCTGCAGCAAACTTTTGCCTGGGCATCCAGGCATTTCCATACATCTTCTGAAATCTAGGCAGAGGTTCCCAAACCTCAATTCTTGACTTCTGTGCACTCACAGGCTCAACACCATGTGGAAGCTGCCAAGGCTTGAGGCTTCCACCCTTTGAAGCCACAGCCTGAGCTCTACATTGGCCCCTTTCAGCCACAGCTGGAGCATCTGGGACACAGGGCACCAAATCCCTAGGCTGCACACAGCACAGGGATCTTGGGTGTGGCCCACAAAACCACTTTTTCCTACTGGGCCTCTGGGTCTGTGATGGGAGGGGCTTCCATGAAGGTCTCTGACATGGCCTGAAGACATTTTCCCATGGTCTTGGGGATTAACATTAGGCTCCTTGCTACTCATGCAAAGTTCTGCAGCTGGCTTGAATTTCTCCTCAAAACATGGGTTTTTCTTTTCTACTGCATTGTCAGGCTGCAAATTTTCTGAACTTTTATGCTCTGTTTCCCTTCTAAAACAGAGTGCTTTTAACAGCACCCAAGTCACCTTTTGAATGCTTTGCTGCTTAGAAATTTCTTCCGCCAGACACCTTAAATCACCTCTCTCAAGTTCAAAGTTTCACATATCTCTAGGGCAGGGGCAGAATGCCTCCAGTCTCTTTGCTAAAACATAACAAGAGTCACCTTTGTTCCAGTTCCCAACAAGTTACACATTTCCATCTGAGACCACCTCAGCCTGAACCTTATTGTTCATATCAGTATCAGCATTTTTGTCAATGCCATTCAACAAGTCTCTAGGCGGTTCCACACTTTCCCACATTTTCCTATCTTATTCTGAGACCTCCAAACTATTCCAGCCTCTGCCTGTTACCCAGTTCCAAAGTTGCTTCCACATTTTCGGGTATTTTTTCAGCAACACCCCACTTCTGGTACCAGTTTACTATATTAGTTAGTTTTCATGCTGCTGATAAAGACATACCCAAGACTAGGAAGAAAATGAGATTTAATTGAACTTACATTTCCACATGGCTGGGAGGCCCAGAATCATGGAGGGAGGCGAAAGGCACTTCTTACATGGTAGTGGCAAAAGAAAATGAGCAAGAAGCAAAAGCAGAAACACCTGATAAGCCCATAGATCTCATGAGACTTACTCACTATCATGGGAATAGCAAAGGAAAGACTCGCCCCCATGATTCAATTACCTGCCCCTGGGTCACTCTCATAACATGTGGGAATTCTGGGAGATACAATTCAAGTTGAGATTTGGGTGGGGACACAGCCAAGCCACATCAGTGATGAAAATAATAAGTACTAGATGGCATTGGAAATTCAAAACAGGAGTAGTTAACATGAGCTGGAATATTCAAGGATGGATATAAAGAAAAAGCAACACTTGACAAGTTTTGAAGTAAAGGTAAGGCTTGGAAAAGTAAAGAGAAAAAGAGAAATTTGGGTACAAGAGTAACGTGCATTCAATAAGATTCATGAAATGTCAATCAGACATACATTTCTTTAGAGTGTGGATAGAGCAGTATAGAGCAGAAGTTAAGAGCATGAACTCCAAAGAGCCAAATTAACAATGCAAATTTAAAAGATAAGGAATGATACCTAAATGAAATGGACTTTCATCCCACCAAATCTTACTGCAAAGTAAAACCAAAAATAAAAAAGCAGTAGCCCATTTAAATAATGAAAATGGCAATGATGATGAAGATTTATATAACATTTTGAAGTGTATTAAGTATTTTCCTTTTCACAAAACAACTCAGTAGAAAAAGCAGTTCAGACTGAAGTATAATATCTGTATTATGAATCAGAAAACTGAAGTTCAGAAGAGTTAAGGTTTACTATGCTTATTTAAGTCTTCAAAGCTATTCCTATGATCCTGGATGGATGTTTCTGCTGCCACAGTGATTAAAATACTCAATGTTATGTTCTGATACTCTGGATGTCATTGGTGAAGGTCAGTGAAAAAAGACTGATATAATAAAAAAGTATAATCTATGATCTCAGATTGTAAGTTTATATCTTAGCTTATTAATAAAAAAGTTCAATAATAATCACTTTTTCCTCTTACCAGAACAAAATTTTAAGGTTATAATGATGTGCATTTATCAGACTAAATGAACTAGAGTTGACTCTATCTATAGTGAGAATGAATACTTAGCAGCCTGAAAGTCAAAGAACCATGGGGTTTAGCAAAGCACAAGTGAAGATCTGTAAATTAAGTGTGTTGTAACTCTCTATTCATTGTGGTCTGTGGACAAGTCAACTAACTAATCTACTTTCACTAATTCTACATGTGACACTAACTACAAAAAAATTAACATTTAAATGTTGTATTTCCTCAAATTTGGAAAGTTTTAGGCTATTATTTCAAATAATTCTAAAAGCCACAATATTTTCCATTTATTAGATGAACTAAGTCTTTTACTTGTATTGCTAAACTCTAGATAGTTACATTCCAATTTATTTCTCCCATTTCTTACCTAACCTTTTATCCAAGGAAGAATATTTTATTTGGTTAAAACTCTTTTCTTCTGTTATTTTTGTTCTCTAGAATGGAAAGATGCTTCTAAAGTCCCTGGTTCCTCTTTGATTGATGGCTTTGGCCCACACAGTTGTGTCTTTCACTGAACCCCAGCTGCACTTTACTGTCAGTACCATAGTTTATTTGGTGTGAATAATCAGCTAAGATATAAACTCACAATCTGAGATCATAGATTATACTTTTTTATTATATCAGTCTTTTTTCACTGACCTTCACCAATGACATCCAGAGTATCAGCACATAACATTGAGTATTTTAATCACTGTGGCAGCAGAAACATCCATCCAGTCACCATAAGACCCTTAAAAATTTTTTATTATTCATTTTTAATAGTAATTCTGGTAATTAGCCTATTCAGCATGATGTGTGCCTCAAAGACAAACCAAAGGCCAGAAACTTCAACTGAATACCTGTCTGTTCCACAGTGGCTTTCAGGGACCTAAAAAGACCCTAATCCAACTAGGCAGAACTCATTATACTCACTAAGAGCACAGGCACTAGGACCAGGATGCAGCTCTACCATTTAGATGCTATTTAACTTTAGGGAAATTACTTAATCTCCTCATGCCTCAAGTTTGCCAATATGTAAAATAGAGTTGACAGTACCAACCCCAAAGCATTAGTTGTAATTAGGTGTCCAATCTATGCTAGTTGTTAATTATTGCTTACGTAGCAATAGACTCAATACTATCAGATAGAGCTACTGAATGATGAAGACTACAGCTAATTTTGAAGTTCAAAGCTTACAATCATTCCCTATGCAATGACTCAGTTACTTCCTACCCTCTTATATGTGTATGCATGGAACACTGATTAGTCAGGAACGTCATCTTGGCATGATTAACCACTGGCTTTCAGACTGTAGAAAACATTACTGCTGTCCTTTTAACATGGTGGCAAAAAAAAAAAAAAAGAATCGTTGTTTTCATTTCAGTTCAGTTCCAGTGAGTAAAACCAGCCCATTGGTGGGTAACACATGGAGAAACCAGGAAGCTCTGCTGGGGACTGATAAAGTCATGAGATTCTGCTGAGACACATAAATCAACCAGCCACTGGATCAATCAGACAAGTGAGCTAGAAACAGTGGGGAGCTCTTCTCTTTCTAAAGAAGAACAGGAAAAACTTCCACCCATGGTGTGACCTCTTCATAAATTTACTCTGCAGAGATTCCCTATTAAGAGGGAAATTGGGGAGCAGTAGAATCTGCAAATATACCCCAACACGTAAAAAAAAAAAGTGTTGGCTCATCTTTTTATTAGCCATTTCAGTTGACAACACTCCTTCAAAGCTCCTAATAAAGCACTCCATATAAGGTATAAAACTTTTTATTTAACTAACTTTACAGTCTGGCATATGTGCATTTAAAATTCTCTTGGGGTTGGGGGAAGGAAAGGAAGGAGATGTAGATCCAAGCTGCAAATGTGTTGAATAATATTCAAAGAGAACACTTGTCCAACTCTTTTTGCAATTTTTCTTTTTGTTCCAAATGCTGACCACCAAGAAGGGCTCTTGAGATGAAGCCATTTTTTGGTTGCCAAGGAAATTCCCACAGAGCCTGAAAAGCCCTCTCAGAGCTGGGAACAGCAACATCTTCAGTCAAAGCAAGAAGAAACAGACAGGTGGCCAAGACTACGGCCACTGCACTTTTCACCTCCTTACTTCGGAATACAAGTGATTAGCCAGCTCGGACGTCCAGTTAGATCAGGAAAATAAACTCAGTTTTAATCTCTATACTTTAAGCTTCTGACAAAAGCCCCCAAAGTGAGCTGGGAGGCAAATGCTAGATACTGAGATTCTTTTCATTTTGAATCACTAAGCTTTTAGTGGAGTGAAACATAAAGAATAAACTCAAATCTGACCGGCAAATAGTATCTTAGCAGTGGAGGCGGATTCGATAAACTGTTTAAAGATCTAGAACATAACTCATATAATCTTTTGGGAAGGTAATTAAATTTGCAATACACGGTAATCCAGCAATTCCACTTATAAAAATTTCTCCTCCAGAAATACTCATGAAAGAATGCAGAAAAATTACAATAAGGGTACTTCTTAAAGGCTTATTTGTACAGCACAGAACTGAAAATATCTAGTCATAGAAGATAGAATCAATAAAATACGATTCATATATACTATATAGCCTTTAAGAAGAATAAGGTAGGTGTCCACGGTATTGTTAGGTTAAAAAAATCAAATTTTAGAACAATACAATCAGATTTTTATTATTTATATAGAAATATATAAGTATTCATCTATCAGAAAAGTTCATTAGACTCAACATCAAGCTGCTAATGTCAGTTGTTTTGAAGGATTTGAATTTAAGAATTTTCACTTTTTATTGTATTCATTTTTTGCTTTGTTTAAATTTTACAGCATTGTTGTATATTTTGGATCAGAAAATTCTAAAGTTTTAAAAAATATTGTGGATAATAACATGTTACTATAGTAAGTAAAGAATGATTCCATGGGTGGGGCACAGTGGCTTACGCTTATAATCCCAGCACTTTGGGAGGTCAAGGTAGGCAGATCGCTTGAGCCCAGGAATTCGAGACCAGCCTGGGCAACATGGCAAAACTGCATGTCTCAAAAAAAAAATTCCATATACATACACACAAAAAAAATTAGCTGGGTATGGTAGTGTACACCTGTAGTCCCCACTATTCAGGAGGCTGAGGTAAGAGGATAGCTTAAGGCCAAAAGGTGGAGGCTGCAGTGAGCCAAGATTGTGCCACTGTGCTCCATCCTGGGTAACAGAGTGAGACTCTGTCTCAGAAAAAAAAAAAAGAATGATTTCCTATATATATTTACAATTACTACAAAGTTTTAAAAACTGTACTCTTAAGAGTGTTCATCACAAGGTATTGCTGTTTTCTGGTTTTGTAACAATTTGCCACTTCCAAGAAGAAAAATACTTGTTTCTTTTACGAAGTCTCTGTCAGATGCAAGTAACTTGTGATGTGAGAGTATATGTCCATCAAAGATTATTGTTGACAGCATGCTACTGTTCTCTGAAATATATTCTAGGTATATTCCTGGTAATGGCATACTGGCAGAATGCTACATATTGAAAAGAGAAAAAAGGTGACATCAAATGTAAAACATGCCAGTTTATTAAGATATTCAATAGCTACAATTTCTTTGGTTAAATGTTGAATACAGGGATGCAGTGCAATCGGAGTTCAATTCTTTCATAGGAACAGGTAAGAATGTGGCACAGAGCGCCTTTTTGGCTGTTCTGTCCTGTTCCTACACATCCTGATGCTCCTTTCTGAACCACAAAGACTAAGTAGGTTTCCTGTTACCATTCCTCAGAGAGGACTCCAGTGAAGGCTTCATGAATCATGTGTCATTAGCCAGTTGGCATGCCTGATGTTAGCCAACAGTAATAGCAAGAGGACCACAGGTGCAAATCTAATTACTCAAAAATTCAATCTCACTATTCTTGGTGGCTTACACCCACTTCTAGTGCATTAAATATTTCAATAATTAATATTTACTGATTAATAATGTAATATAATTAACAGTACATGGATGACCTTTTAACTGGGAAACTCTTTTTCTTGCTTACAATATTTCTATGGCACAGAAGAACTTCCTTTGCTGATAGTAATAAGGTCTTAATGGCTATGGCAAACACATTAAGAAATGGGCTCTTATGGGTCTGTGAGCTCTCATTTTAATGCACTGGGATATTCATACAATACTTAATATAGGAATAACACCAGACGATCCAACACATTCACAAATTTCTCCATCCTATCACATTGCATCTCCAGTGAGCTTTTTAAAATGTAAATCAGAACATACAAACTCTAGGTAAAAATCCTAAGAGAGTGTCTTACTGCACTTAGAATAAAATAAAAAGGTCCTCCGGCATATTTTCCTGACTTGTCTACCACTGCACACCTGCTACATTTGCTCCAGCCACTTATGACTTTTTTTCCTGTTTCTTGAACACACCATCTTCATTTCAGCCTTAGGCCTCTACTCTTGCTTTTTGCTCAGCCTAGAAACCTCTCTCTCCAGATCCTCTCCTTACTGGCTAACCCTCTTACCTAAAATAGTTTTCCTGTACCTCTCCACATTACCGTGCTTTATTTTCAAGACAGCACTTATGATTATGTGAAATTATCCTATGTATTTATTGTTTTTCTTGTTTACAGTCTGTCTCTTCCCAAAAGTATGGAAGTTCCATGAGTCAAAAGATGTATCTGTTTAATTCACTTCTGGAACCCACAACTAAGAACATTTTCTAGCACAGAATATACATTTTGAATGAATGAATTCAAATCATAGCTGCATGCAGTGACGGGGTGTTTTAGGAGTTCAAATTTATTGTAGCTGCAGTTACTTAAAACCATAGCTCTAAATTTCACAAAAGGCTCCCTTTTTCCTAAAATAATACACGAGATAGAGTTCAGTTTACTTCATATAGGATCACCTGCTTCAGTTTAAAGCTAATACAAAACCCGTTCTTAAATGAATGCTAGTTTTCTATTCCAGACAAATAGCTTTTAAGAATGTACAACATTAATAAATGCGGAGATGCAACTGTCCCAATTTTAAAATACATACCTTCTTTAAATCAGTATTAATATCAATGCTTCTCAAACCCTACTAATCCCTGTCAACTGTTTAAGCTTTAATATGGGAGAAGCATAGAATGGGAAAAGGAAGCTATCTTAAGCCAAATTTCTTGTAGAGACGGAAAAAATAATGACAAACTTGTTTTGTTAATTATCTAAGCACAAGCTGTTCCCCTGTGAAAGGGGCCCAAGGATATCATTGCATGGCTATACAAGTTCCCCTCAGGGACACCTGGCTGAAGGAAAGCTGTAGGTGCTGAGCCAGAGAGATGCTCACCAAAGTCAACAAAACTGTAGTGACTAAGGACCTCTAAGGACCCTAACTACCTTCTCACAACACGCCTTTGTTCTTAGGTTTTCACAGATGTGATTCCATCTGGAGCTCCTCTAACATAGCAATGTCTCACCGCTCCCTGAAACCATGCTAAAGACAATTATTATAACCTCAGAAAATATGAACCTTTCTTAGACACTGTACCTCCTCTGAGGGGTGAAGTAAGACCACCCACATTCGGTGTGAACTGTAGGTTTTTTTGACTGAGCCATGGAAAGGAAAAGGAGGTGCTTTTGTACTTTTCCTTCACTGTGAGCATGAAATAACTATTAATGCTAAGAGAAGCTTTATGTGAGCCCTGGGATGGAAATCTATCTTCAAAATCATGAGAAGAAGTCATCTCAGTGGACCTGGTTGACTCACTCCTATATCATGTATGTGTAAGAAAAGGATTGGGGGTTATTCCCCCAATAATCACAGGATGTTTCCTTCTAGATTTCATTTTAAGATAGTTATGGCTTAGCAACTTTAAACTTATACATGGGTAATGGTTTCATCCTCATACTTTCTGACAAAATATTTAAATTCAGGTCTATTTCTTTAAAAGACCAAGACTTCAAACACAGGAATCAAGGCAGCAAAATATATTTAAACATAATAGGCAACAGACAGTGCTAAAAATGATTCTAATATGCTTTAGAAATTAACCTTAGGCAAAAACTCCACCACAAGACCTATGGAACAGATTCTCAGATTAGCCAGCTAAATAATGAATATCACAGAAATAATAACCAGATAAGCAGTTACAAGGTTATGTGGACCTCAAGTGTCCCCCTGAGAATCTGCAGGCTATTTCTACATCTACTGCATCCACTGCAATCTACAGACTACAATTTCACTTGAGGTTGACATGTAATTGTGAGATGTTATAGCATCATTAATAAACCTGGAAAAAGTCAACATTTTTAAAGCCATTGCACCACTAAGCACAGTATTTCTACAAGAGTTAAAGCTAAGGGGTAAAATGAAGAGAAAAGCTCTTTCTTATCCTCATAGCTGAAGCCATATTCACATGAAAACTGTAACTAAAGCCACTGCATTTGATAAGCACCCACCTCACATGTAAATTTTTAAAAGAACAAAAAAAGAATAAGAAGAAATGGAAAAGCAAATCAAAGGCAATCAAGAAACATAATTAGATAATGTGAAAAATACTCCATAGCAACAAAATAGAAGAGATTATTTATGTAGATTTACAACTAGATGAACTCCAGATGTATTTTTTAAATCTACTTCTCCACAGGTGTTTTTCTGCTTAATAAATATAACATCCAAGTTGGAATATGGTTGAAGCATTGAATCACCTAAATTCTGGCTATGCTCTTCTTCTGCTGTTAACTATTTTAAGCCATTTTTCAATAAAGCAGCCGCTACTGAAATCGTAAGCACATAGGCTTGGCAAAGCCAGAAAGAAAAAGTGCAGCCCACAGATTTGTTTCTTCTGTTTTCCCAAAACAGAATTTCATAAAAAATATGCCCTCAAATTCTGTCACTATGTAGCTGTCAGAAAGAGCAATTCTGTTCCTCTTCATAACTCTGAACATTAAACCCATTCTTTGTGCTACTAAGAAGTTAGATAGCTCCAGGAAGTTGCAAGGCACCATCACAACTGTTCAAATTGTATCCAGGCAGAATAATCAGTCAATCAGAAATTTCAGTCCTGGTCAAATGGAAGTTTTTGGGGCCAACTTGGACAAGTACACAAGACAGGTTTGAGTTTACTGCCAAGATCACTTCCAGGACACTGGCTAATTAATTATAAAAGCTTTCTCAAAACAAATATAAGCCTGGAAACTTTTTTCTTTCCTGTCCAAACAGAGAAGAAACAGGTTAAAAAAAAATAAAAGCCAGAGTTTATCACAGCTTCATCTTACTTGCAAATCCACTTTCCTTTTTCTTGCCCTAAAATGATCCAGGAGTTTTTGTATTTGAAGTTACCAAAATAGTAGGTATAGAAACTGAAAGTGTTAGTTTGATTTCTGTACCTGTACCTTTGGTTGTAGAAGAGATTATGAATTAGTTGCAAAAGCCTCTCTTCAAACTCTGGTAGGAAGAGAGAATGGAGTTTCTTCCTCTCTTGAAGAACTCATGGATTAACTATATATACTGTAATAGATACAAATTAGATTAATATTTGTTCTTATAATTATATATTCATCAACCTTCCTTTGCTGGCTTTGAAAACAAAAGGAACATTCCTGAATTAAATTTTCCTTGCTTCATCTTAACATGAACCTTGATGACTATGAGATGCTAGTGATAGGCACTGAAGATTCTGGTTTTAAAGACTCCATTCCCATGGGCTTTATAACAAAATCAATACCCACAAAAAATGTTCCACATATTTCTTCTACTACTGGAATCAACATTTTATGTAATATGCATCTTAAGCCATCAGATTTCTTCGGCATATGCCCAGATATGAAAAGACCCAATAAGTTAGTAAATTTATCTGTCAGCATTTACCAGCTGCTTCTTGTCAAATTCCTGGCAAGAGGAGAGCTGCCCTTAACAAAAGAAGGCTTCCTCAAGAACTCCATCAACAAGATATTCCTAAGCCTAATTAGTACACTGCCTTATCTAGTATTAAGACTCATGGCAAACCTTACAAATAATCAGCATGGCTTGGTAAACAATGAATGGAGACAAAATGTGTGAAATAGATTTAAGAAAACTTCTAGTGGCATAAGTTCTCCCTTTTCCACTATAGGTATGTATCTACCAATGTACCCATATTTAAATCTTCCTGATCATTTCAAGAGGTAGAAAGATGAAAGGAAGGTGACAATCCACATTAGCATCTGAAGGAGCAACTGAAGGAGTCAAGAATTTATCTCAATGTAAAGCGGGAGGTAAGTAAAGAAATTAGTCCTGACCTAAACAGAGTCCCTCTTCTGGGGAACACAAATGAATAAATGAAGACAAGATGGATAACATTAAATTTCAGAGCATCATAAAGGTCATCAAGAAGTCCTGAACTTAAAATGATGGGAAGCCACTAACCATTTTTAATCTAGAGTAGAAAATGAGGGCAACTATGTAAAAAGTATATTGAATTGAATTCCAACAGCTTTCCTAGCAATTCAGATGTGAGATGATGAAGACACTACCAGGGAGGAAGGAAGGAAGGAAGGGAGAGAGGGAGAGAGAGAGGGAGGATGGGAGGGGAGGGGAGGGAAGGGGAGGGGACGGGAGAATGGAATGGAATGTACACCCTTTCTGTACTTTCTAGAATTCACCAAGGCCTATAAACCTCTGTGACTACTACAAGTGCTGTCAGTTAAAGAGGAACACCATCATGAATATGGCTTCTTGAAAAAAATCAGCAAAGTGTGAAAAGAAGAATCTTCAAACTCACCCACTTAAAAGACAGAAAGAGAAAGAACAAGTCATCCCTCAGTATCTGTTGGGGATTGATTCCACAACTTCCATCAGATAACAAAATTGGACAATACTAAAGACCCTGATATAAATGGCATACTATTTGTATATAACCTATGCACATCCTCATATACACTTTAAATTGCTCTAGATTACTTATAATACCTAATATAAATGCTATGTAAACAGTTGCTATGATGTATTATTTAGAGAATAATGACAAGAAAAAAGTCTGTATGTGTTCAGCACAGACCCAATTTTATTTTCATTCTGTCCATGGTTGGTTGAATCCATGGATATGGAACCATGGATATGGAGGGCTAACTGTACAATTAGCATATCAAGCATGAAGCCAACTAGAACCATACTCTTCTACTATATCAAAGGACAAAATGGTAAGTTAAAAGAGCAAGAATCAGATATTTGATTTTCTGAGGTGAGTTATGTATTATAGTTTCCACTTAGTAAAGAATAAAACTAGTGTCCATCATCACACAACTAGCCAGTTTTGGAACAAGTAGCAAGACCAGATTTTCTTGTTTCATGTTCCTTCTTCTTTCCAATATATGCTACTTCCCCTTCAATCCTGGGGAAACAGTCTTAGGATTGCTATGATTTTTTTAAATATACTGCTTTCATTTCTTCAAAACTTTGAATTTTTTCATTTAGGAAGCATCATTTTTCCATATACTATATTCTTAAAATATAATTTTCTTGCAGAGATATTTACTTAGCTGGGGAAAAAATGGCCCAGTTTACACCATATTCTCTTCAAAAGAAAGCAAGCAGATATTTAAAACCGATTGCTCTTCATTCAACTATATGTTTTAATAGACAAACAAATATATAGCTAGTGAGAACTTAACTGTCATTACCTTGCCCTAAAGTATCCCCCAAAAGTTAACAACAATGTCAGCATTTCTTAGCATTTCTTTTTTTTTTGAGACAAAGTCTCGCTCTGTCACCGAGGCTGGAGCACAGTGGTGTGATCTCAGCGCAATGCAACCTCTGCCTCCCGGGTTCAAGCGATTCTCATGCTTCAGCCTCTGGAGTAGCTGGGATTACAACCCTGTGCCACCATGCCTGGCTAATTTTTGTGGTTTTAGTAGAGACGGGTTTTGTCATGTTGGCCAGACTGGTCTTCAACTCCTGGCCTCAAGTGATCCGCCCACCTCAGCCTCCCAAAGTGCTATGATTACAGGTATGAGCCACTGTGCCAGGCCAGTATTTCTTTATAATTTACCAAAATACTTTCTTCATAAGTTATCTCGTTTAATCCCTAGAATAAACAGAAGGCAGGGATTATTACTATTTTAAAGCTGAGACAACTATTGCTCTAAGATTTAAATTGCCCAAGTGACTGCATCTGCAACAGCTGAAGTAGACGCACATTTTTCCCTTCTGATTCCAGCTCCCTTCACACACTGCTTCTCCTTCTCCCCAGGAAAGTGCAAACTGTTGTCTGCACATAAAGGTCCATTTTAAGTGAAGCAACCATCACCTCTAATCCTTTCTCAGCATCTTTTAGATATACGTTCTCTTACATTTCAAAGAAGCAAGAATTTTTTGCTCACCTGGTCCTTCTCCGGTTTATCAGAAATGTCATTCAGACTGGAGGAAGTCAGATTCCTATGGGTCATGGCTGGGCTACCTGGAAAAACACAAGTAAACTCTAATTAAAGACTTCTTTTCAATAACACAAAGACTTTGGTAGTATACTTAATAAACATTAGTAGATGATGATGGAAATGGTGATGATACTTTTAACCACACTAGGATTCTTCTGAAGAGTTTTCCAGAGTCCAGGTTGGAGTACAAACATAGTTAAATGTAAAGTATGTAAAATCCCAAATACCTTGTTTAGGACTTATTGCCTGGTTCAGTTTCAAGGTAAGCTAAACTTTGAAAGAAACTTCTAAGACAATAAGCATAAAAATAAAATTTTTCCTGGTTTTGTTCACTCTTTGTCATTGCCCTTTACATACATGCTAATCTATCTGGTTTCCTTTCCTTTTCCTGTTGCCTGCAGAGAGCAGCTGTTTCCTCATCTTCAGCAGAGCTGACCCTGGATGCCAGGCCCAGACCTCCTCTTCCCCAGGCCTTGGCAGCCCTTCCTAGAATGCCACTCACTCAGATCAACCCGAAAAATCTTGGTCAAAGTGTTCCCTTCTCTGGCTAACACTTGGATCAAGAATATTTCTTGTTAGTGGGCATCTGATTTAGAATCCTCACTCTTTGCCTCATTGTAGTGTTATCATAGGCTGCCTTATTTCTCTGCATTCCCATTTGCCAGAATAAAATAAGCATATCCTCTTTTCCCCCTTAACATGTTAAACCTCTTCTTCAAGTGAAAGGATGGATGTCATCGGAATACTACATGGGAACCAATCTCCCTGACCATATAGCAGCTGTCAATATGGTTCAGTGGTGATCCATCCAATGATTTCAGACACTATCATACACAAATAGAGAAGAAGGACATGTGGAAGAGCCACAGGCTGTTTTCAAGTAGACCATGTTAATCAACAGAATACTGAACTTTCATTCTGCAGTCGGACCTGAAATTTCTAGGCTTGCTAAGCAAAAAAAAAAAAACCTAACTTTTCAAAGCCAAGATGTTTGACCCAACTGCTGCAGGGTGCTGAGTAATGCATTCATCCTTAATCCTCAGTGATCTGACTCAGGCTGCTCTTTACAGCAAGAGGACAAGGGTTGAAAAGAAGCACCGAAGTTCTAACATAGCTTCACATTTGCTTCCAAATAATTCTTTAGATTACAGACTTTAATTCCTTCAGATAGAGACCTCAACATATAATTTCACAAAAGACTAAAATCTACCCCTAATAAATTAATGCCTATATAACAGCAGCTATTTAAATATCATTCCTTTTAACTACCAGATCAGAAAAATTATAATTTCCTTGAACTGGCAAGACAGGATATTTTCCACTCTGCTGCATTTCATCAAGTAAGCATGGCCTAGATCTCTTAAATCTTTTACCTGGTTGGGTGTTTTAGTCTAGGAAAATTTAAGCACAGAGCATTATTCAAAGGAAAATAACATTTGAAAATGTGCTTTATGTGCAAAATTAAAAGAACCCCTTTGAAGGGCACATTTTCTTCTTTGAGCCACGTATTAGATTTCTAGTGTCCACTCAACACAAAAGACACTAGGTACAATCCTGAATGTCCCCAAATAATGCTGAGATTGAAACTAATAGAAAATGATGAGTACAGACAATTTTGCATTTTACGTTTAAAAACAAAACCAGCTATTTGGACTAACTGGGTAAAAGTTCTGCCTGAATAAGTGAATAAATCTGAATTATACAATCCTAAAGCAATGAAGCTTTAGCAATCCTAATCATGTTAAAAATAGCTTATGTAAATAAATAGGTAAGATAAATTTCTAATCATCAAATCATTTATATGTAAGTGGCAGTACTGAAATAAATTTAAAGCAGTTTTCCATTAAGTAATTTAAATTTCCTAGCCAATAGCCTAAAGTCATTGATTTGCTATAGGCACTCTTTATAAACACTGCAAAGGCACATTTCAGCCCAAGCACTATCCTAACTGCTGCAAAATCTGAATAGGTAGAAGCCAAATTAATGAGGTTTTCATTATAATGGTAATCTTGATTGATGTGACAGCTTTTCCAAGAAACCTTATATACCGTCTCATCATTCTTTGCATTTCTGAAAGACAATGATAGTATGGCTATCTATATTTATACTACATGAGGAGAAAGAGAAAGGTTCAGGTCCAAGAAAAGCACAGGAACCAGATGAAGAAGAGAAGACTAGTATTAAGAAATAATCAAATCTGTTTCCTCTCCTAACTTTCTCTGATTCTCATTAATAAAAGTAATTAATATTAACAGTTTCTTCACTAACGTTTAACACTACAAGAGTCTGCCAGTCAACACTTCCAGTAACTAAGCAAGATGATCAGCATTCTTCAATCTTTTTCCATCCCCCTCCCTACCAAACTCCCCATCCTGACTTCCCAAGACCTTGAAGCAGAGATAAATCCTTCCCAATTCTCTAAATCAGTGGTTTCTACAGTGGGGTCTCCAGACCAGCAATATCCACATCACCTGTACACTTGTTAGAAAGGCAGATTATTGACACTCATGCCACAGCAATTCTTTATTTTATTTTGTTTTTCCCATAAATTACTGGGGTACAGGTGGTATTTGGCTACATAAGTTCTGTAGTGGTGATTTGTGAGATTTTGATGCACTCATCACCCAAGCAATATATACTGCACCATATTTGTTGTCTTTAATCCCTCACCCCCTCCCACACTTCCCCTCAAGTTCCCAAAGTCCATTGTACCATTCTTATGCCTTTGCGTCCTCATAGCTTAGCTCCCACATATCAGTGAGAACATACGATGTTTGGTTTTCCATTTCTGAGTTACTTCACTTAGAATAATGGTCTCCAAGCTCATCCAGGTTGCTGCAAATGCCATTAATTCATTCTTTTTATGGCTGAGTAGTATTCCATCCTATAAATATACCACAGTTTCTTTATCCACTCGTCGACTGATGGGCATTCGAGTTGGTTCCTTGATTCTGCAATTGTGAATTGTACTGCTATAGTAGTTCTACTTTTAGTTCTTTAAGGAATTTCTACACTGTTTTCCAGTTTTCCATAGCAGCTGCACTAGTTTACATTCCCCTCAGCAGTGTAGAAGTGTTCCCTGATCACTGCATCCACACCAACATTTACTGTTTTTTGATTTTTTTATTACAGCCATTCTTGCAGGAGTAAGGTGGTTTTTGCATTATGGCTTTGATTTGCATTTCCCTGATCATTACTGATGTTGGGCATTTTTTTCACGTTTGTTGGGCCATTTGTATATCTTCTTTTGAGAACCGTCTATTCATATCCTTAGCCCACTTTTGAATGGGATTTTTTTTTTCCTTACTAATTTGTTTGACTTTGTTGTAGATTCTGGATATTAGTCCTCTGTCAGATATATAGAATGTAAAGAGTTTCTCCCACTCTGTGGGTTGTCTGTTTACTTTGCTGTTTCTTTTGCTATGCAAAAGCTCTTTAATTAAGTGCCAACTATTTATCTTTGTTTCTATTGTATTTACTTTTGGATTCTTGGTCATGAAATCCTTGCTTAAGCCAACGTTTATAAGGGTTTTTCCAATGTTATCTTCTCTAATTTTTTATAGTTTCAGGTCTTAAATTTAAGTCCTTAATCCATCTTGAGTTCATTTTTGTATAAAGTGAGAGATGAGGATCCAGTCGCATTCTCCTACATGTGGCTAGCCGATTATCTCAGCACCATTTGTTGAAAAGGGTGTCCTTTCTCCACTTTATGTTTTTGTTTGCTTTGTTGGAGATCAGTTGGCTGTAAGTATTTGGGTTTATTTCTGGGTTCTCTATTCTGTTCCATCGTCTATGTGCCTATTTTTATAACAGTATCATGCTGTTTTGGTGACTATTACCTTTTAATATAGTTTGAAATCAGGTAGTGTGATGCCTTCAGATTTGTTCTTTTTACTTAGCCTTGCTTTGGCTATGCAGGCTCTTTTTTGGTCCCATATAAATTTTGGAATTGTTTTTTCTAATTCTGTGAAGAATTATGGTGGTATTTTGATAGAGTTTGTGTTAAATTTGTAGACTGCTTTTGACAGTACTGTCATTTTCACAATATAGATTCTACCCATCCATGAGCATGGGATGTGTTTCCATTTGTTTGTGTCATCTATGATTTCTTTCAGCAGTGTTTTATAGTTTTCCTTGTTGATGTCTTTCGCCTCCTTCGTTAGGTATATTCCTAAGTATTTTATTTTTTTGCAGCTATTGTAAAAGGGGATGCATTCTTGATTTGATTCTCCATTGAGTCGCTGTTGGTGTACAGAAGAGCTACCGATTTGTGTACATTAATCTTGTATCCAGAAAATTTGCTGAAATCTTTTGTTAGTTCTAGGAGCTTTCTGGAGGAGTCTTTAGGGTTTTCAATGTAAACAGTCATATCATCAGCAAACAGTGTCAGTTTGACTTCCTCTTTACCGATTTGGATGCCATTTATTTCTCTTGTCTGATTGCTCTGGCGAGGGACTTCCAGTGTTGTTATGTTGAAGAGGGGTGGTGAAAGTGGGCATCCTTGTCTTGTTCCAGGTTTCAAAGGGAATGCTTCCAACTTTTCCCCATTTAGTATTATGTTGGCTGTGGGTTTGTCATAGATGGCTTTTATTACATTGAGGTATGTCCCTTTTATGCCGATTTTGCTGAGAGTTTTAATCAGAAAGGGATGCTGGATTTTGTTGAATGCTTTTTCTGCATTCATTGAGATGATCATGTGATTTTTTTTGTTTTTAATTCTGTTTATATGCTGTATCACATTTATGGACTTACATATGTTAAACCACCCCTGCATCCCTGGTATGAAACCCGCTTGATCATGGTGGATTATCTTTTTGATATGTTGTTGGATTCGGTTAACTAGTATTTTGTTAAGGATTTTAACATCTATGTTCATCAAAGATATCGGTCTGTAGTTGTCTTTTTTGATTATGTCCTTTCCTGGTTTGGGTATTAGGGTGATGCTGGCTTCACAGAATGAAATTCCTTCTTTCTCTATCTTGTGGAATAGTGTCAAAAGATTTAGTACCAATTCTTCTTTGAATACACCTGACCAATTCTATCAACACTTTGGGTATGAGCGGGGAGGGTGGACACCAATGTGCATTTTAACAAGCCCTCCAGGGGATTCTGAATCATGCTGAAGATCGAGAACCACTACTCTAAATAAACCAGTTATCTTAACAGTATCTATACTAGTCGGAATCTAAGTTGAAAGAAGTATATACGTTGGAGGGGTATCGCCAGAGGGTAATTCTAATAACAATGCCCTCCTCCAAGCTACTGCTCTAAACTATCATATCTCAAGCAAATCATTAACTTATCATCCTTGCCACATAAACACACAAAGAGGTTATCTGGCTTTTCCTCTGAATCCTCACCTATACAACCAAATAAATAATTTTGTTTTGGAAATGCACTGTTTAATCAGCCTTTTCCAGAAACATATCACCCAAATCCAAGAAGACAAAGATGAGGGCCAAAAGAGATTATCAACCAGATTATACATGGGAATCAGAAATTTGTGTGTGGAATTTTTGCTAACCTGGGAAGGTGCTGAAAAACAGGTTCCTAACAACGTTCTTCTGAATATTTTACATCTGACATTTCAGAAGACATATTGTCAGAATAAATCAGTGTTTTCTACTTAGATTTTGGCCTATAATGTAAACACATTATACTGCAATCCTGAGCAAGTAAGGATGCTAGAGAAAAATGTCACCTTGCACCAAAAAGGTGAAAATCAAGTGTACCCTAAAGTACGTCGCTTCTTGGGCAAGTGGTGATTCATCCACTCAAAGCTACAACCAGTAGGACCTTTCCACCTAAAATCCAGGGTGTAAAAATGTCTTATGCTTGTTCTTGGTCCAAAGAAACTTTGTGTTTTTTAAGATTCATTTAAAGAAAAAAGAAAAGAAAAGCAGAAGAAGAACCAGTCTCAAGTGCATAATCATAATTAATTTCCATATCACTATCTTCTGGCCATAAGAAAAAGAAAGCTTTGGAGAATCACATTTTCAAGAAGTTTCACACAATCAAAAACAATTTCATTTTCAAAGTACCCACTTGGCAGGTACATACTGTTGCTATAAAAATTAATTACATTCTGTACTAAGTTTGAAAATCATTGTTATTCTTTAGCACACATGTAGCAATTTAAAGTCCTTTGCAATTATGACTATTAGTTACAATAAAAAGGGGTGAGAAGAATCTATGGCACAGAAAGAAGATATTTGAACGTGTACATATTAATGTAATATAATGACACATAAACGTCCTCCTCACCTCATACCTCCATAATGAGCCAATAGAGAACCCACGGACAAGCTAAAACAAAGATCTCATGGCCTATGAAATAAATTGAATCTTTTTTATTCTTAATAATAAATAACATTTGTAGCACAAAAAATAACTAAGATAACTTACATGTAATAGACATACAAGTGGATCTGCATGTTCTTGTCAGAATATTTGAAGGTATGGGTCTGATTTTCACTGCTTGAGACCATAAAACTAGCAATAAATGTCATTTCAGAATAATGTATGTTAATGTGTTCTACACCCACATTGACTCATTGATGTTCTTTTTTCTCCCTTTGTTGGCATAACAAACCTACTACAAAATGTCTATATTCAAGAGTCACGGGCAACTAATCTTTTTGAGTACTAGGTACCTGAACTCACATTATCTTACTTAATCCTCATATCAACACTGTGAGCTTAGTATTATTATCACCACTTGATAATAAACAAATGAACTTCAAGGAGGTTAAGTTCATGGTCACATAGCAAGTGGTAAAACCATAATGTAAATATGGATCTCATAATGCCAATCTCACTGCCTCTGAGAAGAAAACTTATCTCTCTGTGTTATTTGCATAAACACATAAACTTCATCATGGCTAATAAAGAGAAAATGTAATGTACAACCACAGAGAATATATTCTATTTTCATGCCAATTATGTGCAGAATAACATCACTACAGAGGTTTAAGGCAGTTATGTTCCTGGTTTCCAACTTAGCAGTTCCAAAAATGGAGATGGTATTACTCTACTTTCCCATTTTCATAAAGAAAAGAAGGGGGGAAATATTGAACTCAGCCACTCTGTTTGCCATTCTAATTAAATAGTTGTCACAAACCACAGCTCTGTGACAAAGAAGGATGCTAAAGGCAGCAGCAATATAATTATAAAAGAATTACACCACATGCTTCTGAATGTCTTCATTTATAGCCATAGCCAAGTGTTTGTAAAATTCCACAATATACATACAGCCTATTCTCCACTATTTCTATGTTAGTTTTCCATATTTCAAGTTACTTCAGTTCTAATTTCTGCCCATTTCACTCACTAAAAACAGGAATAAAATGGGACAAAGAGAACAAATCACTTAGGATACTTACAATGAGTATGATTGATAAAGTCTAGAAAGAAGGTTAAAAGAGAGTTTGGATTTCTGTCAGACCAGTTTCCTGGTTTTAGACAGCAACAGGTTATTAAGAGTTTCCCCACCCCGTGAAAAAAAATAAAATAAAATAAGCATGTCATTATGGTCTCCAACCCACTTCCATCCCCCACACCCTAAATAAAAGACAAAAATATTTTAAATATTAGACTAAGGAAAGTTATTATAAACATATCATCAGTCAGAAGGTGCCCTTTGGAGGAATTTCATAACTAAGAAAAAATCAGTTTGAGCATTTTTGCTTGTTTTCTTTTTAATTGTTTTGTTTTGTTTAAAATATTTTAATGTTTGTTTTTATTTTATATAATGTAAACTCCAAGAGCCTAGAGCCAAGGCCCTTGATTTGTCTTGGTTGTAGTTATAGCCTCAGACCTTGGCATTAGTGGCACTTAATATTTTGTGAATGAATAATAGTGATGGGGTATCATTTTACCTCCATTTGGAGTTACTACTATAAACACTACTGTGCAAAGTCCATTTCCTATGGAGGGAGATGCTGTGTGCACACTCCAAGAGCCTTCAGACTTGGACAGCCTTAGAGTAAATAAGTAAGAAGTTTGTAGCTGGCCCAGAACTAACAGAACTGAAAGACTCTGCCAAACTGGCCCAAAGCCTGTCGTTGAGCAGAGGGAAAAGAAGAAGCAATAAAGAGGAAAAAGCGAAATTCCCTGCAAAGAAGGAATGAGGATATGAGGATGGAGGAGAAATAAGGCAAAGTGTAAGGATCTCAGCTAAAGGAAAGGAGAGGCTGGGGCAGAGAAAAGCTGGGAGAAACTAAAATAACTTGAAGCATATGATTGTCTTGGAAAGTGGAGCAAATCTGGAGAAAATAAGACATCAAAAGACCCAGATAACCATCAAAGTATGTGAGTAAAGTTGACGCCAAAAGCTGATGTCATTCCTAATGTATGGGATAAAGATAATAGAAAGGATATCCTTATATGGAGAGCTGAAAGTGTGTAGAGGTCAAATCACAGATACCTGCATGAGGCTTCATAAATACTATTGTCTTATTTTAAAAGCCATTCCCTGCCCTTTGGCACCTTTGTTATCTACAGTCCCCTTGATAATCTATTTAACCTCAACTCCCTAGACCCTGTTCATTCCTGTTTTTTAATTTTCTGATTACTCTGTGGGCCTTTCCCAAGATTCAGTGTTAGGTCTAATACACCTCAATATCAAATACAAAAGTTTCATCTCTTCTAATTCTTTCAAATTTCAACCAGAGAAAGCAAAATGCTCTAATTCATTGAGAGTCTTATTCTAATAATATTGCACTAGATATAATTTTTATTGTGATCTAAAATAGGTAGGTTAGGCCAGGCATGGTGGCTCATGCCTGTAATCCCAGCATTTTGGGAGACCAAAGCAGGAGAATCACTTGAATCTAGGAGTTCAAGACCACCCTGAGCAACACAGTGAGGGCTCATCTATATAAAAATTTTTTAAAAGTTAGCTGAGTATGGTGGTGCACACCTGTAGGCCCAGCTACTAGAGAGGCAGTGGGGTGGGGAGAGGACTGCTTGGGCCCAGGAGTTAAAGGTTGCAGTTGGCTATGGTCACATCACTGTACTCCAGCCTGGGCAACAAAGCAAGACCCCAACATGAATGAATGAATGAATGAATGAATGAATGAATGGATATAATATAATAGGTAGCTTAATTTCTTAAAAAATATTTCACTCTTTCTCACAAACACATACGTTAATAAGGCATACAAAATCTCCACTCAGCTGAGAAAGCATTCAAAAGACATATAAAGACTGGAAAATTTACTAAATAAAAAAGTCCCTATAATGTACTTCAAGGAACCTGTGGTCCCTGTGATTATAGTATTTGTGATTGTAGTTCTCTTTCTCTGTCTCATATTCACACACACATACATGAGCACACTAATATACATAGACACACACCCACACATGCACACACACAATTATGAAGAAAATATTATTCCCTCCCCAAAATGTGAGGAAACCATATAAAATAATTTGTGACCTTCTTATCTCACAAAAGCAGAAAGAGAAAAGAATAGTACTTTCAGCAAGCCTATGCTAGCTAGTTAAAGGCTAAGAGGGAAAACCTATCAACAGTGTAATATAACAGAAGTAAATGAATATCTCACTGCCTTCATTCCAAACAGGCACTGACCCAGAGTGATTTTCAGTAAATGTCCCTAAGCCAAGGTAAAGAGGATCTTCAGTAGGTTCCTGCAGCCACATCATTCCAAGGACACATACAGTGTCTGATTTAGATAAGTCTGATCTACTCTTTTACATATATATGTAGACATCAGCTCCAAGACATAGTAAAATTTTACTGATTCAGATGAGTGGAAGAATTATCTGATTTGATGAGGCATCCAAATTAAAAATACTTTAGGCCAGGCACGGTGGCTCACACCTGTAATCCCAGTGCTTTGGGAGGCCGAGGTGGGCAGATCACCTGAGGTCAGGAGTTTCAGCCCAGCCTGACCAACATGGAGAAACTCCGTCTCTACTGAAAATACAAAATTAGCCGGGCGTGGTGGCGCACGCCTGTAATCCCAGCTACTCGGGAGGCTGAGGCAGGAGAATCACTTGAACCCAGGAGACAGACGTTGCGGTGAGCCAAGATCACACCATTGCACTCCAGCCTGGGCAACAAGAGTGAAACTTCATTTCAAAAAAATAAATAAATAAATACTTGAAGTAGGCTACCAATTCAAAATGGTAAACTTAGTATATGACATAGTAACTGGGTTTATCTCCTCAACCTTCCTAGATACTTTAAAAATGACAGATTCACAAAAAAATACCTTTTTACAAAAGTATAAAGCCACACCAATGAAAAGAACAGACAGAAGACCAGCATAGACAAGAGACTCCAAAAACTTTCTGGAAGAAGAGCAGATAGAATAGTAGAACATGACACCATTTATGCTATTTAGAAATGTCAGTGTAAAACTCCATGCAGAGGGACATGGAGTTAAAAAAGAGAATATCTTCCCTGCAAAACTCTGAAGAAACTCACATTGGAATCTGCCAAGTACAATGGAGGCAGGAGTAAGGGACAGGCTAAAAAGGATGGATTCAAGGAAAGGGATGGATTCAAGAAAGTATAACACTACCCCATTGGGCAGAATACCCAGAAGCCAAAGCATTTACACTGCAGGGCTCTGCTAAAGAAGTATTCAGAAAAGACCAGGGCATTAGCACAGGTGTTTGTATCTCACAGCAAAGTCTTCTGAATTCTTGAGCTTAGAGCACCCTCAGAATTATGCCTCCTGCTTACATTAAAGCAAATATTCTTTTTTAAGTACAAATGTACAATTGAGCACCATCAGTTGTTTAAGAGAGGAAGTCAAAGACTAAAACCCATACCTTAAAGAAAAAAGCAGGCAAAAGAATTCCAAAAAAGAAATATCACTTAGAAAACTTGAAATAAAAGTTCTAATTAGTTTTTAGAGATTTGAGAAGATACTGTATCCACAAAACATGAAGAGACTGCTATGAAAAATAGAACAAGGAAAAGATTTTAGATTAGACCAATAATTACCTTAAAACCTGTATGTATGAGATTATACATACAGCAAAAAAAAAAAAAGAAAGAAAAAACCTCAATACAACTATTAGAAAATATTACAACAGGAATCTTCCAAAGAGCAAGGGAAGAGGGAGCAAAGAGCCAGAAAACATAAGAGAATAGATAAGAGGTCCAGGAACCCCAATATCTGATTATTAGGAGTTCTACTAAGCCAGAACAAGGAAAATTGTAGAGAGAACGTTATCAAAGAGAATATAATATCCCAGAACATTATCAAAGAGAATTCAAGAGCCCAGAGATAAAGGACATATTTCTTCAGATCACAAGGACACCTAGGGAAAAATAAAATAAACCAAAAAAAATTTTAAAATTCCTGTATGCAAATGAATCATTGTGAAATTTAATAACACTAAGGATGAAAAAAAAAATCCAAAAGTGTTCTATCTAGAAAGGAAAAGCTATAAGAAACAGATTTTGGAATTCTCTTAAGCAAAACAGAATGGTAGAAGATAATGGGAACATGATTTCAAAGGACTGGAAGAAAATTGTCTTCAATAAAGAATTCTATATGCTTCCAAATCATCAATTGAGTATGAAAAAAATAATATAGAAAAGCTGGGGCCAAAAAAAAAAAAAAACTCCAAAAAATTTTAACCTTAATTTGTCCTTTTATACAAAGTTACTGACAGTGTGATAAGCAAAATGAGGGAATGAACTAAGAAAAAAGAGATATATGGTCTCCAGCGCAGGATGACAATGAAAGTCAATGCCAGAATGTCCATTGTGCAGTGGTCTGGAAAGCAATCAGTCTCGTAAAGCAGGAGGGCAACGTAGGGAAGAGAGGAGCTAACAGGAGGGGCAAATCTGCAAGGTGATATCAAGGGATTCTATAGATGTATCAATATCCTTGAGATATTGAAAGAGCTTAGGAATGTAGTAACAGTAGGCAATTTTTAAAATGCAATCTAAAACTCCACATTTAAGAAAAACTATCCAAAAGAAAATGTACTTACAGTTCATTACACAGCTTTAGGGTAAACCATATTCATATAGTCATAATGATATAAATTCTATTCATGTATTTCTAACATTAGAACAAACTGATAGAGAAAGCACAAAATTTATAGATAAGAGACAAGAATATAAATCTAAAGGCTGGGCGTGATGGCTCACGCTTATAATTCCAGCACTTTCGGAGGCTGAGGTGGGTGGATTGCCTGAGGTCAGGAGTTCGAGAGCAGCCTGATCAACATGGAGAAACCCCGTCTCTATTAAAAATACAAAATTAGCTGGGTCGGATGGTGCATGCCTGTAATCCCAGGTACTCAGGAGGCTGAGGCAGGAGAATCACTTGAACCTGGGAGGCAGAGGTTGTGGTGAGCCGAGATCACGCCACTGCACTCCAGCCTGGGCAACAAGAGCGAAACTCTGTCTCAAAAAAAAAAAAAAAAAAAAAAAAACACACACATATATATATAAATCTAACCTACATTGACAATAAAAAGTACAAGCACCAATGACAGAAGCCTAGAAGGGAAGCAGCAAAAAGAGGGGCAGCAAAGAGTAAGGATGCTAACATTCTTTTTTTAGTTTTTCTTTTCTACTTTTTAAATTTTTTATTATTATACTTTTAAGTTCTGGGGTACATGTGCAGAACGTGCAGTTTTGTTACATAGGTATACACATGCCATGGTGGTTTGCTGCACCCATCAAACTGTCACCTACATTAGGTATTTCTCCCAATGCTATCCCTCCCCTAACCCCCTACTCCCCAACAGGCCCCTGTGTGTGATGTTCCTACATCCTTCTTTTACAAGGTAAGAAGTCAAAAGACCCTGTCAATATTTGCTACAAAAATAGGTTTTTGTAGCAAATTATAAAAAATAGAAGCATAGGTTTACTACTTAAAATTACAAATGTGATTAATAATGGATTAGAAATAATAATACAAACGTATTTGAAGGAAAAAGGTGTACAAATGAGGTAATTTTTTTTTTTTTTTTTTTTTTTTTTTGGTGGGAGGGACGGAATCTTGCTCTGCTGCCCAGGCCTGAGTGCAATGGCGTGATCTGGCCTCACCGCAACCTCCTGGGTTCAAGCCCCCTTCTCACTGCTCTAGATTTACAGCTCACAAAAATGACTTGGGAAAAGGCCATTCAACTGGCTTCCTCATGCAGTAAACTCCTCAGGTCTTGCTGACTGCACATTCATTTAACTGATACACTCTTAGCAATCAATGACTATAGGACACCCACAACTCTAGCAGTAGCCTCCAGAAAAGAAGAGCACAAACACCTCTGGACCCATAATGCCTCTTTCACCCAAGTGGCCCTGAAGACACTGTAGACCAAAGTGCTGTAAGTCTGAGAGAGAAGAAAGGTAGGGTACAACCTGTCCCATTGTGCACTTGCTCATACACTCATTTTCTCCCCCTTGGAGAGATTAATTATGCAATTCAGCCAAAGTGACATCTAGGGTCCAAATGATGTGATAGCTTCAGGACCTCAAGTGATCTTAGAGTTACTCTGGAAAATTCTGTTCAGAGCTATGACAGGCACAGGATTTCCTTCTTATTGAAAAGCCCAAGCTGAACTGAGATGCTTGCAGCTCTTGGTTGATACTGTGCTACTCCTAAATTACATCAAGTTATCTAGTTCTAAGAAGTCCCAGTGGTGAGGATATTTGGCTCTGCAACACAGACCTGCCTAACATTACCTGCTGCAGGCATTATTTTTCTGACTGGAAGGCGACAGAGTGGGGGCAGTAGAGAAGAAGACAGCATGGTGGCTCACACCTCTCCTTTCTGGATGGGCCTAATGGATCCATAAAGACATATATAAAAAGAATTATGCCAATATGTTATTAATATCATGAAAAAAGACAAAGTAAGAAAAGGTAGTAAAATGAGAATAAAAATATCATATCAGGATGTCATAAGGATTAAGCAAGCAAACACATGTGGAAGTGTCTTGCTCAGCTGTTCAATAAATGTTAGTTTTCCTCTTTTTCCCTTTGCCCTGTAATCATGTGCATAAATCCCTCTGAACTCAAGATCCTTAGGAAACAGTAAACTACATTTGCCATGGTGCGATCCCATATACTCATCATTTGTAATTTTCTAGTCCAAGAAAATGAGTTCAGAGAACTGAGAGGTTGCAGTTCTAATTCATATCCTCAGGTGGGGTTTGAAATCTTGAGCTGATTTAAGAAATAAGGACTGAGACCTAAATGTAGTTGTTATTCATCATACAGAGGGTATGTGATGACTTTAGGCAAACCAATACAAGAGAGCTTCTAGGAAAAATGTTAGATGTCTCACTTACTGCATAGGTCATTAGTAATTATTTACTTGAGAAACCAATGCAGTAAGTACCTCGCTTACTTATGTATATACATCACGGATATAGAAAGTTATTTAATGGTAATTTCTAATGTTCTCTTGAGGAAAGTATGGTCTTAGCTCATTCTAGTATCTGTCATTCTGATTTGAAGGCAATATATACTTTCCTATATGTACTACTAAAGCAGTGTGGAGAATGAATTGGGTAGGAAAAAAAGAGCAATGGTAAAATATACGAATCACCATGCAAAAAAAGCTGTGGGAATGCTTCACTGGGCCTAGTTATACTAGTTAAAGATTGCTTAAGTCAGTGGGCAAAGGTGCATTTAAAAAAATCCATTTTCTGCTGAACCAAGGTAAAGAGAAAAGCAGAGAATGAGAAAGAAATTCATATCAGAATCAGTATCAAAACTTTGGCTTCAGAAATTCCCCCAGTACAGCACTACTAGAACTTTCCCACAGTTGTACATTATCTCTGGACCAGGAACACAATGCAGTGGAACAATGAGTTTAGATACCCCACAAGGTGGGTTCTCTGGAGGCTGGGTATGTTGTAGATGTGGCTCACAGAATCACAGAGTTAAAGGGCAACTGGAACTCATCTAACCAACTTCTCATCCAAGCAGTTTCCCTCCTATAGCATTATACATAGCCAGTCTCCTAATATCCATTTACATACTCTCAGTGACAGGAAGCCTGCCGCTTAATGAAGTGATCCATTTCATTTTAATAAAGCTCATTTTTATGTGGTAAACTGCTTCAATATCCCAGGTAAGCAGTAGCATTTTCACAGACAAAGAAAAAGTGTAAGGACTGTGTTCAGAGTGCCAACCCAAGTACACAGATGCTCAGAAAAAGCTAGTTTTCACTTAAATATGTATAGCTTCTATTAGTCACCTTAGAAATAATGTATGTCTTCATATGTTCCCAGGCTTAGCTTGGAATGTTCATGACAAGGCCCTCGTTGGTCCCTGCAGTCTTCATCCCTCCCAATAAAACTAGTGTACAAAGGTCCTTTGAAGAAAAAACCCTGCTTCCTCATATAAGAGGACTATATCCTCACCAACAGGCCTTTGCCAGCCTGAAACTGGGAAAACTAAAACTTCGATCACGTCACTGATTTTTTTTTTTTTTTTTTGGAAAATCAATGAACTATAAAAATTACATTCACTCCTTATCCAAAAACATCAGGAGTCTCAATAAAATATCTTCTTCACTAAAATGATCACCCAAAGTCTACTTTCCTCTAAATATTTGTATTGAGGGAGCTCTCATGAACTAAGCTGCCTTTTCTCCAGTTCCTTTAATCAACACTCCTATGGCCATGTCTAGATCTCTCACTACCTAACCACCTCCTCGACGGTCTCTACTTTCTCATTCTCCTCCTTCAGATGTGAACCACTCTCTCTACAAGCACTTCTCACTCTGTTCAGGATAAGCTCCACTTTATCCAGTTAACTAGTCCAGTTATCATAAATATCACTTGTTCCTTGGTTAAAAACAAACAAACAAAACCAGTCTAGTGAGCCAAGATCACACCACTTCACTCCAGCCTGGATGACACAGCAAGACATGTCTCCAAAAAAAAAAGGTCTAACTGGTAGCTCTCTAAGATAGGGACTGTGTCTGCCTTAATCATTGTAAATTCCCAGCACCTAGCTGAGTAGTGAGCAAAGAATAGTACTCAAAAATATTTAAATGAATGAATGAATTGATGATCTGAATGAATTAGTATACTCCCCAAAACTCTACCCCATAACTGGGTATGATAAAATTATCACCACTAAAGGGAGAAGGAACCTTCCCAATCTGAGGTTATGATAATCACTGTTACTGAAGACAACAGTCACAGCTCTCTTGGTCATTATTATAATAATAACAAATATAACCTGAGCCACTGGCTGGGTAACAGGAAGTGCCACTTTCTTACAGGCTCTAGACACTTCTCTAGAAACCCAGACAAAAATTATTCAAAGATGCTCTCAGGAAAATGGAGAAATAATTCAACCTTGAAACCTACAGCAATTCCCAAAATCAAGACCCCAGCTTAAATGTGTGCTAGAAGAATCGATTTTTAAAGCAAGACATTTACAGAGGGAAAAGCTTGTCATTATAATTGAATTGATCCAGTTCTTCATCCTCAAAAAGGATGCTGAATCTCTGCTACATTCACCTAGTAAGACTGCACTTCGATTTGTAACCATGGTTACCGCTTGCATCACAGTGAATGGCTCTTTCTGAGGCAAAAGCTGGTCACAGCCCATAATAGTAAGTGTGCTCCAGCTGTTTCCTGGGATTGATAAGAATGGATCTCAGAAAACAGAACCATTGCAGAAAATTACACTTCAGAATGCCGACTTGTTGCCCTTCATTGAGAAACACCAGGCATTTCATTTTCTGACTTGAAACAGTAAAATACTGACTCATCAGTGTCTGCACTTCTTATTAGCAGACAAGAGCAGCATCTGTGGCTGGAAGTAAGGAAACCTGAGAGTAGAGAGAACAAGAAGCAGAGGGAGGAATAGCAAGGAAATGTGCCATCTGGAGTCTACACACCCAAGTTCAAACCCTGTTCCCCCCAACTAACTGAGTGACCTCAAACACTCCATGTCAGATAGGCAAGATGAACAATCTTTGATTCTCATGGCTTAAAACACCAGTGATTTATTTCTTACTCATGATAATAACCATTGTGGATTGGCTGGAGGTTGGTTCTGCATTTATGTCCTCAGGCCAGGACCCAGATGTGTGGAACAGCCATTCTCTTAAAGCTTTCCTGGGAAATGACCTCTATTACTCCTGCTCACATTTCCTTGGCCAAAGAAAGTCATGAGCTCACACTTAACTTCAAGTAGGTTGAAGACATAGGGTCCTCATACGTGCCCAGAAAGAGACAGACCTGGAATATTGGTGAATAGCCCTAATGACTACCATAAATACTTAACTTCACTGAGCCTCAGTTCCTTCATCTGTAATAAGGAGTGAGTGATGCTTACTTCAGAGAAATGTTTTGTCGGAACTGGTATAATAAATGATAGCTGGAGTAGTCATAGTTGCCCTGGTTGTGATATCTCAGTCATGGATAGAATGACCTAGTCAGTAAGAAATGAAGGCCCTAACCAAAGAATCTAATTCTCAAATTCTACTCATATCAGCAGCCACAGAAAAGCAGCAGAGCTTCCCTCATGTCACTGTGTCTGGTCAGTTTTTTGGGTGATATGAAGACTACAATCTGATCAATTTAGAAAAATCATTCCTGCTCTAGGTTTACATGTTACCTCATCTTTTCTCTCCCTTTCAGGTTAAGTGTCCATTTAATCAACAAATATTTATGAAGTGTCCGTGTGTCAGGCCCTATGTTAGACCCTGGATGAGGAAAAAATCAGTTTCTTCAAAAAACCCCCAATCTATGCAAGAGGAATCACAATTTGTGGCCCAGTAACAGCTCCACATATCACCATCACCACCAGCAGAAAAAAGAAAACTAATTCATACAAATAAAGAAATCTAGATGAATTTGAGAAATTCGTCATCATTCCCTCCAAACTCTGTTTTGTCCAATAGTCAAAAACAAAAACGGAACTACCTTATTGTTCAGAATGTTTGTCTTGGGCTAATGGATATTACACATTCTGGTTAAGTAGATACTACATATTCTATTTCCTCTCTTATTTGTTTTCCAATTTACTAAGTTCTTTTTTTAAAAATTTTTTTTCTTTTTATTATTATTATTATTATTATTATTATTATACTTTAGGCTCTATGGTACATGTGCGCAACGTGCAGGTAGGTTACATATGTATACATGTGCCATGCTGGTGCGCTGCACCCACCAACTCGTCATCTAGCATTAGGTATATCTCCCAATGCTATCCCTCCCCCCTCCCTCCACCCCACAACAGTCCCCGAAGTGTGATGTTCCCCTTCCTGTGTCCATGTGTTCTCATTGTTCAATTCCCACCTATGAGTGAGAATATGCGGTGTTTGGTTTTTTGTTCTTGCTATAGTTTACTGATGATCAGAACACATCCTCTCCATACCAACTGAGTGGAAACACAAGAGATACAAGTGTGACTGACACTACATGGTTAGCAAATAATTTAAACATGGTAAAAAACAGGTGGATGAATCTGTCAAGTTCAGTATTTACTGAACATCTATTAAGCATGTGACATTATGTTTGGCACCGAGAATACAAAACTGAATGGGTTGTGCTCAAGCTCTTTAGATACTTTGCCAATGATGAAGGAAACATATTTGTATTATTGTATAATGATAAGTCAATGGGGGAAGGGGGTTTGGGTTATGAGAGCATAAATAAGGGAGAGTTACTGCAGTGGGATGGGAGGAGGAGGAGATAATGAGAGTTAAGAAAAAAGTCTCCTGGGGGACATAAGAGCTTTAGGGATAGGTTAAATTTAGTCACATCAAGAGGGGGCAATTGGAACAGCATGAATAAGTGATAGAGAGATTGCAAGGCATGGGATCTAAGTATATAAAAATCTAAATTACAAGAGCTTATAGTACAAGGGTGGGAATGGCAAGAGATGATTAGGGGGTTAGGCAGAGACCAAGTTCAAAAGCATTCCACAGGTTAGAGAACTCAGGCTTGACCTTATAAGTATTAGCCAGGCTAGGGAACACGAACTTGAGTTTTAAAATGATAGGGAGTCATCACTAAAGGTTTTTGAGCGGAGGGAGTGATGTGTGGCGTTCATAACTTAGGTCCTTCTGGCAGTTATGAAAGATGGATTTTAAGAAGTCAGAGTGAAGGCGTGGAAAACAAGAGGATATTCAAGTGGTCTCACAAGAGATGATGATAAAAACCTGAATTAGAGCAGTTGTAATAGTCAAGGAAGGGTGGGAATAAATCAGAAGTAAAACGGCAGAAGAGTATGGTTACTGAAGTATAGAGGGTGAAGGGCAAGAAGACGTCTAAGATGACAGGGACTTTTTGGCCTGACAAGGGGATGAATGAGGATCTATTGAGGTGGAGGATGCATTAAGAGGAGTAGAACTGAGATCTGAATTACCAGGACAAGTCTAAACACAATAAATATTCAGCTTACCACGGAAAGAAACGCCTCGTTTCTGAAGATTTTGCCAGCAATTTTCATCAAAGTAAAAATCTACAGTTTGCTGCCAAAAAGAAATTTCATTATTAACTTTGAAATTGATATCTGTAGCTGGAATACTGCATTTGCCTTTCCTTCTGTCTCTCTCACTCGCATGTGCACAGACAAACGAATTCAAGTATTTAGCGCTTGAGTTGTCTCCAATCATTAAATCCAGACATTGTTTGGTCTAATAAGAATGCTTTACTGTATATTTGCATGAAAGACTGTCTATCAGTTTCAAATTAATGTAGTAGACTTCAGAAGTCTCCTATAAAACCACAGTCTCACCAGTTCCTCAGTAGACCTTGAACTGGCAAACCTCCCTCATTATGAGAAAAGCCCTCATCCTCCATTGTAAGAGTATGCAGAAGGAGATTTTCTGCACAGTGGCCTTCCATAACTTCACATTGCTCTCAGCCTTGCCAAAAAGAGCACAATCCAAAGCCAAGTTATAATTCCTGTTGTGACTGGGTGGTAGTCATTAGTGCTGCCCACCAAATATTTCTGAATCTCCACCTTCAGGGCACATGGTAGCATAATCATTCTTCAAAGTGAGATGTGGACACATGGTATGGTTTGGCTGTGTCCCCACCCAAATCTCAACTTGAATTGTATCTCCCAGAATTCCCGTGTGTTGTGGGAGGTACCCAGGGGGAGGTAATTGAATCATGGGGACCGGTCTCTCCTGTGCTATTCTCCTGATACTGAATAAGTCTTAAGAGATCTGATGGGTTTATCAGGGGTTTCTGCTTTTGCTTCTTCCTCATTTTCTCTTACCATGTAAGAAGTGCCTTTCACCTCCTGCCATGATTCTGAGGCCTTCCCAGCCACATGAAACTGTAAGTCTAATTAAACCTCTTCTTCTTCCCAGTTTTGGGTATGTCTTTATCAGCAGCACGAAAATGGACTAATACAACACATGACTCACTATGTCAAATGAAATATACACAAACACGATGTATTATTTCTGTGCAGAACTTTACGAGGCAGCTTGTGAGTCACCATGACCCTTGCTTACTGCTACAGTGACTGTGGAAACACAGATGAGAGAAGGCTTCTATTAGCCTGATCCTAACTAACAATGATGAGCAGAGATCCCTGAAGATCCACATTACACATATAGTAGCATGAGTAAGAAAGAAACTTCTGTGTTGTTAGGCAACACAGATGTTTGGGGCTAACTCACACTATAGCAAAATCTAGCCCATTCTTCATGACTTGTCATGAAAGCAGCAAAGACAGAAAGTCAGGAAGACCTGCTCTTCCTCTCACCCCAACAAAACCATTCCTACTCCACTACCCCTCATCAATGTTCTCTGGGAGAACAAAGAGGAATCACAGTCACAAACACATAGTAGATATCATTTCTCAATGACTCTTAACCTTCCCTTTCAATACTTTCAATTGTTACCACCACACTTTATTTAATTCCTCATTTGAATCATCTGGTTCTATTGTTCATTCATTCATTCAGCATATATTGATTTACTGCTATATATAAGGCATTCTACCAGACACAAAAAAGTAGCAGTTATCAAACTTTTTGGTCTCAGAACACCTTTACACAATTAAATATTAAGAGGATCTGTTTATTTGGGTCATATCTATCCATACGTATTACATTAGGAATTAAAACTAAAAATTTTTTAATATTTATTCATTAATTCACTTTAACAATAAACCATTGCGTGTTAACATAAGTCGTGTATCTTATGAAAAACAACTATACCTTCAGAAACAAAAAATTTCATAAAAAGAAAGGCACTGTTTCACATTTTTACAAATCTCTTTAATATACAACCAAATGAGGCCGGGTGAGGTGCTCACGCCTGTAATCCCAGGACTTTGGGAGGCTGAGGCAGGTGGATAACTTGAGGCCAGGAGTTCGAGACCAGCCTCGGCAACATGGCAAAACCCTATCTCTTCTAAAAACACAAAAATTAGCTGGGCATGGTGGTGCACATATGTAGTCCCAGCTACTTGGGAGACTGAGGCAGGAGAATCACTTGAACCCAGGAAGTGGAGGTTGCAGTGAGGCAAGATCGCACCACTGCACTCCAGCCTGGGTGACAGAGTGAGTGAGACTTCAACTCAAAAATAAATAATAAAATAAATTTAAATATATGTATATATATTTTAAACATATATATTTTTTAAACATATATATTTTAAATATATATGTATATATGATTAAATGAAATACAATTGGATTTTCTTGTCTGCTTCTGTGTTCAACCTGTTAAAATATATTTTAGGAGGCCAGGTGCAGTGTTCACGCCTGTAATCCCAGCACTTTGGGAGGCCGAGGCGGGTGGATCACGAGGTCAGGAGATCAAGACCATCCTGGCTAACACAGCGAAACCCCGTCTCTATTAAAAATACAAAAAAATTAGCCAGGCATGGTGGTGGGTGCCCATAGTACCAGCTACTCGGGAGGCTGAGGCAGGAGAATGGCATGAACCCGGGAGGCAGAGCTTGCAGTGAGCCAATATCGCACCACTGCACTCCAGCCTGGGTGATAGAGCGAGACTCCATCTCAAAAAAAAAAAAAAAAAAAAAAATATATATATATATATATATATAGTTTTGGTTGAATTACATGATGAAAATCCTAGGACCTTTCAATCCCTTTGAAAGGGTCTCAGGGACACTTAGGGCTCTTTAGTTCCCACTTTGAGAATCAGGACTATAGTATAAGGGTCAGAAAATGTTTTAATGACAGGTAGTAAATATTTCAGGTTTTGTAGGCTATATGATCTCTGCCACTACTCCGCCATCGTAGCATGAAAGCAGCTATAGACAACAATATAAACTAATGAGCATGGCTTTATTCCAACAAAACTTTATTTACAAAACCAGGTGGCAAGCTGGATTTTATACATAGGCCACAGTTTGTCAATCCCTGCAATAAAGGATACCTAAATGAATCAGACATGTTCCTGCCCTTAAGAAATTGATAGCTAGTAAAGGGAATAAGACTTGTACTCACACATTATAGTGCAAAGTAGAATGAGATAAATGTCATGTGAGGAGTCTCAGAAAAGGTTCAGAGTTCAAGGTCAGTAAAGAGCACCTCAAGTTAAGAAGCCTTCAAGGAGAATGTGGTCAAGATTTTAACAGAAAGTTTCAGGAGGAAGAAGAATATTCCAAGTGGAAAAATCATTCAGGATAAAGGCACTAAGTGTCCAGCAAATTCAAGTAATGGGAAGTGACTGCTGAAATGTAGTATAGATAAAGGGAAATACAGAAAGATGTGTGAAATACTACTTAATCAACTTTAGTTCACTATGGGTTGGGCCTTGAATGCCAGACTCAAGCGTTTGGAGGTTGCCTGAGATCCTCTCAGGTGCCACTGAACACTTCCACATGAGGAGGTAACTTATCAGCCAGGTATGATAAGGTCAACTGGAACAAAGTGTAAGATGCGTTTGCATACGCCCAACTATAACCACTGACCCCAGATAACAAGCTACTGGATCAGACTAAGCAAAAGGAAATAAGGACATGAACAAAAGCAAGGAAAGTCAGACTGGAAAGGAGACTGGGGCAAGCAACAATACGGAGGTAACATTTAACAAGTTTAGTGGTATACTGGAGGTATAATCAAAGTTGCATTAATCAAAGTTGACGCTAAGGTTCCAAGTCCGAAAGAAGGGAGAAAGGTGGTAAGGATCAGGAAGGTTTGGAAAAGAGACAGCTTTGGTGATGAGCAGGAGAGTCTGATTATAAATATATCACACATATCACCATTTTGTCAAGCACAAGTCTGAATCCTCACAAATCCCAAAATCTTATTAGGAAAAAAAAAACTGTTTTACAATTTTAGCAGACTGCCAACGTTTTTCCAAATATGTGCCTCTTGAAATCTCCTCCAAGTCCCCAGTACTCTGAAATATAACAGAATTTCTAAGTTTTTATTCTCTCATCTTGATTTTCTCTATTTATAGTTGTCTAAAGTCAGCATAAAATGTTTTAGTCCATTGTAAATGTAATATTAGATATCAAGGAAATAATTTATGTTTTTCATAAATTCAGGATAAACAGTAACTAATTCCTTTATTAAAAAGTGGTTAGAACTGCCTGTATCTTAAGAATGTTGTAACTCATTCTTGCATACCACATACGTTTTCTGAACGTCTTACGTTAACTAAAAAGTCTGAAGATAGATGTCAGGTTGCTGAAAGATTTTATTTCTTACAATCTTTTGAAAATTGTGACTATGAAAAGCTAAAGTGAAGGAATTTTTAAAGTTGTACTTGGAATTGCTTTAGATTTTAAAGGCCAAAAATATACATGGAAATGGTACAGTAAGTGACCCAAATAAAAAAAAAAAAGTCTGCATCTGAAAAAAACAAAGGGATGGAAAGTGAGATGCTTGGAATCAAGATAAGAATGCTCAAAATTCACTGGGCAATAAAGAGAGTTGTGATGTGATGGTTGTTCTCCACCTCAAAAGAAAGTTTAGGAGAAAAAAACACCAAGCTAAGAGTGTGATAACAAAGCAGGAATCTAGAAGAGTCTTGGCCCATGATGGGTAACCTAAAAATCTGCTAGTGAAACATATCTTCAAAGATGGTCACAACACGTATGATGGGAGCAGAAATCTTAACTGTCATGCTTCTGTAAACCCAGCACCTGTGTCCATGAATGGTTTCCTATGATCCTCCTGGTTGCTAGCTCCTGAGGCATCCTGGACTCCTTTCTCTTCCTCCCCTAACATTCAGTCAGTTATTAAGTCCAGACGACGCCATTCCTATAACATTTCTTGCATTATCCCCCGCTTTCAACTTCCACAGTCGCAATCCCAGCTTAAATCCTTTTTCCAGCACTGGTCTACTGAAATCATCTCCTAACTGATTCCCACTCAAAGAATGACTGACAGGTTAATTTCCCTAATATAAAGTTCTAACCATGCTATCTCCATACTAAAAACTTTCATAGACCTTCCACAAAATGGCCGAATTATTTTGCCACCCTAGCTCCACACATCTTTTTCCCATGCCCTTCCTGCTAATTTAATGTATCAACTCACTCTACCTCATACAAACTCTTATTTATACTTTCTCAACAACATGGTTGCTTTTTTACTTTTCTCTAGCCTAGCCTGATCTTTCAATGTCTCACCCTGCTCTTACTACAATCTCTATTTATGGAAATATAATCCATTCTTTAAGGTCCATTGAAAAGTCTGTCTCTCCCAAGAATTCTTTTCCCAATTCTCTGTTTATACCCCACCATTCATTCTTCTAATTAGTATTTGCAGAGAGTATAATAAATGCTACTGTTGTACACACTGTAGACAAACCAGTCTGCCCCCTACCCTCCTGGTGGCACTTACCATAGCTTCTCGAAAATGATTGTTATTTGTGAGTTTCCCTCACCTGCTTCCCTCTGATTGGATCATATAACTAGAAGAGTAGAAGCTTGGTGAACAGCTGTGGAATTGAACTTGTTAAAGTGAACTCTCTGGGTTCACCATTTTCCTAAAGAAGTAAAACTTTATGAAGACCCTAGAGCCAGAGAAAAATTATGTAATTTTAATTTAGTCAGTAAACTCTCCAAGAGTTAAAAGATTTTGAATTGTTTAATTCCAGCAATGCTCAAAGAAAAATTTTTAAAAGCAAAAAATGTCCACTTACAATTCAGTTCTTTAAATTCTAATGTTAATAACTGTGTAGCCTGATTGTAGGATGAAACAAGAATCTACAGTTATACCACTGTGGTTTCATTAAATAAAAAAAACAAAGAAAACAGTATTACAACTACTAATACTTGGGATGATAATAATAACGTTAAACACTGGGTAAGTACTTGCAAAGCAAAACACTGAACTGGACCAGGTCCCTGCCCAGTAGATGGACAAACTAGACAGATACAATACAAAGCAAGGTGAAGGCAGATGCCAGGAACGTGCATAAGATGATAGAAAAAAACTCTGAACCTCCTTTTCTTCTTTGAAGTTCAGACCTGACAGTCTGAAGCAGCTGATTTCGACTGCCAGTAAATGCAAAAGGACACAAGTGTTTTCTAAGGGCTCAGATGATGCTGGCTGCTAGATGTCAAACTGAATTCACAGATAAGCGCTCAGAGTGAAAAGCCATTCTGGATCTAGCAAGATAGGGTATGTTCTTATGCTCTAATAATGACAAGGCATTTAGGTGGGTATTAACTTGTCCTGAAAAGTAGCTTCTCTTTGTTTTCCCCAGCCCAGGCTGGTTTCAGGCCTGCCGGTGAGATCTGTAAGAGGAAATCATTTTTGGTTTTGTTCCAAATTCTAATTCAATACCTTGGCAGCATTTGAAAAGGATAAGAGCTCTAGGCTCACATCTGCCTCAGGTGACAATGAAGATAAGAAGCACACAATGTAAAAATGATGAGAGCTTACTCCCTAAAAGCAACTTCAAATGAAGCTTTCTAAAGGTAGTTAGTAACTTCTAGTTACATTAGGCCTGAAAATATCTTGCTAAAATATTTAAAGATAAACTTTAAAAAACCTTGTTACAAATTCGTCTTTAGCTAATATTCTGGCAGTTTTTTAAGTCCATGTTAACAATTAGAATAAATTGATAATCAAATTCATCAGACCAGGACATGCAGAAATATGGAGAAATAGTTTTTACAAGTAAACAATATTCACTTTTGGTTAATGGTTTCTGGTGACCAAGATGGGCCCTAGTGAAAACTGGGCTATTGGTTGCTTTTAATGAAATGATGGAGTATCAAGGGTCAACAAATGTATATTGTACAACACCCTTGTTTCAAGTACCTGCACCAGAGGAGACACAAAAGCATGAGATACAGACCCTAAAGAAGGCTTTTTTTATGTAGATAGTTGAAATGAAAAAATAAAGACAATGAAGCATCAGAGAACAACATAAGACAATATATGGTAAATCTTCCATTGTGAGGCACAGAAAATAGGAGTTATGGAATTTTAAGACTTGAAAAGATCTGTGTTTATAAGACCTGTTTTACAAAGGAGATGGAACTTCATTCAGGTCCTACTGAATAGTTTTGGATAGGCATACTGGAAAAGGCATTCCTGGGCCATGTGCGGTGGCTTATGTCTGTAATCCCAGAGCTTTCGGAGGCCGAGGTGGGCAGATCACCTGAGGTCAGAAGTTCGAAACCAGCCTGGCCAACATGGCGAAAACCCATCTCTACTAAAAATACAAAAATTAGCTGGGCGTGGTGGTGGGCGCCTGTAGTCCCAGCCACTCGGGAGGCTGAGGTGGGAGAATTGCTTGAACTCAGCAGGCAGAGGTTGCAGTGAGCTGAGATCACACCACTGCACTCCAGCCTGGGCAACAGAGCAAGACTGTATCCAAAAAAAAAAAAAAAAAGGCATTCCTGGAAGGGTAGAGTTTATCAACAAAAACATGGAGGTAGGATTTTCCATGATATAGGACAAAAGAAAAGAGACAAGCTGATTAGAGTTTATATTGAGAAGAGACAAAAGTGAGGTTGAATAGGTAGGTAGAACCAGCAGTATTTAACACTACTTTGCTCACCTTAGTTATTCACTAGGTGTCTATTTCATTTATTGAATGGATACAGTAAGTATTAGAAGCCCTGGGGAAGGTGATTATACATCAAAGCTGATCATTGAGGGAGAGATTATATCACATAAAGAGATAATGAGAAGAATCCTCTCTCATTACTAAAATGTGTTTCTCAGAAGGATTGGTCCAGGGTTTGGTCTCAAGTTGATTTCCAAATAGTTGCCATATTTCCATATCATCCACAAACTGAACACTTTGGTCAATTTCCTTGACACTTTATCCACAAAAATACTTCAATGTCTGGATGTCTGACATGGAATAAATGAAACTTAAAAAAATAAAAACAGCTAGAATTTCTTGAGCAATTTCTATAAGCACTTTGCTATCAGCAGTAATGCTGGATTAACTGAGTGCTGAGCAGTACGCTAGATACTTTACATATTTCTAATTTAATTCTCACAACAATCTTATGTTGGTAAGATTAACTCAGTTTTATAGTTGGTTGAAACACCCAGGTTTACAGTAAAAGAGTAATTTGCCCAAAGTCAGGAAGCCAGGAGTGGTAGATCCAGGATTCAGACCCATTCCTGCCTGACTTCATACTCCAAGGCCCAAACTTCTTACCTGAAATTTTTTTCCCCAAGAGGCATCATTAAGTAGTAAAAGAATTTATTAGAAGAAATGCTTGATTCTTGCAGAGAGAATCATGTGATTGTTAAGAGCTTCATTGTGGGATTAGCAGATCTTTTGGGCAATCTGACCATGTAAGTTTCCTATACTTTAACTTCAGTAAGGCATCACCCATAATATAGTTGAAACTACCATATGATGAAGCTCAAGTCCTGCCCTACACACTTATGACCTGTGTGATCTGGGGAAGTTACTTAACCTTTCTAAGTCTAATTTCTTCATCTGTCAAATGTGGGTAATAACAATAGCCACTTCACAAGAGTCTTCAGAAAATTAAATAGCATAACATATTTAGTATTTGCAACTTTTATTATTCAAGGAAAATTATTAAGTTTCTACCTTATGGATGTATCAAACTCATACTTTTCCTTTAAGATTTAGCCCAGAAAACACCTGCTCTAAAAGCCCTTTCTATTATTGCCACTCCCAGGCCAAGGGTATGTTCTCACAATCGTGTGTGTGTGTGTATGTATTTTCATTCATTTCACTTATCATTTTATACAATTGTTATCTATTTATGTCCTGTCTCCTTCATTAGAAAGGAAACCCCCCCCCAAGGACAGGGAATCACCTTATTTATCTCTTAATACTCTAAAAAAATTATATCACATATACTCAGTTTAGAAATCTTTGGGAAAGTGCATGTAACTTCCTGTGCATGTTCTCTTTTGGTTTTAGGTACATAAATCTTGTCTCTTTACCAAGTTCTAAATTTTTAAAAAGTAAAGATTCTATCTTATCCCCCTTTTTTGTTGTCCATAGCCCATTCTGTCTTTCTGGCATGTAGTAGGTATTTGAGGTATTTAACATTATTAACTTAGTAAGCTCTTCCTCTTACTTAGCACTTGAATGCTTTCAAACCACCTTCAGAGACCTCATCTCCAGTGACCTTCCTCCCAGTCCTCTGAAGTAAGAAGGTTCAGCATCACCATGAGGAAACTGAGGTTCAGAGAAGTGTCCCATGGAGGGAGGGCTGCCAGTGCCAGCCCCACCCCTTAGTCTCACAATCTTTCCACTGCCTTACAATGTCCTCAACGTGGATTCAGGACAGCAGATCACCCAGGAAATTCTTTATTACTGTACTCTGACAGTAGAAGATATAAGTCAGCAATTATGACTTTAGGAATATTTACATATTACACTTTCAGGCATTCTTGAGGTTTCCCTCCACTCAGTAACCATGAGCCCGATCTTCCTGCCCCCCTCTCCCGACCACCGCCACCTTCCTTGCCCTTTCCCCAGCCATTGACTTACTTAGCCATCCCACGCTGGGAGTGCGCCGCACTCGGGGGTCATCATCCAAGGTGCGGGTTGCTAGGCAGGGCACTGAGTTCTCAAGCGGGCTGCGCGCTTTAGTGTCAGAAGCAGAAGACAGGAGGAGGAGGAGGACACATGAGCAGCCACAGCAAGGATGAGGATGGAAGCATTAATTAAGAAGAAAAAATACTAAAGCAAATCACACAAGCGGGTTAAAAGAGAACAATGACATATTACAAAGACACACACTCCCTCCCATGCCCTGCACCCTTAGATGAAATGAATCCCAGCAAAGAATGAAAAAGTCTAAAAAAATTACATTCAATCATTATAGTTCCCCAAATACCAATGGATGATCCACCCTGCAGTTCTAATACACAAAACATAAATTATATCCAGAAGAAGAAAGATTTACATAATAAACACTAATCTCAGGATGTAAGATCAAGATTGTTAATAATTATGAACCACATAAGCACACACAGAGGGAAGTTACACACAGTTTTGTAAAGCACAGGGGGCAGGGTGTCGTATTAGTAAGCACCTTTCTTATGATCTACTCAATAGATAGGTCTATGGATCTTATGCACAAATGGAGAAAGCAACATTTCATACTTTTACTTCTGAAATATTTTCCTTGATGAATATAGAGCTGGATCTCAATTTCCTCTGTTTTTCAGCCCTTCAGAAACATGAGACTGGGGTACGGATAAATTAATACCTTAATATAAGCCAATTTAAGGATGTATGTTAGTCCCCATTTTCTGGTGCCCTTTAATACTCGCTTTTAATTTTAACATTTTAACCTTTGGTGCACTTATGCCAAATCTCAGACCACAGCAGAGATTAAATAATGTTGCAGGCTACATATACAGTATGGTTCCTCCAGATACATTTTATCACCTGGATGAAACAACACCATCAACTTCTTCCTGAAGATAGTTTCATTTGGGCTCCATGTCATTTATTTTGCTATTCCTATTAAATGTCATACTCCAAGGCTAGTAAAATATAGACAGCATAATTATCCTTTAAGGAATCACAATGAGGTTGGAAATATCTAGCCATCAGACTACATGCAATTTGACTTAATAAAGATAATCATTAAATGATCAAGGCAGTAAACAAGGCATATCCAACCAATAGCAAATATGAAATAATCTATTCACATAAGTGTGCAAACAACAGGGGAGACAAATGGTCCTTTTAAGGCTACTGATGACTTGAGAGGTCAAGGTTTAAAGTGAACCATTTACAAATTAATATAAGTTTATAGCCAAATTTGGGCATTCGGCACATTATGAAATCAAGAAACATTTTTTTGTCAATTTATCTGTCTGTGTTTAAAAGCTGTAAATAAAGCCAGGACTTGTGAGCAGGCCATCTGTGCCAGCACCTGTTTGAGGCAAATCTGATGTCTTCTCTTTGCAATCTGAATTTTTAATTGTTTCCCATAATTGAAGTTCTTTTCAAGTTTTTATTGCACTAAGAAAAATGAAAAAGAGAAATGAACGGGTTGAGATTGTTCCCAAATTGCTTTTGTTAAGAGGGAGACATTTAGAAATTTATATTATCATACTGCCCAAGTTTTGCCTCGTATTTCTTTTGACAACTAAGTGATCTGCTTAAAGAGCCAATATTCCTGCAGGCTTAGCTAAATTAAATGAATTAGGCTAAACAACTGGCAAACATTTATCTAGGCCCAAGCAAGGACCCAGTGAAATGCCAGATCAGTGAGAACTGACAGAAGCTGATAATACAAAGGAAATTTCTTCAAAAGAAGACATGTCCTTTAGCTTCTAATTTCTTTAGAATGAGAATTCATATTCCTTTAGCTTCTAATGTGTATGTAGGTACCCAAATTTTATCACTGATACCATGGCCTGCTTCCAATGTGAGTAGAGGAAGTCAGCAGCTTCTCCAAAACTCATGCTGATAACTAACGTTCCCCAGCAGCTTCTCTCTCCTCTACTCCCCTCAACCTGTCAGTGTATTGTTGGGAACTAAAGCTGGAAATTTCTTTTTGCATATACAGCCTCCATTGAAGCAGAGCCTCACCATCAAGGGGACAGTGGAATGGAGCCTGGAACTCACCAGCAAAGAACCTGGCTCCAAAGACAGGCATGAAAATGGAACTGCCCAGAGAGACTCGGCACCTGTGTTTTAGCAAAGCCTGACTGGAGCCATCTGGCAGCTTACCCTCATGAAAGCTGGGACTTGCACAGCATCCATTACTTATATTGGCAACTGTCTACATTTTGATTTGTTGGAACCTCTGTGTACTTCTGTGCAGGAGGAGATACAAACTCTGTAACCCTTTCATGTTGCTTTTTTTTGCTTCACAAATTAACTCCAAATATCAAATTTTGAGAAGTCGTACCCAAAGCTAGAGCAGAACTTTTTGTAATTATACCATGGTAATGATATATTATGTATGCCTTGTCTACATAATGCTTTCACTGTACCTCTTTTACACTTGAGCTACAAAATAAACAGCTTATCCTTGCTATTATCTTACATATTCTCTTTACATCACTTTTGCCTGACTTCAGGTATAAACAAGGTAGAAATTGGTTTTTATTACCACATCCTGATGAGGAAAGATATAGCTCCAAAGGCTTTTGAGTGATGGTATCCAATATTTAGACTGTAGAAAAAGATGTTGTGAGGAATATTTTTTTACATGATCCATGTTCCCCTTGAGAATCAACTTGTCCAAAACCATCAATCCTAAATCTGTTCATGTGAGGGTGTCTGTTTTTGAATCAGGCAAATAGATACCCTCACACACACACACACAAAATATCTCCAGAAAAAAATGCTTTTTTTTAAACAATCCTATTAAGAAGAAAATAAATTTTATTCATGGTGAAGTTTTAGGACTCTTTTGGGATTGCAATGTCATATGTTCAAATAGTCATTGAATACTTCCTATGCACTCGGCACTGCTATTTAGACAAGAAATTTAACCCAAGATTATACCAGCATTTCACCTAAACACATGAAACATGTTGCCTAGAAATCTCCATTTGGAAAGCCAATAAAGACAATCAACTGTCTGCCATGTTTGGTTTGTTTACCTGCTTAGATGTAGAATGGCCTCTAGAGCCCTTCACCATCACATTATTACATATGAGACCTGGACCTGGTGATGTGTGGGAAATAAATTATGATTGAGGAAGCTCATCCCCTTGTGGTTGAATTAGCATATGATTATTAAGCACACTGGGTTCCTCCATTTACTATGCTTAGACAAGTTATTTATATTTCTGACTTTCAGGTTTTTCATCTGAAATGATAAATACATTAGAGCTACCATAATAATGTGAGGCATTATTGTTATTTCTACTACTAATATCATTAATGGAATGATATTTTCTTTGTTCAACATCTTGAAGAGTGTTGGAAAACACTAAAGACAGAAATCCTGGCCTACTTTAAATTCAAAGTGTGGTTTTTAAGAAATTGGGTTCACAAACCTAGAAAGATCTCCTTTTTGTCCTTTGTATTTCTATGGATACAGGAGTTGAGTAGAATGAGGCGTGCTTAGTCATTCTTGGAAGACCTTAATTTATCCCCTCCTTTAAATGAACCCATGGTGCTCATATTTTATGTCTCTATCTTGCTTACCCTTCTCTCCTTACTTTTCCCTGTCCTTCCCTCTCCTATATCTCTTTCACAGAGAGCAGGATGTGGTCCTAGATCTGCACCTACACTTCTATTGCTCCCAGAGCAACATGGGGCTTGGGAATACAAAAAACTTTGCAAGGGTGGCTCTATGAAGGAAACCAAGCCTTGGAAGATTTACTCAGGGTTGACAGCAGCAAACCAGTTCAGTGTCCTTGAAATACATGACTTCTCCAGGAAAGGGGAATGAAGAAAAAAGTACTCACATGTGGTAGCATAAATGCAAAGAGAATCATTTCAGTTCTTTTACTCTCTCACAGACCCTAGCTGTATAAAACAGACTGACAACTAGTAAAATTTAAAAATATGTTTATTACATGGTAACATCTTGCTGTACACATATTATTTCTTGATAGCTAAAACTGTCATTACTTAGACATAATGATTAATCTCTAAATTTAAAAATACTAGAAAGCCCATGAGTGACAACTCATTATGTATTATTTGGCATCTGCAAAGTCGATAATGAAAGTAGCACTATTTTAAAAATAAAACTCCAAGAATATTTTCATATAAATGAAGTAGTAGGCAAAAAATGGAGAGAAATAGAAAATAATAAAATGCAAAATAATGGTAGTGAATTGAAGTTCTGTCCTCAATTTTAAACCTGAAAGTCACTAAATTTTCCCCCTAAAATATTTCTGAATAATAATTGTTCCTTACAGTGTGCTAGGATCTGAATGTTTGTATCCCCCCAAAACTCTTCTGTTGAAGCCTAATCTCCAATGCAATAGTATTAAAAGGTGAAGCCTTTGTAAAGTGATTAAGTCAAGAGAGCTCCACCCTCAGGAATAGGATTCCTGCTCTCCTGAAAGGCTTGAAGGAATCTGTTTGCCCCTTCCACCTTGTGAGGATCCTTAGAACACACCATCTATGAGGAAAGGGCCCTCACCAGTCAGTAAATCTGCTGGCACCTAGATCTTGGACTTGCCAGCCTCCAGAATTGTGAGCAATAAATTTCTATTGTTTTTAAATTACCCAATCTAAGGTATTTTGTTATGGCAGTATGAATGCACTAAAGCACAACGGTATCTCACATTCTACTTATTTAATAATTTTCACAAAGGTATCTCATTTATTCCTGGTTATATGCACAGAATAAGACATTACTACCCTTATTTTACCGATATAAAAACTGAGGCTCAAAGAGATTATGTAAATTGCTCATAACCACACTGCTACTAAACATTTGCCCAAGAATTGAATGAAACCTCTAGAAATGATGGTCCCATGTCTTCGAGAAGAAGATTACAAAGTAGGCCTTTAATGTCAAACAACTAAGGACCCACTTGTGTTTTATCTCTTAAGCCCGACTCTTCATTGCTATAAAGAGTGGAATAGGTTAGCAAATACTGAGAGAGACTGACCCTTGGAGAAAAATGTGTTGTTTATTTAAAGATCTGAACATTATAGGTTTGGAAAATCAGTCATCTGCCTGGAGAAAGAAAAGGAAAATAAGAAAATAAGAATGGTGCCTGATGAATGAGTTAGAAATACCATAATAACAATAGCCATAATAATTACTGTTATTAAGGAACAGGATTTCATTCAGGCACTTTGCTAGCAACTTTCCATAGATTGGTTCATAATTCTCAGGTGGGAAAGAGCTTGATCGTTATTTGGGTTCCGGTCAGGACATTCATCTGTGCTATGAAAATGAACAGAAAATGAGAGTCCTGAACAAAACAGGTGGATGTATGCTGTTGCTTTGGGAAAGAGTTAATTGTACGCAGAAAGGCACATAGGAAGAAGATTCTAACCTTCAGGTGATGTGGGTCTGAGAGTTGCAAGATGTCAACTGACCTATCTGAGAACTAGAGAAGCATGATGGCTGGCTTCAGAAGCAAGTTAGGGAAATATCTGCCTTACACATTGATTAAGCAACCATGTCTGAATTCAAGGGTATGGGGCAGTTGGGGGGATGGCCTGGGAAGCAGAACAACCCAGCCTGAGACAAATGGGCAAGCTGGAATCCAAAGTGCAGGCAAAAAGCGAAGAATTTCTAAAGGGAACGAGAAAGCTACCAGACCTGGCGGTGGTCCCAGCCAGATCCAAAATAAGCCAGTGTCAAGGCATCTGGATCTAATATCAAACCAAATAGTTTGAATGGGCCCAATCTCAAATCAGATCCAATGCAGCAAGAGCCCAACTAATATCACTTATATTTCACTGGAGCCTAAAATTACTATTAACATAAAAATTGATTTCTTTCCATTGTTTGTTCCGCATTGCAAACCACCTATCTGTTACTGTAGGTAACAGCAATAGACTATGCTTTTAAAAATACCTAAAGGTGTGTGTGTTTATATCAAACCAGCAATATGGGAGACAGCTAGGAAGTGGCATCCCACCTGGCAGATAACCTTAAACAGAGGAGTCCAGATTCAGAAGTAAGTAGTGCCAACCCATAATGGGAGCAAGTGGATTACATTTCTCATATTTGAATAAAAAAAGAGGAAAATGGTGGTAAATTGAAGATAAGATGCAGAGGTTGTATCAGGAGCAGGCCCGGGGTGCCTACAAATATGGAGGAGACCACGGGCACCAGGAGAAGGCATGGGGAAAGCAGCAAGAAGCCTAGGAGCCAGCCGCTCTCCTTGGAGCTGCCACTGTCCCCAGCTCCTTATCTCCCTGATGGGACAACTTTACCAAGTCGTGGATTTCCAGTGTGATTTAGGACCCTCCTGACACCCATTTAGCAAAAGATAAAACCAATGAAGGGAACAAATTATTCTGTAAGAGGTCTATGATGAGAAAGGTCTTCCTCACCTCCCATTGCTAATGAAAGACTATTGGTATCACTTAACAAAGGGCAGAGGGAATAAATCAGCACTATATCTGCTAGTTTCTTTCCAAATAGTAAGCTACAGAGCAAGTATCATTCCAGAAACCATTCCTATTCAATATAAGATTTTTCTTCCCTAATTGTGCTTAAACATATTGTATATAATTTACTAACATTTGTGGAGTGATTACTATGTGCCAGTTACCACTCTAAACATTTTATATATTTTTTCTTACTTTTCATTATCTCTCTTTTACAGACATCAAAAGCAACTACTAAATTACCTTTCCAATTTTTTATTGAAAAAAGAGAAACTTTTCACTAATACAAAGTGAGGTCATAAAATTAGATTAAGAAAAAATGAAATCCATAGTCTAGATCCAATTAGATTACTAAAGCCAATTCTCAGTAAAGGGCATCTATACTCCCAGACCTTGGAAGGCAAGGAACTGATCTTTATGGTAATCTAGGGAGAAAAAATGAAGAAGTCAGGAAAAAATCAGGGACAGGTCGATGATGGCTTTACCCAAATTTCTACAAAGGTAGTAAAAGGTGAATACTCAAATTCAGGCTTCTCATTGGTTTTGGTCCTTAAAGTCAGGTCTCAATGATCTTTTGCAAGCTTTGGGATAAGACAATACATACAAAAAGTACTCATTTGAATGGTACATTTTTTAAAAAATCGGATCATCTTATAAACCATGACTTTTTAAAATGTAGTTGTTATGCTTGTCATAAACATCTTACTAAATATTTATTGAATGAATACCAATTAAGAAAAAACTTTACTTTTACTTTCTAATAAAAAGCAAACTAAATACATGTTTATTTTTAAAATACTACCAAGCAATGTTTCCAGGCTTAAACATTATTTTTTCATAATACACTAAATAATACAGAATTATTAGCTAAGTATCTCAGACCAAATTATTAGGTAGAATCATATGAAACTGCTGACAACTTAATTTTACCTTTAGCAATTTCATATAGTTCAACCTAAAATAATAGTGATAAATAAAGAGTAGGTAAAGAAAAATCCAACACCAGAATGACCTAAAACCTCATTAATTTCTTCATGCAACATTATAGAAATGCCTCAGTTAATATATTGAGAAATGATAGCACTTGCCTAAAATTTAGTACCTGGCAGGCATGCCCATAGAATTTACACGTCTCAAACAAGTAGCAATTTCACAATGATTAGCATTTTGAAAGCTTGCCTCATTGTTCACTGATTTATTACAGATAAAAAATGTTTTTTGCTCCTTTTTAAAAACATAAAATCATCTTGAACCCCAAGCCATACCAGGATGCAAAAAGATGAGAGTTAGTCTTTAGGAATAAAGACAGTAGTGTGCTGGTAGTGGATGTGCCAGTAAATGTTTGAAAACCAGTTACCAGGGGAGAGAACCATATTTATATATGAATGTGTGAGTGTGTGAGTATGTGTATGTGTTGAATTTTACTTTTATAAAGGATATTGTGACAACCAAGTATAGAGGGGTTCCTGGAGAAACTCTGACCAGCCTGTGCACTGGGTGGAGTGCGCACTGGGGTGGAGCCTTGGGAATTTCCCTCTGTTCACAGGGTTGAGAAGCCTGGCCCCTCCTCCTCCTGGGTGGTACCTGGGATTCAATCTGCAAGGCAGCAAGCCTGTACTACCAGGACTCGCTCTGCTGAGAGTCCCTGTTTCCCTTTTTTTCCTTTTTGCTCAATAAATTCCATTTTTCTCACTCTTCAAATCATGTGCAAGCCTAATTTTTCGTGGTCGTGTGACAAGAACCCCATCTTCAACTGAACTAAGGAAAAGTCCTACAACAATATGTGGCACACATTATATAAATAATAATAAAATATACAACATTGTATTGTAAATTGCATATAGTTAGTTGATTCTTATACAATACTTTAGTTGATCATGGCCAAACTCTTGCATCAGCAGCTAGTATATGGTTATGCTAGCTGGCAAATGAGTATAGTTCCAACATCCATCTAATATCCAACAAATATTTGTGACATTTGTTGATTAATATTATTATGTATGTTAACCAATAAGACAAAAGTGAAACAATGAAGATTGAATATGTCAGACTTCATCTATTTGTCAGTGATGTGGGTGACTCTTTTCCTAAATCAGATAACAGTTTTTGATTACTGAAAAAAAGTTCTTCAATTTTTTTCTGCTATTCATTTTAACAGCTATAGACACTTTACACTTTTAAATGTAATCTAGGTTATTAGCATTTTCTCCATCACTTCTTTAAGTCTAGAGACAAATGGTCAAAAAAAATTTAAAAATCAAGCCCTGATTTATAGCATTTGCTGGTTTCTATGGGGTAAATACTACCATAACAGCCCATTTCAAGGTACCAGTATAGTCACTGAGGGAAGAGATGCACAATGGCACACTATTTAACAGCATTTCTACCACCATACAGACACAGTAGATACAAATAACCTTAAGAGCACAGACTACAGTAAAATGTAGTGAAACAGGCAGAAAGCAATAAATTTTCAGTATTTATCATCTTTGTTTTAATATAATTATTTAATTGTATGTTTATATAATTTAATTTTTAATAGTAGCTGTATTTAACAACCAGCTTGCAAATCCCTGATAACAACTGGCTCTCCTGAGCGGATTAGAGCTGGCTCCAGTACACTACCAGGAAATGAAAAAATTCACAACTCTGAAGTTATCTCTATAAATTTCAGTTATTTATTACATTGTTGCTAGCTATAACTAAAGCTGGCAGTGTCACTGAATCTATTTCGTAGCCTATGATTGAAGACAAAGGTATACAAATTTATCTAAGCTTTACATGGAGATATTAGAATCTAGCTCCAACTACAACAGACTGAAAGATTGTGGTCTATTAAAACTGTAGGAATAATTCTACCTACAGTAATTCTATAATTTTTATATAGAAATTTAAACTAAGAATATTCCATTTATTAGAAATTTTATTTAGAAATTTATTATAAGAACGTTTGTTTAGAAATTTATTCTAAGAACATTTAATAGTTTTTTAAAGATATTAAGTAATTAAACCCTAAGATATAAAGGTAACTACGTAAACTTTCCAGTTAATAATAAGCACCTCTAGAAAGCCAAAAATTTGCCATTTGATGATTTATAAGAACGTACCTCGAAGGCATACAAAATTCATTGCTAAAGGATCTCTCAAAGCTAAATCTTGCCTCTGGATATTTAAAAGAAGTTAGGTAGCATTAAGGCCAACAACAACATGTTTAAAAAGGTCTAATCATATTCCACGCTTCAGAGTGTAAGCTGATCAGTTGAAGAGCTGGAAAAGAACTGCCTACCCTTCCTATTTGCTTTCTGCCCAGCATATATAACATTTCACAAGTGAAAAGATGGATGGCAAAGGCAATTTCAACTTTTCTCTGAAGTACAGAGATCTACAGATAGGATGAAAGATTGAATGGCAAGCGATATTAACTCATTAGTTGTATTCCACATCCAAATACTTTCTCCTAAAGCACAAGATTCTGGCCACCAAGATCCATCTGTTCCTAATTTCTACTCTGCCTGCAGTTCCAATGGAAATGAAGCTCATCATATTGGTAGAAAGCCTCCTGCATGCCATATTCATTCCACTTTTTTTTGAAAATATAGCGATATTTTAAAACAACGCACTTTTTCACTTCTTTATACTTCCCCCAACCCCACGATAAAAGAATTAAATCAGCAAATATTGGGATTTCGTCTTACATAAGAAAGTGGGTTATTAAATAAGAAATAAAAGAGTAGCTTCACCTTTAATTGCCATAATTTCAAAAATATAAATTGTTAAATAAAATATTTGTGACATCAGTTATAATAAACTACTCATTCTATAACTTTCTAGCCATTAAGTAACCACTCTTTCCAAAAACACAACTAAAACAACAAAAAAAAAAGCCAGGGGAGACATAAAAACCAAAATATTTCCCATCAGCAGCAATATTCTAGGTAACAGTAGAACCATCAAACTCTAGTAGAAATACTGCAGATTCAATTCTCTTTTGTGATTTTTTTTAATAAAAAGCATTTTGTTTTAATTATTTGCACATAACCAGTTTTGCTTAAAAAATATACCACAGAAAATCTGCTAGTAGTGTTTTTCCAGCCAACAGTTACCTTTAATACTAAGAAGAGAAAACTCATTTCCAGAAATGCAGTGGCTGAGTTGCAATTCAGTTACTCCACCTTTTTCCATGACAACCTGTTTTATGTTATTCTGAAGGTGCAGCTGAGGGCAATGAATTAGAATCTCCCTTACCTGCTCATCTCTCTCTCTCTTTTTTTTTTTTCAGACGGAGTCTCGCTCTGTAGCCCAGGCTGGAGTGCAGTGGCGTGATCTTGGCTCACTGCAACCTCCCCCTCCCGGGTTCAAGCTTTTCTCTGGCCTCACCCTCCCAAGTAGCTGGGACAAAGGTGCGTGCCACCACACCCAGCTAATTTTTTGTAATTTTTTAGTAGAGATGGGGTTTCACCACGTTAGCCAGGATGGTCTGCATCTCCTGACCTCGTGATCCGCCCGCCTCGGCCTCTCAAAGTGCTGGGATTACAGGCATGAGCCACCGCGCCCGGCCTCATCTCTCTTAAAACTAAAAAGCCTGGGGGTGGGATGGGAGGATAGACCTAACCCTATCGGCCCAATGCTTAGTACTTCTTTCCACCATACCTTCATTTTCCATACCTCATGGAAACTGACCCTTCTCAGATTGCTCCCAATCATGAAATTTATTTGAAACAAAGGCAATGATACAAAAGATAGACATTCTACAGGAAACTCTGGTAAATCAATAAACTACAGATAGCATACAGTGCCTTACTTATTATTAAATAATAGGGTTAATATCCCATCTTGTATAATTATTCTTGGATCTATCACTATCATATATCAGAAAGCAGATTGGTTTTATTAGAGGTAAAAAATAATATGGAGGATTAGTTTGATTAAGTCATCATTTATATAGACTGGACACCATTTCACATACTAAGCAAACACTTTGTGATAGGAGATTTCAAGGCATTTATCATATCTTACTATTCTCCTCCTAATTCTGGCAAACCACCATGTTGAAAACATATTCACAGAGGTACTCAATAATCTATGAATCTGCTGACTCATCTATAATATTCAATTGTTTCATCATAGAGTTACTACTAAACCACCTCCATCAATCAGAATAGATGTATATGGAGTAAGCAAGTCACCGTGGCATTAGCAGCCTACAACAATTGCGGAAATCCTTCCAGCAAGACTGCAAACCTGTCCAACTGGATTAAAAATGTCAGTATGAAATGACTATGGCATATGAACTCAAGAAAAGAAAAAACATGGAGAAGGGTTAAAACAAAGATGACAGGAGACGGTGTAAAGGTGAGTGAAATAAGTAAGAGAAAGCAGCAGCCAGCTGGCCTCTGCATTACCATTATCAGGGTTGGTAAACATCCTACTTGCACTGGAGACTGTCTTCCCAATGTCAGCCAGGGACCGAAGGTTGGATTTCTTGGTTTGATGCCGGTGCTTCCGGAGCAAAGTGTAGGTCACCTTATCCTTAAGTTCAGGTTTCAATAGGCCTGTCTCAATCTGATGCTCAACAATCATCTCTGATACAAAAACAAAGCAAAACAAAAGCAAAAAACAAAACTCAGTCACAAGACCACAAAGTTATTTTTTTACTCTAACTTTATGGATGTCACCCTCAAATTTAATATCAAGATATTGTTTTCTAAATTTCTAATTTCCCATTTTATGTAAAAGATAAAGATACAGGGTACACAGATATGGGCATTGATGAGACAGATACAAATATTAGAGTATTCATTTTATGTTTTTTCAGGCCCAGTTATGGTGTATTCACATAAGTCAGATTATCCTGTAACATAATAAGTCAGTAATTTATATTTTTCAATTAAAAGGGTAAGAGTCAAAAAGTTCATGTACTCATAGCAAATATATATCAGAAATATAAATGATATTTAAAAACTTGAAGAGTATAGAAAATTAAAACTAATGAGATTGTTGATTTTTAAAATCTATTTTCCCAAATTCTTCTGTAACGTTATATGTACTTAATAATAGAATACAGTCAAGGGAAACAATATTTAATATCAGGTCATCTGAACACCAGTTAATCCAATGAAAGAAAGATTAAACTACAAAATTATGTTGTAGTCTTTTCTAAGAAAGGAGGCTTATTCTTATTGTTCAGATCCAACTAAAGACTTTCCAATATATTTCCATTGGGCATTTTAAAGTATAAACTGACTGAAATTTTTAATGAAACTTTAATATCTTAGTCTTACCAACCAAAAAAAAGTAAAGTTTCTATTACTCTTTTTTTTAGTACAATTTTAACCAGAAAGACGACTGTGTTTCATAGAAATTGCTCATAGGTCACTCTGCTGGAAGGTAAGTTCTTATGCCAATAGAAAATAAGAAACCCTCTTTCTCAGAAGTCAGCATGTCAGCAGTATAGCATAAATGAAGCCTGGTGCATTCTGCTCTACATCTACATGACAGGCCAACATTTATCTCCAGCCAGAATGGGGCTGAGGACAAAACATTACAGAATCTGTGCAAGACATGCATTGGTAGGAGTCTGTCTCGATGTATGCAAGTAGACCTTTTGTCCTCTGCACAGAATGATAGTAATGGATCCCATGGCTCCCTTTCTGGTACATGGATGCATCTAGCACACATTGATATTTTCCACTTGGGCAAACCTTAATATATAAATGTAAAGAAACAAACAATAACTATTCTTTTCCAAAAGCCGGCAAGAAAATTGATGGGTACTGGTAGGATAACAACATCTCCCAAGGATTCCCACTTCTTTGTAAAGAGAAGTTACAGATGTTCAAGGAGTTTTGCTTGGGCATGACTGAATTTCTCAAAAGTCCATCTTCTAAACACTCACAAATTGGCCTCACAGCCTATAGCTAGAAACTGGCAATTTACACAATGTACTATCAACTATTTGGAAGCCAAGCAGAGGCTGAATCCAGGATTTTCCATCACATGCCTCACAGAGGTGCCATAACTGTCACATAACATGGGACCACTTGGTAGGGAGTCTGGGCAAGGCAGGAAGAGTTTCTCCCATAGAAATGTTTTGGTTTAGAGTGGTTTTTAGCTCTGAGTATTTTAAACTACACAAACCCCACTCAGCAAAACTATCAGAATTGATCCTGTAATTACAATTAAACCTCTCTTCCACAGTAAATAATCAGGTGCCTACAAAACACAACCCCTCTACTTTTCCTTTAAGTCCTTTTAAAGTGGAAAGTCCATTTTACAGAAGAACCAGAAAAACAAACAAACAGTCCCACCATGTCTGCTATGAGTGTTATCAAACTCCTACTCTAATTTCAGGGTTATAGACTAAAGTGTTTCTTATCTACCCTTCCTGGCAGGGCCTCCCTCTATTCTCACCCTCCCTTGAAATTTCAAACCAATCTTTATGTATGCACAGCCAGTCCTCTGTTACTAATGCCTGGAAATCACCAGTTAGAACAGTTGTTAAAACATCTGTGTAGCTTTATGTCCTTCATTAAGTTTCCATTAAAATGGCCAACATTATAGGGATCTCTTTAAGCATAAACTACAAAATCATTCAAAGGAAAGTGGGGCAGTAACATTTCACAGCTACACTGAAATTAAGCCTTCAGTGTTCAAAATCCCACAGACGCTACCAATTGGGAGAGAATGTGCCAACATTAGATGATAGCAGAGCTGAAAGGAACTTCATGGAGCATCAAGTTCAACCTCTTGCTATGCAGATGAGAACACGGCCACAGACTGACTTGCCCACAGACGTGGACTGATTAGAGGCAAAACTCCCATATAAAACCAGGTTTTCTGACTCTAAGTTTAGATCTTTCTCCATGTCACACAGTATTTTTCTTTATTTAAAAACTAAGCTCTAGAGAAAAAAATAATTGATATACACAGAGCTTTTGCAAACCAAGAGAATGATGGCCATGTGACAGAAGAATGGACAAAGATCACAAACATTCTTAAAAGATATACAAAGGGCCAAAAATATATAAATAAATATTCAACTTCAAGATTAACTAAGATAATATACATTTATTATTGAATCAACCCCCATGATGTGAAAGGTATTCAATGGACAATTCCATTTCTGATGACAATGTTGCAGTATTGACTAGGAATTACAAAAGCTCTGTAATACGTTCCGGGTTATTTAAAAATGAACATGCATTAGTTTTGTGACTAGAAAAAAAGTTATTGCCATTTTGAAAGTGTAAAAGGTACAAAAAGTAAGAAACAATAGGACCAATACATCTGCCAACATGCACAGCTCAGGAATGCCTTTAAATATAAAAATAAGACTCCAAAAATAGAGCTACATTTTCCCAATTCACTTCCCATCATGGTAAAATACCTGAAATGGCTTATAATTTTTTTAACTTAAAAGGGGAGGAAAATTCCCATAGACTCGGCTTCAAATGTGAATGACACTCTTTAAATGCAGAATTACAATGAGGATACTAATAATAAAGCTATTAAAATAATCTGTGAAAATGATGTTTTATCCTTTATAATACTTTAAAGATAAATTTTTCTATTAACATTCAGTAGGGGTTCTTCGTGAAAAAATCAAGTAGAGGTCCTGAGAAGAATCAAAAATAGGCTGAATTTTTTATGTAAGTGTGAGAAGTAACACCTGCTTAAACAGACGCGCACCGTGGTGCAGGGCCCTCACATGGTATGGCGCTGTCTTTGAGCCTGCAGGGTGAGATGCCTCTCAGAGACAGGCTGGTGAGGGGTAGCAGGTGGACTGCAAAGGAAGATGAAAAGCAACTATTGTTTGTTTGATATAATCATGCTTGCTATTATTTCTTTTTCTTTTCATTTGTTGATATAAAATTGGGGTGTGTGGGGAGATGCATCTTAAGATTTAGCTGTGCATAATTCTCAACTCAGAAGCATCAGCATGATTTGGGACAAAACAACTCCATCTCACCCACTGCTACAAAAGGATTTTTTTAAAAAACAAATAATGACTATAACTTCTCAAGTTACTGTGCCATCGTCTGTCACTTAGATGAAATAAGGGCTCCATTTCCTTCATGTTTTATCCTCTGTAGGGTTTTGATTATTTCGGAGGATTAACATTTTTTAGCTAGTGACACTCTTTCAAACATGCTCTTCTCCCCACTTCTGGAAATCTGGCCCTTTTCCTCCTCTTTGTTTTACTTATGATGTGTTATTTGTCCCTGAACTGTTTTTCTGTATTATCAGCTCCAGAATGACAGCACTGGCTCTCTGACCGCTTGCCCCAGGAACTGCAGAGCAAACATATTAGTGAGTGATGATACCTCAAAGTGACCTAGTAGTGTCAAATTTTAACATGTAATGACAATTTTTCAAGTAAATGCATGGAGGTTAGAGAAAAAGTTCACAGCCAATAATAAAAAGTAATGAAAAATCGAAGGGAAACCACAAAATGCTTGGCTAACCTCTCTTACATGTAGTAAGTACCAAAACATTCTCTCTTTGGCCATTGGCTAAAGACGTTCCAGTATAATCTGGTACTCTCTCTTCTACAACATGAAAAGGGTCAGTTAGTTGCTGAAGACCAGAAGCTCCTTAAGACGGCTCTTCCTCGTGATGAAGATCCCAAAGACAGTTTTACAGAAACATCCAAGTGTGTAATTCAACTTTTAACTTTCATCACCCTTGCTGATCAGTTCCAAGCACAGCAGAGATGCTGTTCAACTGTTTCCAACTCTCTCTACCACACCATTTGGAATCTTGTCTCCTGTTCATGAAGTCACTGAGTGTCTCTCTATCTGACTCATTTCTCTACACTCTGCTAGGTGACATGCAGAAATATCTGGATAAACTATTTATACTGGGATAGACATGTAAGTAGACAGCAAATACATCTGATGATCTTATTTAATGCTCATAACAACCCTGAAAGGTCCACCTTCATCTTCTTTTTATAGATGAGGGAATGAAGACTCCAAAAGAGTTCAGTAACTGGCCTTGCCCATGGTCATACATGCTAATAGGGCTAGACTTTAATTAAAACCCCAACATTAAATCCAGCATTCCTTCTTCAACATCACTCTGTATCTCATGGGAATTAATATATGACATCTTCCCATAGAGTAAGTATATATTTAATAGAGGACAAACCCTGAGCACAGTGGCATGAATCCCTAAGTGGGGAAACTTTAGGCAGTAATGATCATCTATGGTAAAAAATTGTTTTTTTTTTAAATAAGGGAATCTTCCCCGTGACCCTTATTCTCCTCCTAGACTGCCTATACTCTGCCAAGTCATGATTTTCTTCTCCAGTTTGCCCTACATTTATGCACATTTGATTTATTTTCAACTTGTGTAATTTTTGACATCTTTGCTCCAGGTTAGTTCTTAAGGTCTGAGAATGCAGAAATTATAATTTTCACTCAAAAACTGGATTGATTTTTGCCAATCATTATACTTTTCTGGATAACAATCTTTCTTGCAGCTTTTAATAAATGAAAAAAGACAATGGAACAGATGGCCCAGAAAATCATTCTTTCTGTTTGCTTCTGTCTTTGTAGATGGGTTCCGATCTCCCTGGGTACCATAATCCAAGATCTCTTCTCATATATCAGATTTCCATTTTCAGCTTCACCTGCCTTGTTCAATATGAAAAATGCTATATAAAACTGTTTCCTCCATTATTTTCTAACTACATATGCAGATTTGTACCTATGTTGACATGTACCTTGTCTCATTTACAAAGTGGTAGATTTGCAAACCCTGATTTCAAGGCCTAGAACAGTGTCTGGCACATTGTAGAAGCTCGTGTACTACTGCTGAATAAATGTATAAAATAATTATTTCTGTCCATCCAGCATCTTTACGTAAGTCCTCTCCCTTCTCCACTTGTATTTTTAGTGGAGGCAGGGGTGGGGGTTTCACCATGTTGGCCAGACTGGTCTCGAACTCCTGACCTCAAATGATCCACCCACCTCAGCCTCCAAAAGTGCTGGGATTACAGGTATGAGCCACCATGCCCAGCAATACTTTTCCTTTTTAGTTATTTTTCATTTTATATGCACAGATTTACATTCACTTTCACTTATTAGCATAAGATTAATATTATAAATGGAGCCTCTTTATTCATCCATCCTTGGTTATATTGGACTGGAAGTCCAGACACTAGATTTCTAGAATTCTTTGATCTTAGACTTGCACTGAGTTTCTCTGGACCTCAGTTTCATCATCTGTAAAGTAGGACTTAAATCATCTGTAAGAAGAGAAGTAGTCTAGTTCCTGGGTTAGGGTTGATTGTAGGCAGAAGTCAAGCCCCTTCAGCTGCATGTGAAGAAAGGCTGGGTGGGACAGGGATCCAGCAAGACATTACGGGTAAGTGATTGAGTCAGGTCACATTGGTGCCAAGCATCATTTGTATCACCACCATCAAAGTCACTGAACTTCATGGTGCAGGGCAGCTTTGGCTTCCTTTGTAGTCAGTACTTTGTGCATTGAATGCTAACTCATCATGCTGAACACCTTGGGCACACACCACTGCATTCCAAACTGGAGCCATTGTTTCCATTTTCTATCAGTGGCTTGGCCTAAACTGCCATATTATCCTTCAGATCTAGGTGTGCCAAAGATCATGCTTTTTCTTAAAAAGAAGTGCGGGGGTTCCACTTCTTATTCCTAGGAAATTCCATAACCAGGTGAGCACTGGACCTGTAGGGATGGCTGCACTTTTCCAAGGGGTCTGCAGTGTGCCTACCCTGGGATTATGGGGAAGAAGATGTGGATCAAAGACCTGCAGAAGGTGACCAGTGTAATATTCTTGTCTAGTTTTAGACTTACTGCAAAGTTTCTTTGCATATCTGTAGACAAAAAGCTTATCTATGACATCCATTTCTCTATATTATAGATAATATGAATGCTGCAGCATTTGTGTTGGAAGAACAGATTAGCTGTCAAGTGAGGCATATGTCTGGCTGATGTATATATACTTGGTTCTTTTTCAGAGAGCTTGTTAGTTAGATTTGCAAAGAAGCCCCACACTTTTCATGCATCTAAAGTACATAAGGTACAAGTGGCAGGCACCTGTAATCCCAGCTACTCGGGAGGCTGAAGCAGGAGAATCGCTTGAACCCAGGAGGCAGAGGTTGCAGTGAGCTGAGATTGCGCCACTGCACTCCAGCCTGGACAACAGAGTGAGACTCTGTCTCAAAAATAATAATAATAATAAAATTAAATTAAAACATTGAAAAGCATAGGGAAAGGATTGAGAAGCAAAGCTAGAAGGAAATATTCCAAAATGCCAACAATGACCGGAGGAAGATGTTATGGAAGACAGTTTACTATTTTCTTAATATTTGTGTATTTTTCAGATTTTCTTGCAATAAATCATACTAATGTTATAATGCAAAAAGAGAGAATAAATGTTATAAAACATTTAACTTTGCTTACAGTACTAGTCATCTGCCTTGATGGAGACGTGTGGATAGGGAAAGCCGAAAAAAATAATATAAACTTCAAACAGCATACTTACCCACCAACTGTGGGAGAGAAGAAGCCTCCCGATCAAGCATGATGGATCCTTTCTCCATACATGTCCTCAGCTCAAATAAACTATGAAGGGACAATGTGGCCACATGGGGCTTGCTCCATCTTTCCCCACCCTGTTCCACTTTTTCTTCAAACTTGATCCACCTAGGAAGATGAGATTAGTGAAGAGCAATTAAAAGTGTTCTAACTTCCTCTAGAAATAGCAGTCTCAACCCCTCCATCTTCACCCCTTCCAGCACTTCCAAAATGTCTCTTTTTGTGGAGTATTAATAGCTTATTAGATCATTAATTACATAATCTTCATAAATACACCCAAAGAGAAGCACTAGACTGCTCCTTCCCCTGAAGTTAGAGAAGAAAAAAGCAAAGCAAGAGAAGCCAAAGCATCCTTGGTTTTATATCTGCCCATATGTAACCATGAGATCCTTAAGACCAATTATTTAACTAAATTTTTTAATAAGGTAGAAAAATGTGCATTTCAAAATTCTCCATGTGGGTACAGCCTACAGTGCATAAAAATAGCCACCACTATGAGGATTCTGTTATGATTTCACGAGGCAAGTTTAAATAAGGTGAAATATCAGTGATGAACCAATATTTATCTCAGACATAAAAAACAGGATGTGTGAAGTGGCAAGATGAATGTAAAATTTCGTTTTATTGATGCTTAAGGAAGACCGGCATGTTTTGTTGTGTCTTCCTTTAATATACATATCTCAGCTGATGCATATTCCCCTCTTATTGTGATTTTAAAAGCTTTACCCTTCAAGTCTGGTTCCATGTGTGTTTAAATACACACAAGCTCGGTGAACAACAGATTATTCTGATAATACGAGATCTCCTATTAACCTTAGCGATGGAACAACCCTCTTTTCTAGCTTCTGCTTTCTAAGACTCCCAGACATTTTGATAACTTAGCAATATATAGCAATAAAAAACCTTAATGGAAATAAGAGCAAAACACATTTGACAGACTTTATATCCCACATATTACACAAACAGACACTTCCTACACTGTTAAAGGAAAATGGTAAAGCATCATCGTTTTGCTATTCATCATGACACTAACAAAAAGGCTTCTTTCACTTTAAATCTTCTGACAGATATTGAAAGAGATAAAGATGGAATAAAAATTGTTTTTCTACATTCTTCACCCAAAGGTTTAATGATTGAAAAATGTTTTCCTAGAGAAAGCTAAACGCTCACCTAACTCACTAAAGATGAGAACAAAGGGCAGAGATCAGAGGAAGCTCTACATAGGGTATTATTTATAGACCTCTTACCACCCCCAGAGGACGGGAAAAAAAACACATTAGTAGACCAGGAGTGAAAATAGATCAAGCGATCAGCCCACAATGTCAAAGAAAATTTAGAATTTTAATCAAGCCCAGCACCCATATGTTTCAGAAGTATTTTAGCTGTATCTAAAGACTTTCCCCCCATGCGCCTCTCAGGAAGGCTCTCACAGCCAGGCAACTCCCATGTTAGTGGTAACCTTGTATCAACCTTACTCACAATTCTAAGACCCTCCTTCTTCTCCCTGTATCCTCCCCAAAAATGCAGGAAGGGAGATTTTTACTGTTTATCTCATGGTTAAAAAGTCAACGATAGCACCAAAGAAGTTCTGAAACTTCAGAACTGGACTTGGTTTATTTCTACAAAAGTAGCTGTGACATCTTCCAAAACAGAATGAAAGACTTCTAGTGTGTGTGTGTGTGTGTGTGTGTGTGTGTGTGTGTGTGTGTGTGATTAAATTAGTATTTCTTCACTTTGGTTCAAGTTAGACCAGAGAAATAAAAGGAACTGGGAGAAAAAAATGACAATTTTATATCACACTCACAGAATTCTATGGGTTTAACCAAAACTGTAAAAGGTAATAAGGTGATTAGAGTTAGTTTGAGACTAATTTATTTTTGATGGAGAATGTTACATTGGTTAACTTTAGGTATATCATCTTTTCATGCTTGCTCATAGAATTGCTAAGCATGTTTGTTGGTAATAGGCATATGAATCATATTTATATATGATGCTATAATTTATTGCTCAAGATAAGACTCTAGAAAAAGGAAGATATCATCATATATGAAAGCAAGTCAGAGTTATCTAGAATTATATCATCTATAAAGAGTGTAATGACTCCATGATTACTCTTGAATTCCTAAGAGTATGCTTATTTTCTGAGTGATAGAATATTTGGTCATAGAACTTAAGCCCAAGATGAATGACACAGGAGGGCAGCTAGAAGCCCTATAAAGGGGAGTGTTTTACAAGGCCTTTACTTCCCTCTTATCTTTCCTAAATGAGCCCCCACTTCTATCAGCTGCCAACAGCCTGTACTGCCAATTTTATTACTTAAAAAAAAACTAAGCCTCACTTATATACAGTAGTTCTTTTCTGCCATCATCCTCTCTATGGTCTGAATGTCTGTGTCCCCACAAAATTCATATATTGAAATCCTATCCCCCAAGGGAATGGTATAAGGAGATGGGCCCTTTGGGAGGTGATTAGATGGATTCATGTCTTCATAAAAGAGTCCCCAGACAGCTATTTAGCCCCTTCCACCATGTAAAGACACAATGATATGGTGCCATGTGTGAGAAAGCAGGCTCTCACCAGACACTGAATCTGACAATGTCTTGATCTTGGATCTCCCAGCCTCCAGAACTATTAGAACTAAATTTCTGTTGTCTGTCTACCCAGTCTATGGTATTTTGTTATAGCAGCCTGAATAGGCTCAGACAATCCTCAACTGTCCAAATAATATAAGTTTAATAAGATTTTATTTAAAAAGAAAAAGAAGCAAAACCATTGCAGTTCTTTGTGGTCCATCTTTTATTTATTCCTCTCCATAGTTTATATTGTAGGCAACCTGGTTAAACTTAAATATGACTTTGAATACATTTAAAAAGTGCATTTGCAAAACATAAATCCAAACTAGGGTGGATTTATGAAATAGTATTACTCACCCTTCTGGATTACACCAGCTCTTTAGGTCAAGATTTAACCATAAAGGAATGGAAATATAAATTCTCAAAACTAGCCAGTTCCTTAAAATCTATATTTATAAGGGATAAATATTATCTCATAGCTCAGTTTAGCATTTATTTTACTTTAAGTTCAGTAAATATTGAATATTTTGATGATGTCATATTACAGCACAGCTACAGCATAAGGAGAACTCTGGAAAAATGCCTATTAAATTCCTTTAAAATGTATTGCTCTAATTGTTTAAGGAACTGATTATACTTCCAACAAATGCATTTGGACATAAACTACTGGCTTTCCCATTTCAATAGATCATTTTCAGGTAGTTTCATTCCAGAAATGGCACATGCTTTGTCTAGCCTCCTCGCATATCAAGGACAAATCTGGATTTAGAAAAAAAAAACAAAAACTGAAAACTACTCAGTTCAAATCAGAGCCCATTAAAGAAAAGGCTAAGGCAAAAGTACCAAAGTTCACCCTATTCAAGTGCCAATGAATCTGCAAAGGTGCTTTAGAACCATGCAATTACGTTTAAAAAAAAAAAAAAAAAAACAGACTTTTTACTGTAAAGTATACTAAAAGCCACTATCCCCCCTTCATAATAACTACAAATAACTACATATTTGCAATAAGTTTCCCACTTTCTTTTTGCTTCAGTACTTGACTGTTACAGAAAAATTTGTTTCAGAAGCAGGCTTTTTAAATACTTGCAATTACCAAACTGTTTTAACCTTGGAGGAGGTGTTTATTAGGTGAAGTTTATTCCAAGGTCTTAGAAGAATAATGATAAAATACTTTGCAGTTTAAGACATTTTCAGTGACTGCCAAACAAATAACATTTCATTCGTTTGTTGAAGAAAAAGAAGATCCACTGGGAATCACTGAATTTTGCAACTTTCCAATCATATGATTAAATATAATTAAGAAAAAAACAAGACCTCTAACTTAATAACATATCAGTTGTACGGTGGAAAACAGACATGACCTTTACACTAAATAAATTCCAGCTACGTACAACTATTGAAATGATGATAAATTTCTTGCTAACTAACAAGTGCCTTATCACACTAAAAGAAGCCAACGCTAGTGTGTACCTGGGAAAAATGAGGTTTTTAAGGAGAATTCTTAAAATTCTAGATCCATTATTAAAGTTATTGTACACAACTACATGGACATAACTATATATGATTACATAGATGATTAAATTCCTTGAGTCTTTTTCTTACAGAAAAATTAACTTGGCCTGAAATAGAATTTCCCAAAGTAATTCAGTAGAGAAAAGACAGAGAAGTCAGTGGAGACTGGGAGAGAGTAGTCTTTGCCCAAACCCACAGTATAAGTGCACATGTTGGTGCTTGATGGCCATACCCTTAAATCAGGTATTTCAGAGGTGGCTCAGGTAAATCTGCCAAGCAGAAACACAAGTGGGTGTACATTTGTGGTGTCCAGTTGGAAGTAAAACATCAATACCCCTTTCTTTTGTTGGCTTGTGTTTGTTGAAACTTGTGATGGCTTTCCTTTATACCCAAGTTTGGCAGCACAGTTTGAATTACACTGGGGGAGTTATCTTTAACAAACATTCATATAACAGTGGTTAAGTCCAGCACTGTCCATCTGAAAATTCACTGAAGAGAAACTGACAGCTAATAATCATTTTTGCAGAGATATCCCTATTCAAATGAATAAAGAATTTGGGCAGGGAAAAAAAAGTCCCTTTCTCCTGACTTTGGGCCATCATCAAACTTGGATCATGAATTATTCTTTTACCAGTTTGGTTTATGAACCCATTAGCTGACACCTAGTCACCTAGACATTCTTAACGGAAGCACAGGCTTCTTCACCAATTCCAAATGATTTTTCAGGTCTGATAAGTCTACCCTTTTTACCGTATTCAACTGGTGCTCTATTTTGGAAGAACCACTGAAAATTCAAAGTTCTAACTTTTAGGAAAAGGAAGAACAGGTGAAAGATGTAAAAGGGATGGTGATGGAGTTGAGAGTTACTTTAAACTTCATATAAATAAATACTTAATCTTGTTCATAGTATAACTACTGTGCTTTCCATGACTTAAAAGGGGACATCTCCCCCTATTATTGAAACAATTCTCATTTTTTTCAGGCACAGGGCCAACCTGAAATTCCTGAAATAGTACTACAGCCATAATAATGCTGATGCATTATTATGCTGATCCTACAAGAATATCCTAAACTGAACTTCAGATCTACTCTCCCTACAGATTTCCTCATCTCAATAATGTGTAGGAAATCATTAGCCATCTCAATAATATGTAAGAAATCATTAGCCAACTGAAAAGTATAGGTCTTAAAAGAGAAAGAAGGATGATATTGAGTTCTGTGGGCTATAGATTTATAATAGAACCTACATGGAGCTGGAGAAGTCCGGAGAGTTAGCTCTCTATGGAATAAAATAGGCTATCAATTGCGGCTTTCACAGAAAATCAAAATATTATCAATTTATAAGTTGGCCAGAAAAGGATTCATGTCACATCTTCATATATAAAATGGATTCCTTCTAAGCATTAAACTTTTATTAGTCTGGTAGGTCTGAGGGTTTTTAATGGGGGGAAAAAATCTATCATATCTGGAAACTGGACATCACAAATGGAAGTCAAAAATTACTGCAAAAACATTCTGAAAGCAGGGTATGTCCCAGGTAGTAAAGGTTACTGAAAAGCTGCATATTTCCGGAAGCATATTCACTCCACGCCTCTCCCAAGAACGTAGGTGGAGTAGCAAACCAAGAATCAAGGTTCTATTTCTCTATTCATTGATTCTATTAACCAGTCTTTGTTGAGCATGACCTGTGTGCCAGGTAGTTTCAGGCACTAGGAATATAGTGGCAAAACAACTGAAAATTTCTGCCCTCACAGAGCTTTAATTCTATTGGGAAGAGACAATAACAACATATATGGTATGCTAAATGATGACAGGTGCTAAGGACAAAAATAATGAAAGATGAGGGATAGGAAGTATTGGGGGAAGGTTTCAATTACAGATAGGACAACCACTAAGCAGGTAATATTTGAATGAAGACCTGAAGGAGATGAGGACATGAGCCATGCAGATAACTGTAGGGGTTCAGGGAAGACAGAACATTTCAGACAGAGGGAACAACAAGTCCAAAGTTCCTGACAGATTAGCATGACTGGCCAGTGAGGCTCAAGCAGAGTGAAGCAGAGGAAATGAAAAGGAAGACAAGGTCGAAGAGATCATGGCAGATAGTTCATATAGGAAGTAAGAGCAGGTGCAAAGAGATCAGCTAATTAGGAGCCATCTGCAGCAATCTCAGTGAGAAATGATGGGATGAACTAGAGTTGTAGCAGTACTGAATGTGAGATGTAGTGAGATCTCTGAATATATGAATATCTTTAAGGGTAAAATAGAATTTGCCAATTGGTCAGATATTGGGTGTAGAGAAAGACAGGAATCAAGGAAGACTCCAATGTTTCTGGCTCAGGAACTAGAAGAATGGAATTGTCTATTGAGATGAGGAAATCTTTAGGAAGAGTAGATCTGAAGTTCAATTTTAGACATGTCAATTTTGAGAATCCTATTAGCCCTCCGATTAGTTGATTCCAATTAAATAAGGAATTATATCTGTGCTTTTATAAATGCAGATATCATCAATATATTAATGAACTAGTTTGAAACTTTAAACATAGGTCCTCTTCTAAGCTTTATCAACGGCATGCTGGGTACCTTGGGTCTTTCATTCCATAGCTGTTTATCAGTCAGAAAGAGAAGAATTATACAGAACCCTGATTTGGTCAATTAATATTTCTAAGAAAGTATTATATTCAGAACAACTGTGTCGAAGGCAATCAGTTCTCAACCAATCACACATTAAACAAACGTTTATTAAGAGCCTATTATGAATCAGACACTGCCAGGAACTAGAAATATGATAGTGAACAGACATGGTAGTCTCTGTCTACAGATAAATTAATGTAATGAGGGAGACCATATGAAAACAATAATATCACATACATAATGAATTAATCGACAGCAATTATGGTAAGCGCTATAAAGAGAAGTTATACAGCATGGACTTGACACACGATACACTCCCAACACTCTTCCTCTCCAGCAGTAGGGTGTTTTGGGGACAGACTACATCAGCAAAATGGCACATGTGCTCCCAAGGAAATAACATCTCTAAGGATGGTAAAGTAATCAAAACCATCTTAATCTTTAAAAATCTTGAGTGAAAATCCTATGCTCCTATCATTCAATGTTGAATTACCTATACAATGAACTATAATCTCTCTACCTTTCTGGGACCAGGGATTATGTAAAAAAGGTATGGTCTGCATTTGACTGAAATGAAAAACAGAAAACTACACCTGAATTACACTCTATGATAACAACTCACAAAGAACTTCAAGATGAAAATAAGAAAGTCAAAGTAGTCTTAGCTGAGTATAGCAGTATACACACACGAATGAAATTTTAGAGCTATGAAACATATATAATGTTAGGAAGGAGGCAACCCAATACGACCTTCATCTGATAAAAAAGAAATTCAAGCTCAGAAAGACTACATGACTTGCTCAAAGTGAAACAGCTAGTGAGCAGCAAAGTCAAGACTAGACCAAAATCTCCCAACACTTCAGGCTGCACCAGGACAATTCTCACACTGTATTTTTCTATCAGAAAGAAGGAAAAGAAAGAATGAAACAGATTCACTAGTAAAAAGTTTTTGCTTTGGAAGCCTTCTTTTGGAGGATGTTTTAGGAACTAAAATTGTACTTTACAGAGGATTTTTTTCTATACAGGTTATTGATTCTGAGAGAGGGGAACAAGAAACAGTTGCTGTATCCTGGGAGGAAGCCCCAAAAGAGCAAAGAATGAAAAGCTTCAAGAGAAAGCATTACAGATGAGAAGTGGAAATGTGTTATGAAAGCTTTTTTAATTAGAAGAAGAAAATATTAAGTAGCTATCAAACAGAAGAGTTAAACAATTACACCCACTGTAGATATCTATTAGAAAGAGAATTACCCAGTAAATTGAAAATAAAGTATTTAAAAATTAAGTCTCTTTCCTTAATACTACTGTTGGGGCAAGGAGTAAAGCCGAATTACCTTTTTTCTGAGCATTGTTTAAGTTATGAAAGATAAGAAATTCTCCATCAGTTCTAAATGTTTTTAAAGCAGTTGTTTCTGCAAGACTAAGCTACCTAGAAACTCTTGGTGAGGAATAAAAACTTCTCCCCCATTATCAAACAAATTAATTTATGAAACTTCTCCAGTATTAAAAACCCCAAAGGGCTAAAGACATTCAATATTACTTAAAATTATGGAAATAAAAATAAATCCATAAGCCTATAAGCATAAGCCTAAGTAACTAAACTACAAAAAAATCCAATTAACTTCATAAAGACTTGATTACAAGTGGTATGATGTAAGAAATTTTAAAGTATGCCTCAGAAAATGAAAATTCTTCCTCTAACTCTTAAAAGAATCTTTATCCATAAAGGGAAAGGCTATTGGCTTATTGCTCCTTTATAGCTCATCTGCTCTAATTGATTAAAGTGATTTTTTAAAATATTTTCTTTCTGACTCTAGAATTTCTTTCTAACTCTATCTAGAAAAAATAGCAGCCATAAATTCTTTTTCCATCTATAACCACAGAAGAAGACTTTCATCTATCTTTGCTTTTTCTTAAACTCAAAGCTGGGATAATGATTTGGTTTCCCTTATTCTCTCATATTGTAAGATATTATATTCAACTTACTTCAAACCTTTTAATAAGATACAGAGATCTATGTAAGATCCTCATTTGCTCACTGCTATATTCATGGTACCTAAAACAGTGCCTGACATAAGCTATTCATTCAAATAACACTGGTTGAGTTGAATTGATTTGAATTAAATTATAGACTATAAGAGGTTTATCTTAACATTATCTTGTTTGTGAAAGTGAAATACATTGGAATCATCACATAATGATGACAATGAGAGACCAACAACTGCATTATAATCAAAGTCTTTGTATTACATAATTGCCTTATGTCACAGAAGATTTGCCTGGAGAATATCTCTGAATCTGTATGTAAAAGAAAAGCTCCGTTATGAGATTAATGAAACCCCAGGTATTTGTGTAATGCTTAACAATTTACAAAGCATTTTCATACATATGCATATACACATGTATGTATATAAATACATGTATGTATATAAATATGTGACATTATAAATACATTGTATACTATATTTACATATATGTTTTATATACCATACATATGTAATAGGCATTATTATCCACTCTTTATTGATAATGAGACCAAAGCTCTAGGAAACCGAGTGTCTTGTCACTAAGAGGCAACAGAGTCAAAGTAAACTCGGGCCTCTAAACTCCAAACTCAGATGAACCTTCTACTTTCAGCTGGATATTTATTTTTTTTCTTTTTCTTTTTTTTATTATTATTATATTTAAAAGATTGCAGGTTTATACTTGAAATACAGTAGTCCCCTTATTCACGGGGATACATTCCAAGACCCCCAGTGAATGCCTGAAGGCATGGATAGTACTAAACCCTATCTATACTATGTATTTTTCCTGTATATAAAACCTAATAAAGTTTAATTTGTAAATTAGGCACAGTAAGGGACTAACAACAATAATTAATCATAGAATAAATATAACAATTTACTGTAATAGTTATATGTGTGTGACGACTCTCTCAAAATATCTTACTGTACTGTACAGTGAGTAACTGAAACCATGAAAAGCTAAACTGTGGATAACCTTGGGGGGATTACCATAAGAGCAACTTTCCTCATTGTTTTAATAATCTCTTTTTTATTTCATTTAATTTTTTGAGGCAGGGTTTCAATCTGTCACCCAGACTGAAGTGCAGTAACATGATCAGAGATCACTGCAGCCTCGACCTCACAGGCTCAAGTGAGCCTCCTACCTCAGCCTCCTGAGTTCTGGGACCACAGGCATGCACCACCACGCCCGGCTGGTTTTTTTTTTTTTTTTTTTTTTTGTAGAGATGGGGTCCCATTATGTCGCCCAGGCTGGTCTTGAACCCTAGGCTCAGGCAATCCACCTGCCTCGGCCTCCTAAAATTCTGTGATTACAGGCACAAGCCACTGCACCTGGCCAAAACCTCCCTCTTGACAGCGAATGAGTAATAAGTCACACAAAATCTCACAAGAGATCTTGGCATATGGACACTGTGGAAACATATCTCTTGGCTGTCATTTTTGGGTACCTGAGTTTATTATCTCTCTAAAATATTTTACTATTAAATAGTATATAAATTGAGCTTTATTTCTAATTCCTTATAAAAGCCAAAATTATAGCAACATGGATCAATGAAACAATGCCCCAGTAGTGAAATAAGAGGTGCCCTGCATTCATGTCAACAAAAAAGAAAAGAAGAAATAGAATTATTTATTCCTTATCCCAGCCAACACCATGCCCATTGGCCATTCAAAGTGCTAAGGCTAAAGAATGGCACTCCAGGATCAAGCATCTTGCCCTGCTCTTGTTTCCCTGGGTCAGTACTACATACAGTCAGCCATGCCTCACCTGGCTGTTTCCTTCCACTCCATCTCCTGCCCATCCACGGCCAGCAGCTCATCCAGTTCCGTGAAGAGCTGAGGGGGAGCTGGGCTGTCATCCTCCTCTCCCAAGATGAATCGGATGCGTTCTGCAGCAGGAGAGACTGCAGAAGTGAAAATACTGTGGTTAAACATTGGCTGGACAACCCTGAGGAAAGTGGAGCTCCGGGCTCTTCCTCTCTCCCCAAGGTTACTGGGCTTCCCTTCCACATTTTCAGTGGACATCTTTCTTGTTAAGCCTCCCAAATCCCCAATCTAAAGCCAAAAAGAAATCAAAGCCCTTCTCTATTCCTTTGGTTCTGAACTGTATCTTGGTTCTCCTCCACTCTCCAGAAGGCCAGCACTCCAATTCTGTGTGATGTGTCACAAAGAACCTTTAGCCCTCAGATGAGCTGAGGTCTAACCACTCACTTCCCCTCCTTCTCCACTTATGACTCATCCAAAATTATAAGACAAAAGCCAACTTGAACCAGTCACTTTTTCATACAGCAGTGGGAGGGGCAACAAAGCACCCCAATCCTGAGATCCCCCAAGTCCCCACCTCCCACCCACCCTCCCTCTGTCCAATGCCTAAAGCTCATGTCCTTGCAGGCTTCTCCCTGCCAATAACTGGCTAACTGCAAAGTTGATGAAGGAATATTTAACAAGATGGGCCCTCTTCTTTACAGAATGGTAGTACCCAAAAATGTTTAGTCACACTTCAATGCACTTGAAAAACAAGCCCAAGTAAAATATTGTACACTTGAGGGAGAGAGAAAAAAAAAACATTTTTCAACACACTCAAGCACATAATTGAATGCCCTACTAGCTCCTTTTGACCCTATCTCCTGAAAATCATGTAATGAAAAATTAACTAGAATTTCCCCCAGGTCATGGGTTACTCCCTTTCAAAAAAAAAAAAAGAAGAAGAAGAAGGAGAAAAGAGAGAGAGAGAGAGAAAGAAAAGCAGTTGGAAATTGATGGTCATGTTACAAATTTAAGGCCCACAAATACTCCTCAAAATCCCTGGGTAAAACCAACAATGTTATATACATGTGAATGCAGTTCAAGTACACACAAATATATTTATTATGGATAGACAGATAGACACACACACACATGCATATATAAATTTGTGGAAATATATGTACACAAACGACCCAATAAAACCAAAAAATTCCTACCATCTTAAAACTATTATAATACAGGACAGAATAAAATTCCATGGATCAAAATTTATTTAGTACAAATAAACCCATGAAAAATATTCAACCTAATTAAAAATTGAAACTAATCATTAAAATAAAATGTGTTTTACCTATTAAAATGTCAAAAAATGGCGAGGCGCAGTGGCTTACACCTATAATCCCAGCACTTTGGGAGGCAGAGGCGGGCAGATCACCTGAGGTCAGGAGTTTGAGAGCAGCCTGGCCAACATGGTGAAACCCTGTTTCTACTAAAAAAATACAAAAAATTAGCCAGGCGTGGTGGCGTGTGCCTGTAATCCCAGCTACTCGAGAGGCTGAGGCAGGAAAATAGCTTGAACCTGGGAGAAAGAGGTTGCAGTGAGCCGAGATCATGCCATTGCACTCCAGCCTGGGTGACAGAGCAAGACCCTGTCTATAAATTAATTAATTAATTAATTTAATTTAATGTCAAAAATGAAAAAAAATAATGATAATCCCAACGTGGGCAAGGGTTTGGGAATCATGCACTCAGCACTTCTTAATTTATGTTACTGGTAGGAGCCTAAATGGAAACATCTCTCTAAAGGGAGATGTTTGAAGGACATGAAAATTTCTGGAGGGACATGAAAATTTTTAAATAGTGTATATATCCTGTGAGCCAAGAATTCTTGTACTAGAAATACATTCATTCTAAATAAATAAGAATTATCTCAAAGGTTTAGTGACAGAGGTGATCATTCTAGCATTGTTTATGACTGAGAAAACAGAAAAATCCTAAACGTCCAAAAAAGCAAGATTGGTTAAATAAAGTATGGTACAACTATACAATAAAATACCATGCAATCATAAAATATGAAGTCAAAGTAGCTGGCCTTTTGTGACATGTATACCATATAAAATTAAATTAAAAATAAAAATAATACACATTAAATGATCCCATTTTAGTAAACAAACAATAAATATGTATTTCTATAAAATAAAGCTAGGAATTGAGGCAGCCCTCACTGTGCTCAGTCTGATATGTGTGCATTTCAGTTACCACAATTTAGGTTAAATAACATAGTCCCTAACAATACAGTTCAAATTTCAGTTAACATGGTATATTAAAAGTAATTTCATAAAGTACAAACTTTGCAGCTAGCTCTTCAGTCCATAACATGTGTGCATAATGATCATTGACCAATCATGGGGTGCTTCTTTAAAATATGTCAGTGATTGATCACTGCATGTTTGTTATTCAGTTCACACACAGACAGCAAAGTGTGTAGCTGTGTTGCCTTCTTGTCTCCCAAAGATAAATGCATGTGACATGGATAATCAAAGAGGGAACTGGCCAATAAGAATGAAGGCAATGTACAGAAACGAAAATTAATACTATTGAAGTAAAATTTGTATCAAACGTAAATGGAGAAGATGTAGCTAACCATGGAATGTAAATGATGCTGCCATTCACCATTGAAAGACTCTGTATATGCAGTCAGAGGAACTTAGTGAAGGTGAATTAATCAACATGAACAAGGAAAGTGATTGTGATGAAAAGGATGATGATGTCCTAGAGAAAGTGATACTGGCTAAAAACTTCACATTCAAGGAATTTTAGGAGACATTTCTTGACATGGAAAGCACACAGGATAAAATGTAAGCTGATCCACATTTAGAGAGCATGACAGTTTGTCTACGCATTGAAAAAAATTCATGCTCTGTATCATAAGTTGTACAACAGTAAGAAGGCAAGCACTATTCAAACTACTCCTGATAAGACTGTACAATGAAACAACTTTAATATCAATATTTCTAATGTTTTAAATTACTGTGTACTGAATAAATATTAGTTTTACCTTTTTTCATTTCCCTATACCTTTATAGCTAACAAGAAGAGAGATTGTAGTGATTTAAAAATTTTTAAGGTCAAAGAGCAATAGTAACTGTTTTCATTGATTATTAGGATTCCTTTGCATAATTTCAGTTTGCAAAGTCTTTTTTTACAGTCATGCACTACAGTACAAAGCAAGGACTTCTGTATATACAGGCATATTTAAATACACAGGTACACTTTCAGTGTTATATGGTTTATTTCTAGGGCTTCTGTTTCTTATGTTCACTTTTCTATAAATTCCAAAGTGTTTATAATTCACTCATGTATTCCATTCAGCAAATATTTACTGAGCACTGTCTATGCTCTTAATTGGCTTAACAGGCTTTATCTTCAGCCTCTGACAAAAAGATCTCTGATCTTACAGAGTTTACATGTATGTAGGGAAAATAAATATTAACTAAGTAATTTATTCTTTAAATAAATAAGTAAATTAGCACATAAACCAGTACCGGAAAAAAATCTGCTAAATATAAGTGTATGCAGAACATTAAAATAAGGTAATTGAGTACATACTGATACAAGGTACAATGAATACGTTTCACTTTGTGATTAGAAATTTTTTTTTTTTTTTTTTTTGAGACGGAGTCTCACACTATTGCCCAGGCTGGAGTGCAGTGGCGCTATCTCAGCTCACTGCAAGCTCTGCCTCCCGGTTTCACGCCATTCTCCTGCCTCAGCCTCCCGAGTAGCTGGGACTACAGGCACCCGCCACAGTGCCCAGCTAATTTTTTGTATTTTTAGTAGAGATGGGATTTCACCATGTTAGCCAGGATGGTCTCGATCTCCTGACCTTGTGATCCCCCCTCCTCGGCCTCCCAAAGTGCTGGGATTACAGGCATGAGCCACTGCACCTGGCCTGAAATTTCTTAATATCCTTAGTAGAAAATAATCTAAAGTTCCAGGACTTTAATGTAAAAATATTTGCAATGCCTTTCCAATCATGAAATGGGAAGTCTAATTATTTTAGGCAATCAGGAGGGCATGAAAATGAAGAAATGATGGGCAGAATTTGGAGTCTGGACAATACTTCTAAGGAGTAGTGTGTTCACATTACCAAAAGTTTAGTCATTTTTTTCATTGTAGTGGTTCTGAAACTAGGAATCACAAATATAAATCACTTTTCATCAACATTCAACATCAAAGATCCCTAAATCAGAACTAGCTTTAATATTTTTTAACTTTTATTTTAGATATAGGCATACATGTGCAGGTTTGCTATATAGGTAAATTGTGTGTCACAGGGGTTTGGTGTACAGATTATCTGCCACCTAGGTAATAAGAATAGTACCCAATAGGTAGTTTTTGATCCTCACCTTCCTCCCTCCCTCCACTTCACGCAGGCCCCTGTATCTGTTCCCTTCTTTGTGTCCATACGTACTCCACAAAATTAGCTTTTAGAAGGGAGAAGTCTCGAGTTAGATAATCAACCTTTTGTCCATTTCTAAAGATGTGATGTAGGTTTGTCTCCACCTCTAACAGAAAAAAAATAAATTGGTCTCCTGCCTAAAAAACAGCATAGATAGTACATACCCCTGCTCGGCTCTACTCCACAGAGCATTACTCTGTAGTCTGGCATTCTCAATTTAGCAAAACGTGAATCACTACTCATTAGACAGCAACTCAGTGGTGACTTCTGCAAAATGGAATGGAAGAAGGTTGTAACACTACCTCCAGGTCTTCCTCTCTAGGTACCATGCCTAACCCCTTTCACAGGTTGTCTTATTTATTACATAGAGGCACCTGAGCAACCAGTATATCAATTTTGGGGGATTAAAATTCCAAAATCATGTGTCATAAACTAGTTTGCAACTCCAGGAAGTTTCTACTGGTGCTGTACTGGGCTCAGAGCCAAGAGACTTGGGGTGCATAAGACTTAGCGAGACACCAGCTTGGGCAGCCAAGAAAGTGCTTGCACCACCTCTCCCCCAACTCCAAGCAGTGTAGCTCTGGGAGAAACTCCTTCCTTCTGGTTGAAGAGAGTAGAGGGAAGAGTAAAGAGGACTTTATCTTCCAACTTGGATACCAGCTTAGCCACAGTAGGTTAAGATACTAGGCAGAGTCTTAAGGCCCCAATTCCAGGCCCTAGCTCCCAGATGACATTTTTAGACATACCCTGGGCTAAAGGGAACCTCCTGCTTTGAAAGTAAGGACCCAGTCTTGGCAAGATTCATCACCTGCTGACTAAGAGACCTTGGGCCTTGAATAAACATCAAGGGTACCCAGGCAGTACTTGCCATGGACCTTGAGTGAGATCCAGAGCTATGCTGGCTTCAGGTGTGACCCAGTGCATTCCCAGTTGTGGTGGCTATGGGGAGAAGTGCCTGCTGGATGAAAGGAGAGGGAAGAATGAAGGTGACTTTGTCTTGCAGCTTGGGCACCAGCTCAGCCACAGTGGAGCAGAGTACCAAGCAGGCTCCTATGATCCCCAAGTCCAGGCCTTCGCTCTTAGACAGCATTTCTGGACCTGCCCTGGGCCAGAGAAGAGCCCACTTCCCTGAAGGTAGAAACCCAGGCCTGGCAGCATACACCATAAGCTGACTGAATAGCCAGCTTGAGCCTTGACTGAACGTCAGCAGTAGCCAGGCAAGGGGCAGTGGTGGCCATGCAGAGAGACTCCTTCTGCATCAGGAAAGGGAAAGAAAGAGTGTAAAGGACTTTGCTTTGCAGCTTGGGTGCCAGCTCAGCAGCAGTAGAATAGAGCACCTAACAGATTCCTAAAGTTCCCGGCTCCAGGCCCTGGTTCCTGCATGGCATTTCTGTACCTGCCCTCAGCTCACTGCCCTGAAGGGAAGGACACAAGCCTGGCTGGATTCACCACATGCTGACTGAAGAGCCCTTGGACCTTGTCTGAACATTGGTGGTAGCCAGGCAATGGTCACTGTGGGCCTTGGGTGAGATCCAATGCTGTGTTGACTACCAGTCTGACCCAGTGTAATCCCAGTAGTAATGACTACAGGGGTACTTGTGTCACACCACCCCCAGCTCCAGGTAGCTCAAATGGAAAGAGAGACTCCTTCTGTTTAGAGGAAAGTAAGAGAACAAGAGTCTCTGCCTGGTAATCCAGGGAATGCTCTCAGATCTTATCACAACCACAAAGGTGGTACACCTACCAGCATGTAAGAGTCACAGCATTACTAGGTTTATGGTGCTGCCTAACGCAGATATGGCTGCAGTGACCAAAGTCATAGATCACAACAATCAATTCCCTTTGAATGCTTGAAAAGCATTCCCAAGACGCTACAAACAAGCCCAGACTGTAAAGACTACAATAAATACCTAACTCTTCAATGCTCAGGCATTGACAAATATCTACAAGCATCAAGACTATCTAGGAAAACATTACCTCACCAAACAAACTAAATAAGGTACCAATGACCAATCCCAAGTAACAGAGACATATGACCTTTCAGACAGAGAATTCCAAATAGCTGTTTTGCAGAAGCTCAATGAAATTCAAGATAACACAGAGAAGGAATTCAGAATCCTATCAGATAACTTTAACAAAGAGAATGAAATAATTTTTAAAAATCAAGTGGAAATTCTGGAGCTGAAAAATTCAATTAACATACCAAAGGATGCATCAGAGTCTCTCAACAGCAGACTTAAACCAGCAGAAGAATTAGTGAGCTCGCAGACAGGCTATTTGAAAATACACAGTCAGAGGAGACAAAAGAAAAAAGAATGAAACACACCTATGAGATCTAGAAAACAGCTTCAAAAGGGCAAATCTAAGGGTTATTGGCATAAAGAGGAGGGAGAGAAAGATTGGGATAGAAAGTTTATTCAAAGCAATAATTTAAAAAGTAGAAAAACTTCAAATAAAAAACCTAACAATGCATCTTAAAGAACTATTACAGAAAAGCAAAATAAAACCAAACCCAAAATTAGTAGAGGAAGAAAAATAATAAAGATCAAAGCATGAATAAATGAAATTTTAAAAAAGCAATACAAAAGATCCATGAAACAAAAAGCTGGTTGTTTGAAAAGATAAACAAAAATGACAAACCTTTAGCCTAAGAGAAAAAAAGAGAAAACCCAAATAAATGAAATCGGAGATGAATAGGCAGACATTACAACTGATACCACAGAAGTTCAAAGGATCATTATAGACTACTATGGCAACTATATGCCAATAAATTGAGAAACTTAGAAGAAATGGACAAATCTTAGACGCATTCAGCTTACCGAGATTGAACCAAGAAAAGACTCAAAACCTGAATAGACTAACAACAAGTAATTAGATTAAAGCCATAATAAACGGTCTCCTAGCATAGAAAAGCCTGGGACCAATGGTTTCACAGCTGAATTTAAAGAATAACTAATGCCAATCCTACCCAAACCATTTCTTTTCTTTTTTTTTTTTTTTTATACTTTAAGTTCTAGGGTACATGTGCACAATGGGCAGGTTTGGTACATATGTATACATGTGCCATGTTGGTGTGCTGCACCCATTAACTCATCATTTACATTAGGTATATCTCCTAATGCTATCCCTCCCCACTCCCCGCACACCACAACAGGCCCCAGTGTGTGATGTTCCCCTTCCTGTGTCCAAGGGTTCTCATTGTTCAATTCCCACCTATGAGTGAGAACATGCAGTGTTTGGTTTTTTGTCCCTGTGACAGTTTGCTAAGAATGATGGTTTCCAGCTTCATCCATGTCCCTGCAAAGGACATGAACTCATCCTTTTCTATTGCTGCATAGTATTCCATGGTGTATATGTGCCACATTTTCTCAATCCAGTCTATCATTCATGGACATTTGGGTTGGTTCCAAGTCTTTGCTATTACAAATAGTGCTGCAATAAACACACGTGTGCATGTGTCTTTATAGCAGCATGATTTATAATCCTTTGGGTATATACCCAGTAAAGGGATGGCTGGGTCAAATGGTATTTCTAGTTCTAGATCCCTGAGGAATCACCACAGTGTCTTCCACAATGGTTGAACCAGTTTACAGTCTCACCAACAGTGTAAAAGTGTTCCTATTTCTCCACATCCTCTCCAGCATCTGTTGTTTCCTGACTTTTTAATGATCGCCATTCTAACTGGTGTGAGATGGTATCTCACTGTGGTTTTGATTTGCATTACTCTGATGGCCAGTGATGATGAGCATTTTTTCATGTGTCTTTTGGCTGCATAAATGTCTTCTTTTGAGAAGTGGCTGTTCATATCCTTTGCCCACTTTTTGATGGGGTTGTTTGTTTTTTTCTTGTAAATTTGTTTGAGTTCTTTGTAGATTCTGGATATTAGCCCTTTGTCAGATGAGTAGATTGCAAAAATTTTCTCCCATTCTGTAGGTTGCCTGTTCACTCTGATGGTAGTTTCTTTTGCTATGCAGAAGCTCTTCAGTTTAATTAGATCCCATTTGTCAATTCTGGCTTTTGTTGCCATTGCTTTTGGTGTTTTAGTCATGAAGTCCTTGCCCATGCCTATGTCCTGAATGGTATTGCCTAGGTTTTCTTCTAGGGTTTTTATGGTTTTAGGTCTAATATTTAATTCTTTAATCCATCTTGAATTAATTTTTGTATAAGGTGTAAGGAAGGGATCCAGTTTCAGCTTTCTCCATATGGCTAGCCAGTTTTCCCAGCACCATTTGTTAAATAGGGAATCCTTTCCCCATTTCTTGTTTTTGTCAGGTTTGTCAAAGATCAGATAGTTGTAGATGTGTGGTATTATTTCTGAGGGCTCTGTTCTGTTCCATTGGTCTATATCTCTGTTTTACCTACCCAAAACATTTCTAAAAATAGAGGAGGAAAGACTACTTTCAAACTCATTCTATGAGACTAATATTACCCTGATACCAAAACCAAAGGCAAATCAAAAAAGGAAAACTACAGGCCAATATCCTTAATGAACACTGATGCAAAAATTCTCAACAAAATACTAGCAAACCAAATTCAACACACATTAAAAAGATCATTCATCATGACCAAGTGAAATTTATCCCAGGGATGCAAGAATAGTTCAATATATGCAAATCAATTAACATGATACATCATATCAACAGAATGAAGGACAAAAACCATATGATCATTTCAATTGATGCTGAAAAAGCATTTGATAAAAATCAACATTCTTTCATGATAAAAACCCTCTAAAAACTGGTTACAGAAGGAACATACCTCAATATAATATTAATAGAATAACAGACCTACATCTAGTATCATGCTGAATGGCAAAAAACTGAAAGTCTTTCCTCTAAGATCTAAAACAAGACAAGGATGCCCACTTTCACCAGTTATTCAACATAGTACTAGAAGTCCTAGCAAGAGCAATCAAACAAGAGAAGAAATAAAGGGCATTCAAGTTGGAAAGGAGGAACTCAAATTAACCTTGTTTGCAAATAATATAATCTTATATTAGGAAAAACCTAAAGATTCTACCAAAAAGCTATTAGAACTAATAAATTCAGTTAAGTTGCATGATACAATATCAAGCATACAAAAATCAGTAGCATTTCTATATGCCAGCAGTGAACAATCTGAAAAATAAATCAAGAAAGTAATTCCATTTATAATCATTACAAATAAAATAAGATACTTAAGAACAGACTTAGCCAAGAAAGTGAAAGATCTCTACAATGAAAACTATACAACACTGATGCACGAAATTGAAGACATAACAAAATGGAAAGATATTCCATGTTCATGAATTAGAAGAATCAATATTGTTAAAATGTCCATACTACCTAAAGCAATCTACAGATTCAATGCAATCTCTATCAAAATATCAATGACATTCTTCACAGAAATAGAAAAAAATGATCCTACAATCTATACGGAACCATAAAAGACCCAGAACAGCTAAAGCCATCCTTAGCACAAAGAACAAAACTGGAGGCATCACATTATCTGACTTCAAATTTTACTATAGACCTATAGTAACCAAAACAACAGAGTACTGCCATAAAAATGACACATAGACTAATGGAACAGAATAAATAGAAAACCCAGAAACAAACTCATACATCTACAGTGAGCTCATTTTTTATAGAGGTGCCAAGAACATACATTGGGGAAAAACAGTTTCTTCAATAAATGCTACTAGGAAAACTGGATATTAATATGCAGAAAAATAAAACTAGACCCTTATCTCTCACTATATACAAAAATCAAATCAAAATGGATTAAAGACTTAAATTTAAGACCTTAAACTATGAAACTACTACAAGAAAACATTGGGGAAACTCCAGGATATTGGACTGGGCAAAGGTTTCTTGAGTAATACCCCATAAGCACAAACAACCAAAGCAAAAATGGAGAAATGGGATCGTATCAAGTTAAAAAGCTTCTGCACAGCAAAGGAAACAATCAACAAAGTGAAGAGACAACCAAAAGATGGGAGAAAGTATTTGTAAACTATCCATCTGACAAGGAATTATTAATCAGAATATATAGGGAGTTAAAAACAACTCAATAGGAAAAATCTAATAATCTAGTTTAAAATGATCTCAATAGATCTAAAAAGATCTCAATAGATATTTCTTAAAATAAGACATATAACTAAGAAACGGTACATGAAAAGGTGCTCACCATCACTGATCATCAGAGAAATGCAAATCAAAACTACAATGAAATCATATCACCCAGTTAAAATGGCTTTTATCCAAAAGACAGGCAGTAATGAATGCTGACAAGGATGTGGAGAAAAGGGAGCCCTCATATACTGTTGGTGGGAATGTATAGCCGCTATGGAGAACAGCGTGGAGGTTTCTCAAAAAAACAAAAACAAAACTACCATAAGATCCAGCAATCCCACTGCTAGGTATATGCTCAAAAGAAAGGAAATCAGTATATCGAAGAGATATCTGTACTCCCATGTTTACTGCAGCATTATTCATATTAGCCAAGATTTGGAAACAACCTAAGTGAGCATCAACAGATGAATGGATTTTTAAAATGTGATATATACACACAATGGAGTACTATTCAGCCATGAAAAAACAATGAGATCCAGTCATATGCAATAAGATGGATGGAACTGGAGGACATTTTGTTAAGTGAAATAAGCCAGGCACAGAAAGATAAATTTTGCACATCCTCACTTATTTGTGGAAACTAAACATTAAAACAATTGAACTCATGGAGATAGAGTAGAAGGATGGTTATCAGAGGCTAAAAACGGTAGTTGGTGGGAGCAGGTGGGGTGGGGGATGATTAATGAGTACAAAAATATAGTTAGAATAAATAAGGCCTAGTATTTCATAGCACAATAGGGTGACTACAATGAATAATAATTTATTGTACATTTTAATATAACTAAAAGAGTATAATTGGAATTTGTAACACAAAAAAATAATAAATGCTTGAAGTGATGGATACCCCATTTGCCCTGATGTGATTATTATGCATTGTATGCCTGTATCAAAATATCTCATGTACCCCATAAATATATATACCTATTATGTACCCATAAAAATAAAAAATAAAAAGAAGAAAAGATAATACACAGTAGGGGAAATGTTATGGATAAAACTATAATAAGCAATAACTAATATTTTTGAATGGTTACGCTATCCCAGGCAATGTGTTAAATGTTTTCCATTTGTTATATCATTAATTTTACACAAGTCTATGAAATAGCTACTTTTATTACTTCCTTACGTTACTCTTATAGACAGGGAAAATGCATCTTAAGAGGGTAAGGGACTTCCTCAAGATAACACAACTACTAAGTGATATGACTTCAAACCCATTTGTGTTGTTTCTAAGCCCATTTGTTAGCTGCCACGCTCTAATGGTTAATCTCATTTTTTAAAAGAATTAAAGGAAAACACGATCAGATTGCTATATAAACAATATAGGCAGTAAATGTATTAGATTTCAGAAGACACCAAAATCACAGTGGCATATGAAATAGTCAGAAAGTAAATTAATTGAAATTTGTTCATTATTCACCAAAAGGCATTTTGTGAATGTACCCTTTTGGTTTTGGTATAGGATGCATCCCACTGTGGCCACCCTGCAGGCTACCAAAAAAATTGTTTTAATAGAAATAATGATCACAATGAAGAATTCCTGCTGAGCATGACAAGTCTACATATAAATTCCCTTAAACAAGTTAAATGAGGACTTCTGGATTTCACATTTTCTTCTTAGCAGAGTCCACAATCTGGTACAATCTCAGCTTTCAAACCAAAGTATAAAAAGAAACAACTATTTTTAAGTGATTAATGTACTATTCTCAACTGGTTTACATAGTTATCATTTTAAGTATTCATTTCTGTTTTTCATTGTGAGACAAAAGTTTGTAGGTAGATATCATGGTTGTTAAAACTTCCACAATTTATGTATTAAATATATCACAGTAGTTTTGTTTCCCCTAGAAAAAGACATCATTTTATACCTATGTCATGCTGTACAATAGCTCAGGTGCTCAGACCTAACCCAAATGGCTCCAACAGCTGCCTAGAGAATGCAGCTAATCTTCACAATCTTTCAAAGAGGCAGCTTTTTACTCTTTTTCAGAGATGATAATAGATAAGGCACTTTACAAATGCTTCGCATGAATGACAATCTCATTGAATCCTCAAAACAAACCTGTTAGGTAGATTGTATTACTATCACCATTTTACACATGAGAAAACTGAGGCTTGGAGATGCATGTAAATTGCCTAATGATTCACAGGCACCCCAAGCAGCCCTCCCTGAGAACCCATGTTATCATGCTGACCCTTTGTTGACCAGATGAAGGAATGAGGCTCAGAGAGGTTCTGCAAATTACTCAGTGTCATACAGTAAGTAGCAGAGTTAGGATCAAACTTAGGTCAACTATTTCTAAGTCTAATGTTGTGGTGTTACACCTTTTCTCATCCTTATAAACTTGAAGCATACAATGTATCAAAGGACTGTCACGGTGGTGTATTTATCATCTGAAACAGCCCCCTAAGTAAGTCCGATAGATATCATTTTCCATTCATATTCCCCAGAAAGTAGAAACTCAGGCAAAGCTTATGTGCTAATGTTTATTGGGATGTGCAATTTCAGGATATCAAGAATAAGGGAAAGGATATCAATAAATTCCAGGGTATCAAGAATAGGGAAGAAGGGGCATGAGGCATGGAGGGAGGCTAAGTAGACATAAGGTAGTGCATTCTTATTAATAATAATTACCAGACCACTGTAACACTCTAAAAACACACGTAAACATATATATAAAATCCTCAAACTTCATTTTCACCTTTATAAATAAAAGAAATGAGAATAACTAAATGAATGCATTTTAAATGAATGAATTTTTCCAACATTTATAAACATATAAATGTTTAAAACACACACACATACACACAAACATACACACACACTGTGGTGGTCATCTGTTAGTAACCACCTTTAAGCTCTTTTTCTAATGACAGCATCCCATTTTCTTCTGGAGAACCATCTTTATACTTGTATAACCATTTGGTTCAATCCACACCCTATGACCCAAGTCTGAGCAATGAGAATATCACAACTTCTTGCCACAGCAATTCATTTCTGAGTGGGCAGTTGACCTGATACAGGCGAAACAGAGTAAATAAATGTCAGCCTTTTGCTAGAACTACTAAGAAATAAATCATTATGCTTAGAGGCTAAAATGGCAATAAAAGCTATGAAGTACAGATGGCCATCTTGCAACTCTAAGGGAAGAGTCTACCTAAGAATAAATTAAACATGTAATAACTCAGAAGCAAGGCAGATGTAGGTTTCATGCCTAGATCCACCCATGCCTGAAGTCAACTATGTTTCAATCACACTTGACAATTACAATTTAAATTAAAAGCGAAATTGTTTTAAAGCAATCTGAGCTAAATTTTCTGTTATTTGCAACCAACAGTCCTGATATACCCTCCTATTATTCCATTTTAACAGGTTAAAGTAGAGCTAATTTCCATGTGTTAAGTGTATCACCAAATTAATTGCATTGAACAAACTTTTTTTTAATGGAATCCAACTTTTGGAGAGATGTGTACAAGTTACCTAGATTTTCTTCATGCCTTAACATACCTTTACCCCAACCAATCCAGAAAATTACCATCAATTTACATGTTAGCAGGCTATAGACAAGTAGACAGTTACTTTTTCAAATTAGCTAAGAAACTTAAACAGCCAAATAGTATTCATTAAAATAGATAATTTTAAACATATTTAGGTATCCATGTATTAATAAGCTCCCACTCAAGAAAAGCTGTCAATTATCACAAATTATCCTTAATATGCCATGATATTATTATTCAGCTGTAGAGAGTCAACAGCATTAAGAGCCTGAGTTTCATAATATTATCAAACTACCTTAGTTAGGAGCAGAGTAAATTCAATTTCAGCCAGCAAGTGGTGATAAAAACTAGAGTTTACTCAGACATTTTTAAGAAATATCTGTACCGTAGCTTTTTATCTTAAAAATGTAGAAAAATAATTTACCTAGGGTTTACATTACAAAAATGTTACACGGATTCAGGTCATATTTATAAGATACTTAGAATTCTTTAGAACATAAAGGTAGTACTCCTTGTATTCTATAACTTACTCTGTGTAGTTCTTTCCTAACTTCTGCCAAAGCAGTGGGTCAAAAAATTAAAACTAGAATTTCTGTCAGTGATGTAAATATGTATCTTTCTTTTTAAAATGCTGCTAAGCCATTCTCAAAGGGGTAGTTTCAATGATGGTACAGCAGTAAAGTAAGTTTGGTCCATGAAATTCCACGTTTAAAAAATTATTGGCCCACAGCCTTTTTGGTCTGCTGCTTCTTTTATTAATTATCCCAATCATATTAATTGTAATTATATTAAGCATATTATTAATATTATTTCAATATTCCAAGACTATCAGAGAGAAAAGTAAAATTCAAATCAATCATTTGGTTTTTAGCAGCCTCAATGGTGACCTAAACTAAGTAACTAAACTAATGATGAAACTAAACATTTTGACTTTTTCCAAATTTTACCTTCCATGACACCATTTTCCTCACTTAATCCAAGTTTGCATGGTATTCATGAGGCTTTGAGAAGAAATGGGTTCACAGAAACGGTAATCACCCAATTGCTCCATCTGCATATCATAAGACTGCATTCCCCCTAAATAAATTAACATCCCAAGAATTTGCTGGGTCCCCAAGGGATGTTTCACACATATTGATTCTTTTGGCTACAGCCCTCTGTTGATGCCCTCTAACTGCAAAAAAAAAAAGAGCACCTGGAAGGGGTACCGCATCACAGACACCATCATCAGAGTCAAGCATGAAACTCTCAATACTCTGCCAAGGATGTCAACTCCCAGCGTTCCCAAGGAGGCGATACTTGGGATGCCAAAACAACACAGTAGTGAAAACAAAACCAGGAGACAAAGAAGTCTAGATGGACATAATGGATAACAGGAATTTTGGGGGTAAGTACAGAGTTCAGAACATTGTGCTGTCCTGATTGAGACCCAAATTATGTCTTTTGACACATATCACATGCCAGAGAATTTCCAGAAGAAAAGCTAAGTGAGGACTCAAAAAAGAGGAATTCATACAACCACATCCATTCGCCCACATTTAACCACCAGGGCATATCTGCCTTGTTAAAATTACAAGGTACCCAGTGCCTTAAGTATCTAAATAATCATTACTTCTAGTTGTTGTGTTTAGCTTCTTGTAGTCTTTTGTTCAGATCAAATTACTTTCCCCAAAAACCCAGCTATACCCAGATCCTTCCTTTAGTGAATAAAAAAATTTTCTTGTTGTTTGTTTATTCCAGTTATAAATGAGTTTCTTGCACTTGCAACAACAGGCTTATTAATTTATACAATATGTATAGAAAAAAAAACCACCAGAAGGACATACACTAAATGTTAACAATTATTATCCTTAAGTGGAAGAATTACTGATGATTGTCATTTTCCTTGTTTTCTTTATGTGCAAGTTCTAAATTTTCTAAAATTAGCATTAATATCATATTTATAAGGAAAACAAGCCAATTAAGGTTTTTTAGTTGCTAAATTGAGAATAGTCATGTCAAATTAGTGCCACACACTTCCTTACAATATTTGAAACTGCAGAATCTCAATTATCTTTCTCAAAAAAATGTTCAACACAAACATAATCTTACAGTACTTGCCTTTACTGCTGTGTAGGGACTAGAATAGCCAGTTCTGAACCAGGACTGGCCATGGTTCTGAACGCTACTTAACTGAGAAGCCACAAAAGCCAAAAAATAATCCCATGGGCATAGAACAATGGGGATGAGGGTGAAGGGAATTTCAAGCAAGTTGCATGGAAAGAAAGGACACTTTCTATAAACAGAACAGAAAACACTTATTAATTGAAATGGTAAAGAATATGGCTACCCAGCAACCTTTTCCTGAAGGACGTAAAGTTTCTTGTCCATGTTATAACCACCATTTCCAGTTACTTTTAATTTCTCACTCCCTACATCACTTCTCTCTCTTCTGCCAGAGCTGCCATGATAAGGTTTACATGATGAATCACTCTGCTTAAGAGTGAACACATCAGCATTTTCTCCAGGTTCAACTCAGACCAATTATCAGCACAATTTATACCCTGAGGTTTCTAAAGTCAGACTCAATTCTCATCAACATTAGGAAATCTTCAAGATTCCCAAAATAAACTCCACAGATTTGTTCGAGTGCAACTATTTGCTATAGAGAGTAGCTAAATATACAGCTCCAATATTAGTGTCACAAGCGCCACACTAATGCTGCCATTAGATGCTTCCACATACGAAAGAAGACATTCTCCTTCCTGTAGATTCTCTGTCAAAATGCATAAGAATATAGACGCACCGAACCTTAAAGAATCTTTAGGATTTCTGACTGCATCCCCACATTGCCAAAAAAATTCTATCCATATTACCTGGATAGCAATACTGAGAAATGTGGTTTAAAAATACAATTTCTTTTAAAATCGGGAGAGGAATGGAGGCCTCAAGGAAATGTTACATGGATGCCTGTTCTTTCTTATTTGAAAAAAGGTGACATTCCCCACAGATGTCTTAACACTCTAAAGATTTTGCTGGAACTCTGAATGTAACACAGAAATATCAACAAGATTCTACAATAAGGTTTTCTTCTTTTCTGTCTTATTTAGATCTGTTCTGAGTTGAGGGTCCAAAATTAGTGGCAGTGATCCTCAACTTTTGTGAAGTTTAATTATATTCTCAGTAAAGAAAAAATAAATATAACAGATCCTCCAACACTTCCTACTTGACATCTATAGTTTCACTGTTCTCAGACAACATAATGCTTCATTTGCCTTGTGCTATGGTTTAGAAGTTTTCCCATCCAAAGCTCATGTGGAAATTTAATTGCCATTGTGGCAGGATTGGGAGGTCAAACCTTGAAGAGGTGTTTACATCATGAGAGTTCTGCCCCCAGGAATAGACTAATACATTATCTGGGGAATGGATTCACCCACTCTTGCTCTGTTTTGCCTTCTTTGCCCCTCTGCTTTGTGATGCCTTCTGCCATGTTATGACACTCCAAGCAGGCCCTCCCCAGATTCCAGAACCTTGATGGTGGACTTCTCACCCTCCAGAACTGGGGGTGAGCCAATAAATGTCTGATCTTTACAAATTACCAAGTCTGTGGTATTCTGTGGTAGCAGCACACAGCAGCACACCAGCAACATATGTCTACTGATCAGCAAAGACCTAAAAACCAGGCCAGAAGCTGAAAGACCACTTGTAGAAACTGAGTTCAACTGCTTGGGAAATGGCATATGAATGACAAGAGTCTAAATATAAACACAAGTAAATGTTGATGCTTTTCATCATTAAGCACCTTCCCAAATGACCAACAGAGATATGCTAAATCCATTCTCAGTAAATAATAAAATTGAATCAGCTAAGTTTTTAGGACCAGCTTTTAAGGCAGAGGTTCATAATTTGTTATAGAAATAAACTTCCTTCTAAATTATTCATATCACTTAACTACACAAAGCTGACAGAAAACCTAGATATGAGTGGGTATGTGGGCTGGCTAAGGATATTAATTTTCTATTAAAGTGTGCTAAAAATAAACTTATGCATTCTACAGAGTAATACTGACAAAAGTAAAGAATTCACCCCCTTTGACACAATCCGCTTTCACTATATTCTATCTCTACAACATTTCTTAATCCCTTATATTAGAAGCCTATATATAACACTTCAAGGCATCTAGAGATAACCTCAGTTCATCAGTGGTGAGGTAAGTAAGTGCCATTTCAAAAGAGATTGATTATTAACAGCATCCTGTTCAGAAAGAACTGTTAGAGAAAGTATTTAGTCACTTCTAAGGCTTGGGGTAACGTGTAAGGCTTGGCTATTCCTTAACTGGGTGAAGAATTTCCAATTAATTAACTATCGATCATAAAACTTAGATTCCTTTGCCTTCTCAGACAACCCCTTGTTTAGATCCATCAAGTACCAGCTTAAGCTAGTTTGGAAACACTTTTGACTATTTATGACACTCTTTAAGACCTGCATAAGCTCAAATCTGGCTTTCTTAGAATTACATTGGTAAAACGCTTTAGCAACCTTGTAAAGTAGAGATTACGCATTCACCTGAAAATTGTCCAAATCCCTCTGCCACCTCTCTTTTGTGAGAAGGGCAGGGAAAAGCTTCAGCAAAGTGGGGTGTCTGAGATTCAGTTATAGAAATGTATAAAGAATGAGTCAGGGAACTCCTACAAATGCAGTGGAAGGTGCTCTCGGCCTGATGAACGAGATAAGCCAAAATCCACAAGAGGAGGCCACAGTGCAAATGCCAGAGCAGCAAATTTCAACAGCAAATCTGAAGGGACCAGAAGGAAGACTTGAGGTCAAGTTGTCAATTTAAGACTGAAAAGCTAGGGTAAGCTGAGATAAAAGCAACCCAGTGTTGATATGTAGGAGTCAAAGAACCTAAAGCTCAAGGCAGATATTAAATATGAATACCTAAGTTGTCTAGTAATATGAAAATGAATTAAAGAAGTGCTGTTGCTTGGAAGTGGTGTGGAAGGGGAAGAGATTGTTCCCAATAAGTTTTAGGAGAATTCACATAAGATACTAAAGACCCTCCAATCCTTCCCCCAAGTAATCAATGAAGAGTTTGCAGCAGCTGATTCCTACATCCTCAGAGAAAATGGATCTTCATCACTTAGGGAGCATTCATTTCAAAAGATGGGATTCTGCAAATGCACTCCTATCTAGTGGCAGCACAGGGAACTCACTTCATGAGATAATACAGCCCTGAGTCACCAGTAATCACAGGTGGAGTGATGGGATCCGAATTATAAGACCAGAATCTGGTGTTCAGCTTCAATTCTGACAGAGCAAATCCCTCCTTCTCCCTCTGACTCAGCTTCCCCAACTTTTTGACATATAATAACAAGAAGAAGAGTGAAGAGAATACTAAAGGTACATCCATGGCTGGAGGAATCAAATTTTGCAATTCTGGCTTATAAAATTATATTCAGAAAGACCAGATAATGCTATTATATTAAGCAATCTACTGATGTATTATTGATTCTGGCACTTTTGATCTCATCTTTTTTTGAGAAGTAATACCAACAAATTTTCAATACAAAGATTGAAAAAACTGAATCTGACATTCTTAGAGGGAAAAAATAATGCTAAGAAATATTCTCACCTTTATTTACCCTGTTATTTAGTCAAAGATGTGTAGTGAGCACTAACTAGCAGTATTTAAATACCAACTACCTAAAGAAGTTGCATAATGAATGAATTTTTCAGTGAATTTCCAATCAATTGTGGCCAAGATAAATAAAACTCAGTGAAAGTGACCTAAAGAGGTCATATAACCAACTCCAGAGACCTAAGTAAACCTGAAAATTCAATGGAAAAATAAAGCACATGAATAGAATGAGGATTTCCTAAGACAGAATGAAAAGGAAAAGTATGCACGATGGTTCACAGATAAAAAGAATATGTGGTGAAAGGAACTAAGCTATGCACAAGGGTAACTTACTGAAATGAATCTAGATGTTTTATGTACAGAACAAGTTTTGATTCACAGATCCTACTGACAATCATTTAAGTTTTCCTCTTTAAGTAGTAATCGGACTTAAAAACAAAACAGAATCAGCAATCCAAGAGACACCAATGAATATTAAACAACATTGGTTATCTCTGAGCTGCACCCAAAACACACACATACTAAGATCGTTATAGCCTAAGATATGTCCAGCCACTCTCTACTCTTGCATAGTGGAGACGTTAGGAAGTGTAATTCTCTACTACAATAGAACAAAACTCATGTTAAAATAACACATGTAAATCAGCCATTAACCATATTCCTTAAAAAAAAAAATTAATTTTTCAGAACAAGAACCTAAATATTTTTACAGACTCCATTACTGGTTTACATAAAAATAAATTATAGTTAAGTAAACTCTAAACTTCTGTCTTGTATATTCAAAGAAAAACTGGCCAATGCCTAGTTCTTGTAATGTTATATTCACCTAATCCTACTTTAAAACACACCAAAGGGGCTATTTAAGAGTTACTTGTGATGTCAGCTAAATGAATTTCCTAAACGGAATTCTGAAAGTCAATTTCTAATTGGTTTTTTTTTGGTCACTAATATAAAATATGCCTAAATATTAAAATTTATTCTTTAGTTATTAAATCAGCTGACACTAAATTTTCTCCTACAGTGACACATCCATGTCATATAGATGTTTATGTCCAAGAATTCATTTCAAAAATGTCAACTGCAATTAAAATTGTTCTGAAATGTCTGCATGGTATGTCCTGCCGTGAATGACAATTGGTTAATTTGCCTATGAAATTAGCATGTTCTGAACTAAGTCAAAAGAATGTATCCTTTCACATGCTGAAATCAAGCTCACTTCAGAAATGAGTTTCTCCTCTATCTTGAATCTATTACTATTTAAAATGAGCAAAGACTTTGAGAACAATAACTTGGCTTTCCAATGTTATTTGGGGTGTGTACAAACAGAGCTACACATCCACTGCAGTCTTTTCTTCCAAAACTTATACTTCTATTTTCCATTATCACAAGTTTTATTTTTCTTCTTTCAATTCATCACCACTTGCAACATCTCTTCAAAAGACAGTTATGAGGTTTATTGAAGAGATTCTTCACAGCTTGCTTTCTATTTTTTCCTGGCCAAGCAGTTTGGTAAGGACACTAGATTAGAAATATTACTTAATAAGAACATATATTAATAAATAGCACTTATTATGAACATATCTCCTTTAATCCTCAGAACATTCCCATAACCTAAGTATTATTTCTATATTCATATATGATATGTATTCAATGAGGTTATTGCATACATTACCCAGATCACATACCTAGTAGTGAGAAGATCTAGACTTAGCAGTTATGTAGCTTTGTCTGACCATAAAGTCCATACTCTTCCTGCTATAGTGTGCTTCCCCCATCATTTCTATTTCTACTGTATTTGTGAACATAGGGCACCTTTCTAAATCCCACTGTCCAAACAGGAGATTTCAAAAACATATCTAGCCATTGGTTTGAACTCTTTGAAAATGAGGCATGTTAAAATCTTGATAATAACAATGCTTGTTTTTCTTTTTAAAATATCCAAGGACTATATATTACCAAATACTTTGCAATGAGTATTAAACTTTTCCTACACTAAGCTTAGGATTGAGCCATTATTCCTTTACTTTTCAACAAGCCATCCCTTCTATTCCTTTTAATTTATTTTCTTCTGATTCTAAATGGCTTTAAGAACTATCTAAATTCATTCCAGAGCTCAAACAACTTAGCCTATAAATTTGTCAGCTCTAACTTTGGGAGTTATAGATCTGTTTAACAGTCAGATGAAATGCATATAAACACACGCAGGCAGAATTTTGTATAAAATTGATGTTAATGCTTTGGAAAACGATTTTCTTCACACTTGTCAAGCAACTTTCAAAAAAGATACTCATTTCAGGGACTAAACTCACCTCTTAGAGTTGCATGTGCCTAAGCTTCAAATGATGGGTGTACACTAGAAAAATACGAATAAAATCATCTGACAGTACACACACACACACACAACCCTGTTACAGCCCTGTCTAGAGAACTTTATAAACACATGTGAGCCAGACATACTGGTGCACGCCTGTAGCCTCAGTTACTTGAGTGGCTGAGGCTGGAGGACTGCTTGAGCTCAGGAGTTCAAGTCCAGCCTGAGAAATACAGCAAGATTCTATCTCTTTAAAAAAATTCATAGGATGAGATCATGTCCTTTGCAGGGACATGGATGGAGCTCAAAGCCATTATCCTCAGCAAACTAACGCAGGAACAGAAAACCAAACACCGCATGTTCTCACTTATAAGAAGGAGCTGAACAATGAGAACACATGGAACACAGAGAAGGAAACAACACACACTGGAGACTGTGGGGGTGCGGGGGAGGGAGAGCATCAAGCTAAATAGCTAATACATGCAGGGCTTAATACCTACGTGATGGGTTGATAGGTGCAGCAAACTACTATGGCACACATTTACTTGTGTAACAAACTTGCACATTTGGCACATGTATCTGGAACTTTAAATTAAATTAAATTTTTAAAAATAATAAATAAATAAGTAATTTGCAAAAACCACATGTGAATTCTGTTTTAAAAAAAACGGCCTGTACCACCAGTGGTACCAGGGATCCCTAATCTCCACCATGGTGAAATATGTCAAACAGATGTTTACAGACACATCTCTTAGCAACATATTCCATTCCTATTAAAACATTTGCAGATCCACATTACAAATGCTTGCAGATAGAGTTATTTGTTAAGGTCCAGAATGTTCAGAGGGAGGATTTTCTTCTAAACTTCAAGCGCAGCAAGACTTTTTCAAAAGTAAGGCTGTTGGCAAATAAATTGAAGCCCAGAGGATGACATTTTGTCAAAACAATCTGCAAACGTTTATTTTGCTGCCACAGTTCAGTTGAAACTAGTTCCTACTGAGATACTGACACTGCTATAATGTTGATTCATGCTTTTGTGGCTTCAAAAATTAATAACCGTAACTTTTGTTTTTTAAATGGTTTGGAATTGCCAGCAGTATGCTACCTCCAACTGGCTCTAAATAAAGCAGTTCATGATTTAAACTTGTTCTTAAAGGCAGAAATGTATCTTTCTTTGCCGCTTTGGATCGTAACTGGTTTCTTATGCAACAAAGTGAAGCTAAAGATTGTACCACTGTCACTACCCAGGAAGTGGTGAAATGGAACTTCAGTTTCCCTCAGTGATTAACTCAAAAAACAAAGACTTAATGTCTATGCTATGGTCATTAAATCTTCCATGTTACAAACCAATACTTTAGTATAATGTGTGTGTTCTTCAACACTTTAATCAGACAGAATAACTAAGGCATCCACCCAGCCTCAAAATATCTCTGTAAAGCTCCATGCTTTGTCTTTAAAGACTTTCACGTTTCATATTTAAAATTAATAGTTCTAGGTTTATCTTATTATAAAAATACTCTTTCCAAATATCCAAATAAAAGGGATGTTTCAGGTAAATATATTTATACTGTACTCAACCCCAGAAGTACTTAGAGCCCAGTCTGAAAATAAAGTCTTCTCTGCCTCTATTGAAAAAGGTCCACATCAGTGCCTGTCCCATGGCTTGGCAATGGCTTGACCTGAATCCAGGTAAGTATGACCAACTCTTTTGCATCCTTTCAGTTCTTATCATAATAAAACTATGATTAAAAACTATAATCACTATTCAATGTCTTTTGTCTATTTTTTGTTTTCCTAGAGAATCTAACTCAAGCCAAAGTCCTTATATAGTTCAAAACAACTGTCTTCTAAACCTAGGTGGGCTGTAAACTATTAGGAGAGTAACTCTGGACAGGTCAGCTCTGCCTAAATCCACAGGGTCTGCATCAGTTTTAGGTTTGATACTAATAGGCACAGAATAGAGGGAGAAACAAAGAATTCTGTGGGAAAGGAAGAAACCTAAAAGAAGTGAGCCAAATTTCCAGTCTCTCAAGATTCACATAGTTACTGTTTGACTTGATAACTTTATAAATTCCAAGAAAATCAAACATACTACTATTTAATATGTCTAGCTTATCCAATCTCCCTTCAACAGCATGAATAAATAAGAGTTCCTTATGAGTACGCACTGCAGACTGTAATTCTATCAGGTTATTGATAAATTCACAAACTATTTTATTTTCTTTTACTTTAAGTTCTGGGATACATGTGCTGAACATCAGGTGTGTTACATAGGTATACATGTGCCACGGTGGTTTGCTGCACCTATCAACCTGTCATTTGGTTTTAAGCCCCATATGCATTAGGAATTTGTCCTAATGCTCTCCCTCCCCTTGCACCCCACTCCCTGAAAGGCCCCAGTGTGTATTGTTCCACTCCCTGCATCCATGTGTTCTCATTATTCAACTGCCACTTATGAGTGAAAATATGCGGTGTTTGGTTTTCTGTTCCTCTGTTAGTATGCTGAGGATGATGGTTTCCAGCTTCATCCATGTCTCTGCAAAGGACATGAACTCATTCTTTTTTATGGCTGCACAGTATTCCATGGTGTATATGTGCCACATTTTCTATATCCAGTCAATCACTGATGGTCATTTGGGTTGGTTCCAAGTTGTTGCTATTGTAAACAGTACTGCAATAAACATACGTGTGCATGTGTCTTTATAGTACAATGTTTTATAATCCTTTGGGTATACACCCAGTAATGGGATTGCTGGGTCAAATGTTATTTCTGGTTCTAGATCCTTGAGGAATCGCCACACCATCTTCCACAATGGAACTAATTTACACTCCACCAACAGTGTAAAAGCATTCCTAATTCTCCACATCCTCATTAGCATCTGTTGTTTCCAGACTTTTTAGTGATCACCATTCTAACTGGCATGAGATGGTATCTCATTATGATTTTGATTTGCATTTCTCTAATGACCAGTGATGATGAGCTTTTTTTATATGTTTCTTGGCTGCATAAATGCCTTCTTTTAAGAAGTGTCTGTTCATATCCTTTGCCCACTTTTTGATGGGGTTGTTGTTTTTTTTCTTGTAAATTTGTTTAAGTTCCTCGTAGATTCTGGAAATTAGACCTTTGTCAGATGGATAGATTGCAAAAATTTTCTCCCATTCTGTAGGATGCCTGTTCACTCTGGTGATAATTTATTTTGCTGTGCAGAAGCTCTTTAGTTTAATTAGATCCCATTTATCAATTTTGGCTTTTGTTGCAATTGCTTTTAGTGTTTTACTCATGAAATCTTTGCCCATGCCTATGTCCTGAATGGTATTCCCTAGGTTTTCTTCTGGGATTTTTAAGGTTTTAGGTTTTACATTTAAGTCTTTAATCCATCTGAGTTAATTTTTGTATAAGGTGTAAGGAAGGGGCACAGTTTCTGTTTTCTGCATACGGCTAGCCAGTTTTCCCGGCACCGTTTATTAAATAGGGAATCCTTTCCCCATTGCTTGTTTTTGTACGGTCTCAAAGATCAGATGGCTGTAGATATGTGGTGTTATTTCTGAGGCCTCTGTTCTGTTCCATTGGTCTATATATCTGTTTTGGTATCAGTAACATGCTGTTTTGGTTACTGTAGCCTTGTAGTATAGTTTGAAGTCAGGTAGCATGATGCCTCCAGCTTTGTTCTTTTTGCTTGGGATTGTCTTGGCTATGTGGGCTGTTTTGGTTCCATATGGAATTTAAAGTAGTTTTTTTCTAATTCTGTGAAGAAAGTCAATGGTGGCTTGATGGGGATAGCATTGAATCTATAAATTACTTTGGGCCATATGACCATTTTCACGATATTGATTCTTGTATCCATGGGCATGGAATGTTTTTCCATTTGTTTCTGTCCTCTCTTATTTCCTTGAGTAGTGGTTTGTAGTTCTCCTTGAAGAGGTCCTTCATGTCCCTTGTAAGTTGTATTCCTCGGTATTTTATTCTCTTTGTAGCAATTGTGAATGAAAGTTCACTCATGATTTGACTCTCTGTTTGTCTATTTTTGGTGTATGGGAATGCCTGTGATTTTTGCACATTGATTTTGTATCCTGAGACTTTGCTGAAGTTCCTTACCAGCTTAAGGAGTTTTGGGGCTGAGACAATGGGGTTTTCTAAATACAAAATCACGTCATCTGCAAACAGAGGCAATTTGACTTCCTCTCTTCCTATTTGAATACCCTTTATTTCCTTCTCTTGCCTAATTGTGCTAGCCAGAAATTCCAATACTACGTTGAATAGGAGTGGTGAGAGAGGGCATCCTTGTCTTGTGCCAGTTTTCAAAGGGAATGCTTCCAGCTTTTGCCCATTCAGTATGATAGTGGCTATGGGTTTATCATAAATAGCTCTCATTATTTTGAAATATGTCCCATCAATACCTACTTTATTGAGAGTTTTTACTATGAAAGGGTGTTGAATTTTTTCAAGGGCCTTTTCTGCATCTATTGAGATAATCATGTGGTTTTTGTCGTTGGTTCTGTTTATGTGATGGATTACATTCATTGATTTGCATATGTTGAAGAAGCCTTGCATCCCAGGGATGAAGCCAACTTGATCATGGCAGATGAGCTTTTTGATGTGCTGCTTGATCTGGTTTGCCAGTATTTTACTGAGGATTTTCACTTCAATGTTCATCAGGGGTATTGGCCTGAAATTTTCTTTTCTTGTGTCTCTGCCAGGTTTTCGAATCAGGATGATGCTGGCCTTATAAAATGAGTTAGGGAGGAGTCCCTCTTCTTCTATTGCTTGTAATAATTTCAGAAGGAATGGTACCAGCTCCTTTTTGTACCTCTGGTAGAATTCAGCTGTGAATCTGTCAGGTCCTGGGCTTTTTTTGGTTTGCAAGCTATTAATTACTGCCTCAATTTCAGAACTTGTTATTGGTCTATTCAGGGACTCAACTTCTTCCTGATTTAATCTTAGGAGGGTGTACATGTCCAGGAATTTATCCATTTCTTCTAGATTTTCTAGTTTATTTGCTAGAGGTGTTTATAGTATTCTCTGATGGTAGTTGGTATTTCTGTGGGATCAGTGGTGATATCCCCTTTATCAATTTTTATTGTGTCTATTTGATTCTTCTCTCTTTTCTTCTTTATTAGTCTGGCTAGCAGTCAATGTATTTTGTTAATCTTTTCAAAAAACCAGCTCCTGCAATCGTTGATTTTTTGAAGGGTTTTTCGTGTCTCCTTCAGTTCTGCTCTGATCTTAGTTATTTCTTTTCTTCTGCTAGCTTTTAAATTTGTTTGCTCTCGCTTCTCTAGTTCTTTTAATTGTGATGTTAGGGTATCGATTTTAGATCTTTCTCGCTTTCTCCTTTGGGCATTTAGTGCTATAAATTTCCCTCTAAACACTGCTTTAGCTGTGTCCCAGAGATTCCGGTATGTTTTGTCTTTGTTCTCATAGGTTTCAAAGAACTTTACTCCTGCCTTAATTTCATTATTTACCCAAGTAGTCATTCAGGAGCAGGTTATTCAGTTTCCACGCACATGGTTTTGAGTGAGTTTCTTAATCCTGAGTTCTAATTTGATTGCACTGTGGTCTGAGAGACTGTTATGATTTCCATTCTTTTGCATTTGCTAAGGAGTGTTTTACTTCCAATTATGTGATCGATTTTAGAGTAAGTGCTACGTGGTGCTCAGAAGAATGTATATTCTGTTGATTTGGGGTGGAGAGTTTTGTAGATGTCTATTAGGTCTGCTTGGTCCAGAGCTGAGTTCAAGTTGTGAATATCCTTGTTAATTTTCTGTCTCGTTGATCTGTCTAATATTGACAGTGGGGTGTTAAAGTCTCCCACTATTATTGTGTGGGAGTCTAAGTCTCTTTGTAGGTCTCTAAGAACTTGTTTTATAAATCTGGGTGCTCCTGTATTGGGTGCATATATATTTAGGATACTTAGCTCTTCTTGTTGCATTGATCCCTTTACCATTATGTAATGGCCTTCTTTGTCTCTTTTGATCTTTGTTGGCTTAAAGCCTGTTTTATCAGAGACTAGGATTGCAACCCCTGCATTTTTTTGTTTGTTTGTTTTTTGCTTTCCATTTGCTTGGTAAATATTCCTCCATCCCTTTATTTTGAGTGTATGTGTGTCTTTGCACATGAGATGGGTCTCCTGAATATAGCACACCAATGGGTCTTGACTCTTTATCCAATTTGGTGGTCTGTGCCTTTTGGGGCACTTAGCCCACTTACATTTAAGGTTAATATTGTTATGTGTGAATTTGATCTTGTCATCATGATGCTAGCTGGTTATTTTGCACATTAGTTAATGCAGTTTCTTCATAGTGTCCCTGGTCTCTATATTTTGGTGTGTTTTTGCAGTGGCTAGTACCGATTTTTCCTTTCCATATTTAGTGCTTTCTTCAGGAGCTCCTGTAAGGCAGGCCTGGTGGTGACAAATCCCTCAGCATTTCTGCAAAGGATTTTATTTCTCCTTCACTTATGAAACTTAGTTTGGCTGAATATGAAATTCTGGGTTGAAAATTCTTTTCTTTAAAACTATTGAATATTGGGCCCCACTCTCTTCTGGCTTGTAGGGTTTCTGCAGAGAGATCTGCTGTTAGTCTGATAGGTTTCCTTTTGTAGGTAACCTGACCTTTCTCTCCGGCTGCCCTTAACATTCTTTTTTCCTTCATTTCAAGCTTAGAGAATCTGATGATTATGTGTCTTGGGGTTGCTCTTCTTGAGGAGTATCTTAGTAGTGTTCTTTGTATTTCCTAAATTTGAATGTTGGTCTGTCTTGCTAGGTTGGGGAGGTTCTCCTGGATAATATCCTTAAGTATGTTTTCCAATTTGGTTCCATTCTCCCCATCACTTTCAGGGACCCCAATCAATCGTAGGTTTGGTCTTTTCACAGAGTCCCATATTTCTTGGAGGCATTGTTCATTCCTTTTCATTCTTTTTCTCTAATCTTGTCTTCATGCTTTATTTCATTAAGTTCATCTTCAATCTCTGATATCCTTTCTTCTGCTTGATTGATTTGGCTATTGATACTTGTATATGCTTCACGAAGTTCTCGTGCTGTGTTTTTCAGCTCCATCAGGTCATTTATGTTCTTCTCTAAACTGGTTATTCTAGTTAGCAGTTTCTGTAACCTTTTGTCAAGGTCTTAGCTTCCTTGCATTGGGTTAGAACATGCTCCTTTAGCTCAGAGGGGTTTGTTATTACCCACTTTCTGAAGCCTACTTCTGTCAATTCATCAAACTCATTCCCTGTCCCATTTTGTGCCCTTGCTGGAAAGGAGTTGCGACCATTTGAAGGAGAAGAGGTATTCTGGTTTTGGGAATTTTCAGCATTTTTGCGCTGGTTTTTCCTCATCTTCATGGATTTATCTACCTTTGATCTTTGAGACTGATGACATTTGGATAGGGTTTCTGTGTGTGGGGGTCCTTTTTGTTGATGTTGATATTATTGCTTCCTGTTTTGTAGTTTTCATTCCAACAGTCAGGCCCCTCTCCTCTAGGTCTGCTGGAGTTTGCTGGAGGTCCATTCCAGATCCTATTTGCCTGGTATCACCAGCGGAGTCTGCAGAACAGCAAAGATTACTGCCTGCTCCTTCCTCCTGTATGAGGTGTCTGTCAGCCCCTGTTGGGAGGTCTCTCTCAGTCAGGAGGCATGCGGGTCAGGGACCCACGTGAGGAGGCAGTCTGTCCCTTAGCAGAGCTCGAGTACCACACTGGGAGAACCCTCCTTGTCAGGATCCACTGCTCTCTTCAGAGCCGGCAGGCAGGAATATTTAAGTCCACTGAAGCTGCACCCACAGCCGCCCCTTCTCCCAGGTGCTCTGTCCTAGGGAGATGGGAGATTTATTTATAAGCCCCTGACTGGGGCTCTTGCCTTTCTTTCAGAGATTCCCTGCCCAGTGAAGAGGAATCTAGAAAGGCAGTCTAGCCACAGCCGCTTTGCTGTGCTGTGTTGAGTTACGTCCAGTCCTTAGCACGGTCAGGGGAAAGCCACCTGCTCAAGCCTCAGTAATGGTGGATGCCCCTGCGTCCACCAAGCTTGAGCATCCCAGGTCGACTTCAGACTGCTGTGCTGGCAGCAAGAATTTCAAGCCAGTGGTTCTTAGCTTGCTGGGTTCTATGGGAGTAGGATCCACTGCACGAGATCACTTGGCTCCCTGGCTTCAGCCCCCTTTCTAGGGGAGAAAACGGTTTTGTCTCACTGGGGTTCCTAGGCACCACTGGGGTTCCAGGAACCACTGGAGTATGAACAAAACACACCTGCAGCTAGCCTGGCGTCTATCCAAACAGCAGCACAGTTTTGTGCTTGAAACCAAGAGCCCTGGTGGTATAGGCACACAAGGGAATCTCCTGGTCTGTGGATTGCAAAAACCATGGGAGAAGCGTAGTAACTGGGCCAGAAAGCACAGTCCCTCACGGCTTTCCTTGGCTAGGGGAGGGAGTCCCCCAGCCCCTTGCACTTCCTGGGTGAGGTGACAACCCCCTCTGCTTCTGCTCGCCCTCCATGGGCTGCACCCACTGTCTAACTAGTCCCAGTGAGATGAACCAGCTACCTCAGTTGGAAATGCAGCAATCACCCGCCTTCTGCATTGGTCTCACTGGGAGCTACAGACTGGAGCTCTTCCTGTTTGGCCATTTTGCCAGATCCCCATAAGCTCTTAATGACTATTATGTGCCAGTAACTGTGCACACTATAGTGCTCTGGATGGGCTTATATCCCAAAAGGGAAAAATCCACATGTAATGAGATCATTACAGTAATTGCGTTTTGATTTATTCATTTGTCAATAAACATTTATTAAACAATTACTATGTATATTGAGCCCCTACTAGGCACTGTGTTAGGGTCTGTAACAGAATAATGTGGTATATGATTTTTTTTCTCAAAGCACTTTGGAAGCCTACAAGTATAGACTTCAGTTGGCTTGAGAATATAACATGAAAATGTGGCAAGAGAAGAGAAAGAAGACTATAAAAGTATATAGTAGATAAATAGTGGATGGCCCTATATACTTTGATAAGGCATTTAGACTTTATCCTATCATATGAATAGAAAAGTATTGAGGGCTGCAAGCAGGGAGTGGCAGAATCAGGTATGTGTTTTAGAAGGCTATCTAGGGCAGTGCCATAGTTGGGGCAGTGTAAGAGGGAGGGTATTCAGCAGTTCTTTCCACACCTATCAAGTTATGATTAGTAGTTGTGGGCACCTATACAAGCTGACTGCTCTTTGCATCTTGACACCTTTGGTTTTTATTGATTCCACACACCCTGAGAATACTTCTGTTTGCTATAATCCACGGTAGGCAACCTTGTTTCAAAGGTATACTCAACATTTCTTTTGCAACTCTGCTCATAAACGCACTGCTTCCATTTATCAGACAACATCTGATAAGATTACCTTATTTTCACCCATACTCTCTATCTAAACTAATTTGTAGCAAATCTAACTATAGCATTTCCTGCCATAACCCAATCAATGATGGTGGTGCTGCTGCTGTTGACGATTTAACAAGGCAATCAAAAATCACAGACTTCCATTTCCTCAGCTACTCTCATTCTATATTCACCACAATTAACCCTTGGTAACCAGTTATACTGAAGTATCTTTAAGAGCTTTTTGAATTGTTGAATGCAAAATCAAAAGCAAGCTTTTAACCAGACAACACTCGTGTTTTCCAACCAGGTCTCATCAGCGATTCACCTGAAATAATTAAAAACACAGATTACCAGGTCTGAGTCTCAGTGAGGCAGGGGGTGAGGGAGGAAATCAGAAATGTGTATAAAATGCATGTGTATAAAATGCCCTGGGTGAGGTTATGAATTAGGCTAATTTGGTAAACCCTAGATGGAAGCTACTGTAATAAGTTCCTTATAATTAAGGCAGCATTAAGCACATATTTTTTCTTTTAAATACTTTAATGAAACTTAGGCAATCACTTTAAGTAATTGCCACCTATTTAATGTTTACTGAAACAGTTTACAACTAATTCACATGCCATTTTCTAAATGCTTCAGGCTTACTTGGCTTTCCTACTGCGCTAGTGCGCATTAAACAGTTTGTTAACTATTAATAAAGAGTGAAGAAAAATCAGAATCTGGAGGTCATTTTAACAGTTAAAACGGTCACTGAGAAGCATAACTTATAATTAGCAAAATACATGTGAGCTCCTTATGACATGAACTAGGACCTTATGATCCATGCCTTAAAGCAAGAACAGGCGAAGAAAAAGCAACATCTTTCCTAAAATAAGTCACCTTTTCTTTTTGATCACTGTCAATCAGAAAAATTCTATTTTTGCAGGTAACTGAGTATTTGCGAAGTGGTACTCTAATAAATGAACTCAGCACAAAATGTATCAAAATGAAAAATAAAAATTGCTAACATTCATTATGCAATTACTATTCTTAGTGCTTAGTCCCCATTCAAATTCAAAGTTCTTTGCATTTAATTTTTTCCATTTAATAATGCTAGGTATTATTATGATCTTTTTTTTTTTTTTTTTTTTTGAGACGGAGTCTCACTCTGTCGCCAAACTGGAGTGCAGTGGCGTGATCTCAGCTCACTGCAACCCCCGCCTCCTGGGTTCAAGCGATTATCCTGCCTCAGCCTCCTGAGTAGCTGGGACTACAGGTGCGAGCACCACCACGTCTGGCTAATTTTTGTATTTTTAGTAGAGACAGGGTTTCACCATGTTGGCCAGGATGGTCTCAATCTCTTGACCTCATGATCCACCCGCCTCGGCCTCCCAAAGTGCTGGGATTACAGGTGTGAGCCACCGTGCCCGGCGTATTATCCCATTTTATAGACAAGGAAACAGAGGCACAGAAAGCTATGTAAGTGCTCAAGGTCAGTCAGCTAACAAATAGCAAAGACAGAAACTGAAACCAGGAAGTCTGACTTCAGAACCTATGCTCTTAACCACCCTGGTGTACTGTCACTAAGAGAATTAGGGACTTGAACTGAGTCCCTGTGGAGCTCCCTAAAGAGGTAGAGGAGCTATAACAAGAAACACAGGAAGGAAAGGTTGTTGAAAACAAGTCCAGCTTGCAAATCAGTATCCAATTCACTACTGAGTGCCTACTATGTGTTGGGCACTGCACTCAATGCTTTAGGAAATATTACTATAAAGATGAATAAGGCAGAGTCCCTTCTTATTTTCATTACTTCTTCAATTGTCAGCTCTTCCATAAAGCCTCCCCTGGTTCTGAACACTATAATACCACTTTTCACACTGCATTATAAAATCTTCGTATGTCTGTCTTTCCTCCCATTAGGCTGTAAGTTCCTTGGCCCATGACAGGAACAGACGCCACGTGTTAGCTCCTTTTCCAGTTCCTAGATTCCTCATACAGTGTGCCTGGACACACTGCTGTCTCTCTGTAGATGTTTTATGAATGCATGAATGGATGAAACACAGAGGACACGGAAGTGAAATAATATGCTCTGAGATTCACAGTGTGCTAGTGGTAAAGATGGGGAAAGGTTTTGCATATCCCAGCTCTACTCCAAAGTTCTGTCTAATATAACACATGCACCACACTAGTATCTTTTGCTAAAACTGCATGATTTAACATTTTAGCATACATTATGAAAAAAATGCTCACTTTTCATCTTTATGCTTCATCTTTCATTTAACATGCTAAACCCTTATAAGCAGGTGCCATTGCATACCTCACTTACTGTGTCAGGCCATGCTAAAGGGATAGTTGCAATTGAATCTTTGGAATGGAACTGACCTGTTAAGTAGCTCAATCTAAAAATGAAGGTTTAGATAGATTAAGTCACTCACCAAAGGTTACACTGCTAGTAAGAGACAGAACTGGAACTTAAATCTAACTGAAAATCCCACACTAGTAATAATTGTGCTATTTTTGTGCATTCAAAGATCCAAATCCCAACTTCACCACCTACTAGTTATGCGACCTTGGAAAAATTATTTAATTCCTCTGAGCCTCATTCTTTGAGGCAAGTAATTGAGAACTCACAGAAATGATAAGGGTTAAATGAGCTCATGAATGTAAGGTGTCAGTCACATAGTAGGTATTCAACAAATATGTATTGATAGTCCCATCAACTAAGATTCTGCCCAGTAACTGAGCATATTTGTTAACAATTGATTTAGATAATATAACCTCTATTAATTGCGGTGCTATAAAAACAACTATGCTGGAATTTATTTCCCAACTAAAGAGTTCCAAGTTGTCCACAAAATTAAAATTTTGTAAAAGTAAGGTTTTTCAGTAAATACAGACAGCTATAGATTAAGACTCCTCTAAGACAACTTTTACTATCTCTTTTTAATCAGTAGAGACTCTAAAATACAAAGATCAAAACCTTGCCCAAGGCTGAATCAGTCATTGAGAATCTGGACCCAGAATTTGGTCACATGTTCTCATTTAATCATAGCTGGCTTGCTTCCACACTAAGGTACAGTTCCTTTTATAATAGCAATTCTGTGACAATCAATTTTATGTGTCAACTTGACTGGGCTAAGGAATGCCCAGATAGCTGGTAAAACATTATTTCTAGGTTTGCCTCTTCTGAACGAGATCAGCATTTGAATCAGTAGACTGAGTAAAGAAGGTTGCCCAACCAATGTGCTTGGACATCATCCAATTTGTTGAGGGACAAAATCAAACAAAACGATGAAGGAAAGGTGAATTCACCTTTGTATTTAAGCTGGGGCATTCATCTTCTCCTACTCTCAGACATCAGCGCTCCTGGTTCTTGGGCTTTCAGACTCAGACCAGGACATTGGCCCCCCAATTCTCAGGCTTTTGGATTCAGAATGAATTACACCACTGGCTTTCCCTGGTCTCAAGCTTGCAGACAGCAGATTGTGGGACTTTTCGGCCTCCATAATTACAACAGCCAATTCCTATAATAAATATATATACGCACATGTGTATCTCCATATACCCTCTTGGTTCTGTTTCTCTGGAGAACCGTAATACAACTTCCCATATGAAACTGAGTTTCTACCCAGTAAAGGAAGAATTCAGAAGATCTAATTTCACATTCAGCTTCTGCCACACACTAGCTCTGTGAATCAAGCCAAAGTTTCTTCATCGATGGAATGGGAATGAAATAGCTTTTTCAAATAATTGTTATGGGGATTAAATAAGACAATGCACAGGAATAGGCCTAGCACAGAATCAAGAATATAATAGGCATTCAACAGATGTTGATGAAACTGAATCTGGGGTTTTCAAGATGCAGACAAGTGTCAGTGTTTTTATTGGAAGTACTTAAATACAGAGAAGAAAGGAAGGACAGAGGGAGGGAGGAAGGGAGGGGAAAAAGGAAAAAAGGGAGGGTGGGGAAGAAGAAAGGGAAGTAAAAGAAGAAGAGGAAGGAAAGAAAAAGAGATTTGAAAACACCTATCTGGGATGCTATAGCTGCAATTCTGTTTAGAAGGAGCAGGAAGACTTCAAAGTCACACAAAAGCCTGTGATTTTGATCTTGAATTACAATGTTAAATTATGGCCTCCCATCTTATTCTGCTAATCCTAACAGAAACTGTCATTCCCAAGGAGCTAATCAAAAACTGAAACACAGTAGTCATGAAGAGATTCATCTGTGTAGATGGGAAGAGTTGTTTTTCAAGAGGAGGTCCATTAGCAAGACACCAGAAGATAAAAAGTGCCTTTAAGCATGAACAACAAAGAATCTGCAAACATTCTTGACAGAGAGACAGGGATATGTGTGAAATGCTAATAGGCATACTGATTTGCTGTGAAATAAACCTTACAACTGTGCAAATGCCATTTGGGCTACATTTTATTATAGATGACCAATCTGCTTTTCTTTACTCACAACGAAGCATTACATGAGTAATCAATAAACTCCTCTACCTCCCTTCTTACCATTTATCTCTCCCTCCCTTGCCCAGCTAAATCCTCAGATTGGTATCTGTAATGTGCCTCACCTTACAAGCTGTATGACTTAAGATCACTACCACATTCGCAGAAGAGATTAAAGCAGAGGAAAATGAGGTCTGATGGAAATTACTTTATGGAGAGAAAAAGACTGGCACAGCCTGATTTTTATACTTTCCTTAATGGCAGATGGTAAGCCCCATTTATAACAGACTATTGTAAACATCAGAAAAAAAGTGATTACTACAAAAAGTGAAAAAATCTAAGGAAACATAATGGAGCTTGAAAAACAATCTGTCTCAAATCCATTTACCAAAATCTATAGTTGGGTAGAGTATAGACTTTGATGTTTTCCATCCCCAAAATACCCTATTTAGGCCTAACATGACATTATCCTCTTTTTCTACATGGTTGCCAAGTTCGAATTTTAGTGTTACCTAAGAGTTACACACTGAAGGCTGGGGCATCATTGCCCTTGAAGGTCACCATTGAAATGACGTGTGTCTAGATGTGTGTCCCATCTAGAAACAGGCTGTCAAAAACTACACATTCAAGACCGAGTGCCTCTCTTCCAGAGTCACAGCACACCAGGAGTGGACACTGCAGGTAGCGCACATCAAAGAGAATGAGCTACAGGCAACCCCATTAGATTCAAGATTCACAGCTCATTTCCATACCTTCCCTTTGCAACACAGTTTGCTGCTTTATACGTTTAAAGGTAATGTTCATTGATAAGGGATACCTGTTACCTTCATACTCTGTGGAAGGAAGCAAAGAATCATTATGATCATAGAGAAAAATCAGTCACAGAATTTTAGGTCTGGAAGGGACCTTTTAAGTTATATAGAAATATCATTTTATAAGTAAGAAGACTGAGGTTCAGAAACATTAAAGGACTTTTCCAGGCTCAGCAAGTTACTAGCAGAATCAAGATTTTTAAAAAATCATTATTCTTAGTGCATTGCTCTTTCTACCACTTAAACATTTTATTAATAGCCTGATTGTTTCTGAAATTTTAAAATACTTCCTTTGCTAAGACTGAAAAAAAATCATCTCCATTTCCAAAGCTCAGAAGACTAAATATACAGCCTCAGACTCATATATGTACCCCCTCCCCATTTCTACAATTATCAGTGCCCTTCCTACCTTGCAACTGAAATAAAATAACATCCTACTAAGCTATGCCATCTTTTACAGTGCACCAAACATCAAATATAGAGAACAAAACTAAGACTGTCTTACTTTTGACTTATAGAAAGTGCTCTTCAGAAGTTTGGCAGGGAAGATGACAGATGACAAGGATTCTCCAAGTCCCTAAGCTTAAGGACCTGGCATTTCTCGAGAACCAGCTGGGTTGCCTGCAGTGGCACATGGAAGACGAAGTCAACAGCAGAGGTGGCTGGGATGGCTCGCTGTTGTCCTCCCCATTCCTCAAGGGATTCCTGGCTGGCTGTGGTGGCCAAACTGAAGACATCAGCAGTATTGGGCTTTGCAAGGGGCACCTGCGCTGGCAATCTATGCAGCTCAGGCTATGCTGTGCCCAACATGGAGATGACATTGAATGACTGACTATTTGCAGTCACTATGCAAGGGCTCGAATAGCTGTAGATGCTATGAGGGAGGCAGAATAAGGAGCTGGGGCCTGCAGGTAGAGACACTATCTGGATTCCCTGGCTGTCATCCATTTTTTCTCCAACTTTCATGCCGCCTTTATCCTTGCCTCCCTTCCTGCAGAGTGTGCACAGTGCCTTGTCAGCCTGCACCCTGGATTCCTTCTTCCCTCTCCTAACTCCCTAAGACTGGCCCCAAGACTGTGGCTTCAAGGGCCACCAGCCCCTTACTCTTCAAGCCCTGACTATGGAGTTGACAGATGACTCTGATCCTCAGTATCCTCTCTGGCAATGTTCCACGGCTCCTCCCTACTGGGAGGTGGCTCCATAACTTGATTTCCCGTAAATGTGTTGCAATCCCACTCCCCTTGCTAACTACACCAGCCACCCAAGGTCTGGTGTGGGTATGAGTGTAGTGGACCTTGATGCTGCTCCTATCCACTGCCACGTATGGTGCCCATCCCCCATAATGGCACTGTGCCATTTGGACAGCCAAGTGTCCTTCCAGCCCTCCTCAGCTGTGGAGCTGAGTTGACCAAGCTACTGTTAAGCACCTTCTCCCTTCTAGTGGGCTGACAAGCATGGCTGTAGGGGGCCCCCACTCTGGCACTAAGCTGCTCCCTTCACACGATCAGCCCTGATCTATGGCACTAACAACAACCTGGTGATCTATCTTCAGTGTGACATGGACCCCAGCACCTACCATGTGCTGAGCAATCTCAAGACTGGAAGCGGGCCCTGTTCCACTGTCTCTGCCTCCAGCACTGCTTCTCTGCACCTCAGGGGTTAGCACTGCTGCTGCTGATGGCTGCGGGGGCCTGCTATCCACCAGATGGCCTGTAAGAACTTGGGAACACCCTTCCCAGGCCCCCTCCAGAAGCTGCTGCCAGCCCCATGCCCCTACATATCACTCTGCTGGGCCTGCTGCTCCTCATCCTGGACTGCCTGATCTCAAGCCTGTCGTCACTGCATACAGAGCTGCTTATGAAGAGACGGCAGCTGCCCCTGGCACTTCAGAATGTCTTCCTCTACACCTTTGGTGTGCTCCTGAATCTAGATCTGCATGCCGCTAGTGGCCCCGGCCCAGGCTTCCTGGAAGGCTTGTCAGCATGGGCAAAACTTGTGGTGCTGAGCCAGGGCTAAATGGACTGCTCATGTCATGTCCACTGTCATGAAGCACAGCAGCAGCATCCCATGCCTCTTCGTTGTGTCCTGCTTACTGGTGGTCATCGCCGTGCTCTCAGCAGTCCTGCTGTGGCTGCAGCTCACAGCCACCTTCTTCCTGGCCATGCCGCTCATCATTAGCCTGGCCGTGTGCCCGTGCTATGGCAGCCGCTAGTCCCTGACCTCCTTCACCCTGACTCCAGACCCTGTAGATTGGATGCCACCATCAGAGCCCCCTCCCAGGCCTCCCTTCCACTTCCCTCAGCAGTCCAGTAACAACTGCCTTGTGAGAAAAGCTGGAGAAGTGAGAGGAGTCAGGTTATTCTCTGCAGATGTGCAAATGAAGGGGTAGCCCTAGGAGACATGAAAAATGGGTTTGATTAAGGAAATTCTTATCATCCTCCTGCCCTCTCATCAAGTTCTTCCAGACTAAAGAATTAAGAAAACATCAATACCTGGGTCTGAGAAATGATCCTATCCCTGCCTCATCCTGCATGAAAGCAGTTGATCCAAATGGGGTGTGCGCAACAAGTGGCTTTCCTTGCCTACTTTGGTCACCCCAGCAGAGCCACTGCCCCAACGCCCTCTGGCTGGCTGCTCCAGCCCAGCCATGGTGCATGACTCTCCCATAAGGGACATTCAACCTCCCACTGTCATGCAGGAAGGACCAACTGCCACAGATTACACAAACATTACCCCAGCCACTCTGACAATCTCCCTCAGTCCCAGCAATGCCTAGAGACATGCCCCCTGCCCTCTCCACAACGCTGGCTCCCCACATCCAACCTTTGTTCTGGAAACCCCAGAGAGGGTTGGGGCTTGACTCATTTCAGAGAATGTTGGCCCTGGGACCTGGCTTAAGCCTACACTCCTGACCTCTCTGATCATCCTGAGAGCCATCTTGAAGCCCACAGCCTACTCCGAGGCTTATAGGAGGTACCATGCTTCTTATTCTGGGTCCTGTCCAGGCGAAGCAGTCTCCCAGCTCCCAACAGCCTGGGGAAGCTCTACACAGAGCAACCTGAGACCAGGTACAGGCCTCTCAATGTCTGACCAGGTACCTGTAGCTCAATCAATGTCTCTTCAATTACATAAGCAGTAAGGTCTTAGTAAAGTGTTCTAGGGTGTACAGTGGTTCCTACAACTACACACACAAAAGTGCTACTCATTTCCTTACCACCTGTCTCCAAATGCCCTATTTCCTATGGCCTAAACAATAGAAAGACTGGTCAGTAGTCAATTGGCTGAAGTCATATACCCTTCACACCACTTTTCTGCCTCATGGATAGCAAAAATGAGAGTCTCTTAACTCAGCTAATTCCACAGTTCATTCAAACTCAAGATAAAACTTTTCTCTGAAAATACAAATGAGGTTCACATTATGAACACCTAGATGTGTTAGACGTCCTCCTTCAGAAAAGCTGTTATGAAAATAAACATAATAGCTAGAGTAATAAATAAAATTTGCTAAGATTTCCCTAAAGTTGAACCCTAGAGAACATTTTCAGCAGAAGAGTTAAAGGAGTTTCCAATGGAAAGAACGAGCACATAAACTGAAGATAGAGCCAAGCAATGAAATGAAACTGGCCACTCATCTACGAGGCCAGAAGAATGAAAACCAAATCCCAACTCATCATCAGAAACCCTTCTCCAAACTAGGAAGCACAGACCCTACCCACATCCGAACCTGAACTACCTCCCGTTGACACTGTCTAACCTAGAGGTGGCCCCAGTGCCCAACTGATGAAACATTTTCCAGGATGTGAAACTTGCCATAGGAAAACTGAATCTCTTTGCCTATGTTGTGGACTGTGTAAGCAAAGGACTCTCACTGTTACCAGAAGAGCTACATAATTTCTCTGAAAAGTGTGGAATACACATTTGATCATATTTATATATTTGGTGACTCATAAAACTATTCTTTTAAAAATTGATGAATTTTACTCTTTAAGCATCAATATAAACTACAACACACCATCAACCTTAAGGGTTGAACTCAACCCTTAAAACACAGTCTTTCACAAGGCTGTGTAGAAACTAAGCCTTTATTTATCTCTGTTCTGTGCCTCCTCCTTTCTCCACCTAAGGCTGCTTGCAGATCCCAGCATGAAATTAGCACACCTGTGATTGTCACTGCTTAGCAGTAACCCTTATATAAATATACCTTTTGATTACCCAAGCTGGGTATATTAGTTCATATGTGTTCTCTGGAATTAAGACAACTCATGGGGCATTTATTCTAACTTTTTATTGTACCAGCGAGACTAAATACAAAATATTAACAATAATCAACATTTGTGTGGCAGTTGATGGTTCACAAAATGCTTTTAAATATATTGTCTCATTTGAAGCTCACAAGCCTCAACCAAGATGGGGAATGAAAATAGAAACAGAGCCTCAGAAAGGTCACAGTACTATTAAGTGGCAGAAGCAGAACTTGAACGAAGGTCTTCTAAATTCAAATCCTATACTTTTTATACTTTGCCAAAAGAAATTAATGTATTGGTTAATTTTAAAATTATACGTAAGATTCACCGATGCTGGCTGGGCATGGTGGCTCAAGCCTATAATCCCAGCACTTTCGGAGGCTGAGGCAGGCGGATCACTTGTGGTCAGGAGTTCTAGATCAGCCCAACCAACATGGTGAAACCCTGTCTCTACTAAAAATACAAAAATTAGCCAGGGGTCGTGGCACATCCCTGTATTCCCAGCTACTCAGGAGGCCGAGGCAGGAGAATCACTTGAACCTCGGAGGCGGAGGTTGCAATGAGCCGATATTACGCCACTGCACTCCAGCCTGGGCGACAGAGCTAGATTCTGTCTCAAAAAAAAAAGATTCACCAATACATTCATTTATTTTGCCAAAGAGTGTGTGTGTGTGTGTGTGTGTGTGTGTGTGTGTGTGTGTCTGTGTGTGTGTATCAAGCCAGAAAGGTAGATGTAAGGATAAGTAATTGTCTTCTACAGCAACAACCACACACATGAAAACAAAAGACGGACAGTTTCTAACAATCTCAGTGTAATATGACTTTGCAGAGAAGGTATATGATGCTACACAGCAGCTGCAGCGCTTAGGGGTAGTAACAGGGTCAGTAAGCAAAAGAAGCTCAGAGTGTCTACCTGGAGAAGCAAACTCATTCCATGATGCTGGTGGTTCCCAGCACAAAGGCTGTATCAGCATGCCTCTGGGCAGGGCACAGTTAATGTAGATTCTTCTAGGACTCTGTCCCACAGCCAAGTCTCTAGCTGAGTTTTACAAGGACCTCTTTGTCTTGGGCCTCCTCCCAATACATGGGAAACCTCAGAATGTCTCTTGCCACTGGGTGCAACTAAGCTTAGCCACTTGGTATTACTGGCTCTCAAGGGTGGCCAACTAGTTGAGCCAAGACATATTTCCAATACTTCTCAGTCCTACAAACAACCTATACATTGTAAGAACTTATCTTATCTTTAATAGAAGATTAGAGGATATTTTTTTCCAGTAATACTTTAAAATCCAGATGAGAGAACGAACTAATATCCAATGAAGGATAATTTCTTATGTTCTGCCCTTTATTTTCTATCACCTAGCCAACAAGGCAAACAGATATGTCTGTGAAATGACAGATCCACAAGGACAGAATACTTTTAACTTGAAAAACTGAGAGAGCAGATTTTCAAGTATGTGTAATAAGTGAAGAATTATTTGAGATTATCAACTCAAAAATATGCCAAACACACATAAGTTAACCACCTTTTTAAATTAAGAAAATATTAAGGAGACAATACATATAATTAGTAGAAATCATCAAATCTTATTTCCATCTCTCCAAATACCTTTTGATTTTTAAAACATTATAATTTAGTCTACCATGTATAAAAGTACTAATGGTTCCCCCCCAAAAAAATACACCCAACTCTGAATAAAAATAAACTTCAGGAATGTAGAGTTTTGCTATTTTTCCAGATGTTTCTTTTAATATAGAAATGCTGCATGCCATTAAGAGGTACAAAGTGAATTTTCAGGTTAACAGTTTATATCATTATACATGAGACAAGTCAACTTATATCTATTGCAAAACACAAGTTAGTATCTTTCTACATGTACACTTAAATGCATGTAAATCCAAAGAGAAGAGAGTAGATGAATAACTCTTCAGTAGGCTCAGGGCAAATGTCTGAAGAGAGACTTTCACTTTCTGCTCCATTATTTATGCTCTGTATCATATAGCTTTTTATTTTCCATATTGTTTATACTATGAAAATAAAAACACAGTCATATTTTATTTGTATAAGGTATAAAAAGAAAGAAAATGGAAAAAAAACAGGTTAAAAAGAGTTGGTTCAATTCTTGGACCACTGTATCATTGTATTCTTGAACCACTGTATCATTCAGTGGTCATTAAACCTTAGATTTTGTCTAAGGTTATTAAACAACCACTGAATGATACAATGCCTTAGAAATGGAGGACTGAGGCCAGGCATGGTGGTTCACGACTGTAATCCCAGCACTTTGGGAGGCCAAGGCTGGTGGATCATGTAAGGACATGAGTTCGAGACCAGCCTGGCCAACATGGTGAAACCCCTGTCTCTACTAAAAATACAAAAATTAGCCAGGCATGGTGGTGCGTGTCTATAATCCCAGCTACTCTGGAGGCTGAGGCAGAAGAATCACTTGAGCCCGGAAGGCGGAGGTTGCAGTGAACCGAGATCACACCATTGCACTCCAGCCTGGGTGACAGAGCAAGACTCCATGTAAAAAAAAAAAAAAAGACAGAAAAGAAAAGAAGAGGAGAGGAGAGGAGAGGAAAGGAAAGGAAGAAATGGAGGACTGAGCAGATGCTGCAATAAATAAGAATCTTTGATTTAAAATAAGCGACATCATTAAGGGTTCCTCAAAATGAAAAGGCAGGAGAGAAAAGGCAATTTTCTTCTCCAATCAATTTTGAAGAATTATGAAAAGGAATTCAGTTCTATGATTGCTTCCTCTTTTAGGAAAATCAAGGTAAAACCTCTGAAAATTTCTTCTGTTGGTATTTAAAAGGATGTATACATCCCAAAATGAAAGTACCAGTCCAGGGGTTGCTGGATATACACCTAGGGTTTGCAGCTCCAGGGTCTAATCTGTCCCCTCAGCTCAAGAGATAATCCCTCACCATTTGTAAGTATAGAGAGATACAGCAACAGTTCCGTTCCTGTGAGTTAGAGTATCATGGGAAAAGACTCGAAATCTAAGCAGATAACTCCTAAATCCACATCTACAACCATGATGTTCCTAAATTCAGTCCATCTCCAATGATCTACATTCCCAATTATCACTCCCTGCAGAAATGAGCTGTTTACCACTTCAAACACTGAAATTGTTAATTTCCCCCAATCAACCATATCTAAAAATTTAACGTCTAAAAAAGTATACCTTATGCCTTCAGCAAACCTAAATGCCTGAAATTACAGCACAGTAAATACTAGTCTCAGAAAAGCAATGAGTTGTATGTAAATCATTTGTTTTACTGAGTAAGATTGGATTTTTGTCATAGGAAAAAACTAAACTGTCTTTTTGACTGGTGACTTATGTTATAAATTAAATATAACTCTGCATATTATATTTATAACAATTATGGGCACCATTCATTCTTTACATATCACTAGCAGAAGAAAGCCAACTACTTTTGAAGCAACAAGTCCTAAAGTTTACATTAAAAGAGGACCCACAATAAAGTAGAAATCAGTTTGGTAAAGGGTTGTCCCTGTCTTTGGTCCTAAATCCAGTGACATATGTGTCTTCTGTAATTAATGGCAAAATCTCTCTCACAAGCAATTTCCAGATGCCGTACTTAAAGTACAGTTAATCAGTCTTTGATTCATCATGAGTTCGGGAATGCTCTCCTAACAGGCACACTTGCTAGCTCACAGCAAAAGAAATATTACTACCCACTCCACTGCCATTAAAAAGACATTTCAAACATGTTTAATCTCTTTCAGGGCCAGTTGTAGACATACATTCTTCCCCTAGCCAGGTTCCAACCAATTTTAAAACATCCAAACATGAACTTACATCAACCCATGATCTAATATGATGAGTTTACCAAGGTCTCCAACAACCTGAATCACATGCCAAGGGAAATACAATGAACAGGCCATTCTGCAGAGTGAAGACAAGTTCCACACCTGTCAGTGGGAATCTGTTTGACTGTAGCCCTAGGCTGCTTCACAGAAGACACCTTTCTTAACTGGGAGAATGTGCTTCTCCCTTAAATTCAAAGAAATCTTACTGCTTATTTTATTTAGTTTATTTTTGGAATGTTCCCCTCATTCCAGAAAGAATTGAAGGTAGTTACTAATATGCTTCCATTTTTAGGGGAACATACAAACTCTTCCTGGACATTTTTGTCAGGTTAAGTTCTCCTTTGTATCCATTAGGGAACTGAAGACCTTCACTTTTTTCTCAGAATTTCTTTATCATGTGTTCCAAAAATCGATTGCATAATAATTACCTCATCCTTCACTGATGTTATGAAAACTTACCCTTCCTGCTGATTCACAGTGAGATGACAGCTAACACAGTGCGTGCATTCAATATGAGCTCTCAGACTGAGAGTGACAGGGATACGTTATAAGTTGTAATATATGCCCTGAAAGTTCAAAACACATGAGGTGGAAAGAAAAATAGTTATCCCAAACTTAAGTTCTAAAAGAATTATCTAACCGGACCTGAAGCCCCACTACTGAATTGACCTTGCAGGACTTTTTATGTGATACCATCAGTCTACCAACTCATGAAACCAGCTCAGTGGAATTTGGGAAACTTGATTATTCTCTAATCAAGATGTTGTTAAGATGTCATTAATTGCATTAGACAAAGTCTTCTTTATTTCTTTCTGGATTTTTTTTTTTTTAAGACAGAGTCGCCCAGGCTGGAGTGCAGTGGTGTGATCTTGGCTCATTGCAACCACCACCTCTCGGGTTTAAGCAATTCTTGTGCCTCAGCCTCCCAAGCAGCTGGGACTACAGGTGTGCACCACCACACCCAGCTAATTTTTGTATTTTTAGTGGAGACTGGGTTTCACATGTTGGCCAGGCTTGTCTCGAACTCCTGACCTCAGGTGATCCACCTGGCTCGGCCTCCCAAAGTGTTGGGATTACAGGCATGAGCCACCTTACCCAGCCTCCTTCTGGATTTTATGTTGATAATACTTGTGTTTCTCCTAAGCAAATGATTTGTTTTTAAGTTGTGGTCTGTATTAATCAAGTAAGTAGTCAAGTTTCATATTTTGCCTTGGCAGGTAGAAATCTTAAAAACAAAATTGAGGCCGGGTGCGGTGGCTCACGCCTGTAATCCCAGCACTTTGGGAGGCCGAAGCGGGTGGATCACAAGGTCAGGAGTTCAAGACCAGCCTGGCCAAGATGGTGAAACCCCATCTCTACTAAAAATACAAAAAATTAGCCAGGCGCAGTGGCAGGTGCCTGTAATCCCAGCTACTCGGGAGGCTGAGGCAGGAGAATCGCTTGAACTCAGAGGGCAGAGGTTGCAGTGAGCTGAAATCGCACCACTGCACTCCAGCCTGGGTGACAGAGTGAGACTCTGTCTCAAAAAAAAAAAAAAAACCAAAAGTGAGACATACTCACACTATGTGATCGTAACTATTCAATGATTTACATTTGTTCTTTCCTCTTTCGTTTGTACCTATCTTTTTTCCTCTCATTTTTTCCCACCTATTTATTATTTCAATTCAATATACATCCTATATTGTATAGCAGCTGTTTGGAAAATCAAGAAATGTTGTGAATATCATAGTCAGGTATCAATTTGAACAAATAACCAGAAAAATTTCAGAATCCCAGGCAATCCAAGTTTAAGAATAGTTTCATGTTCGTCTATCTAAATTACATTTTATAGAGCATTGGAAAACTCTATATTTTATATCAGAGAAACAGCATAAGCAATTCATGTTTTATTGCAGAGATATGAAAATCTATAGAAACATTAAAGTCACACCCTCAATTATGCCAAAACTGTACTTAGTCCCTCCTTACTTCCTAGAACTTAGTTCCTAGAACTAAGGAGGGACTAAGTACAGTTTTGCTATAACTGGGAAACTACCATCTGAACATAAAACTGAGCTAAAGGTCAAAATAAAATTTAATCTCTTCTTTACCTTCATTCTTTCTCAACCAATTTGTTGTGATGTGATTATAAATCAAAAATCACATATTTAACTCACCAGAAAAGTACTACATTTTCATCTAATTATACCTAAGTTAGATCATATTATAGATTCAGGTTTTATAATTGAGACTGCTGCTAATTAGTTGAATCAAAGATAAATTTAGAAGTTTGGTTTCTTTCTACAAATTTCTCTTCTTTTTTTTATAGTCAACAATAATTTATTGGACATTTTAAAATAACTAAAAGAGTATGACTGGATTGTCTGTAACACAAAGAAAGGATAAACGCTGATGTGATTATTATGCATTGTATGCCTGTATCAAAATATCTCACATAATCCATAAATAGATACACCAACTATACCCACAGAAATAAAAACTAGGAGAGGAAAGGAAATTCTAAGTACAACACTGGTAAGAACCCATTCACAATTTGATAGTAAAGTAATATAGAATTGTAAAGTACATTTTCACTCTTTTAAAAAATACAGCAAAGACAATTTTAATTTTTTAATTTATTAGTAATAACAACTTGAGAATTGCATAGTATTAAGGCATCAGTTCTTGGAGTGTGGGCTGAGGACCTTTTTGGGGTGCCTATGAGGGCAATACTATTTTACAGTAAAACTAAGACATTATTTTCCCTTTTCACTATTGACAAAAATTTAGCCAGCTGTGGTGGTGTATGCCTGTAGTCCTAGCTAATCGGGAGGCTGAGATGAGAGGATTGCTGGAGCCCAGGAGTTCCAGGCTACAGTGAGCTATGATTCTGCCACTGCACTCCAGCCTGGGTGGCAGAGTGAGACCCTGTCTCAAAAAAAAAATCATGCATGAACAAAAAAACTATAGGTCAATGGATTTTAATGGCCACAGTTATGAATATCTTATCACTATTATTTCAGATCCCACATTATAACTAACTTTTTTTTTAATTTTATTATGATTATACTTTAAGTTTTAGGGTACATGTGCACAACGTGCAGGTTTGTTACATATGTATACATGTGCCATGCTGGTGTGCTGCACCCATTAACTCGTCATTTAGCATCAGATATATCTCCTAATATAAATTTCTCTTCTTAAGTCTTGAGAAAGTGTCTCTTGCCTTTTAAAATTTGAGTTCTTCACCATATCTAACTTATCACCTCCATTTATTCAACTAGACTGTTGTTTCTTACAAAATGGCTCTGTTCTTTTGGCATGATGTTAACTGTAGGTCATTAAATTTGGAGCTTTGATTCTGTCTTGACCAAAATTCTTTGGTGCCTCCACTTCCATGTAAATTGATATTAATTATTTTGGTAAATTTTAATCTGATTTTTATTATTTTCCACAACTCAACATCTCTGACAAATACTCCAAGCTAATTCATTAACATAAACCATATAACAGGACCAAAGAAGAGGCTTTCTAACACTGCTCAGGTTTTACATTTTCCCAAAGATTTTTCCCAGAGCCACTAGGATCTTGTGAATCTAAATAGGCCCAATAGTTTAGCTCTGAGAGTTTCTCTCCCACATAATATAAAAATCACCTGATGGGTTTGTATAATATGAGAAATCTAACCTCAATTCCTTTCTGGAGTGACCTCACCATTTCCCTTGAAATACTGAAGACCCAGATACCCAGTCATATGTGCTAAAGCAATTACAGAAGGGATTTATTTATTAAACATTAATCCCCTTGTCATGCAGAGTACCTAGAAAATCCCTGATGCACTTTTGCACTGAAACTTCACTGGAAACAAATTTTTCTAAGCCTCCAAAGACCTTTCCCTTGAGAAGTCGAATAGGTCTTTCTCAAGTCTTCAATCCCCTTGACCTCTATGCTTCAGTTAGCACTGTTGAAATTCTCTCCTCGCATGGTTTCCCTGGGTGTTCTCTGTGTTCTTCTACTACCTCTTTGTCTCATTTGCTGACTATTCTTTTTGCCTGCCTCCACCCCCTTGGCTGGCAGCTGCTCCTAAGGTTCCAAACTCAGCTTTCTGCATTTCTCCCTCAATAGTCACCACCATGATACATACTCCACATGCATTACTGAACTATCACCTTGCACAAATGCCAAGACTTGAGCTCTCAAACTGTAATCCTGTCTAGTAACTGACCGGTCATCTCAGGATATGATTGCTGACATCTGAAAAGTAGTATCTCAAAAACTGAGCTCATTTTTTTTCCTAACCCAGCAGACTTTCCCAAAGCCCTCCTCTAAACCTTCGTTACTTTAAATCTAGGTTACAAAACAGCTCCCTAATACTTTCTCCACCCTTAGCTCCACTACTCCAAACTATCATAGATGTTGCTGCCTAAATAATTACCAGTATCTGTCATTTTCAGCACATTGCATATACTCAAGAATCGATGGCACTTTCCTACTTCCCTTGAATCAAATCAATAATCAAATTCATCCCAAATTATCCACGGCCATGGAAGTTCCACCTTGTCCTAGCCTGTGTGCTTGTTGTCTTGCTTATTGTCACTAACATGTCAAATGTGACTTGCTTCACTTCCAAACCTATGTCCTCACATATGACTTTCTTCCTTATCTCTGTCTGCCAATTTGTTTCTCTCCTCCTTCATTGTCCAATTCAAAATTCAGATCCTTCCTCAGCCAGCCCCATATCTTTGGCTTCACTCTCTTAATCACTCAATACTTCCATTTGCACTATGTTTTTTTCCACTTATTGATATGTTACTTTGCAAGTGTTCTCAACTTGTGTTGGATGTACACGTTCTCTCTCTGCTAGATTATAAAACTCCTTGGAAGCAGGGAATTTCTCTTGCATAATAACATTTTAGTTCTTACATAAGAACATTTAGAATATGTTGGTACTACTTACAGTGCAGTACCAGCAGGTATCCACTAACTAGTTGTAATTAACAAAGTAGTTGTTATGGCTGGACAATGTCATAATTCTATATCCAAATCCAGTATAAAACAATGCATATCCAAAACACATTTCAAACAAGAGTGCAAGGGAATCCCATTTTCTTCAATAAAAATTTTTAAGTGATTCTATTATTGGCCTTTTCCGTCTTTAAATGAGCTTTATTTCCTTTCTTATGTTTTCCTTGTTAGCTTGTCCACCTGCTGAAAGGAAGGCAAATAATTTCTTATCTAACCTAATTATTTACTCCTTCCTGCCTGTACTGGAATCCTGGCTCCCACACCTGCTTTGCTCAGTGCTACTCCCAGAGGTATAACAAAGCACATTCCCAAGGTCAGCCCAGGCATCAGCTTAAGTCCCTAAAGTCTGAGAACCTAGAATGTAATTCCAGCAGCCCGCCTAAAAGTCAAGAACCAGCCTGCATTTTGCTGAAAGATGCAAAGGTTATGCATATTTTGATTCCAACCATACAAAAAAAAAGAAATAGGATTGATTTTTTTAACTCATAAGATGGAATGAGAGAAATACCACAGACTTCTACATATCATTTCCATGGAGATACCTAAACTGACTATTTTTTTCCCTCTACCAAACTGAATTCTAAATAGGCTTTGGAATTCAGTTCTAGTTCTTTTTTTTTTTTTTTAATACTTTAAGTTTTAGGGTACATGTGCACAATGTGCAGGTTAGTTACATATGTATACATGTGCCATGCTGCTGTGTGCACCCATTAACTCGCCATTTAGCATTAGGTATATCTCCTAATGCTATCCCTCCCCTCTCCCCCCACCCCACAACAGTCCCCAGAGTGTGATTTTCCCCTTCCTGTGTCCATGTGTTCTCATTGTTCAATTCCCACCTATGAGTGAGAACATGCGGTGTTCGGTTTTTTGTCCTTCTGATAGTTTACTGAGAATGATGATTTCCAATTTCATCCATGTCCCTACAAAGGACATGAACTCATCATTTTTTATGGCTGCATAGTATTCCATGGTGTATATGTGCCACATTTTCTTAATCCAGTCTATCATTGTTGGACATTTGGCTTGGTTCCAAGTCTTTGCTATTGTGAATAGTGCCGCAATGAACATGTGCGTGCATGTGTCTTTATAGCAGCATGATTTATAGTCCTTTGGGTATATACCCAGTAATGGGATGGCTGGGTCAAATGGTATTTCTAGTTCTAGATCCCTGAGGAATCGCCACACTGACTTCCACAATGGTTGAACTAGTTTACAGTCCCACCAACAGTGTCAAAGTGTTCCTATTTCTCCACATCCTCTCCAGCACCTGTTGTTTCCTGACTTTTTAATGATTGCCATTCTAACTGGTGTGAGATGGTATCTCATTGTGGTTTTGATTTGCATTTCTCTGATGGCCAGTGATGATGAGCATTTTTTCATGTGTCTTTTGGCTGCATAAATGTCTTCTTTTGAGAAGGGTCTGTTCATGTCCTTTGCCCACTTTTTGATGGGGTTGTTTGTTTTTTTCTTGTAAATTTGTTTGAGTTCATTGTAGATTCTGGATATTAGCCCTTTGTCAGATGAGTAGGTTGCAAAAATTTTCTCCCATTTTGTAGGTTGCCTGTTCACTCTGATGGTAGTTTCTTTTGCTGTGCAGAAGCTCTTTACTTTAATTAGATCCCATTTGTCAATTTTGGCTTTTGTTGCCATTGCTTTTGGTGTTTTAGACATGAAGTCCTTGCCCATGCCTATGTCCTGAATGGTAATGCCTAGGTTTTCTTCTAGGGTTTTTATGGTTTTAGGTCTAACATGTAAGTCTTTAATCCATCTTGAATTAATTTTTGTATAAGGTGTAAGGAAGGGATCCAGTTTCAGCTTTCTACATATGGCTAGCCAGTTTTCCCAGCACCATTTATTAAATAGGGAATCCTTTCCTCATTGCTTGTTTTTCTCAGGTTTGTCAAAGATCAGATAGTTGTAGACATGCGGCGTTATTTCTGAGGGCTCTGTTCTGTTCCATTGATCTATATCTCTGTTTTGGCACCAGTACCATGCTGTTTTGGTTACTGTAGCCTTGTAGTATAGTTTGAAGTCAGGTGGCGTGATGCCTCCAGCTTTGTTCTTTTGGCTTAGGATTGACTTGGTGATGCGGGCTCTTTTTTGGTTCCACATGAACTTTAAAGTACTTTTTTCCAATTCTGTGAAGAAAGTCATTGGTAGCTTGATGGGGATGGCATTGAATCTATAAATTACCTTGGGCAGTATGGCCATTTTCACGATATTGATTCTTCCTACCCATGAGCATGGAATGTTCTTCCATTTGTTTGTGTCCTCTTTTATTTCATTGAGCAGTGGTTTGTAGTTCTCCTTGAAGAATGTTCTTCCATTTGTTTGTGTCCTCTTTTATTTCATTGAGCAGTGGTTTGTAGTTCTCCTTGAAGAGGTCCTTCACGTCCCTTGTAAGTTGGATTCCTGGGTATTTTATTCTCTTTGAAGCAATTGTGAATGGGAGTTCACTCATGATTTGGCTCTCTGTTTGTCTGTTATTGGTGTATAAGAATGCTTGTGATTTTTGCACATTGATTTTGTATCCTGAGACTTTGCTGAAGTTGCCTATCAGCTTAAGGAGAATTTGGGCTGCGACGATGGGATTTTCTAGATATACAGTCATGTCGTCTGCAAACAGGGACAATTTGACTTCCTCTTTTCCTAACTGAATACACTTTATTTCCTTCTCCTGCCTAACTGCCCTGGCCAGAACTTCCAACACTATGTTGAATAGGAGTGGTGAGAGAGGGCATCCCTGTCTTGTGCCAGTTTTCAAAGGGAATGCTTCCAGTTTTTGCCCATTCAATATGATATTGGCTGTGGGTTTGTCATAGATAGCTCTTATTATTTTGAGATACGTCCCATCAATACCTAATTTATTGAGAGTTTTTAGCATGAAGGGTTGTTGAATTTTGTCAAAGGCCTTTTCTGCATCTATTGAGATAATCATGTGGTTTTTGTCTTTGGTTCTGTTTATATGCTGGATTACATTTATTGATTTGCATATATTGAACCAGCCTTGCATCCCAGGGATGAAGCCCACTTGATCATGGTGGATAAGCTTTTTGATGTGCTGCTGGATTCGGTTTGCCAGTATTTTATTGAGGATATTTGCATCAATGTTCATCAAGGATATTGGTCTAAAATTCTCTTTCTTGGTTGTGTCTCTGCCCGGCTTTGGTATCAGGATGATGCTGGCCTCATAAAATGAGTTAGGGAGGATTCCCTCTTTTTCTGTTGATTGGAATAGTTTCAGAAGGAATGGTACCAGTTCCTCCTTGTACCTCTAGCAGACTTCGACTGTGAATCCATCTGGTCCTGGACTCTTTTTGGCTGGTAAGCTATTGATTATTGCCACAATTTCAGATCCTGTTATTGGTCTATTCAGAGATTCAACTTCTTCCTGGTTTAGTCTTGGGAGAGTGTATGTGTTGAGGAATTTATCCATTTCTTCTAGATTTTCTAGTTTATTTGCGTAGAGGTGTTTGTAGTATTCTCTGATGGTAGTTTGTATTTCTGTGGGATGGGTGGTGATATCCCCTTTATCATTTTTTATTGGTTCTATTTGATTCTTCTCTCTTTTTTTCTTTATTCGTCTTGCTAGCGGTCTATCAATTTGGTTGATCCTTTCAAAAAAAACAGCTCCTGGATTCATTGATTTTTAAAGGGCTTTTTTTTTGTCTCTATTTCCTTCAGTTCTGCTCTGATCTTAGTTATTTATTGCCTTCTGCTAGCTTTTGAATGTGTTTGCTCTTGCTTTTCTAGTTCTTTTAAATTGTGATGTTAGGGTGTCAATTTTAGATCTTTCCTGCTTTCTCTTGTGGGCATTTAGTGCTATAAATTTCCCTCTACACACTGCTTTGAATGTATCCCAGAGATTCTGGTACGTTGTGTCTTTGTTCTCATTGGTTTCAAATAACATCTTTATTTCTGCCTTCATTTCGTTATTTACCCAGTAGTCATTCAGGAGCAGGTTCTTCGGTTTCCATGTAGTTGAGCGGTTTTGAGTGAGTTTCTTAATCCTGAGTTCTAGTTTGATTGCACTGTGGTCTGAGAGACAGTTTGTTACAACTTCTGTTCTTTTACATTTGCTGAGGAGAGCTTTACTTCCAAGTATGTGGTCAATTTTGGAATAGGTGTGGTGTGGTGCTGAAAAAAATGTATATTCTGTTGATTTGGGGTGGAGACTTCTGTAGATGTCTATTAGGTCTGCTTGGTGCAGAGCTGAGTTCAATTCCTGGGTATCCTTGTTAACTTTCTGTCTCGTTCATGGGTCTAATGTTGACAGTGGGGTGTTAAAGTCTCCCATTATTATTGTGTGGAAGTCTAAGCCTCTTTGTAGGTCACTCAGGACTTGCTTTATGAATCTGGGTGCTCCTGTATTGGGTGCATATATATTTAGGATAGTTAGCTCTTCTTGCTGAATTGATCCCTTTACCATTACGTAATGGCCTTCTTTGTCTCTTTTGATCTTTGTTGGTTTAAAGTCTGTTTTATCAGAGACTAGGATTGCAACCCCTGCCTTTTTTTTGTTTTCCATTTGCTTGGCAGATCTTCCTCCATCCTTTTATTTTGAGCCTATGTGTGTCTCTGCACGTGAGATGGGTTTCCTGAATACAGCACACTGATGGGTCTTGACTCTTTATCCAATTTGCCAGTCTGTGTCTTTTAATTGGAGCATTTAGTCCATTTACATTTAAAGTTAATATTGTTATGTGTGAATTTGGTCCCGTCATTATGATGTTAGCCGGTTATTTTGCTCGTTAGTTGATGCAGTTTCTTCCTAGCCTCGATGGTCTTTACATTTTGGCATGATTTTGCAGCGGCTGGTACCGGTCGTGCCTTTCCATGTTTAGTGCTTCCTTCAGGAGCTCTTTTAGGGCAGGCCTGGTGGTGACAAAATCTCTCAGCATTTGCTCGTCTGTAAAGGATTTTATTTCTCCTTCACTTATGAAGCTTAGTTTGGCTGGATATAAAATTCTGGGTTGAAAATTCTTTTCTTTAAGAATGTTGAATATTGGCCCCCACTCTCTTCTGGCTTGTAGAGTTTCTGCCAAGAGATCCGCTGTTAGTCTGATGGGCGTCCCTTTGTGGGTAACCCGACGTTTCTCTCTGGCTGCCCTTAACATTTTTTCCTTCATTTCGACTTTGGTGAATCCGACAATTATGTGTCTTGGCGTTGCTCTTCTCGAGGAGTATCTTTGTGGCGTTCTCTGTATTTCCTGAATCTGAATGTTGGCCTGCCTTGCTAGATTGGGGAAGTTCTCCTGGATAATATCCTGCAGAGTGTTTTCCAACTTGGTTCCATTCTCCCTGTCACTTTCAGGTACACCAATCAGACGCAGATTTGGTCTTTTCACATAGTCCCATATTTCTTGGAGGTTTTGTTCATTTCTTTTTATTCTTTTTTCTCTAAACTTCCCTTCTTGCTTCATTTCATTCATTTCATCTTCCATCACTGATACCCTTTGTTCCAGTTGGTCGCATCGGCTCCTGAGGCTTCTGCATTCTTCACGTAGTTCTCGAGCCTTGGCTTTCAGCTCCATCAGCTCCTTTAAGCACTTCTCTGTATTGGTTATTCTAGTTATAGATTCCTCTAAAGTTTTTTCAAAGTTTTCAACTTCTTTGCCTTTGGTCTGAACTTCCTCCTGTAGCTCGGAGTAGTTTGATCCTCTGAAGCCTTCTTCTCTCAACTCGTCAAAGTGATTCTCCGTCCAGCTTTGTTCCATTGCTGGTGAGGAACTGCATTCCTTTGGAGGAGGAGAGGTGCTCTGCTTTTTAGAGTTTCCAGTTTTTCTGCTCTGTTTTTTCCCCATCTTTGTGGTTTTAACTACTTTTGGTCTTTGATGATGGTGTTGTACAGATGGGTTTTTGGTGTGTATGTCCTTTCTGTTTGTTAGTTTTCCTTCTAACAGACAGGACCCTCAGCTGCAGGTCTGGTGGAGTTTGCTAGAGGTCCGCTCCAGACCCTGTTTGCCTGGGTATCAGCAGCGGTGTCTGCAGAACCACGGATTTTCGTGATCTGCAAATGCTGCTGTCTGATCGTTCCTCTGGAAGTTTTGTCTCAGAGGAGTACCCGGCCGTGTGAGGTGTCAGTCTGCCCCTACTGGGGGGTGCCTCCCAGTTAGGCTGCTCGGGGGTCAGGGGTCAGGGACCCACTTGAGGAGGCAGTCTGCCCGTTGTCAGATCTCCAGCTGCGTGCTGGGAGAACCACTGCTCTCTTCAAAGCTGTCAGACAGGGACATTTAAGTCGGCAGAGGTTACTGCTGTCTTTTTGTTTGTCTGTGCCCTGCCCCCAGAGATGGAGCCTACAGAGGCAGGCAGGCCTCCTTGAGCTGTGGTGGGCTCCACCCAGTTGGAGCTTCCAGGCTGCTTTGTTTACCTAAGCAAGCCTGGGCAATGGCAGGCGCCCCTCCCGCAGCCTCGCTGCCGCCTTGCAGTTTGATCTCAGACTGCTGTGCTAGCAATCAGCGAGACTCTATGGGCGTAGGACCCTCCGAGCCAGGTGCGGGATATAATCTCCTGGTGCGCCGTTTCCTAAGCCCGTCGGAAAAGCGCAGTATTCGGGTGGGAGTGGCCCGATTTTCCAGGTGCCATCTGTCACCCCTTTCCTTGACCAGGAAAGGGAACTCCCTGACCCCTTGCGCTTCCCGAGTGAGGCAATGCCTTGCCCTGCTTCGGCTGGTGAAGCAGTGCGCTGCATCCACTGTCCTGCGCCCACTGTTTGGCACTCCCTAGTGAGATGAACCCGGTACCTCAGATGGAAATGCAGAAATCACCCGTCTTTTGCACCGCTCACGCTGGGAGCTGTAGACCGGAGCTGTTCCTAACTGAATAAATAGCTGAACTACACAAAATATCTCAAATGAGGATACTGGCCTGATGACTCACAACACCCTTCAAAGCCCTTTTAGAGACCCTACCCTAGGCCAGGCACAGTGGTTCATGCCTGTAATCTCAGCACTATGGGAGGCCAAGGTGGGTGGATCACCTGAGGTCAGGAGTACAAGACCAGCCTGGCCAACATGGTGAAACCTCGTCTCTACTAAAAACACAAAAATTAGCCAGGCATGGTGGCACACACCTGTAATCCCAGCTACTCGGAAGGCTGAGGCAGGAGAATTGTTTGAACCCAGGAGGTAGAGGTTGCAGTGAGCCAAGATTACGCCACTGCACTCCATGCTGGGCGGCAGGTAAAACTCTGTAAAAAAAAAAAAAATCCCCTACCCTACATTTGTTCTCTGACTCCTTGATTTCAGGCCAGACCATCAAGTGCTGCATAGACTGTCTCTATCAAAAAGCAGGTGCTCTGACATTTTCAGGGATTCTCTCTGAAAGAAAATCAGTTAGAAAATATAGGCCTAAACCTATATATCCCAGATCCATCTTTCATGGCTTTCAAGTAAGTCACAGTGCAAGATAGAATCCATTTAGGTGAAAGGCCATTCTGCATGCTACCCCTTTCTGACACAGCCTCCCCTAGACTACCAGAAACAAGTCATATTAAAATGCAATTGGTAAGTATTCGAAGTTAAATGAATATGGACAGCTGATAAATGCATCTCGGTGGATAGAGATTTAAAAATGATTGGAAGATCATTCTGATCATTCAAGATGTCAATTGAAAGATATCAGGATAAGGTAACATATTAACTCCCGGGAATTTTCATCACCATCAGTAGTAGATGATATAAAGTCATGAAAAAAGCTTAACTTGGGATTAAAAAAAAAAAGACACTGCCAAGTCATTTATTCATATTGAATTCTCATGAAATTAGTTAATAGAAAATATTTTGTTTTGACTTCTAGTCCAGAGTCAGCTTCAGGGGAAAGTGAATTAACATTTTGTTATTTCTTTTGTGTTGAGAGTAATCATTGGACTACAACCAGAACCACCAGAATCAAAATTTTTCATTTTGAAATTGCATAAAGAAACCCAGAGTAAATACAGCATCAATGAGACTTTACTGTCAATGAGGGAAAAGCACTAGCACAACACTACAAGATGTATTTGATTAAAATAAATTTCCAATTTAAAACACAAAGGCCATACTGTACATTGAAGATAGAAAGACTATACTGCCAAAGGCATGAGCATGAAAGGTCAAATGCCAGCTGGTATTAGTAATGGGAAAATGAGCCCATAAACGAAACACCAAACAACACTCAAAAGCCTATAAAAACACAGGCCAATCCTACTGCTTCTTCAAGAAGAATGGTTAACATTATCAGAATGTATGCAGAACACAACTTATGCCTTTCCCACTCTTTGTACTTCTGAAGAGTGTGAAATGCTATTTTTATGAAGTTTTCTAAAAATGCACAATTGTATTTCATTTCATTTTAATTTTTATACTTTGAATGTCTGCTTTCCTTCCTATTAGATCTTTCTTCCTGTTGCTTTCTGTTCTTTCTAGAATGAGTTGTATAGCATGGCTTTATATAATGTATACTGGCAGCCTGCTATAATGTATAATGTGTACTGGTAACTTGCCTAGAAACACTACCACTTATCCTTCTTAGGACACAGACATCTAATTAGAAGCCTATAATCAGGCCAGGCAATCTGCCTTAACAATACCCAGGGTGAAAGCATGAACTCCAGTGTCAGACAAACCTGGCTAAAGTCTTGGCTCTGCCATTGACTAAAGGCATGACCTCAAGAAGTTACTGTTACTTAACTTCATCAAGAGCCAAGTTAAAAAAAAAAAAAAAACTTACAATAATTCTAAAAATAATAATAACATTTACCTCACAGTGTTTTATAAAGATTCAGAGAATGAATTTCAGAATGTACAACATAATGCCTGGCACATAATAAAACCTGCCTAATTTTGAAGTAGTAATAATAAAGGTTAGAGTAACACTTCTACCATTTACTTGTAACCTTAAAGTTTCTCATTCATAAACTGGAAATAACAATACTAACCACACAAGATTGTTATAAAGATCAACAGAGACAAACTAAGTGAAAATACTGTTTAATGGTATAGCTATACACAAATATGAGGCGGTGTTTTCTGAATTTCATAATCCATAACAACATGTAATGTTTGGCCTAACTTTGCACAATAGAAGACTGCTTGTGATAATTCCATTTGGTTGGTTGTTTCTGTATTTCAACACAGCCCAAGAAGAGACACATGCTAGGGAAAAATCCTAAGTCTCCAAAGCAAATGGTCCTTTGACAATACAAAACTAAGTATCCACCAGCTGATCAGTACAAAAGCATATGGTCCTTTACATCCAGTGCTTTTAAGCGTTTGGTCTTCTGATGACTTCCAACTGAATCCACATGGAGTGCTTTTAGAAAACACTTCCAGGCTCCACCCCAATTTACTTATGCAAAATCTTTAAGAGTGAAGCCCAGAAATCTGAACTTTTTTTTTGAGATGGAGTCTCGCTCTGTCACCCAGGATGGAGTGCAGTAGCGCGATCTCAGCTCACTGAAAGCTCCACCTCCCAGGTTCACGCCATTCTCCTGCCTCAGCCTCCCTAGTAGCTGGGACTACAGGAGCCTGCCACCACGCCCATCTAATTTTTTGTATTTTTTCAGTAGAGACGGGGTTTCACCGTGTTAGCCAGGATGGTCTCAAGCTTCTGACCTCGTGATCCACCCACCTCGGCCTCCCAAAGTGCTGGGATTACAGGTGTGAGCCACCACGCCTGGCCAGAAATCTGAACTTTTAACAAGACCTCCTAGTGATTCCAATGCTCATTTAAATTTGAGAATTCCTGCTTCAAAGTTTTGTTACGAAAAACCATAATAAACATAGCTAACACTTGTCACTACACAAAAATTGTTCACTAGAAAACAAAAAAATACCAAACAGATTAGATGAGATTTTAATCTAAATATAAACTTTGAAATAGAGTAGCCAAAGTTCAAAAAAACAATATTTAATGTTTCCTTTAAATGCATCTTTTCAATGACACCTCATAGAGTAATATGAGAATTGTTTTCTGAGAATTGTTTTACAGCTGGTTATTATTGTACAGTCAGGTTTCTCAGTGCTCCAGATGTTGACTTCACTTCTCCTAACACTTGCCCACTTGCCTGTGCCTGCAAGATAAGCAGGGGTTAAACATCAGCATACTTCCAGGTTCTGATGCTTCATCAAGCCCCAGCCCCCAGTAAACTTTCCTGAAATACTACCACCCATCTTTTTGAGGCTACAGACACCAAATGAGAGGACTGTGATCAATACAGGCAATCTGCCCTCAGCCTCCCCAGGTGAGCCAGTGGGGGTAATTGCCACACAGAGCACCACTGACAGCACCCGCCTCACTCACAGCAGTTCTTTCAACCTAAGAGGTTACCGGGAGTCAGGATAGGTTCACGAAGAACATGCTTATGCCAAGAAAGCCTTATTTCCTTTTTTGACTAAATGACGGCATCATTTATCTTGAGTTAAGCAAATATCTAACCCTATGCCCTACTAACTTACCAGTGCTCTATGTCGATTCCTTGATGCAGCGCTTAAGGCTTTGTTCACCATGGAGCACATAATGGCATCTGAATGTCACACTAAGGCACTTGACACCTGAGACTACTGAGACTCTGCCCAGCTATTCAAGAGCTGCAGAGATCAATTTCTCAGCACATCTGTAATCTACTGCTACAGGACACCAGTTGGAAAGCTCACTCTAAGGAATATTACTCCATGACTAAATAACGGCCTAATCAGATTCCCCATTGAGGGCACCAGTCTGTTAGAGAAGTAGGTGGGCACGTAGTTACCCAAAGTGTCTAAATCAGGGAACATCAGGAAACCAGAGGTAACCAGAGGACAACATAAAGCTCAAAATAATCAGCAGAACCCAAAATGTAAGAATACAGATATATAAAAGAAAAGAATGGGGAGCAAAATGGTTACAAGACCAAGGTGCACAGGTGAGTTCATCATCCTTGTTTAAATGCAAAGAGCCAAAAAGATATAAAAACAGAGTTGACTGGTAAGCCAAGATCACCTTGAAGAAGTAATATACTGTTTTATCTAACATTATTAGCAATGACTTGAAGGAAGTAAATAAATAGAATATAGCTTATAAAAACATCATGTCACCCAAAGCTAAGAGATGTTACAATTTATTCTAATTTTCAAGGGATATTATGTGGAAGAAGGATTAACTGCATTATCAAGAGCAAAACTAAGACCAAAGGGTCAAAATCTCAGGAAGGCTAACTCTGAGTCAATGTAATAAAAGGCATTTTAGCAATAAAACCATCTACACATGGAACAGACCACCATGCAAAGCAACTGGCTCTCTGGCCCTGGGAGTGTGAATTATGATCAGTCAGAAAAATCGCAGCAAGGATTCTGTTTTGGTGACAAAGAGATTAGCTGGCCTTTAAACTCCTTTTATACTCAAATTCTATGAAAAACATTTTAAGTAGAAACCAAGTCTTTCTACCATTAAAGGAGTAGTAATGAATCTGGCAAAGAGTATAAAATCTAAAATAATCCCAGTCTAAATTACAAGTAGAAGCCATTTATTTCCATTCTGGGAAATATAACTGATAGAGGCTAATTTCTACCTATGACATCATACTACTCCTAGCATTACTCTTACTACCCTTATCACTGTGGGTTGTTTCCCATAGAAGTTTAGACTTTAGAAGTCAAGACAAAGGGGGAAAAATGACTTTATTCCTGAAAGCTGACTGCTGAGAAAATTGTAAGATAATTGTTCACTCTCCTCATTTAGCATAAGGAAGCAAAAGGAGGAGGCATCTGCAGCAAGAGGACTATAAAAAGCTCATCAAGCACTTGGGTCTGAAAGGATGACACCATGGACCAGCCTGGGATCAGCTTACATTGAACTCTGCAGGGAAGTTCCCTAGGCTCTGGAACACATGCAAAACCAGTGGAAATGTTGTAGAGGAAAAGTAATCAAAGTTTCATACACAATCTGATTTGGTCTTCCATTTCTGTAAATAGCAATACATGCTTAATGGATACAATCTGATGATCTAGTGCCATGACTATTAAGGAAAGGAAGTGGGGATATAGAAATAATGTTGACTCAAAAACCACTCCCCTGACAGTCTAACATTTTCTTCTCTGGAAATTGGGGTAACGAGGCTATGGACTTGGCACATATTAGAGAAGAGTGGCCTTCACACCCTATCCTGCCAAGATTCTGTTGGCTTCCCACCCACAAAAATCAAGATAGTCAAAGCAACTGAGGCGAACCTAGTGCAACCCTGCGTGACTCTGACGACAAGAAAGAGAAGCTCCCCGTGGGTCAAATGTCAGGAATGCACACATCTCAGCTATTGCAGACACTCTGTACCTAGATTCTCCTCCTATTCCTAAAAACATCGCCATAAAAGAGCACACAAAGATGGAATTCAGGTTTTCATTCAAATGCTTCAAAAGGCAATGAAAGAGAAATGAGGATCATGGGAGGAGAGAGATTGGGGAATTAAGGTTTTAATGATGTTCCAGAATATAAAACAAATCAGCAGAATTCTGGTCATTGTTGCTACACTGATCACAGTTGTGGGTGATCATAAAAGATGAAGAGTGGCATACCTTTTTGGAAATGCATGACAGAACACTTGGTAGGTATTTTCATAATAAAATTTCACTCATCAAATTTACTAACCAAGTCTATTCAGCATTTTCAGACCTCAGCTTTCAATGTAATAGTCCCTTTTTCATTGCAGAAAAATCCAGTCACCAGTCACAGATGTCCCACTCATTAGTACAGATTCCCAGGGGTTTTGGTCTAGTTAAAAAGTGTGGGCAAGCATGGGAGCTTATTCCTGTAATCTCAGCACTTTGGGAGGCCAGGGCAGGAGGATCGCTTGAGCCCAGAAGTTTGAGACCAGCCTGGGCAACATAGTGAGACACTGTCTCAAAAAAAAAAAAAAAAATCAGCCAGATATGGTGGCACTCACCTGTGGGCCCAGCTACTCAGGAGGCTGAGATGGAAGGATCTCTTCAGCACAGGAGGTTGAAGCTACAGTGAGCCCTGATCATGCCACTGTATTCCAGCCTAGACAATAGAGTGAGATCTTGTCTTTAAAAAAAAAAATAAATCAGCTGGGCGCGGTGGCTCACGCCTGTAATCCCAGCACTTTGGGAGGCCAAGGTGGGCGGATCACCTGATATCAGGTGTTCGTGACCAGCCTGACCAACAGGGAGAAACCCCATCTCTATTAAAAATACAAAATTAGCCGGGCATGGTGGTGCATGCCTGTAATCCCAGCTACTCAGGAGGCTGAAGCAGAAGAATCACTTGAACCCAGGAGGCAGAGACTGCAGGGAGCTGAGATTGCGCCATTGCACTCCAGCCTGGGCAACAAGAGCGAAACTCCATCTCAAAAAAAAAAAAAAAAAAAAAATCATCTTTAGTGATGCCCTTTTTCCTAACTCAGTTAGTTGCCTGTCCACTTGCCATAAACTATACTGCACTGGCCAAATGAATTATTTTCTGGCTTTCCACAGGGCCTACTTTTAATTTTACCAAAGCCATGGCTACTTTTTCTTTCCTAAGAACTCAGATCATTTTTTAATTTATTTTCTGTTCAAATCTCAAGCCAAACTTCTCAAGGTTTTTTTTAACAGAGTTCACTAAAAAGAAGTAAATGTTCTTTTTCAGAACTTGTATCCATGAACAAAAACTGAGGTCACCCAAATAAATGTAAGAAAGAAATAACTCGTATCATATAGTCATCTCATTCAGAAAATTAAAGGGAAACCAAAAAAAAAAGAGAGAGAAAAAAAAGAGATCAAATGACCCTTGCCTCAGTCACCAGTGCTATGTACTGTTCAAGATAAATCCACAGTTCACATTTCATTGGCAATACTAACGTATCACTATATTTAGTGTGGCATTATAATCTCTCAAATTATTTTGAAGGAGGAAGAATCTGCCAATAACCCACTGTAGCATTAGAAACATTAAAACACTTAATATAATACATGTTGTGTTATGTATTCCAAAGGGAGAATTTCCCTAACATGTTACACTTAAATGCAATATTAAACTTCAATTATCACTTCTCATATCAAGGTTTTATATTCTAATTAGCAAGAGAAAATGCAGATCACACCAGAGTCCATTTTATTTTAAAAATTTCTTAGAATCATGTAATTTAAACCTAGAAGAGATTTCAGAGACTACCTAGGGTCAAGGCCCCTTATTTTTACAAAGGAGAAAACCGGGGCTCATACTAGTTTCCCAAGTTGCAGAAAGACATAAACTCACTTAATGCACATGTGGCATTAGATCCCAGGCCTCCTGACATACATTCTAGTGTTCTTTTATATTATTATGCTTTCCTTCAAAACCAAACATACTCTTGTTCCCTAATCATTCTTCGGCATTGTATTAAATACAAAGTTGGACTCAGACCCCACTTTGCAGCCCTTAAGCAGAGCGTTGAACGTGACTCCAGGCCCACTGCAGGATATTCAGTGCTAAACACAAGGTCTAGCATCTGCTTTGTGATGAGCATCCATTGTCTAACTCAAAGTTAAGTACACAGCATGCAAACGCAAGTCAGGAAACAAAATTTGGGATGAGAGAGCTACCTCTTGGATACCTGCTCTGCCTGAAATCTCCTAACTCTCACTTATGTAAAGATTCAGCTGCTCAAAAAAAGTATCAAATTTATATTAATTCTCTCCTTTTTATTTCTTTGCAGTGACCACTTCCTGCAGCAGACATTATCTAATATAAAAAGTAGGCAACATAATAACTTTATGAGAACTTATTACTTGTGCACTTTCATATAGATATTTCCATATTTAGATGAAAAATAAATGTTAAAAATAAACCTTGACCTAAACCTCACATCTAACACAAAAATTAACTTGAAAGAGGTTATAGAGTTAAATGTAAAACTAAAAGATCTTTTAAAAGATAACAGAGAAAAATATCTTTAGGACTAGGTCTTAGTAAAGGGTTTTGAGACATGACACAAAAAGTATGATCCATAAAAGAAAAAAATCAATAAACTAGACTTCACCAAAACTTAAAACTTTTGCTCTGTGAAAGACCCTATTAAGAGAACGTACAGATAAGCTACAGGCTGGGAAAAAGAATTAAATTGGACCCCTGTTTTATACCACTCACAAGATTAACTTGAAATAGTTTAAAGACAAATGTAAGCCCTGAAACCATAAAACTCCTAGATGAAGACAAAAACTCCTTGATATTAATCTTGGCAATAACTTTTTGGCTATAATACCAAAAGCACAAGCAACAAAAGCAAAAATAAATACATGGGACTACAACAAACTGAAAAGTTTTTACACAGCAAAGGAGACAATTAACAAAATAAGCAACTTATGAAATGAAAGAAAATATTCATAAACCATATATCTAATACGGGGTTCAGAACTAAAATATATAAGGAATTCATGTAACTCAGTAGCCAAGGAAAAAATGGTCAAAGAACTTGAATAGCTATTTCTCAAAAGAAGACATACAAATAACCAACAGATATCTGAAAATGTTCAACATCACTAATCATCAGGGAAATGCAATATAAGACATTACCTCACACCTGTTAGAATGGTTATTATCAAAAGACAAAAGATTGGCCGGGCAGAGTGGCTCACACCTGTGATCTCAGCACTTTGGGAGGCTGAGGTGGGCAGATCACCTGAGGTGAGGAGTTCAAGACAGTCTGCCCAACATGGTGAAATCCCACCCCTACAAAAATACAAAAATTAGCTGGGCATGATGGCAGGTGCCTGTAATCCCAGCTACTGGGAAGGCTGAGGTGGGAGAAACTCTTGAACCCGGGAGGCAGAGGTTGCAGTGAGCTAAGATCATGCCACTGCACTCCAGCCTGGGCAACAGAGCAAGATTCCATCCCAAAAAAAAAAAAAAAAAAGGTAACAAGCACTGGCAAGGATGTGGAGAAAAGAGAATCCTCGTACACCGTTAATAGGAATATAAATTAGACAGCCATTATAGAACGCAGAATGGAAGTTCCTCAAAAAATCAGATGTAGAACTACCATGTGATCCAGCAATCCCATTTCTGGGTATACATCCAAAGGAAACAAAATTACTATCTTAAGGACCTATTAATGTCTGCACTTACATATTCATTGCAACATTATTCACCAATAGCCAACATATGGAATCAACACAAGTATAAATGGATAAAATATATAATATATACATATACGAATATATGTATATATACATACATACGTATATAATATCCAATGGAATATTATTCAGCCTTTTAAAAACAGGAAATCCTGTCATTTGTGACAACACAGACGAATGTGGAAGATATTATGTTTAGTGAAATAAGCCAGGCACAAAGACAAATATTCCTTGATCTCACTTATATGTGGAATCTTAAAGAAAAAAAAATGTCATACTCAACAGAGGCAGAGAGCAGAATAGCAGCTGCCAAGGGCTGGTGGGATGGGTGGGAAGAATGGGAGGTGTTGCTTAAAGGGTACAAAATTTCAGTTAGACAGGATGAATAAGTTCTGGAGATCTATCATACAGCAAGGTGACTATAGTTAATAATAATTTATTGTATACTTGAAAATTCCTAAAAGAATAGATCTTAAGTGTTCTCATCACACAAAAAATGATAACTACATGAGGTGATGAATATGTAAATTAGCTTGATTATGGTAATTATTTCACAGTATATACATTAATCAAAACATCATCACCGTATACCATAAATTTATACAGCTTTTATTTGTCAATTATACCTCAATAAAGCTGGAAAAAAAATGAAAAGCAACCTATGGAATGGGAGAAAATATTTTCAAGCCATATATCTGGTAAGGGATTAATGTCCAAAACATATTAGGAACTCATACAACTCAACAGCAAAAATAGTAATAATAATAATAATAATGACAATCTCATTTTTTAAATGGACAAAGGACCTAATTAGACATTTTCCCAAAGAAGACATAGAAATAAATTACCAATAGGTACAAGAAAAGACTTCAGCATCACTAATCATCAGGGAAACGCAAATTAAAACCACAATAAGGTATCTGTCACGTTATACCTGTTAGGATAACTATTATGAAAAAGACAAGAGGTGGGTGTTGATATGAAGCAAAGGGAACCCTTAGACATTGGTGGCAGAAATGTAAACTGGTACAGCCATTATGGAAAACAGTATGGAATGTCCTCAAAAAATTTAAAACAGAACTACCATAGGATCCAGCAATCCCACTTCTGAGCTACTGGGATACATCCAAAAGAAATTAAATCAGTTTCTCAAAGGAATATCGGCACCCACATATTCACCACATTATCATTCACAACATCTAAGACATGAAATGACCGAAGTGTCCATCCAGAGATGAATGGATAGACTGTGATATATACACAATGGAATATTATTCAGACATAAAAAAGAAGAAAATCCTGCTGCTAGTGACAACATGAATAAACTTTGAGGATGTTATGCTAAGAGAAATAAGTAAGAAAGAGAAAGACAAAGACTGTATAACCCACTTATATGTGTAATAAAAAAAAAAAAAGTCAAACCCACAGAAACGGAGAGTAGAAGGGCAGTTACCAGGGGCTGGGAGGTTGGGGGAATGGAGAGATGTTGGTCCAAGGATACAAACTTTCAGTTACAAGATGAATAAATTCTGGGATGTAACGTAAAGTATGGTGACTATAGTTAACAATATCATACGGTACGCTTGAAATTTGCTAAGAGTAGGTCTTAAATGTTCTCACTGAAGAAAACAACAGTAACTAGGTGAGGTGGTAGCTGTGTTAACTAACTTGATTGCAGTAATCCTTTGTCAACATGTATGTATATAAAATCATTACATTGTACACCTTAAATTTATATAGTTTTATTTGTCAACTATACCTCAATGAAGCAGAAAAAAAGACAAGCTACAGGCTGGCAGAAAATATTTGCAAATCACATATCTAACAAAGAATTCATATTTACAATAAATACAGAACTCTGAAAACTCAACAGAAAAAGAGAGAGCGAGAGAAAAAGAAAAAGAAAAACAAAGGAAAAGAAGGAAAGAGAGAGAAGAAGGAAGGAAGGAGAAAGAGAAAGAAAGAAAGAGAGAGAGAGAGAAAGAGAAGGAAGGAAGGAAAAGGGAAGGAAAAGGAAGGGAAGGGAAGGGAAGGGAAGCCAAGCCAGTAGGAAATGGGCAAAAGATATAAAGAGACATTTCACCAAAGAGGATACACAGATGGCAAAAAAGATACTCAACACCACTAGCCATTAGGGAAATAAATGCAAGTTAGGACTACAAGATTATCACTATACAACTATCAGAACAGCTAAAATAAAAAATAATGATAAGTCTAAATGCTGGTGAGAGTAGAGAGAAATCAGATCACTCATACATTGTCAGTAGACAGTAAAATGATACAAGCACTCTGAAAAACAGTTTGGTAGTTTCTTTAAAAATAAAACACCCATTCACCACACAACCAAGCAATTGCACTACTGGGCACTTATCCCAGAGAAATGAAAACTAATGTCCATTCAAAAGCGTGTGCACAATCCATTCAAAAGCGTGTGCACAATTGCTCATAGCAGCTTTATTTGTTTTGGGGTTGTTTTGTTTTGTTTTTTGTTTTTTGTTTGAGACAGGGTCTCATTCTGTTACCCAGGCTGGAGTGCAGTGGCACAATCTTGGCTCACTACAGACTCGACCTCCTGGGCTCAAGTGATCCTCCCACCTCAGCCTCCCAAGTAGCTGGGACTACAGGTGTGCACCACCACACCTGGCTAATTCTTGCCTTTTTTGTAGAGACAAGGTTTTGCCATATTGCCCAGGCTGGTCTCGAACTCCTGGGCTCAAGGGATCCACCCACCTCCACCTCTCAAAGTGCTGGGACTACAAGCTTGAGCCACCACACCTGGTCAGCAGCTTTATTTCAAAAGCCTGGAACCAGAAACAATCAAGATGCCTCTTAATATGTAAATGGTTAAACAAACTGTGGTGCATCCATACCATGGAATACTGCTCAGCAATAAAAATAATGAACGATTTGCAACAACTTAGATGGAACTAAGGGCACTATGCTAGTGGAAAAAAAAAGAAGAAGATCTAAAAAAAAAAAAAAAAAAGCAGATTCACATACCATATGATTTCATTTATATAGCATTCATGAAATGACAAAATTACAAAGATGGAAAACAGATTGGTAGTTGCCAGGGATAGGGATGGTGTGAAAGGAGGGGGTGTAACTATAAAGAGATAGCCCAAGGAAGATCTCTGTAGTGATGGAGCTCTTCTGTGTCTTGATTGTGGTAGTAGTTACATGAATGTATACATGACAAAATTATATGTAACTACATACACACATCATACCAATGTCAGTTTCCTGGTTTTGATATTACACTCTAATTATATAAGATATAACCATTGGGGAAATGGATTGAAGGATACATGAGACCTTTCTGTACTATCTCTCACAACTTCCTACAAATCTATAATCTTTTTAAAATAAAAAGTTTCTCAAAATTAAAAAGGCTGTATTATGCCAGTTTGTAGTGCTGCAGGTTTACTCCAGAATGATTGCCATATTGTCTCCCCTTCATTGGATCCTCAATCTGCACTTGGAGCTGGCTTGCTAATTGTCTTGGAAACCGCAGTTCAGTCATGAATGTTTACACTTTGCTATTCTCATGTTCATTCGTTTCAGGAGAGCCTGGCAGCCACATCTCGTGGATTTAACAGAGGTAAATCACCAGCTTCAACTTCATTTAGAAGCATGTCTTCAGAAAGATGGAAAAATCTTTCTACTCTTCTAAAGTTCTAATGTTGGTGGGAAATGGTTACTGATGTGGTAAGTTTGAGTTATTATGTAAGAACTAGGAAGCCACAGCCCAATATAGGAAGGAAATGTGGTGTGGTACTGAAAACACTTGCTTGAGGGCTGAAAGCCTAAGTTAACTGTTTGTGCCACCTTGGCCAAATCACTTGTCCTCAGTTGCCTCATCTGTTAAATTTGGAGGTTTAAATAGGTAATTTGTGATGTGTCTGCCTGCTAGAAGATACTACTATTCTCAAAGCACTATCAAAGAAAAAAGAGCTCCTTTTCTGAGGAAAACCTTACTACCTTGAAACCTGGAAAGGCAAAGAACCAGTTATAGAATCTATCCTACGTTTAACCATCACTCCCTGTCACCAATATTTTAAGGTAAATTATGATAACCAGTTTGAACAAGTCTCAAATGTAAGGAAAACTTTTCAGGAAGTATTGTAGAAAGAAAGTGACAAGCCTTTCCAAGGCACCATGCCAACTGCATCTTCAGTTTAAATGATCCTTTGCTCAAGACAAAGTTGTTCTTTTGGAGGGAAAAAAAAATGTGTTCTGCTATTTAGACTTATCTTCCCTATTCATTTGATTCATTCATAGTTTCACTCTGCTGACAGCTCAGGGCAACTTGGAAAAGGGCTGTACTGGCACTGGCTACAATTAAAGCAAAGACATTTCCTGTGCCTGAGTCCTTAGGGTTCACTCCTGCTGTGGCAGTGAAAGAATTTTTTAAAGAAATTTTTTCAATCAAGAAAGGAAGCAAAACATCCTAGGCCTATGAATGAGCTGAGGACATTTCTCCAAAGGAATCAATGAAAGACAAGAAAGGGTCACTTGGCCTCAAATGAACATTTTAGAATAAAAAACAGAATCTTCAGCAACCTACTTTTGAGTTTTTGTTTTATTTTGCATTTATTTCCTCTCTGTTTTGTTTGAGACTATTTGAAGAAAGTCTGGCAACGTTTTTCACTGACTAATTTATCTAGTTTTGTATGACCTAAACTAATTTAGAATAAAAGAATATGAGAGCTGGTAGGAAATTTAGAGATTATCCACACCGACTCTTCATTCCACTGCTCAGTAACTTGAAGCCCCAAAACATTAAATGAAGTGTCCAAAAGTCAAAGAGCTAGTAAAAGGCACAGCTAGGCTAGAACTCCACCTCTTGAGTGCTTTCTCTGCTACCATGGGATCACCCTCATCTCACTCAGGATGAAAAAAAATTCTACTGAGCCTGATAATCAGAACTTCTAACTCCTCCAAAGATACTAACTGCATTTGGGCACTGCACTTCTGACAACTGAATTACTTAGGAATGTTCTGTTTAGTGACCCCCACTGCTTGTCAAACTATTTGCTTTATTTCTTCATGTCTAATTCTATCTGAATGGACTCAGTACCCAGTTTATACCATTTTTAATGGGCAATCTCATATGGCACATACAGTTGGCCACTGAACAACACAGGTTTGAACTGCATGGGTCCACTTACATGCAAATTTTCTTCTGCCTCTGTCACCCCTGAGACAGCAAGACCAAACTCTCTTCTTCTTCCTCCTCCTCAGCCTACTCAATGTGAAGATGACAACAATGAAAACCTTTGTGATGATCCGCTTCCACTTAATAAGTAGTAAATATATTCTTTCTTCATTATGATTCTCTTAATGACATTTTAATAACATTTTATTTTCTCTAACTTTATTATATGAATACAGTATATAATACATATATAAAATGTGTTCATTAACTGTTTATGCTATTGGTCAACAGTAGGCTATTAGTAGTTAAGTTTTGAGGAGTCAACAGTTACACATAGATTTGACAGTGTTAGGTCAGTGCCCCTAACTCCCATGTTGTTCAAGTTTCAACTGTATTTACTTTAAGTTTATATGTCAGTCATTAGGCTAAGCACTTTATATTGGTTATCTCATTTAATCATCACAACAGTTGCATGAGTCAGATAGTATTACCACCATTTTTCAAATAAAGAAACTGAGACTTAAAGAAGTTAGTTAACTGGTTCAAGGGCATGCATCTAAACCAGGTCAATCTGATTCCAGCATGCAACGCTTGACACATATGCTTCTCAGAGCTACTTCTCAACTACTTATCTATGCTTTCAAAACTTCATGCCAATTTTTTGTTTTGTAAAAAAAAAAAAAAAAAAAAAAGAATTCTAGAATCCTCAGTCTAATATTCAGTTTAAGGAGCAAGTGGGCTTTACTCAAAACCAACCTACTATCAGTAATACAAACACTATGCATTACCTTGTGAGGAAACATATCAAGAAATATGTCATGAGATTGACCCTTTCCAAACTTTAACTAGCTTTTGGCCCTGTGGACTGAAACCAACTATGAACCAAACTACAGGAGCTCAATAGAGACATCTAGTATTTTTATATTTGTCCCACTGCAAGAATTAGGGTGGTCAGGAATGGTCTCCTCATAACTAAGCAAGCAATGTTATGCTTCTTCTGAATTCCTGCCCCAATTATTTTTAAGTTCTGCTTTTAATGATTTAAAAGTACTTGCATATGAACTGGTTTCATGCTCTCCCGCAATGAAGAAGAGGGGCATGTATATCTTTATCTGATCCACTATATATGTAGAGACAGACTAGTGCAGTGAGCCAGCCATTTACCAGCTGAATGCCCTTGGGTGCATTACTCACTTCTCTACATTTCATCTATAAAGTGGAGTTAATAATTTTATCTACCTCATAGGGTTGTTATGAGGCTTAACTAAGCTATTTCTTATCAAGCATTCAGAACAAAACTCAGTGAGCATTGCCTATTCTCATTGTAGTGATGGTAGACGTGGCAGTTAATATTATGAGAACAATCACAAAATTGGAGTGACATCTTTCACATAATTTATCCTGGTATTTAATGACTGTCAAAAAGAACCAATCTAAATTAACCATTCTAAACTAAAATTATTATTTTGGCTGCATTTCCCAAAATTAAATTTGTTCAAATCAATTTGTGACATTGCTATATCTAGTACTTAATTCAGCTTAGTAGGTTCCTCAGAGACCCCATAAAATAAAATCCACTGAAATATTTTTAAGGTTTTCTTGTAGTTGTGAAAAATCATCAGGAACAGCATCTTTGAACACTTTTCATGTCAAAGTCATATCCTTCATGCATTATGATGTGGAACTGTGCACATAAAGCTCAACCACATGCCGAGGCTGACCCAATTGCCTCTTCAGGAAAATTCAAAACTTGTCTCTAGGTCCTCCTGCAGTCATCTCAGTGCTGAGGCAAGATGGTCTTTCTTCCAAACAAGAGTCCAGATCCACTTTTTCAAGAGATTAACAACTTTACCACTTGCTTTACATGACGCCCTCTAGTACAATGGTAAAGCACATGCTAATTAGAGCCAGGAAGATCTGTATCTGAATCCTGCCACTAAGCACCTGCATGTCTTTCAGTCATTTAACCTCCATGAGCCTCACTTTCCTTATCTGCAAAATGGAAAAAAGTACCTTCCTTATTGGGCTTCTGGGAAGACTAAAGAAGGTAGTGTATAAAGTGCTTAATATTCAATAACAACAACACATAGCCACAGTTAACACTCTGAGGAAACACTCTCAAGCAGCACCACTACATGAGCGTTTCTACAACTCACCTCCTACTGAAGCCTAGATGAGAGAAATGATGTTTACAGAAGACCAACCTATAATCTGGGTCCTGTAAAACATATCCTTGGATAAAGTAGAAACACTAGAAGATTATATATACTTGCATTTAGTTAATTTATGTCTCTAACACATTATAGGCAGCATGAATAGAGTGGTGAGGACATGGGCTATAGAATCAGACAAGGTCAGGATCTCAATTGCTGGCTTACTCCTTACTAGCTATGTGACCTTGAATAAATAGTTTAAATTATTTGAGGATGAGTTTCCTTATCATTAAATGGTCATAACGATACCTTTAAAAGATAGTTGTGATCATTAAATGTTCATGAGGGTTAAATAAAATAAAATATGCAGAATCCCTAGTAGAGTGCCAGACACATAATAGGCACCCAGCAAATGTTAGCCCCCTTGGAATGCATTTTTATGTTATTGAGTAGCTATAAATTTTTGTTGAGAGCATTATCTTCATTTATTTTTATTGCCCCTTATCTATGGCCTCAAGCGAAACAATTATTTTGAATACAATCCTAGTAAAATCTCTACTTCTCTGTAGCATGTTTTTCCTTTTCTAATAAGAAATATGTAACTGATTGTGCCTCTTTTTATCTTGGCTGCCAGGAAGCTCAAAGACAAATTAAATTCAACTCTAGAAAAAATATTAATCCTAGTGGTTCTGGATATTGTGTTTTCTCCCTGGTTTTGGTTTCTATTTCCACCCATATTTTATTATTTCAAGACCCCTCAAATCTTTTGTAGAATGTGAGAAGCCATTAACTAGCCAACACATCAATTCATTTCCGGGAGAAGATATCACTGTAGGCACTGTAAAAACAGCACCAGATTTGGGATGTTCAAGTCCTAACTATTTCTCACACTTGTCCCCTCTCTGGAGGTAATTCATTTCCGGGAGAAGATATCACTGTAGGTATTGTAAAAAGAGCACCAGATTTGGGATGTTCAAGTCCTAACTATTTCTCAAACTTGTCCCCTCTCTGGAGGTAATTCATTTCACCTTTCAGATCTATATTTTCTCATGTAAAGCAGAAATAATAACCTCTAAAGATCCCTCAGAATCATTTATGTATACAAGTATGCTTTGTAACCTGTCAAGCACTATGTAAAGGTCAGGTATTATTATTTTTATAATCAGAGAAGTGAACATTTAAACAAGTGAAGGTGTCCACATAGATATAATCTATGGTGCAGCACTGAGGACCCCTGCAGGCGAACGTGAAAGATGTTTAGTGGTGGGCACCCACAGCAGCCACCATGCTTACCTAGGCTGTCCAAAAAGCTATAGCAGGGATCCCTGGAAGAGAAGAGGCAGGATGGAAATAAATGTAAACACTTCAAGGGGCAATCCAAATTCAGTAAGTATCTCAAGCTAATTTGTTCTTTTGCTTTAATCTAACTGATTTGCTTAGAAGACAGTGCAGATAAGACCACGGTTTGTTCCCCAATGAGCCTATGAGTTCATCCCTCACTCTCACCAGGTCCAGGTCCACGCAAGGAAAGGTTGAGGGGAGCAAGGGGGCTTATAATGTGGGAATCCAACATCTATCCTTAGTCCCTTACTAAGGACAGTGGATACATCACATCAACTGGTACATCCAAAAGTATTCATATACTAATAATGTGAGTCAGAGTAGGGGATGTTTTTAAGTTCAGTTTGGGTTAGAACCAAGTAGCTCTTAATAATAAGGAGTGTGTTTCTACATCTTTAAGTAACTTGCTGATTTATTCCAGGAGGTCAAACGTTCTCACAGAATCTCCAAGTCTTCTATTCCAAAACCTATCCCCTTCACTAACAACTTAATGTAGCAGCCGCTTGCCATAGAGAAGAGAAAGAAGGAAATTCCTGGTATTTTGGAAAAATAACAAGGTAGAAGCTGGAGTTAAAAGTCACAGGTTCAGCCGGGCACGGTGGCTCATGCCTGTAATCCCAGCACTTTGGGAGGCCGAGGCGGGCAGATCACCTGAGGTCAGGAGTTTGAGACCAGCCTGGCCAACATGGTGAAACCCCGCCTCTACTAAAAATACAAAAAAATTAGCCAGGCATGGTGGCAGGCACCTGTAATCCCAGTTACTCGGGAGGCTGAGGCAAGAGAATCGCTTGAACCCAGGAGGTAGAGGTTGCAGTGAGCCAAGATCGCGCCATTGCACTCTTGCCTGGGGGACAAGAGCGAGACTTCGTCTCAAAAAAAAAAAAAAAAAAAAAAAAAAAAAGGTCATAGGTTCAAGTCCCAGCTCTTCTCCTTGCTAATGTGTGAATGTGATTAAGTTACTTAATGATAATAACTAATACACACTAACTTGTATTATTTGCCAGTGCCCTTTGAAAGCTTTATACTCATGTAACCTTCACAGCCACCTGGTGAGGTACATTTCTTTATCATCTTACCTCACAGATCACGAGAATGGAGACTTAGAGCAGTCAAATAACTTGCCCACCATCAAAAAGCTCATAAGTAAAGTATACTGGGATCTAAACACGAACTATGATTCCAAACCTATGGTCTTAACCACTGTATAATAGTTTTTAACAAATTTTGCTTTCTTCATTTGTAAAATATGGGAACAATAACACTGGCATTATATTTCTCACAAGGTTCTTACAAGGATTAAACATAATCATGGACATGACAGCCTTTATTAAGTCTATAGTACATGACAAATGTTATGTGTTCCCACTTAAGTCCATACACATTTCTTAACACCAACTACTTGCTAGGCAAAGACACGCAATGCAATCTGCCAAAAAGAAGTTACTTCTACATGTTCTGAACTCAGAAAAGAAAAACAAAAAAAAAATTTTAAAGACATCTGTGAAAATGAGTGACTGCTGTAATAAGAGCAGCCATGGCCAAGCTGATGAGCAACGGGAAAAGCCCGTTCAGAATCTGCCCACGCCCTTCAGGAAGACACAACTGTCACCTAAACTGCTGGAATTTCAAATACGGTAAAAGCTATTATACTGCTATGATCATCCATTTCCAAGGCAACACACTTTCAAAGGAGTTTTCTCTAGAATTCAGTTGACTTTAGACCAATCAAGTGGAAAACAACTATTCATAGCTGTAATTTTCTAATTTTGAATATACCCAGCTTTGGAGAAATGAATAATGGAATCCTCCAAGATTTGACTGCACCCTATCAAAGGCTCCTCGTTTTTAGCCCAACAACTCCAGTATGTCAGCTTCATCACATAGTTAGTATAGATGGTCAGACCAGAAGTCCAAAGACCTTGTTCTAATTCTGACTCCCAACACAGCATGTGTGACCCCAGACAAATTGCTTAGCCTGTGGGAACCTCTGATTTGTATTTCTAAAACAGGAATAATGTTTGTTCTGATTGCATCAAGGGCTATGGAACAGTTAGGGTTCTGTGTATGAAAGCCTCTATATGTTACATAGCACTACACAAAAATAAAACATTTTGCAACATATAGTCAACTCGGCTTAGTCAATTCCCTGAATGCCCTCTGAACTATGCACAAAGACCCAGAGAAAACTTTCAACACCATCCAAAATAACTTTGATGGAAAACTGCAACTTGCAGCAAAGGAGAAAAAAGCAAAGTGTGAAAACATAAAAAGTGCTCTGAGAAACATTTTATTACAGTCATTGAGGCCCTCCTGAGACCTTTTCTGATTTATTTTTAAAGAAAATACATTTCCTGATCACAGACTTCAAAAGTACAATGAACAAAAATACTCTGTTGTACTTAGTAATAAAGGTTTCAAAATTCCTCTGGCTAAAGAAAATCTCCCTTTGCATCAGAAATGTCTCCTCTTGTCCTAACTATGACAAAATAAGCTAACAAACCAAAACCAAAGTATAAATCGCCATAAACACTTCCATGCTCTGGTGACATATGTAAAGTCATTTTGGATGGAAGTCATTGAGGGAGCAGAAGCAGGGCTGAGGTTTTGTGTCCTCTTGACCCTGTCATCTGATCTCTTCCTTACATCATGTAAGTCACAGAAAGAAAAGGCCTGGGTATGATTTACAGCCAATGCTACTGAAATATTCACCCAGAATGAATTGCCCCTCCAACCTTCTATACTTTTAAAATTGTAGAATTGGTATCCTTAAGGGATTATCTTGGCTGCCAGTGGAGTAGTACATGAAAATAGACAAAATCATAGAGCCACTTGAGAAGATAAGAACGCACCTCACGTGTCAATGCCAAAAGCTTTTGCTGAGATTCACTAGTGGCAAAAAAAAAAACAACTTTATTTGGCACACTGATATCATAGGAATAAATATTTGCAGAAAAGGTTATAAGACATAAGCAGAAGTTGGGAGTGGTTCTGCAGATAAACAATGTTGAGAAAAAACACAAAATCATAACCATAAAGCTCCATTTAAACTCAGGTTAAAAATCAGTACTTCAACTTACTGTATGCCTTATATATAGATGTGCTTTTATCACGGCATTTAATACACATAATTATTCACCTGAAATTGGTACGTTTCATTTTCTTTTTTTTTTTCTTTTTTTTTTTTTTTTGGCAGACTCTTACTCTGTCATCCAGGCTGGAGTGCAGTGCCATGATCTCGGCTCACTGCAACCTCTGCCTCACGGGTTCAAACAATTCTCGTACCTCAGCCTCCTGAGTAGCTAGGACTACAGGCACACACTGCCACACCCAGCTAATTTTCGTATTTTTAGTAGAGATGGGGTTTCACCAAGTTGGCCAGGCTGGTCTCGAACTTTGACCTCAGGTGATCCACCCACCTTGGCCATTTCCTCAAATATCAGTCAAAGATAATGAAATTATTTTTTAGATGGAACTCTCCTCAATGAGGCCTCACATACTTGGTCAGCGTTGATGGCCTGCCTTAGATAACCACTCTTGTACTCATCATGCTTTCTCCTGGCCCAGAGCCTTGTTTTGTACTCTTCTTGTGACCTGCAATATTTTTTTCACTTACAGCCTTCACCAAAATTTTTTTTTCTCATCCTTCAGATCTCAACTCAAGCATAACTTTCTCAGAGAAGCCTTTCCTTGATCAGAACCCACCTTTTATCCCTACCTTGATCAGAACCCACCTTTTATCAAATCTCACAGCACCATGGGCCACACTCCAACAGTACATACCAAAGGTAGAACTTAACATTTATCTGTATGGGTATTTGATTAGTTAGTGTCTCTCCAAACTGACTACAAGCTCTCCAAGGGTAGAAAGTCTTTAATTTTGTTCACTATCATCACCCCAACATCTAGCACAGTACTTGGTACACGGTGTAGACTTTCAATAAATATTTTTGATGAAGAAATGGATGGATGAATGAGGCATCTCATCCTTCCTGATACTGATACTGATGTAGTTAGTAATTACCACATTCTCTTAAATTTATCTGATTTGTGTTATTTCCCTACCAAAATGTCAGTTTTTATGAAATTTTCCTTTCTACAGCCCCAGTGCCCAGGACAATGCCTAAAAAGTACTCCATAAATATTTCTTAGATTGGATTAAAGTGAGCTGAATTGAAATGAATTGACTTGCACTGCACTGAATTGAAGTCTCAGGGATCTCGCTGTATCTCTTTCCTCATCCTGTTACAGTGGCTACGGGTGCCTGCCTCAGTACCATGAAGGATGATGACAAGCTTACAAGCTTACAGTTCATACAAATAGATCGTATCTCAATGAGATCATGCATTCATTTGGCTTTCTGGTCAGAAAAAAAAGAGTCGAAAAGCAGTTACATTAGCTTATTTCCTCTCGGGGGAACCATGGAGAAAAGAGTAAAAGTCCCTATTTACCAAACAAAATGCTGAGAAAATATTTTTCCATTTAAGAAGATGACAAATTAGTGAAAGTGACAAAAATAAATAAAAACTTACCACGTACTCAAAAAGTTGCACAATTGCCTAAAAGCCAGACTGTAATTGTCAATGTGCTGGCATTTGGCACAGAGTTCAGGATTTCAAGGAAGCAAGCCACTCTTTTATGAACACTAACAGAAATGTCACAAGCAGCTTTTGATTAAACTATGATTGTCACAGTATATAGGAATGAACTAACATATGGTATTTTTAAAATAAACTACTAACCACATCCAGTGGTTTCACAATTAAAGAATGGTTCATTGCTTACAAAAATTCCCCTAGACCCAGCTGTCTTCCAAAAAAGTCCCACTGCCTGACTCTGAATTTCCTCTGTCATCAGGCAGATTACCAAGAGGACAGCCTCGGATTTGGTGTGGACACTCAGGGTAGCACCTTTGTTAAAGCTGGACCTTAGTCCAGCTTTATCTTGTGGCTGAACAAAGACTTGAGATAACCTCCTATAAAAAGTACAAACTGAATTGCAAAGTTACATTAAATAATCTGATAGAAGACTAGGGTATGTTTAAAAAGAAATTTTAGAAAGCTAAAGATATTTATCATATGGTATGCTGGTAATTTTAAAAATCAGGTATTAGGAAAAGGACTAGCATAACTATAAGACAAGGCCCAAGTTTCTCATAGGAGGAACATATGGTAGAGAAGAATCTAAAACCAACACAAAGAGGTAATGATAACATAAGAATAAAGGGAAAATAGTTAGAGAATCACTGTGATCATTTGAAAATCATGGTGAAAAAACTATCCCTAGGAAACTAAAGATAAGGCAGGTAGAGGCCACTTGAAACCGGTTTGAGGATAGGATGTAGAGAGCTGGTCCTAGTAAGTTATAGAGAGCTCTATTTTGAGAGGGTAAGATGTTAGCCCTTGCCATTCACCCAGTGATTTTTCTTTAATCTCCTTGTCTTTCTTGATGGCGTTCCTCTACTTCCTCTGCTTCTTTCTCAGAATAAGTCATCTCCTCTCTCTCCTTTTACTTCAGTGTTATCCCTGCACTTCCCCCTCTATTCCCTATGACTGGCCAAAATACAGAAATCAGTGACATTTTTAAAACTCAATTGTTATTCAAAAATAAATATATTCTCCAGGTTTTTTCTTCTTATACATTGCCCTGATTGACTTCTTTTTCATCTGAACTTGTATGAGCCTTTTACTAAGTTAAAGGTTCCCCACTCCCACTCAATCACTAAAGACAGCACCTTCTCTCCATCTGCCAGAAGAGGAAAGCATCTTGGCCACTTCTTCCTGTACACAAAAATGTACAAAGAACATCCTCAAATTTATCCTATTGTATTAACTGCTTAGATGTTTTTACTAATGTCAGAAAGAATCATAAAATAATAGGATAAAAGAGGTTTAAGGAAAATGTAGCATAGACAGATTTCCAAAGTCAGTTTCATGAAGAGCAAAAAATCTATAAACCTTCCAAGTTTGGTTGGAGCATGCAAACAATAGCTCAGAAAACTTTCCGCCACACTTTTCAAAAACTTTGGTTAGCATTCGATCTAACTGAAATGGCCACTGGAATGCCAGCTACCTATCTTCAGTCTTTCTTAACCAGAGTATCTTTTGCTCAAAACCTATATTTAGGAATCAGAGGAGCAAGGAAGAGTATTAGCTGTGTCCGTGTGTGGACATCAATAAAAAATAATCTAAAATCCTTTTGAAACTTTTTTGCCCATCTGCTTGGTTGTTTTGTTTATGGCATTCAGCAGTGTCACAAGAAGTAACAAAGTACAATTAGACAAATAATTGACTTAGGATTTTATAGTTGCTCATGCATGTGTTCTGGATACTGGGTGAATCTGCAGTAAATTTCTAGTTATAGAAACTGCTATTTCCATACCTTGGTAACAGAAATTGCCCTATTTTCTGAGGAAAACAACTTCAGCTTTGAACGAACACAGCTAGCTAGACAGCCCACATGTTTATTGTACATTTGCATCCAGAAGTCATATTTTCCATTACACTTAAATTATTCCTACCCAAAGCCTCATAAATGAAGTAGAATCAGTTAAATATAATTGCTTTATCTTGTGGTCTTTGTGGCAAAATTTTGATAAATGACAAAAAATAATGTTGATACAAATTGTTGAATCACAGTACCATCACCATCAGGAGTAGTTTCTAAGTAAGGATATCATGTGCAACGTGTTTTTTTAAATAATAGAATTCTGCTAATTGGCAAATAGCAAAAGAATAAAACATTCCAGTGATGCTCTTGTTTCAGAATCAGTAAATCATAATCCTGACAAGGGTGCTAAAGTCATCTTATTTCATCTCTGAAAGCAACATGGACCTTCATCTGTATATCTATCCCAGATACACATATAGTACCAACTCTTAAAGTTCTCTATGTAAAAAAAACTCCGCAAACAGCCTCAGTGACACATTCAGTAATTAACAAATATCACTGCCATAAGTAACCTCTTTTATGCTCTATCCTCACTCAACACAGTGGAATATGAACCCTAAATAATCGTAAGCAAAGGCAGGCTTATTCCAACTCAGAAAGCTATACTGTTCTTTAGAGAAATGCCATCTTATAATATTTTGCATTCCAACACTTACCTGCATGTTTTCATGCATTTTAATATTTTAATATATTTCCCATGAGAAAAAAAATACACAGGTAGCACTTTTATCTCTGTTTTAAAAACATGGACAATTTCTATTTTAATTATGTACAAATTAGTTATTGCAAATTGTAGAACTACAGCATATTCTCTCTTTTCATTTCACCATGATTCAACTCACTCTAGTGGACAGTTCTTTGGTTATTTATATTTTAATCACATTTCAGTAAGGATTTAGGTTGAAGGGACAGCATTTTCTTAACCAAGATAATTGTAAATTTTCTTGGATAGACCAGATTATTTTAACCTAATGGGTAATTTCTGGGCATTTTATTTACCTATCCACTCAACAAATATGCTATTGCAGAACATGATTCAAAAGAAGTATGCAATATTGTCTCTGCCTTTGAGTCTCTAATGATAATACTGAAGAGATGACATACATCTGAATGACAGAGGTAAGTCACCACTTGAAGCATTACAGATCTAAGTATCAGATTGTGTAATGTAGATAATACTTGCTGCAAGAGTTCAAAAACTGGGGAAATTATTATGAGTTCATAAAAATGAACTTAAAGTGGCCTTGCTGAGACACAGTACACCTATAATTTTCATTAAACTACGTAAAATATTGAAAGTAGCAGAGGAAACTTTGTTACACTGTCGCTTTACTCATTACTTTAAGTAATGATGAGCAATAGAAGGATTGTTTGTTTGCACCGCATGTTCTCAATCATAGGTGGGAATTGAACAATGAGAACGCATGGACACAGGAAGGGGAACATCACACACCGGGGCCTGTTGTGGGGTGGGGGAGGGGGGAGGGATAGCATTAGGAGATATACCTAATGCTAAATGACGAGTTAATGGGTGCAGCACACCAACATGGCACATGTATACATAAGTAACTAACCTGCACGTTGTGCACATGTATCCTAGAACTTAAAGTATAACAAAAAAAAAAAAAAAAAAGAATTGTTGGCTAGATACACAAAACAAGGTCATTTTTCTATTCCCAAAGAAATGACACCCAGGGGGGAAAGGGGAATAAATACTGTTTGCTAGAAAGAAAAAAAAAGAAGGATTGTTTGTTTGTTATTTAATTAAGGAGAGACTATAGAACTAATATTTTAGATGTCTGGCAGCCTTGTCTGAAATAACTCCCTTCTATTTCAAGGATGAACTTAATGCTGAAATTCCAAATAAGAAGTATTGCCTTAGGAATTCAAAGGAAGTGGCAGACATAAGAGAAACTTTGAAGGAAAAACCAACAGGGCTCAGTGCATGGCTGGCTATGGAAGAAAAAGAACAGAGAAAGATAAAGGATAACTGGGATCTTGATTCTATATTAACCAGGAAAATGGAGACTCCTTGCTCACAACACCTCTATAAAAGTGATGAAAAGTCAAGTAAGACTCCTATCCATGGGAAAGTTATTAAAAGAGCCTAACATTCCTGCCTCCAGATTGTGGTCATGGAAGAATTCCGGAGAATTTATTTATAGAGTAGGCCCGTGGTCCCTCACCCCAACTACTTCTGCATTTATGAGTTCACACTCATAAAGCCCTGAATTTAAATCCCTGGTATTAAGAACTCTTGTTCTTTAAGAATTATTTCCTTCTATATGAAAAAATTCCTAAACAGAATACTATTTCAAGAAGACCCTTGCCAATATCTTTCTTTTTTTCAGTGCATTCAAATCACACACACTCACACAAACTCACAAATACACATGCAAGTTTCCTGCCTTGTAAATTTGAATCCCAAACCACAGGATGTGACCTGCCTTCCGCTTAGGTGGTAATGCCTGTGGCAGATAGTCATTTATACCCCATTTACTTCACTAAAGTAAATTTCACACTGAAATTCTGCACACTATTCTGGTTTTCCCCCATTTTCCACCCTAAGTCACAATCTCTTTTTAGCCCTGAGTACCCCAGCACCTGGAGTACACTAGAACCCTTTGAGGCCTCCTGAACTCATAAGTCACTATAAATAGCAAAAACATCAACTCTCCCATGACACGTGTAAACACACTATTCATAACATCTCATGGCATGATAACATGGAATAACTTTTAGAATAGAATAGCCAGTGGCAACAAGAAATGAATAGTGTAAAATCTGCCATTTGAAGGGCACTTCAAGGTGACTTCAAGAGAGCTGCGTTTCAGAAACTCAAGGCTCTCTAAGAGACTTATGCAGTTAACTGTCTAAAGAAGCAGAAGCACCATGACACAGTCCTCTTGTATTCATCAGCATCACAGAGGAATAAACAACAATTATTTGTACCACACAAAACACAACATTGTTGAGCCAACCCATTGCCACCAAAAACACAAGTATGCCAAATATTTTTCCTTTCTGCACAACACTGCCTCCAAATTGCTGACTTGTCCCACCCAACAGCCCTTCTTAACCAGATTAATTTCACAAAGAAACACAAAGAAAGAGCCAGAAAGAGATCCTTCTTATAAAAGAGAGAACAGCCTATTTGATTTCAGGTGTCCAGAACGGGGAATTACAACTGCCGACTAAATTCAAGGACACCCTTGGTACGCCAAGCCATTTGCTGGTGGCAGTATTCCACAAAAAAGAGCAGCACAAGAGACAGCACCTCTGCCCCTTGAAGTCCTTGTTCCCTTGGTCCTCTCACCTGCCAGCCAACATGCAGACTGACACTCACTGGCAAGATAAAGAGACTGAATTTAGGTTGCTTCTCCCAAATACACCGTTGGGAGCCAAGAGCCAAGCCGACAGCTAAAGCAAAAGAACACCTAGTGAGAATTTGTGGCAGAAAAGACCAGAAGAGCTTAAAGAATAGTGATTATTGTTTACAAGGAATTAAGCTCTACAGAGTTTTAGCCTCAAGTTTTTGGCATTACCTGTGTATGATGGATAGGAAAAGATGAGCTTGAAGAAGGCAATCACAATAACTCAAAATAATAACTGCTAACCATTATTGCTGACTATATGTAGTGCTCACTTCATGTTCAGAATACTATGATTAAAATCGATCATCCCCTTTTTACATATGAGGAAACTAGAGCACAAAGAAGTTAAGTAAATAACCAAGGTTACACTGCTGGTATGAACTGGGATTCAAACTCAAGTAATCTGGCTCAAATATGCACTTTTAACCACTCTGATATGCTCCCATTCCAGTAAAATTACAACACAAGTGTCCCTTCTGAAAAGGCAAACTGTAAGTTTTAAAATATTTTTTAATATAAAAAGCTTTTGTACTCAGATCTAAAGACAAAGTACTTCCTCCTACTTATATAAGGTGAAAAATAGAGAAGAGGATGAAAGAGATGGTATAGTTTTATTGTGTTTGTGTTTTGTTTTTTAAACTGGGACAGGTCTACCTCATTTTCACACATTTCCAAAGCCTTTTCTCCTATACCTAGATCGATTTTTGAGAATACCAATGGCATGTAGAAAATTAAAGAAACCTTACTTTATGGTATCAAAATTAAGGATCTTGCCTGAAAACATTTTAAAAATCAAGAAAAAGTACAAATGTACCGAGAAGTATGAGGTCAGGTTGGGAGGGGTGTGCACTGGGAAAAGGGGAAGTCAAATGACACAACACCAAATATTCTTGGCTCTTATGAAAAGCTACTCTGTTCATTTACCCGGAAGCACCAAACAAAAGCAGCTCCCCATTTCTCTGTTTCAGTTTCCTGAATATAACTGGATCACCAACCAGCATCCATTGTCCCAGGCTCACAGAACAATGTTCACTAGCATAAATCCGTCAGTTCTGGTACACATCCAAAAAGCTAAAAAAGAATACCACAAGACTGAATGAGTGGCTGTATGGACATACCTAGCGCTATGATTCCACAACGGGCAAGACCTGTGTGTGAGAGGCAGTTAGCACCTCCAAGCATGAATGCATGTTCATGCTTGTCAAGAAATATCTTACACATCAGATCAAAATGCTGAACACGATGTTCTGTTTGTAGCTTTGTTTCCTACCATCTTACACATCTTCAGGATCTCTACAGTCACAAAGTAGCCTGTGATGCCCCCATAAGTATCCCTGGACACTAACAAAATGGGAGGCATAGAGGCCAAAACTGTCTAGGCTGGGAAGGTGTGCTGTGTTTCCAAAGCCTATCTCAGCCAGGACCACCTTCCCACCCACTTTTTGGGCAACCCTCAAAGGATGGCAGCTGCTAACTTAGAAAAAAAAAATGCACAGTGGAGGAGGCAAAAGGATTATTTTTAAGAAAGAGCACAATCTAACTTTTCTCTCAACCACCCACTCCACACCACCTCCTCATTCCCTTGTCTCTCCTGCTTGTTCTTCCATTTCGCTTTCCTTCCCCAGCTTCTCTCTCCCCAAGGCTCAGTGCACCACGCTCTCACACACGTTTCCTTCTCTGTGTCCCCAGCTGGGACACCAGCTCTGACGCCACACTGGGAATAGCAGCTGTGAAAGGACTTGGAGCTGCTGCTGAGCTCAGAGGGGGATACGAAGCTAGCTCACTTCCTCCTCAGAGCTCCAAATGTGTAAAAATCAAACACTCATTTATTTTTTAGAAACCCGGTCTTGACACCAAAGCCATGAAGAAAATGGAAAGCGTTAGGTTATAAACCAAATGAACCTGTTAATTATGCCATCTTCTTAATGTGCCTAAATACTGGAAGATATTTCGTTTACTTCTTATAAATGCCCTTTCATGTTTTTGTAGAGACAGGGTCTCACTATATTGCCACAGATGAAGCACAGCAGCTATTCACAGGGGCAATCGTAGAGCACTACAGCTTCAAACTCCTGGGCTCTGATGATCCTCCCACCTCAGCCTCTGGAGTACCTGGGACTATAGGCATGTGCCACGGTGCCAGCTCATGCCACCTTAATATGGCTTCTGAAGGGGGGCTGCCTGCTCTGTGGAACAGTGAGCATTTTTAAGTGTATAGGAAAAATTAATGTGCCTTGTGGTTCAGTTTCATCCCTCACCTGTGGTTAACAAGCAGCTCCACACACTTGGGAGTTACCTACCCAGACCAAAATCCCACTTTGGCGATAGACAAAATAATGAGGCACTTTCCAAAGTGGGATAATTAAAAGCGAAGACCAGATTTTATGTGTCAAGGGAGAAAGGCAGGGCAGGGAAATATAAATACGATGTTCCAGGCTTAAAAACAAGAAAATCAGCTGGATCTCTATCTAGGATATAAGAAATATTTAGACCAATTAAAGCAATGCTTACGTCTTTCTCTGTAGTAATTCATTCATTCAGTTACTCCTCAATAAACATGTATGAAGAACATACTATGTGCCAGGCATTGTGCGGCGCCAAAGATAACAAAGTGAACAAGACAACCTGATCTTTGCTCTCATGGAGTTTACAATCTAGCAACAGCTCAAGACAAACCTGTAAGCTCTCAAAAATCACATGTTAAAACATATATTCTGAAGGAGACATAAGGCATTGGGAAAGAATAATGAAGGGGAATCTGCACTAGAGAGAGTAGTAAGGAAACGACTCTCTGAAGAGGTAAAAGACTCTCTGAAGAGGAACAGAAAAACTAACCAAGACAAGAATGGGCTGACCATTTCAGGAAGACAAGTTTGCATGAGCAAAGGCCCTGAGGCAGAAAAGGTTTTAGCACCAAGGAACTCCAATATCAATGTATCTGGAGTAAAGTGAGCAAGGAGAGAATGGCACATCACAGGACTAGAAAGACACTGGGCCATGATGCCCAATTGAGGTTTTATTCTTAGGACAATGGGAAGTTTTCAGCAGAGGAAGGACATGATCCAATTTACACTTTATGATGACCAATGGTGCCTCTCTATGAAGAAATACTTAAAAAGCAGAGACTGCTGCAGTGTCTATGCAAGAGGTGATGATTCCCTGGACAAAAATGTAACCGCAAAACTGAAAAGGAACAGACAAATTCAGATCTATTTTAAATGTTGAACCAACAGAAATCATTGAAGGATTGCATATGAGGGTGAGAGCAAGGAAAGAATCAAAGATGACTCCCATCAAGTTACTATTTATATGTGGGCTTTTTGGTTTTTGTTTTTCTCAGAAGTATAAGCATCACATCAAGCACTGCCAAACACACGTGGGAACCTTGTCTATGGGACGTGATATGTCTATGGACATAAGCAACTCAAACACCACAGGTCACAGAACAACAGAAACTGTTATGTGGCTGTTCTTGAGAGACAATAATAGTATAGTAGGCAAGTATTTCATTAAGTCAGTTTTCCCACAACAATTTTGTCATCATGTTGGTGCCAGAGCCCTATGACTTCCCCCAAAATCATGGAGTTAAATGTCTTTCTATATCTAGGTGCAAAAACTCTGACTTTTAAACAGAACTGTACCAAATAATTAACTACCAATCCATCAAAGCAGCTGAGGATATACAGCAATTTCTAAGAGAATCTTCACGTCAAATTGGATAACTCATATCAAATATGCCAAAGGCATATTAGTGTATAACACTGATCAGCAGGAACAAAACTATAAAATGTATATTTATAAATAATTTTTTTATGATCACTGCACAATTTAGTCCTCAACAACTGTCTCTCCATAGGATCCCTTCAGAAAGCCAGTATACAACATAATGCAGTATTCCCCCAGGAAGAAACCTCTGAGGGGAAAGAGAATGGATTGCCTTGTTTATTTTACATGCTGTATTCAAACTGTCCCCAAATGCCGCAGAATGCAACAGTATTCTATGGTTGATACACATGCGGTCTCAGCATCTTCCTGATCTGTTCATTCCTTATGACCTATCTGAGTGCTGCTGGCACTGTTTCCACTGCCCTTCTCAAAAGCTGATATATAATTTTAATCTCAAAATTCCTGGGCCCATTTGTCTAGGTGAGCATCTCTTTACTTTTTAACATTTATAGTGATGATGCACTCTTGTTCTAATCTGAAGAATGAAAGACAAGTTATAAAAGACACAGAGAGAGAGAGAAAGAGAGAGAGAGTAGAAATCACATGCACAATGGACAGAACACTTGACACTGGCTCAGGCCTTGACAGAGGGACACAGAGTAAATCGAGATAAACGGTAGTCATTTATTTGGAAAAGAATGTTATCTTTTGTTCCTCCAGACTATTAACTGTGCCGTGTTTATGTGCATTTTAAGGCCTTTTCTCAAAACAGACTCCACTACCTTAATCGATACATAAAGGATCCCTTTCAGACAGACTTTCCCCCAGTACTTCAGTGAAAAGTACATAAGTTGAGTCTCCAGCCTTCTGGTCCTTCTAAGTCGTAAATTTATTTCAATGCTTTTAATTTAGATTTCGTGATCCATCTCAAGCTCTCCTCCAAGCTTCTGTCTTTAATTCGATGGTCCACCTGTATTGCTCCTCTTAGCACCGCACTTATCTAGCTTCCTAAGCCACCTGCTCAGTTCCAACGGTGAGACTATAAAAAATTCACATCACTATGCCTCACACCCTCTTTAATTTAACTCTGTAAATTCACTTTTCAACACCCTTGAGCTGTTCATTCTAATTTGGCCTGTCATCACCTGCAATGACTGAACCCGAGCTTTATCTGTGCCATCCATAATGCATTTTATTGAGGGTCCATATTTCTGCAACTGTAGCAAAGACATGAAGAATGTACAGAGCTCTGCCAACATGAAAAGCTGTCACTGTGTAACTCCTGTTGGGGAATCTTCCAAAATTGGCATGTGTTTCTACTGCACATATTCATTCTCAGTTCAGCCACAATATTTGGCCCATGTAGCCAAATATTCTCCACATTAAAGAAACAAAAAGCAACATAAACATACATCTAAACACACAGCCTATCCTATCACTTGAATCCAAGGGTGTTCTTTGACCTCCTGCTATTCTGCTCTTAGTAACACTTTTATCCAGTATATGACATCTAATACATTCAATATTTTAACAACTGTGTCACTCTACAGACTTCTCTTACAGGATGATTTTCCACAGTTCCTATTTAAATCACTGACCTGGCTCATAACCTGGTTAAATGTCACCTGTAATGCTGACATTTGGTAAGATATGTAAATATATAGACACACACTCTCATCTTCACCTACTGTCTCAATAGAACCTATATCTAAGCATAAACAATGCAAAAAATTCTTTAAGAGTCTTCCAGTTACTGTTTATTGCTGTAGTTAAATACCATCTGCAATACTACCCTACTACACATAAAAATGTAGAATACACAGCTATGCCTAAACTTTGTCAGGCCTTTTCTGATCAACTCAGAATCTTACCAGATGACCTCCTAGATTAACCTGCCGGTACAAGCAAAGCATCTCCACAGACACTATCCTTTAGAACAGACCATCTCAGTATTACAGTGTCCCTCCCCTTTAGTGACAAGATTCAAAAAGGTGTGCTTCTCAAAGACGTGGGAGTGAGGCAGAGAGAGGCACCAACGCTCAGAGAGTACTCACTGAGAGGTTTTAGGATGCTGCTGCTGGATTCATCAGCGTTTTCAATATCTGATTTGTCAGAGTAGTTCTCAGAGATTCTCTCCTTTTCCTTCTTTTCTTTGTGCCCTGTCTTTCTCTTGTGACGTCTCCTTCTCCTGTAACTCTTCGGCACATGGACTCCGATGTAAATGGTATGGTGGCCTAAGGAAGGTACACAAATCACCAGTCAGTTCAAATCACATTCTCTACTGCAGATAAATTGCACAAGATACACAGATCAGAAGAAAATGTCTATAAATTCAACATTACCATTCTATATTTGACAAACTCTAGAAAAATAAAATTTCCTCCTAATTTTCAATTAGCTTCAGTATAATTCAAGCTAGTGGTTGACAGTAGGACTCTGTGAGAGTGTACTCCAATTCTGTCCAGATAGACTACTTTTGTTTAGGAAAACCAAGGAATATCAAACTGGAAATCAGGAATCCTTCATGTTTGTCATACTCTGCCATCAATTAGCTGTCTGACCTTAAGCATGTATCTCTTAACCACTCTGGGCTTCTCAGCATTTCTAGAAGGAGAGACTTAAACTGGGTAATCCCTAGAGGGCCCTCCAGTTTCAGCCTTACATGAGTCTATGATTATACTGGGTAGGGTTAGTGCCTGCTGGAAAACGAGCTGCTGGCGCTGCAAAAATAAAGATTTAACTCAAAGTTCAAAAAGTCATTTTGTTGGGGGTAAGGCTTTACATTAAAACTTTTTTTTTTTTTTTTTTTTTTTACCTAATCAGCAAAATAGAGACTTAGAACTGGGACAAACTGAGAAAAATAAGACATACTTGGAGAAAAGATTTTAGAAATACTCAAACGTTCACACTAGGAAACAGCTAAAATGAATGTCAGCTACAGTGCCATTCTCATTTTTCTTTTTTCGTTTCCAAAAGTTTCTAAAAACTGGTTGTTGCAATGATAAAAATAAACCGAGCCCAGCAAAAATTGCCTTGAAGAGAAGGGCATGAGGAAAAAAGATTGTGAAATGCTTTCAGCTCTCTAGATGGAAGGAGCTGCAAAACTGACAAGCGGTATTATTTTTACAAAATCTAATAAGACAAAAAAGAAAGAAACTCAAAGTTCCACATCATTTTTTAAATTGAAAAACTTCTACTTTCACTTTAAATACAGCATAACTTCTGTATTTTAGGAACTACCATTTCAGAAATAATGTGAACATTTTTTTCTGAACTGCAAATTAGATTAGATTTTCTCATCTATGGGTTTTTTTTCCCATTTCTGGAATTATTCCTTGATGACAACTTTGCAATGCCACAGCCAATATCACGTACCTACATGCAAATACATGTACATACAGTATGTATGATACAAACTGTCATGAACTACTTTCCACAGTAACCTACGGGGTATATCTAAAAACACCGTAATTGGCAGGGGTGTTTCCTTACATTGGCAGGCTTAAAAGAATTATATGCTCCTTCAGGAAAGATATTCCAGCTAAGCAACGCAGAACCTAAGTGAATGGGTTAGTATTCAAAAGAAGACATCAGACGCTTGAATGAAGTTGGAGCATCTTTACATAAAGCAGGACCTCCTTCCCAACACACACGCAGCAACTCAGCTACTACAAAACACAATGAAATTCTCCCCACAGAATGTGTGCCAGTGAGAAGCGTATCATGTCTAACCATTTGCAAGCAAATGGTTCTCATGGGAAAGCTATATTATACTAGGAAGTAGGAAATGTCTCAGAAACAATGTGAATTAAGAAACAGTGTCAATTGTTTCCTGTGCTCCAGTTACTGAGGGAGTCCTGAAGTTTTACCTCAAGTCTCAACAATGTAAGTGAGCAAAGCCAACCAATTGCTTCAATAAATCAAACACGAAATGCTTGGTTGTTTTCAAGAAAACACACACAAATTAAGAGGTTGAAAAATTTTTTTAAACCTGTCACATTAAATATTTTCTATTCACCTTATTAAATATGGCAACTAAGCAAAAAATGATAATTAAGCTACATTGCCATATTGATGTTATATAGAAAGATTTTTTAAATTATATTTACCCAAGTCTGCACAGTACATTTGATCAAATCATTTAATAGACAGTCTATATGGGTGGATAAGATGCTAAGGTAAGGTTACTGGCTAGGAAGTGTCATCATTGTCAATCTAATGAAAGAGTTAGGCCAGTTCAGAGAGTGAGCCATCAAACCCTGGAGAGAAATGCACTTGACTTTTTGGAACCTACTTTGAGTTGTCATTATCACATAAGTGGTGCCATTTTGTTCGCATCGTGATGATAGGCATCCTCTCAGCAACAGATTCGGTCTATCCCCATTTCCTCCAACTCCTCCTTCTTGGTTTTCCCTGTGCACTTCCACACAGGTGTGGGAGCTTTCAGAATTGACACTGTACTGTGAAGTGCTATGATGCCCAGATGTCAAGCAGAAATGTGGTTCCTCTCAAGACGTGCCAAATTTTGGGCATTTTAAAATCAGCTTTACTGGGGTGTAATTTATAAACAATAAAATCCACTCATTTTAATGATACAGTCAATGATTTTAGTATATTTACAGAGTTGTGCAACGATCGTCATAATCCAATTTTAGAACATTTCCACCAATCCAAAAAGATCCCTCATATCCATTTGCAGTCACTCTCTGTTCCCACTCCTGTCTAATGCAACCACTCTTGACCATTTTTTAAAACTCGTAGTGATGGCCTCTGCAAAGCTACCATTCTCTGGTACTCATATGGCAATGAACTTTTTGTAGACATCCTTACAGCACAATAAAGTACAATATTCCCTGGATGAGGAAAATATTGCCTTCCAACAACTGCCAGAGGAAATCATGCCACTGAGCTGAGCAATTCAAAACTTAAAGCATCCTCCTCCTCTCACACATGATTGGTAACTAAATTTTCCTTTTCTGTCTTGTGTTCAGGTAGAGGACAAGGAACATGGTTCCATGGTTAAGCAAACCTTGAGGGGCTCAGTGACAGTGCTTTCTGCTCGATCAGTTACTTCTCAGCCTCTCTCACTTCAGCTTCCTTGCCTATAAGAAGAGAGCAAGATAGCCTTGCTTTGGTGGATGGGGTAATATAGACATGCTGTCTCAAAGGGACAATCAAATACTTAATAAGCTATATGTGCCAAGTAACCAAAATACCAAAAGTAAAATGAGCTGCAATGGAAGCTTTCTCACTGCCCCCACAGAATACCTGTCATCATGATCAATAGAAGCATCATTACTGTTGAAAATATGCTATGATTGATGAGAATATCACATGTGGATCTCACTATTTATTTTCATTAAAATCTCTTTACCTGTTTAAGGGATATGTCATGAAGACTGATGACTATTTTTAAAATTATAACTCATAAAATGACTGCAAGTTCTTAGGGGAGTCACAAAGCTGAGGATATAGTATTGTTTTCCCTGTAATATGAAAAGGAGAAACTTGACAGACAAGCTTTGCAACCCAGCAAGGGACTACAAAACAGTGAGACCATTAAAGAATCAGGGATATTTAACCTGCTTCTTATACAGAACATTTGAGGCTGAAAAAAAAAATTCTCCGCTAGAAAACTCAGGAAATACTGCTTCCAAAGGTAATGTAAAAAGGAGGAGTGGAAAAAATTTTAAGAGCTATAATGTATGAGGAAGAAGTGATTGTTTTAAATGTTATCAAAATAAATGTTACATTCTTGCTACTGAAACTTCATGAAGTAAAACTACTGGAATCTACATTTGACAGTGTTCATTTAGGTGTGCTGTCAAAGAGCATTCAGTCCTTGATTTGGCAGTGGCTTCAGTATCATGTGTTCAAATAAATACCCTGCATGCCTTTCTCTGACAGATGGTGCAAGTTCCCAACAAACTCTAAATATCTTGGGAATATCTCCCAATCCCTACCACAGCCAGTACTACTGGAAAGAAAACATGGCTTTCCTGGGTATCTCTGAATGTCAGAAATGATCACTACATGATTCTTGTTTCTTCCCATCCTTACATGCTCCACCCCAGTTGCAAGTAGGAAGTACTATGATGTTAACTCATCCAATTATCCCAATTCCTGAACTATTTCTAACCTAACTTCATACTTCTCATAGTTGCTACAACGTTTTCTGGCAAACAGAAAACTTACACTTAGTAACTCTGGAGCCATTCAAATTAAGGTGGCTTTCACAAATACACATTTTGCTACCAAGGATGATTTAACACTTTGAAGTATGAAAACCTTCAAGCCAGAAAAGGGTTTTAGATCAGCCAAACTACGAATTCTATAGCTGAGTGGATGGTTAACAACATATGCCTCTATATGTAAGACAGATCTATTAGCTCCTTCCTGGGAAACATGTTGCTGTGTTTACTGTACATACAGATGATAGCTATTTAGTGAATGCTTACAAGCATGCCAGGCACTGCGAGGTGTTTTATATCTACCTCCTCATGCAATCCTGCTCCTATCCCCATTGTACAGGTGCAAAAACCACAGTTTGAGGAAGCCAAGGACATTATAACCAGTTAACTTTTTATGAAGTGTTCTCTTCATAAAATCCCACAGGAGAAATATGTCTCTGTTCTCAGTATCAAGACTAGTAGGGTGCTTCATCACTACTTTGATGGTGTGTTCTGTAAAACATACTATATTTATATCATAAATTTAATAACTTATTATGTCGCCTTCCTCATTGGCTGCTAAAAAGAGAGTAGACAAATTTTAGGCAAACCCGTAGTGAGTATATAGAGTTTCATGACATGTATTTTATACACTAACCTCACTCTTCCAACTTTTCAACAGTTACTTTCCCTTCACCGTAAAGCTTTTTGGAATAAGGTAGTATATAATTTTTTAACCTGATATGTCAGTACTGTACTCTATCTAAACGATCACCAAAGGACAGGTAAAATCTTTACCCAGAAGTCTACCTTTCCCCAGCTCCCACCATCCATCCCCTACCTCCAGCTTCTTACATACATCTCTAATTAAACACTGAGGGATGTTCCAGATTTGATTTATAGCCACACTCTTACTCTTTCAGCTGAATTTCTGTTCTCTCCAATTCAAAGCAAAGATTCTACAACATGCAGTATTTTATATACTTCTTTCAGAACTAATCAGCAATATTCCCAAAATATGAGTTAAATACTGCCTTCTCTGGCTTATCTAACATAACCTGGTCTTCTGCCAAGATGCCCAAGACATGTTGTAGCTATTGCCAAGAAGAATGTAGGTAGAACAAAATTAAGAGATTTATTTTTTTTTATTAAGAAAAGAAAAATGTAGAAGGGGCGGAGACCCTGGATGAGTGACAGAGTAGAGTGCTGCAAAGACTTTACTTGTTGGACCAAAAAAAAATCTCAGTTAAAAGTATATGCATAAGAAAACTTAAACCAAACTATAGTATCAAGTCCAGGCACAGTGGACACTGTGTGGTTAACTTATTTAATAAGAAATGGACAAGTATGTATAATCCTAAACACTTTAATAAAATACAAGTAAATTTTTTTTTTTTTTTGAGACAAGAGTCTCGCTCTGTTGCCCAGGCTGGAGTGCAGTAGCACGATCTCGGCTCACTGCAGCCTCTGCCTCTCCAGTTCAAGTGATTCTCCTGCCTCAGCCTCCTGAGTATTACAGGCATGTGCCATCATGCCCAACTAATTTTTTTGTATTTTTGGTAGAGGTGGGGTTTCACCATGTTTGCCAGGCTGGTTTCGAACTCCTGACCTCAAGTGATCCACCTACCTTGGCCTCCCAAAGTACTAGGATTACAGGCACAAGCCACCACGCTCAGCCAAAATACAAGTAATTTGTTAGCTTATTATTCTCAAACCCATAAGAGTGTCCATAAGCAGCTCTAGTAAGATACAAGCAAAGTAACATTGCTAATTTACTGGTATAAATACCAGCTCATGAGACGAAAACCCCCTTCAAAAAGCACAGCGTAATTTTGCAGTTACCAGGGGGTAAACCAGCCCTTTATGAAATTTTGTATGAGGGTCCAGACTCAGAACAAGGGATGATTTCTATTTTTATATATTGGATAAGGGCAATTTTTTTACATAAAAAATAATGTATGTGTTTATTAATAGATAATTACATATTACATGTGTAATTTATGTATAGATAATTTTGAATACTGATAAGTAATTTATTTTAATTTTAATGCTACCAATTACACAGGACCAGGCATGCAAGCAAATGGCAAATGTGATGAAAAACAGGGAAATACTTTTCTTCCCACTGAACTGCGCGGGAATTTTATATACTGAAAGCCTCCCAGAAATCCTCAAGGCAACCTGAAGTTCCCCAAGCAAAACTGATAAGAAATCTTAACTTGTTACTTGATGTTCACTGAGCACAGCACTATTAATATTTAATACTGGATGATGATAATAATAGTGATAACAATCTCTAGGCAAGAACTAAGAGCTACAGAATAAAAGGTCTCGAAGGAGACACAAGCTTATGATTGTTAGCTAGACTCCTGTCCTTTAGCTCAGCAAACGTATGCATCTGTCTTCCAAGAGCTCACTTTTAACAAAACAGTTCTATTAATTATAGTCTTAGATGAAGGTGAGGAGCCTAAGACCACATACTGAAGTTAAGCTTCCTTTGAAGTTTCCATTATTAATGGCTGATAATAAAGGCAAAAACTGACTGGCACTCTATAAAGTCTGAATTAGTGAATATGTTTATAGAAATACAACTTTATTATGTTCAGTGATCATCAATTATTTGAAAAGATCTTAGCTAGAAAAACAAGAATTTCCCCTTAAAGTTACTTCAGCAATCTACCTTAAGGAATTAACAAAATTAGAAATCAGGTTACCCTATGTAAACTGCAGTTCCTGAAGAGCTTTTCAATCTTCAAAGTTGATTCTCCAAAATAATGTTAACTTTGCTCTAGCAAAATCTTTTATATCCATATCTGTAGATACAAAACATATCTATATCTATATAATTATATCTATATAGATATAAATTTACCTATACAAATATCTATATATCTCTATATAATCTTTATAGACAGATTATATATAAATATATATTTAATTAATGCACAATCTGAATTAAACAGTCTCCCACTGTGTCTGGTACACAAAGGTGCTGCATAAATGTTGGTCCTATTTCTCCCTTCCCTTTTCAAAGGAGAAAAAACAGAGCACAGTTTTTTCTCATTCCTACCCACCTCCAGCCCTGATAATAACTAACTTGTGAACACTCTTTGTTCTCCAGAACATTCACCTAGAGGAGGGCAAAAGAGTCAACCTCAGACCTATTCTTAACTTGTCCCTTAATCGGCAGTTTTAGCCATCCTACAGAGTTGAGCTCTTCAACAAAGGCAGCACCTTCCATAACCTCAATCTTCCCTAACTCTGTCCAGAAGCAAGGGCTTGGCAATCTCCACCCTGATTTGGGCAAAGTTTCCCCCAGAGCTTTTAATGGCTCACTGCCAATCTGTAGGAAACAGGTCTGTAAGTCCTTTTACTTGCTCCGACGAGACAGAGTAGAGCCAAAAGGCCTAGGAAGGCCAGCACTAGGCAGAACAGTGCTCAGAGTGAACAGAAGTCACCCAACGGGAAGACATGAACCCTCCACTTATCCCGACACCCAGAACCACCCCACACAGGCTGCTGCATTGTAATATGCAGTACACATGCCGTCAGACAAAATCCACCTGTGAGCCAAACACAGAGAACTGACAGTTTCCATAATTTCTCTTTGGTCACCATTTGCACAACTAAATGGGAAGTAGGGTTGGAAGATAAAAAAACAATAGCTGATTCAGTGGTCATTGATAACTGGATTTGCAATTGCAGCCAAAGCGGCAGCTTAGAGAGACACATAAATGCACACATTCACATTCTCATTCCAACCACATTGTCTATCTCTGACTCTATTATGGCTTCTCTTTTTGCAGTGGCCTAAGCCCTGGCTGGGCAATAGGATGAAGAGTCCTTGGTTGCTATAGACAGGTAATCTGCAATATAGTCAATACACTCATGGCTAATCAGGTATCGACTATTTAATATAATATATAAATATTCAATACAATTTTAATATATGTTAATCTAGTATCATAATTATATATCACATATGCAAAACATTACATATGGTTATATATCTTATATTGTATTAGTAGATGAACATATTTTTAAATATTATATATTATATAAAATATTGATGTAAATATTTAATATATTAATTTATATTTGTTATAAAATATAAATATTAAAGTTCACATTATTCCCTTCCCTCATATACACATATGTAGGTAAATGAGATGTAGATAATATCATAGGGCTATAACAATCACCCAGAACTAGGAAAAGTGCTATGAGAGACTTCTGTTAACCTAGAATCCCAGAATCTTCAATACTGTGGTTTTCCACATGCACCCAGGAAAAAGAGGGACGACATTCATTGACACAGCAGCACATAATCATACTTTTAAAGTAGCCTAAAAATCACTTTAACTGGTTCAGCCTCTTCATTTACCAGTGATCTAACTAAAGTCAAATAGCCAGTTAATGACGTATAGAGACTAGGACTCCTAGTGCCCCTGGATATATAAGCCTTCCTTTCCCATTTTTCCACTATCATGGTACCAGTCCTCCGCCCATCCCTCCCATCCTCCACTGTCTGGAAAACACAGCCAAAAGAATAATAACGATTAATCGTTTCAAGTTAGTAATTATTGAGAAGGGAAAAATGGGCTCAGGATTCTCTGGAAATGTTTGTCTTAGGGATATAGAATGACAAACTGAAATCCACAACCCTTAGTTCCATAAACTGCTCCAAAATATGACAATGTTCTAGCAGGGACATCTGTCTTCCCACTTACTACTAGGGGTCATTCAAATGCTGAGGCCAGTCTTGTGTCTTCTTTCCCTCTCACCTCTCTGTAAGCTCTTTCAACACCTTTTATTCCTTTCAGTTCTTTCCACTTCCTGTTCTTCCAGGTGCTTCTCCTAGTTTTCATCCATCTCCCTATCTAAATTCCTTTTCCTCTGCAGAGGGAATCAACCTCAAGCACACTCTTTTGGGATGAGCACAGCCTTGGGAAAGTCAGAACACCTTGATCCTTGTCCTAGTTATTCCAACTCCTACCAATGTTACCTCGAGCAAATCATTTAACTTCTTCATGGTTCCTCTAGCCATCTGTAAGCTGAGAATATTGAACTAAATTTTCTCCAAGATCCTTTCTAATTCTAAAACATCTATAATAATTCCAAATATTTTAATTAGTTAAGTGAAGTGGAGCACATAGAGGGAAAGGCTAAAAGTTTTCTAGCATCACCTCAAAGTCTCTTCCTAACTTCTCATAATGATAGTTTTCTCTTGGGCACTCTTACTCCCAGCTAACCATGACACCCACATTGTTAACAAAAGTTACCAATCACCTTCTTTTTGCCAAATCCAGTAGCTACTATTTAATCCTCATCTTACCGGACTTCAAGGCAGCATTCAGCACTGTCAATCACTAGCTCCTTATTAAAAGCCCTCTTCTCGGCCTCAGAGGCTTCACCCTCTTCCCAGTTTTCCTCCTACTTCTATGACTGCACTTTGTTAATCTCCAAATGTTGGCACCTGCAGAGTCCAATCGAGTCCTCTTCTCACTCCATTCTTTGACGCTGGGCAATATCATCCATTCCTATGGCTTTAAATGCTAGCTATATGCCTAGGACTCCCAGATTTATATCTCCATCCCTGTCCTTCCTTCTTAGTTCCTGCTTGTATAGTCAACTACCGGCTTCAGAGTTCTACTTCGATATCTCACAGGTGCTTCAAATTCAATATATACAAAAGGCTAAACTCCTATCATCCCCCACCACTCTTCCTCCACTGTTCCCCATCTTACAAAATGGTACATGATCCCCCAAATTGCTCATAGAAGAAATCCAGAAGCAGCCATCCCATCCATACATCCACCCATCAATTCAACACATTTGTCTCCATCTTTTTTGTCCTCACTCTTGTCCAGCCCAAAATCATCTCTCAGTTGAATCTTGGCAACAGCTCCCACACTTCCGTCTTTCCCCTCTTGGGACACTGTCTCCATCCAGCAGCCAAAGGAATCTTTTCTAAAATACGAATTTGGTCTTATCACTTCCTTGCTTAAAACTCTCTGCAATGTTTCCTCAGTGCACACTCAATAAAATGCTAATATTTAGCATAACATAAAAGACCTTGAGTTATCTGGGTCCTATCCACCTCAGAACTCTCCCCCTGTTCACATGGTCCAGCTACTGTAGCCTTATTTCTGTTTCTCAAATGGGCCTACCTCTTTCTCACCTCTGGACCTTCACACATGCCTGCCTGGAATGCTTCCCTGATTCTTCACCTAGCAAATTCCTTTCCTCTTTCAGGTCTCAGTTTAATGTTATTCTGTAGGAGATATATTCCCTGGCCTTCCACGTAAACTCACCTACGTATGTGATACATCTCTAAAATTACTATATCAACTAACCTTGTGTCCTTAAATAATGGCTGGTTTATTTGACTAAACAATAATCATGGTCCTAGTTACAATGTTATCACATTCAATGATACACATAAGCCTGGAAAAGCAACATATTAGAGGTCACACCTGCAACGGTTCTTACCATTTTGATAGGCTTAAAGAAAAAAAAAAAAAGCATGGTCCATCAGTTACTTAAATTTAGTAAGAAGAGTTAACATAAGTACTAATCAACTAATCTGTTGATTACCAGATATCAGTATTAGCTTTAGTCTGACAGTGTTCTGTTCTGCAGACAATTTAGTCTGACAGTGTTCTGTTCTGTTCTAGTCTGACAGTGTTCTGCAGTCACAGCAACCACTGGTGAGAAAGTGTTGCACATAAAGATAAATTACATGCAACGATTACCTGCAAGGGAGATAATACCTTAAATTTATGGGGTTAATCCTGGGGGATTTCAAATTGCTTTACTTATATTCCTAGAAAAACTAGGAGATGAGAAGTGCAAATTCTATCTCCTTGTACAAAAAACTGAGATTCAGAAATTAAGGAACTTCTTAATGGCTTACTGGAAGTATCAAGGTAATTTTCAGGTATTATCCAAAAATTCTTAAGGCATTTCTAGTAGGTGGCTAAGAAGATGGGTTACTCACTGCACTTTGCATGAAGGAACCATAACCACATGACAATGATTTGCCTTGTATTACCCAGAAAGGCAGTGGCAGACCAGGAACAGAAAAAGGTCCTGAGACTACTGGTCCACGACCATGTTCTCTAAACCATAGAACAGATGGAATAAAAGCGACTAAAAACTTGAATAATCAGATACTAATTTAATTTCTCAAACACACGTATCCATTAGATTCAATCATGGGCTTTCATTCTACCTTGAAGACATTTTCTTTATTTTTCAGTAGGAATCAAATTTCCTGTTGAAAATTTAATAATAATTGGGGGTTGGGTAGTGATTTAACCCATCTATAACAATGTAATTCCATTCCTCTAAAGCTGATATACTGGCCAATATTACTAAAATTTAAAACCTCTTTTTATTCCTGGAAGTTTTTGGCCTGGTAAAAGTTACTGAGCATTCCACCATGAAAATAGTCAATAAAATAATATTTCATGAGGTCTAAGTAGAGTCTCTTCTTCCAAAAATCAACAGAGTATGAAGAAAGGTACACACATTGTATATAGCCCTTTGGATAGCTGCCTTCTAATTCTAACTCTATGGAAAGGCAGAAACAATTTACCAGATTTGAAAACTTTTTAGCTATTCAGAGAAATGAATTATTTAAGTCATCTATACTGCTGATTCAGTGGATGTCACTCACCACCCTCACTACCTTCACCTTTCATCCCACCTGGCAATCAGCAGATCCAGGGATGAATGTTGGAACCTCCCGTGAACCTATGCCATTGCAGGCTCTCACCTCAGTCACCTAAATGCAATCAGCCAAAAGAGTAAAATAAAATAAAACAAAATAAAATAAAATCTCACCAGCAAGCTCATGACAGCAACAAGAAAGCCTCAACCAATCTTTATTATATTCTTATTTTACTCACTCTCATCAGGCCCAATTCTCAGTTCTCCCAATGATTTCTAATCTTGTGGTGATAAAAAAGGGGAAATATTTAGTTCAGGTTAGAATATATAGTAGTATTTCTATACTGTTGCACACTCTCATTTAATTGGCACCTAAATTACATAATGGCCAGTAGGAAGCAGAAGTATTCCAGTCTATGTGACAGACAAGTGGAAATGCATTTCTATATGCATGTTTAAGTACATATACACATACTAGACTCTTGAATCCTTCTCACTGGCAGAAAAACACTACATTCTTGAATCCGTTTTCCAAATGAAGCAACATTGCAGGCTTTATTATACAATGGACAAGCATTTGTATTTTACCCAGTATACAATTATGGTTAATATCCCCCTTCTTGGAAAAAAAGACAATTTAACAAATTAAGGATAATGTGTATCAGAGCAGTCTAATTGTGAAAATTAGATTCCATACCCAGAGCTTAAAGGATGAGAATGAGTCCAAAGGGAAACGGAGAGTAAGCCTTGGGAAGTTTCACTGGATCATTCTGGCTTTAGTTTTCCAACATAAGAAGCAGTAGGTAAGCATGGTTAGGAAGGCAAAAGGCTAGATGTAGGGAGAAATGAATTAAGCAAGTAAACAATATTTATGCCAGTTACAATTTGTAGAAAAGATTATAATAACCAAAGAAAATTATATAAAATTATAAGAAAATTACAATAACCAAATTATAAGAAAATAATTAATTAAATAATTAAAAGAAAAATGAATTAAGCAAGTAAACAATATTTACGCCAGTTACAATTTGTAGAAAAGACTATAATAACCAAAGAAAATTATATAAAATTATAAGAAAATTATAATAACCAAATTATAAGAAAATAATTAATTAAATAATTAAAAGAAAATTATAATAACCAAAGAAGATTATAATAACCAAAGACAATTATTGGTGAGGCTGTATCCATTAGAAAGAAAAACAACAGACAGTGGCGGAATATAAAGCACTCCTGTTCCTAATGCCAGGTACAGCAGCAATTGCTGTTGGAAGTTCTTAAGAGTTCTAAGGTGAATGACATGCTCCACTGTTCCCATTTTACAAAGAGAAAACCCCATAATCTAAACTATAAGTTGCTTCCTTCACCTGTGCAATGATTTGGCGATAGAGCAAGTTTTAAATTTTTATTCTCAAACTGATACTTAGTCTCTCTGCTTTGACAACACATGAATAAAATTAACAAGAGACTCCCCAAAATAAATATCAAACAACATGTCTCACTAATATGACCAGATAAAAAGCTTCTATAAAGAAGCTCAATCTATAGACAAAACTGCTATACTGCTATAAGTGTACTATTTCAGAATTTCTGGATCCTTGCCAAACACAATGCAAGGACCAAGTGCAATTTGCTATGGCTTATTGCCATCAAAGAACACCAACACCTAGGATAGGAAATGGCTTCAAGAGGGCTTTGGCCGATACTATACTACCTGGGAATTCTCTACAGTTGGAACATTCTCAAATTATCAGAAGAAATGTCTGATTCTAGTTTCAAAAACACACGGAACTATCATCAGCCTTCCTTGAAGTGAAAGAAATCTACATATAAATATTTAACTTCCCTGACACAGCAAGAGGTGTCAGGCAGCTACAGAGCTAAGTGCTGCATACTTGAGGACCTCTGGCCAGCGTTCAGCTGAGGCCATGAGGAGAAAGGAGCAGGGAGTTGGGAAAGGTCTGTATGGGCTCAACCTGTTCTGGGAAACCTGTGTTACTATTCAAGTACCAACTTTTAAAAACCTCACTGTATTTCTTTAAAGCGGGCCAATGTGTGGATACATTGTTTCCTTTTAAGAAGGCTTTTCCTTTAGCAGTATTTGCCCAAGAGTTTCCTCTGTACACACTGTTTTCTGAGCAATTAGAATGAACAGCAGAGAAGAGGTCAGCAAAATGCAACCGGACACTTATATCCAGTGCTCAGAATAGCCCCAGTCCCAACTTGGCCCCTCCCTTCCCATCCGATAGGTTTTCATTCACTCCTTCTCAGAAATTACGTTTTATACCATTGTAATTATTAAAAAATGTCTACCAGGCCCCACTTTTTTTAGAAAAAAATACTACCTTCTCCAGTACACACGAGTAGACCATCATCATATCCTCTAGCAAGAAACAGGTTTAAGTCATGATTTCATGTCTGTAAAATGTTGAGGTCTTGACTTCCAAAAAGACAAAAGCCACCATTTCATCATTTTAGTCTCTCTCTTCAAAAAACATAGTAGGAGAATTAAAAAGTTTGATAAAGCAGAGGTGTTTAGGACCTTCTTTTTCTTATCAGTATAAATACATAAATGATATAAGTATGTCAATGATCTCTGCAAAATCAAACAGGAGTAATACCAAGGATAAGATGAGAGGCTATATCATTTCATTAGAATAAGAGTACTAAGACAACAAAACTTCTTTTTTCTTTTTCTTTTCTCTTTTCTTTTTCTGAGGCAGGGTATCACTCTGTCACCTAGGCTGGAGTGCAGCGACACAATCACAGTTCACTGTAGCCTTGATCTCCTGGGCTCAAACGATTCTCCCACCTCAGCCTCCTGAGTACCTGAGACTACAGGCATGCACCACCACACCCAGCTATTTTTTTTTTCATTTCTCTGTAGACATGGGGTTTCACCATGGGGTTTCACCATGTTTTCTGGGATGTTCTTGAATTCCTGCCCTCAAGTGATCCTCCCACCTTGGCCTCCCAAAGTGCTAGGATTATAGGCATGACTACCACATCAGGCCTTGAGAACCAAATTTCTAACAAAAAAATTTTTAAAATCTGTAAAAGGATTATACAAAGTGATTCTACATATGCTTTATTTAGTTTATGTTATACATTTATTTATTTGTTCTTTCTTTTAACAAATAATTAGTGAATATCTACCCTGTCCCAGACCCTGACATACTTTTTTTACTTTTCCTGAAAACAATCCTCCTGTAAATTCCATGCATTTTCAACAACACTCCCTCTTAATGTCCATCAGTAGACATGAGAATTTGTAGAATTATTCTTCCACTGGGACAGATGGGTGCATACTTCCCACTGCATTAAGTTTGGAATGGAAGAGGAAAACCAGCACAATATAGCATAATAGCTCTAGGAGAGTACTGACCAAGCCTCAAAAATGGAGACACATTTCAACCAATACTGTGTTACTGCATTTTACATTTTCTGAGTTGTTGGTTGAACTTGATGTTAAGAAGAGGCCCCTCCTCATGAAGTCAGAGTTGCCAAGGCCTGCTGGGAGTTACCTAGCCTTGCAGAGCCAAAGTCTTATCTCAAAGGATAAGGTGGAGTTTGCTCTTTTCCCCTATTGCAAAATATGAGACTATTAAGTAATCTGTTTATATCATACAGATCCAAAATCCTGGCTGGCTTTTTTAAGAATAAAACATCCATAGGATTTTCTTCTGTTTTTGGAAAAAGCTACCTGGGACTGACTCTTCCTATCTCAATCTCCACTCACGCTATGTAATTAGCAATTTCCCCCATCTATGTTTGAAATGAAAAGCGAGTGGTTGTTCCTTGTGGTCAACACTTCTGGATCATTCTGGTAATGTTAATTTGTCATCTACAGATCAACTCTGTGGAAGCGTGGAAGGGCCTGGGTGGGAGCTGGGGCATTTTGATAAAGAAATAAATATGAATATCTGAAATACTGACATTTTAAAATGAGTTTATCCACAGTAACCACTCTCCTCCTAAAAATGTTAACTTTACAAAACCACGCATAGTACAAGGTAACTGGTGGAAGAGCAGATTTAAAAGCTTCTATTTATTTTAAAGATTAAAATTGGCACTTGGTTTCATTTTGAAAGAGTATCTCTTTAAGGCATTAACACGTGAAGAAAATTATGTGGCAATGAGGTTTAGGCCTTTAAATATATGCCACATAGATAAATTCATTATTTAAACAGATGACTCCTCTTCTGACTCACTCTATGCTTAGTGAGTTTTGCAGTTGATGGTTTTCTATTAAGTTTTTAGAATGTGGATTAAGTGTCATGCCACCCACTGAGAGTAAAGTTGAACAAGGTGAACTGAGGGCGTGGTTTGAAGTCTCTCCTCAGAACCACAGCATTCGAAGGAACTAAGAGAGAGTATCTGGCTCTTCTTGCCTTCAGGTTGAGCTGAATCCAATCACCCCAAATTAGGGGACCGTAAGCATTTTTAAAGCATGAATATTTCAAAGTAATAAGAACTATCAGACCTTAGTTACTTTAATAATCACTTATTGGGAGTACATCTTATTTATGTAGATAACTGTAAAAAGCAAAGTTTTATTTTAAGTTGACTTTGCCAAGAACGTTTACAAACATTGTAAACTTCTATGTTTATCCTAGAAGCAAGAGAAATAACTGCTTTCATAAAAGGAAATGTAAATAATAATATAAAATGTTCCAGCTCCTTGCCTTTTGAATTCTGACCCTTAAAACTGAGGCATTCACTTCTGCCATAAATGTGCCAGGAAGCTACTTTAGAATAGAGATAACAGTTTGCTTTTCTTCAAATACACTCTTCTCTATGCAATTAAAAATATGAGATGGACTCATATCCTTGGGAAAAAACATTCCCCTCAAAATGTGAATACTTCTTAGAGGTCTTGACACAGGCCGTCTGTTTCTTCATTCTCAATCACTGGAACCATGGATGTGCCAAAAAAACCCTGTCCATTTCAACTATTTTATACTATCACCTAGAACTACTATAAAAATCTAAGACCTCCCACCCCCATCAATAAAGCAAGGTGAAAAAGGGGGAGGGTCAATTGGGAGAACACCAAATTAAAAATGAACAATTTTGTTCATTTCTAATGAACAATTACTATAATTTCAAGGCTAGTACTGTAAGACAGTCAGCACTGTTGAAAGTTACCCACAAAATAATCCATAAGCAATCTTCTTATGGGGCTCAGGACTCAGCAACAGGCAACTATCTGAGCATGTCTTGGAAGAAATGTAGTCAGCTCAGGTGCCAATCAACATGAAAGACAGTCACTAAAATAGAGGTCTCATAAAAACAGGAAAACACACAAATCCATTTGGAAGGTTTAATCATCACAAAACCAACACATTTCTTGAATTTTACAGATGTTTCTACCACCTTTGGTTGTATTTCTGTTTCTTCTTAAAGAATCTTGGCTACAGATTTGTGTGCTATTCATTTATGTTGTCGTCTCAATTTTGTGCTTGAAAATCAACGGAAATACTTCAGGAAACGCATTTCTTAGTCAAAGCCTTAAGGAACAGTATACAATATCCTACTGCAGTGGAGTACTGTCAATCCTACAGACCTTACAAACTCAAGAAGTGATTTACATCTCTTGTGAACCTAGCTAGAACATTATTCTCAAAGGAAAACACACGCACACAGTATATGTCACTCCCAAGCTTTTTCTACTCCAATTGTCTTTAAACTATAGGCTATTTGCTCAAAGCTACATTATTTCTTATATTCATATGCTATATCTCCTCTTTGCTTGTATCTCCTCTTTGCTGGTATCTCCTCTTTGACACTGGGACAGTGACAGAGTCACTAAAATGATGATTTAACATCATGGGTTCCAAGAATCTTAAGACAAAAGTTTTACTATTTTGCTTTCACCGGCTTGACATTTTCCCACAGCATGTTGTAAAAATGCAAGGAACCCATAAAACAATATGAAAGAAAATACTGTAGTTTCCGTTTTCCTAAGAAACTTAGGCATCAAATTCTTATTAGTCAGTCTCAAGAGCATAAATGCGGGAAGTTGAGGTGGGGGTGGAGGCACCAATCCTCTAACACCACATGGGCAGAAGAAACTTACTAAAGAAACATGAGAAACAACATGGTAGCCACACTATTCAAACTGTTCCAAGTGGCACAGGAGCATCACTTGCCCAGTACCTGGTGTTCAGTCTGCTTGAAGAATCACTCCAGAACATACAATACTGACTCTCTTTTTCCCAAACCCACCATCTTCTGGTTCAAGTTTGGGGCTGGCACTAAATGCTTACCACATGGCACCAGTCAGGTCAGAATCTCCAAAACACAAATGAATTGTCTCTCAGGTGACTTTAAAGGGTGGAACTGATCACATGATTCACCTGCAAGTTTCATTTCACTTTGAGTATTGCCTATAACTCTGATTTTTTAAAAACTCATTATAAATATTAATAATAACATATATCTGTGATGCCTTCACATAATTATTTTAATAAATATTAATTCAGCTTTGCCTTCTATCAAATAAATAGCATTATTCCCACATTACTGATAAGTCAGCAGACAGGAAAAGGGAATGCCCGCTGAAAGTATTATCGCACCAGATAAAACATAACTCTTCTTTAGTTTTTAACAGGCACTAGGAAACATCAGCAAAAGAGATTGAAGTTTTTTAAATAAAAAATGCTTGTCCATCTTTTCCCAACTGACAGTCATCCATGATTATCACTCTTAACATCTTCAGCTTAAACCCATTTTTCCTGCAACAATGGTATCATTATCCTTCTGTAATATCTATATCTTTACACTACAAGCTACAAGAAAGAATATTAAAGATGCTGCTGAATATACTTATATAAATCGAGCAGCTTTCTTGAATTAGTCATTGGAAGGTGGTTAGTATTATCTGGTAAAATGTTTATTTTTGATGAAGAGGCACAGCTAACATAGGCACTTACTTTAAAATAAGACTTTTTTAAAACCAGGCAAGACCCATATTGAATCAGATTTTGATGGTGCAGTGAAGTTCTTAAAATTACTTTCTGTGTTGAAGCAAAATGTAGAGATTGATGAAACTCTACAGAAAAGGTTTGGTGTTTCATTTTAAAAATGTAAGATACATGAAATGCATGAATGTTATTATTTATAGAGACATATGTATGTCAACAGACACTTTCCCAGACCCATAAAGCTCACCTTCTACTTCTTCTTCATCACACACATGCTTGAGGAAGGAAGCCCCTCTGTCCAGGACAGCTTCATCCTCCATCCTATAGTAATAAAAAAGAAAAAAAGAATGCTCAGACTTCTCCTGGAGCGAGCCACTTGGAGCAGCCCAGCTTCTGGGCAGGTTAACCTGCAAGCTGTTGTTCATGTTAGCAGGGCAGAGTCACTCTTCTTCTGGTGTCTGCTACTGCTTCACGCAGCTCCTCTCATCTGGTGCTCGAGAATATGCCGGTCCCACATAGCTGCAGTTCTAACCTTGAGAGGGCACCCACATAGACAGGTAAGAGAAAATAATCCCAATCCTGTAGGCAGGATGTTGGGGGCTCTCTCCTTTAGGGTTTTAAAATTCTTTTTAAAAAGGATGAAAGCAAAAAAAAAAAAAAAAATACCAAGAGAGGAAGTTTGGTGTGTCTGGAGTGCTCGTGATGATCGTTTGTGGAAATCCAGCTTCAGTGCTTAGCTCTTTAAACACCCACTGCATAAAATGTATACCCTCACACACACACACATGCACACCCACCCACACGCAGAGAGCGACAGAGAGGTAGGCTAGTGCACAGTGGGAGCCTAGCTTCCAGCCAGCCTCTTAATACCAGCACAGCCCAGTATTCTCTGTTGAGTGGCAAGCTTTGAGTCACATGTTGGCCTTACGGAAATCTGACATCTGAGGATTATCCAGCAACCCAGCTTCGACAATACACACAGATACATGCCACCCATTCATTCATTTTCCACATTCTTATCACACATCTTTCTCTATGTATATCTGCCCTGTTAACTCTTCCCTGAAGGGCACAAAGTTCTTCATTTTGTAACCACATTATGCTGTCCTCCTGTCTCCTTACATAATAGGATCTACTCTGCAATTTCATATGCTAAATAAGACCTCAGAATCCATCCAAGGAATGACAGCGTTTTTAGGGCCTCCTGATGCCAAACATGCTTCTAGTTTATCGAATGAGTTAAGGTTTATTTTCATATCCTGCAGCTCCTTTTCATTGCATTAACTTTGATATACAGAATTCCATGAGGTCTATTTATAGTGAAAGCAGAAAGAAATCCTGAATTGCTCAAATGCTGCTTGTGTAGTACCAGTCTAGAAACAAAGAACTTTCTCTGGGGACAGCTGCTCTATGTCATACCGTACATGAGCCCTGCCAGAGAACCAAATGTTCATTCTGTATTCTATTCATCCAATTATATGCTCAGGCATTGAATATTGTAGGTCTGTTTTCCATATTGTCTGTATAACTTATTCTTGTGCTTCAGATATTTGTTATAATCTATGCAGATGTGCATTGAATTCATATTTTTGTCCTTACTATTTTAGAAGCATATCCATCTCACAAAGCAACCATCATAACATAAAAAGTGAGAAATTTGGTGTCAAGTAGCGCCCGGTTTAAGAAATCTAGCTCTACCACTTAACAGGTGTGCTACCTGGAGCAAAGTTTTTAGCTTTTTTAAGCCTCAGTTTTTCCATCTATAAAACTGGGGTAATAATATCAACCTTGCATTGACTCAACACAATAATATCAACCTTGCATTGATGGCTTTGAGATTCAAATTAGGTAACACACCTAAAAGCACACAGTGCAGGACTTAGCCCATACTACCTGTTTAATTACTGTAAATTTCCTTCCTTTCTGTTTCCTTCCTTTTCACCCTGACCAATCAATGGTGGACAATAGCATTAAGAAACTCATGACCTCTGGACACTTGCATGATTTCTTCTTTCAATAATATCGGCCTTGTATATAATAGCCCATCCTGATATACATCGTTTTCCTTCTCTATACTCAAACTAAAAATAGAAAACTGAATGCAAGCAGGATATGGGTTGGCCATCAAGATTCTAGTGGAAAAGAAAATTCCTTGAAGATTTGAGGCCGGGTGTGGTGACTCACACCTGTATTCCCGGCACCTGTAATCCCTCGGGAGGCCAAGGCAGGCAGATCACTTGAGGTCAGGAGTTAGGGACCAGCCTGACTAACATGGTGAAACCCCGTCTCCACTAAAAATACAAAAATTAGCGGGCACGGTGGCACACACCTGTAATCCCAACTACTCGGGAGGCTGAGGCAGGAGGATAACTTGAACCCAGGAAGCAGAGGTTGCAGTGAACCGAGATCACGCCACTGCACTCCAGCCTGGGCGAAAGAGTGAGACTCTGTCTCAAAAAAAAAAAAGACTTAAGAAGTCAAGTCATTTACCAACTTCTCTAAGCCCCTGGTTCCCATGAGGATTAAATGATACAGTATATTCACTGGTTAAGCAAATATTTATTTAGTGCCTGCTATGTTCCTCATACTCTTCAGAGAGAGGGAAATATATCTGTGAATCAGAGAGACAAAGTTCCCAAGAATTAATAGTGAATAGACGAACAAGGTAATCTCAGATAGCATTAAGTGCTTTGTGGAAAATAAAATGAGGCAGGGACTGCTTGGCACAGGGTGGTTCACATGAGGCTTCTGGATGACAACTGAGCAGAGACAAAAATGACAGGAAGGAATCAGTACTGTGAATATTTGCAGGTAATGTGTTCCAAGTAAAGGGAACAGCAAGTACAAAGGCTCTAAGGTGAAGACGAGTTGAGGATGTTCCAGGAACAGAAACAAAGTTAGTACGGCTGGACGGGGCCAGAAGGTCAACTTTAGGAGATGATACTGATTGGGCCACGAAACCAGGGTAAGGAGTCAGAATTTTAGGTGTTACGGGAGCCACTGAAGAGTTCTAAAATGGAGAGTGACTTGAACTGTTTTTCATTTTTAAAAGATTACTCTGGCTGCTATGTGAAAAATGGACAGTAAGGGGACAAGAGAAATTAAGAAATTATCGAAGGAGCCAGGGGAAGGCTCTGGGAGAAACAAGTTGTTGGGGAACAAATCAAGAGTTCTATTTAGCCACTTTAAGAATAAGATGCTTATTACACATGAAAAATGAGCCATCGGGCATACAAGTAGATGTCTGAGTCTGGAGCTCAGAGGCTCAGGATTAGAGACAAAAATTAGGAAATCAATGAATAAAGTTGGTACCTGAAGCTATTACTGGACAAGATCATCCAGGAAGAAAATGTAAAAATCAAGGAGTGGACCTAAGACCAAGTGCTGAGGCATGCCAACATTTACAAGCAGAGCAGAGGAACAAAAACAGTCAACAAGGTAAGAATCCAGGCAAGAATGATGTCAAGGAAGTGACAAAAGGAGGAGAGTAGTGCTACCGAGTGGCTGAGAAAGATGGAAAGAGATGTAAAAAGCACTTTGGTCATGTTCACCAATGTCTTCTAATTGCCAAATATAATTTTTACATACCACACACAGTAGCAGACACAGAGGAGGCATTCAGTAGTTCTCTTTTCTCTTTCCTGCATTCATTCATTCAGTAAATATTTACTGGATACTACTACTATGTTGCAGGTACAAGCCAAGGCACTAGAGTTACAGTGAGCAAGACAGACAAGGTGCCTAATGCAATCACATCCACCTTCTCAAAGATTACCCTTAGCAATCCAGGCAAATAAGTTCAAAAGGCAAGAACCCATCCATTACACATTTGTAGACATAGATAAGGATGACAGTTTAATGAGGAAATTTTCTTAAAAGACCTCAGAAGAACAACAAAATCCTGAAGCCCTGTGCTACTGCACGTACATTAATAGTGCCAGCTCCCCTTTAGAAAAAAGAGTGGTTTAGCTCACATTAACCCTTTCCAGTCCTATCAGAACTAACCCTTTCCAACCTATAGAGTCCAACACAATTTCATGTAGAACATCATTTCTGCACCCCACTATTAATCAAACTGGTCCTAAAGTCTTTTGTTGCCTTTTTTTCAAATTTCCTAACTAAAATGTTTAGCCTTGTGCCTAAGCCATTCCCAAAATTGCATGCAACAACCAAAGAAGTAAAAGAAGAAAAGCTGACACAGTGGCTCAGCCTGTAATCCCAATGCTCTGGGAGTCCAAGCGGGAGGATTGCTTGAGGCCAGGAGTTCCAGACCAGTCTAGGCAACATAGCAAGACCCATCTCTGAAATTTTTTTTCCAAATTAGCTATGTGCAGTGGTGTGCACCTGTAGTCCCAGCTACTTGGGAGGCTGAGGTGGGAGGACTGCTTGAGCCCAGAAGTTCAAGGCTTCAGTGAGCTATGATTAGGGCACTGCATTCCAGCCTGGGTAACGCAGTGAATTCCCATCTCTAAAAGAAAAAAGAAAAACAGAAAGAAAGAGAAAATGAAAACCAGCAACAACTGGAGGGGATAGTAGAAAAGTTCAGAAAAACCCTCTTCCTAGGCTGAGAAAACCATCCAGCCTAACTGAGGCACTGTCACTATGTTCCATCTGAGTTAGAGAGAGAGAATAATGATTGGTGCATTCCTTGGCTCTTTGATGCATATTTCACATTCCCTCCAAGACTATACATAGCAAGTAATTAGAAACTTCGTTCTTTCTGACAGACAATGCAGAGCATCTCAAAGCAGCCTCTTCCCTGTAGGAAGCAAAAAGAGGTGAGTGAGGCAAATGGAAAATATAAAACCTGCACACCCACAGCGGCCTTTCTCCAGAGCAGCCCTCACTCCTCCTTAGAAGTAAGACCAGCCTGGTGCACCTAGGCTTCTGCACAAAATACAGGAATTCCACACCTTTTCTTCATCTTTACACCACAAATGTCAATTATTTGGGTTCGTGTCCCTCCCCACCGCAAATCCTCTCAGCAGTTGCTTGCTATTATTAGTAAGACAGAGATATCTTTTAAAATAACCATCCGACCCAACTAGTTCCTCCTTCTATCAATATGAAGAAATTAACTCATCCAGTCCTTAATCAGGCCCTCAAACCCATTCTTAAAAGTTCCTTTCACACAACCTGCATTGGCTGAAAACAAAGAAGGGAAGAACATGTTTCTAAAAAGCTCCCCGGGTTGCTCACATCACCAGCATGAGGCAAAGTTCAGAATAGATTTGGAAGCTTCTCACCAGCATCACGGGGATAAGGGTCACACCAGTCAGTATAAAATCCACTCAGGGCCAATAATGTCTTCCCTCAGCCAGGCCTCTGACCGTACAAGTTATACCCTTTCTACAGAAGTCCACACCCAAAGCAAGGTTTTTCTTATTCTCCGTTATTCTGGGACACCAAAATGATTTAACTGTAACACATGTCAAATCTACTGCCAAATGGACCGGTTTTCACCAGCCGGTCCTAATCACTGAGCAGGCTCGTAAGGGTGACTTAAGCCCAGCATGAGAAACATTTGTGCAAAACTGTCAGCCACTGGGTCTTGAGCACCCATCTACATTCCACCCCTCTAAGTTCCCACCCCCAGAGCCCATGCCAACTGCCAACGTGCTCACCAGCTAGTCCACACAGCGCAAGCAGCTGCCACTCAGCCAGTCAGCACGTGGCAGGCCGCCAGCACACAAGTTTCAGAATGCAAGCCTGCCCCGTCACAGTGCTGCTAAAGGTTGAAGGTCTTGGAGTGTGCTAGCCTTTAGATTCGCCTCACTTGCCCTCCCACCTCCCTTCTCCCATCCCTCCCCTGTTACGCCTCCCACTGTAGCATTTCACTTGTCTCTATAGTAACAGCATCTGCTTTCAGGGTTAAAACTTTATACAGCACATTTCTCCTCCTAGCCCAAGCTTTTGCCAAAGGATGCAGTAGCAAAAAGCCTGCTGCTTTACCATGGAGCCACCTGTTTCCCTGCCACCCAGGATTGCAGCTACTTTGTAAACTGTAGGATGAAAGCGACTGCAGTACTGAGCTCAGGGGAAGTGAAACAGAGCCTCCAACCTTGGCACACTGGCTGGTGTGTAGAGGATCCACTCCGGGGCTTGTATACCCAATCCCAGAGCTAGCCCACTCTCTTCCACAGCCTGCTCTGCACTTAACGATGCTGCACATAGATCAAGTTCATAACAGGGCTTTTTTATTGCATCCCAAAAGGCATCGGGGATGGCACCCTAGAGAGCAGCAGGGCACCAGTGTTTAACATGCCCATACCAGAGTTTAATATCACTGGTTCTCTCCGTGCATGCAGCTTAAAGTTTATTAGCTAATTTTGTATTTCAACTCATCCCACTTTATCCTCACCAGCTTGGTCTGTTTATGGCATCCGGTGAACCCCATAATCTCTCACTTCACACAGCTTTCTGGTGCATAGCCAATGTTTAAACAGTTCTTTACACACATGCCCACACACACACACCAAAGTGACGCACACAGGGGAGTGACCAATGCTAGCAAGTGAAGAGTTTTATTATTAGCCATTTTTGCCATGAAAACTAAGTGTATACAAGGGCCTTTACTTGAGGACTGCAGTCTCAGAGTTCAAAAACAGGCTGTCCCTGTTACTTGGCTAATCTTGGATCAGACGAAAGACAAAAATCAGCATTTCACAGGTCTTTTTCAGAAACTATACAGAATATAACAATCAGTACTGACATCTAAAATTATACACTCATACACACATTTCTGAATTCTATTCCCTATTCAAATCATGTTTAAGAAGTGGGGGACTATTTCCATTATAAACCATTTGCAAACGTGATGTTTTTTTTTTTCATGATTCTAAACTTCACAGCATTTTATTGGTGCTTTTGTTGTTCTGTAAAATCTGCTCTGCACATTTTCAACATACACATAAAGAACAAGACACAATTCTCTAAGCCCCAGGCGACAGGGAAGAGCGATCTCAGTGGCTGCAAAGTGCACTGCCATCTTTTGGCAACATGTGTTCACTACAGGGAACCGAAGGGCAAGAAAAAGCAGCAACCAACCATTCCTTTTAAAACTTCGCAGGTGCTGAAAAAAAAAAAAAAAACTTCACAGGGGCTCTTAGAAGGCCTTTCATTCCCACAGGAAGTAAGACAGAACACAGTTGCTGACTTAACTGTGCACACCGCTGGAGCTCTGGACATCCATACTGGGGGAAAGGGACATCGGTGCAGCAAAACTGACAAGCATGACTGATGGCAGTGATGACTCCTGGAGATCAGCCAGCAACAAAGCGAAGCAAATCTCCTTCCCGGAGCTCAGGAGCACCCTAATCAGCCTGGAAATTTACACAGGCCCAGGGCCAGAGGGAAACAGGTGAGAGCCCCACACAAAATCAGACTGAGAGAACTGGATAAAAGGTGAAAATGCAACCCAGAGCAGGATCACGCCAAATCTAATTCTGGATTTATGAACTGTATTAAAAGTTCATTTGTACTCTTGGGCACTTATCCCAGAGAAATAAAAACTTATGTTCATCCAAAAACCTGTACATGAATGTTTACAGCAGCTTTAAGTATAGTAGAAAACTCCAGAATTAATCCACATGTCTTTCAACAGGAGAGTGGTTAAACTATGGTACATCCATACCATGGAATACTGCTTAGCAAGAAAAATGAACAAACTATTAATACACACAACAAATTGAATGAATTTCCAGGGGGTTATGCTGAGTGAGAAAAGCTCATCCCAAAAGGTTACAAACTATATTATACAATTTATATGGAGTGACAAAATTTTAGAAATGAAGGACAGATTTAGGACAGATTCATGTTTGCCAGGGGTTAAAGATGGAGGTATTTGTTGTTAACAAGGGCAACAAGAGGGACCCCTGTGGTTGGCTCTATTCAGTGTCTTATCTGTGGAAACATGGATCAACACAGGTGATAAAATTGTATAGAACTTAATACAGACAGAGAAGAGAGAGAGAGAAATTAGTACAAGTAAAACAGGAAATGTGAATAAAGTTTGGTGAATTGTATCAGTGCCAATATGCTGGTTATGACATTATACTACCTCTTTGTAAAATGCTAACCTTGGGAAAAACTGGCAAAGTGGAGCTTTTCCGCACCAGTAACCTCTCTGTATAATTTCTCAAATATGCATTTGAATCTACAATTATCTCAATAAAATTTTCAATTTAGAATAGCTAATTTGTAACTGTTTTTTAATTTCCCCTAGAAACATTATTCTACATGGTGGTCAGGTACAATCAGCTGGTCCACCAACACAGATGCAGAATCAGGCAAAACTGAATACAAAATCCCAGATGCACAGTTTGTGTGTAAGCTTAGAAAGTTAACTAACCTCTTACTTCAGTGTCTTTTAAAATGAGCTTATACCACTTCAGAAGTTAGTTTAGGGAATCAAATAATTTCCTAAATAAATCCAACCAGTTTTAGTTAAGTCAAACATAAAGTTCATAGGACCCAGAGAATAGAGTATTAATACTCCTACAGACCCAGAGATCATGATTCTGTCTCATGAGCAAATGCACGGAATTTTTGACTGGGGAGACCACAGATAAACTGTCCCTCAAACTATTAGGATCAAACTCTCCCTTTCCATCTTCTCCATGCTAGGGCTAGGTCTCCTAAACTCTGTCTTCAGATTGTTGATTGACTTCTGAAAGGCTGGAGCAGGCTCAGCAACAAAGGGCAAGAAAATAATTGATAGGAGGATGGAGACAGAAACTCTGGGGTGAGAAAAGGCTCAGAGGCCAGGGGAGGTGACAGATGAAGGGAGAAAGTGCTGTGGGGGAGGGTATGAAGTGCTGAAAGGAGGACTTCGTTCATGACTCCTCAGGACATTCCCTGACTTAGCCTACACTCACACTCACATGCTCCTTAATATTTTTAATGGACCATTTCATGTGCTTCCACAAAGACCGTGTGCTTCCACAAAGACCGTGTGCTGCTTCTGACCACAGTTCCATTGTAGAATAGAGTAGTCTCCTTCCTATGTCAGAAACCAAGTACTTTGTCCTTCCAACATTTTCTCAGAGGTTTTATGGTTACAGACAGGAAAAAGAAGCTCCCTTATAAACTCTTTCAGCTTTCAATAACCCTTCTTCAAGGCTTCTTGTGTGAAAATCAGAAAGGTCCTAAGACAGGAGTCAGGCAAGATGAAATGGCTGGGCTCCTCCATATGAGACACCAGCACAGAGAATGGCGACGGGCATGTTCATCCTCTGTCCCCTCCTCCCCACCACCATCAGCTCTTCAACCAAGAGCCAGACCCAAACCAGCAGCAGAGTAAGGAAAGAAGAGCAAAGGGAGGACGGGATGATACCCCACAGGACAATCACGGGAAAGGGAATATCTAGCTGAAAGCCCACCCTGCAAGGCAGCTGTTAGTCAGTGGATACCCCAACATGCTCAGGTTTGATGTGAGTGTAGGATGGCTGGATTCCCATCTGCCTTCTCACCAGTGGTTTCTCTCTGGCCTCCCTGGATCTGAACTCATTCCCCTCTAAGCCATCCATTTATAAAACACACTTTGGTATCTCTCCTTTCAAAGAGCCTTCAGTGGTTCTTCATTACATGGAAGATGAAATCCAACTTGCTTAACATGAAAAGTAAGCTCAGGTCCTACCATCCCCATGCCAAACACCCTGAACCGTCCACCACATCTTCGTGTACATGCTATTTCCTCTAATTAATATATCATCTTAGTTAACCCATTCTTCAAAACCCAACTTAAGATCCAACCTCTCCAGAAGCCTCTCTACATTATCAGACATACCCTTCCCTGAGCAGAGCTATGCTCCTTCCTCTGTTCTCCATTGGCTTCCTGAATGTGCCTGCTTCTCATATAGCACGTTACAATGCATTGTCATTATAACTTATCATCACTCAACTGTACTTGGGCATGTCATGGCTCTTGTCCCCACCACATTATGAGCTCTTTGAGAGCAAATATTGTATTTCTAAAGTTTTTGTACCTCTAGTATCAAGCATAGTCACTACACGTAGTCTACTAACTATGTGTAGTGACTATGTGTAGTGACTATGAATCAATCAATTAATCAATTGATTCAGTGACTATGAATCAATCAATCAGTCAATCAACCAGTTAGAAATAGGCACAGTGAGGGCACATACATGTTTGGTATTAAGTGGATCTGTAAGTCTAAAGGCCCTGAATGTGTATTTCAAACAACATAAACCCCATAAACAAGCAAATTTCCAATTACTTAGCCTGTTATTCAACTGAAGAAATAGTGATTTGTTCCAAAGAAAGGGGGGAAAATGGCTGTGCTATACTCCCTGAAGAGTATTATGTTTATGGTTGAATTAAGGGATTTTTCAAGGATATTTTTAACTATATAATTTTCTCTTTATAGATTAACATTAGATCTTAGCTCTCCACACAGACTATAACTATACTCTCAAATGTAGGGGTCAAATTAAATTCAAATGAGAATTTCCCCTTGTCTGCTAAAAAAAAATTAAGAGGTACCTGGACCTGCCACATATTTGGTTCTAAATAAAAGTTTGTTCCACGAACAGAAGAATGAATGAACCTATAAATAAATCACACCATAAACTACTTTAAATAGCCAGAAGCAAAGCCTGGAACAGTGGCATATGCCTAAAGTCCCAGCTACTAGGAAGGCTGAGGTGGGAAGACTGCTTGAGCCCAGGAGCTTTGAGACTGTAGTGCATTACAATCATGCCTGTGAACAGCCACTGCACTCTGGCCTAGGCAACATAGTGAGACCTATCTCTAAAAAAAATAATAAATACCCAGAAGCAACATGAAAGTTATAAGAAAGTTCCATTTTGCTCATCAGGCCTGCAACTGGACAAATAAAACTCTGTAATGTGTTTAGGTAAACCTATAAAGAAGCTGGATGGCAGCTACCTGCAAATAAAATTAGGATTCAAAATGTCAATATAAGCCTTAAGCTCTAGAAATTGTAGCTTAATTTTATGTTTATACACAGTCAATGATAAATTATTTGTAGTAATTAGCACGGCAATAGCATGGATAACTAAAATCCTCAGTTAATTCATATTCATTGTAGTCTGTGACTTTTGCACATTTACTGTGGATTTCACAGTGATCTCAGATCAGATGCAGATTGGCAGGCAGATGGGGACTCAAGAGCAGGAGTTTGTTCCAGGACACAGGGCTGGGAGTCAGCTCCATGGCACCTGATCAGGTACAGCCCCTGACCCACCCACCTCTGACACACAGAACTGACACTGGAGAAGATGCCTTCTGAAACGGGTTTAGGCAAACCTTCCTACCTCTACCCAACATGGCAACCACAGTGTTCACATCTCCCATCCTGAACCACCACCCAGCTGGCAGGGATGAGGCTCCTGAAATTTTATTAAGTTCTTGCTACATGTCAGTCAGTGTGCTAAGCAACATACATGCATTATTTCTTTCTGGATGCCATGTTATTTTATCCGACTCAGTAACAGGGAAAGAACTGAAGGTTCTAGCTAAAGGATGTCAATACCTATAACAATGTAGGAACTGAGATTAGGGACTTTCATTATCTATTTTTTTTTTTTTTTAAACGGAGTCTTGTTCTGTCACCCAGGCTGGAGTGCAGTGGTACAATCTCAGCTCACCGCAACCTCCACCTCCTGGGTTCAAACGATTCTCCTGCCTCAGCCTCCCAAGTAGCTGGGATTATAGGCATGCGCCACCATGCCCAGCTAACTTTTGTATTTTTAGTAGAGATGGGGTTTCGCCATGTTGGCCAGGCTGGTCTCCAACTCCTGACCTCAGGGGATCCACCCACCCAGGCCTCCCAAAGTGCTGGGATTACAGGCGTGAGCCACCGCACCTGGCCCATTATCTATTAATTTTTTCAGTCACATTTTAAATACTTACTACTTGCCAAGTACTAAGCTAAATACTTTGTGATGATTATTTAATTCAATCTTCATGACAATGCCATGAGGTAGGGACTTTTCACACACCCACTTTAAAGTTCTAATTTTGAAGTTAAATAATTTGCCCAAAATCACATAGTACATGTGATGAGAAGACCAGGCATGCAGACTAATTTAGCAGTCCACAATTTTAACCACTCTACTATACTCTTTCATAATTAACTAATCAATGCCCACCAAGGATTATCTTCAAGAATATTTTTTCATACATATATGCCTTCTTATAATTTCAAATTACATCACTTACCTCTTTCCCCACTGGTGTGCCTACTGGCCAAAGACCGGAGCATCCTGTAGCAATCTCCCCCAAATTAATGTCTTTATTTTTATTTAGCAAACACTTAGGTAGTGCTTACTATGTCCTAGTTACTATTGTAATTGCTTTACAAATATTATTAGCTCATTTAATACAACAATCCAATGAGATTTGTACTGTTTTTATCACCATCATATCTGAAACACAGAGAGATTAAGTCACATGCCCAAAAAAAACCACACGGCTATAAGTGTTGATGTCAGGATTCAAACCCAGGAGGACTGGCTCCAAAATCTGTTCTCTTACCCACTCAATGTTAAGCTGCCTCTTTTTAGCCAATTCAACTGATCTGTTAAAACTCTCCAAATATCTTGGGGAGTCTTGAGCCCTGGCAGTTGAGGAACAAGAGCAGAAGGAGGAAGTCAGGACCGACACCTATAGTGGGTCAGTGTTCGCAGGACCAGATTGTGGATGAGATGGGGCTGTGAGGATTCAGGCTCTTGGGAAGGGACTGAGAGAATCAGGCTCAGAGAAGAAGCGGCTGTAGGGACCCGGGCTCCAGACGGGACTTAGGGAACGGCGATGGATGTGAGTTCTCCAGCATCTGAGGGAAGTCTGTCTGGGAGGAACAGGATTGTGAGGACCCGCATTCCTAAGAGGAGAGGACCGGAAAGGAATGAGGTGTGAAGACATGGGCTCCGGAGAGGTAAAAGTGGGGCAGTGAGGACCTGGGCTCCTAAGTGGCAGAAGAGGGACAGTGAAGACCCGGGCTCCTAAGGATCAGAAACGGGGCCACGAAGACTCAGGTTCCTGAGGGGCAGAAGCAGACTGAGAAAATCTGAGTTCGGAAGGGAACAGAAGCGGGCAGTGAAGACGGGCTTCTGTGGGAATGGGATCTGGGCTTTGAGACTCCGAGTTCCTGAGTCTCGGAACAGGGCTGTGAGGACCCGAGCTCCTAAAAGCATTGGATCTAAGGGATCATGGATGTGAGATCACCCTACAAAGGAAAGGGAAAGGGCGGCCTACTTGGCTTTGGGCAGGCTTTTCTTGTGTCGGATACTCAATCTAGGAGGCCCACATGCAAGCATCTTCATTTTCTGCTTCATTCTTGGGAATCAGATGTAAAGTTGAAAATAGTTTGAACTGTTTGAACTCAGTTATATACTTGATAAGTTCTTTAAATCCCATTCCACTCAACCCTGATTGAGCACAGATCTCTGCATCTCAAATAAAAGAATATCAGTGCAGGCCGGGCACGGTGGCTCACGCCTGTAAAACCAGCACTTTGGGAGGCCGAGGCGGGCGGATCACGAGGTCAGGAGATAGAGACCACGGTGAAACCCCGTCTCTACTAAAAATACAAAAAATTAGACAGGCGCGGGGGCGGGCGCCTGTAGTCCCAGCTACTCTGGAGGCTGAGGCAGGAGAATGGCCTGAACCCAGGAGGCGGAGGTTGCAGTGAGCTGAGATCGCGCCACTGCACTCCAGCCTGGGCAACAGAGGGAGGCTTGGTCTCAAAAAAAAAAAAAAAAAAAGAGTATCAGTGCAAAACAAAAACAAAAATAAAAACCCTAGGAACCTGGGATCACAAATATTAAACAGACCTTTAGTGAAAGAGTAGACTCACTGAATAATTAAAGAGCATACATTTCGGGGGAGGAGCCAAGATGGCCGAATAGGAACAGCTCCGGTCTACAGCTCCCAGCGCGAGCGACACAGAAGACGGGTGATTTCTGCATTTCCATCTGAGGTACCGTGTTCATCTCACTAGGGAGTGCCAGACAGTGGGCGCAGGTCAGTCGGTGAGCGCACCGTGCGCCAGCCGAAGCAGGGGCAAGGCATTGCCTCACTCGGGAAGCGCAAGGGGTCAGGGAGTTCCCCTTCCAGGGGTGACAGACGGCACCTGGAAAATCGGACCACTCCCACCCGAATACTGTGCTTTTCCGACGGGCTTAGGAAACGGTGCCCCAGGAGAGTATAGCCCGCACCTGGCTCAGAGGGTCCTACGCCCACGGAGTCTCGCTGATTACTAGCACAGCAGTCTGAGATCAAACAGCAAGTCGGCAGCGAGGCTGGGGGAGGGGCGCCCGCCATTGCCCAGGCTCGCTTAGGTAAACAAAGCAGCCTGGAAGCTTGAACTGGGTGGAGCCCACCACAGCTCAAGGAGGCCTGCCTGCCTCTGTAGGCTCCACCTCTGGGGGCAGGGCACAGACAAACAAAAAGACAGCAGTAACCTCTGCAGACTTAAATGTCCCTGTCTGACAGCTGTGAGGAGAGCAGTGGTTCTCCCAGCACGCAGCTGGAGATCTGAGAACGGGCTGACTGCCTCCTCAAGTGGGTCCCTGACCCCTGACCCCCGAGCAACCTAACTGGGAGGCACCCCCCAGCAGGGGCAGACTGACACCTCACACGGTCGGCCAGGTACTCCAACAGACCTGCAGCTGAGGGTTCTGTCTGTTAGAAGGAAAACTAACAGAAAGGACATCCACACCAAAAACCCATCTGTACATCACCATCATCAAAGACCAAAAGTAGATAAAACCACAAAGATGGGGAAAAAACAGAGCAGAAAAACTGGAAACTCTAAAAACCAGAGTACCTCTCCTCCTCCAAAGGAATGCAGTTCCTCACCAGCAACGGAACAAAGCTGGACGGAGAATGACTTTGACGAGCTGAGAGAAGAAGGCTTCAGACGATCAAATTACTCTGAGCTACGGGAGGATATTCAAACCAAAGGCAAAGAAGTTGAAAACTTTGAAAAAAATTTAGAAGAATGTATAACTAGAATAACCAATACAGAGAAGTGCTTAAAGGAGCTGATGGAGCTGAAAACCAAGGCTCGAGAACTACGTGAAGAATGCAGAAGCCTCAGGAGCCGATGCGATCAAATGGAAGAAAGGGTATCAGCCCTGGAAGATGAAATGAATGAAATGAAGCGAGAAGGGAAGTTTAGAGAAAAAAGAATAAAAAGAAACGAGCAAAGCCTCCAAGAAATGTGGGACTATGTGAAAAGACCAAATCTACGTCTGATTGGTGTACCTGAAAGTGACAGGGAGAATGGAAACAAGTTGGAAAACACTCTGCAGGATATTATCCAGGAGAACTTCCCCAATCTAGCAAGGCAGGCCAACATTCAGATTCAGGAAATACAGAGAACGCCACAAAGATACTCCTCGAGAAGAGCAACTCCAAGACACATAATTGTCAGATTCACCAAAGTTGAAATGAAGGAAAAAATGTTAAGGGCAGCCAGAGAGAAAGGTCGGGTTACCATCAAAGGGAAGCCCATCAGACTAACAGCGGATCTCTCGGCAGAAACCCTACAAGCCAGAAGAGAGTGGGGGCCAATATTCAACATTCTTAAAGAAAAGAATTTTCAACCCAGAATTTCATATCCTGCCAAACTAAGCTTCATAAGTGAAGGAGAAATAAAATACTTTACAGACAAGCAAATGCTGAGAGATTTTGTCACCACCAGGCCTGCCCTAAAAGAGCTCCTGAAGGAAGCGCTAAACATGGAAAGGCACAACCGGTACCAGCCACTGCAAAATCATACCGAAATGTAAAGAACATCGAGACTAGGAAGAGACTGCATCAACTAACGAGCAAAATATCCAGCTAACATCATAATGACAGGATCAAATTCACACATAACAATATTAACTTTAAATGTAAATGGACTAAATGCTCCAATTAAAAGACACAGACTGGCAAACTGGATAAAGACTCAAGACCCATCAGTGTGCTGTATTCAGGAAACCCATCTCACGTGCAGAGACACACATAGGCTCAAAATAAAAGGATGGAGGAAGATCTACCAAGCAAATGGAAAACAAAAAAAGGCAGGGGTTGCAATCCTAGTCTCTGATAAAACAGACTTTAAACCAACAAAGATCAAAAGAGACAAAGAAGGCCATTACATAATGGTAAAGGGATTAATTCAACAAGAAGAGCTAACTATCCTAAATATATATGCACCCAATACAGGAGCACCCAGATTCATAAAGCAAGTCCTGAGTGACCTACAAAGAGACTTAGACTCCCACACATTAATAATGGGAGACTTCAACACCCCACTATCAACATTAGACAGATCAACGAGACAGAAAGTCAACAAGGATACCCAGGAATTGAACTCAGCTCTGCACCAAGCGGACCTAATAGACATCTACAGAACTCTCCACCCCAAATCAACAGAATATACATTTTTTTCAGCACCACACCACACCTATTCCAAAATTGACCATATACTTGGAAGTAAAGCTCTCCTCAATAAATGTAAAAGAACAGAAATTGTAACAAACTGTCTCTCAGATCACAGTGCAATCAAGCTAGAACTCAGGATTAAGAATCTCACTCAAAACCGCTCAACTACGTGGAAACTGAACAACCTGCTCCTGAATGACTACTGGGTACATAACGAAATGAAGGCAGAAATAAAGATGTTCTTTGAAACCAACGAGAACCAAGACACAACATACCAGAATCTCTGGGATGCATTCAAAGCAGTGTGTAGAGGGAAATTTATAGCACTAAATGCCCACAAGAGAAAGCAGGAAAGATCCAAAATTGACACCCTAACATCACAATTAAAAGAACTAGAAAAGCAAGAGCAAACACATTCAAAAGCTAGCAGAAGGCAAGAAATAACTAAAATCAGAGCAGAACTGAAGGAAATAGAGACACAAAAAACGCTTCAAAAAATAAATGAATCCAGGAGCTGGTTTTTTGAAAGGATCAACAAAATTGATAGACCGCTAGCAAGATTAATAAAGAAAAAAAGAGAGAAGAATCAAATAGATGCAATAAAAAATGATAAAGGGGATATCACCACCGATCCCACAGAAATACAAACTACCATCAGAGAATATTACAAACACCTCTATGCAAATAAACTAGAAAATCTAGAAGAAATGGATAAATTCCTCAACACATACACCCTCCCAAGACTAAACCAGGAAGAAGTTGAATCTCTGAATAGAACAATAACAGGAGCTGAAATTGTGGCAATAATCAATAGCTTACCAACCAAAAAAAGTCCAGGTCCAGATGGATTCACAGCCGAATTCTACCAGAGGTACAAGGAGGAGCTGGTACCATTCCTTCTGAAACTATTCCAATCAATAGAAAAAGAGGGAATCCTCCCTAACTCATTTTATGAGGCCAGCATCATCCTGATACCAAAGCCTGGCAGAGACACAACAAAAAAAGAGAATTTTAGACCAATATCCTTGATGAACATTGATGCAAAAATCCTCAATAAAATACTGGCAAACAGAATCCAGCAGCACATCAAAAAGCTTATCCACCATGATCAAGTGGGCTTCATCCCTGGGATGCAAGGCTGGTTCAATATACGCAAATCAATAAATGTAATCCAGCATATAAACAGAACGAAAGACAAAAACCACATGATTATCTCAATAGATGCAGAAAAGGCCTTTGACAAAATTCAACAACCCTTCATGCTAAAAACTCTCAATAAATTAGGAATTGATGGGACGTATCTCAAAATAATAAGAGCTATTTATGACAAACCCACAGCCAATATCATACTGAATGGGCAAAAACTGGAAGCATTCCCTTTGAAAACTGGCACAAGACAGGGATGCCCTCTCTCACCACTTCTATTCAACATAGTGTTGGAAGTTCTGGCCAGGGCAATTAGGCAGGAGAAGGAAATCAAGGGTATTCAATTAGGAAAAGAGGAAGTCAAATTGTCCCTGTTTGCAGATGACATGATAGTATATCTAGAAAACCCCATTGTCTCAGCCCAAAATCTCCTTAAGCTGATAAGCAACTTCAGCAAAGTCTCAGGATACAAAATCAATGTGCAAAAATCACAAGCATTCTTATACATCAATAACAGACAAACGGAGAGCCAAATCATGAGTGAACTCCCATTCACAATTGCTTCAAAGAGAATAAAATACCTAGGAATCCAACTTACAAGGGATGTGAAAGACCTCTTCAAGGAGAACTACAAACCACTGCTCAAGGAAATAAAAGAGGATACAAACAAATGGAAGAACATTCCATGCTCATGGGTAGGAAGAATCAATATCATGAAAATGGCCATCCTTCCCAAGGTAATTTACAGATTCAATGCCATCCCCATCAAGCTACCAATGACTTTCTTCACAGAATTGGAAAAAACTACTTTAAAGTTCATATGGAACCAAAAAAGAGCCCGCATCGCCAAGTCAATCCTAAGCCAAAAGAACAAAGCTGGAGGCATCACACTACCTGACTTCAAACTATACTACAAGGCTACAGTAACCAAAACAGCATGGTACTGGTACCAAAACAGAGATATAGATCAATGGAACAGAACAGAGCCGTCAGAAATAATGCCACATATCTACAAGTATCTGATCTTTGACAAACCTGACAAAAACAAGAAATGGGGAAAGGATTCCCTATTTAATAAATGGTGCTGGGAAAACTGGCTAGCCATATGTAGAAAGCTGAAACTGGATCCCTTCCTTACACCTTATACAAAAATCAATTCAAGATGGATTAAAGACTTAAATGTTAGACCTAAAACCATAAAAACCCTAGAAGAAAACCTAGGCATTACCATTCAGGACATAGGCATGGGCAACGACTTCATGTCTAAAACACCAAAAGCAATGGCAACAAAAGCCAAAATTGACAAATGGGATCTAATTAAACTCAAGAGCTTCTGCACAGCAAAAGAAACTACCATCAGAGTGAACAGGCAACCTACAAAATGGGAGAAAATTTTCGCAACCTACTCATCTGACAAAGGGCTAATATCCAGAATCTACAGTGAACTCCAACAAATTTACAAGAAAAAAACAAACAACCCCATCAAAAAGTGGGCAAAGGACATGAAGAGACACTTCTCAAAAGAAGACATTTATGCAGCCAAAAAACACATGAAAAAATGCTCACCATCACTGGCCATCAGAGAAATGCAAATCAAAACCACAATGAGATACCATCTCACACCAGTTAGAATGGCAATCATTAAAAAGTCAGGAAACAACAGGTGCTGGAGAGGATGTGGAGAAATAGGAACACTTTTACACTGTTGGTGGGACTGTAAACTAGTTCAACCCTTGTGGAAGTCAGTGTGGCGATTCCTCAGGGATCTAGAACTAGAAATTCCATTCGACCCAGCCATCCCATTACTGGGTATATACCCAAAGGACTATAAATCATGCTGCTATAAAGACACATGCACACGTATGTTTATTGCGGCATTATTCACAATAGCAAAGACTTGGAACCAACCCAAATGTCCAACAATGATAGACTGGATTAAGAAAATGTGGCACATATACACCATGGAATACTATGCAGCCATAAAAAATGATGAGTTCATGTCCTTTGTAGGGACATGGATGAAATTGGAAATCATCATTCTCAGTAAACTATTGCAAGAACAAAAAACCAAACACCGCATATTCTCACTCATAGGTGGGAATTGAACAATGAGAACACATGGACACAGGAAGGGGAACATCACACTCTGGGGACTGTTGTGGGGTGGGGGGAGGGGGGAGGGATAGCATTGGGAGATATACCTAATGCTAGATGACGAGTTGGTGGGTGCAGCGCACCAGCATGGCACATGTATACATATGTAACTTACCTGCACATTGCGCACATGTACCATAAAACCTAAAGTATAATAATAATAATAATAATAATAATAATAATAATAATAAAAGAAAAAAAAAAGAAAAAAAAAAAAAAAAGCCCATGGATCCGAAGTCACAATGGGCGTTGCAAAAAAAAAAAAAAAAAAAAGAACTAAGTAGTAAAAAAACAAATAAATAAAAGAAGAAAAAGAAAAAGAAAAAAAAAAAAAAAAAGAGCATACAGACCCTTGACATTCATGAACATCCCCTCCCCAGGCCCATTTTGCAAATTCCCCAATTCACAAGTATCACACAGCATCTAATTTCCATCTGCCAACTCAGCCTCGGCTCACCACTTGGCCACATGGTTCTCCACCAAAGCACAAACCCACTACATGGTATGACCCTCTAGGGCTGCTGGCAAATAGTTGAAATCACAATTGTTAAATTCACACATGCCAAGGAACTACTGTATCAAAAGCCAGAAGAGTGCATCACTCACCACGTGGGCTGCACTACTAAGCAGAAAAACAACTTTTATCTCATAAACTTTATGAGCACAGTTCACTATTACAAGAACTTTGAAGACATTTTGCTAGTCTGTGTTCCCTTATTAAAATGTCTCTTTCCACAATGCTGTTCAAAGTTTATCCTACATTTTTCCCAAGAAATCTCTCAGTGTACACTTGTGATCTAATTTTCCAAAGTTTAACTCATTTACTCATTTCATTTATTCAATTTATTGAGTGTCTGCTATGACTAGGCATTATTCTAGGCACTAAGGATGAATCCATGGTGGGAAATAGACAATACTCAAAATTTAAAAATCAGTTGCATAATGTGTTAAAAGTTGATACTGCAATGGAAAAATGTAAGCAAGGAAGAGATTTAGGGAATGCTGGTTAAACTGGGGAGTGGTGCAGTTTTAAATAGGTAGTTAAGAAAGGCCTCAACGAGTGATAGTTGATCAAAGATTGAAAAGCGTAAGGAAGTGAGACTTGCAGTTATGTGAGAGAACAGCAAATGCAAAGGCCCTGAGGCAGGAAATAGCCTGGAGGATTACTGGAATATCAAGGAGGCCAGTAGGTGGTGCAGAGTGAGCCAGGAGGGCTGGGGATAAAATCAGAGAGGTGAAGGTAAAGGAGAGGCAGGCTGCTTTGGGTCTGGAAGGCTACTGTATGAAGGGCTTTGGTGTTTACTCTGAACAACTAGAAAGCCACTGGAGGGTCTAAGCAATAGAGTGATACTTCCTCGAGCTTATAGTCTTTACCTAAGTCTCTGTCATTATATAAACATTTCCATTAAGATGCTTCCTGAAACCTGCTTAGAAGGTCTTTCTGGGGCCACAACTAGTGTAGCACACAGGTTACAGGTGGGGTCTGCTGGATGAGAATCCTACAGCACCATGTCAGAACTTGACCCAATCCTCTGCAGATCCAAAAATGAATCAACACACCTTAGGAGACTTCATCCCGAGGGTTCAGAGTCTTGACATTGACTTCTGCCTTGTGAAGGTGCTGAGCAATGTTTCAGTGCTCATGACAAAGGGCAATCTGCATTAACTTGTTAACATAATCTTTATCAACTTCTGCCAAACTAGCTCCAAAGTTCATGACTCAAGTTGTTGCCACTTGAATCCTCGCCTACCTAAATCTGCCCCAGGGATGGCAACACATAGTGTTAGAAGATGCCAAAGCAGATGATTAATATGTGGATATCATGAGAATAGCATAGAGCTTATTGTTGGTGTTTTTTTTAACACCCACGATTCAAACTGATACCTTAAATAAAAAAGGAATACATTTAAAGTTGTTTTAAACTATGAGTTTTCTGATTCCATGGTTACACTGACTGCACTTTGGGGGAAAATGCCCTGAGCTTGTCATCCTTTGCCATAAGAATGACATCCCGTGTTTGGTTCTAGCCGCTTGTTTGTACAAACAGGAGTGGTCCACATTGTGGAAGGACGTTACATCCCAATTTCAAAACACTGTCCTTCATAGTGGAAAGCAGTAAGGTGATCTTCAAAGAGTTAAAAGCAGAACTATCTACCATTCAACCCAGCAATCCCATTACTCCGTATATACCCAGAGGAATATAAATCATTCTACCATAAAGACGTATGCACACGAATGTTCACTGCAGCACTATTCACAATAGCAAAGACATGGAATCAACCTAAATGCCCATTAATGACAGACTGGATAAAGAAAGTGTGGTACCAATATACCATGGAATGCTATACAGCCATGAAAAAGAACAAGATCACGTATTTTGCAGGAACATGGATGCAGCTGGAGGCTATTATCCTCAGCAAACTAACCCAGGAACAGAAAACCAAATACTGCATGTTCTCACTTCTAAGTGGGAGCTAAATGATAAGAACTTATGAACACAAAGAAGGAAACAACAGACACTGGGGTCTACTTTAGCGGGGAGCGTGGAAGGAGGGAGAGGAACAGAAAAGATAACTATTGGGTACTGGGCTTATACATGGGTGGTGAAATAATACGTGCAACAAACTCCCATGACATGCATTTACCTATGTAACAAACCTTCACATGTACCCCCAAACCTAAAATAAAAGTTAAAAAAATAAAATAAAATAAAAACACTCTCCTTAACTCTGAGAGAAAAAAAGACACCCATAAGACATAACTATCTAATGTGACACGTGGGTTGAGATGCTAATTCAAACAAATCAGCTGTTCAAAAAACAATTTTGAGACAATCAAGGAAGCTTGGATATTAATTGGGTATTAGACGGTACTAAGGAATTATTATTAATTGTATTAGGTATGATAATGGTGGTGAGGTAATATATATTTTTAATGTCTTTAGAGGCATATGTCAGTGATGTTGCAGGTTTGGTTCCACTCCACCACAATAAAACAAATATCACAATAAAGCAAGTCACAGGAAATTTTTGTTTCCCAATGCATATAAAAGTTATGTTTATACTACACTGTTGTCTATTGTGTGCAATAGTATTTGTCTAAAAAATGCACCTACCTTAATTTTAAAATTCTGTATTGCTAAAAAATGCTAACAATCACCGGAGCTTTCACCAAGTTGTAATTTTTTGCTGGTGGAAGGTCTTGCCTCAACTCTGATGGACAATAAAGTTTGCCTCACCAATTGATTCTTCCTTTCACAAAGTATTTTTCTGTTGCATGCATTGCTGTTGAACAGCATTTTACCCACAGTAGAACTTTTTCCAAAATTGGAGTCAATCCTCTCAAACCATGCTGCTACTTTATCGACTAGGTTTATGTAATATCCCAATCCTTTGTTGTCATGTCAACAATGTTCACAGCATCTTCACCAGGAGCAGATTCAATCTCAAGAAATCACTTCCTTTGCTCATCCATGAGAAGTGACTCCCCATCCATTCAAGTTTGTCATGAGGTTGTAACAATTCAGTCACTTCTTCAGGCTCCACTTCTAATTCTAGTTCTCTTGCTATGTCCATCACTTCTGCAGTTACTTTCTCCATCGAAGTCTTGAACCCTCAAAATCACCCATGAGGATTAGAATCAACTTCCTCTTAAACTTCTGTTTCTGTTGATATTTTGGCATCCTCCCATGAATCATAAATGTTTTTAATGGCATCTAGAATGGTAAATCCTTTCCAGAAGGTTTTCAATTTACTTTGCCCAGATCCATCAGAGAAATCACTATTTATGACAGCTATTGCCTTACAAAATGTATTTTTAAATATAAGACTTGAAAGTCGAAATTACTCCTTGATCCATAAGCTGCAGAATGAAAGTTATTTTAGCACACATAAAAACCACATTCATCTCCTTGTACCTCTTTATCAGAGCTTTTGGGTAACCAGGCACTTTGTCAATAAGCAGCAAAATTTTGAAAGTAGGTCTCAACGGTGAGCTTAAAATATTCAGTAAATCATGCTATAAACAGATGTACTGTCATCTAGGCTGTGCTGTTCCATCTTCAGAGCATAGGCAGAGGAGATTTAGCATAAATCTTAAGGGTTGTTTTCACTTTCTTATCATTGGTGTATTCACTGGAGTAGCATTTCTAATTTTCTTCAAGCACTTTTCCTTTGCATTCACAACTTAACTAACGATTGGGGCAAGAGGCCTAACTCTTGACCTGTCTTGGCTTTTGAGATGCCTTCCTCGCTAAGCTTAATCATTTCTAGCTTTTGACTTAAAGTGAGAGACGTGCTACTCTTCCTTTCACTTGAACACTTAGAGGCTCTTGTGATGTTTCTGCAGAAAAGTGAGCTTCCCTGTGATCCTAGAAGAATAAAAACTCTCCAAAAACTAATACAGTCCCTTGTATTACTATACATTGATGGGATACAAGGGAAAAGAAGAAGGATGTTCCCAGTGACAGCATATTCCCTTCTTGCCAAACACAGGATACCTATTTTTCCTAAGGAAGTAATATTGCATTTGTTGGTTAGGTTCCAAGGCCAACTCACAAAGTTCAATTTTCTGAAAATGTGGCCAAATTATAGAAATAATAATAAAATTTAATATAATAAGTGCTTTATATGAATTATTTAAGCTTGACTACTAGTCAATGAAATAGCTGCTATTATTATCATCCCCCTTTTACAGACGATAAAACTGAGATTTAAAGATGTAAGCAAGTTGTCAAGTTCACACAGCTACTAAGTGATAAAAACCATATAGATTATTAGCTCACAGTATCAAAATTACTAATAATATTATAGTGCTAATAGTACTGTTTTAGGTATATATTATGGGTGAAATAGACTTGTATGGATTTGAATGGGTCTGGAACACTAAGCATCATTCTAATATTGCTTTCTACGTGAAATACATTTTGAGTTTCAAACAACTAAATAATAAATATAAAGTGATGGCATTCCAAAATTACGTTGGAAGCAGCACACGTATTTGTTTAGAAAGGTCATCAAACAAATGACTGAAATTAGAGCATAAATACCAGTGTTACCTCTAATAGATAATCACAAATAAAATTAACCATAACCAGTTGAGACAAACCAACTCTAAGAAGAAATTACATACGCATGTTGTCTAAGGTAACTTTCTGCATTTGCTTTTCTCATTATCTCAAAACTCCATTATTTGGATAAACACAGACCTCTAAAGAACAAAGTAAAACATCACTCACTTCTTAAAGAGCTGTTCAGTATCATGACATCTCCTTTCTGGAGATTTGGGACTTGCTTATGAACTATTACCTACTTGGATCACTTTACAAGCCACTAGTAAAAAAGAAAGAATTATTTCTTCTTGTAAATATCAGAAGAAAAGTCCCATTGCCAAGAAGAGTCTTAGAAAAAGTAAAGATCACTTTCCCTACACTCTCCATTTGTTTTAACTTTCACAGTCCCCCCAGCTCACTAGCTTCAGCCAAAGCCAAAAAGGAAGAAAAGTCAAAAGCAGTGCATGTCAGACTGTCACTACCACATTTCAGCCTTGATGAAGACCTCAGAGACTGTTTTGTAAGTCTTCCTGCCTCTGCTTCCAGTTCTATAAAAACCAACAGTCAATCAGGAAATGCCAGCTAAGTACATATGATGCCACTCTTATACCAAATAGAAGTGATGACCAGCTGAGAGTTTCCTATTTCTGTTACAGTCATAGAATCATTTTTGTTTACAATGGTCTTTGAAAAGCAACCATATAATAAGCATCTACAGATAAAAACTACTCGCTAAGCTACATAAATGCCATTTTGTTGTTGGTGGTTTGTTTTTGTTTTTGTTTTTTGAGATGGAGTTTCACTCTGTCACCCAGGCTGGAGTGCAGTGACACGATCTCAGCTCATGTCAACCTCCACCTCCCAGGTTCAAGCAATTCTCCTGTCTCAGCCTCCCAAGTAGCTGGGATTACAGGCACGCGCCACCACTCCCAGCTAATTTTTTGTATTTGTAGAAATGGGGTTTCACCATGTTGGCCATGCTGGTCACAAACTCCTGACCTCAGGATCGCCCACCTCGGCCTCCCAAAGTGCTGGGATTACAGGCGTGAGCCACCACACCCAGCTCATAAATGCCATTTTGTTAGTACCCAAATCATTTATTGCTCCATTATACTGCTGATTTGCACTGTTTTATCATTAGAGCTGACAGCCCATTCATTAGTAGAAACATATTATTCAGTCTCAGTAAGGATTAAATTGCTTTAAAAAAAAACTTTAATGTCAAAGCAAATCTAAAGTGGTATTTCTGGCACAATTCTTATTCTCCCAGTCTTGTCCCACTCACACAGTTTCTTTAAAACAAAATTAGTAAAGAATTTTTATAAAGGGAATGTAATTCAAGTTACCAACTCTCTAAGCCTCAATTTTCTCATCTGAAAAATGGACTTAGTAATACCCACATTGTTCAGTTGTGGGGAAGCTATGGGATAACAGACACAAAAGCACTCTGCGTGGTAGGTACTTAGCATAGAGGGGGTAGACAAGGCACGTAGCTAGTATTGTCATGCAGCAAGTCCTTAATTTCTCCCAGACAGGCACAAGTTCATAAAGGTCAAATTGCTACCACCTGGCACAAGTTTATGAAGGTCACATTAGTAGCAACTGGCGGAGAGAGAATTCAAACCCAGCTCTTACTCCAATGTTCCATGCCATGCTACCTCCTCAGCATGGAGCAGGAGGGATAACCAGATAGTCTTCCAAAGTCTTTTCTAAGCTTATTAGTTCCAAGGTGGAAGCCAAGAATAAAGGATAAGAGGAGCTTCCCTCTTTTGAACCTTGCAGGGAATCAAGGAAAGAAATCATCAAGCATGTGCCTCTTGATATATCAGAGGTCAAATTTCTCAACTTGTTGATAATACTCAGCGGACTAACTGGGCACATGGCTGAGGCATGGAAATGGGCCAGCTGGGCATTTTTGAAAGGTGGTCACCCCGGGAAATACAGACGTGTTTGTGTAATGTTTTTGACAAGAATAAAACTTAAAAATGACCCCAAATGCCAATTTTTAAAAATCAGAATAAAAGAAACATTAAAAATAGAAGTGACAGAGGAATGAAAGCAAGAAAAAAATGTATTTCAGTTAACACACCTCTGGTAAGAACTAATTTTCTGAAATGAATGGTTTCTTAAAATAGAAATGATAGCTGGAAGTGGTGGCTCACGCCTGTAATCCCAGCACATTGGGGGGCCAAGGTGGGTGGATCACTTGAGGCCAGGAGTTCGAGACCAGCATGGCCAACATGGTGAAACCCTGTCTCTATTAAAAATACAAAAGTTAGCCAAGCCTAGTGGTGCACGCCTGTAATCCCAGCTTCTTGGGAGGCTGAGGCAGGAGAATCGCTTGAATCCGGGGTGGGGGTGGAGGATACAATTAGCCAAGATCACGCCACTGCACTCCAGCCTGGGTGACAGAGCAAGACTCCATCTCAAAAAAAAAAAAAATAGAAATGACAAAGTTGGTAGACAAGCAATAATGATTTATTTTGTTTGGTAAAACAACCGACTGTACAATGCATTACAGAATTATCAATAATGATAATTATACGTATGGTTTGTTGAGCACCCACTGTTCGCTAGCCCCTTTGGGACGGTTCACTTGTGATCATCACAGCAGCACACACCCAGTAGTTACCACTAGCTCCACTTTACATAGGATGAAACACAGTCCCATAACCATAAAGTTAATGTCCTGAGGTTACAGAGTCTAAAAGGGAAGAGATGGAAATTCACACTTAGATCTGTCTGACTCTAAAACCCATGCTCTCCTTACTGAACGTGAAAGTGCCTGGCACAGGGTTCATTTGACACTGCCACCCTCCTTACGAACCTGGGAAAGCAACGAGGTGGATGGAGCCTTCCTGGAGGATCAGATCCTTCCTGGAGGATCAATGGAAGAGCATCACCTTCTCCTCAAGAATCAAATGAATAGTGCTTGAAATGGTGAAACCGAGAGCAGAGTATTATTTGAAATGAGTGCTATTATGACAATAAGGTGTTTTGAAAGCATAACCATCTGCACCTTGGACAGGACCAGAACACAAAGTTCTTAGTAAAACAAAACAAGAAAAAAAGCATTCAAGAGCGAATTAATAAATTCAGAGGAAATAAAGAAACCCAGCTGTGATGTTTTATTCTACCCTGTACTATCAACAAGATTGAGGAGAGGACAAAAGGATGGACTAAATGACATTTGTGATCCAACATTTGTGATACCATTGTAATAGCATAGGGTATTACTTTGAAGATACTCAAAGAGTTACACACAATTTATTTATTCTCTCAGCATGCCTAGTTGCTAATAAGAACATAAGTAACATATTGACTCTGGGTTAGAGATCAGATAATTCAGACAAAAAGTCCTAAGCACACTAGGAAATCACAGTAAAAGCAAAATCATAACCCAAGCTTCCAGTATAGAATGCATAAAGCTGCATAATGCATAAAGCTACTACTGCATCAACTGTGAATCCTCATGGTTCCAAACCAGGGTTGGAGTAAGTTTCAAGTGGGTGGAGATGCCCCTCAATCCTGGGAGCTGCCAGGCAGGGCCAGGCAGAGCCCAAGTCCCAGGCCAAAAGATGTCTAGACTGTTTACCCAGTGTACCGTGCAAATATTATTATTTACTGAGCACTCTGTGACGTGAAAAAGATTCAGAAACATTAGTAAATAAATCTACTATTTCACCAACTTTCTTTTTTTGCTCAGATCACGTGGCTTATTGAATCAATTTAAGTACACAGCAAAAAATAAACACAGAACTCAACAAAACAAAACCAAAAGCCCGCAAGAGTAAAGATATGGGATAGTTTTATGTACGTAGGATAGGGTACAAGCGGTAGCGGGACCACATCCCTAACTTCTGTGTTATATACAAGGGTCATATATCCTGTCTCTCTGCCCCAACAGCCTTCGCCGTGATGATGCGTTTATGGAAACCAGAATTGAGATCACCAACTTTCTTCATCAGGAAATGCTAACATGTACCTGGAAATCCTAGAAAATCTACAATGTAACTGAAGTTGCTTTAATTATCATTCCCTTTCAAACCTCTTCCCTCCCTACAGGGCCATTAGCCAACGTCATCCTAGGCTGAGGATGACACACTTCTGAAGTGCTGTATACAGGGCTGTGTAAACCAAGTTAGGAGGCCACAGCTGGGAGCGCTTCTACACCCCTTGGTACAGGATCAGTTCATGCCAAAGGTGTAGCCTGTGCACCGTTCAGTTCTCCACACAAAACCCCAGTACATCGGGGTACCTGGTGGCCATGTCAAGAAAAATGATTGAGATGCTAAGTGGCCAACTGAACAAGCACAAAAATATTGCAAGGGAGCAGCCTAAGTGGGCTGTAGAGAAGAGGGAGTGTCTTGTCAGCTCAGGCTGCTATAACACAACATCACAGACTGGGTGGCTTAAAGAACATACATTTATTTCTCACAATTCTGAAGACTCGAACGTCCAAGATCCAGGTGCTAGCTGATTCCGTTCCTGATGAGACCTTCCTTCCTGACTTGCAGAAGGCCACCTTCTTACCATGTCCTCCCATGGCCAAAAGAGAGATCATCTCTCGAATGTCTCTTCTTACAGGGGCACTAATCTCATTGATGAGGGCTCCACCCTCATAACCTAATTACCTCCCAAAGGTCTTACTTCCAAATATCATCATACTGGAAATTAGGGCTTCAACTTATGACTCTGGGTGGGGGTCGGGGTGGATACAGACATTCGGTCCATATCAGGGAGATTTTCTTCTCACCTTTTCATCTTTTACTCTATCAATATACAGCAAGGTGCACAATCATAATGACAGCCACAGAAATGACTCTTAATAAAGAGCAATTAGTATGCCATTCAAACTCAGTACTCCAGTAAGATCAAATTGTGTGGTGACAAAAGAGTCCCCCTGCTTTCAAGCCCACCAGCCTGAAAGCAGAGCTTTCTTGTGTTTTAGTCCCAAAAATAAGAACAGAGGCTTCCCTATGTCTGCTTTACCAGCTCCTTGTAACATGTCAAGAGTGGCACTCATGAGCCAATACTTTATGAGGTAAAATCCAGGATTATTTCTAGTAATGACAATAAAGGAAGGGACAAACAGATGCAAATCAGCAACACCCTGTATGCAGGAAAATACAGAATTCTGAGTTATCATCAGGTCTTATGCAGTCATGCATTGGTAAATGACAGGAAACATTCCAAGAAATGCATCATTTGTCAATTTTGTCATTGTGTGAACATCAGAGAGGTTCTCACACAAACCTAGATGGTACAGCCTATTACACATCTAGGCTATGTGGTATAACCTATTGCTCCTAATCTACAAACCCATACAGCACATGACTGTACTGAATACTGTAGGTAATTATAATACAATAGTAAGTACTTGTGTATCTAAACATAGAAAATGTACAGTAAAAATACAATAATATAAATTTATGGGACTGCTGTTCTATATGTGGTCCATCACTGACCAAAACATCCTTATGCAAGGCATGACTGTATTTACTTCTCTCACCTTTGGACACTTTCCCCCAGCAACAGAGGAGCTTCAGCCTCATGGTAATCACTCTGCTCAGCTCCCTAGTACCTACCCCATCCCAGTTTATTTAATGTGACCTGGCCTACCCAAAACTACACCTGCTACCCTATTCACACACACATGTGCACACACACAAACGCGTGCACACAGAAAATGTCATTGCCATTGTGGAATATGGCCAACCTCATCTCATTCATCTAGTCTCAACCTCCCCCTCACACTTTCATATCCCATGGTTCTCCAACCCCGTTGTGCCTCTGTCCTGTGGATTCCAACTCTGGTCTTAGTGACCATCTGGTTTTTCTCATTTCTGGTGAGCCCCTCTGACAGCAGGTCAGTACTGGTATTCACCCTCTGCTCCCAGCAAGGGCAACCCCCACCTTCTGCCCAGCTCCAGAGGACTGGGCCTCTTCCTGGCTACTCTCCCAGTCAGACATAATTCTGCCTAGATCCATTCCTGATCCTGAGGATTCAACACAGGATGGTGACTACATTAAAACTAACCCCGAATCTAACCAAGTGAGAAACCTAAGCTCAGTGAACAGCCCATTAGAGAAAAAGCCAGAGGGTTCCAAACCCCAGAATAGTAACAATAGAGATAAAGAACTCAAAATTTTAGGGGAAAATTAGATAATTTTAAAATTAGACCTAAATTACTCTTTCAGACAGAAGACAGAAAGCTGGAATGACTCTTTGAGGGCAGACACACTTGTACAAGCAAAGGCTGGAAGGTTAGATTTTCTTAGATGGCATCTTAGTTGTCTTTATACACAACCCGTGAGACATCCTGACAGTTGGCTGGCTTCCTTGGTGAGGGAGCACTGCAATCATCACATCCGTGAATTTGGTTGTAAATCTTACAAACCCTGTCTTAGGTAATTCTAAAACAAGTCCCTGGTTTTTAGCGTCTAATTTTCCTTCGCTGCAAGAGCCAAAGCTCATTTTTGCACAACTCCAGGCCTGAGAGTCATCACCATGTGGCTTTGATAAGCTCCATAAAGCATTATAAGCTGTTCACAAAAAAAAAAAAAAAAACAGATAAATTCAAGTGACACTATTACTAATGTGTTTACTCTCAACTTATGGGGGACAAGACTTTAAATTGTCAAATGTTCCATCTTCTTAGCAACAGAGATTTGTGAAAAATCTGTCCACCAAATTAAGGCAGAGCTCCAACTCTTCAGGTTTTTGCTCAGATTCATTGGGGAGCTGTTAAACATACCCACGTTTTTAAAACTTCAGAGTGCAGCAACATTAAGATCACTGCTAAAAACTGGTATATTCGCAATTAGGATGGACAGAAACTTATTGTTAGTAGTTTGTGTTACAGACCCAAAGTATCCTTCTACCTCCTGGTAAAAACAACCTCATGGTGTGAGCTATCATATACCATTTTGATATCTTAATTTTGCAAATTATATGGAGTTTCACAGGTAATATATAAAAACTTCTCTATGTTAAATAAAGTATGGTGATGACAGATCTAAATTTACAGAATACAGAATCATAGGAGAATCACTATGTCTTTATATTGTTAAAAGCAAATAAAAGATAAATCTTTTCTGAATCTGCCCAAAGCCTAAAATCTGTAGGAGCAAGTAAAGGAAAAGACGAAAGGTAATTATAAAAAGATAAACTGTTTTGTGAAGGTATTTTGTGGTAAAAGTATATGCAGTCACCCTGTCATACAAAGATATTATTTGAAAGCAATCTAACAACCACATGGATGTGTGCAAATGAATAAATGTTGCCAAGACAAATTACAAAGAAAAACATTCTGAATGCGAGTTTTCTTTGTCATATTTTGGCTCGATGTCTTTTCACATTTTTCAGACAATTCTTTGGAAATTCTGAGTAGCAAATATTTTTTCTCTATCACTTTTCATCTTTATAACTGCAGCTGCATGCCTCCAGTTCAGCTCTCTTGGACAACTTCTTATTGAGTACCTACTCTGCATCAGTCCATGCGAGAGACTGATGACATAAAAAATGAATAAGATACAGACACTTCATTCAGGAGATTACAGACTACTGAGGTAGAAAAATATATAAACATAATTTTACATAGCTTCAAGCTCCAAGAAATACACTTTTTCAAGATTTAAAAGAGATTCTTCTGATCTTTTTGTTTACACAGTGTTCCCACTAACAAGAAGAAAGCCTTCTCCTTAGTTGTGTTAATTTCCCTAAGATTTCCCTTGGGGTAAGTGTGGGGAATGGAAGGAGAGATGGAGAAAGAGAAATCACAAATAACAAGTTATTTTGTGAGAAATAATCGATAAGAAAATGTTTCCTGAAAAATTACCAAAGATTATGCATTTTAACACATACAATGCATTGCCCACAAACTAAAGTTGCTCAGAGAAGACATTTAATTTCTTCAACATTTCTGGCAACTGTTACTTTGGTTCTAGAAATACATTAAGTATGTTTAAGTCATCATGTTTTCTGACAGATTGCATAGATGCTGCGATTTCTCCTTAAATTAGATAATGGCTATTAAACAGCCAAGAAGGATAATGGTAAACACACACTTGCTTACTGTCTAGAAAATTACATAGGGTGTTTGCAGCACCTGTTTGCCCAAAGGAAGCAATCACTGACTTTCCCTACAATACCAGCAGTGCTCAGGCCAACACACAGGTGAGCTCAGGGCGACACCCAGGGCTTCTCAGATGGGCACCCCACTGGTGTCCACACTGGTGGTTACAAAAAGCACCAGAAATATGTGATATCATTTCCAGCATGGCAGGCTTCAAAAGACAGGCAACTAAGGTGAAACGCAGGCAACTAAGGAAAAAAGAGATAAACATGGTCACAGGGTTCTCCGCAAAAATGTATAAATGTTCAATTCTCAGAGACTTTCATGGATAGACCACAAAAAGTACTGGAACGGTCCCTCCAAATAACATACAACCACATAAAAATAATAATGATGAAATAAAATACAGTGCTAAAATCTCCTGAAAACTATAAATAATAGTTAATCCAAAAATACATCATAATTTATTTTTCCAATTTTTAAGCATAACTCACCACAATAGCAAAGTCAGCTACCTTTAAAACCTAGGTTTCTCACAATACTCAGGAAGGAAAAAAATAAATAGGTCTGAAAATCAGAGATTGAGCAATTTGAGTCCAATTGATATGCAACTGCAGAGTACTAACAGATTGAAATGCTCATAATTTTCTGAAGAAAGATACAATAAAATAAAAATCTCCAAAATGCATTACAGGTAGCTACTGGTACTCATATTTTATGATACATCTTTATTAGCTGCATCAATGTGACCTAAGTGTTGTATTCAAAAGAAGAAGAAGAAAAGAAAGGTTGCAAGCCTCTGCACCTGTGAACCTCAGACACCCTTCACTTGACCCTGTTCTTGCAACATCCTTGTAGAATTCTGTTTCTAAATGTGCCTGCCCTGTCTCCCCCAGTAGACTGTTACACATTAGGGAGGAATGTGCCCTGCTGCTTCTTTTTTCCAAGATCCTAATAGAGTGCTCAATAGATGACTATTAAATAAAAATGCCACTGTTCATTTCAAAAGTTAGACATAATACACTGTAGCCAATAGCACAGATAGTATGAGGTTCCTTTTGATTTGCATATTATATCGAGCATTGGGGAAAAAAGTAAGTGCCCTTGTCATATAAAGCAACTTATGCCATACTTATTCTGATCATGCAGAATAAACTACAAAGGCAAGAAAATTTGACACAAACTTTCTGAAGACTTTCAGCATTGCATAAAGAGCATAAAGCCATTCTAAAGATCAGGTTTCTAGCGTAACCAAATTTGTCTCTATAACCAAATATTCCAGCTAATTGCTAGCCAATGTCAAGTCTGGAAACTCAAGGAAAAAAAAACTGAGAAATATTCATCTCATGTCAAACTTTGGTCCTGGCTCAAGAATTACACTCAAGTGAGGGTCACGTGAATACCATCTAAGGTCCTCAAGAGATGGTATAAATGGTGTGGGACACTGAATTAGGCATCTTAGAACCCAACTTAATTAGGTTAACTTGCTTTTCATACAATCATAAAAAGAAAGGTGATTTAAAATAGAAGAGTCCAGATGACAACAATAAAAGAAAAGGCCATAATGGGAAAGAAAACCATAATTAATAAATCATTAAATGAGATTATGAGATTTTAATACCAAAAAAAAGGCTTGCTTCCACACATTCTAATGTAGGCCCCTTTTAATATAATGTGATAAATTGTGTAATACCACATTTTACTTCCAATTATTTTTTCATTTTACAGATATGATTAGCCAATCATATATTTGGATACCTGTAATAGTAACATTGTTTTATATATTTTTTTTTCTTTTTTTTTTTTTTTTTTTTTTTTGAGATGGAGTCTCGCCCTGTTGCCCAGGCTGGAGTGCAGTGGCGCGATCTGGGCTCACTGCAAGCTCCGCCTCCCGGGTTCACGCCATTCTCCTGCCTCAGCCTCCCGAGTAGCTGGGACTACAGGCATCCGCCACCACACCCAGCTAATTTTTTTGTATTTTTAGTAGAGATGGGGTTTCACCGTGTTAGCCAGGATGGTCTCAATCTCCTGACCTTGTGATCCGCCCACCTCGGCCTCCCAAAGTGCTGGGATTATAGGCATGAGCCACCGCACCTGGCCAACATTGTTATATTATTATAATTTGTCAAAGGAGGAGAGCAGCCAGGCACAGTGGCTCAGATCTGTAATCCCAGCACTTTGGGAGGCCAAGGCAGAGGGATGGCTTGAGCCCAGAAGTTTGAGACCAGCCTGGGCAACAAGCAAGACCCTGTCTCTATAAAAACTAAAATTAGCTGGGCAAGGTCGCAGGTGCCTATAGTCCCAGCTACTCAGGAGGCTGAGGTGGGAGGATCACATGAGCCTAAGAGGTCGAGACTGCAGTGAGCTATGATTGCACTACTGCACTCCAACCTGAGCAATGGAATGAGCCCCTGTCTCCCTGAAAAAAAAGGAGGAAAGTCTTCCAAAAATTTCCTAAACTCAAATGAAAATAAAGAGGAAAAAACAGAATTCAAGCATTAATATTTTTCTACACAAAGAAAATAAGCCTTCATGCAGTTCTTAGAAATACAAATTAACTTGAAAGATCATGAAGTAATTGATGGAGAATGTGAAGTAGCAAATTTTGCGTCACTACCAATACTTCCTTTACCACTGCAGAAAAATTATCATCTAAGATTATCTGATTTCAATATTTTAAAGTGTATTTCATAGTCAGTGACTTCATTTAGTTTTTTTGTAAACAAAAGAAAATTAAATACCCACCAAATGTTGGGAAATCATAGTTGTTAAGATCAACAATAATTTGCACCTATAGATATACTTTGCTTTAAGGATATGGAAGCATATGCTATAAATTTATCCTCACACATGCTTACAGATTTTTAAATTTTTCTAATTCTGAATTAATAAACATAGAAATATTCTATGCAGGAAGACCATCTGTCTAGACATACTAAATCAGATGAAATATTTCCAGGAGACTTCAGACTAGTGTCAATAAAACAAATCGTCAATTCTCATTTATTCAAGGGACCATAGTGTTTGGAATAGAGCCAACACCTCATTTCTTCTTATTGTCCTTTCAGCTGCCAGTATCTTATCTATCTTATGAGCAGGCATCACTTCAGAAATGATGACAAAATTAAAATTATTCAGTTGAGACAGGTGGTACTGTTCTCAATATACACTACAGTATTTGATTTTCCATTATTACCTTATAAGATTACTAGTACCATATGCTTATTTTACAGAAGAGGAGCACATGGATGTCAAGTGAATTCCCCAAGACCACAGTCATAGTAGCAAAGTAATATGATCGTCCAAGCTGATTCCAGAGGCTGAATACTTAACCACTGCATGATTCGCCTGCAGTAGATGATTATGGTAGAGGAAATGAAACCCCAAACCAATCACTAGGGTCGGAAACCTCTCCTTCTAAAATAATAATAATAATAACAATAAAATGAATGTGAATTTCATCAGTGAAATGGTTCCAACTACTGGTTTTAATGAGATTCATAGATTATTGACAGATTTCAACCCATATATTCGGCCCCAGGCCCTCAGTTATAATTCAGATTTAATAGTTTGATCTTTCTTGCTTATCTTCTTACACATTTGTCAAGTCTAATATATATTCATAAAGCATTATACTCAGAACTAAACAGTTTTGAACTCCACTGTATTGTACTATTTTATTCTTTATCAATGACCTGTTTTCAAATTACTGAAGTTGAGCAAAATTCTCAAAATTATGGAAGGCTTCTTCCTAGATAAGCACTTATAAAATTCTGACATTATAAGCTAATAATTCTTAACATTTTGGGGGGCCATGAGCCTTTTGGAAATCTGATGAAAACTGTGAATTGTAACCTAAAAATAAAATGGATATATGAATATATAATTTAAATGTGGCTATAGTTTCATGAGGTTATTGAACACTCACACCTCAAAGACCAACAATGAACTTCAGTTAAAATACCCTAGTCTTTTGGTCTTGTTTTCCATATTTAATGATTCTCTTATATTCCAATACTCCTTTAAATATCAGACTTCCCCTATTGAGTTATAATCATGATCTTATTTGCAAAATTTCACAGAAAATGTGGTCTTATTACCAAAGATTAAATCAGTATACAGACTTACAGGAAAATAAGTACTTTGCTTATAGAAAGAACTATAGAGAGGCAAAGAATTATCCTACTTCCCAAATGAGTTCTACGACATAGTCAATGAGCAATTTCCCACAAAAAGGCTATCAAAGCACTCATGTTTGAATGTGAGCTAAATTACAAATGCACAATTAAAGTTGCCTTATCCTTACGGGCATACCCTCTCCAGATCTGATAGTAAGAAAGTCCCATGACTGATGGTAGATAAAATAATCTTGATCATTACCTTTCCAAATTTAATGTACTGTAGTTAAATAGCCATGTTCACTGGTTTTGACTGTATCATTGCACTTTCTGATCTTTCTGATAAGAGAAAAATATTAGATTTTTTCGAGGTGATGTCTTGCAGCTGACAGGCTCTCACTTTATTTTCATTCAAATTTTGGAGGAGTCAATAGCTAGTAACTGATCTTTTGTTTTGTGGTTCATAAGGAAACCTAGTCAGTATTAAATATTAAATATTTTTGTGTATGCCCCAGTTTCAGTAATGTCATAAATATGCTGGACATACTTCTCCAGAAAAAAATAAATATATATACAAATTCTGTACACAACAATATTGAGGGGTTTCTCTGAAGCCCAGCTGTGGGTCTCAAACTTCATGATGAAGAAGATATACCTGCATTCAATAGACAAATGTTTACCTGACACTTCTGATTTGGGAGATGGCGGGGGCCTTACCTCCTTAAAATGACATGGAAAAAATCTAACTCTGCTCTGCCTTTAAAGATGTTAATCATGTGCAAAGAAACAACATTCATCAGAAATAATCACCACAGCATTCTCTTTGTTATCTAGTGGGTTTCTCAAAGCATAAAGGGATTGACTGCTCTCAAAGGTCCTGGCTCTTTTCTATTTCAAAGGTTGAGAAGCTGAGGGATGGGGAGCCTTCTGCATCTGCCACAGTGACTCCATCCTACATCTCTCCAGAGAGCTAATCAGTAGACATCCTGACGCTGGCAACACAAACAAGCCGGGAATTAGTCTGGCTAATGTATGTATTGTCTGCTAGGACAGTCACCACCTACCTTGTAAATTCTAACCCACCTCCTTCCTAAAGGTCCTGTCACATCATCACCCATGACCTCAGTCTCCTCAGGATGTATGCGTTAAATCCAGTGTTAAGATGTATGCGTTAACCCCAGTGTTAGCCATCTTATTCCATATTTATTTTGTCTACATTAGCCTCTCTCATTGTCTTTCTTGTTCTCTAGTTGTTTTATACAAGTTCATCCTCAATATATGTCATACAGTACAACTATCTATAATACACTGTTAGACATATACATGGTCTATATTCATTATTCCTCAGGCTCCAAGGTTAAGTTAAACTAGAAAAACTATTGTTTAAAATGATTCATTTCTTTAATATATTAAAGTTGTTTTTGAAATGTGATTTTTTTTTCCACTTAAAGTTATCTTTATCCCTCCTAGTTTCACCAGGTTTCTACATGCTGGATTTACTAGGTACAAAGAGACTATACTAATAGCAAAGACTAAACTTGCTAATATTTAATATTCCATTTTAAAAAATAGTATTGCAAAATGATGAACAGGCAAAAGTAAGATGAAAAGTGAAATCTGTATGGAAACAAGAAGAATAAAAAGTTTTCAAGTACTCAACATCCTTGGTAACTTTTCCCATGACCCTGTGATTGGAAACCAGGACATTATTTAAAATGCTGGTCACCTTGGAAAGCAAAGACACCTCTAAAAATAAAAATCAACATTTCCAGACTCTGTCATAATGGCTTCCTGGTAAACAGAAAGACATGCTTGCTATTCCACCCCCACATGGGGGTTGTGGCAATTAATTATTTAACATTTGGAAAGTGCTTTGAAGATAAGAAGCTAAGTGCTAAAAATCCTCATCAATTTTCAGGAAACCACACTTAAAGTGAACCCACCAGGTTTATTGTTGGAAACTGAACCATTAGCATAAGGCCATATTTTCTTTTTCCATTTCATTTAGACCATTAGATCAAATAGCCAACACCACATGAAATTTTCCTCTCCTTTTGATAAACCTTTGAGTGACCTGTGGGTGAAAAACTACTTGGTTTTCAGAGAAAATATAAATTCTAATAATATGGTGTTTCTGGAATTTACAGTGTTTCACTTATTAGGTATCTTTCCTCTTCTGCCTTTTATGTAAATTACATAATAAACAGTGAGTTTACTAAACATTTCACATGTAAAACTTTGTGAGTGATTAAAATCTAGTTTAATATACTTCTGCTAACTAGTTATCATTTAAGCAAACATTTATTCAGCTGTCCCTGACCGCATTACATTTACATATTTAGCTGAACAATCCCAAGACTTGATTAACCTTTATACTCTAAATGAAAGTAATAAGCCATTCTATTTAAATAAACAAGTGTTTTGGATCAACAGATTTTCCTTCTTACAATATATTCTGGTTTGCATTTATTCATTTAAAAAAACTCAGGTCAATGGCCCAAGATTGAGAAATGCATGTTTTTTGCCAAGGTATAACTAAAATCCACATAAAAACTTAACTACATGCATACTAACAAAAAAGAGGGCATTAAGTGGTTTTTAAATTGGGAGTCATGAGCAGGACCCTCTGCAAAGCCATCACACAGTAACTGTGGCTGGCTTGGGATTAAATATACAAGAGTAGAAATTTCACCTACACTCATTTTGGACACAATACATAATTTTGTCCAAAATATTATTTTTACTTCATTATCTCTTACGCAGTGAAAGATCATCTATACCAATGTCATAATTTCAGGGTTTTCAGAATTAAAAGCTACACTAGCATTATCTTCTTGGATATAGAGTTGTTTCCCATTAAATCAAGCTCAACAATGTTTCTCTAAAAAGAGGAGTTTATGTATTTTAATCTGCTAAATACAGTTTTAAAAGTCATCTTTCTAAAAGGAGAAAGGACTTGTTATGCAATATATTTTTACCACTCATCATATATAAACATTAATACATTTTTACACTTCTATTAGTCTACCTCAAATCTTTTATCCATATTCACTCTTCCCAAACACCACCCCCCGCCAAAATGTGGAAGTAAAATCTTAAATGTGTTATATATTCTTAGTCTCCATAGGAAAAAAAACGTTAGCTGGTTGCTGAAGTGAGAAGATTTCCATTAGGTTCTTGGCTCACATAACAAAAGTAACCATGGAATTCTGCATAGAACCCACAACAGATTGCTCAACTCAGAAACAAGGTTAATGTCTAAGAAAGTTAAGCTAAAACAAAATTTCTTGTTGACAGCTTGATGCTTACTGTGTATTCCATGTAATCCTCATTTTCTACAGATCATCATATAATAAATATGTAGATAAATTACTTTCCATGGTTAATTTGTAACAATCTCATTTCTTTAAAAGAAATGGAGAATAAGTACGAGCAATTTAAATTAAAACTGGGGAGGAAAATGGATTCAAGGAAGCCCTCTTTTTTAAAAAAAAATTTTCAAAGAAGGTGTTGTATTATTTCCTCCTCCATTCTGCTGGCTTTATTAGGGTATACAAATAATGGATTACTGGTACAAACAGAAGAAATGTTCACACTTGATATTTTAAAAGAGTGTTTTGTGGCATACATTTTTAACTATCTCTGATTTAATGTTAACGGTGCAATTAGATAGTCCCTTAAAAATAAACAATACAACATAGTTGCCATATTCGGGGAGGTGGGGGAAGGGTGAGTCATTTCAAATAAAATGTTTTCCACCCATATGAATATGAAGGAGATAAAAACTGTCCAAGGGAATTAGCCATGTCCTAAAGTGAATGAGAAATGAATTGGCAGAGACTGAATCTCCATGAGAACATTACTTTGAATCAAAACCAAATTTCTAAAACATTCCAGGTGATTTGCTCTATATTTATGGAATTTAAATACTGAAATGAATGATTCTGAAATGTTTAAGAAATAAAGCAATTTAACTGTCAATGCTATATGTATTGGTTATATGTTTTAATGTTTATATCTAGGCCTACAGTGATGGGATAGTTGAAGACCAACACTTCGAGGAGCTTCTCAGCTGGACACTATCCCCTGGTTATGAACTGCTCTTATCACACCAGTCTCCAACTTAACAGCAGTGAACTCTCTGTTAACTCAGAAGTTGCTTATCTAAGTTACTTTGAGGGAGGCCAACAACTAATACACACACACTCCTAAAACTTTTATCCACCATATGTCCAAATCCTTCAAATGTCATCATCAGTAATCACTTCTTTTGCATCTTTCTTCTGGTAAAAATTAAAAACACAAATGGTACAAAAACATATTATACGTTAAATCATTTCTTACTAAAATATTGTTCGATGTTTTCCTCTTGCAAAGAAAATTTTAAAAAATTAATAAGGAGAGTATTAACAGCTTTCAGACTCACAGCATATTAGAAGAACCACACTATAAGAGAGAGGTAGGGCTGATAAAGTCAGGTATGATCATAATAACGAACACCTAAACCATACTGACTATGTGCTATGCATTTTTCTAAGCATTTCACATTCGTTAACTTACTTAAACCCTAGGAATTAACGAAAGTTGGGATAAAGAAGGTTGGGATAAAGGTTGGGATAAAGAAGGTTGGAATAAAGAACCCCCATCATAAGGCACGAAGTCTTTGGTGCTGCGTTGTGCGGCCCAGATCTCCCCTTCAGAACAGAGGTGCTTCCCCAGCTCGTGGAGGTTGGTTGATGACGCTTAGCTCAACCTTGTTCTAGAAATTACCTTAGCCAAAGACAGCCGTCTGACCCAAGGTCACACCCCTCTCCAGAGGCAGCCCATATATCATGACCAGTTTTTGTGGGATAAAAAGGCCTGGCTTCCTTATCTGGGGGCAACTCTAAAGGGTCTCTCTCCCCAGCTCCAGAGCTCCTGATGGGATCAGCGGAGGCCTCTGTTATGGTCTTGCTCTTCAGCTCCTCCCTCTTCCCAGTTCAACTTCTTTAACTCCCCCAACAGGTAGCGTCCCTCAGTACAAGTCCCAGTAAACTTCTTGCACAATCTTAGAAACTGTTTCACAGGGAACTCAGCCTAAGACAATGATAGAGACAGGATTCAAGCCTGGGCTCTCTGGCTCCAGAGCTCATGCTCTTAACTCGCACAGGGAAACCCTGACAGTCATGGAGGATTCGTAAAACAACTTTGATGGGAGTTTCCAACGACCTCAACAGCCTGTTGAGCCAAGAGGTCTCAATAAAAATAACTGAAACTTGCTACATGATTACTGGATCTCAGCAACCTTCTCAAAGCCCCCCAGGTACTCGTGGGGTGTGTCAGCTGTGCTCACCACTCATCCTTTCTTTTTTTTTTTTTTTTAACTATACTTTAAGTTCTGGGACACATGTGCAGAACCTGCAGGTTTGTTAGATAGGTATATACCTGCCATGGTGCTTTGCTGCATCCATCAACCCGTCATCTACATTACACCCATCCTTTCATATCCTTCCACTCAGGCCCCTTTGCTGATGGCCAACGGCCAGTCAATAATGCCACTTTCCAGCCTAGGATACATTTATACATCCTTTTGCTTATCCTTTATGTTGTAAAGAGGGTGTCATAGCTGTGTCTAAATAAGGATTAAGGCATAATGACATGGAAACACTCAGTGTAGGACCAATAACTTCACATGTCTCCAGACCTGAGACCACGTCTGAATTATATAATGAATATCAACAGATGAACAAGAGGGAAAATTATATTCAATATGTTGAAACAGAATAGAAATGTGTGCAACTCATTTTAAAATGATGTACATCAGAAAATATTTTAAGATAATTTTAGACACTTAATTAGTAAGCTTCAATTATCAGAAAATTCAATTAAAGTGACTACTTCATACTCTATTGACAGCAGATAAACAGGCCACTCTTGTAATTCAAGCAGACAGGTTCACAGTTTCTCACAAATCAGCCTCCTCAAAATATGATTTCCTCTTCCTTGATTCCACAGACCCTGCATAGTACCTACTAAGGCTTTCACATCATCCCACCACTGCTCCCCAAGCCATAGGGGTTCTGTCAAATCCCACATCCCCAGACACTCACCTAAGGACTAAATCCTCACTTTCTCTACAGAACTAAGAAGTTATTCCATCAGCTGTCAACTCAAGTAGCAGCCTGGGCCACATGCTCTAACCTGCTTTTTTCTGCTGTTCTGGTTTTTATAAAAAAGAGACTCTGTGGGCTGGGCACAGTGGTTCACGCCTGTAATCCCAGCACTTTGGGAAGCTGAGACAGGCGGATCACCTGAGGTCAGGGGTTCGAGACCAGCCTGGCCAACATGGTGAAACTCCATCTCTACTAAAAATTCAAAACTTAGCCGGGCATGGTGGCGCGCTCCTGTAGTCCCAGCTACTCAGAAGGCTGAAGCAGGAGAACTATCTGAACCTAGGAGGTGGAGGTTGCAGTGAGCCGAGATCGCGCCACTGCACTCCAGCCTGGGCAACAAAGCAAGACTCCGTCTCAAAAAATAAAAATAAAATAAAAAAAGGATACTGTGTTGTTCAAGCCCATGTGGTAGAATCCATCTATCACAGAAGCTAAAAGCTGTAGGCCAAACAGGAATACATGGCACCAGACTTTCCAGGCTCTTCAATTTGCATACATAGTATTACATTTAAAAAAGCTATCCAAGATGATGATTTTAAACTCACCCAAAATAAAATATATTGCATTTATTTGGAAAAGTAAACTTTTTCAGAGTAGTGTGATTATACCAAACAAACCCCAAACCAAAAATGTTGGTTTCAATTCAGAAATAACATCCAATTTCTTGTTATCAGTAGCAAGGTGTGGACTTGTTTCATAGAAATTGTATAAGGAAGTCTAAGTGCTTATTTTATAACCTCAAATGTAACAATGCATTTACACTAGTGCCTTCTAGTCAAGGTCAAGAGCTGAGATAAGACATGCTGAGGCCAGTAAACTTTATAGGAACTGTCATGTGTGGTCAGACCCACAATCCTCTAGACCAACTTTCAGTGACACCTGACAACATCAAAGAACAGGAAATTATTCTACAAATGATAAGTGACTTGAAGAAAGTTCTGTGAAAAGAGGATAATCCTGGGTAAAGTCCTGAGTAAAGAGAGAATAACCACCCAAAAGATTAGGTCTATTTACCAAATGTCCATCTTCTCTTTTAAATTGTATACTTAATCCACCCAGTGATTTGCTCTGGACCTTCTCCTGTTAGAGTATCCAGTTTCTCCTCTTGTGGTAAAAAGTCTGCTCACATAAATACCCACTGTATAAACTTAAACTTTTTAAAAATTTAAGCTAAACCTACTTCTCTCAGTTATGTATCTTTTTATTATTTTTTATTTTGTAGAGACAGGGTCTCACTATGCTGCCCAGGCTGGTCTCAAACTCCTGGCCTCAAGCAATCCTCCTGCCTCAACCTCCTAAAGCACAAGGATAACAGGCATGAAGCACCCAGCCTATTTCTCTCTTATATGTAGTGCTCCTAGTTCTGATATTCTTGGATTTGGGGAAAGTGTTCATGACATTACAGGCTTTGGTGAGGTCTCCTTTCAGACTTCACACTTCATTGTTCAAGACCATAAGCATTCAAATAACTTTCTGTGTGTTCTCTTACAGAAACTCCTCCATTCTCATGATATGCAGTGTGTTTCTCTAGACCCTTCCCAGTTACATCTGCCCTGAGGTGCAAGACCAAACCCTCAAAGGAATATTCTAGACAAGACTGCATAAAGTTCAGATACATGGACAAAAATAGAAATACAGCATTTAAATATTCCTATTAAGAGATAATTGAACTCAAGTGCATGTTCAAGTGTAATATTTATCAATATATTAAGGAGTAGTGAAACACTGAGATTTCACTGGAAATATTATGCATATGTAATAAATGAAACATCTGTTCTAAAACGTCTCAATATATTGTGCTTTCACATATATTGTAAGGTAATGACATGCACCTAACAGAGATATATAGAACAATGATATTCTCTCACCTTTACATAAAATCCAGTGTTATCATGCTGCCCTAATACCTGTACCATAAAGAAGTTCTACTCTCATTCACTTTTATTTGCATTATATTTTCCAAAGATTTTATAGGAACAACATTTGAACTTCAAACTCTTAGTTCAATGTAATCAATATGATAAATATTTTTTAAATGATTTGAATGAGGCAAACACCGAATACACAGAGATATGAATAAATAAGTGAATGAATGACTCTTCCTTCTTGCCTGCCACATGAGCACCTTTTCCAACGGAAACCCACAACCCCCAAAAATAGAGAGTTAGTAGGTGTCTCTAATTCTATTTTTTATAATCTGTGGTTATACATATAATCAGTGATTAATAACTACATATTTCTTCAGAGCAAGCATAAAAATTGCAATTCCTTATAAATCTTTTTTTATCATTATACTTTAAGTTCTAGGGTACATGTGCACAACATGCAGGTTTGTTACATATACATGTGCCATGTTGGTGTGCTGCACCCATTAGGTAAAGGCCTTTTTAGGCATCTTTAAAGTGGTGTTCATTGGGGGAAGCTAAGTAAAGCATACAGAAAAACTCTCTGCACTATATTTTTGCAACTTCTAGTGAGCCTGTGTTTAAAAACAAAAAGTTACTTATAAAAGTGCTAACGATTCATTTTTAAACTCAAATAATCAATAAGTAAAATTTATCCAACTCAAAGAACAGATCAAATAGTCATATCAAAATAAGTTAATTAATTTTTCCAAGAAACTATAACACATCACAAACCATAATAACAAAGATTCATCCCCAAAGATATGGGTTCCAAACTTCATTACAACGAATTTCACAAAAAGTATGTAAAATGCCTAATAGCAATGATCACAGCTACTGCATTGGAGAAATATCTCCAGAAGAAATACAGTTTTGTTTTTGTTTTTTTGAGATGGAATCTCACTCTCTTGCCCAGGCTGGAGTGCAGTGGTGCCACCTCAGCTCACTGCAACCCCCACCTACCGGGTTCAAGCAATTCTCCCGTCTCAGCCTCCCATGTAGCTGGGATTACAGGCGCCCACCACCATGCCTGGGTAATTTTTGTATTTTTAGTAGAGATGGGGTTTCGCCATGTTGTTCAGACTGGTCTTGAACTCCTGACCTCAAACAATCCACCCACCTCGGCCTCCCAAAGTGCTGGGATTATATGCGTGAGCCACCATGCCCAGCCAGAAATACAGTTTAAATAAAGTTGGATAAGATAATTTGGCATCTCTGGTCTGTCTGCATTTTTTTTTTTGGAGACAGAGTCTCGCTCTGTCACCCAGGCTGGAGTACAGTGGTGCAATCTCGGCTCACTGCAGCCTCTGCCTCCAAGGTTCCAGCGATTCTCCTGCCTCAGCCTCCCAAGTAGCTGGTATTATAGGCATGAGCCACTGCACCCAGCCAGTACACATTTTAAAAATACTAAGTATCCCTCCATTAAATAAGCATTTTCTGGCCACTGTGAGGACCATGGGGAAGTATGCTGTGTAGACAACATGAACACATATGAAACAATTAAAGGGCAGTGCAAAGCAGTAAGCAATAAAGTGATCAATTCAACTGTAGAATTCACTGCCTAAGGTTTTGGCAATAAAAATAGGTAAGTGTTTGAACTATATTTTCTTCTGATGCTTTTGGAGTGGTGTTTTTATTTCATTTCTTAATATATTTTTCAAGAGAAATTATCTAATCTAGTTTATCTAAATCTTTTGAGACATTTCCTATCTGCCTTCTCCCTTTTCCCTGGCAAAGGAGCTCAACCTGTGAAAGTGCAAATGTGTGAGCTGTGTGTTTCTGCTTAATCATTAATGCTCAGCCATTTTCCAAAGCGATTGTAATCAGTACTTTAGCAAAGTCCCCACCATGAGGCCCTACTCTCTGCTAACATCGTGAGTGCTCATCTCACATTCCTAAGGACAGAGTCTCCAGAGGTCAAAGGAATCGAAGGAATTTGTGAAGCAGTTCAACTGTGACGTCTCACTGCAGCTGTGGTCACACAATACTCAAGGACAGAGTTTCAGGAGTGCAGCCATCCAACACTCAAGATCCCATGAAACTTTCAGCCTAACTGATGGTCCCACTGCTTACTCACTCAGAACAAAACATATTTCACCAAATATCACTTTCAGGACTTCATTCCTGATCCTTCTGGGGTAGAAGGTGCAAAAACCTGGTTTGTATTAGAGACATTAGGAATACTTCAATAAGGCCAACAGATTTCCATGCTGAAGAGCACAAGAAATGGAAGAGCTAATCCCATTCCCTTGGGAGATCAGTTTAGATAGTTTAATTGTCATAATTCTATTTGTTAAACAGGTATCCTTCCCTAAATCCGTAGTATACCCTTGTTTTTTAAATCCCATGTGTCAAGTAAGATCCGAAAGGAGCCTTGCTTCCAGCTTTAAATAAAGCAATAACTAGGCACGCCTGGATGCATTTGTTTTAAAAAGAGCCAGTTTAACTTCTCAAAGGAATGAAATCACTCAGAACAGATGAGATTTTTCTGAAATTCACTGTTTTTAAAACAGTAGTTTAACAGGGTTCACCATAACTACCCCTTGTATTTATTTCAATTTTCCTAACATTATGTCTGTAACAGAAAACAAAAGCTGTTTACTATACCAGATGATTCCATTTTCCACTAAATCACCCTAAATTGGCCACATTTGCGTCAAGCACACGAGGTATACTACCTAATATGTAAACGTCCTTATAAAATGTAGACTGACTTATGTTATTCTGAAGTAAAATGTTACATGCTCAGTATTCTGAGTACCACAGAACAGCTATACTTAAATGATGGCAGCAAACAACCAAGACCCCCATAAGCTCTTTTAAAAAAAAAAAAAAAAAAAAAAAAAAAAACTCAAATACAGGAAAAAAGGAAAAGAACATCAGTCTTTGGGTAAGAAAATCTAACTAGATTTCTATATAGAAATCCAAGTTTCTTCTGTTGCAAGCCTGATTTTTCAAAGGGATACCTACTATTATTTGAAGGAAGATCATGTAATTCCCCCAAAAAAATCATACAAATTTTAATTCTATTTAATTTAAAAATAAAAATGATATGCCTCCAAACCACTTTTTGAATAGAGAGTCACATCAAGCCACAGCTGAAAATCAGACCTATCAAAGGGTTAAGAATTGTTTCTTTACACAAATGTATATAAGGTGTATGCTGTTTGCTTTCATATTATAATCAACATATCTGTGAAACACCTTATTCATATTAAGCTGAAAAGGTACTATAAAAGCTCCAGTTTTCAGCTATTGTTCATCCTTGAATGTTCAATTTTACACAAAACATGGTTTCCAAAGTATTAGCACTGGAGAACCCACTGTAATATTTTAAATCTGGAAATTTGTGGCCATTCTAATTATAGAAGCTAAAAATATTCAGTGTGTAAGCTTTGGGGATCACTCATGGAGTGAAAAGCAGTGTAATCATTTTCAAGGGTTCTCCAAGTCGTTTGTGTTACTTGGAGGCATAAATTCAATATGAACTATATAGAAATGGGTGATCTCAAACTGCTGGCTATTAGACTCAATTTTTCAATATGATGCTTGATGAACCTTGGTTCCAACTCAGATTTAGCAATAAAAAGTAAAAGTCCTAGAGAAAAAAAAATATATAAAGCACAGCTTGAGTCACTCAGAGTAACGGTTTAAGAAAGATACTTAAATGTGTTCATTCATTCAGCCAACAAACATTTATTAATATGCCAGGAACTGTTCTCAGTGCTGGCATAATTCAACTCAAGAATAAGGAATGTTGAAGAATACAATAACAATAATAATAACTAACATGTATGGCCATTTACAGTGCTGAACAAGATTTCATAAAGATCACTTTATCTGTTCCTCATAACTCCTCTATGAATGAGGTTTTGTAATTATTTTAATAATGAAAAAAGACAGATATTTTTTAATTCTCAAAATCAAACAACTAATAAGTAAGAGAGCTGAATGTTCAATTCATACCTTCCAAATACAAATCTCCATTGGTCATTGGGCAATACAACATTACAAGATGCTCTACTTTTATGTAAAGCATTGAGGACAAGTTCTGCATGTTTCTAAGTGCTGTGTTAAAGTTATTTAATATTGTTTTGATTTGGGTTTTTCGTTTTTTAGGGATAAAGTTTCGAAGATCCAGACTATCATCTTTACAATTTCAAAATGTTTGTAATCTCTTTATCCCATGAATTTACTTATTAGATGGAAGCATTGGTGAATGAGTTTGCCTGGTTAGCTGAGTCTTCTAAACAAATAAAAGAACTTAACTCCCCAAGTATTAAAATCTTCCTTACTTGGGAAAAGATACTGGATAAAAACTTCATGAGCAAAAAACATGAACAAGTACTTTACAAAAAAGTATAGACAATAATCATATGAAAAGATAGACAAGGTACTCTGAGAAATGCAAATTAAAACTACAATGTGATACAACTATACATCTGATAGAATGATTTTAAAAAAAGACATACAAAACCCCTTTTGTAAGGATGTGGTGTAGATGATACTCTCACACAATGCTGGTAGGAATGTGAATTAGTACCAATTCTGAAGGAAGGCACTATCTACTAAAACCGTCTCATCAATTAAACTGGAAAAACACACAACTGAAATTCCCACATGGGCCGGGCACGGTGGCTCACGCCTGTAATCCCAGCACTTTGGGAGGCCGAGGCGGGCAGATCACGAGGTCAGGAGATCGAGACCATCCTGGCTAACATGGTGAAACCCCATCTCTACTAAAAATACAAAAAATTAGCCGGGCATGGTGGCAGGCGCCTGTAGTCCCAGTTACTCCGGAGGCTGAGGCAGGAGAATGGCATGAACCGGGGAGGCGGAGCTTGCAGTGAGCCGAGATCGGGCTAGCGCACTCCAGCCTGGGCGACAGACAGGGTGACATGTTCACCAAAAGACATACATAAGAATGCTCATAGCATCACTATTCATAATAGCCAAAAACTGGAAACAACCCAAACAAAATTAGTAAATCAAGAACAAAATGGATAAATGTACTGTGGCATTCTTATAAAGTGGAACACTATGTAGCAATGAGAATAAACTGATGCTTCACACAAAACAAGAATGAATCTCACAACATAATGTTGAGCAAAAGAAGTCACACACAAGAATACATACCATGTAATTAACTGACAGAAAGTTCAATGATAGGTGAAAGGAACCATTGTCTCAGAAATTAGGAGAGCGGTTACCTTGGGGGAAAGTAATGACTTGAAGAGGGAGTTAGAGGAGACTTCTGGATGCCATCAGTGGTCTATATTTTGGTCTTGGCACTGGTTACATGGACATGTTCACTTAGGTAAATCGCTGAGCTGTCTACTGATGGTATGATGACATACAATTTTCTGACCATATGTATTTCAATAAAAACTTAACAGAAGGAAGAGGGGAGGGGAAAAGAAGGAAGAGTGGAGAAAGTGGGGGAGGGAGAAGGGGGTGTAATGAAGTGATGCTATGAGAGTCCACATCTAAATAGTCCTCAACCACTGTGTTTGCTTTAGTTCTTACTTCTACCTCTTCCTTTACTACCACGCTGTTTTCAGGCACTTTTCAATGTTTTCTATGTATTTGCCAATAAAGCCCATTTTAGTCTTCTACTTTGTAGTTTACTGTTTGCTATGGGATTAAAAACTTTATAATCAATCATAGAACAGTAGGTGTATTAAAAGTAAACTGACTCTGAGGGATGTCCTAGGAGTAAAGTGAATTATTTTTAATGTATTTATTTTTTTACCCTCTATTTTGCCTGCTCAGAGACTTTTTTGCTGGGGAACACGACAAATGTAGGAGTTCCAAATAGATGAAGTTGTTACTAGATCTTATCAGTGAATATTAGATCTCCAGGCCAAAACTAGAATTAACTAACATAGAAGTTCATATCCCACAAGTTTACTTACTTGCAAATAGTATTAAGAAGAATATTAATCAGTGAATATACTTTTAAAAAAAATCACCAATTTCTTCTTAAATAAGAAGATGTCTTCAATATATTAAGAGATTTTTCTAGTTGTGTCACTCATAGAATATTATAGGGGTGTTAAACATAACATACTCCTTTCTCATTTTGTATTTTTATTCATATTGATTTTTTTAATCCCCAAAAAAGCACACTAGGAGTATTATTTAAAACTTTCTTAAGGTTTCTAATACAGAAATTCAAGTTAAATTTGAGTCAAGGAGTATACCTCTTCCACACAATTATCCACAAAGTAAAAATACAAAACTCCAAAATATCAGTTGGTGGTTATTTATTTCCTTTAACATCCTAATTTCACTTAATTTCTTTCTATGTTCATTCTACATGAAAAACAAAAGTTAGGTCTCAAGATGTAGCTAAAACTGGTACACCCAAACTGAAAATTCTTCTCTCATGAAATACTCCCTGGATTGCAGAACCTGAAATAAAGTTGCGGCAAGTGGGCACTGCTACTGAGCGGAATTACCAACAGAAAATGGAAACCATCACTTTAAAACAGGATAAACTTTTATCTGCTTTAGTATCTTCTACTGTGACTAAAAGGACATTCCCCCATTCATTGACAGTCATTCGACAAACATGTATCACCAGTCAAAAGATTAAAATACTCATTCCTACCTCCACCAATAATTTGCAGTTAAGTTTAAGAAAAGCATACAGAGTTCTCTGTCATAGTTTCCTCTTCATCTCAATAAGCATAACAATCCCTTATATTTACTTAGTTTTCAGGAAAGAAGAACAAGATGATGTTTTGGTTTACACAAACAACTACAGAGGCACATAGTTTCAACATTACTGTTTCTACCACTATCTTTTTCCAATACAGAGGCTCCTAAACGTACGGTGGGTTATGTCCTGATAAGCCCATCATAAATTGAAAATATTGCAAGTCAAAAATGTGTCTAATACACCTAACCTACCAAACATCATAGCTTAGCCTAACCAACCTTAAAAGTGTTCAGAATATTTACATTTGCCTATTAGGCAAAATCATCTAACACAAAGCCTAACCTATTTTACAAATAAACTATTGGATATCTCATGTAATTAATTGAATACTGTACTGAAAGTGAAAAACAGAATGTTGTTATCAGTACTCGAAGTATAGATCCTACTGAATGTGAATGCTTTCACACCATTGTAATTCTGAAAAATTTTAACTGGAACATAGTAAGTCTGGAACCGTCTATATTCGGTATCAAGTAAGACATTATCATTAAGGAATAAAATTATTGGCATCATTAGGAAGATTGGAAGAAAAAGTTTTATCTCTCCTTTGCCACAGCAAGTAAATAAAGCCATTAGCATTTATACACTTGTTCATTTTTTAGAGACAGGATCTCCCTATGTTGCCCAGGCTGTGCAGTAGCTATTCACAGGCACAATTTAATAGCAATTTTATAGGCACAGTTTTAGAGCACATGACAGCCTCGAACTCCTATGCTTAAGTGATCCTCCCAACTCAGCCTCCAGAGTATCTGGGACCACTGCACCTGGCTCTCATTGTATTTTTAATGTCTTGTTAGAAATGTCATTGCACTGCTGAGACTACCAAATGCAATAAAAGCCATTGCCACAGAAGTATTATGAAAGTAGTTAATATGGCTTCCGACAAAATTAAATCAGCCACCTCTACAAATGAGTTGTGTCTGTGTGTGTGTGTGTGTGTGTGTGTGTAAACATACATTAGACAGAACTGAGTAAAGGGGAATCCATCCCTATTGCTGGAAAAATAACCAAAGGTGTGCACTACTGAGGATAAAAAGATCATCTTCATGTCAGAAGAACAGCAGCATATTTTCCATTTTTGTAACCCAAACGTATCAAGAGTTTAAATATTGGGAGAAAGGCAAAATGTATTTGGAATACAACTTAGCTGACCTCAAATAAAACTTTATTCCTCCTTTCCTCTAAGATTCCTACATTATGTAAAAGTAGTAAGATCCAGTTTTGTAAAGTCTTACTAGCTTCCTGGATGTTCTTTATCCATTTTGCTAAATGACTCCCTAAAAATACATAAATTTCATAAGTTACAGGTTGTCCTTGGAAACAGCATCAACTGAGATCTATGTTCTGCTTATAGCTTCCTTTGTCCCATCAAATCATGCATTCTGATTCCTTCCATTTAGAAATCTAGAAAAAAACACTTAGAAATTTTAATCATCATTAGATTTTCCTCTTCTCAGTTTGTTCTTTCCACTCCCAATCTTATCTATCAACTCCAGTCTTAGATTTTATTCATATTATTTTAAATAAACACAAAGAAACTCCAAGAAACAGATATGTATCTCGCCACACTTAAGTCCAGCAGAGTCTCTCAGGACGCTTCTCCTCTAACAATAGCAGTCCTCATATGAGGTCTACAGCGCTCTCAGAGGCAGGCAAGGAATCCCGTTTATTTACATGATTCACCAGCTAGTGTGCATTTCTTTAAGTGTTGTCTTTTCCTTTAAGATGTAAGCTATGGCCAGATATCACTCTTGTTATCAGAACAAGGGATCAGAACCTCAAAACTGTACCTGCCAGCACTCAGCGAAAAATGAGATTACCATCAGGGCCTACTGGAAGTTGTCCCAAAGGTTACCCGATTTCTATCGCATTATTCCTCTAAATCTGATTGCCTTTATTTCTTTCACACAACATTTTTGTAAGTCCAAAATGTCTCTTAATCATTTAGAAGACTGAAATCATAGTACTAACATTCAAACATCTAAAATTATTTAATATTGACTACATGAACTGAAAGAAATACATTAATCTAAACTGAGAGTACATTCTGTCAATCTCATTGGGTAAGGTATCTAATGTATGTTTTTAAGTCTCCAAAAATGACCTCAAAAGAGCAAATGGCACCAAAACCCTCATTCTGAAGTACACTTAAATCCAAAATGTTGGGGGTTTCTTAGTTTTCAGTTTTTTTAACATGCCTGGGACTATCAAAAAATCCCATCTTGTCCTTGTCACCCCCACTCCTACAAATGTTCTCTGCCTCAACAGCTCATAATGCAGTGGTACTGCTTTCCTGTCTCCATCTACATGAGAGTTTCTGTGTCATCTTACTCGACAGTGTGGGATACAGTTAAAACAAGTCATTCAATTTCAAGATCTACCACAAAGACCAGAATCCTATCAGTACTTTTAACTTTAAAATGAAAGTAAAAGTTTTTTCTCAGCTATAAAAGCTATAGAAAAATAAACAGGCACACTTCCTTTGAATGAAGTTATACTAATATCTTCAGTCTAAGTACTAAAATTACCCATGTAAATTATTTACATGTTAATATGATAGACACAAGAAAGAGAGCTGTAGTCAGAAACGTTTTCAAGACATTACATTGGCTATAAAAAGCTACTGACTATTGTTCTAATGGCATAGATGAATCTACTCAAATCACAATGAAAAAAAACCCAAATGAGCAATGTACACTTTAATTAATTTAATTCAGGTAGTATTACAACTCCAAGTCCCAAGATACAAGAAAAAAGAGAAATACAGTACAATACAGTGTCTCTTAGGAAAGGAACTGTTCCAGGATTTGAGACAATGAGCGTTTAGTACAGCCCAGTGTTCTTGATTTCTCATTAGGAGCAACTTTCCAGGGCACTGAAGCGAACCAGGAAAAGAAATGGGGAGGGTAAGCCAAAGGGGTCGCTGCTCTTCAATGTCAAGTTGGAAAGAGCTTGCTGCGATCAACCATGCTGAGAAGGTAGGGCCTTGAGAGGGAACGAAGGGTAGAAAAAACAGTTTTACAGGGCGCTGAAAAAAGTGACAGAACAGAGGTGGAACGGCTTCCTCCATCTTTCACGTCAAGTTCAAGTTTTTCTTTTTGTTCTATAAGAACTTTTGTCTTTATGGTGCTTGCTGCGGTTTGCTGATGTAGTTCCCAGCTCCTGCCTTCCTCTGGTGACTTATTAACGGACTGGCAATGGCTGAGTAAAATGCACTTAAGAAAAAAGAAATCACCTCGCTTTGCCAAGACGCACATGCTGCCCAGTACCTGTGGAAGAGCTCCGCTGTCGCTGGCCAAGAGAAATTCCAGTTTAACCTATGCCTCCCCTATCCAAATCCATTGCAAATAAATGTGTGTGTGCCACTTGCAGAGAATCTGCCTGACTCACCCCCCGCCTTCGGCGTGCCAGGGAGAGATGTAAATGCTCCGTCCTGGAGCTGGCAGTGAAGTGGGGGCCGCGGCCTCGGTAGCACCGAGAGTCCCCAAATCTCCCCGTGATGGGTTTAGGGATGTGTTCCTCTCAAGCAGGTGCCTGGTCACAGGGCGACCACCCAGGCTCACAGCAACACACGTGTCACTGAGCCCGAGCCCAGCCCGCCGCAGAACTGGCCCCGCAGTCCTCGTAAAGACGCCCAGTTGCGCGAAGGGGACTTAGCAGTGAGGGAGAAGCAGACCACCCAAACTCTTCCTCTAAACCCTAAGAAGGAAAAAAAAAAGTACTTTTCCGCGGAAGCAGCCTCCACACACAGCCCGCACCCAGCTCAGGGGATGCCCGGCCCGCAATTGACCTCTCTCTCCCTCCCAGGAGCGCGCTGAGGCCGCCTGCGCGCCCTACGGAATCGGCCCCCGGGCCCGCGCCCGCCTCCGCCTTGGAGCGAGGGACCCCATCGACCCTCCCGGCAGCTGCCCAGGCCAGGCGCTCACCTCCTGGGGTCCGGCTTCCGTCGCTCCTCCAGTTTGGCGGCGGAGTGTGGGGCTGCAGCGGCCACTGCCGCCGCCGCCGCCGCCTTCGCTGCCACCGCGGCCGCCGCCGCCACCGAAGCGCTGCCCGGCGCGCCGCCGGGGTTGGAGGCTGGGGGGCCGCGGAATCCCTGGAGGCGCGAGCCCGGGACGCGGCGGGGCCGAGCCGCGGGAAGTTGTCTGCGCCGGGCGCGGAGCGAGCGGGGCGCCGGTCACCCGCGCCCAAGTAGTCACAACTTTGCCGCCTGGGTGGGTGCGCGCTCCGTAGAGAGGCGAGCGCGGGAGAACCGGGCAGAGGCGCTGGGGCGGGAGGGTCTTCGGAGCAGGCAGGACTGGAACCTGAACGGTCCCCGAGGAAGGGGGAAAGGTGGCGCGGAGGGGATGTCTACACGGCCCGTGTGGTGCGCGGCGAGCGAGTGTGTAAGAGCGCGGGCGTCTACTCTACTTTGCCTCCTGCAGCTCCTGCATATTTATGGGGATCTCTGATGTTCCTGCTAGTAACTAACACTGCAGCAGTGGAGCCCAGCCCAGGCGCCCCTCGGGAGCAAGCCGGGGTGCGGGAGCTCACGGAAGGCGGCCGCGGCGGAGGCTGTGCCGCGAGCGCGAGCCTGCGATCCATATTTAAAGCCGTAAGTGGCCTCGGCCGGCCCCCTGCCCTGCCCTCGCTCGCGCCCGCCAGCCCGGCCCCCACCGCTCCGGGCCGCTGCTCGGCGTCAGCCGCCTGGGCATCGGCGGCGGGGAGGGGCCTCGAGCCGCGCCGCCTCCGCCGGGGGCTTGGGCTCTGCGCGCAGCGCCCCCCCGGAGCTGGCGAAGGACCCGGCTCCGGACCGGCCGCTCTTGCCTCCCGGGTTCCTTCTCTTTCACGCCCTGGGTTGGGTCCTAGGTCTAGCTTTTTGTCCTACTCAGAAGAGTTCCCCAGTGGAGAGAGCCTGTGCTTCCATGCAGAACTAAAATTGCATGCGTTTCCCAGCTCAGATCACTCTTGACTCTACTTTATAAAACTTGGGGCGTATAGAGTGCTGCCATAACACAGTATTAAGTAATTGTTCACCTTTAACAAAAGATGTCTGAAGATAACGTGGTTGTCAACTGTGTCCTTCACTTATGTCACTGATGCCTTTCTGTCTTTCTTGGGAGTTAGGAAAACAGCCTTAGCAAAGTGATTATTTTTTGTATTTATTCTGTTCCTAAGTCTAATAATGAGGTTCAAGTACTCTTTGCCAAGCAAATAATATATCAATGATCCAGCACCATTGCCATCGGTAAACTATTGAATCATAAGTAAACCATTAAGATATGAACAGACTGTCAACACAGACACACCATCTATTGTTCTGGGTACTGCTAGAGAGTAGTCACTTAATGGATTACAACCACATGGTATATCATGCAAGTGTATATCATTTTCTAGTAATACACATTATATGTAATGTATATGTGGACATCACTGACCAAACTGTGTTTTCAACAGTAGCCACCAAAATGCATAAAGCTCAAGAGAAATAATTTCACATACCAACTGCTCCTGGTTCCCAGTCTTTGTTCAATACAAAGCTATAGCTAATAGGACCTCCAGGGGAAAAAAAAAAAATGAGGGTAGGGAGGAAATAATTTGAGGACAGAGGCTTTTCTTTCTAGCATTCAAAACTGGAAGAGATCCAGAGATCCATGGTGCCTCACCAGTGCTTGGAAAGCAGGTATGGAGCTTGCGTCTTTTAAAAAGTTTGTATCTTTAAAATCCTTAGTTAATGCTCAGAAGGCACAAGGAACCACCCCAATCTGATGTCTGAAATTAAAATGTACTGTCATGTATCTGTTGTCACATCTGGCTCACACATATGTTCACATATTCTACATAACCCAGTGCAGTGATATTCGTCAGAATGTCACTGGGAATTTTTCATGGGAAACTCAAAACCAAAGATAAAACAAAAATTTAGCTTTAAAGTTTTCACCTAAATGATTATATTCTGTTTCTAGGCTAATGTTAAAATTAACTTTCACTCCCTGAGCAGGCAGTTAGCAAGAATCAGCAACCGCAAAGTAAGCTAACAGGCAAAGGGAAGTCACTTTTGTATTAAAAATTTGCCACTGCTGTTCAGCAGTTTTTCACACTGTGGATTATGTATTTCAACATAGCTGGCAATTTCTCATTATAATCGTGAAGCAGCCATGAACACTCAGTGTTGGTGAATAAGAAAGAAAAAAGTCCAAGAAACACATTTTTCAAGCATTCTGCTGCAAAATATATCAAACTCTCCTTCATGTAAGTTAAATAGATAACTCCTGAAGGCATTCCAGTACAAAGATTGGCAAGAATTTTCCCTAAAAGGAGCATAAAGTTGGTTTGTGGGGTGGGAGGCAGGGAGACAATGAGAGTACTATGGAGGCGAGATTTGGTATGTGTCTTAAATTAATGAGAAAAAGAGTCTTTGGCAAAGCGTTGACAACCTCTGTTATCATTTTCATTACTTGATGTTTGCTATCCCACAATTAAAAGAGTGTGTTCTATTTCCTTTCCTATTGATTAGTGTCCAGTAGTTGAGATATATGTGTGTTTTCCTTTGAAAGTTCATTGATTAATTTTTCTTATAACCTCTGCATGTGATCACTTTCGATTGCTTTTCCGGGTGATAACAATGAATCCTGAGATTTTTGTTCACCTCTCCTAAAGCTTGTGCTGTGTCTCTTGATTCTCATAAGCACAAAGAAAGATTTATTACTTCTTTTTGTGTTGGGGTTCACACGGCTTGGTGACAAGAAGAATGAGCAGAAAAACTGATGGAATTAGAAAAATGGTGTAAGTAAGCTTTACTGATAATGATTTGTTTACTTTTTAATCAACAACTCTCTGTACTAAAGGACTTCTTAGAATACCAGCCCAGTACTTAGCTTATTAATCAAATTTCTTTTGTATCATCCAAGGCATCTAAACAGAAAGGAGGAAGGACCTTTGTTTCGATGACAAGCACCATCTAGTGGCAGCAGGTGATGACGACATAATGTCTCTAAGAAGAATGAAGATGAAAGTTTTCGAATAGGTAGTCCAGGCATTTCTGGTCGCTTATAGGCATGACATTCTTTGATTCTAAAACAAGAAGTTGTATGTAGTAGAATAATGCAATTGATCGGCCCTGCGTTGATTATTGAAAGTAAGGTGCCGATGTGACCTGCACGTAGGATTATTAGCATAGAATTTTCTCAGTATTTGTGTGACTGAACAGGTCCTTAAAGACTCTGTATTTAAGTTTCCTCATTACATAAAATAGGAAGAGTGATGGCTTGTCACCAGATGTTATCTGTAAAGCACTGTGTTCAACAAAGAGCAGAATCCATAAATATAACTATTATATTTGGATTTTTTCACTATTAGGAAAAAAAGGTGAAAAATATTGTTGAATGTTTCTCCTGGAGTTATACAAAATTATAACATTCATACGCATTTCATACTGGGGCCTAAACAGAAAGGTGGTAGGAGATAACGTTATAGCTTGTTATTATAAACGTCAAAGACTGATCAGAGATGTTTGTCAATATCAAGTCGTTTTTAAATAGGTGGCTCATTGGCGAAAGTCTGAGCAACATTTTGCTACACAGAATAGAGATTTTCTTTGTGCTGATATTTGTTTGGACTTGTAGTTGTTTGCAACAGAATGATCATTAAAGTTGCCACTCTGTATCAATTTTGTTAACCACTTCATTGTGTAAGAGTAAAAAATGAGAAAAAGCACTTTTTTTCTTCTCATTCTAAAACCAATCTGGGATGAAAGACAGATAGATATAGATCGATAGATAATAGATCACCAAAGGCCTCATTTTTGTTTCACTTACACTCCACGAGTATTCATATTCAGTCTGGCAAATTCTTGAACACATTCAACTAATCTAGATTTATAATTAACATTCTCTTCCTCAAACTCCAGGTTTAAAAATACCTGTAGCCCCTTTTTATGAGGAGAGAATGAAGGTGAACACAGTTTTTGGAAGCTGTCAGCACAGCATGAGCTGGGGAAAATAATTTTATTTGGTTAAACATGTGTCCCAAGTTGCTTCACAGCTTTAGCAACTGAGCTCTCAACCATATCCAACTGTCGTTTTTAAAACACATGCCTAAAGTCAAATATCAGAAGAGGGCTCTAACTTCTGAAAACAGGAGCTTATCTCAGTTAATGTCAAGGAAGGCAAGTTATTCAATCTGAGTCTCAGTTCCTACAGCATTAAAATCAAGGAGCTTAAGATAATACCCCAAAATTCAACAATTCCAACAGGATACCAGAATGATTTCCTCTAATAAAATTGAACAATATGTGATAGAGAAATATGCAACTCTTTCAGAAATGGTATCAACATATTTATTACGAAAGCTCTGTTTAATAACCTTAGGCCAATGTTTTGGCCCCTTCCTCCTACAGCAATTCTCTGATAGATCAGCATAACACAGGACACAGGCCTCTCTGTTTGGAAGAAGAAGGAAAACTTAAAATGAGCTACTAAGCCACTAAAACCCAGGCCCCTGATTTAAAAGATTGGTCTGGTTTTAGGTACGGTGGTAGAGAATTATGTTAGACTTCTCTACCAGAACAGACTCTTGAGGCCCTTGGACTCTGATAATGTGAGTGTGTGTGTGTGGTCTCGCGCGCGCGCTTGTGTGTGTGAAATGTACATATGCGTGATCAGACTAGCAACTTCCCAGACACAGAAAGGTGTTTTTTCCTTTGTATCCCACTGGCTTCCCGCCTCCTTGGGAATTGAATGGGCCTACATGGCAGGCCACTTAAAAGCTGCTCCTCCTTTTTGGCCTATGGACTGTCATGCGGATTCAGCTGTTCCATTGCTTGGAGACAGGTTTCCGTATGGACTAACCGACCACCAGATCCAACTGGGCTATTACCATTCACATCCCACTGGTCTGCTTTTTAGACCAGGCCTATCTTGGAGACCACAGCACCTCAGTCTCCTTGCAAGTAACAAAACAGTTGATGTTGCTAGTACCCATCTACCAGACTCATGTCTTCACGGAAAACACTGCAAATCAAAATCTGAATAATAAAAATTGGCTCCTTTTTCCCCTCTGCTTAGGGAAAGAGCACTCTGAGCAAATGTGCCTTCATGGCTTTTCAATTTACCAGTGCCAACCAAAGGATGCTCACTTCTACCACAGAATATGGGGCATGCTTGGGTCATCCATTCAGTCAACCAATATTTATTAAGAACCTACGTATTCTGTGTCAAGAACTCTTCTGGGTGATGGATTCCTAGAACAAGAAAAGTTCCTGCTTCATGGAACTTACAAGTAAACAAATAAGTGGACAAAATAATGTCCATTATCTTGGAATGCTAAATGCAATGAAGTGATAAATGCTATGAAGAGGGTGTCCAACTATCCCAGGTCACATTGCCAATTTACCCCTGTTATCCTTCTGTAATGATAACAGCACTCCCTTTCACCTCAAAAGGAAGACATAGTGAGAAATTGTAGAATCCCCTTAGCCCTAGAAGAAATAAAGCACAGAGATGTGATAGAGTTGACAGGGCAAGGGACAGCTGCTTTCAAGTAGGGGGTCAAGGAAGGTCTTTCTGAGATAGGAATGTTCGAGGACAGATCTGAATCAACAAGACATAAATATGAAAAACTGTAAAGGCAACTTGACAGTACAAACAGCATCTGGCATGGTGCCTTACACATAGTAGGCATTCAGTAATTACAGAATGATTGATGGCATTCCTTCTTTTTTGGAACATTAAAATAGAGAAGCTTACTTACACAGGATATATTTCTATTAAGACAGATTTCAGGCTTCACAAATTCCTTATGACATCATTCTTACACAATAACATTGGGACTATATCTGTGTATTTATTTGCATGTGCATAAAGCATCTCTTGAAGGATACATGAGCAATTAAAAGCACTATTTGCTTCCAGGAAGGGGAACTAGAGCAGGCATAGGGAGGAAGACTTTTCACCGAATCATTCATACTTTTTAAAAATTTTTTTATTATACTTTAAGTTTTAGGGTACATGTGCACAACGTGCAGGTTAGTTACATATGTATACATGTGCCATGTTGGTGTGCTGCACCCAGTAACTCGTCATTTAACATTAGGTATATCTCCTAATGTTATCCCTCCCCCCTCCCCCCGCCCCACAACAGGCCACGGTGTGTGATGTTCCCCTTCCTGTGTCCAAGTGTTCTCATTGTTCAATTCCCACCTATGAGTGAGAATACGCGGTGTTTGGTTTTTTGTCCTTGGGATAGTTTGCTGAGAATGATGGTTTCCAGCTTCATCCATGTCCCTACGGAGGACATGGACTCATCGTTTTTTATGGCTGCATAGTATTCCATGGTGTATATGTCCCACATTTTCTTAATCCAGTCTATCATTGTTGGACATTTGGGTTGTTTCCAAGTCTTTGCTATTGTGAATAGTGTCACAATAAACATACGTGTGCATGTGTCTTTATAGCAGCATGATTTATAATCCTTCGGGTATATACCCAGTAATGGGATGGCTGGGTCAAATGGTATTGCTAGTTCTAGATCCCTGAGGAATCGCCACACTGACTTCCACAATGGTTGAACTAGTTTACAGTCCCAGCAACAGTGTAAAAGTGTTCCTATTTCTCCACATCCTCTACAGCACCTGTTGTTTCCTGACTTTTTAATGATCGCCATTCTAACTGGTGTGAGATGGTATCTCATTGTGGTTTTGATTTGCATTTCTCTGATGGCCAGTGATGATGAGCATTTTTTCATGTGTCTTTTGGGTGCTTAAATGTCTTCCTTTGAGAAGGGTCTGTTCATATCCTTTGCCCACTTTTTGATGGGGTTGTTTGTTTTTTTCTTGTAAATTTGTTAGAGTTCATTGTAGATTCTGGATATTAGCCCTTTGTCAGATGAGTAGATTGCAAAAATTTTCTCCCATTCTGTAGGTTGCCTGTTCACTCTGATGGTAGTTTCTTTTGCTGTGCAGAAGCTCTTGAGTTTAATTAGATCCCATTTGTCAATTTTGGCTTTTGTTGCCATTGCTTTTGGTGTTTTAGACATGAAGTCCTTGCCCATGCCTATGTCCTGAATGGTATTGCCTAGGTTTTCTTCTAGGGTTTTTATGGTTTTAGGTCTAACATTTAAGTCTTTAATCCATCTTGAATTAATTTTTGTATAAGGTGTAAGGAAGGGATCCAGTTTCAGCTTTCTACATATGGCTAGCCAGTTTTCCCAGCACCATTTATTAAATAGGGAATCCTTTCCCCATTTCTTCTTTTCGTCAGGTTTGTCAAAGATCAGATAGTTGTAGATGTGCAGCATTATTTCTGAGGGCTCTGTTCTGTTCCATTGATCTATATCTCTGTCTTGGTACCAGTACCATTTTGTTTTGGTTACTGTAGCCTTGTAGTATAGTTTGAAGTCAGGTAGCGTGATGCCTCCAGCTTTGTTCTTTTGGCTTAGGATTGACTTGGCAATGTGGGCTCTTTTTTGGTTCTATATGAACTCTAAAGTAGTTTTTCCAATTCTGTGAAGAAAGTCATTGGTAGCTTGATGGGGATGGCATTGAATCTATAAATGACCTTGGGCAGTATGGCCATTTTCATGATATCGATTCTTCCTACCCATGAACATGGATTGTTCTTCCATTTGTTTGTATCCTCTTTTATTTCATTGAGCAGTGGTTTGTAGTTCTCCTTGAAGAGGTCCTTCACATCCCTTGTAAGTTGGATTCCTAGGTATTTTATTCTCTTTGAAGCAATTGTGAATGGGAGTTCACTCATGATTTGGCTCTGTGTTTGTCTGTTATTGGTGTATAAGAATGTTTGTGATTTTTTCACATTGATTTTGTATCCTGAGACTTTGCTGAAGTTGCCTATCAGCTTAAACAGATTTTGGGCTGAGACAATGGGATTTTCTAGATATACAATCATGTCATCGGCAAACAGGGACAATTGACTTCCTCTTTTCCTAATTGAATGCCCTTTATTTCCTTCTCCTGCCTGATTGCCCTGGCCAGAACTTCCAACACTATGTTGAATAGGAGTGGTGAGGGAGGGCATCCCTGTCTTCTACCAGTTTTCAAAGACAATGCTTCCAGTTTTTGTCCATTCAGTATGACATTGGCTGTGGGTTTGTAATAGATAACTCTTATTATTTTGAGATATGTCTCATCAATACCTAATTTATTGAGAGTTTTTAGCATGATGGGCTGTTGAATTTTGTCAAAGGCCTTTTCTGCATCTATTGAGATAATCATATGGTTTTTGTCATTGGTTCTGTTTATATGCTGGATTATGTTTATTGATTTGCTTATGTTGAACCAGGCTTACATCTTAGGGATGAAGCCCACTTGATCATGGTGGATAAGCTTTTTGATGTGCTGCTGGATTCGGTTTGCCAGTATTTTATTGGGATTTTTGCATTGATGTTCATCAGGGATATTGGTCTAAAATTCTCTTTTTTTGTTGTTTCTCTGCTAGGCTTTGGTATCAGGATGATGCTGGCCCCATAAAATGAGTTAGGGAGGATTCCCTCTTTTTCCATTGATTGGAATAGTTTCAGAAGGAATGGTACCAGCTCCTCCTTGTACTTCTGGTAGAATTCGGCTGTGAATCCATCTGGTCCTGGACTTCTTTTGATTGGTAAGCTCTTAATTATTCCCTCAATTTCAGAGCCTGTTATGGGTCTATTCAAAGATTCAACTTCTTCCTGGTTTAGTCTTGGGAGGGTGTATGTGTTGAGGAATTTATCCATTTCTTCTAGATTTTCTAGTTTATTTGCATAGAGGTGTTTATAGTATTCTCTGATGGTAGTTTGTATTTCTGTGGGATTGGTGGTGATATCCCCTTTATCATTTTTTATTGCATCTATTTGATTCTTCTCTCTTTTTTCTTTATTAGTCTTGCTAGCGGTCTATCAATTTTGTTGATCTTTTCAAAAAACCAGCTCCTGGATTCATTGATTTTTTGAAGGGTTTTTGTGTCTCTATTTCCTTCAGTTCTGCTCTGATCTTAGTTATTTATTGCCTTCTGCTGGCTCTGGAAGGTGTTTGCTCTTGCTTCTCTAGTTCTTTTAATTGTGATGTTAGGATGTCAATTTTAGATCTTTCCTGCTTTCTCTAGTGGGCATTTAGTGCTATAAATTTCCCTCTACACACTGCTTTGAATGTGTCCCAGAGATTCTGGTATGGTGTGTCTTTGTTCTCGTTGGTTTCAAAGAACATCTTTATTTCTGCCTTCATTTCCTTATGTACCCAGTAGTCATTCAGGAGCAGGTTGTTCAGTTTCCATGTAGTTGAGCGGTTTTGAGTGAGTTTCTTAATCCTGAGTTCTAGTTTGATTGTACTGTGGTCTGAGAGACAGTTTGTTATAATTTCTGTTCTTTTACATTTGCTGAGGAGTGCTTTACTTCCAATTTTGGTCAATTTTGGAATAAGTGCAGTGTGGTACTGAGAAGAGTGTATATTCTGTTGATTTGGGGTGGAGAGTTCTGTAGATGTCTATTAGTTCCGCTTGGTGCAGAGCTGAGTTCAATTCCTGGATATCCTTCTTAACTTTCTGTCTCATTCATCTGTCTAATGTTGACAGTGGGGTGTTAAAGTCTCTCATTATTATTGTGTGGGAGTCTAAGTCTCTTTGTAGGTCTCTAAGGACTTGCTTTATGAATCTGGGTGGTCCTGTATTGAGTGCATATATATTTAGGATAGTTAGCTCTTCTTGTTGAATTGATCCCTTTACCATTATGTAATGGCCTTCTTTGTCTCTTTTGATCTTTGTTGGTTTAAAGTCTGCTTTATCAGAGACTAGGATTGCAACCCCTGCCTTTTTCTGTTTTCCATTTGCTTGGTAGATTTTCTTCCATCCCTTTATTTTGAGCATATGTGTGTCTCTGCATGTGAGATGGGTCTCCTGAATACAGCACACTGATGGGTCTTGACTCTTTAACCAATTTTCCAGTCTGTGTCTTTTAATTGGAGCATTTAGCCCATTTACATTTAAGTTTAATATTGTTATGTGTGAATTTGATCCTGTCATTATGATGTTAGCTGATTATTTTGCTCATTAGTTGATGCAGTTTCTTCCTAGCCTCGATGGTCTTTACAATTTGGCATGTTTTTGCAGTGGCTAGTACTGGTTATTCCTTTCCAAGTTTAATGCTTCCTTCAGGAGCTCTTGTAGGGCAAGCCTGGTGGTTACAAAATCTCTCAGCATTTGCTTGTTTGTAAAGGATTTTATTTCTCCTTCACTTATGAAGCTTAGTTTGGCTGGATATGAAATTCTGAGCTGAAAATTCTTTTCTTTAAGAATGTTGAATATTGGCCCCCACTCTCTTCTGGCTTGTAGAGTTTCTGCCGAGAGATCAGCTGTTAGTCTGATGGGCGTCCCTTTGTGGGTAACCCAACCTTTCTCTCTGGCTGCCCTTAACATTTTTTCCTTCATTTCAACTTTGGTGAATCTGACAATTATGTGTCTTGGAGTTGCTCTTCTCGAGGAGTATCTTTGTGGTGTTCTTTGTGTTTCCTGAATTTGAATGTTGGCCTGCCTTGTTAGATTGGGGAAGTTCTCCTGGATAATATCCTGAAGTGTGTTTTCCAACTTGGTTCCATTCTCCCCGTCACTTTCAGGTACACCAATCAGATGTAGATTTGGTCTTTTCACATATTCCCATATTTTTTGGAGGCTTTGTTCATTTCTTTTTATTCTTTTTTCTCTAAACTTCTCTTCTTGCTTCATTTCATTCATTTCATCTTCCGTCACTGATGCCCTTTCTTCCAGTTGATCGAATCAGCTTCTGAGGCTTGTGCATTCGTCACGTTGTTCTTGTGCCTTGGTTTTCAGCTCCATCAGGTCTTTTAAGGACTTCTCTGCATTGGTGATTCTAGTTAGCCATTCGTCTAATTTTTTTTCAAGGTTTTTAACTTCTTTGCCATGGGTTCTAACTTCCTCCTTTAGCTCGGAGTAGTTTGATCATCTGAAGCCTTCTTCTCTCAACTCGGCAAAGTCATTCTCTGTCCAGCTTTGTTCCATTGCTGATGAGGAGCTGCGTTCCTTTGCAGGAGGAGAGGCGCTCTGATTTTTAGAGTTTCCAGTTTTTCTGTTCTGTTTTTTCCCCATCTTTGTGGTTTTATCTACCTTTGGTCTCTGATGATGGTGACGTACAGATGGGGTTTTGGTGTGGATGTCCTTTCTGTTTGTTAGTTTTCTTTCTAACAGTCAGGACCCTCAGCTGCAGGTCTCTTGGAGTTTGCTGGAGGTCCACTCCAGACCCTGTTTGCCTGGGTATCAGCAGCGGAGGCTACAGAACAGCGGATATTGGTGAACAGCAAATGTTGCTGCCTGATGTTCCTCTGGAAGTTTTGTCTCAGAGGAGTACCCGGCCATGTGAGGTGTCAGTCTGCCCCTACTGAGGGGTGCTTCCCAGTTAGGCTACTCAGGGGTCAGGGACCCACTTGAGGAGGCATTCTGTCCGTTCTCAGATCTCCAGCTGCGTGCTGGGAGAACCACTACTCTCTTCAAAGCTGTCAGAAAGGGACATTTACTTCTGCAGAGGATTCTGCTGCCTTTTGTTTGGCAATTCCCTGCCCCCAGAGGTGGAGTCTACAGAGGCAGGCAGGCCTCCTTGAGCTGTGGTGGGCTCCACCCAGTTCGAGCTTCCCGACTGCTTTGTTTACCTACTCAAGCCTGGCAATGGCGGGCGCCCCTCCCCCAGCCTGGCTGCCGCCTTGCAGTTTGATCTCAGACTGCTGTGCTAGCAATGAGCGAGGCTCCGTGGGCATAGGACCCTCCGAGCCAGGTGCGAGATATAATCTCCTGGTGTGCCGTTTGCTAAGACCGTTGGAAAAGCGCAGTAATAGGGTGGAAGTGACCCGATTTTCCTGGTGCCGTCTGTCACCCCTTTCTTTGACTAGGAAAGGGAATTCCCTGACCCCTTGCGCTTCCCAGGTGAGGCGATGCCTCGCCCTGCTTTGGCTCACGCTCAGTTCACTGCATCCACTGTCCTGCACCCACTGTCCAACAATCCCCAGTGAGATGAACCCGGTACCTCATTTGGAAATGCAGAAATCACCCGTCTTCTGCGTCACTCACGCTGGGAGCTGTAGACTGGAGCTGTTCCTATTTGGCCATCTTGGCTCCACCCCCACTTTTTAAAAATTTTAACTGAGCACATAGATTGCTTATTTTTAAATGAAATTTGGATTTAAAATATATAAATAATTCCATTTATCTGCCTATAGTTTTCCATATGAATGAGTATATAATTTAAACAGAAGCCTACCTGATAGATTAATACTTTTACAAGCTATGACACAGTGGCTACTGAGACACCAGTGACAAGACTAGAATGTCTAACCCCTTTCATAGTTATTGGATGTTGTTCAGTGCCAAAAGTATTTGCTCACTCCCCACCTGGGCTCCATTCAAATCAGTGTCAAAAAAGGACAAAAAGATTTTCGGAAGGAAATTGCTGTAATCCCAAAATCTGGGGAGGTTGAAGCAGGAGGATTGCTTGAGCCTGAGCTACAGTAAGCCATAATCATGCCACTGCACTCCAGCCTGGGCAAAACAACAAGACTCTGTCTCAAAAACAAATAAAAGAAAATGTGTTGCTTTTTTCATTATAAAAGCAATGTCGTTTTACTTTTAAATCATCATAAAATAGAGAAAAATAGGTAGAGTGGCAGTAAAAAAATCTCTGGGAAGACTTTCATATTTTTACATATTTCCTTTGCATAATTTAGATTTGTGGTTTCCAGTTGATTGACCATACTGTATTAAAAAATGGTGTGTGGGCCAGGTGTGGTGGCTCACCCCTGTAATACTGGCACTTTGGGAGGCCGAAGCAGGTGGATTACATGAGTCCAGGAGTTCGAGACCAGCCTGGCCAACATCCTGAAACCTTGTCTCTACTAAAAATACAATTAGCTGGGCGTAGTGGTGCACACCTGTAATACCAGCTACTTGGGAGGCTGAGGCATGAGAATTGCTTGAATCCGGGAAGCAGAGACTGCAGTGAGCCGAAATCATACCTCTGTGCTCAGAGGCAACAGAGTAAGACTCTGTCTCAAAAAAAAAAAAAAAAGGTGTGGTGTGGTCATTGAGCCTAATTTTGAGTGAGGACAATCTCTTTTGTCATAAAACACAAATTTTAAGAGATGTGGCTAGGGAGAAAAAAAGGAAATTGGTTCCATCTTTTCAAACCCAGTTTATGGCTGTTGTACTCTTATCTAAACACAATTCCAGAATTTCCCTTCTGTTTATAAAAATTCCAGTGGAATAAGTTGTCTATTGACAGTTTCTGCTATCTGGCAATTAAAATATTGATAGCCTCACTAACAACAGTAATAATAATAATATGGCCAACACCTACATAGCCATTACCATGTTTTAGGTTCTGCTCTAGTAAATTAACTCATTTAATCTTGATAAAAATCCCGTTGTTAGTAGTGGTATCACTTTCTTTCTTGTTGTTTTATTTTTTGGTGGTATTACTTTCATCTTCACAAGAAACGATATGTCATCAGAACTCCCTACATTTTTATACATGGTCAACTGTTTCAGATTTACTCAAAATTTGAGGGAGTTTGGAGTTGAGTTGGATTGGTCTTTCTCAGTCAATTTAAACATCTGGTCCAGAAGGGTTAGATAATTGTTGGGGATAGCCAGGCGCAGTGGCTCATACCTGTAATCCCACCACTTTGGGAGGCTGAGGCAGGCAGATCACGAGGTCAGGAGATTGACACCTGGCTAACATGGTGAAACCCTGTCTTTACTAAAAATACAAAAATTAGCCTGGCGTGGTGGCACGTGCCTGTAATCCCAGCTACTTGGGAGGCTGAGGCAGGAGAATCGCTTAAACCCAGGAGGTGGAGGTTGCAGTGAGCCAAGATCGTGCCACTGCACTCCAGCCTGGGTGACAGAGGGAGACTCCATTTCAAAATTAATTAATTAATTAATAATAAAAGATAATTGTTGGGGACATCCACACAATAGAACATCTAAATTACATCTACTTCTCTCGTTTCAACTGAACCTGACAGAGCACATATATACTGATATCAATACCCACATATACTTCTGCGATATCAGCTATCCAAAAACAGAATTTTGGAATTTGGAAATACTAGACTTTGATTTTATTTCTTTTTTATCTTGACTACATTTTGCCACAGCTGTCTCACATGAGAGTTTCAATGGTGTTTTCTTCTACCTTCAGTCACAGGTATGTGCTTTCTATCTACAGTCCTTCCTATGGGGTGCACAGTAGAAATACAACATATAGGTTTGAAAGTCATTAATAATTTCCCATGCACTGGTAACACCATGGTATTTGTTTATAATATACTATACAGAAAAACATAGTACAGACAGTACTACATAGTATATATAAGGCTCAGTACTATACACAGTTTCAGGCATTCACTAGGGATCTTGTAAAGTATCCATTGTGGGTAAGGGGAGGACTACTGATACTATGACCTTAGCCTTTTGATTTTTCATTATAAAATAAGCGGAGGAGGGAAATCTTTTTCTTAGTGTTCTGTTGGTGGTGCTGGTGTTTGGTATCTAGGCACTGAGACTGATGCTAGTAATCTTCATTCCTAAATTAAATTTTGAGACTTTTATCTCTGTTTACAAAAAAACTAACATTTTACTCAGAATTACACAGAAATTAGTGACAAAGGCCAACATATCTCTTTTCATTCAGCAATTTTTACTTGCTTAAACTTAAAGAAGATTCGTATTCTGCAAACATTTGTCAGAAAATATCTGTGCTAGGCCAGGCACAGTGGCTCACGCCTGTAATCCCAGCACTTTGGGAGGCTGAGGCGGGCAGATCACAAGGTCAAGAGATCGAGACCATCCTGGCCAACATGGTGAAACCCTATCTCTACTAAAAATACAAAAATTAGCTAGGCATGGTGGCATGTGCCTGTAATCCCAGCTACTCAGGAGGCTGAGGCAGGAGAATCACTTGAACCCATGAGGCAGAGGTTGCAGTGAGCCAAGATCACGCCACTGCACTCCAGCCTGGCGACAAAGCGAGACTCCCTCTCAAAAAAAAAAAAAAGAAAAAGAAAAAGAAAATATCTATGCTAGAATATGTAATGGTAAAGAAGGAATTGGAAGAGGGAGATTGTTTTTGAATTATTGATAGGTAAATTCCTTTCCTCTCAAGCTTTCATCTAAGTGTTTAAGTAACTTTGATCCAAGGAAAGTAACCCCAAATTACTTCTCAATACTCAAATTTTTTCATAGGTGTGGTGATGTCTTGGAACAAATAGCCTGGCATCCTAGTCCAGGGAAGTTATTTAAAATAAATTCTAATAAGGAAAAAAGAATAAGAGACAAACAGAACAAAGTAGAAGACAACTCTCTAGACAACTCTCTCTGCCTCCACCAGTAGCCCTCAAATTTCATTACTGCTTCTTTGATTAAATTAAAATACAGAAAGTATTGAGTATTTATTTAACACTTTGCCTATCCTGGCAAGAGTAAAAGACATTCCATTTAGAGAAACAACTATTCAAAAGCTTCTGCTGACATTGCAGTTACTATTTGGAATAAAGACCAGAGTAATCAAGTAGATGGAGGTGATTTTTCAGAGAATGCAAAAGAAAATTTACATACTAGGTATAGTGGTGCTGTACTAATAAACTGCTTTCATAATCTTGCTTTAGCGTAGACCACCAGTCAAAGCAAATGGAAGTCGCCCCATGTAATACTAAAAAAGTTTAAGCAAATGAATTCAATGCTGCATTCAATCATTAATAATACTATATAGCTACTGTTGTCAAGTATGTCCTAATTCCCATGGAAACTAGACAACAGGATAAAAATTAACCCTGTTCTACAATTGAGGGAACAGAGGCTCAGAAACATCAAGTGACTGACCTCAAGTCACACAAGTACCAAAGTTACGAAGCCAGGGTTCTGTAACTAGACTTAGGCCTATGCTCTTTCTACTATACTGTGCTTTCTCAATCTCCCTGTAGGAGGTACATAAAGAAAGTTGGCACCACTTGGTCCTTGATGGATAAAGTATGGCCTCCCAACATCCACACTCTCCTCTCCACACTCTCCATTTGCAGTCTAGCCTGCACGCAAAGCCACGTTAATTTTCCTAAAGCACTGTTTTGATGAACCTCCCACCGTTCTTCAAAAAAAAAAAAAAAGCAAAACCAAACAAACACAAATTTTTCAGTAGTTCTTCATCAACTATTGAATGAAATCCATGTTATTTAGCTTGGAGTTAGTAGCATTTCATGACTTGGCTTCAACCAGCTGTATTTGCTGCTGATCCCATACACAGTTTGATGCTCCACTCAGCCTAGATTTCTCACCATTTTCTAAACATGTATTTTATTTTCTTGGTCCCAGTCCCTTGCTTGTGCCATGTATTTTACCAGGAATGTCTTTATTTCCTCAATTTTCATCTCTACCTATTAAAAGCCTTATTTTAAAATATCCAATTTAAATGTTGGCCTAATCAATATTCTCTGATTAGTTCAGCCCTGAAGACCTCTCCTCCATACTGATAGCATTTAGACTATGCCACTTAAATGTCACCAATACCATCACCAGTATTGAGGCTTTTGGTATATGTTTCTTATATCCCCCACTAAATTTTAGGCTCTGTGAAAGTAGGAAATGTGTCTTATGCATTTTTACATTATTTGTCTCCTCTAGAACAGTCCTATGCATGTAGTAGGCTCTCACTAAAAGCTGAATGAATAAATAAAACAATTAATAAATGAAGTTAATAATGTTTACAAGTTCAATTATAGTAAAAGCCCCCTTGATAGGTAATATTGAGACCAAAAACACTTGTAAGTTTTAATTCTTCTGTGACTAGTCATGTAAAAGTCATCTTTTATATTCAGTTATTGGCTTGAGTAAAATATGGGTAAGTTTTCATGAGAAATTAGACTTAAACATGTAATTTTCCTCTTGTTTTAAACCATCTTTCATTTATTCATTCAAAAAATATTTATGGAATGCCTATTATACACAACATTCAGCAAAGTACTGAAGAAACAGGGATAAGCAAGATAGACAAGGCCACTGTCTTCAGGAAGCTTAACTTCTAGTTGATAAGAGAGGCAGTAAACAAGTAAACAAACATATAAAATAATAAGATAATTTCTACTATAGAAATAAATAGGATGATAAAGGAGAGGGTAATGAGGTAGAATATTTAGATTGGCTGGTCAGGGAAGGACTAAGGAGGCAACAGCTCACCTTAAAGGATCCAGCCATGCAGAGCATGTTAGGGAATGTGCTCTAGGCAGAGAAAACAGCAGTTTCAAAGGCACTTGAGGGTTGAGGAACGAAGGGAGATTGGTGACAGTAGAGCACAATGAATGAGCAGAGAGAGTAGTGATGAAATGAGATTTGGAGGAGGCAAGAGACAAATCTTGCTGGGTTTTGTAAGTCTAGGAAGGAATTAAGATCTCATTCCAAGTGCAATCAGAAACTACTGAAGATTTATAAACAGGGGTGTCACACGATCACATTTAGAATCCGAGAAGTTCATTCTTAGAACTGAACTGGCAAGAAGGTCCTTGCCACATGCTGAAACCTTGATCTTGGATTTCCCAGCCTCTAGACCTGTGAGACAATATATGTCGGTTCATTATAAATTACCCAGTCTCATTGACAAAGTGAAGAGACAACCCACAGAATGGAAGAAAATATTTGCAAACTACCCATCTGACAAGGGATTAATAACCAGAATATATAAGGAACTCAAACAACTCTATAAGGAAAAAACTCGAGTAATCCAATTTAAAAATGGGCAAAAGATCTAAATAAACATTTCTCAAAAAAAGACACGCAAATGGCAAACAGGTACATGAAAAGGTGCTCAACATCATCGATCATCAGAGAATTGCAAATCAGAACCACAATGAGATATCAGCTCACCCCAATTAAAATGGTTTTTATGTAATGTAAACTCGTATAAGCACTATGGAGAACAGTTTAGAGGTTCCTCAAAAAAATCAAAATAGAGGCTGGCACAATGGCTCAAGCCTGTAATCCTAGCACTTTGAGAGGCCAAGGCAGGTGGATCACCTGAGGTCAGGAGTTCAAGAACAGCCTGACCAACACGGTGAAACCCCATCTCTACTAAATAATAAAAAAAAATTAGCCAGGTGTGGTGGCACATGCCTGTAATCCCAGCTGCTTGGGAGGCTGAGGCAGGAGAATCTGGGAGGCGGAGGTTGCAGTGAGTCAAGATTGCGCCATTGCACTCCAGCCTGGACAACAAGAGTGAAACTCCATCTCAAAAAATAAATATAAATAAATAAATAAAAATAGAGCTGCCTTATGATTCAACAATCCCACTCCTAGGTATATACTCAAAAAAAAAAAGGAAATCAATATATCAAAGAGGTATCTTCATGCCCATGTTTATTGCAGCAGTGGTCATAATAGCCAAGATTTGGAAGCAACCTAAGTGTCCATCAACAGATGCATGCATAAAGAAAATGTGGTACATATACACAGTGGAGTACTATTCAGCCTTAAAAAAGAATGAGATCCTGTCATATGCAACAATAAGGATGATACTGGAGGTCATTATGTGAAGTAAAATGAGCCAGGCATAGAAAGGCAAATTTCACATGTTCTCACTTATTTGTGGGAGCTAAAAATCAAAACAGTTGAACTCATGGAAATAGTAGAAGGATGGTTACCAGAGGATGGAAAGGGTAGTGGGGGTGGTGGGAGGAAAGTGGGGAGGGCTAATGGGTCCAAAACAAATTAGAAAGAATGAATAAGACCTGATATTTGCTAGCACAACAGGTTGACTATAGTCAAAAACAATTTAATTGTGCATTTAAAAGAGGCCAGAAGTGGTGGCTCATACCTGTAATCCCAGCACTTTGGGAGGCCGAGGTGGGCAGATCACCTGAGGTCAGGAGTTCGAGACCAGCCTGGCCAACATGGTGAAACCCCGTCTCTACTAAAAATACAAAAGATTAGCCAGGCGTGGTAGCATGTGCCTGTAATTCCAGCTACTTGGGAGGCTGAGGCAGGAGAATCGCTTGAACCCAGGACACGGAGGTTACGGTGAACCAAGATTGCAACACTGTACTCCAGCCTGAGCAACAGAATGAGACCCCATCTCAAAAAAAAAAAAAAAAAGTATAATTGGATTGTTTGTAACACAAAGGATAAATGCTTGAGGTAATAGATGCCCCATTTACCCTGGTGTGATTATTACACATTGCATTCCCATATCAAAATATTTTACGTAACCTATAAATATATACACCTACTGTGTATTCACAAAAATTATAAAAAATTTAAAAAACAAATAAATAATTTTTAAAAATAAAAAAAGATATTACCCAGCCTTAGGTACTCTTAGCAACACAAAACAGACTAAGGCAGGGGTGAGGACTGAAGATGGAGAGAAGTGAATAAATTTGAAAGACATTTTGGAGGTAGAACTAAGTGAACTTGTTGACACATTAGATATAAGAGTTGAAAGAACACAAAAAATCAAAGGTGACTCCTACATTTTGTTTTGGAAATGGTGCCATTTTCTAAGATGGAGAAACTTGAAGACCAACTATAGGGAAGACAAAAATCACTGTTTCGATTTTTGAGGAAAGAGAAAAAACACTATTTTGAACATAAGAAGTTTGAGATGTCTATTAGACATCCAATTCTAATAAATAATCAACATCACAAAAATGTTAACATTTCACTTTTAACATAACACTTACATTCTCCTGATTGTATACTCACTTTTTCTTTGGCCAATGTCACAGATTATATTTCCCACAGAGGGTCTCCCTAACATCTTCACTTCCACATCCTCTTCTCTGGCGTGACCTTGCCACTCCCCTTTCAAAAGGCAGAGTCTAATTCTCATCTCCTTAAATCTGGATGTACTTGGGACCGCTTTGACCAATACAGCATGGTGGAATAAGGCTATGTGGCATAGATGATGCAGCTACTACTTTGTTTGCCAGAATAGCCATGTTTGGAGACTTGAGCTGCTGTATAAGAAACCCAATTGTCCTAATGCTGCCTTGCTTGGCTCCAAGCCAAGCTACTTGGAGTGGCCACATGGAGAAGCCACCTCTCTGTAGGTAGTCTGGTTAGCAGCTCTAGTCTTCAAGTCTTCCCAACACAGGCACATGTGAGTCAAGGAACCTCTAAATGATTCTGACTCCCTGCCATCAAATCACTCCAGCCCTCAAATCTCTTCAGCTGGAATCCTAACCATTATGAAGAAGAGGCAAGCCATTTTGCTGTGCCTTGTCCTATCCCACAGAATCTGTGAACATAATAAAATGCTTATTGTTGTGAACTACTAAGTTTTGTAATAATTCATCAAGTAGCAGTGGTATTCAGATCAGCCAGTTACTCAAACATTCAAGGAAAAATACATCTGAACTATAATCCTATCTGCCTACAGTTCAACCCTACATTCTAGAAGAGCATGAAATCTCCAAACAAAATTTTTAAACTAAATGTCATTTCACTTACCCAAATGAAGTTTAAATAACTGTGTTAGTGGTAACTATGAGACAGACAAGGAATCTGAAGCTCAGACATAAATTGGGCACTTAATTCTTCTTGGAAAAATTAAGTTTGATAGTACTGTGTATTCAAATTTCATAAAAGCTAGAGTCAAAGGAAGACACGTTTTAAAACCCTGATGCATATTTCAAATCTCATGATTTCATTTACATTCCATAAGCAGTTTTCCTGCAGATATCTCTAAGTTCACATAAGTGGAGCTACAAATAAAATAGACTGCTTACGGATAAAATTATTCTGTATGCCAAACAGGGCATTGGAACACAAAGTTGTTTTGTTTACACTGTATTTTTTTCTTTTCTTAATACCCAATATTTTCTCTTCACCTTTCTTACGAGACCTGTGAACTAGGAGAATTTGGTCTTTATTATTAGGATATATCTTTCAAAAGAATACCTTGATTTGAAAACTGTTTTAACCCAACATACTAAATTTTAAAAGTATATTACTTTCCTAGGAATTAGGACCTGCTATCCTTTGAGTGAATAAAGTCAATTTGTTTTGCCTCTACAACAATCAAAAATATTTAGTGGCTGATCACTCCTTCATATGGGTGAGTACAGCAAGTGTTAACAATAAACAGTATTTCCCAAGATAGCAATTTTTTTAGCCATTGCCTCCTGGCTCTAACAGTGCTGCTATTTAATAACATTTCACTCCTTAGTAAACCAATAAGATCTTATTACCCTTGCAGATCCATTATCAATAGAAATTTTTCTTTTCATGGACAAAACAACTGGACTCAAGGCTCTTGGCTTTACTTCTGCTTTCACTATTATGCTCTGTGGATAATACCAATATTGGTACTTGCTCAAAATGTTAAGATTCTACAAGCTCCTAAAAAACAGTAACTACATGTGCTCACATTTTTTTTTATTTCTTTCCAAAAAGTAAACTAACGCACCTAGTATTTAAAGCCGTAGAATGTTCCAGCTGCCATATAGAAATTTTTATTTTGGGACTCATTGGGTCATGTTTTAATGATGTCCTGTAACAAGAAGAATTTCAAAATAATGCTTTTTTTATTAGTTAAATTCTTTTTTTAATTATCATTATACTTTATCTTCTGGGATACATGTGCAGAACGTGCAGGTTTGTTACACAGGTATACATGTGCCATGGTGGTTTGCTGCACCCTTCAACCCATCATCTACATTAGGTATTCTTCTTAATGCTATCCCCTCCCCTAGTCCCCAACCCCCTGACAGGCCCCAGTGTGTGAAATTCCCCTCCCTGTGTCCATGTGTTCTCTTTGTTCAACTTCCACTTATGAGTGAGAACGTGCGGTGTTTGGTTTTCTGTTCCTCTGTTAGTTTGCTGAGAATGATGGTTTCCAGCTTCATACATGTCCCTGCAAAGGACATGAATTCATTCTTTTTTATGGCTGCATAGTATTACATGGTGTATATGTGCCACATTTTCTTTATCCAGTCTATCACTGATGGGCATTTGGGTTGGTTCCAAGTCTTTGCTATTGTGAACAGTGCTGCAATAAACATACGTGTGCAAGTTTCTTTGTAGTAGAATGATTTATAATCCTTTGGGTATATACCCAGTAATGGGATTGCTGGGTCAAATGGTATTTCTGGGTTTAGATCCTTGAGGAATCTCCACACTGTCTTCCACAATGGCTGAACTAATTTACACTCCCACCAACAGTGAAAAGGCATTCCTATTTCTCCATATCCTCTCCAGTATTTGTTGTTTCCTGACTTTTTAATGATCACCATTCTAACTGGCTTGAGATGCTATCTCATTGTGGTTTTGATGTGCATTTTTCTAATGACCAGTGATGATGAGCTTTTTTTCATGTGTTTGTTGGCCACATAAATGTCTTCTTTTGAGAAGTGTCTGTTCCTATCTTTTGCCCACTTTTTGATGGTTTTTTTTGTTTTTTTCCTGTAAATTTGTTTAAGTTCTTTGTAGATTCTGGATATTAGCCCTTTGACAGATGGATAGATTGCAAAAACTTTCTCCCATTCTGTGGGTTGCCTGTTCACTCTGATGATAGTTTCTTTTGCTGTGCAGAAGCTCTTTAGTTTAATGAGATCCCATTTGTCAATTTTGGCTTTTGTTGCTGTTGCTTTTGGTGTTTTAGTCATGAAGTCTTTGCCCATGCCTATGTCCTGAATGGTATTGCCTAGATTTTCTGCTGGGTTTTTTTATGGTTTTAGGTCTTACAGTTTTTTTGTTTGTTTGTTTGTTTGTTTTGTTTTTTCATTTCTTTCCACAAAGTAAACTAACACACTTAGTATTTAAAGCCGTAGAATGTTCCAGCTGCTATATAGAAATTTTTATTTTGGGACTTACTGTGTCATGTTTTAATGATGTACTATAACAAGAGGAACTTCAAAATAATGCTTTTTTTTTTTTTTTTTTTTTTTTTTGAAACGGAGTCTCCCTCTGTTCCCCAGGCTGGAGTGCAGTGCATGATCTTGGCTCACTGCAACCTCCACCTCCCAGGTTCAAGCGATTCTCCTGCCTCAGCCTCTTGAGTAGCTGGGATTACAGGCATGCGTCACCATGCCCAGCTTATTTTTGTATTTTTAGTAGAGACAGGGTTTCACCATGTTGGCCAGGCTGGTCTCAAACTCCTGACCTCAGGTGATCCGCCCACCTTGGCCTCCCAAAATGCTGGGATTATAGGCGTGAGCCACCACACCCGGGCTGCTTTTCCTTTTTTCTGAAGAGTTTGAATGTAGGGGCTTGTTATATTTCATGAGTGTATACTTAATAAGAAATAGGACAAGAAATTAGTTTAAACCAGAGGTTGCCAGACTTTTTCTGTGAAGAGTCAGATAGTAAATGTTTTGGGCTTTGCCAGCCATATATTCTTTGTCTCAACTACTCAGTTCTGCCACTGTTGTGAGAAAGCAGCTATAGGTGATAGGCAAATAACGGATGTGGCCAGATTTGGCCACAGAGGACCACACTTTGCCAACCTCTGGTTTAGACTAAAGGCAGACTACGTTAATAAAAATATATTGAAACAGAATCACACTTATTGATGAAAATATCTTTTAGGTCTTCTTAGTAAGTCTATATATCTACTGTTTTGTTTTATTTTAGACTATAGCATGCCTCCTCACTCAGCCCAAACTTCTGTATTGAAGCCGACTGAGATAAATCACTTATCATATTACATCAATGATTGGAATGCAACAAAACTGCTCTGTGACATCACAGCAGAAAGAAACAGACCAAAGACTATATCTGGTATTTTGGAGTTAAAGGGAAGTATAGAAATACTAAGACTAGAATATCTAGCAAAGCAGTCTATTACTTTGTACAGATACATCTAAATTAAAATGTGGCTGATTTGGGGCACACTCCTTGGAAGCACTAATGCCACACACCATGAAGTGCACACTCCCATTTCACTTAAAGTAGACGATGTAATAAAACTGGAATGACAAAAATAAAGCCCACACCCTAACTACTCTCACTATGAAGTAAAAGTGAAGATTAACTTCATAAAAAGTATTAACGGCCTATCTACTCCTGCGACGAAATAATGCATCTTACGTTACCAACCTGGCCTAAAATTGTTTTCTTGCCAGCTTGTGCAACCAATCAGTTTCTAAAAAGTTCTTTCCTTTCTACCTCTATGATTCTGATTTCCAGCTCCCTGCCCCCAGTCTCTGTCAAAGATTGAATTATTCCTCATGAGAAACCATAGTACAATTTTAGGAACATGGTTTTAGTGAAAAAGAGTGTTCCCATACGTGGCATATACAACAAAATCAAGAGCAATAGAGCAGGTGAAAAATAAATAGACTTGAAATAGCAAATAAATGTTTGATGGGTCCTTAAGTGTCTTGTCTCTCTAACCTTACATGATAAAAGTTTGACCACACATGGTAGCCGTAAAGAATTATCATAATTATTTTTTCTTTTTCTGGGTTTTAATACACCCAGACCCAAAATCAAACACAAAGATAAAATGTTCTTTCATAGTGATAATATGTTGTTCTTTCCTGAGCTAATCTCTTTAATCCACTCTCCTCTGTGATCTACATTCATTAGTGATTCACACCCCTCTCTCATGAACTATGAATCCATTTAACAGATAAGGACAACGAGCAATAAGAGATTAGGGAAAGGTTAACAGAGACTGAACTCAGGAATTCTGCTGCTTAGGCTTGAACTGAGACCACAAAAACCTTGGAATTGTCTGATTAAGAGTACCTGACAGTGATGCCATCAAACAGGATGTAACTGTCCTACTCCCTGTAGGAGGATTTGCCTATGAATATTACACTTTGTAGCAAGAGCACAACAGAAAGAGCATGCGCTTTGGAGTCAGACCACCTTGGATTCAAAGCATGGCTTTCCTACGTATTATCTCAGTAATTGATCTTATTATGGTGATAGTGACAATGTTGGTGCTGGTGGTGGGAGTGAGGGTATTACTAGTAGTTCAGTGACCATGCAAAGACACAATTTACAGCACCAAAATAATTGTAAATAACCCTCTCAGTCCACCAAACATATTGAATGTCTCAGTCTATATTCTATCTTCAATTGGGGTGAGCAAGAATATGACGTTTTCAAAGTGATGTTGATTGAATTAAGGCCACTGCTTGGCGTGAAAATAAGCACTGGAATATTCTTCATTATTAAATTGATCTTATTATTTCCTATGGAATTGCAAAACTCACTGTAATTCTATACCAAATTAGTAGATTGGGATAGGAGTATGGTCAGAATTAGAGAGGAGAGGAATACATCCATTTCTACACCATTTTATTCCTTTCATAAACTCTGAGAACAGATTAAATAATCCATGTAGGTATACATTGTTCCCTGTCAGCATCATGTTGTCTTTCTTTCGTCTCTTAAAAGGTCTTGGCAAAGTTATCCTGGCACACAATATTAGACCTAGAGCCTTTAATTGTCTTTTATCACCTGCCAGGCTCCTACACTGTTTTGCAGCATTCATTCATTCATTCAACAGTTAATAACATATTATGTGTCAAACACTGCTCAGTAGTGGGAATAAACAGCAGTTCACAAAACATGATATAATCTTTGTCCTCATGAAACTTACTGAAGAGTTCCTATGAAAGATAAATATTAAATGAATACACACGTAGGCAATTCATTAATTACAAGTGAGGTTAGCCAACAGTCATCATTAAAAGAGAATAGAAGGAGACCTGCCCTATGGAAGTCTGGTGAACCATCAACTCTATACCTAATGGATGGCAACTGGAGATGACTTTCCTGTCTCCACATTCCCTGTCACTGACACCATCCCCTCAGTAAAACACAACAATGGGATATGGCTGATGATGCTTGGCTAGGGCAATAAGTGTTCTTGTAGAGTTAATGAAATAATCATATTGCTACATGACAACTTTTCTGACTCCATAACACTGTACTTCCCTTTAGGGAAATACCACAAATTATTTACTTAATGCACAGTGAGAGGCCTATTTGCTTTGTGGAGAAGGGCTTGGGTGAATGTCTCTATCAGAATCCATATCTCATCTGATATGCGCTCACTCGTAACTCATCTTCTTAAAGGAAAGTCAAGTTGGAAACACTGGAAGTCTCTCCGCCCTCTGTCCCTCAGCAGACATACCCCGGCCCCCCAGGCATAGAGCCCTAATCTGCACGAAAATACGGTTTATTTGCAATGTTTTTCATCTTGAAGATTTTTATATTTATCTGGAGGATAAATATTTATTATTGAAGGTAACCTACTTCTCCAACACATAGATCTTCCTTCAGAATTTATCGAAGCCTCATTTTTATAATCTAGTCCATATATGAAAGGAATGTGTGCCAGTAAAGAGAAATTAGTGCAAAGCCTTTTGTTTTTAATTATAAGGTGGTGGTTGGTTGTGGTAGTGGGGGTATTTTGACTCTATTCGGTGGGGATATTTTTAGTCAAATCCTCTTCATTTATTTGCTTTCTTAGACCAATGTTTGCTTACTTGCTTGCTTTTTTTTTTTATCATTCCTTTCTTTTTTTCTAAGCTCCTACCTTTCCTTATCCCTCATCTAGTCCATCTCCCATCTCATAATACCCTCCTCAACTCCATGATATTACCGCCCCTTTCCCTCTGTCCACATTTCCCCTTATTTCTGGTTTCTTCTCCTGATTATTTAAGCTGGTTCCTGAATCTGTAAGGTGAGTGTTCCTTTGATTACTACTAAACTGCTATAGAAATGAAAGAGTTCCACATGAGAATAGCTCAATGTATAATAGAAGAATTACAATTTTATCAAGTACCCAAATGGCATTGAACAAAATTTGGCATTTATAATGGCTGTCCTTGTGTTCTTGAAAAGAAAAAAAAAAAAGCCTGGAGTTAACACTCACCCAGATATATGAATAAGATAAAACAATAGAGAATGTATTTAGTTCCTCCTAAACAGAGATTGTCAACAAGGAAGAGAGAGTATTGGGTTATGAGTAAGATTACTAACTGTAGAATCAGACTACATGGGTTTTAATCCTGGCACATTTATTTACCAGCTGCATATCTTTGGTTGATGTTACCTAATTTCTCTAACGCTGAGTTTTCACATTAGCAAAAAGTCTCTACTTCATCAGGGTGATGTAAAAAGTACATGAATTAAATAGATGTAAAGAGCTTAGAAAGTCTGGCATAGTAAGCATTCAATAAATGTTAGGTATTATTATGACAGATTCCAAATTGCAGAAATACACACCTTTCTTTTCTGAACTATACTATAGAAAAATACTATAGAAAAATCAAACTACAGAATACTATAGAATAGAACTGTAGAACTATAGAATACTATAGAAAAATCAAACCAAATGCATTGGAAACTATGCTTGGATTTTTATATAAGCTAGTTGATCATCACTGAGTAATACAGGACTCTACAAAAAGTATTGTATCTTCACATTTAATGAAAACAATAATAATAAAAGTAATACTTTTGGCCCAGCAACTCCATTTTTAAGAATTTCTCCTAGAGAATATTTACCCAAGTTAGCTGGGCACTGTGGCTCATACCTGTAATCCCAGCACTTTGGGAAGCCAAAGAGGGCAGATCACTTGAGGTCAGGAGTTCCAGACCAGCCTGGCCAACATGGTGAAACTCTGTCTCTACTAAAAATACAAAAATTAACCAGGTGTGGTGGCACATGCCTGTAATCCCAGCTACTCAGGAAGCTAAGGTGCAAGAACCAGGAGGCAGAGGTTGCAGTGAGCCGAGATCACGCCACTATACTCCAGCCTGGGTGACAGAGCAAGATTCTGTCTCAATAAGACAAAAATTATAAAAAAAAAAATATTTACCCAAGTCAATAAAAAGAGAAAGAGAGAGAGAGAAAAATTTATACAAACATATTATCTGCATCATTGTTTGAAGTTGTAAGATTAAAAAATTGAAAAACCCCTGAAAATTGGTTAAAACTCTATGGTCTATCCATTCAGCTATCCACAATGCAATGTTAGGAAAAAGTGACTAAGTTTCAGAAGAGCGCTATTTGCAAGGCGTGATACCATTTTCATTATCTAGATATAGATATGTAGCTATACACATATACACATATATGAACACACACAAATTTGTATCTCTATTTTTCTTTTATAATTACAATTTCTCCTTTTCACTTTGTTATGTTATTTTTTAATAAACAACATATATTTTTAATAAAACACATGTGAAGTACTGCGAAATCCACCCAGGTGTTTCATGAACAAAAAGACTGGGCCATTAAGATGTCCCAGGTGAAAATAAAGGGATACGCCACTTCAGCACTCTCTTCTCCAATTCACATCCCGTTCTCCGTGAAGTACTTGCACTCTGAAAAGCACACACAAGCTAAATCATCTCTTGCTGGTGGCCCACACATACTTTACCCATACTCTCCTCTGCCTTCACCCAGAACACGAACACAATGAGTGGCAAAGAGAGATGAAGTCCTAGTAGAATATCCAGAAACCAGTTTGATGGGAAATCAAAATCTATATTGATATAAGAAGTGCCTGCCAACACCAAATACCCTGCTCAAAGTCAGTCATTCCTTTTTCGGCTCATTGCTACAAGGCTAAAGGGACTTGGGAATTTGATGTTTCAAAAGGAGGCCCTTTGCCATTCTAAGTAAGTGGCTGAGGGAAAGTCACCATAGAAACCATCACTTGAATTTGGGGGGTATTTAAAACCTCAATTCAGCATCTGAAATCCATAGCTTGCCTTTGAGAAACATTCTAGCTTTTCAAAAAGCTTTGGGTAAGTGGGAGCAGAGGATCAGTGGTGTTGATTAGTCTTTTATTTAGCTGATAAAATAAACTGTTTTTTTAGGCACAGTAGTTGGTTTCCTTGCCAGTGCAAGCAGAAAATTGGATTTGTTGTGTTCAGGCATGCCCTTTCATTCAGGCCACAGTTGTACATTTGTAAATCTTTTTATCATATTTAATATCTATGCAGATGCTGTGTGGCTACATGTTTATATTACTTGTTCCTAAAAAAAAAATAAAAGAGAGAGAGAGAGACACACACACACACACACAGAGTCAAGGATGTGTTTGCCTGACATTCTCATTTTTTAATTGGTCTTTTCCCATAAACTTCAGTTGTTGTTTATAGTTTCTTCCTCTTATAAACACCATAGCAAACAGGAAATATCTCATGAAATTCATCTTGCATCATTTGATAGTCTGGAAATTTTAACTGAAAATATGGCTTTAAGGCAGGTGGGTGTTAATTTCCCTGGTCTATAGAGTTTCTTAGTTGGTTTTATTTTCCTTTTCCCACTGTTGCTTTCCTTGTTAGAGATACCAGCAAGCAAAGAAGCTGGTAGCTGTTTCATCATTTCTCCCTTCTCAAGGCCTCCCCTTACAAAGATTCTTACATGTGTAGTGTAATATCCAAAAGGCAGACACCAAAGGCAAACCAAGGTACACAAAATCCAAAGATCAGAAGGTCTTTGAATAATCAAAAACTGGTTGAAAATTATGTACTAAGTTAATGTAATTAGAATATTAAACATCCTTTCAAATTTCCTAATTTCAGAGCTATGAATTTGTACATTACATTCTATAATGTATGCAAAAATAGTAAGTGCAAAGCCAATGATAAAATATTGCTTATGCTAATTTTTATCATTTTGGTATGCAAAAGATCTAGTCATAAAAAATCTTAAAATTTGATTCAGAAATATATATTTTAATGATAATTTTTATTCATATCAGGTGAAAAGATATTTTCCAATTACCAGTTTGATCTTATTACAAGCACATTAATATATATTGTATTAATATGTATTACTTTTATATGAATAAAAATGATAACATTATTCTGACAGTTGATTTCTAAGTGGCATGGCTTTATTACACACACTACTAACTTTGGATTGCATTAGTGCCTAACAATTTATATAATTATTCCAATTTCCTTTTTCTTTAATAGTGACGCACACTCAACTTTGCCTCAAGAATTCTTACAGATATCAGTTGAACTTCACAACTCAGGTTTGCAGACCTTCCGTAATTGCAGGTTGGAGTGGTGTATTTACATTCACAGATTAAGGAATAAATAATTAAACACTCTATGAGTAATCCAGCCATAATTAGGCTATTTAGACAAATGCTGGGTAGGAATAGTCTCCTTTCTCAAACATGAAACATTTTCTTTATGACATGCCATTCTAAATCTCAATTTAGAATAACTAATAAAATGATCATAAATCACTTTGTAAAAATAAAACTGCAAAGCATGAGCTGAATAAGTGCTATTAATTAAAGCCATTAAGAGTTTGGAGCAGAAAAGAATCGTCACCTCAGCATTGTTGAAAGGAGGCCAAAAACTACTGCTGATGAAATGCAAGAAATCAGGAGGAAAACAGTAGTGGTAGCAAAGATGGCTTCACTGTAAGCCTCAAATTGTTTCAAGGGCTGTTATGTCATATATCTTTTTTTCTTCCTCATCCCCTGTTGTTACATCTCTTTTGATATGGTATTTCTATATAAGCTGCCTACAGAATCACAGTGTGTGTGTGTGTGTGTGTGTGTGTGTGTGTGCGCGCGCACGCGTGCACGCACTTATTTGGACATAAGCCAACTTCTCTCAAGGTATAATTTTACCGTCTTTATACCAATAAGTTTAATTGTATCAGAGTCAATTGTAGCTAAAGTTCTATGATTTTTATTTGTAAAATTTGTGAGTGTAGAATAGCCAAAACTATAAGAACTTATCAAAAGCATGACATGTGTACCTGAAGTGTGCACGTAACTGTGCACAGAGTGAAACATCATCATAATAAAATTTTTGTTAAGGCTGCAAATCAAAAAAAAACTCATTTACCTCACCAGACTGTGATCAGGTATCAAAAAACCTTTCTGAGGTTCACCAAAACCTCTAACCAACGCATGAGCAATACAGGGTATATGGAAACCCAACTCACTTCCCACCACAACAGCCTCCGTGGCGGCACCCTGTGGAATTCTATGCCACAGAGTTGGCCTGGTGATGCAGTGCATCATCATTCCCACAAGTCCAAAACTTGGCTTTTGTGTATAATAGCAAAACAACATAATAAGGAAGAACAGACTGAGCTCCTCTTTATTAAATTCGTGTATGAAAAGCCAGCAGCAATCGTGTATTCTTGTAAATTTTGTACGGTCTGCTGTATAAAGAATCATGACTTGCAAAGTTTATGCATACATATATTACCAAGAAAGGCAAAGTTTGCAATAGCTGTCATATCAAATGGACTTTTAAAAAATACAGACATTTATTCTAATTTATGCACTTAGAGTGCCCCCAATTAATTGGGTTATTCTGATAAATTCATACAAAAAACAACAATAAAACAGAAATACAGAGAAAAACTTTCACCAGGTGCAGTGGCTCATGCTTGTAATCCCAGCTCTTTAGGCAGCTGAGGCGGAAGGATCACTTGAACACAGGAGTTCAAGACGAGCCTGGCCAACAGAGTGAAACCCCATCTCTAAAAAAACAAAAATAATAATTAGCTGGGCGTGGTGCAGCACCTGTAGTCCCAGCTACTCAGGAAACTGAGGAGGGAGGAGCACTTGAACCCAGGAGTTCAAGGCTGCAGTGAGTTATAATGGTGCCACTGCACTCCAGCCTGGGTAACAGAACAAGACCCTATATCTTAAAAAGGAAGAAAGAATAAAATTTTCATAACATGGACCTTCCCCTTAATTGTGGCTACCAGCTCCACAACTTTGGACTATCTTAAAGATGAGACCACTGATGTTTCTTCTTTATTTGGTTTTTTAATAATTAAGCACTCTTTTTTGCAGTCCGAAATGGAGATACCTTAATTCAAATTCGACTCAGCAGAAACTAGTACTATTCACAGATGAAAGAACCATGAGAAATCCTATAAAGTTATTTTCATCTCAATTTGTTTAACATACAGAATTATTATACACCAGAATTAGAAGGGTCCATGGGAAATTATCTGGGTTGGTGGCTTTCAAACTTTTTCAATTTGTATACCCACTGTATATAAATTCACACATACATACACACACACACACACACACACACACTGTAATATAAACAAAAACAAATATCACAAAATGCTCATTGTGACCCACTAAATTGATTTTGTGACCCACTAGGTGGGTTGCAACTCACAGTTTGAAAATTTAGGCCATATTGTAGCTTTGGTAATATATAAGAATAAAATGAATTATGAATGAAATTTTTTCTTTTTTTCATTTTTAAATGATAGACAAAATGAACTCATAGTACATGTGATTTTTTCCATAACACTGATCATCAAATTTTCCTTCACAAATATAAGAAATAATGATGGTAAATTATTTACAATCATCTTTCCTTTATTGGCATAGATTTGCTTTTTTTCTAGTTTCTTCTTAATCTATTAAATGTAGCATTATGACATTTATTCTCCTGACTTTGTCACTTATTTTAGCATTTCTATTTTGCCTCCAGGTGTTAATACTTACAATATTTATTTATTTTTATTTTACTTTAAACCAACTCCAACATACATTTTCATAATAATTACCCAATTCTATCAACCCCAGTTGTTAACTAACTTACCCAGAATTCTTTGTTGATTGTACACTGGGAGGTCAGGTAATTCTTTACTGCATCCTCTCTTGTATCTATCCTATTCAAGCATCTTCTTTCTTCCTTCCTCTAAAATTATCACAGATTTGACTAGAATATTCTTACGCTGTGTATCCCACACAGCTCATTTTTTTTGCCCCAACTCTCTACTTTCTTCCAATGAAAGTGTCCACACTCTAATCCTGTGACCAAGTTCCTTCATCACAGCATGCCTATGAGGCAGTGCTTCCCAGTGTAGAGCCAGCACCCGTCTATCCAGAGCTAGCTACCATACCTTCATAATACCAAGGCTTTGAAGAGCCATAGCCATAAGCTCATTTCCAGGAAGATAGAAAGGTTATCAAGTCTGTAGAGGCAAAGCTCCTTGAACAAATGCAAACCCTTGTCAGTGACCCTCACATTGGCTGTTTTCAAGCCCTGATGACCAGCATAGACCTTTTAGAGGTCATCTCTCCTGAAAGGAACTCCCCAATCATAATCTACTCGAAATCCGCATATGTCTTGAATTATGATAGGTCTTAACAAACATCCAAGACTGTATGACATTGTTTTGTTCACCTCACTGCCTCATCACTCTCTCCTGCGTGCTAGACTAGACCAGTGGCTACTGAAGCTCCTGCATCACATACTGATGACCCTGATTATGTGCTTCCAGCCCACTGGTGACAAGAACAAGGATGTGGAGTAGAGGGTCAATGAGAGGCATTGAGAGAGAATGAGTAGAAGTCCTAAAACATTTCCATCTGTCTCTTTACTGGCTACTAATCAATGAAGTAGACAGCGAGTCTGGCCTTTTGCTTGTAAGGTATAGTGTAGATAATGAAATATTTTATTTCTAACAAAGATGAAGAAAAAAAACCAAGACATATTGAGTGCCTACTGTGTACCATGCCAAGTGCTGAAGGCTTTACATGTGTTATTTCATTTAATCTTCACACTACTCTCTGAAAAAAAGTTTTAGAACCCTTCATTTTACTAATGAAGGAAGTGAAGCTCAATGAGGTTAACTAATGACTAGCCAATGGCCAGAGACATCTAACAGGAGGAGAGCTGGGTTTCAAAACCAGTTCTGTCTTTTCATCCCTCCCTAGTACTTCCAGGAAGCCAGTTATGATGATTAATACTGAGTGTCAACTTCATTGGATTGAAGGATGCAAAGTATTGATCCTGGGTGTGTCAGTAAGGGTGCTGCCAAAGGAGATTAACATTCAAGTCAGTGGGCTGGGAAAGGCAGACCCACCCTTAACGTGGGTGGGCATCATTTAATCAGCTGCCAGCTTGGTTAGAATATAAAGCCTAGCCTCCCAGCCTACATCTTTCTCCTGTATTGGATGCTTCCTGCCCTCAAACAGACTCCAGGTTCTTCAGTTTTGGGACTCAGACTGGCTCTCCTTGCTCCTCAGCCTGCAGATGGCCTATTGCGGGACCTTGTGATCATGTGAGTTAATACTTAATAAACTTCCCTTTATATATATGTGTGTATATATATATATATATATACACACACACACACATATATATACGTGTGTATATATATACACACACACACATATATAGGATATATATATATATGATATATAGGACATATATAGGATGTATATATATATCCTATTCGTTCTGTCCCTTTAGAGAACTCTAATGTACCAGTCCTTTTCATCCAAAATGACACGTTCCTGAGGATAAAATAATTCTTCCTTTTATTTAGTGAATGAGCAAATGGAGAGTATTATGCAGTATAGAGATGAGGGGAGAAATGAAGGTGAAATAAGCATAGAAAAAAGATCAAAGAAAGTGGGCTGGGAAAGACAGACCCACCCTTAACCTGGGTGGGCACCATTGGGTAAATATTTTAGGAATCTGATGCACATGTGCATCAACAGATGTGTAAGAATGTCCTTTAACCTGAGGAAGCTGATTGGAAAAAAAAAGTGTGTCCATAGTATCTCAGGTCATAATAGTGAAAGAAATAATGCAGAGAACCCAAATGCCCATTAAGAGTAAAACCAGTAAATAAATTGCTGTATATACTCAAACAATGGATTATTATACAGATATGAAAACGATGAGCTACATGCGCACATATTAACATGAATTATTCTCAAAAACATAATCTCGAGTGAAAGAACTAAGTCTCATAGAATAACATTTCAAGTGAAAGACTCCCCCAAATGTAATGTTGAGCCAAAAAAGCAAGTCATAGAAAAATGTACACAGCATGATTCCACATATATAAAGTTCAAAAATGGGGGAAAATATATGTTGTATTATTTAGAGATAAACATATATGTAATAAAAGTATTAAAGATCAAAGGAAATATTAACACAAAATTTAGAATAATGGTTACTCCTTGGTGAGAAGAGAATGCAGAAGGAGAGACGTACAGAAAACGTATAATATAGGGGTAGTCTTCTAGGTCTTTAGCTAGCTGATAAGAATGTAGGTATACTTTATATTATTTTCTTAAATTATTTATAGATACACATTATATATACCCTTTTTATATATTTAAAGTTCTTAAACTTTTCTGAAAGAAAATTGTTTTTTTGAGAGGGTTTTGCTCTGTCACCCAGGTTGGAGTGCAGTGGCATGATCATGGCTCACTGTAGTCCCAATACCTGGGACTACAGGTGTACACCACCACACCTCTAATAAAAATTTTTGTATTTTTAGTAGAGATGGGGTTTTACCATGTTGGCCAGGCTGGTCTCAAACTCTTGACCTCAAGTGATCCGCCCTCCTTGGCTTCCCAAAGTGCTGGGATTACAGGCATGAGTCACTGTGCCCGGCCTTAATTTTTTTTTTTTTTTTTTTTAGTAGAAATGGGATCTCCCTATGTTGCCCAGGCTAGCCTTGAACTCCTGGGATCAAGTGATCCTCCCGCCTCAGCCTTCCAAAATGCTGGGATTACAGGTATGAGCCACCATGCACAGACAGGAAATATTTCTTACATGTAAAAATATACACAAGAATATGCAGAAGAGAGAAAAGGCCTAAAAAGTTGATTAGAAAGAATAAACAGAGGAAAGAACAGATGGTGTAAAAAAATGGTAAATAAGTAAAGGCAAAAATGACATTAAATGTCATTAAAGGTAAAAATGACAAAGGCAATGTCAGAGAGAGAAAATGAAGACTTCATCAGAGATCACCTTGGACCATCAGAAGAGGTCAGCAGGCCAGCAGAACCAGAGAAATGCACTGAATTAGTTCCTTCAGGCCAGTACTCTAAAGAAGTAGGACAAAACCTACCGTTGATATAGTTTATATGTCATTAAAATGAGTAAGATGTTTGTTATTAGGAATACATGTTTAAGTTAAACACACAAAAAATGTTAGTCATTGGAAGAGGTTGGCAGCAAACTAGTAGACCCAGTCTACCAGTGCCGTGCCACAGAACATTCTGTGATGTTGGAAATGTTCTAAATATTCACCATCCATGTGGCAATTTAATATTTGAATTGTAGCTAATTTGACCAAAGCACTGAAAGTTTAATTTGATTTAAATTACTTTAAAATTAAATATAAACAGCCACATGGGGCTAGTGGCTACTGTATTGAACAGCACAGGATATTCTCATGTCCTCACAATTAGAAATGAAAATCATGCAAGAACAATTTGAGGCATGGTCTTTCAAATAGCAAACTATTTCTTCCCCAACATACCTGATTGTACTATAACTCTTCTACAAACATCCCCAGATTCCAGAGCTTTGAGCGCATAGAAGTAAAACATAAGAAAAATGCAGAGAGCTAGTGGAAAGGGGAAGGGAGACCATAGAGAGATAGTGGTCCCAGAACACTTGGCAACTTAAGGACTGCAAGCTGCCAAAGGCGAATTCGGGTCACAAATCCCAAGCGCTCTCACCTGCACTTCTCCCATTTTCATCTCTGCACACTTATATGAAGAGTTTGCTAGTTGAATGCCTTGATGGAATAAAGCAAAGGATTTCATTTTTTAAATCACCTTTTCTGCTTGTCATGCTGAATGGCAACACCTTTATAGCATTTTGCAAACTAAATTCACCTTTCCATTTAGGTAACACATTTAGTTGAGCCTTCATTTGCCTTCTGCTGACTAAAAAAAGGCTCTGTATTTACTGGCTCAGTTCTTTCTCTGCACATGAGGGAATCAGGGTATTTACATACCACTATTTCTGGCTGAAACCAAACCTTAGTTCCCAGAGGAAGGCAACTTGCAGACCATCTCCATTTATGAGAAGGGCATCTGTTTCCCTAACCACATCTTAACATATGGCTCTTGGTTCTCCCCAGAACCCAGTTGCTACCTCCCCCATTCCACCTTCAGCCAAACCCAAATCTCTGTTTCCAGATATTCTGTTGCCCTAGGCAACATCAGTGTGTACAGAAACTCACTGCTTGGACACTCCAAGGATTGTCAAGGCTCAACATTTATTTTTGTAACAATACCAAAGATTAATAACATATTTTCTTTTTCAGTCATAAAATTCAAGGGGTATTGAAGCATTAAAGATGGTTTTATGAACATATACTACAGATAAGTAATTATAAGCAGGTATATTCACACGTATATAAAAAACCTAATCATGTACCCTGGAACCTAAAATGAAAGCTTTAAGTTTTTTTAAAAAAATAAAGAATATTAGTTTTAAAAAAAGGAATTCACACTTAAGTTGATCAAAAATTAAGTTAAGCCAGATGGCTAATTGGATTTAGGGGCTCCATTTGATGAATCAAAAAATAATACCATTGTTGAAAGTAAGCCAATAAAACTCTGGCTCTGGCTGCATTTTCATGGTGATAAGAAGAGAAAAGCCATTAGTAAACAGTGAATCTCATCCAAACCTAACAGCAGAATTGACAAAACTGGTTTCAAGTTAAGCCTCAGAAGATAAAAGGAGAACATGGCCCTCCTTAAGCCCCCATTCATACTTGGAGCACAGAGCCCAACATGTGATTGGTGCCTAACAAACATTTGTTGAACAAATAAATGATGAGAAATAAAGTAGAAAGTTCCTCCTTACCTAAGAAGACTTGCAGAATTTCTTGCTCACACCTGAAAGTTGTTTAGAGCTCTCCTCTCCAGCTTGATCCAGTACCTGACGGAATTTAATCCTCTCACACCCAGTGCTTTTAATATACAAAATTTATGACTTCCTGCTCCTTGCTCAAGTAGAGCTGTGTCTTATTTCCATAACCTTTTTTAATCAATGCCCCAAAATCATATCAGAAAGGAGCCCAGAAAAAGACTATCATTTGGAGGAAAGAATCTTCTTATAATTTGTTTTTTCTCTGTTGAATCTATTTTGGGGCCTTTAGTTTTAAATCAATAATAATAATAATAATGAGTGCCTTCATGCCATCTTCTAAAAAATAATGAGAACATTCAAGAAAGAGAATCATGCCATTCTAATTAAACTCACTGAGTACACCTGGCTTCAACTACTTTGTTTAATGTCAGTTTCAAGACCTAAGGCTATTTCTAGAGAGGACCTTAGAAAATTAATTTCTTTGAAAGGCTATTATTAAAAGGTCAAAAAATAATAGATGTTGGCAAGGTTGCAGAGAAAAAGGAATGCTTATACACTGTTGGTGGGAGTGTAAATTAATTCAACCATTGTGGAAGACAGTGTGGCAATTCCTCAAAGACCAAAAGACAGAAATACCATTCAACCCAGCAATCCCCTTACTGGGTATATATGCAGAGAAAGATAAATCACTCTATTATAAAGACACAGGCATGCATATGTACACTATTCACAATAGTAAAGATATTGAATCAACACAAATGCCCATCAAGGGGTATTTAGAATAAAGGAAATGTGGTACGCATATACTGTGGAATACTATGCAGCCATAAAAAAGAACAAGATCATGTCCTTTGCGGGAACATGCATGGAGCTGGAGGCCATTATCCTTGGCAAACCAACACAGTAACAGAAAACCAAATACCACATGCTCTCATTTATAAGTGGAAACTAAAGGATGAGAACACATGAATGCAAAGAAGGAAGCAACACACACTGGAGCTTATCAGAGAGTGGAGGATGGGAGGAAGGAGAGGATCAGAAAAAATAACTGTCGGGTACTAGGCTTAATACCTGGGTGACAAAATAATCTGTACGACAAACTCCCATGACACAAGTTTACCTATATAACAAACTTGCACATGTACCCCAAACTTAAAATAAAAGCTAAATTTAAAAAAAAGAAAGAAAATTAATTTCTTTAGAAGGTTTGGAGATCCAGTTTCTTTTTAGACAGACCCAGGACTTGTTTCACAGGGTCTCAGAAGAGCTCTAAGAGAGACCAGTGGGAAAAACTTTAGCCCAGAGAGATGGTGACTCAATATGAAGAAGAGCTTTCCAATTGTCAGAGCTGTCTCTAAAATTATAAATATCAGATGTGCTATCTCAGGAACTTGGAAGTTCCCTGTCACTGTTCAGGCACAGGCCAGAAGTAGAGAAGAAAGATGGAACATAAGTCAGTAGTGGGGTCTGTGATCTTTAAAGTCCCTTGCAGTTGTAAGTTTCTATGATTCCATGAGTCTCCTCCTGGCATTCTGAGATAAGTTTGTGAATCTAGTCACTTACCTGAACTTTGGAGGGCAAGGAAGGACATGGAAGAAAACACTAAATCTCACTCACTGGTCAGGCCCAGGACTTTCTTGAAACCAGCCCAGTTCCCTCTAGAGTCACAGCTTATGGAGTGTGCTCTGTCTTCCCTCGGGACAACCAGGCCAGACCAGTACATTTACCAGGCATGTGGAATTCAATCAAAACAAATTCAGCCTTATAAATCTGGTAAACAGCTATTTTTCTGGCAACAATGCAGATGGGCGGTGGCAATGCCCCCTCAGGACCCCTCCTTAGAAAGACCCAACCTGGACAACCGTGAGATCCTACTGATTTTAGTTCTGTGTACTGAAATGTGATGTTCCATGTCATGATGCTATAAATTAGCTTGATATTCTGACAGATGAACCTCTGGTATGATTAAATCAAGCCCCATTTCTTTCCTATTTCCTCTTTCTCCTACTGTACTCCATCATAGAGCACTGGCAGAAAAACCCAAGTCCTTGGTTCATCCAGGGGAGAAGTGCAAGGAGAAAAGAAGGAAAAGCATCACTGTGGTGTGTGGGTTGCTTCCCCACAGTTGATTTTGGAATTCATCTCTCTGACTGCCTATTACTCACTGACCCTCATAAACCATCTCCAAGGAGAGTTGGGAAAAAGGCAGACAGAGGTGAGGAGGATGAAAAGAAGACAGGAAGAGCAGGGGGAAGAGAGAAAAGGCAAACATAAAGGAGAAGGAAGAAAAATAAATAAATTTAAGAGGAGAAATTTGAAAGGAGAGAAAGGGGAGGGCTTCTTGTTAAACAACAAAATTCATATAATTCCTAATCCCCTGTATAATTCTCTCAAAAAAGAGAGAAAAGTTTGTTTACCATTATGTAATGGCTTTCTTTGTCTCTTTTGATGTTTGTTGGTTTAAAGTCTGTTTTATCCGAGACTAGGATTGCAACCCCTGCCTTTTTTTGTTTTCCATTTGCTTGGTAGATCTTCCTCCATCCCTTTATTTTGAGCCTATGTGTGTCTCCACACATGAGAAGGGTTTCCTGAACACAGCACACTGATGGGTCTTGACTCTTTGTCCAATTTGCCAGTCTGTGCCTTTTAATTGGAGCATTTAGCCCATTTACATTTAAGGTTAGTATTGTTATGTGTGAATTTGATCCTGTCATTATAATGTTAGCTGGTTATTTTGCCCGTTAGTTGATGCAGTTTCTTCCTAGCCTTGATGGTCTTTGCAATTTGGCACGTTTTTACAGTGGCTGGTACCGGTTGTTCCTTTCCATGTTTAGTGCTTCCTTTAGGATCTCTTTTAGGGCGGGCCTGGTGGTTACATAATGGTAAAGGGATCAATTCAACAAGAAGAGCTAACTAACCTAAATATATATGCACCCAATACAGGAGCACCCAGATTCATAAAGCAAGTCCTTAGTGACCTACAAAGAGACTTAAACTCCCACAAAATAATAATAGGAGACTTTAACACCCCACTGTCAACATTAGACATATGAATGAGACAGAAAGTTAAGAAGGATATCCAGGAATTGAACTCAGCTCTGCACCAAGCAGACCTAATAGACACCTACAGAACTCTCCACCCCAAATCAACAGAATATACATTATTTTCAGCACCACACCACACCTATTCCAAAATTGACCATATAGTTGGAAGTAAAGCACTCCTTAACAAATGTAAAAGAACAGAAATTATAACAAACTGTCTCTCAGACCACAGTGCAATCAAACTAGAACTCAGGATTAAGAAACTCACTCAAAACCGCTCAACTACATGGAAACTGAACAACCTGCTCCTGAATGACTACTGGGTACGTAACGAAATGAAGACAGAAATAAAGATGTTCTTTGAAACCAATGAGAACAAAGACACAATATACCAGAATCTCTGGGACACATTCAAAGCAGTGTGTGGAGGGAAATTTATAGCACTAAATGCCCACAAGAAAAAGCAGGAAAGATCTAAAACTGACACCCTAACATCACAATAAAAAGAACTAGAGAAGCAAGAGCAAACACATTCAAAAGCTAGCAGAAGGCAATAAATAACTAAGATCAGAGCAGAACTGAAGGAAATAGACACACAAAAAACCCTTCAAAAAATCAATGAATCCAGGAGCTGGTTTTTTGAAAAGATCAATAAAATTGATAGACCGCTAGCAAGACTAATAAAGAAGAAAAGAGAGAAGAATCAAATAGACGCAATAAAAAATGACAAAGGTGATATCACCACCAATCCCACAGAAATGCAAACTACCATCAGAGAATACTATAAACACCTCTACGCAAATAAACTCGAACATCTAGAAGAAATGGATAAATTCCTTGACACATACACCCTCCCAAGACTAAACCAGGAGGAAGTTGAATCTCTGAAGAGACCAATAACAGGCTCTGAAATTGAGGCAATAATTAATAGCTTACCAACCAAAAAAAGTCCAGGACCAGATGGATTCACAGCCGAATTCTACCAGAAGTACAAGGAGGAGCTGGTACCATTCCTTCTGAAACCATTCCAATCAATAGAAAAAGAGGGAATCCTCCCTAACTCATTTTATGGGGCCAGCATCATCCTGATACCAAAGCCTGGCAGAGACACAACCAAAAAAGAGAATTTTAGACCAATATCCTTGATGAAGATTGATGCAAAAATCCTCAATAAAATACTGGCAAACCAAATCAGCAACACATCAAAAAGCTTATCCACCATGATCAAGTGGGCTTCATCCCTGGGATGCAAGGCTGGTTCAACATATGAAAATCAATAAACTTAATCCAGCATATAAACAGAACCAAAGACAAAAAACACATGATTATCTCAAAAGATGCAGAAAAGGCCTTTGACAAAATTCAACAACCCTTCATGCTAAAAACTCTCAATAAATTAGGTATTGATGGGACATATCTCAAAATAATAAGAGCTACCTATGACAAACCCACAGCCAATATCATACTGAATGGACAAAAACTGGAAGCATTGCCTTTGAAAACTGGCACAAGACAGGGATGTCCTCTCTCACCGCTCCTATTCAACACAGTGTTGGAAGTTCTGGCCAGGGCAACCAGGCAGGAGAAGGAAATAAAGGGCATTCAATTAGGAAAAGAGGAGGTCAAATTGTCCCTGTTTGCAGATGACATGATTGTATATCTAGAAAACCCCATCGCCTCAGCCCAAAATCTCCTTCAGCTGATAGGCAACTTCAGCAAAGTCTCAGGATACAAAATCAATGTGCAAAAATCACAGGCATTCTTATACACCAATAACAGACAAACACAGAGCCAAATCATGAGTGAACTCCCATTCACAATTGCTTCAAAGAGAATAAAATACCTAGGAATCCAACTTACAAGGGATGTGAAGGACCTCTTCAAGGAGAACTACAAACCACTGCTCAGTGAAATAAAAGATGATACAAACAAATGGAAGAATATTCCGTGCTCATGGGTAGGAAGAATCAATATCATGAAAATGGCCATACTGCCCAAGGTAATGTATAGATTCAATGCCATCCCCATCAAGCTACCAATGACTTTCTTCACAGAATTGGAAAAAACTACTTTAAAGTTCCTATGGAACCAAAAAAGAGCCCGCATTGCCAAGTCAATCCTAAACCAAAAGAACAAAGCTGGAGGCATCACACTACCTGACTTCAAACTGTACTACAAGGCTACAGTAACCAAAACAGCATGGTACTGGTACCAAGACAGAGATATAGACCAATGGAACAGAACAGAGCCCTCAGAAATAATGCTGCATATCTACAACTATCAGATCTTTGATAAACCTGACAAAAAGAAGAAATGGGGAAAGGATTCCCTATTTAGTAAATAGTGCTGGGAAAACTGGCTAGCCATATGTAGAAAGCTGAAACTGGATCCCTTCCTTACACCTTATACAAAAATTATGTCAAAATGGATTAAAGACTTACACGTTAGACCTAAAACCATAAAAACCCTAGAAGAAAACCTAGGCAATACCATTCAGGACATAGGCATGGGCAAGGACTTCATGTCTAAAACACCAAAAGCAATGGCAACAAAAGCCAAAATTGACAAATGAGATCTAATTAAACTAAAGAGCTTCTGCACAGCAAAAGAAACTACCATCAGAGTGAACAGGCAACCTACAGAATGGCAGAAAATTTTTGCAATCTACTCATCTGACAAAGGGCTAATATCCAGAATCTACAATGAACTCCAACAAATTTACAAGAAAAAAACAAACAACTCCATCAAAAAGTGGGCGAAGGATATGAACAGACACTTCTCAAAAGAAGACTTTTATGCAGCCAAAAAACACATGAAAAAATGCTCATCATCACTGGCCATCAGAGAAATGCAAATCAAAACCACAATGAGATACCATCTCACTGTGGTATCTAAAAGGTATTTTAACCTGTTAGAATGGCGATCATTAAAAAGTCAGGAAACAACAGGTGCTGTAGAGGATGTGAAGAAATAGGAACACTTTTACACTGTTGCTGGGACTGTAAACTAGTTCAACCATTGTGGAAATTGGTGTGGCGATTCCTCAGGGATCTAAAACTAGAAATACCATTTGACCCAGCCATCCCATTACTGGGTACATACCCGAAGGATTATAAATCATGCTGCTATAAAGACACATGCACACATATGTTTATTGTGGCACTATTCACAATAGCAAAGACTTGGAACCAAGCCAAATGTGCAACAATGATAGACTGGATTAAGAAAATGTGGCACATATACACCATGGAATACTATGCAGCCATAAAAAAGGATGAGTTCATGTCCTTTGTAGGGACATGGATGAAGCTGGAAACCATCACTCTCAGCAAACTATCACAAGGACAAAAAACCAAACACCACATGTTCTCACTCATAGATGGGAATTGAACAATGAGAACACTTGGACACAGGAAGGGGAACATCACACACCAGGGACTGTTGTGGGGTGGGGGGATGGGGGAGGGATGGCATTAGGAGATATACCTAATGTTAAATGACGAGTTACTGGGTGCAGCACACCAACATGGCACATGTATACATATGTAACAAACCTGCACATTGTGCACATGTACCCTAAAACTTAAAGTATAACAATAATAAAATTTTTAAAGAAAAGAAAATGGAAAAACCAAGTACTTCACATAAAGGGCCAAATAGTTCTTTGGAAATGTGGGAGGAATTTTTGGGGCCAGTTTGCGCATGCCTAGAATTGTCAGCTGGCAGAGTCATGGGCACGGGATCCAAACCAATTATAGCTTTAGAAAGCCAAAAAAAAAAAAGAAAGAAAGAGAAAAGTTTGTGCCTTTGGAATGGCTGGAGGGAGTGGCATCCACTCTACTATATTTTCAACTGCTAGATAGCATCTCCAAGAACAACAGAAAGATGCTGCAAAAAGCCCAAGACTCAGGCTGGTGAATTTCCTCTGACAGGAGGTAGCCTCTGCTATGTCATGAGTGGATACCTGACATTGATAACATCACTCTCCTACCTGGGTAACAAAGTGAGACCTTTCTCAAACAAACAAACAAAAAAGAAAGAAAGAAAGTAAGAAATTTAAGGTAGCATGACTGAGACACTATTTTCTCCTACAACAGGGAGCAGCAAAAGCCATGGTTGAGTTTGAATGTCATAGATGCCTGAAGTAGCCCTATAAGGTCCCAGAAAGATTACCTTAGCCAACGCCCAAACAGAACTCTTTCTCCTCTGAAGCTGCATGTCTTCCCACTCTTTTTATATGCAGTGTTTAGTTTTAGTTTTAATATGTTTGTGTTAGTTTTAGTGAAAGAAAGTGGGTACTCATGAGGCAACCTTGCAACTAGCAAACTCATTGAGAAGCTCTGTCCTAAAGCTATACTGCTCACCACAAAATATCTTATAGGTTTTTATGAATTAGGTCTAATTATAGAGCAGTGAGTACCTATAGTTTGTATCAGAAGTTTTCTTACTCCTCTTTGATTAAACCTGCCCCTATTATATACACACACACATACACACAAAGTTTGAGATCAGGTCTGATGCAATTTTGTATTCCCCACTCTCATGCTTTGGATATAATAAGTTATCAATAAGTGCTATTATATTGCAGGGTCAGCCTTTCAATTAAAAGATGAGAAAGGTTAGAAAGTAGCTACCTAAGCTAATGAAATTGTCTTCTTCCGTATTCATTCTCCTATTCTCCAAACATTGATTCAACGCAAGCTTGAGAGCTTTGCTGATTTAATTCACTTCAGTTTAGTTCTCACTTTAGTAAATATAAATGAATTGATTCATCCATCCAACATTTTTAAGCATAATATGTTCCAGGCACTGTTCTAGGTGTTGGGGAATACTAATAAGCAAGGCAAACAAGGTTCTTGACTTCTTGGGACTTATTTCCATGGGGAAAACAAAATATAAACAAGTTTTTACAACATATTTATTTATGGCAATGTGGTTATGTAGACATTTCTGAAAGAGTGAAGACATTTGAGCTGAGATCCAAGTGAAGTGAGCGGGAGCAAGCTAGGCAAAGGTATGAGGGAAGGACAACCAAGAAAAGAAGCATGCCCAAGAGAAGAATGTGCCCAAAAGAAGAAATACACAAGCTCTGAGATGGGAAAATCTTGAAATGTTTGAGACAGTGTAGCTGGAGCAGCATGAATGAGGGAAAGAATAGTGGAAAATGAGCCTTGAAAGATCATAGGGGCCTTGCAAACATGGCTCTGTATGTAACAGAAAGTGATGTAAGGGTTTTGAGCAAGCAGGTCACATGATCACTGTGACTATAGGATCATACTGAAAGTGGGGCAAGAATGAAAGCTTACATTTCTCACTTATATGTGGAAGCTGAAACAATTGAACTCATAGAAGAAAAGTATGGTTACAGAGGCTGGGGAATGGGGAGGATGGGGAGATGAGAATCAAAGGGTACAAAATCTCAGACAGAAACAATATGTTTTGTTTTTCTTTTTTGAGTTCTATTGCTCAGCATGATGAATGTAGTTAATAATAGAATATCGTACATTTCACAATTGCTAAGAAAGTAAATTTCAAATATTCTCTCTACAAAAAATGCTAAGTATTTGAGGTAATGGGTATGTTAACTAGCTTAACTTAATTATCCCACATTATATTCATAAATTATAACATAACTTTGTATCCCACAAATTTATATAATTCTAAGTTGTCAATTTACAATTTTTAAAAGCAGTGGAAGCTTAGGAGTCTTTGCAATTATCCTAGTGAGAGATGATTGATGGTATCTTGAATGACAGGTGTAGCAGTGGAGGTGATGAGAAGTGGTCATATTTGACACATGTTTTGAAAGTAAGCCAACAGATTGTCATGCAATGAGGAAGGAAATAAGAGAGGAATCAAGAATGAGTCCTAGGTTTGAGATCTGAGCAACGTAATGCAGTGTAAATGGTGCAATTTAATGAGATGAGGCAGGCTGGGGCAGTGAGTGGAGTTGGGGCAGAGCAGCTTTGGAAGGAAAAATCAAAATAATGTGTTTGTGATGCCTGTGATGAATACAACTGGAAATTCAAGGCAATTAAATATATTAGTATGGAAATTAAAGAGTCACAGTTGAAGATATACATTTGGAAGTCATTAACAGAGGTTTTGTTTGTTTGTTTTGTTTTGTTTTTGCAACAGGATCTCATTTTGTCACTCAGGCTAGAGTGTGGTGGCACAATCATGGCTCACTGCAACCTCAACTTCCTGGACTCAATCAATCCTCCCGCCTCAGCCTCCTGAGTAGCCGGGACTTCAGTTGCGCACCACCACACCCAGCTAATTTGTTGTATTTTCTGTAGAGACAGGGTTTCACCATGTTGCCCAGGCTGGTCTTGAACTCCTGAGCTCAAGCCATCTGCCTGCCTTCGTCTCCCAAAGGTCTGGGATTACAAGCGTGAGCCGCTATGCCAGGCCAGCAGAGATTTTGTTTATTCCCATTGGATGCTATGTGTTCAAAACAACCCATTTAAAAATGGTTTCCCTAGAAAATCCAAGAAAAGGGAGAAGCTGGAAAGAGAAAATTAAGCACCTTGACCATCCCAAACAGAAGCAGAGAGGATTAAGAGAGATAGCATAATGGGTACAAATATACAGTTAGATAGAAGGATTAAGTTCTAATACGCAATAGCAGAATAGGGTGACTATGATTAACAACAATGTATTGCATATTTCAAAATAGCTAGAAGAGAGAATTTGAAATATTCCCAACATATAAAAATGATAAATGCTCAAGATGGTTGATATCCTAAATACCCTGACTTGATCATTATACATTCTATGCATGAAACAAAATATTACATGTACCCTGTAAATATGTACAAATACTATGTATCAGTGAAATAAATAAATAAAAGTGAAATAGGGAAAAAAGAAGCAGATTAGCATGTGAATGGCCAGAGCAAACTATATGAATCTGGAAGAAAATGCCCACAGGTTCGGAGATGGAGACATTCGCAGATGGATGTGGGCTGGGGCATGCTGAAAATTGCCAGGCACATGGGCAGGGCTTATCATCAACTGCTAGGGATGCCCACAGGGTTGGAAGTATTTCCAACATGAGCATCTTACTTTCTAGGCTCCTAAAAGTTGGACTTTGGCCTGATAGAACCTCACCAGGGTTCTAGTGTGAAAACAGGGGTGAACAACCTCACAGTCTCCAGATGTGGAGCAAGGCAGGTGTTGTAAATGGATGAAGAGGGCCAGGAGTGGGACAGTAATAAGCAGGAAGATTGTAGAAAAGTGGAGGATTTCAGCCTCATCCACAGGAGGCGGCCAATTCACACCAAAAGTCAATGGTTGCTAAGTGGGAGTGAGGTCCAGTGCTGCCAGAAATACACACACACACACACACACACACACACACACACACAGAAAAAGGAATTTAGTTTGATGATTTTGATTAATCACCACTACCCTTCCAACCGAATGATCCCTTGTGGTTAAATAGAGAAAGAAGGATCCATTATTGCATTATTGACTCATTGATTCTTTTTTTTTTTTTTTTTTTTTTTTTTGAGACGAAGTCTCGCTCTGTCGCCCAGGCTGGAGTGCAGTGGCGCGATCTCTGCTAACTGCAAGCTCCGCCTCCCGGGTTCACGCCATTCTCCTGCCTCAGCCTCCCGAGTAGCTGGGACTACTGGCGCCCGCCACTACACCTGGCTAATTTTTTATATTTTCAGTAGAGACGGAGTTTCACCGTGTTAGCCAGGATGGTCTCCATCTCCTGACCTCATGATCCTACCTCCTCGGCCTCCCAGAGTGCTGGGATTACAGGCGTGAGCCACCGTGCCCGGCCAACTTACTGATTCTTTACCTGGCCCCCAGCATACCCAACCAGCCTTCTTCTCTCCTGCAAAATAAAGAATTCACGTCCACTGGCAGGGAAGTGTGAATCACTGTGATAAAGGTGGAAGCATACAGTCAGTCCAGAAAAGAAATGGTGTTTGGATAATCTGTGAACCTTGAGATTAGCTTGTTCAAGAGAACTTTGTTCACTGACTGTACAGATCCTCGAAGATAGTATGAACCGAGTGAGATGTAACAACGCACGAATTTCCCTAACCGAAGGACAGAAAGGCTTGGTGTGTCCTTGGCTGCACCTTTCTTTTCCTACTAGGCAAGTTCTTTCCCATAGGCTCTGCTTAATGTGTTGCAAGAGAGTTTACGCCAACCATGATCGTCATTTGACTGGAACCTGTGCTTTATCTTGTTTGCCTGGACAAGCTTTGAGAAAGAGCCTGGCCTGAAAACTAATATTAAAAAAAAATTGATTAGTGAGGCAAGCAAGGAATGGATAGTATTAATATATTAATAGAGGTGATAACACCGGCCTCCACGAAGAGTTCACTTATTGACCCCTCTGACTGTGTTTTATTCAAAGTAGTGAATAAACATATCCTCCATTAATCAACTTAACTACCTGGTTTGTCATTCCAAGGGCACACTAACATATTGCATGAAATCTATCTTTTAGAGACCTGCTATGACACTGTTAAATATAGAAATGAATTTGGCAAATATATCCATGGAGCATTCTTATTGAAAATCTAACAAGATATTTTCATTAGGGCCCAATATCAACAAAAGAGAAGCCCCCGGTGCATTTTCTCTGTGTGTTAGAAACCTCTCTTGTCAACCAAAGTACAGTATTGGGTTTGTTTCTTTGTAAAATTTCTTTGTGACTGAAACTTCCTATTAAAGTAGTTCTTTGTCTTTATACTTGTGAGCAAAACAAGCGAGAAAGAAAAAATGTTTTCCTTGAGTTAACACAATGGACTTCAACCTCAGCTGCTTTATTCAGCTCCACTTCTTTTTCTCTGATGGAACCAGTGATTAGAGCTGCCCTCAGAGCTCAAGTTTCCAAGGTGGACAGGCAGCAACCACTTGAGAATTTTCTATCCTAAGATTTTTGGCTGTCCATGAAATTTGCAGAAAGCAAAGGGAAGAATGAAGTTGTGGCAGAACCAGGAACTATTAGAATGAGGGTTTGTTCAAGTAATGAGACAGTTCTAAAAGAGAGGGTAGTTAGAGGACCTTGTATCTTGAGATCAGGAATGCAGTGGTCATGTTCACTGAATATTATTTAATGAATTAATTAATGAATGGATGGAAAAGTCACTTCAGGCTAAGAATCTAAGCACCACTTTCCATGCCATAGGAGGAATGTTGGGCAGACTGATGTCTAGATAGATAAGTGATCAAGAAGTTTCTTGCATTAGCAATCAATGGAGGATGACTCTTGAGGAACTTTGGTGTGGGGACAAAAGGAAATATGATGGGGATCCAGTTATCAGAACTGGGGTGAAAGATGAGGGCTTCTATCATAACTTCAATATAGAGTCAGAGTGGAGTCAGCGGGCAGATGTCTCTCGGCTTGGAGCTAATTATTTTCTCCTTGATTACAGTGGAGTCTGGGGCTGAGCTAATCTTATCAGTAATAGAGATCTGCTCCACCTCAGAAAGTTGGTGAACAAACTGGTAAGGGAGCCAGACTGGTCATGATATTATATTCTCAAAAGTTCCTGTAGCCAGTTTTATGGCATAGAACTACCAGGACATAGACGTACCTCTTCTTTGGTCAAGAGTAAGAGCATAGACCTTGGATTTAGGCAAAAGTTTCAGCTTCTTCATCTAACATTACCCTGGAGATAGTAATACAGCCTCTTTGTATGTAAAGCAAGTAATGTGCTTAATACTGTGCCAACCTTATACTAAGTTGCACCAAAAAAAATGTTATTGCTGTTATTATTATTTCAGGGATTATAGAGGGATGCCAGACTCATCATCTCATTTAGCCCACCTAACACTCCTTGAGGTAGTACTACTATTACCACATGTATATTAATGAGAAACTGAGATTCCAAGAGATTATGTAACTTTCTCAAAGTTATATAGTTAATGCATGGGGGAAATGCTATCTCAAATCAGTTCATCTGACAGCAGAACCCTTACTCTTACAATATACTGATCCTTGAAATTATAAAACCATAACTGAGTCTTGAGTCCTTTCCAGAATCTCACATGGTCCTTCCAAGATGGCTCCTCAGACAATGCTGTACATCACCACATGGGGTTAACAGGCAACCCCACACTAACACTGAATCTTCAGTGGTCACTAAAGGGCAAAAATTAGCTCTGCTCTAAATCTGTTCCAAGTGGCAAGTGAACTTCTGGCTCTCTCTCAAGAGAACTCAAAACATACATTCCTATAGAAGATTAGTGAGAAAAGCATTCAGCTATGCATGAGGGCTCTTCTGTAACTACATCAGGCTTGAATCCAGTTCTGCTGGTGGTCTCCAGTTTGTCAATGACATGTTGTTTAGTATTGAGTTCCCTAGCCCCAGAGCACCCAGCTAAAGGCCCTGATATAAGATGAATGCTAGACACAGAAGCATTAAAACAGGGTTTGTGGTAAACACCTGAGCCTGTGCTCACAAAAGGCTTGGCTCTAAAGCTGCCCATCCAAAGGGACAGGACTATGGGTGTGAAAAGAATATTTAAGCTCTTATGGTTCTTCTCCCTCTGCAGCACTATGAACCTCTAGGAGAGAAGTTCAGACAGAGGGTTTGAAAACTTAATCAGAACAACATCAAAAGTGCTGAGGGTTTCAGTTGAGTCCAAAATACTGAGTTCTTTCAGAAGACTGGCTAGGCAAGGCATCGACAAGTCAAAGAATACAAGTATTCTTCCCTGGGTTTCAATGAAGGTGGGACAGAAGTTAAATACCATGAGATACCACATGATCTCACTTAACATGGAATCTAAAAAAGATGAACTCATAGAAGCAAAAAGTAGAATGGTGGTTGTCAGGGGTGGGGTGGTGGGGATTGGATTATGTCAGTCAAAGGGTACAAAATTTCAGTTAGACAGGAGAAATAAGTTCAAGAAATCTATTGTAAAATGTGGCAACTATAGTTAATAACAACGTATTGTATTCTTGAAAATTGCTAAAAGAGTAGATTGTGAGCCAGGCGCGGTGGCTCACACCTGTAATCCCAGCACTTTGGGAGGCCAAGGCAGATGGATCACCTGAAGTCAGGAGTTCGAGACCAGCCTGGCCAACATGGTGAAATCCCATCTCTACTAAAAATCCAAAAATTAGCCAGGCATGGTGGTGCAGGCCTGTAGTCCTGCTACTTGGGAGGCTGAGGCAGGAGAACCTCTTGAAGCCGGGAGGCTGAGGTTGCAGTGAGCCAAGGTGGTGCCACGGAATTCCAGCCTGGGCAACAGAGTGAGACTCTGTCTCAAAAAAAAAAAAAAAAAAAGAGTAGATTGTGTTCTTACCACAAAAGTTAGTATGTGAGGTAATACATATGTTAATTAGTTCAATTTAGCCATTCCACAATGTATATGTAGTTCAAAACATCATATTGTACATGATGTATACACATAATTTTTATTTGTCAACTCAAAATAAATTAATAGATAAAAGAAGATTGAATTTAAAATATTTACATACATACATACACACCATGGGACTTAGGCTAAGATTCGAGGCATGCTAAAGAACAGCTTTATTCCTCTGCTGTTACTTAAAGGCTTATCGGAGCCCAGCGATGGACTCACGGCAACTGTAACCCCTAGCGAGCACTAACTATGGTTTACACCCATGCCATCCCCCTCAGGAGGAAGCTTCATCATCCTCACTGGTTTAGAGCTGAAGGTCAGCTCTTAACCGCACAGAGGAGGCAAAGCTTGCTGGCACTCCCAACGTCCTGCCTAAAATTCAGCACTGAGCTCTCCAGACACTACCCTTTCCCACTGAAGAAGTAGGACTGGGGTCCACAGTAACAGACTCAGCCTGTGGAGTAGTACAGCCTTGTGGACTTTGCAAAAGACCAGATAATTAGAAATGAGCAATTGCCAAAGCTCAGCGCTACTGAGGCCCTCAGCCATGCTAAAGACAGAAACAGAGGGAATCCCTGGCCTTTGGGGCTTCTGTTCGGAGCAATACACTCTAGTATTCAGTGATATTGAAAGGCTAGAAAAGCAAGTGGCAAGAGAAGTACACAGAGCAAGTAGGAGGGTCTGGTTTTAATGGAGCAAAGTTTAGAACAAGATTTGAGTCCCAGAATGAGGATACAGAAACAATGTACATTTCCTCCTCCTTCACCAAAGAGCTTTCTCCCTTTACAGGAAAACTGGTGTAGACAACAAGCCTTATAAGCACTATCACCAAGGCCAAGGCCACATTATAAGCTAATCTGGACATGGATGGATGGCATGATAAGCAAGACCAGTAGGAGAGTTTCTGATACAAAAACTGAACAGGCCAGCAGTGACATGGGAGAATATACCCCTGGCCCAGGAATCTGGGAGTATAGTTTCAAGCAGCCTGACTAAGCTTTAAATATTCTTGAAGCCTTGTGTTTTATCTTGAAAATTCAATAGAACCTCATATTTTATTTCATAATATAATCACGTTAACTCATATAAAAATATAATGATTGAAACGAGAATTTTAAAAATCTTTATTTTCAGGTAAAATCAACTTTGGGGGAAGATGATTCATGTATATGTCTCACAGTTCCCCGCCCTCCTTGGCACACTGTCCTGTATACATCAATGCATTCAGGACTCTGTTTGCAAGCCAGGAGCATAGTAAAGGCCCAGGACAGCCTCCAGAAAACTTCATGGGGAAATCAATGGTTGTGCCAGCAAGATAGAGCAAAGTATTTGATAGCTACCAAGAGGACAAAGCTTGAAAAGAAGAGTTTCAGTCCTTGAAAGTTCTAGAAAGAGTAGGACAGGTCCCTAAGACTTTGAGCAACGGAGGTGCCAAGTTTGGTGTCAGGGCAGAGACAGCCATAAGAATCAGGAAACCAAACTGGGAGATGATTACATCAATAGCCCCCACTGAATCACACCTCCTAGGACTCACGTCTATGGAGTCCCTCTCCTTGAAAGTGAGCCACCCTTGTGACCTGGCAGAAGTGATGCTGTGCTAGTTCCAAGACTAGCCTAAAAAAGGCCTGGGACTTCTGCCTTTGCACTCTGGAGGAAGGTAGCCATAATGTAAGGAATACGACTACCCTGGACCACTTTGCTGTAAGGAAGCCCACGCTGGCCACACAGAGAAGAACCTGGGAATCCTGCCAACCAAGGCACCCTTGGCTGACTCCCCCAGCTGAGTTCCAATTTGCCAGCTGTGTGAGCCAGCCATCTTGGAAGTTAACACCACATAGGACAGAATCACACTATCCTTGCTGAGTCGTAGCCAAATTAAATAATCGTAAGCAAACAAATGATTGTTGTTTAAACCAGAGTTTCATGGTGAACAGATAACTAAAACATACGGTAAAGCTTAGCCTCACAGAGCTATTCAGGAAATAGGATCCAAGTGAGACATTAAGAAGATATCTTAACGGTTCCCATGTTACCAACCTAAGGCTCCTAAAATTCTTCTAGAGGGGTTCAGGGATAGGAAACTAAGAAGGGCTCAGTGCTATCACTCATTTCCAAATTACAATAAAAATTTTCCAAATTTGCACAAATTTCTACAAGTCTCACCCTGGTTAAAAAAAGTGGTAATTCATCAAATGCACTTACATTAATTGGCATTCAAGGCAAGTCTGTAGGCTTGTCAACTCCTATGGTGTTCGGGGCTTGCTAGTTCCCACCATGTCCTCCACATGTTCACTGCATTGGAGTGGGCTTTAGCTGTCTCTGTCTGGCCTATGCAGTGCCCAACACAGTGATACACACATGCATGTATTTAATATCCCAAAAAGGGCAATGATAACAGAGACCTTGATTTCTGGATTGCTTAGGGTCAGTTAACACTAGCTGTGGCCAATAGTGGAAAAGGAAGTATTACTTAGAAAATTCCAACTAGGCACACAGCTGGTAAAGCTGTTGGGCAAAACATGATGATTTTTTTCTTCATCTTACTATGCAATACCAGTAAGCAGGCAGTTGCAACAGAAGTAATAGTCATCAAGATCTTATTATAATATGCAAGGCTTTGGAGGAAATCTACAAGATCTCTCTGTCTGTCCCTCTGCATCCAGGCACAATTTAACTCATTCCCTACCCTTGCTATAAAAAACACTTAGGAAAAAGCATTAAGTATTGTCCAGAAGGTAGTATCCATCCAGCTAAACCTGCGGTAACTGCTAAAACCAACAGCAGCCTCAGCTGCAGGATGCCACTTCTATTTCCATGGAAATAGACGGGCTTTGGGCAAATTCGAAGAACATGCTTCGTTTTGCAGCTTTCTTTGAGCTGAGACATGCCGTTAGCTGATATACATTTTATAGCCTCCGTCAACATGTGTCTGGAGAAGGGGTGGATTAATAATAGCCTACATTTCTATAGCGCTTTTCATCCAAAAAAAAATACCAAACAAGAAAAACAAGCTGAATCTTTTCTTCTTGTTTAAAGGAAAAAACACTAGTGATTTTTAAAGCAATCCTAAACACTGGAACTAATTATAAAGAAATTCACTTTTTTAAAGTGTCAGGACAAAATTATTATTTTTTAAAACTTAAATAGTATGCACATTGCTCCTAAAAGCTCACAAAGATATGCCACCATCACCATTTTGGAAGGCTATCATTTCTTTCCAACAAAGACAACAGTTGCAGTGCCAGTAGATTCAGAGACATTATGGGTGAACAGATAAAAATAATAATAATAATTAACAATGGTACAGGAAGCTCCATCTGGAGTGTCTGATAACACAGCGGGAGATGGATACAGATGGGAAAAGGTGGGTGGCACAGGGTAGAGCTTGTCCCGATCTCATGGGCTCGGGACTCCAGACACACTCAGATTAGTATAGGCTTTGGTTTTCTGCTCCCTGCTATTCAAATGGAACTAGCCAGGCCAGAGCCAGCATGTTTTACCACTGTCCAGAAAATCTGGGGTGGCTCTCTATCACAATCTGGCATCATGACAAGGTCAATAATGCATTTACCAATGTTTAATAATCCTAGATTAATACAGCTTTTCATTCTCTAAAGTGCAGATTCTTTATCTTTAACCCAAGTAATTTGCATATACTTCCACATAGTAATTCCAGGCACAATGCTGCTTATTCTGAGCTTTTTACCCTGATTGGCAGCTAATTAGAACCTTGAAATGTTGGCAGGTGTCGTGATGAAAAGGCATCATAAACCCAGCTACAGCACAGACAATGGGTCTTTAATCATCTGTTTAAGTCACGCAGTTCCCAATGATCTCGAGCTTTTAGGATGAGTAGTTTCCTGATCCTGGAGGACTGCTGAGCAAGGAGGACCTCTGCTGTTGTAAAACAACCAACATCTTTAGAGGGATGGCGAAAGCGCACTTCAGAAACAGACAAAACAGAAAGGAGCGAACAGAAGGATGCTTAAAAAGGAAACAGTTGCTTTTTTGTCAATTTTTTCTTTCTACAGAGATGCCAAACTAGTATGAGATGGACAGACACATCCCCACTCTCCCATCCACCGTTAGTGAACATGATCTCATGATGAATAAGGCAGAAAAGTCAGTGGTTGAGAAGATAAAATTATCTCGTCATTCTTTCCCTTTAGTGTCATAGTTTGAGATTCTAGCGTGTATCACTCACTTGATATTCATCATGGGGATTACATTCTCAGCACGGGATAGATGTGTACAGGGGAGAACTTTCCTCCCACTGTGTCACTGGAAAGAAAAGGCTGTCACCATGACTGCCTTCACACATCCTCCTCTCACAGAGAGCTCTCTGAACTACAAAGATATCTTCCCTCAGCTTGAGTTTTCCTAAAAAGGTATTGATTCCACAAATCTTCACAGAGGATCTACTATTTGCATAGACTTATGTTAGGTGCAGTGAGGGATACAAAATTATATGAGCGAGGTTTGCCTTTGAGAAGCTGCAAACATAAGATACATACGCATTACAACAAATAATACAATAAAAGAGATGCTTTAAAGTATGATATCACTTAATGCTAAGAGCATATTGAAAATAGTAAGTGACACTCATTTAACAAAATAAGTATGATATCACTAAGTGCTAAGAGCATATTGAAAATAGTAAGTGACATTCATTTAACAAAATGAGGCCAGGCACTGTGGCTCTTGCTTGTAATCTAAGCACTTTGGGAGGCCGAGGTGGGAGAATTGCTTGAAGCCAGGAGTTGAAGACCAGCCTGGGCAACAAAGTGAGACCCCATGTCTACAAAACTTAAAAAAAAAATTAATTAGCCAGCATGGTGGCACATGCCTGTAGTCCCAGCTACTCAGGAGGCTGAGGTGGCAGAATTGCTTAACTTCAGGAGTTTGAGACTGCAGTGAACTATGATTGTGCTATTGCACCCCCACCCAAGCAATAGCGCAAGATCTTGTCTCTTAAAAAAAAAAAAATTAACATTACAAGAGAACTCTGGCAATTGAAGAGGTCAGAGGAGTCTTTGAAGAACAGGTCCCTGAAGACGGATAAGAGGATTTATTTTTAACTTTTATTTTAGCTTTAGGGGTACATGTGCAGGTTTGTTATATAGGTAAATGGCATGTCACAGGGTTTGGTGTAGAGATTACTTCATCACCCAGGTAATAAGCGTGGTACCCCATAGGTAGTTTTTTAATCCTCACCCTCCTTCCTCCCTCTATCCTCAAGTAGGCTCTGGTGTCTGTTTTTCTCTTCTTTGTGTCCACGTGTATGCAATGTTTAGCTCCTACTTATAAGTGAGAACAGGCAATATTTGGTGTTCTGTTCCTGTGTTAGTCTACTTAGGATAATGACCTCCAGCTCCATCTGTGTTGCTACAGAGGACATGATCTCATTCTTTTTTTTTTTTGGTGCATGGTATTCCATGATGTATATGTACCACATTTTCTTTATTCAGTCTATCACTGATGGGCATTTGGGTTGATTCCATGTCTTTGCTATTGTGAGTAGTGCTGCGATGAACATACATGTGATGTGTGTCTTTATGGTAGAACAATTTATATTCCTTTGGGCATACACTTAATAACGGGATTACTGGGTCGAATGGTAATGCCATTTTGAGTTCTTTAAGAAATTGCCAAACTGCTTTCCACAATGGCTGAACTAATTTACATTCCCACCAGCAGTGTATAAGCATTCCCTTTTCTCTGCAACCTTGCCAGCATGTTATTTTTTGAGTTTTTAATAACCGCCATTCTGACTGGTGTGTGATGGTATCTCACTGTGGTTTTAATTTGCATTTCTCTAATAATTAATGATGTTGAGCTTTTTTTTCATATACTTGTTGGTCACATGCATATCTCCTTTTGATAAGTGTCTGTTCATGACCTTTGCCCACTTTTTAATGAGGTCACTTGTTTTTTGTTTGTTATCTTGTTTAAGTTCCTAACAGATTCTGGATGTTAGACCTTTGTAAGATGCATGGTTTGTAAATATTTTCTCCCATTCTGAAGGTTGTCTGTTTATTTTGTTTATTGTTCCTGTTGCTGTGCAAAAGCTCTTTAGTTTAATTAGATCCCATTTGTCAATTTTTGTTTTTGTTGCACTTGCTTTTGGCATCTTCTTCATGAAATCTTTGCCAGATCCTATGTCCAGAATGGTATTTCCTAGGTTATCTTCCATGGTTTTTATAGTTTTAGGCCTTACATTTAAGTCTTTAATTCAAAGACGGAGAATATTTGAGTAACCCGGAAAAAAAGGAGACACTCGAAGTTGAAAGTTAGGGTAGGATTTACTTAGATACTAAGACACTAGGGTAGAAATATAAAGACTTGTTTTAGGGATTGAGAATAATTCAGGCTAGCTTAAGAATGGAGAACTTTGGGTCAAATTTTTACTGTCTTTGGCTGAGTGTGGTGGCTCATGCCTGTAATCCCAGAACTTTGAGAGGTCAAGTCAGGCAGATCGATTGAGTCTAGGAGCTTGAGACCAGCCTGGCCAACATAGCAAAACCCCATCTCTACTAAAAATACAAAAATTAGCCGGGCACGGTGGTTCATACCCATAATCTCAGCTACTTGGGAGGCTGAGGTGGGAGGATCATTTGAACCTGGGAGGCAGAGGTTGCAGTGAGCCGAGATCATGCCACCGCACTCCAACCTGGGCAACAGAGTGAGACCCATCTTAGGAAAAAATTGACTGTCTTTAATACCCCAATTTTTTTTTTTTTTTTTGAGACAGTGTCTTTGATATGGTTTGGCTCTCTGTCCCCACCCAAATCTCATCTTGTAGCTCCCATAATTCCCACATATGGGGACCCAGTGGGAGATGATCGAATCATGAGGGCAGGTCTTTCCTGTGCTGTGCTGTTCTCATGATAGTGAATGGGTCTCATGAGATCTGACGAGATATGATGGTTTTAAAAGCAGGAGTTTCTCCACACAGGCACTCTCTTTGCCTGCTGCCATGCACGTAAGATGTGACTTGCTCTTCCTTGCCTTCCACCATGATTGTGAGGCCTCCCCAGCCAGGTGGAACTGTGAGTGGATTAAACCTCTTTCTTTTGTTAATTGCCCAGTTTCAGGTATGTCTTTATCAGTGGCGTGAAAACGGACTAATACAGTCTTGCTCTGTCACCCAGGCTGGAGTGTAGTGGCATGATGACAGCTTACTGCAACCTCTGTCTCCCAGGCTCAAGCGATCTTCCCACATCAGCCTCGAGTAGCTGAGACTACAGTCCTGCACCACTGGGTTTCATCACGTTGCCCAGGCTGTTCTCAAACCTCTGGACTCAAATGATCCTCCCGCCTTGGCTCTCAAAGTGCTGGTGGCGTGAGCCACCGTGCCCGGCCGATACCCAAATATTTTGAATTCTACATCTTATCAGTAAAGACTTTTGAGCATACACCCTAGTCTGTGTTAATGTATGTATGTACATATGTATGTTCATATGTACATATATGGTATGCATATATGTATAACAAACTGATATACTATATACTTTATATAACATATCTTAAAAAGTGAAATAAAAATTATTTTAAATATCTTTATTTATGGTACAAAGTCCTTTTGGTCATCTCTGAAAAAAATAAATATTTTTAATGAGAGCAATATGATTTAATATACTTTTTGTTAATCTTTATATAACACTTGGTGACAATGTGATTCAAAAGTCTGGCGCATTTATTTTAATTCAATAGTTGATTTTAGTGGCTGACATAAGTACCAAAAGATATATGGGTGGGATTTTTGTTCACTTTTAAGTAAGGATATCATCTCAAAAGAATTTAAGTTCAGCAACGTTCTATACTTTATTCAGCATCAAATGCCTCTAAACATTATTATAGTATGTGTAGCTGTTTGACTTCGTTTTCTGAAGATAGAGACACATTTGCCATGAAGCTTAAGTTCAGGACCGCTTGCTAGCATGGGCGTCTCCCTTGGAATGTATCCATATGGCCGTATGTTTCTACAAAGGCTGCAAAGCGGAGATTAAGGTAAGATCGTTTGACTACAATTCCTTTCCACTCTGATTTCCTTCCTTACACTTCCCTTCATGTTAATACGATGTTAGTAAGATGGATATAAGTGGCTGAAAGCATTTTTGGGGTCTGAATAAGAGGAAGTAGAGTTCTGAATATATTTAGTTTGGGTTTAGTGGGATATATTTATGTGGCTTCTAGGCTGTCCACGTGTAGTTAGGTTATCATTAGCCATCCCAGTAGAGGATGCCTCCCAGGAATACTCCTGCCCACTGTCTGAGTCACCTGTGGTGATGACATAAAGGTGCAGAACCAAAGGTCATCTCATATATGAATGTGTTCTATGGCATGCAGAACCAAAAGTATGTGGAAGTGAATGAGAAAAAAGGTTTGAAATTATGGAACCAGAAGCTAGTCTGTTGAAAATGTTTTGAGTCATAAGATATGTGAAATTATAAGCAAAAGATTTGTTTTTCACTAGAAATTCTCTCCTCATACTCATATTTTAAGTAAATATGAATTACATATTTTAAGTCATCATATTCAAAGTAAACCATAAATTTTTAGTTTTACTTTTATTGTAATCACATAAAACAGAACTTATTATAATTCCTTTGTTCATAATTTATCACAAACCTGTAGCAATACTACAATCAATAAGTATGTTTATATGCGAAGTCACATGTTCTATGTTTCCCAACTTACCAGAACACATCTTAGGATGTCTCATGTATCTTGTCCTGGTGAAATCTGGTAATTCTAAATAACGTGGCATACAAAATTGCCACCAAATAGCAGAACAAATAAAAGAAACAAGCATTCTTATGACATAATTCTTGCACATATTTATTCATAAGTCAAAACATAACATGAGAATAATTTGATTATATAATTATAAAATAACAGCAATTTTTAAATACATTTGAATTTTCTCAGACTAGTATTTATTAGTTCAAAGAGGATTTAAAGTTAGTCTTGCATGATAAAATATGAAAATCATTGAAATATTACAGCTCATATATAAAGAAACATGATAGAGGTTCCCCAAAATTTCACAATTTAAGAAATCTGTATAACAGTACTAATAGCAAATTTTTTTCCATAAAAAAAACAAATTTTGATGGGCCATGCTAAAGAAATGATCTGTCTATCTTTAGAAAATATTACAAAATAATCATCACATGAAAAGGCAAAGATGCAGCCAGCAAAATACAGAAAAAAAAATATGATAGAGGCATGTCAGCAATTGATTTATAAGAATATTGCTACTTTTCTGGATCCTGTGTTTGTAGTATTTCCTGCTTTTTAAAATGAGTGATCTGTTGTGATTTCTTATTCTAAATAGATATTCATCTGATTTTGCATTTGCAAGTTTATATTTTTTTCTCTTAGAGTCCTCCAAAATCAGCACAGATTCAAGCTCCACAGAACCTGAATCTGCCCTTTTCATGTGTTTAGTTTATTAATATCTTGCTAATTTAATGCCTTGATACTATTAACTAAAATCTCAAGCACAATACATGCCTAAACTGAAATTTATTATTAAATATAAGATGAATTCCTATTTCAAATTGTTATTTCAATAATTTTTAATCTTTTGGCCAAAGCTTTGTCAGACCTGATTAGGTGCATTCTCTTTTTTAGAGCGAGTCTGGCTCTGTCGCCCAGGCTGGAGTGCAGTGGCGTGATCTCAGCTCACTGCAATCTCCACTTCCCCGGTTCAAACAATTCTCATGCCTCAGCCTCCTGAGTCCTGTGCCACCCTGCCCAGCTAATTTTTTTGTATTTTTAGTGGAGATGGGGTTTTGCCATGTTAACCAGGCTGGCCTCCAAGTCCTGGCCTCAAGTGATTTGCCCCCATCAGAATTACAGGCATGAGCCACTGGCCCGGTCATAGCTGCATTCTTTTTACTACATAATGTGGCTTACAAAGTTTTTACACCATGAATAAAAGTAACACCATGGCCTTTTTGTTGTTCTCTTATACTTGCAATTACTATTCTCTACAATCTGTGTTTTCTTTCCTGAAATCTTTTTAAGCCACTTGCCTATACATGAAATCAGATAATAAGTCCATAACCAGATACATATAAATAGAAAAATATCACAATTTGCTAGAAGGTAATCCAAAAACAAAATGCAGTACCACTGCTATCCTCTCAGCACTTGAACTCCAATCATTAATTCCAGATACCTCAGATACCATAAGCAATACATGATCATCTGACATACAGTCTGAAAGATAGTTCCTGTATCAATCTGTGTAGGAAACATTAGCAAAATTTAACTTTTCTTCCCTTTTAGTTAAACACATACGTAATTATTTACATAGTGTGGAAATAGGAATTAAAAGTTTGGCTACATTTTTGCCTAGGCCAATGGATTATCCTTCACATCTCCTGGATCCACCCCCCTCACTTTGGAGATTATTTCCCTAGTTAAAGGAAATAAGAAAAAAAGAAAACACTGAAGATCTTAGAGCAGGAGAGAGATATTAAAGCAATATTTTTGGTAAATAATTTGAGCAATGCTATTCAAGATGCATTGAACACTAGAGATTGAAAGTAAAAATAAGAAAAGAGTTAGGAAGTGAGCACAATAATTTTTAAAGAGGTGATGTGAACGAATATTAGTATTGAAATGACAATGAGAAACAAGGAACAAGAGCAACAGACCTGATAAAGACGAATGCACAGAATTTACAACACTTACCATTTAGGTTTTAGAAGTGTGGGCCTGGCTGGGCACGGTGGCTCATGCCCGTAATCCCAGCACTTTGGGAGATCGAGGGGGGTGGATCACGCAGTCAAGAGATCAAGACCATCCTGGCCAACGTGGTGAAACCCCATCTCTACTAAAAATACAAAAATTAGCCCGGCATGGTGGCGTGTACCTGTAGTCCCAGCTGTTCGGAAGGCTGAGGCAGGAGAATCACTTGAACCAGGAGGCAGAGGTTGCAGTGAGCCGAGATCACACCACTGCACTGCAGCCTGGCGACAGGGCAAGACTCTGTCTCAAAAAAAAAAAAAAACAAAAAACAAAAAAAAAAAAACTGTGGGCCTAGGGTGTTTGATTAACTGATACGTGTTCTGTGGTTACATCATATACCAAATTATCAGACTGTCAGTGTGTCCCCTGGGAAGGTAGGGTGCTAAAGTGCCACAACCACCCAAATAAACATGCTAGAGAAATTAAAGTAGTGCACATAAACATATGGGATTCAGCTGCCTAATTAAAATCCTAGTGAGCCAACAGCAGCTTCAACTGTTAAGAGTTCAGTGACTGCCAGAAGTAAGCATCAAATTAGATACTCAAAGTGGAATATCTTAAATCTGTCCCAATTGATGCTTTTAATAAAAAATTAGCGAATTTTTAAACACCAGTTAAAACCATCTCAGACAGAAATATCCAAACATCATAACAAATTTTAGATGTATAGAATGATTTGGCGCAAAAAAAAAAAAAAAAAAAGTTCTCAAACAGTGAACTAGATCATTCTTCTTGTTCACAGACCAGAGCAGTAAGACAGGACAGAATGAGGAAGAATACCATTTCACACTATTCCAAAAATGTCTGTATTATGAAGCCCTTTTTTTTTTACATTTACTTATTTTACTGTTGTTAATTTTTTTCAAATTAGTATATACTTCAGGTAAAATATTAAATAAAAGTCTTTTAATAAAAGCTCTCCTTCCCTACAAATACTCAGTTTCCCATTCTTGTCCCTATGATCATATTTAGCTAATTTAGCAGTTACATGGGTTTGAATTCATTTTTTTTCAAATTTTGGGGTGATTCCTTGATTGTCTCCCAACAATCAATGTTGCTTTGAGAAATCTAATGACAATGCTGAGTTTTTCTTCCCTGAAAGCAATCTACATTTTCTCTTTGGAAGCTTTCTTTTTCCCTAGCATATTACAATGTAATGGTTATATGCCTTTTTCATTCATTTTATAAGCATTCAAAGTGCCCTTTTGATCTAGAAATCTGCCATAGTTAGCTCTTACATTGTTTTATAAAGTCCTCCTCTCCACTTGCTTTATCTCTTCCTAGAACACCTTTTAGTTTTCTGCTTCTTTAAGTCTCATATCTTCTCTCCCATTTTCCATATCTTAAAACTTTTCATTATACCATCTAAAGATCTTCTGTTGCTTTTCACAGGCATTGTATTTTTGCTTTTCAAGAGATCTTTCTTGTTCTCTTTTATCTTTTCATTTTATCTTGTTCTCGTTTTACAGGCATAACATTCTTCTTACCTAAGAGATAAGAGTTTTGTTTTATCTTTTAAGATTCTCTGTGCTATCCCTGATTCCTCTGGATTTATGTATTTATTTCTGTCTCTTAAGCAAATTTTCTACCCTTCTTTACTGTTTCTTAGTCACCTGTTCATATTGACATGAGGCAGACACACACATAAAATGATTGAAAGTTCTGTGTACACGAACGGTGTTTTAATCAATAGATTTCACTTTGTGGTGGGTAGGCAAGGAGATGCCGAAGGGGGATGGTCTGGGAGAAACTCTGCAGCCAGCATGTGGAAGCCTGAGACAGTTCAATTTCTTCAGAGTAAAAAGCTCCTATCTGCCACCCGAGGGTAGGCACCTACTGTCAGTGTTACACAGTCTGTTTTAGGTCCTACACCTCACCTCTACTCTTCTTTTTTTTTTTAAATCTGGCATCTCTGAAGCTGAAGTCTCATAAAGTTCTGTGGGGTCAAATCAAATTTTTATAATTCTATTGTCTTCTTCTGAAAATGCTCAGTGGTAGAATTCTACCACATAGCTGTATCAGTCACCTCTATTTCAACTACTTTCTGATTCCAAGATTTTGTTGAGATCTTTCTGGCATCCAAGAACAGCTAAAAAGGTTCTTAAGATCACCCTCTCACTGAAGGCGACTAAAATTGTCAGATCAATTTTCTTTTTTCGAGATAGAGTCTTGCTCTTGTCATCCAGGCTGGAGTGCAGTGGTGTGATCTCAGCTCACTGCAACCTCTGTCTCCTGGGTTCAAGCGATTCTCCTGCCTCAGCCTCCTGAGTAACTGGTGTGTCCAGAAACGGTGGGTTCTTGGTCTCACCGACTTCAAGAATGAAGCTGTGGACCCTCGCGGTGAGTGTTATAGTTCTTAAAGATGGTGTGTCCTGAGTTTGTTCCTTCTGATGTTTGGACATGTTGTGAGTTTCTTCCTTCTGGTGGGTTCATGGTCTCACTGGCTTCAAGAGTGAAGCTGCAGACCTTCGCAGTGAGTGTTACAGCTCTTAAGGAAGCACTTCTGGAGTTGTTCATTCCTCCCAGTGGGTTCCTGGTCTCGCTGGCCTCAGGAATGAAGCTGGAGACCTTCGCGGTGAGTGTTACAGCTCATAAAGGCAGTGTGAACCCAAACAGTGAGCAGCACCAAGATTTATTGCAAAGAACAAAAGAACAAAGCTTCCACAAGGTAGAAGGTGACCCAAGTAGGTTTGCTGGGGGCAGCCTGCTTTTATTCCCTTATCTGGCCCCACCCACATCCTCCTGATTGGTCCATTTTACAGAGAGTTGATTGGTCCGTTTTACAGAGAGCTGATTGGTCCATTTTGACAGGGTGCTAATTGGTGCATTTACAATCCCTTAGCTACACACAGAGTGCTGATTGGTGCATTTACAATCCTCTAGCTAGACATAAAAGTTCTCCAAGTCCTCACTAGATTAGCTGGACACAGAGCACTGATTGGTGCGTTTACAAACCTTTAGCTAGACACAGAGTGCTGATTGATGCGTTTACAATCCCTGAGCTAGACACAGAGTGCTGATTGATGCATTTACAATCCTCTAGCTAGACATAAAAGTTCTCCAAGTCCCCACCAGATTAGCTAGATACAGAGTGCTGCTGGTGCATCCACAAACCCTGAGCTAGACACAGAGTGCTGATGGGTGCATATACAATCCTTCAGCTAGAAATAAAAGTTCTCCAACACCCCACCCACCCCACTGAGGAGCCCAGCTGGCTTCGCCCAGTGGATCCCGTGTCAGGGCCACCGGCGGAGCTGCCCGCCAGTCCCACACCTGGTGCCTGCACTCCTCAGTCCAGTGCTGTGCACCTGCCCTCCTCAGCCCTTGGGCAGTCGATGGGACCAGGCGCCACGGAGCAGGGGGCAGCACTCGTTGGGGAGTCTTGGGCAGCGTGGGAGCCCACGGGAGGGGGGAGGGGGGAGGGGAGTGGGGGAGGGGAGTGCATGGCGGGCTGCAGGTCCTGAGCCCTGCCCTGTGGGGAGGCAGCTGAGGCCCCACAAGAATTTGAGTGCGGCAGGCAAGCCAGCCCTGCTGGTGGACCCTGCACACCCTCCACAGCTGCCGGCCCAGGTGCTAAGCCCCTCACTGCCCCGGGCCGGCAGCACCGGCCTGCTGCTCCAAGTGCGGGACCCACCGAGCCTGTGCCCACCCGGAACTCATGCTGGCCCGTGAGGGCGGTGTGCTGCTCTGGTTCCCGCCCGCACCTCTCCCTGCACACCTCCCCACAAGCAGAGGGAGCTGGCTCCCGCCTTGGCCAGCCCAGAGAGGGGCTCCCACAGTGCAGTGGTGGGCTGAAGGGCTCCTCAAGTGCAACCAGAGTGGGCACAGAGGCTGAGGAGGTGCCAAGAGTGAGCGAGGGCTGCCAGCACGCTGTCAGCTCTCACTGGGATTACAGGCACCCACCACCACGCCTGGTTAATTTTTGTATTTTTAGTAGAGATGGGGTTTCACCATGTTGACCAGGCTGGTCTTGAACTTTTGACCTCAGGTGATCCTCCCACCTTGGCCTCCCAAAGTGCTGGGATTACAGGCATAAGCCACCGCATCCGGCCATTTTTCAATATTTTTTAAAGCATCAAAAAGGTCCCAAGATCTGAAGTGATTACCAGGCCAAAACTGAAGGAAAAGTAGAGACTGGAGGGAAAAGCCAGCACAGGAGCAGGATTTCCCGATGGCATCCGGCAGCCCAGGAGAATAAAATCAAAGCCCAAGGCCCACACACCGTGGAGATTCTACTAGGAAAAGCTCTTCTCAGTAAGCTGGAGTTCCAAAGGACTGTAACTTCAGAAAACAGTGAAGCATTATCACCCGGGTGGAACAAGAAACCTGGAACCATGATCATGGTTAAGCCATGATCCTAGACTGGTACTTGCTGCTGCGTGACAGAAGCAATACAAAACTTCTCTGGAGGTGGCACCTTAATTTTACACCTCAATTTATATTTGTATAAATAAACTTTTAATACAAACAATCCACAATAAAAGGACACAAGGAAAAAAAAAGCTCCATGAGAGGGAAACAGTAGAAACCACAAGCATAAGAACCGAGTTCAAAACCTTCCAATATTATCAGACACAGAGACAAAAAAATTCACTATGTTTAAAAAGATAAAAGACAAGTTTGCAAGTATCTTCAGGAAAGAGGAAAATACACAAAGTGACATAACAAAAATTTGAAAGAAACAACTTCTAAAAATAAAACAAAATGGAAAACTCAACAAACCAGTTTAATAGCAGATTAGACATGACTGAAGAGAGTTCATCAGAAGTAATGATGGAGAAATGCACAATATAAAGACAGACTAAACATACTACAGCGTTTGAGAGACATGGAGAATCAAGTGAGCTTGTCTCACTTTATTGATTTAATTGAAGTTCCGTAAGGAGAAAAAAGAGAGAGATGTAGAAGCAATATCGAAGTAACAGCTTCCCAGTACTAATGAAAGATTTCAAGCCAGATTCAAGCCAAACGAATCCCAAATATGATAAATTTTTAAAAATTCAAACCGATACACATCATGATGAAACTGTGCAGCCTGGGTAACATAGCAAGATCCTATTTCTTAAAAAAAAAATTAAACTTAGCCAGGTGAGCATGGTGGCACACACCTGTAGTCCCAGCAACTTGGGAGGCTGAGGTGGGAGCATCACTTGAGCCTAGGAGTTTGAGGCTGCCGTGAGCCATGATTGTGCCACTGCACTCCAGCCTGAACAATAGAGAAAAACCCCAACACTAAAAAAAAAGGAAAAAGAAACTGTAAAACCCCCAACTACAACAATAAAAAAGCATAAGTTCACTCATAGATAAAAAGAAGATTAACTACAAATGAGTAATAGGCTGACAGTTAACTTCTCAACAGAAAACACTGGAAGCCAGAAAATAGTGGGATATATTTCTTAATAGACTATGTTTTAGGGCAACTTTATTTTCACAGCAAAGTTGAAAGTACAGGGGGCTCCCATATACTCCCTGCACCAACACATGATAGTAGCCTTTCCACTATCAGCAACCCATACCAGAGTGGTACATTTTTTACACTTGATGAACCTACATTGACACATCATTATCGCCCAGATTCCATAGTTTACGTTAGAGTTCACTTTTGGTGTTGTGCTTGCTATGGGTTTAGACAAATGCATAATGACATGTATCCACTATTAGAGTAGCAGATAGAATGGTTTTACAGTCCTAAGAGTCCTCTGTGCCCCACTCTCATTTTGTACAAATCATTCCACCTCCCTGAAAGTCACTGTCTGCTCTCCCAACCATATCTGGTCTATTTCCCTGTAACAAATAAAATCTAAATTACACTATAAAGCTTTCCCATATCTCCCTCCTCTGAAGTCCTGTGCAGTTACAGAGTGTGAATATAAAGTAACAAGGACTTCTTTAAATGAAGAAGAAATCAGAATTTATTAAATAATATCCTTAATATGCTAAAATATTTAACAACTAGAATTCTACATCAAGTAATCTGTCAAAGATAAAGGCAAATAAAGATATTTCCAGAAAAGCAAAAATAGGAGCCTTGTACTACAAATAGATCTTCAAGTAAAGGAAATTCTAAAGGGTATATTTGAGGCAAAGGGAAAGTACTCCCAGATAGAATGCTAAAGAAGACAGAAAAAAATAAAGAGCAAAATAAAGTGATAAGTACATAAATCTAAATAAACATTATCTGCATAATATAACAATAGTAATACCCTGTGGTTAATCAATTCATGCCAAAAATATCATGTAAAATGAAAGTGAAGTATATGAGGTCAAGGTATCCCCAGGACCTTGTATTATCGAAGAAAAGGATAAAGGTGTTGATTTATTTTAAGCTTTGATAAATTAAATACTTATGTTGGAATTTTCAGGGAAACCACTAAAAAATAGAAATACAGTATATGATATCCAAATGCAGTTAAGGTAAAAAAGCAATAAGAAAAAGATAACTAGAAAATGTATTTAAAAGGCCGGGCATGGTGGCTCATGTCTGTAATCCCAGCACTGTGGGAGGCCTAGATGGGCGGATCACCTAAGGTCGGGAGTTCGAGACCAGCCTGACCAACACAGAGAAACTCCATCTCCACTAAAAATACAAAATTAGCCAGGCGTGGTGGCACATGCCTGTAATCCCAGCTACTTGGGAGGCTGAGGCAGGGGAATCACTCGAACCTGGGAGGTGGAGGTTGCGGTGAGCCAAGATAGCACCACCACACTCCAGCCTGGGCAACAAGAGTGAAACTCCGTCTCAAAAAAAAAAAAAAGAAAAAGAAAATGTATTTTAAAACTAAGAAATAAACTTATGAATTTTGCATAGGAAAAAGAAGAAAACACAATGGAAATTATAAAATATCTTGAACTACAATATAATTGACTATATATGTGTAGAGAGAGGGAAAGAACCCTTTCCATCTTGGAAGGGTCAGCAGTTCACCCTTAGAAGGATAAATCATTATGCAAGATTGATAATGTGGAAAATCTCCCAAAAGATAATGGCTTTTATTTCCTTCTCTTTGACATTGTGACTATAAAGAGTTTTTATTCTTTACTTTCATTTTAGAGAAGTCTCTAGAGGAAAGAGAGATGAACATGTTTCAATCAGCCACATGTTTCACTAGGTCATTTTAAACCTCTATAAAAAATAGCACAATCTGATGCATTGTTTCTTTTTTTCTTTCTTTCAGAATTTTAAAATTTACCGTTAAAACAAACAAACAATCTCTACCTATATTTTTTATTTCAAGCACAGGACAGAATCATTCACAAGCCATCTATATTTCCGAGAATTTTTCCTGTCTTCAGAGACCTTCTAAGATAAACTTCCACCTCTTTTCATTACAGGACTATGTTTATATTTAAAACATTTTTGGTGGGATGTGGTGGCTCACACCTATCATTCCAGCACTTTAGGAGGCCAAGGCAAGAGGATTGCTTGAGCCTGGATTTCGAGATCAGCCTGTACAACATAGCAAAACTCTTTCCCTAAATTAAAGATAAAAAATAAATTAGCCACTCACAGTGGTGCACACCTGTAAGCCCAGCTGCTTGGGAGGCTGAGGTGAAAGGATCACTTGGGCCCAAGAGGTTGGGGCTTTAGTGAGCCATGGTCATGCCACTGTACTCAAGCCTGGACAATAGAGTGAGACCCTGTCTCAAAAATAAATAAATAAATAAACAATTTTTACAAGCACTTTTTTTTTTTTTTTGAGATGGAGTTTCGCTCTTGTTGCCCAGGCTGGAGTGCAATGACTCAGTCTTGGCTCACAGCAACCTCCGCCTCCTGGGTTCATGCCATTCTTCTGCCTCAGCCTCTGAGTAGCTGGGATTACAGGCATGCGCCACCATGCCCAACTAATTTTGTATTCTTTGTAGAGACGGGGTTTCTCCATGTTGGTCAGGCTGGTCTCAAACTCCCAACCTCAGGTGATCCACCCACCTCAGCCTCCCAAAGTGCTGGGATTACAGGCGTGAGTCACCACGTCTGGCCAACAGGCATTGTTAATACACACTCAAACACCTTCCTCACATTAACCCAGGTAATTAACCAGCTTCCTGACAATGAAAACCAGCTATTGTCTACCTTCTGATCTCTATTTTTTCTCCTTAATCTAATTGAAGTAAAGCAATATTTAGTGTGGCTTAGAAAGAAGATGCACAGAAAATGATTACAGAATTTCAAAATTTAAGCATTGTGTGGCTGTAGGTGTGCGGAAGCTATGTGTTGACTCGTTTTGTGTTAAAGGTAGAAAATTCTAAGCTAGGTATATTACTTGAAACAGAAAATTAGTTTAACAATAATAATAAAAGCAAACAAAAACAATCTCCAACTGGACTTATTCTCAAACGTGTTGACAAACTACATAAGCTACGAAGTACATTTTGCTTTCCTAAATATATATGAGTTAATCAAGATACCAAATAATGGGATTGTTTGGTTTATTAATAGAATGTATGTTAAATAGGCCAGGCGCAGTGGCCCACGCCTGTAATCCCAGCACTTTGGGAGGCCGAGGCAGTGGATCATGTGAGGTAAGGAATTCGAGACCAGCCTGACCAATGTGGTGAAACCCCATCTCTACTAAAAATACAAAAATTAGCCAGGCGTAGCGGTGTGTGCCTGTAGTCCCAGCTACTCAGGAGGCTGAGGCAGGAGAATCGCTTGAACCTGGGAGGCGGATGTTGCAGTGAGCCGAGATCATGCCACTGCACTCCAGCCTGGGCAACAAGAGCGAAACTCTGTCTCCAAAAACAAAAAATAAAATAAAACTAAAAAGAATGTATGTTAAATACTTTTTAAATGGAAAGTTATCTACAATTAGAAAATAATATTTTATTCATATATTTAAAATATTTTAGAGAGAGTTCTATTTCCAAGAAACAGACAACCTGCTGAATAATAATTTAAAGTTTGTTCATCTTAAATAACAGCACTCTATTCTCAGTAAATATGCAGTTTACTGAATTCTCATTTTTTAAAAAAAATCTGTATTAGTAAAGCAATTTGCAAAAATAACAAAATTTAACTGTTAAAAGAGAAAGCACATTGCCCTCTAAACGTAACCATTTTGGAAAAACACAGTAGAAGAGTAAAACCAGACTAACTGTTTATTATGAAGACACACATTAGGTCAAATTCTACAACAACAAATTTCAAGTCATCAAATTGATTCCCAGTATGTCTAACTGTTCTCACCTCTACCTCTATTCTACTGACTTAGCTCAGCTGGGTTTTTTGTTTTGTTTTGTTTTGTTTGCTTTTTGTTGTTGTTGTTGTTGTTTTGAGAGGGAGTCTTGCTCTGTCGCCCAGGCTGGAGTGCAGTGGCGCCATCTCGGCTCACTGCAAGCTCCGCCTCCCGGGTTCATGCCATTCTCCTGCCTCAGCCTCCTGAGTAGCTGGGACTACAGGCACCCGCCACCACGCCCGGCTAATTTTTTGTGTGTTGAGTAGAGACGGGGTTTCACCGTGTTAGCCAGGATGGTCTCAATCTCCAGACGTCGTGATCCGCCCGCCTCGGCCTCCCAAAGTGCTGGGATTACAGGCGTGAGCCACCGCGCCCGGCCTGTTTGCTTTTTTAAATTAAAAGTACATTGGATTTAGTCTGCTAATAAGATATACCTACTAATTACTTTGTTTATAGAAAGATATCTCCCATAAAGGAACAGGAAAAATGGCTTCTAAAAGCTAATAGAACATGTATTTTTAATATGTATTGAAATGTTTAACAGATTTAATTTTTCAGGAGTGTTCCATGTCTCTTTGGATACCAATCCAGTAATTTCCCCTTTGTACACAATGTGCCACATTAAAATGTGCCACTAGACCACTAACCTGGTGAATCGCACTCCATAAGTTAGGGGACATTGTTATTACATTGTAGGCATCTTTAGAAACCAGTGGTTCTCTATTAAAGTGCATGACCACCGCAATTAAGGATGGAAAGGGAACAGAGTCCAGTTGAAAGTGCACAGGGAAGCTGGGCAGAATGTAATTTAATTATCAGAGTTGGAATTTGTCCAGCGCTCTACTTGCCATAAGGAAAGTCTCCTGGGATCTTCAATGACCACTAGTGGTCAGGATTCCAGCTTTACAGCCATCCAATTAAATTACCAAGCACATCTTCTGCTTTACCATAAGTGACAGGGCTGGGGAATCCACTCTGCTAATGAAGTATCTGGGGCCTTGTGTCGGTCGGTTTCCCAGAGGATTTTTCAGGGTATGTGGATATGTGTACAAGGCCACGTAAAGATGAACCTAATAAGAAGTACTTCCATTATGGATAATAAGCAAGAGAGACTTTAACCATCTCTTCTCCACCTGATTAGTGTTGGACAATCTCTGCGGCATAAATTAGAATACAATTGAAAAACGAGGAACTCTGGGCAGTCTCCAGGAGCCTCCTCCACTCAGTTTCTTCATTATGGTCAAGCTCAAAACGTACACATTGCTTTGCATAGTCCCTCATGCCCTCTGGAGGAATTCACCCTCGCCCTTTACAGCAGATCTTACTTCAGGACCTCAATCTACTCTTCAAGATGAAACTGCAGGGTAAAGGTCCTCATTTTCCCATATTTTTAGATTAAAATATGACTCCGCCTTCTTCAATATCCCCCCTCTTTGAAGGAAGGACAATGATACCCGTCATCTCAACAAAACCTCAAGAATGATCACTAAATATTTTTTTCCAAAGTGAAAAATAGGAAAGCCCCTTCAAATTACCTAACTCAGTGGTTCCTAGACATTATTCCATTAACTAGGAACACTAGAATCACTTTTAAAGTTTATTAAACATAGAGATTCCCAGGTCCCACTCCAGATTTACTGAATCAGAATGACCAAGTATTGGAGCGGGGTATTTGAATTCTCTACAAGCCCACAAGGTCAGTCTGCTTGTTTGGGAACCAAGACTGACTTCCTTTGGAGGCAAAATAACAAAGGCCCACTGTGTGATTCCGAAAAGAAAACTTTATCTATATATCACACATAATGCACACAATATCTTTCTCCCTTTTCTGTGTTTATTTTATTTCTTTTATGCATAGCTTCTATTTTAGATCCCATCATCTCAGTCATCAAGTTTAATTTATTTCTTCCCAGGAAGCATTGTGTAAAATTACTCCGGGATTTTATTAAAATTGATGCTAATTAACCTGACTATATTTATTTTCACACTCAGATAATATGAGTAATCCATGAGAGACATTGAACTTTAGACACAAGGGAAGTTAAAACGCCTATGACGCAAATAGAGGCATTAGAAAAAAACTATTGGACAATTTAAAACTAACCGAATGCTACTCTTTCCTGTTACTGTGGTTGATGTTCCAACATAATTGTTTGTTTTTAATTAGTGGAAAGGAGATGTTTGAAGACATTGCAGAAATCTGGTACCATAGCAGCCAGAGTGGAAGGAAGATAGCCAAAACTTGCCTATGCAATTGAAATCTTATTCATCTGTAAATTCAGATGGTTGTAGCACAGGATGTCTCTCAACTCCTTACTTGGTCAAAACTGCCAGCAGTCTGTGAATATTAAGAAATTTAAGGCTGAGCACAGTGGTTCACGTCTGTAATCTCAGCACTTTGGGAGGCCGAGGCAGGTGGATCACTTGAGGGCAGGAGTTCAAGACCAGCCTGGCCAACATGGTGAAACCCTGTTTCTACTAAAAATACAAAAATTAGCTGAGTGTGGTGGTGCGTGCCTGTGATCCCAGCTACTCAGGAGGCTGAGGCAGGAGAATCCCTTGAGCCTGGGAGGCAGAGGTTGCAGTGAGCCAAAAAAAGCACCACTGCACTCCAGCCTGGGTGACAGAGTGAGATTCTGTCTCAAATAAATAAAAAGAAATTTAGCGGCCAGGCATAGTGGCTCAAGCCTGTAATCCCAGCACTTTGGGAGGCCAAGGCGGGTGGATCACCTGAGGTCAGGAGTTCAAGACCAGCCTGGCCAACATGGTGAAACCCCCATCTCTACTAAAAATACAAAAAAAAAAAAAAAAATAGCTGAGCCTGGTAGCAGGCACCTCTAATCCAGCTACTCAGGAGGCTGAGGCAGGAGAATCACTTGAACCCGGGAGGCAGAGGTTGCAGTGAGCCAAGATCACGTCATTGCACTCCAGCCTGGGTGACAAGAGCAAGACTCTGTCTCTAAATAAATAAATAGAAAGTTAGCAAGAACAAGAACATGCAACTTAGTAGTCACCTGCTACCCTTACATCTGGCTTTTATGTGGCTTTTGAAAAGAAAAGCAGGAAATATTTGTAGGCCAAATAGGGTGACAAGTTTTCTAGGTTTATTCAGTACTGAGAGATTTCCCCAGGACACAGGATATTTTCAGCACGAAAACCTAGACAGTCCCAGGCAAACCACCATGGTTGATTATCATAAAGCCAAACATTGAGTTCATGAGATTAAATAATTTTTATCCTGTAAATATAATTAACCTTTAAGAATACTGAGAGGTAAAGCTGGAATTCCCCAGATTTTGAACAAGTGACTGGAACCTGACAAGCTACTTCTAATATTCTGAAGTATCCCAACCATGATTAGAGTATAAAATAGCATCTGAGAGTAAAAGGACCTGATTTTTTTAGATCAAGTATGATCTGATTAAAGGGCAACAGAGCACTTGAGAAGGAAATGTAGGTAAACATCTTTATTAAAGAGGGACCTGGGGATTGTATTGTACACAGAATTAAATTATACACAGTACTTCAAACTGAAGAGCCCATTAGAAAGCAAATCGTTTAAAAAGAATCTAGAGCCTCCCAAACAGATATTATACAATGACCTACAAACAAAACATCAGTTGACTTCTCTCAGTAAACATGGATAGGCTTAGCAATCATACCTAATTACCTAAACACCCCAGCTCATATTTCTGACCCTTAGATATGCCTGCCCTGTGAACTTAGGCAAGAACAAGGATCCATCCATGGAACTTCTAAAGGTTAATTCATACAATTAAGGAATAATTTCATTTCACCTTAAAGTTAACATAAAAGATACCGTGAGATTTGGCCAGGTACGGTGGCTCACATCTGTAATCCCAGCACTTTGGGAGACATGGTGGGTGGAATACCTGAGGTCAGGAGTTCGAGACCAGCCTGAGCAACATGGTGAAACCCCATCTCTACAAAAACTACAAAAATTAGCTGGGCATGGTAACATGTGCCTGTAGTCCCAGCTACTCAGGAGGCTGAGGTGGGAGGATCTCTTGAGCCTGGGTTGTCGAGGCTGCAGTGAGCCATGATCGTACCACTGCCCTCCAGCATGGGCAACAGAGTGAGACCCAGTCTCAGAAAATAAATAAATAATAAAAATTAAAATGTACACTAGGCCACAGAGGATGCTGGGAAGATGATTGAATAGAAAGCACCAGGAATCTGTTTCCCCACCCAGACAATAATTACAATCCAGCAATCTGCCTAATGTAATGATTTTGGAACTCTGCAGTCTATTGAAGATTTGCAACTTCCAGGGGAAAACCTGGATGGTAAGTTGCAATTAATTCTCATCAATTTCAGCTCTTAGCTCAGCAATAGCTACCCATCCTCCTTCCACCCCCATCCCACTGGCAGGCAGTTGTGCATGTGTTCCTGGAGCAACTTTGCACACAGCTTTGTGAGCAAGGGTAGATTTTTAAAAGGACCCTATTTCCCCTTTGGTAAAAAGGTAGAAAAATTGCCGGGCATGGTGGCTCATGCCTGTAATCTCAGCACTTTGGGAGGCCGAGGAGGGCAGATCACTTGAGGTCAGGGGTTCAAGACCAGCCTGGCCAACATAGTGAAAACCCATCTCTATTAACAATACAAAACGTAGCCTGGTGTGGCAGCACACACCTGTAATCCCAGCTGCTTGGGAGGCTGAGGCATAAGAATCGCTTGAATCCAAGAGGCATAGGTTGCAGTGAGCTGAGATGGTGCCACTGCATTCTAGCCTGGGTAACAGAGCAAGACTCCTCTCAAAAAAAAAAAGGTAGAAAAATAAAAATAAAAATAAAGGACTCTGTCCTCCAAATATCAGGGAACTGTGCTCCAATCTCTGATTGCTGCCTCTGATCACAGAGATGCAACAGGGAGGCAGTGGCCATTATTGTTGTACCTCCCTCCATTGTTGCAAGCCTCTCTCCCTTTGGTTGAAGCGACTTCCAGGGGACTTAAAGGATTGGTGTGTTTTCCCCCATTCGTTTTTCTCTTTTTCCTCTTTGGGGAGCCAGACTTTAAAGACTAGGACACTCAAAAGCAACTACATATATGGGGGAAATTAGAAAATCACCATGAATGCTCAGGAAAAGATGTAGGCTCTGAAAAGAGCTTCAGTTCATACCTAAGGCAGATTCTCAGCACAGAGACGGCTTACAGCAATCAAAAAACAAAAACAGCAAACGCTGAGGAAGAGGAGAATCTGATTTTCAAAGACATCACATTATTAGAGTCAAATATCCAGATTTCAACGAAAAATCACAAGATATGTAAAGGAATAGGAAAATATAGCCCATTTAAAGGAAAATATATATAAACCAACAGAAAATGTCCCTGAGAAAGACCTAATGGCAGATCAACTAGATAAAGGCTTAACATATCTGTCTTAAAGATGCTTAAAGAACTAAAGGAAGACATGGAGAAATTCAAGAAAACAATATCTGAACACACTGAAATATCAATAAAGAGATAGAAAACCTGAAAGGAAACCAAAAGGAAATTCTGAAGTTGAAAAGCAAAATAACTGAACTTAAAAATTTCAGACTTTCCAGGATTCCAGAATGAGAAGAGAGAGAGAGAAAGGGGTAGGAAGAACAGTTGAAGAAACAATGGCTAAAAATTCCCCAAATTTGATGGAAATATATGAATATAAACATCCAAGAAGCTCAACAAACTCCAAGTAGGTTAAACTCCGAGACCCATCCTGAGACACATTATAATTAAACTGTTAAAAGACAAAGGCAAAGAGAAACTTGAAAGCAATGAGAGAGCAGCAACTCATCACATGCAAGAAATCTTCAATACAATTATCAGCATATTTCTCATCAGAAACTTTGGAGGCCAGAAGAAGTGGGCTAATATATTTTATTTAAAGTGCTAAAAGAAACAAATGGTCAACAAGAATCCTATATGCAGCAAAACTGTCTTTCAAAAGTGAGGGAGAAACTAAGGCATTCTCAGATAAACAAAAATTGAGGCTCTAGAATTGCCTGGCAAGAATGGTCAAGGGAGTCCTCTAGGTTGAAATGAAAGAACATTAGACAGTAGTTGGAAGCCGCATGCCCAAATAAGATTATAATAAAAATAAACACATGGGAAATGATAAAAGCTATTACTACAATAATTTTGGTTACAATACATTTCGTTTTCTACATAATTTAGGAGATTAATTCATTTTTAAAAGAAATTATTAGTTTGTGTTTTGGGACAGACACGGTATAAAGTTGTAATTTTGTGATATCAACTAAAAAGAGTGGAGAGTGAGCTACAGAGGAGGAGTTTTGGGTGTTATAGAAGTTAATATGGTATAAATTTAAATTAGAGTGTTATAACTTCAAGATGTTAAATGTAACACCCATGATAACCACAAAAAAAATAGCTATATAGTATATGCAAAAGGAAATGAGAAGGAGCTTAGACAACAGAGTGAGACCCTGTCTCCACAAAAATTAAAAATTAGATATGGTGGTGTTTGCCTGTAGTCCCAGCTACTCAGGAGGCTGAGGCAGGAGGATTGCTTAAGCACAGGAGTTTGAGGCTGCAATGAGCTGTGATCATACCACTGTACTCCAGTCTGAGCATTAAGGTGAAACCCGGTTTATAAAAAAATAAAAATAAAAAAACAAGAAAGAAATGAGAAGGGATTAAAATATTTTAACTGTAAAAATCAACTAAACAGCCGTGTGCAGTTTCTCTTGCCTATAATCCCAGCACTTTGAGAGGCCGAGGCAGCAGATCATTTGAGGTCAGGAGTTTGAGACCAGCCTGGCCAACATGGTGAAACCCCGTCTCTACTAAAAAATGCAAAAAATTAGCCAGGCATGGTGGCATGCACCTCTAGTCCCAACTACTTGGGAGGCTGAGGCAGGAGAATCACTTGAACCTGGGAGGCAGAGGTTGCAATGAGCCGAGATGGCACCACTGCACTCCAGCCTGGGTGACAGAGCTAGACGCCATCTCAAAAAAAAAACAAAAACAAAAAATCAACTAAACACAAAAGAAGACAGTAATACCGGAAATGAAGGACAAAAAAGATATAAGACATATAGAAAACAAGCAGCAAAATGTCGTAAGTCCCTTCCTATTAATAATTCCTTAAAATATAAATGGATTAAATTATCCAAAGACAGAGATTGGCAGAATGAATAAAAACATATGATCTAACTATATGCTATCTATATGCTATCTAAAAGATAGATAACATATCTCACTTTAGATCCAAGGACACTAACAGATTGAAAGTTAAAGGATGAAAAAAATATTCCATGTAAGCAATAACCAATAGAGCATGGTGGCAATAATAATACAGACAAATAGACTTTAAATCAGAGGATTTCATGAGTATAGAGTTTCAGTTTTGCAAGATGAAAAGAGTTCTGTAGGTGAATGGTGGTAATTATTACACAACAGTATGAATATAATTAATATAATTGAACTCTTAAAAACTATTAAGATGTGAAGAATGTCATTTGTTTGAATGTCAATGTAGTTTGATAGGTACAGCATTGAATCTGTACATTGCTTTGGGTAGTATGATCATTTTTATGATTTTAAGATTCTTATTAATGAGCATGGAATTTTTTTTTTTTTGAGACAGAGTCTTGCACTGTTGCCCAGGCTGGAGTGCAGTGGCCCAATCTCAGCTCTCTGCAAGCTCCGCCTCTTGGGTTCACGCCATTCTCCTGCCTCAGTCTCCCAAGTAGCTGGGACTACAGGAGCCCGCCACCATGCCTGGCTAATTTTTTGTACTTTTAGTAGAGATGGGGTTTCACCGTGTTAGCCAGGATGCTCTCGATCTCCTGACCTCGTGATCCACCCGCCTCGGCCTCCCAAAGTGCTGGGATTACAGGCATGAGCCACTGCGCCCGGCCAAGCATGGAATGTTTTTCCATTTGATTGTGTCTTCTCTGATTTCTTTGAGCAGTGTTTTGTAATTCTCATTGCAGAAATCTTTCACCTCCCTGGTTAGTTATATTCCTAGGTATTTTATTCTTTTTGTGGCAATTGTGAATGAAACTGCCTTCCTCATTTGGCTCTCAGCTTAGCTGCTGGAGTATAGGAATGCTGGTGATTTTTGTACATTGATTTTGTATCCTAAAACTTTGCTGAAGTTGTTTATCAGCTGAAGGAGCTTTTGGGGTGAGACTGTGGGGTTTTCTAGATACAGTATAATGCCATCTGCAAACGGACAGTTTGACTTCCTCTCTTTCTATTTGGATATCTTTTCTTTCTTTCTCTTTTCTGACTGCTCTGGCCAGAACTTACAATACTATGTTGAATAGAAATGGTGGGAAAGGGCATCCTTGTTTTGTGCCAGTTTTCGAGGGGGATGCTTCCAGCTTTTGCCCATCCAGTATGATGTTGACTGTGGTTTGTCATATATGGCTCTTATTATTTTTAGGTAGGTTCCTTTAATACCTAGTTTATTGAGAATGAAGGAATGTTGAATTTTATTGAAAGCCTTTTCTGCATCTATTGAGATAATCATGTGGTTTTTTTTTTCTTAATTCTGTTTATGTGATGAATCACATTTATTGATTTGTGTATGTTGACCCAATCTTGCATCCTGGGTATGAAGTCTATTTGATCATGATGGATTAGCTTTTTGATGTGCTGCTGGATTCGATTTGCAAGTATTTCACTGAGGATTTTGCATCTATATTCATCAAGGACATTGGTCTGAAGTTTTCTTTTTTTGTTGCATCTGTGACAGATTTTGGTGTCAGGATAATGCTGGCCTCATAGAATGAGTTGGGGAGGAGTCCTTCCTCCTCAATTTTTTGGAATAGTTTCAGTAGGAATGATACCAGCCCCTTTGTATACCTGGTAGAATTCAGCTGTGAATCTCTCTGGTCCTGGGTTACTTTTGGTTGGTAGCCTACTTATTACTGATTCAATTTTGGAGCTCATTATTGGTCTCTTCAGGGAATCAGTTTCTTCCTGGTTCAGTCTTGGGAGGATATATGTAGCCAGGAATTTATCCATCTCTTCTAGGTTTTCTAGTTTGTGTGCATAGAGGTGTTTACAGTAGCTTCTGATGGTTACTTTTATTTCTGTGGGTCAGTGGTAAAATGCCCTTTGTCATGACCTTTGTCATTTCTAATTGTGTTTATTTGGATCGTCTCTCTTTTCTTCTTTATTTATCTAGCTAATAGCCTATCAATCTTATTAATTTTTTTACAAAACCAACTCCTGGATTCATTGATCTTTTGAATGGTTTTTTGTGTCTCAATTTCCTTCAGTTCAGCTCTGATTTGGGTTATTTCTTGTCTTCTGCTATCATTGGGGTTGCTTTGCTCTTACTTCTCTAATTCTTTCAGTTGTGATGTTAGGTTGTTAATTTGAGATGTTTCTAACTTTGAGATATGGATATTTAGTGCTATGGATTTCTGTCTTAACACTACCTTAGCCATGTTCCAGAGATTCTGGTATCTTTGTTCTCATTAGCTTCAAAGAACTTCTTTATTTCTGCCTCAATTTTGTTATTTACCCAAAAGTCATTCAGCATGTTGTTTAATTTCCATGAAATTCCTTGGTTTTCAGCATGTTTTTAGTCTCGACTGCTATTTTTATCACACTGTGGTCCAAAAGTGTGTTTGATGTGATTTCAGTTCTTTTGCATTTGCTGAGGATTGTTTTATGTCCAATTATGTGTTTGATTTTAGAGTATGTGGCAATGAGAAGAATGTATATTCTGTTGTTTAGGGGTGGAGAGTTCTGTAGAGATCTATCAGATCCATTTGGTCCAATGTTGAGTTCAGATCCTGAATATTTTTGTTAATGTTCTGCCTCAATGATCTATCTAATACTGTCAGTAGAGTATTGAAGTCTCCCACTATTATTGTGTGGGAGTCTAAATCTCTTTGTAGGTCTCTAAGAACTTGCTTTATAAATCTGAGTGCTCCTCTGTTGGGTGCATATGTGTTTAGGATAGTAAGGTTTTCTTGTTGAATTGAACCCTTTACCATTATGTAATGCCCTTATTTGTCTTTTTTGATCTTTGTTTAAAGTCTGTTTTGTCTGAAATTAGGATTGCAACCCCTGCTTTTTTCTGATTTCGATTTGCTTGGTAGATTTTCCTCCATCCCTTTATTTTGAACCTATAGGTGTCATTACATGTGGAATGGGCCTCTTGAAGACAACCCACCATTGGGCCTTGCTTTTTATCTAGCTTGCCACTATGCACAATTTAAGTGGGACATTTAATGCATTCATATTCAAGGTTAGTATTGGTGTGTGTGATTTGATTCCATCATTGTATTGTTAGCTGGTTATTATGCCAGTTTCTTTTTGTGGAAAAAACTATTTTAAAAGTCACATGAAACCAAAAAAGAATCTGAATAGCCAAGGCAATCCTAAGCAAAAAGAACAAAGCTGGAGGCATCATGCTACCTGACTTCAAACTACACTACGAGTCTACAGTAACCAAAACAGCATGGTACTGACACAAAAACAGACACGTAGACTGGTGGAACAGAATAGACAGCCTAGAAATAAGACCACACACCTATGATCATTTGATCTTCAGCAAATCTGACAAAAGCAAGCAATGGGGAAAGGACTACCTATTTAATAAATGGTGCTGGGATAACTGGCTAGCCATATGCAGAAGATTGAAACTGGACCCTTTCCTTATACCATACACAAAAATCAACTCAGGGTGAATTAAAAACTTAAATGTAAAACACAAAACTATAAAACCCTGGAAGACAACCTAGGTAATACCATTCTGGACATAGGAACAGGCAAATACTTCATGACAAAGATGCCGAAAGCCATCACAACAAAAGCAGAAATTGACAAATGGGATCTAATTAAACTTATGAGCTTCTGCACAGCAAAAGAAACTATAAACTATCAACAGAGTAAACAAACAACCTACAGAGTGGGAGAAAATATTTGCAAACTATGCATCTGACAAAGGTCTAATATCCAGCATCTACAAGAAACAAACAAATTTACAAGGAAAAATTCAATCCCATGAAAAAGTGGGCAAAGGACATGAACAGAGACCTCAAAATAATACATGCATGTCGCCAACAATCCTATGAAAAAAAGCTCTATGTCACTGATTGTTAGAAAAATGCTAACCAAAACCACAGTGAGATACCACCTTACACCAATCAGAATGGTTATTATTAAAAAGTCAAAAAAATAACAGATGCTGATGAGATTGCTGAGAAAAGGGAACACTTTTACACTGTTAGTGGGAGTGTAAATTAGTTCAACCATTGTGGAAAGCAGTGTGGTGATTCCTTAAAAAGCTAAAAACAGAATTACCATTCAACCCAGCAATCTCATCACTGGGTATATACCCAGAGGAATATAAATTATTCTACCATAAAGACACACACATGCAAATGTTTATTGCAGCACTATTCACAATAGCAAAGACATGGAATCAACCTAAAGGCACATCAGTGACAGATGGATAAAGAAAATGTGGTATATATACACCATGGAATACTATGCACCAACAGAAAAGAATGAGATCATGTCTTTTGTGGGAACGTGGATGGATCTGGAGGCCATTATCATTGGCAAACTAACATGGGAACGAAAAAACTAAATACCACATGTCATCACTTACAAGTCGGCGCTAAATGAGGAGCACTCATGAACACGAAGAGGGAAACAACAGACACTGGGGCCTACTTAAGGGTGGATGATGGGAGGAGGGAGAGGAACACAAAAAATAACTATTGAGTACTAGGCCTCATACCTGGGTGATGAAATAATCTGTACAATAAACCCCCATGACATGAGTTGTCCTATATAGCAAACCTGTAAATGTACCCCTGAACCTAAAACAAACAAACAAAAAGGTTAAGATGGCAAATTTTATGTTATATGTATTTTGTCACAATAAAAATTTGAACAAAAATGTAAGTTTATAGTTATACAATCCACTAATTCATAAAAAGAACTCAGCTTTTTTTGGAGGTGATGATTATGTTCGCAGAGACAGAAAGATAATTTCCATTGCAATTTATGAAAACAAGGTAGACAAAAGATCCAATGACAACGCCTTGTCCCTAAATCCAGTGGACTCATTTCAGTCCTTATCTTGACTGACTTCTCAGCCACACTTAACATTATTCATTGTTCCTTCTTTCGAGATGAACAAAATATCAAACTTAGAAAAATAAGACTTCTAAATATAAATTCCACAGTGTCCTGTCAGCCATATTGGAACTTGCAGCAAAAAGAAAATTCAGTAATTCGGATCCCATTTTTATTTAAAAATGTGATGTCTTGTTCATCATGGATTTTTTGCATCAATTTTGATTTTTTTAAATATTGTATTAAAATAATATTTATCTCAATTACTGAGTTTTTTGGCACCTTTTTAAATTTTGTGCCTGAGGCAAGCCCCAGTCCTGAAAAATTCTCTCCTTTCACTTCTGCGATTCACCAGTTTCCTAGCTTTCCCCATCTCTTTCTGAACTGTCCTTCTCATCTTCTTTGTAGTGCTTCTCTGCCTGTCAACTAAATGTCAGTGTTTTTTCAGAGTTCTGCTTTGGGTCTTCTCTCCTTTTTCTATACATACCCTCTGGGTTATCCTAGCCACTACTGTATTCTATTGATTCCCAAATTGCTTCCTCCTCACTTTACCCTCCAGCCACCCTATGCAGAGAATTTAACCCTAAACTAACTTTATTTTCTACCTTTGTGGGTCAGTCAATCCTTGTTCCTATGATGCATTTCCAGAGGCATACTTGCCATTTCCCAGTGAAGTACTTCCTCCTGCTAAAATTTAAACTGTCCCACCAAAACCCTCTCCCGGCCTTCCTCATGCCTGCCTATATCCTAGAGTGCAGGAAAGGAGAAAAGGAGACAAAAATCCTCCAGGCCTTCCATTTTACCCTTCTCTCCACTTTACCCTCCAATTGCTCAAATATGTAAAAATCTCTCTAACTTTAACAACTTCATACATGCTGTCTTCTCTATCTGGAATCTTTATTTTATAAGCAAACTTCTACTCATTCTTCAGGTCTCAGACTACATATCCCCTCCAGAGAGACTTTCTCTGACCTTCAGATTATCTTAGGTTCCCCTCCCATGTACACCTACAGAACTCTGCAGTTTCTCTTTTATAGCCCTCATTATAAGTTATTATAACTAGTTTCATTTTCATTTTCCATACTAGGCCATAAGCTCTATGACAGTAGGAGCCATGCCCTTCTTGTTCACTATTATATATCCAGCCCTAACAATAGTACCTAGACCTTATCAGTCACTGAAGAAGTATTAATAATTATAGGAGGGAGGGAGGGAAGTCAGCAAAAATCAAATACCATCTGAACAGAACCTATGCAGGCAATGCGCAGTTGAGCAAATGAGAAAAACGCAGCAGATGCAAAGATCACAAAGCCCAGCCATTGTCAGGAAGCAGCTAATTAGAAAGTCCTATATTTTCTTAATCCTGGAGCAAACTCTTTTGCTAAATAACCAGAACTCCCCACCCTGGTGCTGTCCATATAACAGGGAGAGCACAGTCCATTTGTTGTCTTGGCTGTCCTTGGGCTTCTGAACATCTTGGCAGACCCTGCAGGGCCATCTGTCCTTTAGCATCCCTCCTGAAACTCATCTCTGCTCTTATGTGATCAAATGCTCTCCCCATTGATCTTTTCCAGGATATAGGGTTTTACTTACAGTTTTCTAGGTACTGCATTTCACCAAAGAGTGGTAGAGAATGGCTTCACATAGAAGTAGGGAAAGAGATTCAAGTTTTTCCAAATCCCAAATGCTTACCATGAAAAGTTTAGAATCCTTTTTCAACATAGTGCTCTCTGAAAAGATTATGCTGATTAAACAGTATGCTCCTGTTGTATAGTGTTTAAAACTAACACATATGGTTTTACTGATCATCAGTTTTACTGATCAACAATTTGAAAGAAGTCTAATTCCATAAGTTAAAAAAGTACACCTAATTAATTAATGCCTAACTTTTAGCCTGTTCATTGAAAACTGATGGGTATATATATAACAAAAATCAACAGACTCCCCCTGGAAAATGTAGAGCTTGGCTCTGAAGCTTCACTGAAGACTGCAGGAGAAGAGAGAGACCTTTCTTGTCCTGGAAAAATGAGGACTCGTGAACCACACACATACTTTAACCCAAAACGTCCAGCTTCTGGTAATCCCCCAAAAGTGTGAAATGGTATATTTTTTAAAAAACAAGGAATAGAGAACTTTATTAGCCATACTGCATGTGGCTAATATTTCCTGTTAACATATTGGGATTTGTCAAAGAAAATCCTAGAGCTTCCCCTAACTACATATCCTTACATCTACCAGCTGAGACTCACAAAACTAATAAACCTCACCAGCAAATTAGCATTACCTATAAAAGTACTGCAGCCTTAAATATTACAACATGGTAGAGCTGAATGTAAATCTCCTTGAAAGTATTTTTCCTGCATCACAATAAGCAGGAGGCCTATTTATAGTGTGATGCCAAAAATAGACACACACTGCTTAGTATTTGGAGAAGGATCTGTACATGCCACTCTACTCTGGAGAAGCTCTTACAAGTACTTTTCCAATACATTTTCCCTGGAATCTCTCTCTCTCTGATCATCAATATGTGAGCCATAAGTGCTTTGAACCAGGCAGGACAAGACACCCTGATGAAACAAAACTTGATATGTCAAAGGATAAAACTCCCTTGAAGATGACCACTACATTTTATGACTGTATGCCACTCATGGCTTACAATGCCATATCCTCATATTTTCTTCTAATCAGAAACTCATAAGGGAAATCTGTGTACCAAAAGGTTTAATAGGGGACACATTTTAGATTTTTTTCCCCACAGAGGACAGGGTTACCAGCCCCTAGCAATTTTTTTTTTAACAGTCTGGCTGATAATCTGGTGCCAACACCAACTGCTGGTTAAATAATCTAATCAGCCAGGGTGAGGCTTTTTGTTCTCCTGCTTTTGTGACTTCATTTTTCAAACATTTAAAGTTGCCAACAATCCCAAATGGTGTCTCATTACTTCTCTCCAGTTTGTTTCTATTTGAAGATAAAAACTATTTTATTTGGAGCAAATTATAATAGGATGCAAAATGACCCACCATTGTAAGACCAACAAATAGGTAGGTCCCTGTAATGGTTTGAAAAGAAAAACTTTGATATCAAGACACAAAAGGGGAAAATGCATCTCCACACTCATTTTTCACCTATTTTACCAACAACAATAGCAATCATTTATTGAGTACCCACCAGGATCACAAGAAGAACTCTGGGAGTTTAAATTGCTGAAGCTAAACTTAGGCAGTTTATCAATTCAGAACAAGTCAGGATATTCACTTACAGAACAAAAAGGTTTTTCTGTCCCTAACCATTTATGATTTAAATCTTTTTTTTTTTTAAGTAAAGACAGAAAGGAGGTAAAAATAGGCCAATGCAGTGGCTCGTGCCTGTAATCCCAGCACTTTGAGAAGCCAAGGCAGGCAGATCACTTGAGGTCAGGAGTTCAAGACCAGCCTGGCCAACATGGTGAAACCCTGTCTCTACTGCAAATACAAAAATTAGCTGGGAGTGGTGGCACACATCTGTAGTCCCAGCTACTCGGGAGGCCGAGGCAGGAGAATTGCTTGAACCTGGGAGGTGGAGATTGCAGTGAGCCAAGATGACACCAGTGCACTCCAGCCTGGGTGATAGAGCAAGACTCTGTCTCAAAAAAAAAGAAAAAAAGAAAAGAAAAAACAAAAGAGGTCAAAATACAAGACTGGTTTTTGCCATATATGACTTTATTTTATTTTATTTTTATTTTTGAGACAAAGTCTCACTCTCTTACCCAGGCTGGAGTGCAGTGGCACGATCTCGGTTCACTGCAACCTCCGCCTCCTGGGTTCAAGTGATTCTCCTGCCTCAGCCTCCCGAGTAGCTGGGACTACAGGCATGCGCCACCATGCCCAGCTAATTTTTGTATTTTTAGTAGAGATGGGGTTTCACCATGTTGGCCAGGGTGGTCGTGATCTCTTGACCTTGTGATCTGCCGGTCTCAGCCTCCCAAAGTGCTGGGATTACAGGCGTGAGCCACTGTACCCGGCCCATATATTACTTTCTTACTTACAATAGGTCAAGCATTGGTGCTCAGGTTTATAGCCAGAAGTTACAACACAATTGTGGGTATCTGTAAAAAGAAAAATAACAATTACTTGATGTATCTCAAATAATACAAAAACTCTTAGTGATAGTATGATAACTCAAATTACCTAAACCCATGTAAGAATCTCTTCTTCTTGCCCTCCTTTCAGGTTCTATTCTCAGCATTCTGTTTTTAGGTTTTTGCACTGTTATTTCTGATGTAACATGATGTGCAAATTCCCAGTAACCCCCAAAATACTTAAAATCAAATATTTCTTCCTAAAAAATGTATAGGAAACTATCTCAACAAATATCTCCTTATGAACTTCTATAAACTTATCTACTAATTCTTACTAGGGTTTGAAATATGTAAATTTCAATATTCATTTTTAAAATATCTGTCAACATGAAAAAGTTTCTGTAAGAAAATGTAGGAAAAATAGAATCCTAGTGAAATACAGAAAGAGAGAAATCTATTGAAATCCATCAACCATAAGAATTTTAATTCTCTAAGTTAAGAGAAACTTCTACTTAAAATGAGCTTTAGAATAGAAATTGCGGTCCAGTGATCCTTACTGAACAGTCTGCCAGTTCCTGTTTACATGTTTACATTATCTTGCATTCCTTAATAAAAGTCATCTTTATATTGCCTTACTGAGTTACATACTTACTAAGTAGTAACTATGAGTAGTAACTCTATGTGTTACTAGTCTGGTAACACAGAATCTGGTACTTGATACCACAAAGGATAAAACTCCCTTGAAGATGGCCACTGCATTTTATTACTGCATGCCACTCTTGGCTTACATAGAATGTTACTACTCAGTAAGGCAATATAGTTCCAACACAGTTCTCAAAGATTTAATATGCAGGAAAAAATGCAGTAAAAAAGAACAAACGCAGTTTTTAAAAATTTTTTGTTGTTATTACAGATACTGTTATTTTTGGGAGAGAGACGTCTTTGCAGAATACATGCAGTTTTGCAAAATGAGTACAAAACTAGTATTAGGAGCCAGATCCAATAGGGACATGTAGTATTTCCCAAAGATGGGATCTCTTTATTTTCTGTCCCTGTGAAAGAAGTTAAATTTTCAGACTGTCCATAGAAACGCTGACTGTGAGTAGACTATGACCCATTGCTGGCTACCCGAGAATTTTGGACTTAACCAATACCACCTCCTCAGTTCATCCACAGAATTAATCTAAAAATATTTCCTGGCCAGGCAGGGGACGGTGGTTCACGCCTGTAATCCCAGCACTTTGGGAGGCCGAGGCAAGCAGATCACGACGTCAGGAGACCAAGACCATCCTGGCTAACACAGTGAAACCTCGTCTCTACTAAAAATACAAAAAAATTAGCCGAGAGTGGTGGCGGGCGCCTGTAGTCCCAGCTACTCGGGAGGCTGAGGCAGGAGAATGGCATGAACCCGGGAGGCGGAGCTTGCAGTGAGCCAAGATCATGCCACTGCACTCCAGCCTGGGCAACAGAGCAAGACTCCAGCCCAAAAAAAAAAAAATTTCCGGGCCAGGCATGGTGGCTCACGCCTGTAAACCCAACGCTTTGAAAGGCCAAGGTGGGTGGATCACCTGAGGCCAGGAGTTCAAGACCAGCCTGGCCAATATGGTGAAACCTCATCTCTACTAAAAATACAAAAATTAGCTGAGTATGGTGGCACGCAACTGTAATCTCAGCTACTCGGGAGGCTGAGGCAGGAGAATCACTTGAACCCAGGAGGCAGAGTTTACAGGGAGCCGAGATCATACCACTGCACTCCAGAATGGGCCACAGAGGAAGACTGTTCCGAAAAAAAGAAAAGAGAGAAAAACAAACAAAAATGTCCTTAACATGAGCGACCTTCTGTGTGAATTCTCCTTGTGTTCAGTACCCCTATTTGGCCCAACTTCCTTCTGCGTCCCTGGCTACAATCATCACAGTTACTGTTTTGTCTTAGTAGAGCCATTTGAAACAGCCTTTCTCTGAACAACCCTGACTAATTAGTCAGAATAATTTCAGAAGAAAAAGTCACTCTGAAGAGGTTCCTATTCTACCTTTAGCATTTTTCCCAGCAAAGAACAACACTTGTTTCTTTCAATCGCATCTGTGTATTTTGGCTGCATAATGCCTACAAAGAGCAGTAATACAAAACAGTTTTTCTAAGAATGAAGATGGAGTCACTAAAATCTTGCAGGCCACAAAGTCTCCCCCTTCCCAAACTGATAACCTCTCACTACCTTAATCTTAATATATACATTTTTATTTCTTAATAAAAACTGTCGCCCAGCATGAGCGATGCAGAAGACAGGTGATTTCTGTATTTCCAACCAAGGTACGAGGTTCATCTCACTGGGGATTGTCGGAAAGTGGGTGCAGGACAGTGGGTGCAGCACACCAAGCAAGAGCCAAAGCAGGGCGAGGCATTACCTCCCCCGAGAAGCACAAGGGGTCAGGGAATTCCCTTTCCTAGTCAAAGAAAGGGGTGACAGATGGCACCTGGAAAATCGGATCACTCCCACCCTAATACTGCGCTTTTCCGATGGTCTTAGCAAACGGCAGACCAGGAGATTATATCCCACACCTGACACAGAGGGTCCTACGCCCACGGAGCCTCACTCATTGCTAGCACAGCAGTCTGAGATCAAACTGCAAGGTGGCAGCGAGGTTGGGGGAGGGGTGCCCGCCATTGCCGGGGCTTGAGTAGGTAAACAAACTGGCCAGGAAGCTCGAACTGGGTGGAGCCCACCGCAGCTCAAGGAGGCCTGCCTGCCTGTGTAGACTCCACCTCTGGGGGCAGGGAATTGCCAAAAAAAAAGGCAGCAGAATCCTCTGCAGACTTAAATGTCCCTGTCGGACAGCTTTGAAGAGAGTAGTGGTTCTCCCAGCACACAGCTGGAGATCTGAGAACAAACAGACTGCCTCCTCAAGTGGGTCCCTGACCCCCAAGTAGCCTAATTCGGAGCACCCCCCAGTAGGGGCAGACTGACACCTCACACAGCCGGGTACTCCTCTGAGACAAAATTTCCAGAGGAACATCAGGTAGCAACATTTGCTCTTCACCAATATCCGCTGTTCTGTAGCCTCCACTGCTGACACCTAGGCAAACAGGGTCTGGATTGGACCTCCAGCAAACTCCAACAGACCTGCAGCTGAGGGTCCTGACTGTTAGAAGGAAAACTAACAAACAGAAAGGACATCCACACCAAAACCCCACCTGTACGTCACCATCATCAAAGACCGAAGGTAGATAAAACCACAAAGATGGGGAAAAACAGAACAGAAAAACTGGAAACTCTAAAAATCAGAGTGCCTCTCCTCCACCAAAGGGACGCAGCTCCTCACCAGCAATGGAACAAAGCTGGATGGAGAATGACTTTGACAAGTTGAGAGAAGAAGGCTTCAGACGATCAAACTGCTCCGAGCTAACGAAGGAAGTTTGAACCCATGGCAAAGAAGTTAAAAACCTTGAAAAAAAATTAGACGAATGGCTAACTAGAATAACCAATGCAGAGAAGTCCTTAAAAGATCTGATGGAGCTGAAAACCATGGCACGAAACTATGTGATGAATGCACAAACCTCAGTAGCTGATTCGATCAACTGGAAGAAAGGGTATCAGAGATGGAAGATCAAATGAATGAAATGAAGTGAGAAGAGAAGTTTAGAGAAAAAAATAAAAAGAAATGAAGAAAGCCTCCAAGAAATATGGGACTATGTGAAAAGACCAAATCTACGTCTGATTGGTGTACCTGAAAGTGACGGGGAGAATGGTACCAAGTTGGAAAACACTCTGCAGGATATTATCCAGGAGAACTTCCCCAATCTAGCAAGGCAGGCCAACATTCAAATTCAGGAAATACAGAGAACACCACAAAGATACTCCTCGAGAAGAGGAACTCCAAGACACATAATTGTCAGATTCACCAAAGTTGAAATGAAGGAAATAATGTTAAGGGCAGCCAGAGAGAAAGGTCGGGTTACCCACAAAGGGAAGCCCATCAGACTAACAGCGATCTCTTGGCAGAAACTCTACAAGTCAGAAGAGAGTGGGGGCCAATATTGAACATTCTTAAAGAAAAGAATTTTCAACCCAGAATTTCATATCCAGCCAAACTAAGCTTCATAAGTGAAGGAGAAATAAAATCCTTTACAGACAAGCAAATGCTGAGAGATATTATCACCACCAGGCCTGCCCTACAAGAGCTCCTGAAGGAAGCACTAAACATGGAAAGGAACAGCTGGTACCAGCCACTGCAAAAACATGCCAAACTGTAAAGACCATCGAGGCTAGGAAGAAACTGCATCAACTAACAAGCAAAATAACCAGCTAACATCATAATGACAGGACCGAATTCACATATAACAATATTAACCTGAAATGTAAATGGACTAAATGCTCCAATTAAAAGACACAGACTGGAAAATTGGATAAAGAGTCAAGACCCATCAGTGTGCTATATTCAGGAAACCCATCTCATATGCAGAGACACACATAGGCTCAAAATAAAGGGATGGAGGAAGACCTACCAAGCAAATGGAAAACAAAAAAAGGCAGGTGTTGTAATCCTAGTCTCTGATAAAACAGACTTTAAACCAACAAAGATCAAAAGAGACAAAGAAGGCCATTACATAATGGTAAAGGGATCAATTCAACAAGAAAAGCTAACTATCCTAAATATATATGCACCCAATACAGGACCACCCAGATTCATAAAGCAACTCCTTAGAGACCTACAAAGAGACTTAGACTCCCACACAATAATAATGGGAGATTTTAACAGCCCACTGTCAACATTAGACAGATGAATGAGACAGAGAGTTAACAAGGATATCCAGGAATTGAACTCAGCTCTGCACCTAGCGGACCTAATAGACACCTATATAACTCTCCACCCGAAATCAACAGAATATACATTCTTCTCAGTACCACACCGCACTTATTCCAAAATTGACCACATAGTTGGAAGTAAAGCGCTCCTCGGCAAATGTAAAACAATAGAAATTATAACAAACTGTCTCTCAGACCACAGTGCAATCAAACTAGAACTCAGAATTAAGAAACTCACTCAAAACCACTCAACTACATGGAAACTGAACAACCTGCTCCTGAATGAATACTGGGTCCATAACGAAATGAAGGCAGAAACAAAGATGTTCTTTGAAACCAAGGAGAACAAAAATGCAATGTACCAGAATCTCTGGGACACATTCAAAGCAGTGTGTAGGGGGAAATTTATAGCACTAAATGCCCACTAGAGAAAGCAGGAAATATCTAAAACTGACACCCTAACATCACAATTAAAAGAACTAGAGAAGCAAGAGCAAACACATTCCAAAGCCAGCAGAAGGCAAGAAATAACTAAGATCAGAGCAGAACTGAAGGAAATAGAGACACAAAAGCCCTTCAAAAAATCAATGAATCCAGGAGCTGGTTTTTTGAAAAGATCAACAAAATTGATAGACCACTAGCAAGGCTAACAAAGAAAAAAGAGAGAAGAATCAAATAGATGCAATAAAAAATGATAAAGGGGATATCACCACCAATCCCACAGAAATACAAACTACCATCAGAGAATACTATAAACACCTCTATGCAAATAAACTAGAAAATCTAGAAGAAATGGATAAATTCCTCAACACATACACCCTCCCAAGACTAAACCAGGAAGAAGTTGAATCTCTGAATAGACCAATAACAGGCTCTGAAATTGAGGGAATAATTAAGAGTTCACCAACCAAAAAAAGTCAGGACCAGATGGATTCACAGCCGAATTCTACCAGAGGTACAAGGAGGAACTGGTAACATACCTTCTGAAACTATTCCAATCAATGGAAAAAGAGGGAATCCTCCCTAACTCATCTTATGAGGCCAGCATCATCCTGATACCAAAGGCAGAGACACAACTAAGAAAGAGAATTTTAGACCAATATCCCTGATGAACATCAATGCAAAAATCCTCAATAAAATACTGGCAAACCGAATCCAGCAGCACATCAAAAAGCTTATCCACCATGATCCAGTGGGCTTCATCCCTGGGATGCAAGGCTGGTTCAACATATGAAAATCAATAAACATAATCCAGCATATAAACAGAACCAATGACAAAAACCATATGATTATCTCAATCGATGCAGAAAAGGCCTTTGACAAAATTCAACAACCCTTCATGCTAAAAACTCTCAATAAATTAGGTATTGATGAGACCTATCTCAAAATAATAAGAGCCATCTCTGACAAATCCACAGCCAATATCATACTGAATGGGCAAAAACTGGAAGCATTCCCTTTGAAAACTGGCACAAGACAGGGATGCCCTCTCTCACCACTCCTATTCAACATAGTGTTGGAAGTTCTGGCCAGGGCAATCAGACAGGAGAAGGAAATAAAGGGTACTCAATTAGGAAAAGAGGAAGTCAAATTGTCCCTGTTTGCAGATGACATGATTGTATATCTAGAAAACCCCATCGCCTCAGCCCAAAATCTCCTTAAGCTGATAAGCAACTTCAGCAAAGTCTCAGGATACAAAATCAATGTACAAAAATCACAAGCATTCTTATACACCAATAACAGACAAACACAGAGCCAAATCACGAGTGAACTCCCATTCACAATTGCTTCAAAGAGAATAAAATACCTAGGAATCCAACTTACAAGGGATGTGAAGGACCTCTTCAAGGAGAACTACAAACCACTGCTCAATGAAATAAAAGAGGATACAAACAAATGGAAGAACATTCCATGCTCATGGGTAGGAAGAATCAATATCGTGAAAATGGCCATACTGCCCAAGGTCATTTATAGATTCAGTGCCATCCCCATCAAGCTACCAACAACTTTCTTCACAGAATTGGAAAAAATTACTTTAAAGTTCATATAGAACCAAAAAAGAGCCCGCATTGCCAAGACAATCCTAAGCAAAAAGAACAAAGCTGGAGGCATCACGCTACCTGACTTCAAACTATACTACAAGGCTACAGTAACCAAAACAGCATGGTACTGGTACCAAAACAGAGATATAGACCAATGGAACAGAACAGAGGCCTCAGAAATAATGCCGCATATCTACAACTATCTGATCTTTGACAACCCTGACAAAAACAAGCAATGGGGAAAGGATTCCCTATTTAATAAATGGTGTTGGGAAAACTGGCTAGCCATATGGAGAAAGCTGAAACTAGATCCCTTCCTTACACCTTATACAAAAATTAATTCAAGATGGATTAAAGACTTAAATGTTAGACCTAAAACCATAAAAACCCTAGAAGAAAACCTAGGCAATACCACTCAGGACATAGGCATGGGCAAGGACTTCATGTCTAAAACACCAAAAGCAATGGCAACAAAAGCCAAAATTGACAAATGGGATCTAATTAAACTCAAGAGCTTCTGCACAGCAAAAGAAACTACCATCAGAGTGAACAGGCAACTTATAGAATGGGAGAAAATTTTTGCAATCTACTCATCTGACAAAGGGCTAATATCGAGACTCTACAATGAACTCCAACAAATTTACAAGAAAAAAACAAACCCATCAACAAGTGGGCAAAGGATATGAACAGACACTGCTCAAAAGAAGACATTTATGCAGCCAAAAGACACATGAAAAAATGCTCATCATCACTGGCCATCAGAGAAATGCAAATCAAAGCCACAATGAGATACCATCTCACACCAGTTAGAATGGCAATCATTAAAAAGTCAGGGAACAACAGGTGCTGGAGAGGATGTGGAGAAATGGGAACACTTTTGCACTGTTGGTGGGACTGTAAACTAGTTCAACCATTGTGGAAGTCAGTATGGTGATTCCTCAGGGATCTAGAACTAGAAATACCATTTGACCCAGCCGTCCCATTACTGGGTATATACCCAAAGGATTATAAATCATGCTGCTATAAAGACACATGCACACGTATGTTTATTGCGGCACTATTCACAATAGCAAAGACTTGGAACCAACCCAAATGTCCAACAATGATAGACTAGATTAAGAAAATGTGGGACATATACACCATGGAATTCTATGCAGCCATAAAAAAGGATGAGTTCATGTCCTTTGTAGGGACATGGATGAGGCTGGAAACCATCATTCTCAGCAAACTATCACAAGGACAAAAAACCAAACACTGCATGTTCTCACTCATAGGTGGGAATTGAACAATGAGAACACATGGACACAGGAAGGGGAACATCACACACCGGGGCCTGTTGTGGGGTGGGGGCAGAGGGGAGGGATAGCATTAGGAGATATACGTAACGTTAAATGACGAGTTAATGGGTGCAGCACACCAACATGGCACATTTATACATATGTAACTAACCTGCACGTTGTGCACATGTACCCTAAAACTTAAAGTATAATAAAAAAAAAAAAAATACAATTTAAAAAAACTGTCATTTGGGGTGCGTTTAAATGGGGGTTGAATAGGTTCGTGGAGGTTGCAGGTAAGTTGAAACATACATATGAAAAGACCGTTTAAAATTGTGTTTAATGTAGTGAAATAATTCAAGTTATTATTATAGACTATACTTCAAGGCAATCTTTACATATGATTATTAATAACACTCTTAGAAGATGTTAAGATATTGAACAATTCCCTTGAATTAATATTGTATCCTCAACACATCAAAAAGTCCATCCGGCCTTTGAAGCAGGAGTGAGATGGTCTTCCATATAAGCTCATGGTTATAAGAGCTTTGTAGCTAGTCCCTCCTCATCCCTTTTTGAACACACATAAATGCACACAGAGAGAGAGAGAGAGAGACAGCTCCAGCCAAGAGGCAGAAGTAGATATTACATAGATCCTACTACCAAAAGAGAAGTGTCTGCATTCAACTAAGCGAATAACCATAACAAAGATGAGCAGAATGCTTACCATGTGCCAGGCAATGCGTTACAAGTTCTATATGAATTATTTCATTTAACCCTCAAAACAACTCCATAAACTATCCATTAGGACTTTGAGACTGGGGGGGTGGGGGGGCAGGGGGCGGGGATTAAAATGTTTAGAGAAAAATTCAAGCAAGTAGAACGGAGTGAAGCTGGAATTCAAGCATGGATTGTCTTACTCCAGAGCCCCACGCTCTTGCTGGCCCAGGCACAGCATCTCCACCAACCTCATGTCAACCCTTAGAGCATCTTCAGGTCATCGTTTCAGGGCTCATAACTTTGGAGTCTGTTCTTGTCCTTTAGCTACCCTGTCTGTCACTTCAGGTATCAGTTTACTTCATTCAACATTGGAGACAAATAAGGTAAGACAGCTTCTGTTTTACCTTAATAATCAGAATCAGGAAAGAGTAATGAAATTTTTCAGAGGTAATAAGGCAAGAGTTGGAAGAGTGGGAAAAAAGGGAATTTAAAGTAGCTATTTGCCCCATCAATTGAGAAATGAGTAGAGTCTCAAATGTAATCTCTACAGTAGTTTAAATGAATGAATTACATCTGATGTATGAACATGGAAAAAAATCTAAAAAACTTAAGTTTGAAAAAAACAAGTTGGAAAATGTGATGCACTGAATGATATCATACACTTAAATTTTAAACCCATAAAATAATATTACATAATTATTTGGGCATACACACTTATATAAAATGTATTAAAACATTTATAGGAGCTGAGCATGGTGGCTCACGCCTGTAATCCCAGCACTTTGGGAGGCTGAGGCAGGTGGATCACCTGAGGTCAGGAGTTCAAGACCAGCCTGGCCAACATGGTGAAGCCCCATCTCTACTAAAATACAAAAATTATCTGGGCATGGTGGCTTGTGCCTGTAATCCCAGCTACTCGGGAGGCTGAGGCACAAGAATTCCTTAAGCCTGGGAGGCGGAGGTCACAGTGAGCCGAGATCCTGCGACTGCACTCCAGTCTGGGTGACAGAGCTAGACTCTGTCTCCAACAAAAAAAAAAAAAAAAATTATGGGAAGAAAAAATCCTTACTTCAGGAATGAATGATTATTTCTGGAGGACTTAGGGAGTTATGGGCTAGGGAGAAGTAAATAGATGACTCAGGGAGTTACATACACTTAGTGTCACTGTATCTGTAATGTATTGATTTCAAAAAATCTGAAGCAAAATGGGAAAATGTTAACATTTACTAAATGTAAGTGGTGGCTACATGGTATTGTTATATTAATCTCTATTGTTTCCCTAATGTTTGAAATAGTTTCTCTCAACATAATTTTCTGATTGTTTTATCTAGATAAATAGATACTCTTCTCCTGAGGAAAGAGAAGACCATTGGAAAGACTGATGGAAGAGTTCCCTGTGCCAACCACTGATAAACACCAAGAACATGCAGCAATTTGGTGGCTGTTCTAGCAGGCAGGCAAGGGAGGGGGAAGATGTCAAAGTAATGGTTAAGTTGAGAGTAGGAAGACAAAGGAAGATGGTGAGAGGACAGAGTGTTCTATAGTGATGGGGGGCGCAGTTATTTGCAAATAACGTGTTTGAAACTTGAACTATAACTGGCTGCAAATGCAGAGTGCTTCGGCTAGGTTGGAGCTGAGACTCAGATACATCCAAGTTAAGCAGAATAAAAGAATTCATCCCCTTCATCCCTATAGTACAGAATCTACTGGAATAAACTGAATTGCTAGATACTACAGACGCTCCCGGGAAAATAATTAAATCTTGACCCAAATTAGGTTTAACATATATACAACTAATTAATTGGAGGAAGCAAAATAAGTAAGATATAAAGAGAGAAAACAGAAAATTTACCAAAGGGAGCAAGGTATTTGGATAGTACATTTAGCAAAAGAACCTAAGGGTTGAAAGGCAGTGAATTTAGCAGCTAATAGCACAGACACTGGGGACCCAGGCATTCCAGCCATATGTTTGAGCCCTGTGTGTATGAATTAACAGCTGTCTCACAACTCGAAACTTTGGGGCACAAGCCTTCCCACCACTCACAAAAGTAAAGAAAGAAACATTCTATTTTTATTTTCAAAAACAGAATTGGCCAATGTATTAGCAGGAATCCCAAATGAGAAGGTGCCGGTGGTAGCAAAGTCCTAGATTCCCGGGTTCAAAGACAGATGCAACATCAGAGTTCCAACTAGATCAGTTCCAAGTGGTAGTTCTGGCTGCAGCAAGACCAGTGCAGTTCAATTCAGAATAAAGCACTCTGGGATCTAACTCATTGTGCTTTATGGCTAACCAACCCTGTTCTAGAACCCTTTGTTATCACTGTATCATAGAGCAAGGAAGCATCCTTTTTCTCACTTTGCAAAAGCATCACTGGCTGAGGTACCTGAGATAAGAGCTACTCCAAAGCAGCCATGGTGGGGGTGTGGAGTACCAGCACCAACACAGCTGCAGTGAGACCAGTGTGACAGCATCACAGTTTTCATTGGGATCTGCAGCTGGACTGCATTAGCAACAGCAGAGTTCCAGTTTTGGCATCTGTGGCAACCCAGTTTGGGAATCTCAGTGGTGACCTCTAGCCCAGGCTCTGCATGAATAAATGAAAAACAATTTGTGGGGGAATTTCCACAAATATACAGAGGAGAGGAACTTCCACAAAGAACCATAATGGGTAGCTAAGATGCAGAGCCATTAAGATGTGAATGCTTTTGTACTCTCAGGGTGGGAAAGGCAGAGATGTCCAAGTCACAGTAACTTGCTGCTGTGAAAAAATGGCATGTTTATGAAACACTTTGTGCTTCAGAGGAAAAATATATAATAACATAAAACACAAGTTTGAATTAGATTTTTCTTCCTGATGGTTTTGCCTCCCTCTAAGATACAGAATCCAAGAGGAGTTTTAGTAAAGGAAGGAAGCAGGGGGATAGGTGGAGGAAGAAACTGCAGCTGATTAAATATTTCCACTTATGTATTTTGTGATGAGAATATCTTCATTTACCAACAATGATAAACAGGAATACCTGAGCCTGTTTTAAATGGAACTCTATGTAATAGCTAGAATTTTAGTCTGCAGAATGAAAGTATAAAAGATGAGGTTACAGCATACCTAAAGCAGGGACTAGTGGGCTTACAAACCCAGGTGAAATGAGGAGGAGTTGGGCAGTAACAGTCACCAGAGTTGGCCTCAAGTCTAAAAGTGCTCACAACTCACCCCAGAACATTTACGAGCCCATTAGCACAAGCAATCCTCAGTTTACAAAGTATTTGAATATATGAAGAAACACAAAAATAATCAAAGTGAGAAAGGCAGGGATGGGGAAAACACCTGAGACCATTCTGATGTGATGCTGAGAACTGTCCAGCAACATTTATGGCCACTTGGAAGGGAAAACACTCATCCTTTTACAATGTGCCCTATGTTGAGAAGAATTTTAGCCAATTGGTTTGTTGAAAGTACAGGCACTCTTACTTACCCAGCATTTTGCCCATATCAGGAATCATGCCTTCTTCCCTGAGAGATCTGCCTCTGGCTTAAGGGGTCCATCAGTTGACGTCTAGGAGAACAGCAGAGAGTGCACGCTGACCCCAGTAGGCCCAGCCCTGACTCCAGGAGAGGGCATATGGGACACTCATGGGCAGTCTCTACCTTCCGGAGTCTCGCACAGGTATAAACACACAGTGTCGCAGTGACAGATCACATGGGGACCAGGAGAGATGCTCGCATGCTGCACTTCTGCTGTCAAGGTAACAACTGCCTTCGATTCCTGGCAACAGGATCCTTTCAGACCTGCTATCAGAGAAACTAAGGGATTAGCCAGACTTCTTCCACTGGAGAGGTCACCACCCTCCAGAGGCTGATCAAAATATTAATCCCTCCAGAGAGGGGTGTTGCTGGCAGCACAGAGGCAGGAGAACTGCTTGCCAGCATTTCTCTGTTGTGGGGGACACAGCCCCGACAGTCCTTATACTTCACACCTTCTTACTGCTTTCAGCATACACTTAAACTGAACTCACAGGGGAATCTGTCTCCAGACAGTGACATAGGATGACTTGCTGGCAGCCTGGCCTCTATGAGCAAATCATAGCACTTTCTTTACTTTTTTTTTTTTTTTTTTTTTTGAGACAGAGTTTCATTCTATCACCTAGGCTAGAATGCAGTGGCACAGCCACCGCTCACTGCAGCCTTGACCTCCCAGGCTCAAGTGATCCTCCCACCACAGCCTCCCGAGTAGCTGGGACTACAGGCGTGTGCCACCATGCCCAGCTAATTTTTTGTATTTTTAGAGAGATAGGGTCTTGCTATGTTGCCCAGGCTGTTCTCAAACTTCTGAGCTTAAGTAATCCTCCTGCCTCAGCCTCCCAAAGTGCTGGGATTATAGGCATTAGCTACCGCACCAGGCCCACAGCACTTCTTTTTGGTGAAATTTGAATCCTATCATCATAGTACTTGAAGGTTTGATGATACTTGGAGATCATTTTGACTAGGATTTTGAATGAAACAGCAGATCTAAAATTCAAAGCACAAAAGGATGTGTTCCTTCTACAGCTACAGATGCCTTCACACTTTTGCATATGTGTCCCATGTTTCACCTGCCTCAGGCAGGTAATAGGCTTGCGATAGGAATGCCTGGCCATTACCAGACCCCAAACACCCTCTCTCCTTCCTAGGAGGTGTCTCATGGGTAATGATGATCACGGCCTGGCCAGATAAGCACCCAGAGGCATGTCACAATTTCACCAAAGCAGGGAATAACTATTCAGGACCTCAATGTTAAACTATTACAAGGCTGGGTGCAGTGGTTCACGCTTGTAATCCCAGCAATTTGGGAGGCCGAGGTGGGCAGATCACTTGAGGTTAGGAGTTTGAGACTAGTCTGACCAACACAGTGAAACTCCATCTCTACTAAAAATACAAAAATTAACCAGGCATGGTGATGCATGCCTGTAATCCTGGCTACTCGGGAGGACGAGGCAGGAGAATCACTTGAATCGGGGAGGCAGAGGTTGCAGTGAGCAGAAATCATGCCATTGCACCCCAACCTGGGCAACAGAGTGAGACTCTGTCTCAAAAAAAAAAAAACACACACACCTGTTATACAAATCCCAAAGGAGCAATGCTTTATTCTCCTAATGTGCCAGAGATTTTCATGAAAATATCTCCTTATCGTTTTACGACCAAGCCCTTCCTAGCACTCAGATGGGGTTCTACGGGAGCTAGAATGAGTATGAGCTGAGGGAAGAAGGCCTCAGTGTGTCCCCAGATTGAAGCACAAACATCTTAAAATTTGATATTCAATGTGTTTATTTTTTCTTTTGTCGCACTAATCAATTTTTTAAAAATCATTCCAACTCTTAGTCTGTGCAAGATATTTTATTTAAGCCTTTCCAAGATTCTAATGCCTCATGCTCCTCCCAAACTCCAGCCTGCTTGAATTGATAATTCCCTTCTCAGAACAAACTCTACCACTTCCCCCTACACCTTGCATAGACTTCTAAGCAACTCATTACACTTACTAATTGATGTACATGTGTCTTCCTAAAAAGGCTATGTACTACTTAAGAGTGGGGCTCTGTTATTCAACTTTGTATCCTTACATGGAAAAAAAAATCTGTCACCTAGTGGGCATTTGGCTAATGTCTGGCAAATAAATAATGAATGAATGAATGAATGCTAATTGTACATTCAAAGATGGTTTGATGCATTTTGAGGGCCCACAATGTGTTGGTTAACCTCCAGAACCCCTTTATGAGACCATAGCACTCCTGCATCCAATTCTTTTCTCCTGCTATCTTTTTTACACAGAATATATTTTTTAATAGTTTCTAGAATCCTATCTTATCAAGATTTTTTGCAAGTAATGGGATGAAAAGAAGACCTATCCTATCTGTACATATATTTTCCTGAGACTCACACTTGATTAAATAAATATGTTTTCATTGATTTTTCTAAAAAAATGTATATTTAGTCATTAGGTATATTTGCTAGATAGACATTCTTTTGCCTGTTAATGTATGGGAAAATGCTTAAAAGTGTATTTTTGTTGGAAGGAACTAGGGGAGTGCAGTAGGAGGAGAAATAGAAATAGGGTGATCCATAGCAAATCTTGCTTTCAAATTCTTAGGCATATTAAGCAGAATAGAAAACGAAACCGTCTGCTACAATGCTCATTATTTCTTATTTACTTTTTTCATCATAGATAGCCTGTAGCCAAACTTTCTCAGCCAAAATATTGATCCTCTCTAACACATGGAAAATATAAAAACAAACACAGGCAAAATGGGTATAGCAAGTAGCTGGTCCATTAGCCTGGATAATGATGAATTGAATAAATATCTTCTTTGGGTCTTTATCTTTGTCTACCTAACACAGAGTGTGATAGGTAGAACAAGATAGAAACCAATATTAAAAGTACATACTCAGGGCCAGGCACAATGGCTCATGCCTGTAATCCCAGCACTTTGAGAGGCCAAGGCGGGGGGATCACCTGAGGTCAGGGGTTCGAGAGCAGCCTGGCCAACATGGTGAAACCCTGTCTCTACTAAAAATACAAAAATTAGCCGGGCATGGGGGTGGGCACCTGTAATCCCAGCTACTCAGGAGGCTGAGGCAGGAGAATTACTTGAACCCAGGAGGCAGAGGCTGTAGTCAGCTGAGATGTCGCCACTGCACTCCAGCCTAGGTGGCAGAGCGAGACTCTGTCTCAAAAAAAAAAAAGTGCATACTCTAAAAATCCAGGACCATTTTTAGTCAACTTCAAACATAACTTCCTTACATATTTTATTTTATATATATATATATTTATGTATATATTATTTATTATGTATTTTTACATATATGTATATGTGTTTTTATACATATATATGTATATGTATTTTTTTTTGAGACAGGGTCTCACTTTTGCCCATGCTGGAGTGCAGTGATGCAATCATAGCTCACTGCACCCTCTGCCTTCCAGACTCAAGCAATTCTCCTGTCTCAGCCTCCCGAGAAGCTGGGACTACAGCCCTCTCCATCATGCCAGGCTAATTTTTGTATTTTTTGTAAAAATGTGGTTTTGCCATGTTGCCCCGGCTGGTCTCAAACTCCTGCACTCAAACGATCTGCCCACTTCAACCTCCCAAAGTGCTGGGATTACAGGTGTCAGCCACTGTTCCTGCCCTTATTTTTTAAAGTTCATATTTATAAAACATTTTGCAAAAATAGATGGCTTTTAATGCTAAATGAGAAATACATTCCCAACTGCCACGGAAGAGTTAAGTACATTGCAGAAAACCCAAAGCAACAAACCTTCACATTAAAGTGCCCAGGATTAAAGTCGATACTTTTTTTTTTTTTTAAGACAGAGTCTGGCTTAATTGCCCAGACTGGAGTACAGTGATGCAATCTTGGCTCACTGCAACCTCCTCCTCCGGGGTTTAAGTGATTCTCCTGCCTCAGCCTCCTGAATAGCTGGGATTATAGGCACGTGCCACGACACCAGCTAATTTTTTGGTATTTTTGGTAGAGACAGGGTTTCACTATGTTGGCCAGGCTGGTCTCGAACTTCTGGCCTCCGGTGATCTGCCTGGCTCAGCCTCACAAAATGCTGGGATTACAGACAAAAGGAGATTCTTTTATTCATTCAACAATATTCATCAAGCATCTGCTTCATTTTCCAGATAACATTCTCGGGACTAAGAACACATTCTAAACACTGAGGAATTCGTTTTGTCTTCAGTGGAGTTTACACTGCAGCTGAGGAAGAAAGACAATAAATAAATACACAAAAATATAATTTGTTAGGTTGTGATAAAAACAATAAGCAAACATGAAGTAGGGTAAGAGAGGTAAGGGGAAACAGGGGCAGGTCGACGGGATTGCCATTTATTTATTTATTTATTTATTTATTTATTTATTTATTTATTTATTTAGAGATGGAGTCTTGCTCTGTCGCCAGGCTGGAGTGCAATGGCAGTCTTGGCTCACTGCAACCTCCTCCTCCCAGGTTCAAGCAATTCTCCTGCCTCAGCCTCCCGAGTAGCTGGGACTACAGGCGCATACCACCATGCCTGGCTAATTTTTGTATTTTTAGTGGAGACGGGTTTTACCATGTTGATCAGGTGTTGAACTCCTGACCTTGTGATCTGCCCACCTCGGCCTCCCAAAATGCCCGGATTACAGGCGTGTGCCACCACACCCGGCCAGGATTGCTATTTCAGATTGGGTAGTCAGCCAAGACATTTGAGCGGAGACCTGAAGGAAGAGCTGGAGTGAGCCATGAAGAGAGCTGGCAGAAACACCCCAGGCAGCGTGAACAGCAAGGGCAAAGTTCCTGGGACAAGAGTGGGCTTGGCATGTTCAAGGAACAGCAGAAGCCAGTCTGGCTGATGTGAAGTGAGCAAGAAGGAAGAGGGTGAGAAGTGAAGCTGGAGATCATGAAGTACCTTACAGAGCATGGCAAGGGCTTTTGTTTTTTCTCTGATCGAAATGAGAGACAAAAGATAGGATTGCATTTCCTTTGCCTCACTGAAAAAGACAGTCCCTTATGTCCATCTGGGATGAAATGGAAGGTAAGAAAGAAATACATTAATAGAAATCACAATACCAAGGAAGGAAGAGACTAGTCCGGATGAACAACACACTGCTTTGAAATCCACTTTAAGATCCTAACATAGATTCTTGTGATTTTTATCTAAAACATTGTTAATAGTAGGCTGACATTCGTGATTTCCTTCAGTCTAAATGCAGTAACCTCCTATTTTCCCATCAGGTGCAATAAGAATGCTAGTCTAAATTCAGCCTAATCCTGGTGCTAATAATAGCGCAAAAGTGAAGAGCGTCTCTGAGCTAGAGATCCCCAATTTTGGCTTCTGAATTAAGCCTTGTTATATGTCCTCCAGGTTCAAGTTAATCCTTTTACTCTAATGAACTAAGTTTAAGGAGAGGCACTGACACTGTACCAGAAGTAGAAGTCAGAACAAACAACGATCAAGCACTAGCCAGGCAAATGTGCCAGCGTGAAGTCATCTCGTCTTCCTGGTCGCTGTATTTTTAGCAGTCCCTGCTGAGCAACTCATTTTCCCACATTGAGGCCACCAGGACAATTTTCCAACAGAATTTGCACACAGTTTCACAAACTACTTTGTTTAAATCTCATAACCTTTATTTTCTTCCTTCATTTTTCTTTTTGCTTGCTCCCTTCCTTCTTTCCCTCCCTTCTTCCTTCCTCCCCTTCTTCCTTCCTTTCTCTTCTCCTTTTTCTTTCTTCCTTTCCTCTTCCCTTCCTCCTCCCTCCCTTCCTTCCTTTCTTTTTCTTAATAATCATGGCTACGTCCTAGACCTAACTCTTTTAAAGTTTCTCACTGCTTTTTTGAAAGACCTTGCTGTGTTTAATTTTAATGGTGAGTTAGGTACAAAGAAAGGAACATCTGTTTTGAACAACAATGAAGTTTGTTTTGTGGAACTCAAGTTCTCCTGGTGAATTATATTTCTAGTAAAATACTTTAATGGTCATTTCTGCAAAACAGATGAAAAATTTTTTCTTTAAAATAGATGCCAGTCAGGGAGCTATATGGGAACCCTTGCTGGTGCAACCTCAAGTCTCAGCCTATTCTCCTCTTTACAGCTCTCAACACCTGGATTCTTATCTTCCCAGACTCACTGGGATTTGAAGATTCTCATTTATTATTTATCACTATGGAGAAACAGAGTGACAGAAATAACTGATGTCACTAAACTTTTTAAAGTTCCATTAAGTTTTACAGGTAATTAATCCCTATTCTATACTGACATCTAACTAGAGGTAAGCAAATCTCTCTTATAGTAGCACCTTTCCTGGATATTTTTTTTTCTTGAGACAGCATCTGGCTCTGTCGCCCAGGCTGGAGTGCAGTGGCACGATCTCGGCTCACTTTAACCTCTGCCTCCTGGGCTCAAGTGGTCTTTCCACCTCAGCCTCCCAGGTAGCTGGGACTACAGGCACACACCATCACACCAAATTAATTTTTGTATTTTTTTGTAGAGACATGTTTTCGCCATATTGCCCAGGCTGATCTTGAACTCCTGAGCTCAAGCAGTCAACCCGCTCAGCCTTTCAAAATGCTGGGATTTTAAAGGTGTGAGCCACCGCACCCGGCCTTTTCTGGATTTTCTTAGGAAATTCCATCCATCAAGTATTTATACAGCATTTTTTTTTTAATGTGCAGGTACTGTTCTAGGTGCTGGAGAGACAGCAGTACCAAAAAGGGGGTAAAATTCCTTACACTAGTAGAGCTTACATTCCAGTGGAGGGAAACATACATTATAAAAATAAATATGTGAAATATAGTTTGTGAAGTGGTGATAAATGCTACAGAGAAAAATCAGCCAGAATAGGTGGAGAGGTGGGGGTTGTGCACTTTTAAATAGGTGGTCTGGGAAGGTCTCACTGAAAAGGTACATTTGAACAGAATACTTGAAAGAATCAAACATATGAGGCACCCTTGCAGAAAGCATTTTGACTTCATTTCCTTTCTAAAAACATATTCTCCAGGGTGGTTTCAAGGAAGCATATTTTATAGCCTTTTTGATTACTTTACACAAATTTAAATGTGTTAGCTCAAAGATGACCACTCTCACCATTATTATCTAACATTGCTCTGGAAAAGATAGTAGCCAACGAAACTGGTCAATAAAAGAAATTAGGTATAAAAATAGCAAAGGAAGAGATAAACTTCATAATGTGTAGATGATCTATCAGTTGCTTAAACTTAAAGGGAAAAAACACAATTGCAATTAAAAGAATTCAGCAATGTGATTGGTTACAAAGTTAATATACAAACATTAATTGCCTTCATATGTATTAATACAATCAACAATCAGTTTAAAAATCCAAAGGAAGGCTGGGCACTGTGGCTCACACCTGTAATCCCAGTACTTTGGGAGGCCAAGGCAGGTGGATCCCTCGAGCCCAGGAGTTCTAAACCAGCCTGGACAACATGGCGAAACCCCGTCTCTACCAAAATAATAATAATAATAATACAAAAATTAACTAGGTATAGTGGCATGCACCTTTAGCCCCAGCTTCTCAGGAGATGGAGGTGGGAAGATCGCTTGAGCCCAAGAGGCAGAGGTTAGAGCAAGCTGCAATCACGCCACTGCACTCCAGCCTGGGCAACAGAGAAAGACACCTGTCTCAAAAAATAAAAATAAAAAGGAAGATAAAACCCCATTTATAATAGCAACAACAAAAAAAGGACCAAAATATTAGGTTCATGATTAGAAAGATTCAACATCATGAAGACAGCAATTCTCTCTTTAAAGCTATAACTGTAATGCAATCCCAATAAAAATATCAACATAATTTTTATTAGAAAAATAGCAAGCTGCATCTAAAGTACATATTAAAAGAAAAAAAAGCCATAAGGCTGGGAAGCTCTAAAAAATAAAAAACGAATAATAAGAGAAGACTATGCCTATCATTTTTATTTTTATTTTGAAGCTTCACCAATTAGAATAGTGTGGTACTACTGAATGGGTGATAAATTGCTGAATGAAACAGAATAGAAAGTCTAACAATAGACATAACTATACTAAGGAATTTAGTATATGACTAAAGGTGGCTTTGCACATCAGTGGAGGAAAAGATGGATTAGTTAGTGTATGGTTTGGGAAAAACAACAGCCACCTATACAAAATTTTAATGTCATATCCTTCATACCAAAATAAATTTTTAGTACATAAAAGTTTTAAATGTAAAAACAGAAACATAACATAAAGCACAAGAAATAGGAAATAATTTTTTAATAGACTCAGGGTAGGGAAGACCTTCCTAAGTATTACACAAAAGATTGAAACTATTAAAAACTGATCAATTCAAATACATACAAACTTTAAAATTTCACATGGCAAAAGGCAAAATTAAAAGAAATATTTTTGCAACAAGGAGAAACATTCATGCTTTGCTGGTAGAAGTAAAAATTGGTGCCAGCTCTGTTGAGAGTGATTTGGCACTATTAAAATTAAATTTTCAAGTGTACATGCCTTTGACTCAGAAATTCCACTTCTAGGAATTTATTTCATACATCTATTGACACATATGAAAAAATATGTACAAGGATATTTATGCAGCATTATCTGAAATATCAAAATATTAGTACAATTGGGATACATCTGTATGATGGAATCATATGCAACCTTCCAAGAATAAGGCAAATCTATATGTATTAATGTGGAATGCTCTTTAAGATAATAGAGTTAAATAAATGAAGAAATAGGGAACTTAGTATGCTACCATTTGTGAGATTCTTTCTTTAAAAAGAATCACACAAACACACACACACACTCAAACATCTCTGGAAGGATAACTTAAGAAGCTAGTAGCAATGGTTGCCTCTGGGAAGGGAAATAGGACCAGAGAATGAAAAAATAATCTAATTTTCAATTATATTCACTTATAGATTTGAATTTTGTGCTGTATGTATGTTGTGCCTACTCAAAGCAATAAAAAATATTTTAATACTTTAAAATTAACAGGTGTTTGTTAAAATATCTTTATCGATAGCCCCGCACTATGGAAACCAAGGAAATATATTTCTTAAATTACTAGATAAAAACAAGGAATCTAGCTTCTGGTCTTAGATCTTTCCATTGAATCATTTTAGAACCAAAACGCAGCTTTTTTTTTTTCTTCTTTCCTTTTTTTTTTTAAGACAGTCTCACTCTGTCACCCAGGCTGCGCTCTGTCGCCTAGACTGGAGTGCAGTGGTGTGATCTTGGCTCACTGCAACCTTCACCTCCTGGGTTCAAGCAGTTCTCTGCCTCAGTCTCCTGAATAGTTGGGAGTACAGGAGTGTGACACCGTGGTCAGCTAATTTTCGTATTTTTAGTAGAGATGGGGTTTTGCTATGTTGGCCAGGCTGGTCTCCAACTCCTTGCCTCAAGTGATCCACCCACCTTGGCATCCCAAAGTGCTGGGATAATAGGCGTGAGCCACCACACCCAGCCAAGACAACTTATTTTTAAAGGTTGACCTTTTCCAGGCTTTTCCTAGCTCTTGAATTTCTGAAACTTACTGAGAAATGGATGCAACAGAATGCTGCTATTCACAAACCTGATAGTATTTTTTAATGCAGATTTTTGGGTTCCATACCAGAACTGCTGCCCCAGCCTCCCACTCCACTTAGCACCAAGGTTTAAAAGTCAGTTTCCATTGCAGTCACATCTCTAGGTTCATCTTCACTCATTCTCTGATGTAAATGTCATTTTCTTTTGTGCTTGTGGAAGCATTTCAGAATTGTTTTACATTCAAACCAGTATTTTTAATTGCTTTTTAATAGAATGAACAAACCAGATTTCTAGCTCACTATGTCGCCAGAAACAGAATTTGCATATCAGTTTCTCTAATTTTGTATTGATCATATTTAATCATTACAGCTATTTAAATGTTCTACTTCTCCTTCATTTGGAAGCAGGGTGATATTTCACTTCCCTGTTACCTGGAGATTGGCCATTGACTTTGGCCAATAAAATATGAAAGTGTCGTACATCGCTTTCATCAAGAAGCCTTTAAAAACCAAAGTACAAAGTCACAATATCCCCTTTCCCACCTTGGCAACTGTAGACACGTCTGACAAGGTAAAGACTCCTTCATTTTGAGTGACTAAGTAACTGTAATAAACAGAGCCCCCCAAAGTGATCAACATTGGAATGTAATGTAATTGAGAAATCAACTTTTGTTGTACGAAGCCACTAAGACTTTGCAGTTTGTTACTGTAGCATCACCTAACCTATACTGACTGATACACAGGAGTCCACTGTGTTACTGTTTACACTAGTAAAGTCATTCATTCAGTCAGTCAACAAATAAGTATCTTCCAGGTGCCACTCAGTTTCCCAGACTCTAAGAAACAATAGTGAAGGGGAGACAAACATAAACATATAAAACAAATAGATGAGAAAGTCTTCTGATTCTTTGGCCTGTAGCCTAATCCAGTGACAGACTTATAAGGGTTATTTGTGAGATAGGAAATCCTTAAACAGCTGGTTCCCATTTCTATTCTTACAGCATCCGCATTGAGACATTTGGAAAGGGTAATATCAACTCTAAAAAAAAACTAATTTTATTCATTAAGAAAATTAAATTAAATGTACTTTTAGAAAAAGAGAAGCGTTCAGAAACAAATCATTGTGTGGGAACTTAGGGAGGTTAACAATTATCATTCTAGCTTAAAGTAGTTGTAAATAACTGTCCAAAGAAAGAATAGAAGCTAAATATTTTTCAACCAGGGCTTTTGGGGTTTCTAGTATATAAAATAAGGATAAAGTTACTTGGAGATGTTGAGAAAACTGGTTTTAATAACATAATCTTTTTGGTGTCCATGATCTCTAAGGGTCCCAATCAAAATTTGGGAAATATATGAGAGAAATGCAAATAGCTGCAAATAACAGAAAATCCTATAAACAGTGGCTTAACAAGAAAGTAATTTTCTCATGTAGCAAGAAACTCAGAAATAGGTGGACCAAAGCCAGTGCAGCCTGTCAAGAGTGTTATCAAGGAAATAATTTCCTTCTTTTTACCTGCTCTGTCATCTTTCAAGTCTGTTTTGTTGTTTTTGTTTTTGTTTTTTTGTTTTTTGTTTTTTGTTTTGTCCTCAGGGATACAAGAGTGAGAATGTACCTTTGGCCTCTATGTCCATGTTTCATAGAAAGGCAGAAAAGTACAAAGTCTAATTCTTGTAAGGTTTCTTTAAGGACTACTCGCCCAGATTTTTTCCTTTCATCTCATTAGCCAGAATTGGTCACATGACTACTTTTATTTGTAAGGGAATCTGGGGAGGTGAATATTTTATCTATGTATGTGCCTGCCCTGAAAAAAATAATGATTCTCTTTAGTAAGAAAGAAAGAGAGAATATGTGTTGTATAGGCAACTGGCAGGGTCAGCCAAAGGCTGCCCTCTAACAAATGTGTAACTCAATGGAACCAGTTGGGAATGTCTATCTTTGGGATGCAGCAAACACATCACAACTGTCATATATGTCATGACAAAAGACTGAACTTATTCCTAATCCTCAAACTTTGTATCAGTCACTCCCATTCATGATGTTTTATGTAAAAAGCACTGCTAAAAATGGCTGTCCCAGGTTAACACACCTGTAATCCCAACACTTCGGGAAGCCAAGGCAGGCAGATCACTTGAGCCCAGGAATTTGAGACCAGCCTGGGCAACATGGCAAGATCCCCTCATCTCTACAAAAAATGCAAAAATTAGCTGGGTGTGGTTGCGCATACCCGTAGTCTCAGCTACTTGGGAGGCTAATGTTGGAGGATCACTTGACACTGAGAGGCGGAGGTTGCAGATTGCAGTGAGTGGTGATCCCGCCACTCTAGCCTGGATGACAGAGCAAGACACTGCCTTAAAAAAAAAAAAAAAAAAAAAAGTTTGCCCTGACAAAACTAATGTATGGTGATGAAAATCAGACTAGTGGTTATCCTTGGGAGTAGGTAATGCCTAAGAGAGAGAGCACACCTGAGAGTCTGATGGTACCGAAAATGGTCTGTATTTTGATCTGGGTGGTGGTAAGATGGATGTATATATACTTTAAAATGTTTGTCGAACAAACATTGGCCAGGCGCAGTGGCTCACACCTGTAAATCCCAACACTTTGGGAAGCCAAGGCGGGCAGATCACCTGAGGTCAGGAGTTCAAGACCAGCCTGACTAACGTGGTGAAACCTCATCTCTACTAAAAATACAAAAATTAGCTAGATGTGGTGGCACTCGCCTGTAATCCCAGCTACTCGGGTGGCTGAGGCAGGAGAATCACTTGAACCCGGGAGGCAGAGGTTGTAGTGAGCTGAGATCATGCCACTGCACCCCAGCCTGGGCGACAAGAGCAAAACTCCATCTCAAAAAAAAAAAAAAAGTTTGTTCAAAAAGGCCACATGCAGTGGCTCACACCCATAATCCCAACACTATGGGAAGCCAAGGCAGGAGGATTGCTTGAGGCCAGGAGTTTGAGACCAGCCTAGGCAACATAGCAAGATCCTATCTCTACAAAAATTTTTAAAAATTAGCCAGGCATGTTGTCTCAGGCCTGTAGTCCCAGCTACTCAGGAGGCTGAAGTGGAAGGATCACTTGAGCCCATGGGTCAAGGCTGCGGTGAGCTATGATCATACCAGCGCACTCTAGCCTGGGCAGCAAAGTGAGACCCCCAACTCAAAAAAAAAAAAAAGTGTTTAAGAGGCACAGACTTTATATAAACTATACCCCAATTTAAAAAGAACTAGCCTGGTATTTCCTTTTATTCAGTCACAACCTATTTAGGCCTGGGTTATCGAAATTGCTCTCTCTTTCTCCCCTACAAAGAATCAGACTTGTAGATTCAACATTCCAATGGCAGATAGTACAAATGCAAAGTCACAAGGAAAACAGAAACACAAATATATTTAGCTGGCAGGGAGATCAAAGAAAAGTAAATAATGAACTATGGCTTCATCAGACATTTACAGAACAGCACAGTGCAGAACAAAATAGCCAATAATCAAGATATACATTTGAATAATATTTGTTTTAGAGCAATTTATTTTCAAATTTGCAATTGGTTTTAAGTCTTGCATTTAAATCTAACATTTTTAAGAGATTATAATAGAACTTTGGTTAACTGTGGTTTTAGAAACTATAATCTTTCAAAGCTTTAAAAAATGTTTTTGAAAATTTAAAAAAAAAAACTCTTTCCTTTTTGAGATTCTGTATTTGCATTGCCCTACAGTTCAGTTTGACCTATATGTCAAAGCAGCTGCCAAACACTATGGTAGTACTAAGAAAATACATTTGAATTGCTCTTCACACTAATTTTTTTTTTCTCTGCATGTGTGAGAGACTTCCCCATTTTCAGGAAGAAGTTGTAGAGAATTGCTTTCCTTAGTTCTGGCCCTCTGCCTCTTTTGGTCAAAAATACGACACTCCCCACTACCTCATCTCTACCCCCTTACCTCTCAACAGAAGTAATTTTTGGCAGGAGGCTAAAGAGCGAAGTAAAGTCATAGGCCAAGGATGGCCAAAGTCAATGAACTCTAGTGCAAACCCACTAAGCTCCCTCCCAGCACAAGCCAAAATTTGAGGGGTATAGGATAAACAAAGTAACTGAAAAACAAACTGCAACAAGGAGGGCCACTGGTAGGAAGGAACTGCCTGAAATTCACCCAAGAGCACCATGCTGCCCCATCAGCAATAGTTTCTTCAGTAGGGATTCTATCGATTCTGAGCTGGTAGTAATATGAGGCCAAGAAATAATCAGACTTCAAAGAGAAGAAAGAACTTGATAGTATTAACAGCAATTATTCCCAATTTGATTAATTTGTCTTTTCTCGAGGAAAAATTACAAAGAAAATTTGGAATTTACTCTAGCCCTGCTAAAATATACCTCTCTGGAACTGTTTCTGTTATGTGTGAATCAAAAACTTCTTGTTTTCTCAATTTTTATCATCTCAGGGATTTTTGTAAAGGGCTACACCTTTAAATCCTTTAGAATGAGACAGCTGTGTTATCACGGAAAGGGAATGCACCTTGAACCAGAATATCAAATTTGAAAGCCATAGCTTTGCCACTTACTAGATATAAAATGGGAAATAATACTTAGCGTCACAAAGCTGTTACAAGGAATAATGATGTTTTGTGCCCTGTAGCAGCGTATACAAATGTAAGGTATGAAAGAGGCAGTATCACCAATTAGAAACATCAGAAGCTTTGGATCCAGAGAGATCCTGGTTCAAATCTCAGCATTATCACTTTGACCAAGTTAAGTCCTTTGAACCTCAATTGCCCCATCTGGACTGTTGCAAAGATTAAATATTAACATCTATAAAAGCCCAGTCATTTAACAGACATCCAGTAAATGACAGCTATTATTTTGAGGGCTTTTTTCTTCCATTTATTAATAGCCATTTTTCATTCATTGATTCAAGAAATATTTATTGAGCTATGTTAGATATTTATTGTACTGTATTAGAGTATAATGGAGGGCATATACAACTCCTGCCCTTGTGGAGTGATCATCTAGTAGGGGACACAAACAAATAAATAGGCAATTACAATATAATTTTATAAGTATTAAAAACCACAGTTACTTTTCTATCAACCTATACAATAGCAAAAGTATATATGGTCCTATGGGAGCCCAGAGGAGAGACACTTCATCCAGACTTAGGATGGTACCGCAGAGAAAGCGACATTGAACTGATAACTGAAAGATGAGTAGGAATTGTCGAGTGAAGGGAAGGATGTAAGGGCAATTTTCCAGACAAACACATGCACAAAGGCCCAGAAGCAAGAGAGATCATGTTAGTCAAAGATAATCTCAAAATATCCAGCAACACGTACCCTCTGTTCTGGGATTAGAATATATATATATTGTCAAATAGATCTTTCTGTCTTTTTCCTGTCCATTTATATCACGTCTTTCAGCCTTTCATCAACAAATAGCAATTGAAGAAAATACATTTTCATCTTCAGCCAAAATCATACCATTAGCAAGTATAAATTCCATTCACCAATCACCATTATCATGTATAACTTTCTCATTATATGGCCCAATAATTCACAACATATATTCTTATTTGAGTCTGGTGATACTCCAAGCACAGCATCAGACTGGATGACGATGGGCAAAATACCCCCTACCCTTCATTAACTTAACAGTACAATCAGAAAAATAAAATAAAATGGATGACGTAAAACACCATACAGTTAAATGTTATTTGAATGGTTGAACAACAAATATAATAAAAATTTAGACAAGGATGGCTCACGACAAAAATCTTATAAATGCCACTGTAGCTTGGGAGTATTTTCCTCATATCATTCAGTGAGGCATATGGCCTTACTATATACAGATAGCTTTGATGAGTTCATTTGTTCAGTCATTCAAAAAATATTCAAAGGTTTACTACTATATTTTATACAACAGGGACAGAGATAAAGACCCTACTCATACAAATCTTATATTTTTGTTGGCAGAAGAGGAGGCAATAAGCAGAAAAACAAGTTAACACCTTACATGGATACCTTACTGAATCTTCAAAGCAACTCAATGAGGTAGAATTATCACCCTCATTTTATAGAAGAGACAGAAGGATGTTAAATAACTCGTCTAAGATTAGATAGCTAGCAAGCGGCACAGCGCAAATTTTAACCTAGGTCTATCAGACGCTAAAGCCATTCCACTCCACTGCTGAAATTTTCCATGTCCATGAACCACAGAGATTGCTGGAGGCTGCCCTAATACATGACCAGTCCTGAAATTGTGTTCCCAGGATTTAGCCAAGTGGTTCTCACTCTTTCCTTCCACTTAGCTAGGTCCTGACATATTTCTTACTCCTGCGATGGCCTTCCTTCCATCTGCATTGCTTTTTTTATTTTGGTTTTCATTTCAAGTTATCACTACGGGTTCAATTTTATCCAATTCTCTCCTCTACTTTTAACATCTTCAACAAATTCTCTGTTCGTTTTTCTAATTCACCAAAACCAGTTATTGATTAGTATTATTATATTACCCTTCAAAGGCATGACTCTAATGGGCTCTGCAGCAACTGTGGGATATGAAAAGGCTTGCTGTATTTGGAATTATACATATTAACAATAGCTCTACCATCAAGCAGTTAAGAGCATTGCACTTTTCTACATTATCTCATTTCATTTTTTCTACATTATCTCATTTCATCTTCTCTACATTATCTCATTTCATCTTCTCTACATTATCTCATTTCATCTTCTCTACATTATCTCATTTCATCTTCTCTACATTATCTCATTTCATCTTTTCAATAAAACTGCAAGTTACTAAAAATTGTCCCTGATGAAGAATTGAGGTTCAGAAAAGCTGAATTACTTGCTCAAGGCCAGGATACAGTAAATCCAGGTCTGGCTTCCCACTATACCATACATATTGCCTCTCTAAAATTATAGAAATCACAGAAATGTGGATTTGAAAGAGCCCTGTAGAACCTATTTTTTTTAATTTTTTGTTTTTAATGTTTTGGGTACATAGTAGGTGTATGTATTTATGGGGTACCTGAGATATTTTGATGCAGACATACAATGTGTAATAATCAATCTTTTACAAGATGCCACCCCATGTAGGCATCATTTCTACAGAATCCTTTCAAGTGATTTAGTCTCTAATTGAAATCGTGGCTTTATCATACACAAACTGTGACCTCTGTGAGCCTCAGTTTTCTCACCTGTAAAAGGGAATAGTACTATTCACCTCACAGTGTTATTGTTAGGATTAAATAATAAAGCATGTAAAAATCCTTTGCAAACAATAAAGCACTTTACAAATGCTCCCTGACCTTTCTTTACACACAGGTTAGACCCGTAAAAAAATTATTTTTAAATGTAAATCATTTGGGGTGGATACTCCTTTATATAATATATCACTGATTTCACAATCACAAAATTAAATAGAGCACTATGTCCATACCTTTTCCTAGTAGCAAAATTGTTTTACATTACCACTACACACAAGACGAAGCTTACAATGCAAGTGTCTCTCAAACTCTTTTGGACAAGAAAAATAACAACTTTGGAACACGTATGAAAAAATAAATTTCATCTTAAATATACAGTTATGCAAAATAATTATATAGCTTGAAATAGGGCTGGCATTAAATAAATTTTCTAATATAATTTTATTAGAATTTTTACACATATTAAAAATACCAGGTACAAACAATTATTGTAATTATAATAGAAAATAAATATTTTCTTTTTTCTTATTGAGAATTTGACATTTATTGACTCATTTAATAAAATTCTTTAGTTATGAGAGAATGATAATTTAACAATAGCTAAGAAAAGTTAGTGAAGGAAGCTAGAAGGGTAATAAAATAATAGAGGCAAAAGAAAAACTACGTAACACATATAAACTGACTTTTAATGCAGATTTTGGCAAATTACTGTACCCAACAACAGAAATGTTTCAGAACACTTTATAGAAACTACCAATAAAATTGGTTAAATTGTATTATTTGTAAAATGCCAACATGTATGCTCATTTAAAATGATCCATGGGTATGATACTAAGTCCTTTTATCCAAGTAAATAGAAAATTCAATTTCTCTATTAACTTTCTACTTCTTTACCATTAAAATTCCTCTAACTTAGTGCATTAATCTTAAAATCTGTCATTTCCAGGATTGCTTCTGTGTGTTCTTCTCTTGGCATTCATATTGTTTCTCTTTCTTTTCCAAGGATCTTATTCTAAAATACTATAAAAATATATGAGCATATATATACTTGTATGTGTGCACTGTATTTGCACCTTTTTCTAGATTAGTATTTCTTTTAACAATGGATGAAAATCAAATCGGGACAGAAGGTTCATCGCTTCCTCACCCCTTATTAAGGCAGAAAGGTGAAAACACATCATGTCTTTTGTGTGGCATATGCCCACCACACTAAATGAAAATATTTATTGTTTTACTTACAGTCAGTGTCCTTCAAATTGTCTGTGGTAATATGTTTTTCAGCAATGTCGTCTGAAAAATCAAAGAAATCCACTTTTCTACCTTCTAAGCTTCTTATATCTTCTGAATGATGCAGGCTCAAGAGTTGCCAATGAGATGGGCAAAGGCAGCCAAATAGGACTTCCTAGCCAATCTAAAAATAGCAGGTGGTGATGGACAGATATACCATTTTTCCCTTGCTCTTTTTCTTCCCTCTGAGGGATAGGTACCATAAACATGCCTTGTTGAAAATTAAAACAGTACAAAGAGAATTCTATTCCCTCTTGCCCTAAGAACTAGAGAAATGATCAGTTTTAAAATGTGTGCCTTTTCAGCAGGAAGATGTGAAAGTCAAAGGAGTTATTTTTGCATTTCTTACAGAAAGATTCTCGTACCCAATTTCCATTTGTTCTAAAAAGAAAACTGACCACAACTTGCTGGAATCGAGAGTTGCGTTTGCCTTTTACTTTTCTTTCCTGGAGCTCCTTGAATAATAACTATTAACATTTGTGTGTTTTATAGTTCACAAAGCCCTTTCACAGATTTTATATTATTGGCTCCTTACAACAGCTTGTAAGATAGTGCTTCATCTAACACACACAAGCATGAGCAAATAGAATTTCTGGAGAAAATGTTATAATAAATTTTCTTAGATTAGAGGTCTTTTATAAATGTAAAAAGCTGGGACTACAGGCACCCGCCACCATGCCTAGCTAATTTTTTCTGTATTTTTAGTAGAGACGGGCTTTCACCATTTTGGCCATGCTGGTCTCGAACTCCTGACCTCAAGCAATTCACCTGCCTCAGCCTCCCAAAGTGCTGGGATTACAGGTGTGAGCCACCACACCCAGTCAATAGCTGAAACTTTACTTGTACTTTTCAAACATTATAGAATCAAGAAATGATGGACATAATTGCATTAAAAAATAACAGACATAAGAAAATTTTCACAATATACTTTAAGGGCACAAAATTGAATCTACAGCATAATCTCAACTTGGTAAAAAAGAAAAATTAGATGCAAGTACATAAAGCTGGAATACAATAGTCAGCTAGGATAGTGTTATCTCTGCATGATGGGATCCACAGGGCTCTTTTCTTATTTGAACATTTCTGCAATCTCCAAATTGTTTTAATGGGCATATTGTTTTGTTTTGTGTTTTTGAGAAAGTGTCTCACTCTGTCACCCAGGCTGGAGTGCAGTGACATGACATAATCATAGCTAACTGCAGCTTCAAACTGGCATATTGTATTTTTATAAAGAAAAAACATGTTTACATTTATTGTCATTGCCAACCAGAGAGCAAGTGGAAGTAAAAAGCAAATCACCTCAAATTATAAATCAATGGAAAACATTAATATACCCAAATTCTAATTTATAAAATGTTTAGCTTTATGTCCATTAAGTTAGGTACAAGTACCTCTCATATAACATTCAAAAAGGCTTTAATAAATATTACTGATAATCAAATCTTAGTACAAGAATTTATGTATTATTACATTTCCAATACCAATGTAGGATTCCAGTTTCTGAATGTAGACAAAATATCTCTAAAGATGACAAATATACACAAATGTAGAAAACAGGTCTATGCATATGCATATATGCACACACATGAGAATATATGAAATTCAGTATTTCCAGTAAACTATACTTTCCATTAATCTATACTTTTTCATTTGTAATTTTCCAGACTGTTTAATTTTCTATATTAAATACTGCTCTAGCCCCCATGAAATTGGGAATGCCTCCCGTTGCCTTGATTAGTTTGTTTACAGTAAAATAGAAATTGCAGGATACCAAGAGATGGAGATGAGTCAAAGGATTTCATTCACGTTCCTTTTAGTCCATATTAAATAAAGTATTACCCAGGTATTACCCAGGTGTTACCTGCACTGCTCCACCAAAGATGGCATTCTTTAACTGTCCAAAGAGTCTGAGGTGCTGATGGGGTTTTGCCGGCAGCCTGCAACCATGCCCTTGCAAGAACATCTGAGTAACTGTTTGGGTAAGGGTGAGGTATAGAGTATTCTGCTTCTCTAATCACTTCTCCAGAGCAGAAATATTGGACTCATGACACTAACCATATTCTTTTACCCAAATAAAAGAAGAGTAATAGGCTTCTAACTTTTACAAGAACAGAAAGAGCAAGGGCAATTTCTAAACAGACTTTCAAGATAATTTATAGGTATTAATAGTTATCTATTTAATTTATAGTAATACTAATACAAAGTTCTCTTTGTCACAACCCATCTTCTAGAAAGGGGTGCAAAGATCTTTACATACCTTGCTTAAAAGCAATAGATAATAACCATAGCCTATTAATCCCATCTATATCCCAAGAGAAAGGTCTCTTGGTGTTAAGAGTATCAAGCATCAAATTCTCCTGAGAGTTTTCCATAACAAATATTTATTATTTTTATAATCTGAAAACAATAAACCCAGGTTTATATTTTAAAATTACCAGACCATTTACATTCACAAAGGAAAAATTATACTTTTCTTAAACATTAATGGAGATACTAAAAATATTTATATTGAGCACCATTCAAAAAACAAAAGTACCGAAAATAAAACTAAAGTAGAATGCTAAGAATCTGGATAGCAATCTAATCACCTCTATGTAGTTTCAAACTTACTCAAGGGAAAGAGTAATTCCTAGCAACTTAGCTATTTCTTCATCCGTCCCTGATATGCAGTAGGAGCTCAATGAATATTTGCTGAATAAATAAATTTAACATTAAATGAATTGCCTAATGTTTAATATTTATATCAAAGACATTCTCCCAAGAATCTCAACCACCATTCCAATCCCACTCCCCAGAGGTAACCACAATAAACAGTTTGGTGAATCTCTTTCTGCACATATGCCCTATGTACTGTTTAAAAAGAAAGAAATGGGGTCATATTATAACTACTTCCACTTAAAAAATACAGTGGATATCTTGCACTAGTTCTAGCTTATTCATTCTTTTTAGTAACTGCACAAACTTACCAATTATCTAGATATTTTCATCAACAAAGACACTGAGTAAAATAATGATACTAATAGTAATGGCTAACATTTATCAAGCACTGCTCTGCACATCGAAATGGCACAATTTTATAGGTAGGTGCTATTATTCATGACTCTCTTATAGATTAAAAAAAAATTGGAATACATTCCTTGCCCAAGGTTATAATGACTTGCCCAAGGTTAGACAGTAAGGAGCAGGGCCAGGATTTATAGCCAGCATTCTGGCTTAGGAAGCTGTGTTCTGAATTATTACTGCCTCCAAGAAGTTAAAAATATTGAAGATAAATTCTAACAACAATGACAGTTGCTATATACCACATGTAAACATAATAGAACATAATTTTTAAAACTATACTGCAATCTTCTATGCTTAGTAGTGCCTTCAAAGTAACCATACAAAGAAGTTATTTATACTGTATAAGTACTTAGAGTCTGCTGTTAGTCAAAAACATTTTAGTAAAAAACCATGAATTTCCTTCAGATATACTTTATAAATGAACAAGAAAGTAGGTCTGACTGACTTATTGCTATCTTTTTTTTAATAACCTGCTTTTTTCAAGTTTGACTACCCATCTTATCCACTATACTTGTCACTAAATGATTTATGGCCATTTAAAAAACCATATCCAGTAACACACACATGAAAAACCTGAACCACATTTTTAGAATATATGACCCAGACTCCAAACTCAGATCCAAGAGTGTTTTGAATAGTGGTAGTCTTTGGAATAAACATACAGTCTCTAAAAGTAACTATTTTAAAGAGGACAATATTCAATTGGCAGTTTAAGGTCGTTTTGTTTAAAGTTATTTTCCATACTCTACAAGCTTATTTCATTTATGCTACGGTTTTTTAAATGTTTTGTTCCTTCCAAAACTCATGTTGAAACTTAATCCCCAATGCAACAGTGTTGGAAGGTGGGCCCACCAGGAGGTGTTTAGGTAATAAGGGCGGAGCCTCATGGGTTAGAGCCTTACTAAAAAGGGCTGGAGGGAGTGGGTTTGCTCTCTTCCGCTCTTCTGCCAGGTGAGGAAGTGTTCCTCCCTTCTAGAGGACATGGAGTTCAAGGCACCATCTTGGAAGTCCTTGACACCAAACCTGCAAATGTCTTTATCTTGGCCTTCCCAGCTTCCAAAACAGGGAGGAAATAAATTTCTGTTCTTTATAAATTACCTACTTCTGTGGTATTCTGGTTAAGCAGCACAAAATGGACTAAGTCAATATACCAATCTAGCAACGAGTTCATGTCAACCAACAGCAAAATAACATGCCATATTGACAATTCGGTTCCCAAGCCAATATTCGCTTTGATAGTTAGTATTGTATAACGTATCAAAATAGTGTTGGTGAGCCAAGCAGAGTGTAAATTGTTTTATAACATTAGCCAATTTCCATATTTACTCTTTCAACACAAAGCGATTCCGCTGTTACTGACAGTAACTGCGTGACAAAATTGCAACTTTAAGAGGTGCTTTACCTTTGGCTAAATCTTAATAAACAGAAACTAACAGTAAAAACAATAAAAAATAATGTGCACACATGCACACTCACAAATATATTCAATATTACCAAAAAGGCAGCATTACTACCAACATTTTGAAGTGACACCAAAGAACATTAAAAGGTTTCAGAATATAGGGCTGGCACAGTGGCTCACACATGTAATTCCAGCACTTTGGGAGGCCAAAGTCAGCAGATTATGTGAGCCCAGGAGTTCAAGTCCAGCCTGGGCAACATAGTGAAACCCTATCTCTACAGAAAAAAAAGAAAAGAAATAGCCGAGTGTGGTGGCATGCACCTGTAGTCCCAGTTACTCAAGAGGCTGAGGCGGGAGGATTGACTGAGCCTGAGGGTTGAGGCTGCAGTGAGCCATGATTGCACCAGTGCACTCCAGGTTGGGCAACAGAACAAGATGGTGTCTAAAAAAAAAAAAAAATCTCAGAACGATAGGTTTCACCTACCTCTGTTACTGAATCACTTTCTATATCATCTGTCCAAGTTCCGGGTAGTTCCATAGAATAGTAAAAATAGCTATAAGCTTCTCTGTGTACATTATTACTAAGTAAATGGTAAACAGTCTTGGAAAACAGCCATTAATATTTGGTCTGAGTGAAAATTAAATCATTAAATTTCCTGGAAACCTGTTAAGCATAATTACCTAACCTAGTACTATCCCTTAAATACCCAACAACTGATATTCTTCAATCTAATACCAAAAGAAGCAGCTGGGAGTTGTATAGCAGATTTTCTTATATTAAAGTAATTCTAAAAGTTCTGTGGTTTTCATTGTCTGTATTTAATCCAACAGCTCATTTGTCCCCCTGAATCTGTATGCATAAAATCTCACTCAATGAAATATTTATTAATCAATAATACTGTTAGTCTGGTAATGCAAGAAACCTCTCATCAGCTACTATTTTTTTCCGACCACTTACCATCAAAATAATGATGCTTAGATTATAGCCAGAGCACAATAAAGAATCAAGTGTATAATGACCTCATGTGGCAAGTGGCTATAATTACTGATTTTTTCCCCGCTAAATTAATATTTTATTTTATTTTTATCATTTTATATATTTAGGGGGCTACAAAGTGATGTTGTATGTATCAAATGTGAAATGATCAAGTTAATTAACATATTAATCTAATTAACATATCCATCACATTTTTTTGTGATGAGAACATTTGAAATTTACTCAGTAATTTTGAAATATACATTACTATTAACTATAGTCACCATGCTATGCAATATATCTCAAAGAACTTATTCCTGTTGTCTCACTGAAACTTTGTACTCTTTGACCAACATCTTCTCATCCCCCACCTCCTCAGCCTCTGGTAATCACCATTCTACCCTCTGCTTCTATGAGTTTGATTGTTTTAGATGCCACATATAAGTGAGATTATGTGGTCTTTGTCCTTCTGTGCCTGGGTTATTCCAGATCCAAACATATTGTCGCAAATGACAGAATTTCCTTCTTTTTATTTTTTATTTTTATTTATTTTTTGAGATGGAGTCTTGCACTATTGCCCAGACTGGAGTGCAATGGCGTGATCTCAGCTCACTGCAACCTCTGCCTCCTGGATTCAAGTGATTCTCCTGCCTCAGCCTCCTGAGTAGCTGGGATCACAGGCATGTACCGCCATGCCCGGCTAATTGTTATCTTTTTAGTAGAGATGGGGTTTCTCCATGTTGGTCAGGCTGGTCTCGAACTCCTGACCTCAGGTGATCCACCTGCCTCAGCCTCCCAAAGTGCTGGGATTACAGGCATGAGCCACCGAGCCTGGCCAGAATTTCCTTCTTTTTAAAGGCTACATAGTATTCAATTGTGTATATATGCCACGTTTTCTTTACCCAATATTACTTCTTGGCCTTTTGGCTAAGATCAAGTGTGAATACTGCTGCAATGAACATGGGAGTGCAGATATCTCTTCAATATACTGATTTCAAATCCTTTCGATATATACCCAGAAGTGGGATTGCTGGAACATGTAGTAATTCTTAATTTTTTTATAAAGAAAAAAATAATATTTTATTATATATTTACACATTTTATTTTATTTAAGTTCTTTTTTTCTTCAACTTTTAAGTTCTGGGGTACATGTGCAGGATGTGCAGGTTTGTTACATGGGTAAATGTGTGCCATAGTGGTTTGCTACACAGATCATCCCATCACCTAGGTATTAAGCCCAGTATCCATTAGCTATTCTTCCTTATGCTCTCCCTTCCGCCACTCTCTGACAGGCTCTAGCGTGTGTTGTTGTACCCCATGTGTCCATATATTCTCATCATTCAGCTCCCACCTATAAGTGAGAACATGCAGTGTTTGGTTTTCTGTTCCTGCATTAGTTTGCTAAGGATAATGGCTTCCAATTCCATCCATCCAATTCCATCCATGTCCCTGCAAAGGGCATGATTCTTTTTATGGCTGCATAGTATTCCATGGTGTACATGTACCACATTTCTTTATCCATAATCATTTATGGGCATTTAGGTTGATTCCATGTCTTTACTATTGTGAATAGTGCTGCAATGAACATATGTGTGCATTTATCTTTATATCAGAATGATTTATATTCCTTTGGGTATGTACCCAGTAATGGGATTGCTGGGTCAAATGGTATTTCTGCTTCGAGGTCTATGAGGAATCACCACACTGTCTTCCACAATGGTTGAACTAATTTACATTCCCACCAACAGTGTAAAAGTGTTCATTTTTATCTGCAACCTCGCCAGCATCTGTTTTTTTTTACTTTTTAATAATAGCCATTCTGACTGACATGAGATGGTGTCTTGTTGTTTTGATTTGCATTTCTCTAATGATCAGTGATGTTGAGCTTTTTTTCATGTTTGGATTGTTGGCTTCATGTATGTCTTCTTTTGATACGTGTCTGTTCATGTCCTTTGCCCACTTTTTAATGAGGTTTTTTCATATAAATTTCTTTATGTTCCTTGTAGACTGGATATTAGACCTTTGTCAGATGGATAGATTGCAAAAATTTTCTCCCATTCTGTAAGTTGACTGTTCACTCTGATAATAGTTTCTTTTGCTGTGCAGAAGCTCTTTAGTTTAACTAGACCCCATTTGTCAATTTTTGCTTTTGTTGCAATTGCTTTTGGTATTTTCTTCATAAATTTTTTGCCCGTGCCTATGTCCTGAATGGCATTGCCTAGATTTTCTACTAGGGTTTTTGTAGTTTGAGGTTTTACATTTAAGTCTTTAATCCATCTTTAAGTTTTCTTTTATTGTTGCATCTCTCCCAGGTTTTGGTATCAGGATGATGCTGGCCTCACAGAATGTGTTAGGGAGGGTTTCCTCTTTTTCAATTTTTTGGAATAGTACCATTAGAAATGGTACCAGCTCTTCTTTGTGCCTCTGGTAGAATTCAGCTGTGAATTCAGCTGTGAATCTGTCTGGTCCTGGTCTTCTTTTGGTGGGTAGGCTATTTATTATTACCTCAATTTCAGAACTTGTTATTGGTATATTGAGGGATTCACTTCCTTCCTGGTTCAGTCTTGGGAGGGTGTGTGTGTCCAGGGATTTATCCATTTCTTCTAGATTTTCTAGTTTATGTGCACAGAGATGTTTATAGTATTCTCTAATGGTTGGCTGTATTTCTGTGGAGTAAGTGGTGATATCCCCCTTATCATTTCTAATTGGGTTTATTTTATTCTTCTCTCTTTTCTTCTTTATTAGACTAGCTAGCAGTCTATTTTATTATTTTTTTAAAAAAAACACCTCCTGGATTTGTTGATTTTTTTGAAGGGTTTTTCATGTCTCTGTCTCCTTCAGTTCAGCTCTGATCTTGGTTATTTCTTGTCTTCTGCTAGCTTTGGAGTTTGTTTGCTCTGGGTCCTCCAGTTCTTTTAGTTGAGATGTTACGTTGGTAACAAGATCGCTCTAGCTTTTTCATGTGGGCATTTCATGCTACAAATTTCCCTCTTAACACTGCTTTAGCCACACCCCAGAAATTCTGGTATGTTGTCTCTTTGTTCTCATTAGTTTCAAATAACTTCTTGATTTCTGCCTTAATTTCCTTATTTACCCAAGAGTCATTCAGGAGCAGGTTGTTCAATTTCCATGTAGCTGTGTGGTTTTGAGTGAGTTTCTTGAGTTCTAATTTAATTGTGCTGTGGTCTGGGAGACTGTTATGATTTCAGTTCTTTTGCATTTGCTAAGGAGTGTTTTACTTCTGACTGTGTGATCAATTTTAGAGTAAGTGCCATGTGGCGATAAGGATGTATATTCTGTTGAATTTGGGTGGAGAGTTCTGTAGTTATCTATCAGGTCCACTTGATCCAGGTCTGAGTTCAGGTTCTGAATATCTTTGTTAATTTTCTTTCTCAATGATCTTTCTAATATTGTCAGTGGGGTGTTAAAGTGTTGTGTGAGACAATTGTGTGACAGTCTAAGTCTCTTTGTAGGTCTCTGAGAACTTGCTTTATGAATTTGGGTGCTCCTGTATTGGGTGCATTTATATTTAGTATAGTTAGCTCTTCTTGTTGAATTGAACCTTTTACCTTTATGTACTGCCCTTGTCTTTTTTGATCTTTGTTGGTTTAAAGTCTGTTTTGTCAGAAACTAGGATTGCAACCTCTGCTTTTTTCTGTTTTCTATTTGCTTGGTAAATTTTCCTCTATCCCTTTATTTTGGGCATATATGTGTCTTTGCACAAGAGATGGGTATCAAAGATAGCACAATGGTAGGTTTTGGTTCTTTACCCCGCTTGCCATTCTGTGTCTTTTAATTGGGGCATTTAGCCCATTTACATTTAAGATTAGTGTTGTTATGTATGAATTTGATCCTGTTATCATGATGCTAGCTGGTTATTTTGCAGACTTGTGTATGTGGTTGCTTCATAGTGTCACTGGTCTGTGTACTTCAGTGTGTTTTTGTAGTGGCTGGTAATGGTTTTTCCTTTCCATATTTAGTGCTTCCTTCAGGAGCTCTTGCCAGGTAGGCCTGGTGGTGACAAATTCCCTCAGCATTTGCTTGTCTGAAAAGGATCTTCTTAGTTTAGCCAGATATGAAATTATGGATTGGAAATGCTTTTCTTCAATAATGTTGAGTATTGGCACCCAATCTCTTCTGGCTTGTAGGGTTTCTGCTGAGAGGTCTGCTGTTAGTCTGATGGGTTTCCCTTTGTAGGTGACCTGGCCTTTCTCTATGGCTGCCCTTAACATTTTTTCTTTCCTTTTGACCCTGGAGAATCTGATGATTATGTGTCTTAGGGTTGATCTGCTCATGGAGTATCTCACTGGGTTTTCTGCATGTCCTGAATTTGAATGTTGTCTTGTCTTACTAGGTTGGGATATCCTGAAGTATGTTTTACAACTTGGTTCCATTCTCCCCATCTCTTTCAAGTACCCCGGTTAGTTGTAGGTTTGGTCTCTTTACATAATGCTATGTTTCTCGGAGGTTTTGTTCATTCCTTTTCATTCATTCTTTTTTCTCTATTCTTCTCTGTCTTATTTCAGAAAGAGTCTTCAAGCTCTAAGATGCTTTCCTCCACTTGGTCTATTCTGCTATTGATACTTGTGCTTGCATTGTGAAGGTCTTGTGTTGTGTTTTTCGGCTCCATTGGGTTGGCTGCGTTCCTCTCTAAACTGGCTATTCTGGCTATCGACTCCTGTATTGTTTTATGATGATTCCTAGCTTCTTTGCTTTGGGTTACAGCATGCTCCTTTAGCCCAGTGAAATTCGTTATTACCCACCTCTGAAGCCTACTTCTGTCAATTCAACCACCTCAGTCTCAGCCTAGTTCTCCTTGCTGGAGAGGTGTTGTGGTCATTTGGAGAAGAAAAGGCACTCTGGCCTTTTGAGTTTTCAGCATTTTTGCATTGACTCTTTCTCATCTTTGTGGGCTTATCTACCTTCAATCTTTGAGGTTGCTGACATGGTGAATGAGGTTTTTGTGGGGTCTTTGTCATTGTTGTTGTTTTGTGTTTGTTTGTTTGTTTGTTTGTTTTTAATGGTCAGCCCACTCTACCATAGGGCTGCTGTGGTTTGCTGGGGGTCCACTCCAGACCCCAGTTGCCTCATTCTCCCATACCTGGAGGTATCACCAGCGAAGGCCACGAAAAGCAAAGATGACAGCCAGCTCCTCTCTCTGGAAGCTCTATCCCAGGGGATACTGACCTGTTGCCAGCCTGCACGCACCTGTAGGAGATGTCTGGAAACCCCCATTGGGAGATCTCACCCAGTCAGAAGGAATGGGATCAGGGATCTTCCTAAAGAAGCAGCCTGGCTGCTTTTTGGTAGAGCAGTTGTGCTTCATTAAGGGGCATACTTCCTCATCCAAACTGCCTGCAATCTCCAAAGCTGACAGGTTGGAGTGGCTGAGTCCACCAAACCGCAGAGATGACAGCCACCCCTCCTCACAAGAGCTCCATCCCAGGGAGAGATCAGAGCTCTGTCCATAGAACCCTAGCTGGAGTGGCTGAAGCTCCTGCAGGGAGATCCTGCTCAGCAAGGAGAAATGGATCCAGGTGCTGCTTAAAGCAGTCTGGCCACAATCTGGCAAGGCAGCTGTGCTGCGTTATGGGGGACCCTTTCTCCCAGACTGTCTGTATTCTCCACAGTCAGCAAGCTACAGAAGCTAAGTTGATGGAACCGCAGAGATGGCAGCCACCCATTCCCCTGGGAACTTGGACCCATCTCAGGTGGACTTCAACCCAGTGCCGTTGGCTGGCTGGGATTCCAAGCCAGTGCTGTGGCTTGGAATTAATTTGTGAGGTGCTGTGGAAGTGGGGCCCACAGAATGACATTGCTTGGCTCCCTGGATTCAGTCTCCCCTTCCCAGGGATATGTGCAGATGAATTTCCTGCCTTGCTGGAGATCCCGGGGTTGGAATATGTAAAACTCCTGGGTCTCTATATGTGCCTGAGCAGGTGCTCTGCCAAGACTTCACACAGCTCTGTGTATCAGACCCAAGGCCTGGTGGCGTGGGCTCATGAGGGGATCTTCTTATCCACAGTGATATTGTTTGGTTCTGTGTCCCTGCCCAAATCTCATCTTGAATTATAATCCCCCCACATCGAGGAAGGGACCTGTAATCCCCACATGTTGAAGGAAAGTCGTTGGATCATGAGCGTGGCAGAATCACAAGATCATGCTGTTCTTGCAACAGTGAGTGAATTCTCATGAACTCTAATGGTTTTGAAAGTGGTAGTTTTTACCTGTGCTCTCACTTCTCCCTCCTGTCACCTGTGGAAAAGGTGCCTGTTTCCCCTTCCACCATGGTGGTAAGCTGTCTGAGGGCTCCCTAGCCACTGCACCTGGCCCTCACACCATTTTTGACTGTGAGTCAATTAAATCTCTTTCCTTTATATAAATTTCCCAGTCTCGGGGGTATTTCTTTCTTCTTTTTTTTTTTTCTTTTTGAGGCAGAGTCTCACTCTGTTGCCAGGCTGGAGTAGTGGGCTCATCTTGGCTCACTGCAACCTCCCCTTCCCAGGTTCAAGCGATTCTCCTGCCTCAGCCTCCCAAGTAGCTGGGACTATAGGTGTGTGGCACCACACCCAGCTAATTTTTGTATTTTTAGTAGAGATGGGGTTTCACCATGTTAGCTAGGATGGTCTCGATCTCTTGACCTCGTGATCCACCCGCTTTGGCCTCCCAAAGTGCTGGGATTACAGGTGTGAGCCGCCGACGGACTAATGCATGCAGGCTGCAAAGATTCGTGGGAGAAGTGTGGTTTCCTAAGAGTAGTCGCACAATAACTCACTGCTTCCCTTGGCTGGGGGTGGGGATTCCTTTGGCTCTGTGCCACTCCCAGGTGGGCCATCACCTTCCCCACCCCCCACTTTTCTTCCTTCTCCATATTGAGTTGTCTAGCAGTCCCAATGCAAGAACCTGAATATTTCAGTTGAAGGTGCTGAATTCACTCACCCTTCTTCATTCCTCTCCATGAGTGCTGCAGACCACAGCTGCTTCTAACTGGCCATCTTAGATCAATCCCCATCATGTAGTAATTCTATTTTTAGTATTCTGAGGAAACCCCATAATTTTACATAATGGCTGTATTAATTTACATTCCCATCAACGTTTACAAAGGTTCTCCTTTCTCCACATCTTCATCAGCACATGTAGTCTTTCATCTTTTTGATAACAGCCATTCTGACAGGTGTGAGATGATATGTCAGTGTGGTTATAATTTCCATTTCCCTAATGATAAGTGATGTTGAACAATTTTTCATATATATCTGTTGGCCATTTGTGTGCCTTCTTTGGAGAAATGTCTGCTCAGGTCCTTTGACCATGTTTTAATCGGATTGTTTCCTTTTTATTGTTTGAGTTTCTCATGTATTTTGGATATTAACTGCTCCCTCATTAGATATATTAGTATAAACTGCAACTATTTTCTCCCAGTCTGTAGGTTGTCTCTTCATTCAGTTGTTTCCTTTGCTGTGCTGAAGCTTTTTAGTTTGATGTAATCACATGAGTCTATCTTTGCTCTTGCTGTCTGAGCTTTTGGGGTCAAATCCAAAAAATCGTTGCTCAGAACAATGTCATGGAGATTTCCCTACGTTTTCTTCTTGGAGTTTTATAGTTTCAGGCCTTAGGTTTAAGTCTTTAATCCATTTTGGGTTGATTTTTATATATAGTATAAGATGAGTCGAATTTCATTCTCCTGCATGTGGAAATCCATTTTTCCCAACACCTTTATTTAAAAGACTACTCTTTTCACATTGTGTTTCTTGGCACCTTTTTTTTTTTTTTTTTTTTTTTTTTTTAAGACTGAGTCTTGCTCTTTTGCCCAGGCTCGAGAGCAGTGGTGTGATCTTGGCTCACTGCAGCCTCCACCTCCTGGATTCAGGCAATTCTCCTGCCTCAGCCTCCCGAGTATCTGGGACTACAGGCATGTGCCATCACAATCAGCTAACTTTTGTATTTTTAGTAAAGACAGGGTTTCATCATGTTGCCCAGGCTGATCTTGAAGCGCTGATCTCAAGTGATCTGCCCGCCTCAGGCTCCCAATGTGCTGGGATTCCAGGTGTGAGCCACTGCACCTGGCCTTCACACCATTTTTGAATAACAAATATGGTTATATATTAATCCAAATATACTTAAAAATCACCTTAAACACCAATGGTCTAAACACACCAATTAAAAGACAGGGGTTGTCAGCGTGGATAAAAAACAAGACCCAACTATATGTTGTGTCCAGTATTATCATTGGAGATTTTAATACCCCTCTATCAGTATTAGACAGACAGATCCAGCAAGCAAAAAATTCTGTAAGGACACAGTTGAATTCAACAACACCATCAATCAACTGGATATAATTAACACTTATAGATTACTTCATCCAACAGCAGCACAGTACACATTCTTCTCAAGCTCATATAAAACATTCCCCAGGATAGACTACATTCTGCACCATAAAGCACACCTTAATGCATTTAAAAGAATAGAAAATCATACAATGTTTGCTCTCAGACTACAAGGAAATTAAACTAGAAATCAACTACAGAAAGATGGCTGGAAAGTCCCAATTACTTGAAAATTAACAAATTTCTAGATAACACATGGGTTAAAAAACTCTCAAGAGGCTGGCCTCAGTGGCTCATGCCTGTAATCCTAGCACTTCGGGAGGCCAAGGTGGGTGGATCGCTTGAAGTCAGGAGTTCAAAACCAGCCTGACCAATATGATGAAACCCCGTCTCTACTAAAAATACAAAAAATTAGTGGGTGTGGTGGTGCACACCTGTAATCCCAGCTACTCGAGAGGCCAAGGCAGAAGAATCAGTTGAACCCGGGAGGCAGAGGTTGCAGTGAGCCAAGATCATGCCACTGCACTCCAGCCTGGGCGACAGAGCGAGACTGTCTCAAAACAAACAAACAAACAAAACTCTAAAGAGACATTTTAAAATATTGTGAAGTAAATAAAAATAAGTTTTAAAATAGGATGTAGTGAAAGCAGTACTCAGACTGCAATTTATAGCATTGAATGTGTATATTAGAAAATAAGATTTAAAATCAATAATCTTTGTTTTTACCACAGGAAATAAGAACAGAACAAATTAAATCCAAAATAAACATAAGAAAAGGAATAATCAAAATTAGAGCACAAATCAGAAATAGAAAATAGGAAATCAATAGAGAAAAATCAGTCACACAAAAAGGTAGGTCTTTGAAAAGATCAATAACAATTGCTAAGCCTTAGCCAGACTAAGAAAAACAGAAGACACAAATTACTAACATCAAAAATGAAAAGAGGCCAGGCGTGGTGGCTCACGTCTGTAATCCCAGCACTTCGGGAGGCCAAGGCAGGTGGATCACTTGAGGTCAGGAGTTCAAAACTAGCCTGGCCAACATGGCAAAACCCTACCTCTACTAAAAATACAAAAATTAGCCAGGCATGGTGGCAGCCACCTGTAATCGTAGCTCCTCAGGAGGCTGAGACAGGAGAATCATTTGAACCCAGGAGGCAGAGGTTGCAGTGAGCCGAGATCACACCACTGCGCTCCAGCCTGGGTGACAGAGCAAGACTCCATCTCAAAAAAAAAAAAAAAAAAAAAAAAGCAAGAGGGGGCACAACTACAGCTCCCATAGACATTAAAAAGTTAATAAAGGAATATTATAAACAACTCTAGGCCCACAAATTTAATAAACAAAGTGAAAGAATCAACTCCTTAAAAAGCACAATCTGCCAAAACTCACAGAAGAAATAGGCAATCTGAATGTCTGTATCTTTTAAAGAAATTGAATCAATAATTAATAACTTTCCAAAACAGAAGTCAATAGGCCCATATTGTTGTGTTGGTTAATTCTGCTAAATATTTAAGGAAGAAACTACACCAATTCCTACAAGCAGAATATTTCCTGACCCATTCTATGCAGCCAGCATTATCCCAATACCAAAACCAAAGACATTACAAGAAAACTACAGACCAACAGCTTTTATGAACATAAATGCAAAAATCCTCAGTAATATATTAGCAAATTGAATCCAACAATATATAGAAAGAATTATACGGTATTATCAAGTGGAATTTATCCTAGGTATGTGCATTAGTTCGTTCTCTTGCTGCTATAAAGAACTGCCACAGGCTGGGCATGGTGGCACACACCTGTAATCTCAGCACTTTGGGAGGCCAAGGCCGGTGGATCACCTGAGGTCAGGAGTTTGAGACCAGCCTGACTAACATGGTGAAAACCCAGCTCTACTAAATACAAAAAATTAGTCAGCTGTGGTGGCGCATGCCTGTAATCCTAGCTACTTGGGAGGCTGAGGCAGGAGAATTGCTTGAACCCAGGAGGCAGAGGTTGCAGTGAGCTGAGGTCGCATCATTGCACTCCAGCCTGGGCAACAAGAGCAAAACTCCATCTTAAATTAAAAAAAAAAAAAAAAAAAAAAGAACTGCCAGAAAATAGGTAATTTATAACAGAAAGAGGTTTAATTGACTTATAGTTCAGCACGACTAGTGAGGCCTCAGGAAACTTATAATCACTGCAGAAGGGGAAGCAAACATGTTCTTCTTCACATGGTGGCAGGGAGAAGAAAAATGAGTGCCCAGTGAAGGGGAAGCCCCTTATAAAACCATCAGATCTCACGAGAACTAACTCACTATCACGAGGACAGGATGGGGAAAACTGCCCCCATGATTCCATTGTCTCCACCCGGCCCCTCCCACAACACGTGGGGATTATAGAAACTACAATTCAAGATGAGATTTGGGTGGAAACACAGCCAAATCGTATCAGTATGCAAGCCTGGCTTAACCTTCAAAAATCAATTAATGTAATCCATCACAATAGCAGGCTAAAGAAAAAAATCAAAATCACATTGATACTGAAAAAGCATTAACAAAATCAAAAAATCATTCATCATAAAAACTCAGCAAACTAGGAATAGAGGGGCAATTTCCTCACCTTGAAAAGAACATCTACTAAAAGCCTACAGCTAACATTATATTAATGGTGAAGAACCCAAAATTTTACCACTAAGATTAGAAAGAAGGCAAGGATGTCTACTCTCACCACTGCTCTTCAGCATCATACTGGAAGTTCTAGCTAATGTAATAAGACAAGAAAAGGAAATAAAAGGTATACAGATTGGACAGGAAGAAATATATACAATTCTCTCCCTTCATAGATGACATAATAGTCTATGTACAAAATCTGAAATAATCACAAAAAAACTCCTGAAACTAATAAGTGATAATAGTGAAGTGGCAGGATACAAAGTTAATTTCCAACATCAATTGCTTTCCTATAAACCAGCAATAAATAGGTAGATTTTGAAATATAAAACATTACCATTTACATTACCACTCCTAAAAATGAAATACTTAGCTTTAACTCTTTTTTTTTTATATATACTTTAAGTTTTAGGGTACATGTGCACAATGTGCAGGTTAGTTACATATGTATACATGTGCCATGCTGGTGTGCTGCACCCATTAACTCGTCATTTAGCATTAGGTATATCTCCTAAAGCTCCCCCCACCCCACAACAGTCCCTGGTGTATGATGTTCCCCTTCCTCTGTCCATGTGTTCTCATTGTTCAATTCCCATCTATGAGTGAGAATATGCGGTGTTTGGTTTTTTGTTCTTAGGATAGTTTACTGAGAATGATGATTTCCAATTTCATCCATGTCCCTACAAAGGACATGAACTCATTTTTTATGGCTGCATAGTATTCCATGGTGTATATGTGCCACATTTTCTTAATCCAGTCTATCATTGTTAGACATTTGGGTTGGTTCCAAGTCTTTGCTATTGTGAATAGTGCCGCAGTAAACATACGCGTGCATGTGCCTTTATAGCGGCATGATTTATAGTCCTTTGGGTATACACCCAGTAATGGGATGGCTGGGTCAAATGGTATTTCTAGTTCTAGATCCCTGAGGAATCGCCACACTGACTTCCACAAGGGTTGAACTAGTTTACAGTCCCACCAACAGTGCAAAAGTGTTCCTATTTCTCCACATCCTCTCCAGCACCTGTTGTTTCCTGACTTTTTAATGATTGCCATTCTAACTGGCATGAGATGGTATCTCATTGTGGTTTTGATTTGCATTTCTCTGATGGCCAGTGATGGTGAGCATTTTTTCATGTGTTTTTTGGCTGCATAAATGTCTTCTTTTGATAAGTGTCTGTTCATGTCCTTTGCCCACTTTTTGATGGGGTTTAGCTTTAACTCTTACAACACATGTACAAGATCTATATGAAGTAAACTATGAAACTTTGATGAAAGATGACAACTAAATGGAGAGATGTTCTGTGTTCATAAATTGGAAGAATCAACATTGTCAAGATGTTCAGTTCTCCATAACTTGATCTACAAATTCAACACAATATCAACCAATCCCATGAAGTTATTTTGTAGATACTGACAAACTGATTCTGAAGTTTATATGGAAAGGGCCAGGCATGGTGGCTCATGCCTGTAATCTCAACATTTTGGGAGGCCAAGGTGGGAAGATTGCTTGCGCTCAGGAGTTTGAGACCAGCCTGGGTAACATCGTGAGATCCCGTCTCTACAAAAAAAAATTAAAATTATCTGGGCATAGTGGCATGTGCCTATAGACCCAGCTACTCGAGAGGCTGGGGTGGGAGGATCGCTTGAACCCATGAATTCAAGGCTTCAGTGAGCTGTGATGGCACCACTGCACTCCAGCCTGGGAGACAGGGTGAGAACCCATCTCAAAAAAATAATAAAAAATAAAAATTAGGTTTATATGGAAAGGCAGAGGACTCAGAATGGCCAACTCAATGTTAAAGAACAAAGTTGGAGGACTGACTCTATCTGACTTCAAGATTTATTATAAAGCAACGGTAATGAAGACAGTGTGGTATTGGCAAAAGAACTGGTAAATAGGCCAATGGAACAGAGTAGAAACTCAGAAGTAGACCTACATAAATATAGGCAACTGATCTTCAACAAAGGAGCAAAAGTAATACAATGGAGAAAAGACAATCTTTTCAACAAAGATTGTTGAATGGTCAACCACCTTTGTAGACATCCACATGCAAAGACATAAACCTAGACACAGGCCTTACACCCTTCATAAAAAATTAACTCAAAATAGATAATAGACCTAAATTTAAAATGCAAAACTATAAAATTCCTAGAAGATAACTAGATGACCTTGGGCAAAACAATGACTTTTTAGCTACAACATCAAAGGCACTATCCATGAAAGAAATAACTGATAAAACTGGACTTCATTAAAATAAAACACTTGTGCTCTATGAAAGACAATGCCAATGGAGTAAGACAAGTCACAGACTGGGAGAAAAATACTTCCAAGAGACATGAAAAAGGACTGTCATCCAAAACATACAAAGAACTCATAACTCAACAATAAGAAAATGAGCCCCAAAACACAAACCGAACCTCGCCAAAGAAGATATACAGATGGTAAGTAAGTATGTGAAAAGATGTTCAACATCATGTCATTAGGGAATCAAAATTAAAACAAGATACCACTACAGATCTACAGGAGTGACCAAACTCCAAAACAATAACAACACCAAATGCTGAAGTGGCTGTGAAACAATGGGTACCCTTTCATTGCTGGTGGGAATACAAAATGGCACATATCCACTTTCAAATACCATTTGACCATTTCTTATAAAATTCAATATGTTCTTACCATGCAATCCTGCAACTGCTCTCCTTGATATTTACCCAAAGAAGTTGAAAACTTAGTCCACAGAAAAACCTGCACATGGATGTTTATAGGGGCTTTATTCATAATTGCCAAAACCTCAGAACAATCAAAACACCCTGCAGTAGGTTAATGGGTAAACTGTTTTACATCAGATGATGGAATATTATTCAGCACTAAAAATAAATGAGTGATAAAGCCATGAAAAGACATGGAGGAAACTTAAAAATACATATTACTAAGTGAAAAGTGAATGAAGCCAATATGAAAAGGCTACATACTATATGATTCCAAGTATATGACATTCTAGAAAATGAAAAACTATGAATATAGTAAAATGATTACTTGGCAGGGATGATGGGGATGAACAGGCAGAACAGGGGATTTTTAGGGCAGTAAAAACAATGGCAGATAAATATACGTTTGTCTAAACACACTGAATGTATAACATCAAGAATGAACCCTAATGTAAACCATGGGCTTTGGGTAATATGTTGATGTAGGTTCATTAATTGCAACAAATGTACCAAGTATGGAGGGAAATGCGGATAGTAGGGATGGCTCTGGAGGGCAAAGGAGGAACAGTGAGTATATGAGATGCTTTACTTTCTGCTGAATTTTGCTATGAACCTAAAACTGCTCTTAAAAAATAAAGATTTTTTTTTAAATGTTTTATTTTGTGTGTGTGTGTGTGTGAGCAACAAGGCTGTTTATTTCACCTGGGTGTAGGCGGGCTGAGTCTGAAAAGAGAGTCAGCAAAGGGTGGTGGGATTATCATTAGTTCTTACAGGTTTGGGATAGGCGTACAAAGTACCTTCTTAAGGGCGGGGGGTGGGGGGAGAATATTACAAAGTACCTTCTTGAGGGCAGGGGAGAATATATCATATCAGTTAGGGTGGAACAGGAACAAATCACAATTGCAGAATGTCATCAGTTAAGGCTATTTTCACTTCTTTTGTGGATCTTCAGTTGCTTCAGGCCAACTGGATGTATACATGTAGATCACAGGTGATATGATGGCTTAGCTTGGGCTCAGAGGCCTGACATTCCTGTCTTCATATATTAATAAGAAAAACAAAACAAAATAGTGGTGAAGTGTTGGGGCAGTGAAAATTTTCAGGGGTGGTATGGAGAGATAATGAACAATGTTTCTCAGGGCTGCTTCTAGCGGGATCAGGGGCAGTGTGGGAACCTAGAGTGGGAAAGATTAAACTGAAGAAAGATTTTTGGGTAAGGGGTGATATTGTGGGGTTGTTAGAAGGAGCATTTGTCGTATAGAATGATTGGTGATGGCCTAGATGTGGTTTTGTATGAATTGAGAAAGTAAAAGGAAGACACACAGTCCAAATAAGAGAAGGAGAAAAACAGGTATTAAAGGACTAAGAATTGGGAGGACCCAGGACATCCAATTAGAGAGTGCCCAAGGGGGTTCAGCATAATTATTTGCTTGGTTGGCGAGTTTTTGGGCTCTATCCTTGAGTTTTTTTATGTTGTCATATACCAGGCCAGATTGATTTAGGTAAAAACAACACTCTTCATTTAAAAATATAGAGTCCTCCTTTTTCAGCAGTGAATAAATTGAGGGCTCGGTGATTTTGGAGGAAAGAGAAATGCAAAGCCAGCAATTGTTTGTTAAAGAAGGATTAGAAATGGCTAGGAGACAGTGAGTGAGATTGATACTGTGGTGGAGATAGCTGGGGAGAGGTAGAGGGTGGCATAAGAATGGGAACGAGAATAAGAGTATAAAAGAATAGGACTTGATCAGGGTGAAAGTGTTGGGATGTGTCCTGTCAGCAAAGATCATCTATCCACTCCAAGAGGGAGTCAAGAGTGGCGGACTGGGGATAGACATTCACGATGGAAAGGAAATGAGAGGTTTTAAGAGGCGGGATAATGGCTTGTAACCTACATAGAAGAGGTTATGAAATGATGACAGAACAGAATGGGCCTGGGAGGCTGGAAGGAGATATTTTCCTTTGTCCAAGAACCATTTGCCTTGTGTGGGAACAGACTGATAGGTGGAAACTTCAGTAGGAGAGTAAATAGGAGTGACCAATGAAAAGGAGAAAAACTGGCCATGAGGGACAGAAGTTGGAATGCTAGCTGCTTCTTTAGCTACCTTACCAGCATAAGCATTGCCCTGAGTGATGGGATCTGATGCCTTTTGATGGCCCTTGCAGTGCATGACCCCAGCTTCCTTTGGAAGTAAAGTGGCTTTGAGAAGAGTTTTTATTAAAGAGGCATTAATGATGGAGGACCCTTGCATAGTGAGGAAATTTCTTTCTGCCCATGTAACAGCATGGTGGTGCAGGATATGGAAGGCGTATTTACAGTCAGTATAAATATTGACGCATAGTCCCTTTGCAAGAGTGTGGTCCTGAGTTAAGGCAATGAGTTCAGCTTGCTGAAAGGTAGTGGAGGGGGCAGAGCGGTAGCCTCAATGATAGATGTGGAAGATACTATAGCATAGCCTGCCTTTGCTGGTGAGCGGCAATTAGGCCTGATCAAACTGCCATCAATAAACCAGGTGTGATCGGGGGAGGAACAGGAAAGAAGGAAATATGGGGAAATGGAGTGAATGCCAGGTGTATCAGAGAGATACAGTCATGGGGGTCAGGTGTGGTATCAGGAATAATGTGGGAGGCTGGATTGAAGTCCAGGCCAGGAAAAATGGTAATTGTGGGAGACTCAACAAAGAGTGAGTATAGCTGAAGGAGCTAGGGGGCAGAAAGTATATGCGTCAAGTGTTAGGAGGAGAATAGATTTTGAAAGTTACGGGAACTGTAGAGAGTAAGTGGAGCATAGCTTGTGATTTTGAGGTCCTCTAAAAGTGTTAAAGCAGTGGCAGCTGCTGCACGCAGACATGAGGGCTAGGCTAAAACAGTAAGGTCAAGTTGTCTGGACAGAAAGGCTACAGGGCACAGTCCCGGCTCTTGTGTAAGAATTCCGACCGCACAGCCCTGCACTTCAGCTGTGTGTAATGAAAAGGGTTGGGATGAGTTAGGGAGAGCTACTGTGGGAGCAGCTTCTAGGACTGTTTTTAAGGAACGGAAAGGAGTGGTGAAAGGATTTAGGATCTATGGGGTCAGCTAGGTTTATCTAGAATAGAATAATGGGTTGTGGAGGGAGGTACTGAGGATAGGAGAGTATATGGGTTTGGCACCACGGGGTGGATAGGCAAGACAATTGGTTGATAAAATGCAGATCCTGAACTAACCTGTAAGACTTGTCCGGTTTTTGGACAGGTAAAATGGGGGAATTGTAAGGAGAGTTTTTAGGCTTTAAAAGGCCATGCTGAAACAGGCAAGTGATAACAGAGTTTAATCCTTTTAAAGCATGCTGTGGGATGGGATATTGGCATTGAGCGGGGTAAGGGTGATTAGGTTTTAATGGGATGGTAAAGGGTGCATCATCTGTCACCAAGGAGGGAGCAGAGGTGTCCCATACTTGTGGATTAAGGTGGGGAGATACAAAGGGAGGATGCGAAGGAGGCTTTGAACTGGGGGAAAAGGTGGCAATGAGGTGTGGCTGTAGCCCAGGAATAGTCAGTGAAGCAGATAATTTAAAATGTCTCGATCTAATAAGGGAGCTGGGCAGGTGGGGATAACTAAAAAGGAGTGCATAAAAGAATGTTGTCCAAGTTGGCATCAGAGTTGGGGAGTTTTAAGAGGCTTAGAAGCCTGGACGTCAATACCCACAACAGTTATGGAGGCAAGGGAACCAGGCCCTTGAAAAGAAGGTAATGTGGAGTGGGTAGCCTCCATATTGATTAAGAAGGGGACAGACTTACCCTCCACTGGAAGAGTTACCCAAAGCATCTGTGATGGTCCAGGACGCTTCTGAGGTGATCGGGCAGCATCAGTCTTCAGCAACTAAGCCGAGGAGATCTGGGAAGGAGTCGGCCAAGGAACATTGGGTTTGGGCTCCAGGGGCTTTAGGAGCAGCGGCAATGTGAGTCGGATAGTCTGACCTCCAGTGGGGGCCCACACAGGCAGGACATGGCTTAGGAGGAATCTTGGGCTGCGAGCATTCTGAGGCCCAGGGGCCAGGCTTTTGGCATTTGAAGCAAGGTCCACAAGGATGTTTTGAAGGAGCCCCTGGGAGCTGTGGCTTGGATGTTCTGAAGTTCTTGTATGCTGGAGACATGGTTATGGGTTGTCTTACAGCGGAGGCAAGTAGCTGTAACTCAGAAACACGTTGCTGTCTGGCTACCTCCTCTCTATTATTGTACACCTTGAAGGTGAGGTTGATTAATTCCTGTTGTGGGGTTTGAGGGCTGGATTCCAATTTTTGAAGTTTTCTAATGTCAGGAGCTGACTGGGTGATAAAATGCATATTGAGAATAAGACAGCCTTCCTCTGGGGTCTAGGACAGTAAAGCATCTAAGGGTTGTTGCCAAACGGGCCATGAACTGGGCTGGGTTTTTATATTTGATGAAAAAGAGCCTAAATACTAACTGATTTGGGAGACGTCGGATAAAGAAAAAAGGAGCATTAACCTTGACTATGCCTTTAACTCCAGCCACCTCTTTAAGAGGAAATTGTTGGGCAGGTGGGGAAGGGCTAGTTGCGGAAGGAAACTGTAAGCCAGACCGGGTGTGAGGAGGGGAGGTGATAGAAAGATTATAGGGTGGGGGAGCAGAGGCTGAGGAAGAATTGGGACCTGGCACGGCCTGGCGAGGAGCAGCGTGGGGAGAAGGGGAGAGGTCAGATGAGTCCGTAGAAAAGGATTCAAAGGACTCAGAGCTTGGTGTGGAGACTGAAGAACAGACAGGAGAGAAAGAAGATAGATTTGGGATGAGTCGCATTGGGAGCAGAGACTAGGGAGGAACCAATGTGTAAAAGAATGCCTAGACATCAGGCACCTCAGACCATTTGCCCATTTTTCAACAAAAATTATCTAGATCTTGTAGGATAGACAAATCGAAAGTGCCATTCTCCGGCCACTTGGAACTACTGTCGAGTTTGTATTGGGGCCAAGTGGTATTGCAGAAGAAAATAAGGCCTTTAAGTTTTAGGTCAGGTGTGAGTTGAAGAGGTTTTAAGTTCTTGAGAACACAGGCTAAGGGAGAAGGGGGAATGGAGGGCGGAAGGTTGCCCATAGTGAAGGAGGTAAGTTTAAAGAGAAAGGTAGCGACACGGGGAAGCGGGTGGGCGAGCAGCCCTGGGCTGCAATGTGGGTGAGCAACCAAAGCAGACGTCCCCGCAATTGACTTGCCACCAAGGAAATGTGGGTGAATGACCAAGGCAGGCTTCCCTGCAGTGATCAGACACCCATGAAATGTGGGTGAATAATCAGTCAGGCATCCCCACAGTGATTAAACACCAAGGGAAGACTGTCTTCCTGAGTCCATAACCGGTGCCGGAGTTTTGGGTCCACGGATAAAATGTGTCTCCTTTGTCTCTACTAGAGAGGAAAAAGAACTGGAATTGGAAGGACAGGGAGATTGAAGGGTAGCGAGAGAGGCTGGAGAAGAGAGTGAAAAGACCGCTTACCGGATTTGAAATTGGTGAGATGTTTCTTGGGCTGGTTGGTCTGAGGACCCAAGGTGGTAGGCGGATCTCTTCACAGAGTGAGGGTGAGGACAGGGGACTGGTCTCCCAGAGGAGTCCCTCTGACCCGGGTCTTTGGCACCAAACGTCTCTCGCATCCGTGTGAAGAGACCACCAAACAGGCTTTGTGTGAGCAACAAGGCTATTTCATCTGGGTGCAGGCGGGCTGAGTCCAAAAAGAGAGTCAGCCAAAGATGCTTTAAAGTTTATGAATTAAAGTAAGACATAAAACTGGTAAAATCCAAATTAGGTCTGTAGTTTAGTTAATAGTAGTACACCAAAGTTAATTGTTTTGATAAAATATTATCGTTAAATAATCATTGGGAAATAACTGAGTGACAGGTAAACAGGAACTCTGTAATATTCTTGCAACTTTTATGAGTCTAAAGCTATTTCAAAAAAAGCTTTCAGCGCAGGGCACAATGGCTCGTGCCTGTAATCCCAGCGCTTTGGGAGGCCAAGGCAGGATGATCACTGGAGCCCAGGAGTTTGAGACCAGACTGGACAATACTCCCTCTATACAAAAAAAAATTTTTAAAAATTAGCCATCATGGTGGTGAAAGCCCTGTAGTCCCAGCTACTTAAGGGGCTGAAGCAGTACTGCTTGAGCCCAGGAGTTTAAGATTACAGTAAACTATAATTGTGCCACTGTACTCCGGCCTAGGCAACAGAACAAGACCCTCTCTCAAAAAAAAAAAAAAAAATTAAAAGAAGAGGTAAATTAGTCAAATGAAGAAGGCTATTATTTACCAGAATTTATATACACCTTAATGTTGCAATGTATCTAGCATTTTTCTAAGGCAATAACATCTATATCTCTATTTTAGAAACATTTTACAACTCTGTTCTTTAACATATGACAGACTTAAGTTCTAGGTGGCTCAGTATAAGTTTCAAGTTTTAGGCATAGCAGAAGAGAAAATTCTGGATGAGAAAAATAAGTCTTGTATTATTAATTACCTTTCTAGGAGAGCAAACTATAAAGAGCAATATATAAATTCTAATGGAAGACATGATGTAGGTAATAGATCTAAGAGATAATCCAGACCACCATTAGGCTCAATTCTCTTATGACCACCACACTGAGACAACTTTTGAGTCATGACAAATAAATAATAAATTTTTATTAGCGTCTCTTCAATTCTACAAATTTTAAAAGTCACTATACATTTTTAAAGGTTACTAAAAATCACTGAAATATGTCTCCACTAAAAATGGAATCAAAGTAATTTATACAATTTTCACCTTTAATATTCATAATTTATTTAAAAGTAGAATAAATTTTAATTCTAAAATGATTATTACATCTTTTTAGAACTGAAATTACATTTCAATGAGGGTAGCTCCACTGTAGTTCATGAGGTTTATACTTAAGAAATATTTAATTAAGTAAACAAATCAATTTATACCAAACAAAAACAAACTAAAAAAATGCATACGTATAATAAGACAGTTTATGTATGGTAATTACAGATTTGAAATTAAGTCCCCTTTGCAAAGATCAGTGCATCTGGACTGGTTAATCCACTAAATTATCATCTTTGAATAAGAAACCAAAAACAAAAATGACTTGGAAAGAAAAATAGTAGTTTCAAAGTGAAAATGACTCTTCCCCTTATTTTAAAATACATCAAATTTTCTAAAATGTAAAATGGAAAGGTTTAATACACAGGAAAAACACTGCACACCTTAACTAAACAAACTAGAAAGAAAATATATTTATATACAGAACTAAGATGAATCCATGCATTATTTTTACAAATATTCACATAGATGGTTTAGAGATAAGTAGTTAAGTGTGTCTCATTAATTAATGGATGCTTTCTAGCCTCTGTCTTCATTAATTTTATTTCCTATTCAACAAAAAATAATGCTTTCAGGATATATTACATATAGAGCAATATCATTTTTATCAGTAATTTGTCTGAAAAAGAGAAAAACTTAAAGCAGAACCCTACAAAGCAAAGGAAACTACAAAGCAAAGAGTAATCACAATGTTTGCAAAATAGAAATGTGTGACTTTAACTTTATAGCAGGCTGCCTAATTAATCCAGACAGTAGAGAAAGCAGACTGAGGCAGGAAGTAAGAGGTGGGACTAAACTGTTAAGAAGATAATAATTTAAAATAAAACTTCAGAATCCTTATTCTAGGGATTCCTTTAATTCCACTTTGCAACTCTTAATAGGTACACTAATTTACACAGGACACACTACCATTTACTATGTAACATTAAAGCTTTCAGTTGGTCACCAATGAGGTGAGAGGCACCAGGGAAAAAAGCCAACCTGCTGAGGAAGACAAAAGAGGGGAATGACAGAAGGAAGCTGGATCTTTTATAATGTAGTTTAGCCACTATGCTGATACTGGAACCATCTACCTCTACATTTCCTGCTATGAGAAATAATGTCTTTGTCTTTAAATGTCTTTTTTAAAAAAAACAAAAGAAAAGAAAAGAAACTGGTCAAAAAGTTTTGCATAAGATTCATTTTAAAAATCTTTTTTCCTTAAAACAAAAATGGTTAAAAACTTGAGTTTTCTAAAGAAACTTATATTAATATGAAGTTACGAAGATACACAAAGCTGAAGTATCTGGAACCATGTGGCTGCCTGTAGTCTTCAGCAAGATCACAAAGTACTCAAAAATTCTTTGACCTGAGGAAAGGAAGAAAAAAAATCAGTATAATTCCTTGACTAATTTGAGGTATCTAATATTCATCTTCATTTAAAAGTATATAATAGTTGAAGACCCCAGTTGTATAAGTAACTATCACAATGCCATTGCATTTACTTTCCAAAGAAATATTGTTAAGGCCGGGCGCAGTGGCTCATGCCTGTAATTCTAGCATTGTGGGAGGCCGAGGTGGGTGGATCACTTAAGGTCAGGAGTTTCAGACCAGCCTGGCCAACATGGTGAAACCCCTCGTCTCTACTAAAAACACAAAAATAGGCCAGGTGCAGTGGCTCATGCCTGTAATCTCAGCACTTTGGGAGGCCGAGGTGGGCGGATCACCTGAGGTCAGGAGTTCGAGACCAGCCTGACCAACATGGAGAAACCCCTTCTCTACTAAAAATACAAAATCAGCCGGGCATAGTGGCACATGCCTGTAATCCCAGCTACTAGGGAGGCCGAGGCAGGAGAATCGCTTGAACCTGGGAGGCGGAGGTTGTGGTGAGCCGAGATCGCGCCCAGCCGAGATCGCGCCATCGCACTCCAGCCTGGGCAACAAGAGCGAAACTCCGTCTCAAAAAAAAAAAGCTAGGCATGGAGGCGTGCACTTGTAATCCCACCTACTCGGGAGGCTGAGGCAGAACTGGTTGAACCTGGGAGGCAGAGGTTGCGGTGAGCTGAGATCGCTCCATCGCACTCCAGCCTGGGCAACAAGAGAGAAACTCCGTCTCAAAAAAAAAAAAAATTAGCTAGGCATGGAGGCGTGCACTTGTAATCCCACCTACTTAGGAGGCTGAGGCAGAACTGGTTGAACCTGGGAGGTGGAGATGGCAGTGAGCCAAGATTGTGCCATTGCACTCCAGCCTGGGCAATGGAGCAAGACTGTCTCGAGAAAAAAAAAAAAAAGAAATATTGTTAAATACTTCAGTAGTAAAAGATGAATTACCTAAAAGGTCATTTTAGGAGTTATTTATTGCTCTGTCGCCCAGGCTGATAACAGTGGTGCAATCAAAGCTCACTGCAGCCTTGAACTCCTGGCTAGGTGCACACCATCATGTCTGGCTAGTTCTTGTTTGTTTTTTATAGAGATGAGGTCTCACTATGTTGCCCAGGCTGGTCAGGAACTCCTGGGCTCAAGCAGTCTTCCCACCTCAGCCTCCCAAAGTGCTGGGATTACAGGTGTGAGCCACTGCATCTATCAATCTAAGATAGATATAGTTCTAAAATAGCTGTAACACCAATTTTATAATCTCTTTATTTAAATATCATAGACCACTGACATATGCAGCTTTAACACTGATAACATTAATAAGCACAATAGTTCAAGCAACTTTGAAGATCAAACATGTAGTAGATTTGTCATGTTTCTGAAGCACATATGTGAATCACATACTTTGCAATGTCAGTGTGTGGAGAAAATCATATAAGGAGTCAATGAACCTAGCCTACTGACCATAATGTAAGAATATGCTTGTTCTCTACATATTCTAGGCTACTCAATAATTCTCAAGAGACAAAAATTATTGCCTTGTAAAAATACCTTAAAAAGAAAGTCAACTGCTAGCATTATTAATAAAAGTAAATATAATAATGTGAAATGATTCTTGGTCAAAACAAAGAAGTGTTAGATAAAATTAAAAAGTGATTTACAAAGTCAGTTAAATTGATGGTTGGCTGTTAATATTTAATGCTGACAATTTCATTTAATAGTATTATAAGTGAATTTATCCTATATTTTTAACATCATTAGTAGTATGAAGAGGTCATTGGAATTTTCCAGATAAGCTTTAGTTCACACCATGGGAAAAACAACTACATGTATACGCTACAGTAGTTACATAAAATGTCAAGATTTTCAAAATCCTTGATATATCCCTTATGAATGTCAAGTCTCTATTAAACAGCAGACATTATGCCACAAAAGAAAGGAAAAATCAAATTTCTCTCAAAACTAAACCAAACAAATTGTGCTTTCTTCTTTATAGCTTAATCACTCAGTTATCAACATGGGTATAGGGATGTTTGTTATACAAATTCCCTTACTATTCTCTCTCAAATACTCATCAATAAATTCTCACCCATTCCCTTTATCAATATGGGCACCACTCACTTAACAGAATATGGTCAACTCCCAGTGATTTGGGCAATAAATGAACTGTGATTAAGAGAATGACTCAATGATTAAGCAATGTCAATTAATCCTTGACACGATCCCAAATGAAACTCGAAACTAAAATCCCTTAATCTCAAGACTTTAGCCAACGTAAAAATAGATGAGATCCATATCCTATAACTTTAAATATCCTCCATATTGAATTTAGTTGAAAAAGATAAATTTAATTTCACAAGCAGTTTATTATTAAAGTATCTAAAGATTGGTGGTGTAGGGAAGAGAGGAAGAAATGGGGACAAAGCAGAGAAAAAGGGGGTGAGAAAGAATTTTTGTTATTATGATTTTCCCTATCCTACAGATAGAGGCACTAAAAGATAAAAAAAAATCCTTATTTTATTTTTATTTATTTAATTTTTTTCTAAGAGATCTGTCAGATTCTGAGATTCCGAAGGATCCTTATTTTAGCTCAGGCCACAAAGCTAGAATTTAGTCAGGACTGGAATCTTAAACAGTCCAAAATCTTCTAAAGCTCTTAACTGTTTCTTAATGTAACTTTATGGAAGCTTTTCTGTTAGAAAATTGTTTTCTCACCACTCAGTACACTTTTTTAGAAAAAACAAATATTTGTTTGTAGTCTGTCTAAATCTACCTTTTCAACCAGACTTTCATATTTGTCTTTAAAGTCTTCATTAACATCCAGTGTTAAGATAGGCACCTCTTGAAGATAATCGAAGTTGGTTCTGTTTAAAAAGAGAGATTAATAAAATAATCAGAAATGCAACAAAAAAAAAAGAGAGAAACATTAAAAATTCATTCGTATGTCCTTGGAAAATCAAAATGTTGCCAATCATTTACACTAAAGTTTCTTTGTAGTACTTCATCTGGCAGCCCCTTCTTTCTCATCTAGATTTACCATATGGAGCCCAAAAACTTAGGTACAAAATATATACAGCTGGGTACTGTAACATATGATTCTCTTCAAAAACAAAAAGCAGACAATAAAGTAGGAATTTCTGCATTTTAAAGATGAGAAAACTAAAGCTCAGAATTATCATTCTGAAGCTCAGAGGCTATCCAAGGTCACGCACCAATAAGACTGGACTTGAGCCAAGATCTGACTAATAACAAAGTCTATCCTCTCAACAACCATGCTATACAATCTCCCAAGTCAAAATTCTTTCTGAAAGAGTACCTAAATAATGTACAGATATATTTCCTACTTTATCACTTAAAGTGAAATTTCACATATTACGCTATCAATACCACCAAGGGATACTAGTTATAAAAACTTTAAGGAAATAGGATCTCATTGCAATCAAGAGAATGAAAATCTACACCTAGTTCTGGAAGATACTAATAAGCAAAATGACCGGAAATTTTACATATTGTTAGTCATATCTTCCAAAGTTTAGATTAAAATTTAATAAAGGTAACAAAGGTATTTAAAATGAATAGTAAATAAAAATAAGTCTTACTTCAGTGTCCTATGCAGGAGCCAGCTTTCATGTTTATAATGAAGCTTCTCTAAATATTCAAGAGGAATGCCTTGCTCTTCATTTCTTCCCCGTAAATATATTCTATGTAAGCATTTCTAAAAGCAAGTAATAAGAGATGGAAGAAAAAGGCAAGGAACAATTATTCTCGTCTGCTGCCATCAAAATTTTCTTTTCTGTGTCTCTCTACTCATGCTAGCCAAAATCTCTACTTATTACTTCTTAAAAGTTGAAATAATTCATTTTTCCCTCCATGAGCTTTTCAGCCACTTGGTGGCTCTAAGCCAAGCAGTACTTTCAAAAATAAGTCTATAAATTTTTGGTATCCACACATGAAATATACTAAGTTTGATAAAAAGGAGAAAAAAAATTAAACATCTACTTAAAATGTTCAGAGACAACAGCTAAAAGGTATGCCAATCTATAAACATAATCTTACTTTGCTGTTAACCAAACTTGATTACAAAATATCTATGTTCAGTTCACATAAAACCACTAAAGACAGCGGTTCTTAATGTGATGAAAACTCTATACCAGCACAACCAAAACAACTTTGGAATGTTTTATGCCTGTCCTATATCTGTATTATCAAATAAGGTAGCCACTAGCCACCTGTGGTTTTTAAGCACTTGAAATATGGCTAGTGTGGTGACCAAGGAACTAAATTTCTAAATTTTATTTAATTTTAATAACCCTAAATTTAAATAGCCACATTGGACAGTGCAGCTCTAGATTACGGTCCCCCAAAAGCACACATACATAAAAAATTGCGTATAATTTGTGGGGGCTCATATACCCTGAGAAACTCTTCATGCATTCCAAGAAATAAAAGCCTCCAACCTAAATGACATGCGTAAGACCATGGCAGCATACAAACTGTGTTTCAAACTCTACTCTAAATTCTCTTTTCAATAATTAAACAATCCTTTCATCCAAAGATATCAGAAACAATACTGATGAAATTATCAGTATCAAAATGAAATTATTAGTATTATTTACGTTTTTGGTGTTTGTACTATTTTCATAACTTTAAGAAACCTTTTCAAAAATAAAAGTGAATTTCAAAATTATTATATTTGCTAAATTCTAGCTTAATAGTGACTATAAATGTTTCAAGCCAAATGAAATTATTCGTATTCCTTATGTTCTTTTTCACATTTTTATTTACTTTTTTTGTAATTAAAAACAAAAAAAATTTCAAAAATAAAAGTGAATTTCAAAATTCACTTTTGAAATTGCTAAAAAATTGCTAAATCCTTGCTTAATGAAGAATAAAATCTTTACTTAATGAAGAACAAAATCATCCGTTGGAATAGAAAATCTAATTTCTTTGAAAACCCAGCTTCGACAGCAACACAGTATTCTAATTTTAGGCCAGAAGTTATGACATTTACATTCATCAGTGCCTACCCTGTGACTTAAGGAAAAAATGAGAATTAAAAAACAGAAACAATAGAAATGCACGCACCAAAACCAGAAAGCTTCTGATTAAATGTAAGATCTTAATATTTACGTTAGTTTTATGAAAGGCATCTATTTGGTCATCCTGTATTCACTATATCACATCATATGTAAATAGAATAGCTATGTTACAACCTATCACAAAAAGCACCTTTTCAAGTGAGCTCCCTTAATGGAAAATGGCAAGGGTCCTCTAAGTCTTTTCCCAATGATAGCTGCCATTATCCACTCATTCCAAGGCACAAACAACCATAATAAAAGATTTCTTGATATGGACCTCCATCAACATTGCCATTCATTCAGTAAATATTTACTGAGCTCCTACTATATGCTCCAACAGTGCCCAGCACTGGGTGTTCTAGGCACTGGAAATTCAACAGTAATCAAAATACCCAAGATCCCACCTCATGAAGCCTATATTCTAGGAGCTGCTTGATCACATTCATTACTTTAACTGTGGTGAATGAGAAGAGTCTGCAAATGTTAGGAAGAAATAATGAGTAAAATAAAAAAGAATTGAGGAAGCACAAAGAGCCTAAAAAAGCAACTTGCCCAGTCTGAGATTCCAGTTTGCTGAGAAAAAAGAATGCTTCTATCTACACAGTTACAAGTTTCTAATTTAGAGGTGGGGAGTGGGAGGTTGGGAGGCTGGAGTTAAACTAAATTGCCCTCATTACATACCACTGAAAAGAGTTCTAAATATTTCTTTAAATTTTCAATGAAACACATTTTTATTGGGTTTTACCTCTGGAGTGGCTCGAAGATAAATGATTCCATCCAATTCAAGGCTTTGGCCAAATTGGTTATTCATCCAGTCATGCCAGTCTTGATAAATTGTCCACTCTGTCTCATTCATGCATTCAGATTCATACAAATTAGATGCAAAAATATACCTAAAAGAGAGTCTTCATCAACACATGTATCATTTCAAAAAAAACCAACAAAGAAATAAGAAAGAGAACAGGAACATGAAACATTCTCCTAAATCCAGAGGCACATAGTGCCGTGGAAAGCAGAAAAAGACAGGAGTCTTTCCATCATGTTTTGGCCAATGGTTCTCAAAATATGGAGTGAGGACCCCATTAAGTCCCCAAGATCTTCTAAGGGATTCTGTGAGAGGCCAGATTACTTCATATACCAATATACTTCAAACAAACAAACATACTGTAACAGATTAAATACAGAAGCATAAATAAAAATCCAGCTGTCTTTTAATAAGTGAGGCATTAAAGATATCTGCAAAAATGTAAAGCAATGATACTCTTCTAGCTACTTTTTATTTTAGAAAATATAACTTTTTGTCAAATGTATTTATATTAATATGTAATGAATTTATTATTGCTAATTTTAAATCATTTTTGTGCATCTTAATTTCTAGTAATGTAAGTATCAATAGGACACGCTCTTTGGACACCTCGATAGTTATTAAGAATTGAAAAGGGTCCTGAGATCAAAATGTTTGAGAACCTCTATTCTGAGCTAACTTTGGAGGTCAAAAGAATCCTAGCATAAGTAGGGCAATTCTAAGGCCCCTTAGAGACTTTTATCTTCTTGCTCCAGGTAAGAGTCTAGGATATAGATCCAGATTTAACCAGAGCAGACGAGAATTTTAAAAGGGTTAGAGGGAAAAACAACTTCTCTGCAAATTTAAATGAGATGGGCAACATCATATTCCCAACAGTTTCTATGGAAGCTGGGGATTATAAATGCAATAACTTCCCTAATGCCATTAGTACCAGACTGCTGAGGGATTTAAATGTCATTTTCCATCTTAAATCCCCAACTCAGCCATTCATTATTACTAATTCCCAGGAAACATAAAAAAAAAAAAAAAAAGTCCAGTTCTAAGATAAAAACTTCAAATGGCCACATACAAGCTATTTATACATACCTGTCACTATACACAGATCGTTCAAAAAATAATACAGGTTTCTCTGCATCTTTGAGCTTGCCATTCAGAGAGGCAAGCTGAGCTCTTATTCGACTGAGACAGGCATATGTTTGGAAGGTAAAAGACCATCGTTCAGGTTTCTCATACATCATCTGAAGAACATTCCCACCATTTTTCTGAGACGTTGTAAGTTCCTATTTTGAATGTGCAAAAAGAAATAAAGAGCAAAATTAATGATCAATAGGGCTATTTTAATTTTTAAGGCTAAAAAATAAAACTCAGATAAATAAATGCAATCACGATTAGCAAAACCAAGATGATTAAGTTCCCTTTCTCATACTCTTTCCCAATATATTTTTCAGATTGTCTGAGGTCTGGAAAAATCCTTAGATCTTTCTCACAAGAGGTTACAAACTAATAACCTATGGAAGAAATCATTGTTTGGTCCAAAAGGCCTTTTTAAAACTTTGATTTAGTTTGTCAATATTATTGTCAATATTTAAAAGCTAAATAATTTCACATAAAATATTTGGATTTACATCTTCTTTTTTTTCTTTTTTGAGATGGAGTCTTGCTCTGTTGCCACGGCTGGAGTGCAGGGGCACGATCTCAGCTCACTGCAACCTCCGCCTACCGGGTTCAAGCAATTCTCCCGCCTCAGCCTCCCAAGTAGCTGGGACTACAGGCGCGTGCCACCATGCCCAACTAATTTTTTACATTTTTAGTAGAGACAGGGTTTCACCATGTTAGCGAGGATGGTCTCCATCTCCTGACCTCATGATCCACCTGCCTCGGCCTCCCAAAGTGCAGAGATTACATCTTCTTTTTAAAAATGAAAAAACCAAGCAGTACCATGCCCATATTCCCTCTTGGCAAAAATCAGCTAGAGTCAAGTCACAGATGCCTCCTTTAGATGGGATATATGCTCTCCAGCTTATTAATCCCCACCATTCCCGGATGATTTTCATAACAGGGCTGATATATTCATTTGGCTGTCTGGCCCCTTTAAGCATTTGTATTTGTAACCCTCCAATCTTCTAATTTAATACAATAGTTCCTGCCCCAGATTTTGCAATTCAATAATCTTATTGTTAGAACCACATTTACATGTTGAGGAAAAATACAAATGTAAATTTTAAAATGAAGTAAAAAACTCTTATCATCTTTTATCTGAGTTAGAAATAGCATCTGGAACACATGAATTATTTTTCTTTCTATAAAGTTTTCCTAGTTCTGTCCATCAAAAGGCCTATAAACAATGACAACGTTGTAGGAATATACAAAAATATCACCCAGATTATAATCTCTAAATACCATTTCCCACTGAAAGGAATTAGAATTCTGATTCTAAATCTGGGGAAGAATTAGAATTCTGATTCTAAATCTTAGGAAACTACTACTGACCACTGGGATTGTGTCAAGGACAAAGGAGCCAACATAAATAAGCTGCCACTGGTCAAAGAAAGAATAATTTGAACATCGAAAATGAATGGGAGGCAAAAATCCATGAGTTTATAATACTGAACAAACAAACAAACAAAACTCTAGTCATGTTTTGAGGCTCCTAAGGCACAAATTAATTATTCTGGGAATATGTAGGTAAAAAGAAAAAAAAGTCCCATTTTATTTTGGCCTTTCCTGTATAAATACTTTCAGGGTAATAAAGTGGTATATGAGGAAGAGGTCTTCTTTCCTGAAGAATCCCAGCCAATAAATTCAGAAGGCTGACGAAGGAATATCACCTTTTACAACACCTACTAATATACTGCAATGAGGCAACAATTAGCAATAGATGCTATCATTAGAGAAAAGTTAATTGGGAATTTTACAACGGATGAATCAATCTGACAACAGCTAAACTGTTTGATTTTAACATCACAAAACACATCTTCTTGATGTAAAGAAATACACATCACCAACTAGGAATCTTGCCAAAAAAGAATTGAAAGTAAATCTAATCAAGCCTGTCTCTACCTATAAATTTACTGGAAATACAGAGAACTGAAAAATATGTTAAATTTTACCAGAGATACACTCAGCCAAAACCAGAATGAGGAAAATTATGTAGAACAAATGACGCTGTTTCTTCAACAAATAAATTATAAACAAAGAGACAATCAATAGATTAAAATTTAAAAGGCATATCAAGGGCAGGCCCGGTGGTTCACGCCTGTAATCCCAACACTTTGGGAGGCCGAGGCAGGCAGATCACCTGAGATCAGGAGTTCAAGACCAGCCTGGCCAACATGGTGAAACCCTGTCTCTACCAAAAATATAAAAAATTAGCCAGGCGTGGTGGCACGCGCCTGTAATCCTAGCTACTCGGGAGGCTGAGGCAGGAGAATCACTTGAACTGCGGAGGCAGAAGTTGCAGTGAGCTGAGATCGTGCACCGTACTTCAGCCTGGGTGACAGAGCAAGACTCCATCTCAGAAAAATAAATTCAAAAAAAGTAAAAGGTGTATCAACCACCAAATGTAACGTGTGTGAACCTTGTTTGGCTCCTAATTTCAAAAAATTATGAAAACATTATTAGACAATGGGGAAATATGTACACAGACCAGATAAGATGATAAAAGAATTATAAATCTTTTAGATGATATTTTTTAAAAGACTCTATTTCTAGAGTTCTGAGTCTGTCTTTTCCAGATGAAATAATATATTCTCTAAGATAGAGGTTCTTCAAAGTATAGTAGGAGAAGCTCCAGGGATCTCTGGATCTTTTCAGGAGGCTAAAGTTCTGGAGATCTGTTCATAATGACCTAAATATGCTTATAATAACTACTGAACTGTACACTTAAAAATGGTTCAGATGATAAAATTTATATTTTTGCCACAATAAAAAAATTAATCACTAAAAAAGACCATACCTCCTTTTATTTTAATTTCTCAATAAATATAATCTCTCTTGCCCAAAGCAATTTCAAAGTTTACTATATTAAAATAACTTAAGAGAACCAATCTTGATTCATCACCTAACAAAAAAATAATAAACTAGTTCTAAAAATACAAATATGTAAATTCAAACAGAATCAAAAATCTGAAATAGAATTTTCAGCTATGAAGATGTTATTATCTCTTAGTTTAAAGTGTAACAAATTAGAAAATTAACAGTAAGCCAGGGTATCATTATCTGGTTCCTCAGGATAACTTATGAGTCATATAAAACATTTTCTTTTGATCCTATGCATGAAATTTGAGACAAATTTCTAGGGTTTTTTGTATGCAATTATAAATGTTAAGAATATTAAAAATTTATCCAGCCAGGTGAGGCAGCTCAGGCCTGTAATCCCAGCACTTTGGGAGTCCGAGGCAGGCAGATCACTTAAGCTCAGGAGTTCCAGACCAGCCTGGGCAACATGGCGAAACCCTGTCTCTACAAAAAATACAAAAATTAGCCAGGTATGGTGGCGTGCACCTGTAATCCCAGCTACTCCGGAGGTTGAGGTGGGAGAACTGCTTATGCCTGGGAGGTGGAGGCTGCAGTAAGCCAAGATTGTGCCACTGCACTCCAGCCTGGGTAACAGAGCAAGACTCTTGCCTCAAAAAAAAAAAAAAAAAAAAAAAAATCTAAAAAATACTGTGCATCATCTTTACCAAACTGAATGTTAATTTTATCAAGTTTTCCCCTCTGCAAACTATCCAGATAAAAAATATGAACGTGACAGTGAAACTAAATTAAATACAAATTGGTAGAACATGGTTAGATAGAAAGCAGTTTAGCTACATTTGTGGGGAAAAAAATCTGTACCTTTTGGCCCAATTAATTCCACTTTTGAAAATTTACTTTAAAGAAATAATCTAGGCCAGGCGTGGTGGCTCACGCCTGTGATCCTAGCACTTTGGGAGGCCAAGGCGGGTGGATCACAAGGCCAGGAGATCGAGATCATCCTGGCTAACACGGTGAAACCCTGTCTCTACTAAAAATAACAAAAAAAAAATAGCGGGGCGTGGCGGCAGGAGCCTGTAGTCTCAGCTACTCGGGAGGCTGAGGCAGAAGAATGATGTGAACCGGGGAGGCGGAGCTTGCAGCGAGTTGAGATGGCGCCACTGCACTCCAGCCTGGGTGACAGAGCGAGACTCCGTCTCAAAAAAAAAAAAAAAAAAGAAAGAAAGAATCTAGAATACAGATTTAACCACAAAGGTATTTATCACCATGCTAAGCAAATAGATTATCATTCCACTATTATTAGGCATTTATATTAATAATATTACATGCATACAATAAATTAGGCTGCCATTAAAAATCATTTACAGTAAATTTTTAACGACAATTTTAATTGCCCTGACATATAAATTTTTTTTTTATACTTTAAGTTCTAGGGTACATGTGCACAACGTGCAGGTTTGTTACATATGTATACATGTGCCATGTTGGTGTGCTGCACCCATTAGCTCGCCATTTACATTAGGTATTTCTCCTAATGCTATCCCTCCCCCCTCCCCCCACCCCACGACAGGCCCCAGTGTGTGATGTTCACTTTCCTGTGTCCAAGTGTTCTCATTGTTCAATTCCCACCTATGAGTGAGAACATGAAGTGTTTGGTTTTTTGTCCCTGTGACAGTTTGCTGAGAATGATGGTTTCCAGCTTCATCTATGTCCCTACAAAGGACATCAACTCATCCTTTTTTATGGCTGCATAGTATTCCATGGTGTATATGTGCCACATTTTCTTAATCCAGTCTATCACTGATGAACATTTGGGTTGGTTCCAAGTCTTTGCTATTGTGAATAGTGCCACAATAAACATATGTGTGGATGTGTCTTTATAGCAGCATGATTTATAATCCTTTGGGTATATACCCAGTAATGGGATGGCTGGCTCAAATGGTATTTCTAGTTCTAGATCCTTGAGGAATCGCCACACTGTCTTACACATGGTTGAACTAGTTTACAGTTCCACCAACAGTGGAAAAGTGTTCCTATTTCTCCACATCCTCTCCAGCACCTGTTGTCTCCTGACTTTTTAATGATCACCATTCTAACTGGTGTGAGATGGTATCTCATTGTGGTTTTGGTTTGCATTTCTCTAATGACCAGTGATGATGAGCATTTTTTCATGTGTCTGTTGGCTGCATAAATGTCTTCTTTTGAAAAGTGTCTGTTCATATCCTGGCGCACTTTTTGATGGGGTTGTTTTTTTCTTGTAAATTTGTTTGAGTTCATTGTAGATTCTGGATATTAGCCCTTTGTCAGATGAGTAGATTGCAAAAATTTTCTCCCATTCTGTAGGTTGCCTGTTCACTCTGATGGTAGTTTCTTTTGCTGTGCAGAAGCTCTTGAGTTTAATTAGGTCCCATTTGTCAATGCTGGCTTTTGTTGCCATTGCTTTTGGTGTTTTAGACATGAAGTCCTTGCCCATGCCTATGTCCTGAATAGTACTGCCTACGTTTTCTTCTAGGGTTCTTATGGTTTTAGGTCTAACATTTAAGTCTTTAATCCATCTTGAATTAATTTTTGTATAAGGTGTAAGGAAGGGATCCAGTTTCAGCTTTCTACATATGGCTAGCCAGTTTTCCCAGCACCATTTATTAAATAGGGAATCCTTTCCCCATTTCTTGGTTTTGTCAGGTTTGTCAAAGATCAGATGGTGGTAGATGTGTGGTATTATTTCTGAGGGCTCTGTTCTGTTCCATTGGTGTATATCTCTGTTTTGGTACCAGTACCATGCTGTTTTGGTTACTGTAGCCTTGTAGTATAGTTTGAAGTCAGGTAGCGTGATGCCTCCAGCTTTGTTCTTTTTGCTTAGGATTGTCTTGGCAATGCAGGCTCTTTTTTGGTTCTATATGAACTTTAAAGTAATTTTTTCCAATTCTGTGAAGCAAGGCATTGGTAGCTTGATGGGGATGGCATTGAATCTATAAATGACCTTGGGCAGTATGGCCATTTTCACGATATTGATTCTTCCTATCCATGAGCATGAAATGTTCTTCATTTGTTGTGTCCTCTTTTGTTTCGTTGAGCAGTGGTTTGTAGTTCTCCTTGAAGAGGTCCTTCACATCCCTTGTAAGTTGGATTCCTAGGTATTTTATTCTCTTTGAAGCAATTGTGAATGGGAGTTCACTCGTGATTTGGCTCTCTGTTTGTCTGTTATTGTTATATAAGAACGCTTGTGATTTTTGCACATTGACTTTGTATCCTGAGATTTTGCTGAAGTTGCTTATCAGCTTAAGGAGATTTTGGGCTGAGATGATGGGGTTTTCTAAATATACAATCATGTCATCTGCAAACAGGGACAATTTGACTTCCTCTTTTCCTAATTGAATACCCTTTATTTCCTTCTCCTGCCTGATTACCCTGACCAGAACTTCCAACACTATGCTGAATAGGAGTGGTGATAGAGGGCATCCCTGTGCCAGTTTTCAAAGGGAATGTTTCCAGTTTTTGCCCATTCAGTGTTATGCTGGCTGTGGGTTTGTCATAAATAGTTCTTATTATTTTGAGATACATCCCATCAATACCTAATTTATTGAGTTTTTAGGATGAAGAGTTGTTGAATTTTGTCAAAGGCCTTTTCTGCATCTATTGAGAAAATCATGTGGTTTTTGTCGTTGGTTCTGTTTATATGCTGGATTATGTTTATTGATTTGTGTATGTTGAACCAGCCTTGCATCCCAGGGATGAAGCACAATTCATCATGGTGGATAAGCTTTTTCATGTGCTGCTGGATTCAGTTTGCCAGTATTCTATTGTGGATTTTTGCATCAATGTTCATCAGGGATATTGGTCTAAAATTCTCTTTTTTGGTTGTGTCTCTGCCAGGCTTTGGTATCAGGATGATGCTGGCCTCATAAAATGAGTTAGGGAGGATTCCCTCTTTTTCTATTGATTGGAATAGTTTCAGAAGGAATGATACCAGCTCCTCCTTGTACCTCTGGCAGAATTCGGCTGTGAATCCATCTGGTCCTGGACTCTTTTTGGTTGGTAGGCTCTTAATTATTGCCTCAATTCCAGAGCCTGTTATGGATCTATTCAGGGATTCAACTTCTTCCTAGTTTAGTCTTGGAAGGGTGTATGTGTCCAGGAATTTATCCATTTCTTCTAGGTTTTCCAGTTTATTTGCATAGAGGTGTTTATAGTATTCTCTGATGGTAGTTTGTATTTCTGTGGGATCGGTGGTGATATTCCCTTTGTCATTTTTATTGAGTCTATTTGATTCTTCTCTCTTTTCTTCTTTATTAGTCTTGCTAGCGGTCTATCAATTTTGTTGATCTTTTCAAAAAACCAGCTCCTGGATTCATTGATTTTTTGAAGGGTTTTTTGTGTCTCTATCTCCTTCAGTTCTGCTCTGATTTTAGTTATTTCTTGCCTTCTGCTAGCTTTTGAATGTGTTTACTATTGCTTCTCTAGTTCTTTTAATTGTGATGTTAGTGTGTCAATTTTAGATCTTTCCTGCTTTATCTTGTAGGCATTTAGTGCTATAAATTTCACTCTACACAATGCTTTAAATGTGTCCCAGAGATTCTGGTATGTTGTGTCTTTGTTCTCATTGGTTTCCAAGAACATCTTTACTTCTGCCTTCATTTCGTTATGTACCCAGTATTCATTCAGGGGCAGGTTGTTCAGTTTCCATGTAGTTGAGCGGTTTTGAGTGAGTATCTTAATCCTGAGTTCTAGTTTGATTGCACTGTGGTCTGAGAGACAGTTTGTTATAATTTCTGTTCTTTTACATTTGCTGAAGAGTGCTTTACTTCCAACTTTGTGGTCAATTTTGGAATAAGTGCAATGTGGTGCTGAGAAGAACGTATATTCTGTTGATTTGGGGTGGAGAGTTCTGTAGACGTCTTTTAGGTCCGCTTGGTGCAGAGCTGAGTTCAATTCCTGGATATCCTTGTTAACTTTCTGTCTCGTTCATCTGTCTAATGTCGACAGTGGGGTGTTTAAGTCTCCTATTATTCTTGTGTGGGAGTCTTAAGTCTCTTTGTAGGTCTCTAAGGTCTTTCTTTATGAATCTGGGTTCTCCTGTATTGGGTGCATATATATTTAGGTTAGTTAGCTCTTCTTGTTGAATTGATCCCTTTACCATTATGTAATGGCCTTCTTTGTCTCTTCTGATCTTTGCTGATTTAAAGTCTGTTTTATCAGAGACTAGGATTACAACACCTGCCTTTTTTTTGTTTTCCATCTGCTTGGTAGATCTTCCTCCATCCCTTTATTTTGAGCCTATGTGGGTCTCTGCACATGAGATGGGTCTCCTGAATACAGCACACTGATGGGTCTTGAGTCTTTATCCAATTATCCAATTTTCCAGTCTATGTCTTTCAATTGGAGCATTTAGCCCATTTACATTTAAGGTTAATATTGTTATATGTGAATTTGATCCTGTCATTATGATGTTAGCTGGTTATTTTGCTCGTTAGTTGATGCAGTTTCTTCCTAGCCTTGATGGTCTTTACAATTTGGCATGTTTTTGCACTGGCTGGTACCGGTTGTTCCTTTCCATGTTTAGTGCTTCCTTCAGGAGCTCTTATAGGGCAGGCCTGGTGGTGACAAAATCTCTCAGCATTTGCTTGTCTGTAAAGGATTTTATTTCTCCTTCACTTATGAAGCTTAGTTTGGCTGGATATGAAATTCTGGGTTGAAAATTCTTTTCTTTAAGAATGTTGAACGTTAGTCCCCACTGTCTTCTGACTTGTAGAGTTTCTGCCAAGAGATCTGCTGTTAGTCTGATGGGCTTCCCTTTGTGGGTAACCCGACCTTTCTCTCTGGCTGCCCTTAACATTTTTTCCTTCATTTCAACTTTGGTGAATCTGACAATTATATGTCTTGGAGTTCCTCTTCTCGAGGAGTATCTTTGTGGTGTTCTCTGTATTTCCTGAATTTAAATGTTGGCCTGCATTCCTAGGTTGGAGAAGTTCTCCTGGATAATATCCTGAAGTGTGTTTTCCAACTTGGTTCCGTTCTCCCCATCACTTTCAGGTACACCAATCAGACGTAGATTTGGTCTTTTCACATAGTCCCATATTTCTTGGAGGTTTTGTTTGTTTCTTTTTACTCTTTTTTCTCTAAACTTCTCTTCTCACTTCATTTCATTCATTTGATCTTCAATCACTGATACCCTTTCTTCCAGTTGATCGAATCGGCTACTGAAGCTTGTGCATGCATCACGTAGTTCTCGTGCCATGGTTTTCAGCTCCATCAGGTCATTTAAGGACTTCTCTACACTGGTTATTCTAGTTAGCCATTCGTCTTTTTTCAAGGCTTTTAGCTTCTTTGCAATGGGTTCGAACTTCTTCCTTTAGCTCGGAGAAGTTTGATTATCTGAAGCCTTCTCTCAACTCGTCAAAGTCATTCTCCATCCAGCTTTGTTCCGTGGCTGGCGAGCAGCTGTGTTCCTTTGGAGGTGAGAGGCGCCCTGATTTTTAGAATTTTCAGCTTTTCTGCTCTGTTTTTCCCTATCTTTGTGGTTTTATCTACCCTTGGTCTTTGATGATGGTGACGTACAGATGGGGTTTTGGTGTGGATGTCCTTTCTGTTTGTTAGTTTTCCTTCTAACAGTCAGGACCCTCAGCTGCAGGTCTGTTGGAGTTTGCCAGAGGTCCACTCCACACCCTGTTTGCCTGGGTATCAGCAGTGGAGGCTGTAGAACAGCGAATACTGCTGAACAGGAATTGTTGCTGCCTGATCGTTCCTCTGGAAGCTTCGTCTGAGAGGGGTACCCAGCCGTGTGAGGTGTCAGTCTCTCCCTACTGGGGGGTGCCTCCCAGTTAGGCTACTCGGGGGTCAGGGACCCACTTGCAGAGGCAGTCTGTCCGTTCTCAGATCTCAAACTCCGTGCTGAGAGAACCACTACTCTCTTCAAAGCTGTCAGACAGGGACATTTAAGTCCGCAGAGGTTTCTGCTGTCTTTTGTTCAGCTATGCCCTGCCCCCAGAGGTGGAGTCTACAAAGGCGGGCAGGCCTCCTTGAGCGGCAGTGTGCTCCACCCAGTTCCAGCTTCCAGCCGCTTTGTTTACCTACCCAAGCCTCAGCAATGGCGGGTGCCCCTCCCCCAGCCTCGCTGCCGCCTTGCAGTTGGATCTCAGACTCCTGACATATAAATATTGTGGGGGGTGGGGAAGAAACAAAATACAAAACTGTATACTGTTCTTTCAAGTAAGATCTATGGTTATCTCTGAATAATGAGGTTATAGGTACGTTTTAGTCCCCTCTTTTGATAATTTCTAATATTTTCTTAACTTCAAACAGTAAACAGGTATTACTTTATAATACTTTTTAAATTACATATCACCTCCACCAAAATTTAATCTATTACATTATTATTTCAACTATGTAAAAGATACATACAGAGTGGTAGGATTATGAATAACATTTATTCTGTTCTCTATAATATATGTCCATTGTCACTTTATGAAAGAATATTTCATTGCTTTATAGGAAGTACAGATTATTGCCAAGGTAAGTGAAAAACAGAAATATCAAGGTCAGCTATAAAATCATTTATTTTTTAATTCTAGGTCTAATCTTTATAAACATTGCAAAAGAGTTGAATTAAGTTCAACTGTAAAAGATCAGAGTCTACCAAACAAGATAATTATAAAATAGCCAACAGGCCAGGCATGATGACTCATACACCTAATTCCAGCACTTTGGGAGGCGGAGGCAGGCGGATTGCTTGATCCCAGGAGTTTGAGACAAATCTGGACAACATTGGCAAAATCCTATCTCTATAAAAAATACAAATATTAGCCGGGCATGTTGGCGTGGGCCTGTAGTCCCAGCTACTGAGGAGGCTGAGGTGGGAGAATCACTTGAGCCCAGGAGGCAGAGGCTGCAGTGGGCTGAAGTTCACCATTGCGCTCCAGCCTGGGCAATAAAGCAAGACTCAAAAAAATACAAGCCAACAAAAGTTATCACATCAATTCAAAAGGTACAAGTGGAAGCGCTTTATCAAGCATTCTTAACTAATTTTCAAGAATGACTTATTAGGGGACAGAGCAAGACTCTGTCTCAAAAAAAAAACAGAGACCTCACACCTGTAATCCCAGTCCTTTGGGAGGCTGAGATGGGTGGATCACTTGAGGTCAGGAGTTCAAGACCAGCCTGGCCAACATGGTGAAACCCCATCTCTACTAAAATTACAAAAATTAGCTGGGCGTGGTGGCACATGCCTGTAATCCCAGCTCCAGCTACTTGGGAGGCTAAGGCAGGAAAATCGCTTGAACCCGGGAGGCAGAGGTTGCAGTGAGCCAACATCACACCACTGCACTTCAGCCTGAGCGACAGAACGAGACTCCGTCTCAAAAAAAAAAAAAAAAAAAGAATGACTTATTAAAAGTAAAAAATATGCTGTTCTGTCATAAATAAGTATGGTTTACACCTTCTTCATCACAATTACTAGTTTTTCAGTGGCTTATTAGTGGTAAGAAGTATTGGATAAAAGTAAAATAGTACTGGTAATAAGTATGTTAATTAGCTTGGTTTAACCATTCCACAATGTAGACATATTTTAAAACATCATGTTGCATACCATAAATATAATTTTTATATTATATATATAATTTATATTATGTATATAATTTTATATTATATATAATTTATATTATGTATATAATTTTATATTACATATGATTTATATATAAATATAATATAAAATTAAATATTATTTTTATCTGTAAATTAAAAATAAAAATATCTTAATTTTTTAAATTTAAAGTAAAATAGTACTTCACAATTAATAATAGTGATCCTCCAACAGAATTCAGCTCAATGAAAAAACAAGACAGAGACAGCTTCCTAACAGCCTGCATATCTCAAAAATAAGCTAAAAGGAAACAATTAAATCAAAGCTTTGGGCCTAAATAATAACATAAATCACCATATAAAGTACATTATTATTATTTTTAAAAACGTTCCATACCAAGATTGCTAATAATCTGAGTGGTATGTTTTAAAGATCATTCTCACCAAGAGAGATTTGGAGAAGGGAGAGAACATAATCTTCTTTGGTGCTTTGCCTCTTACTATTTTGCCAAAATTAGTGGTACCTTATCAACAGTACAGCAACATTTCGGCCACTAGGTGGCAGGTTAAAAAAAAAAAAAAAAAAAGCTAAAACAGCAAAAGCTAAGCATATGGGTGCACAGTAAGTTGCTAAACGAAGAGATCAGAGGTACCAATGGCCCAATTCTTCCAAATCTACAAATGCCAAGAAGTGTGATGAAACAAGAACATCCAAAGTAGGACTGACCTTGCCAAGGTTAGATCTGAAAACAGTCACTTCTCATCACTAACAGCATTCTAAGAAAAATTGACATTTGAATAGTGGGTGATTCATACTATAACCTCAAGGAATAGATCAAGGATGAGTCTGGGGAAGAAGGACTACTGGATGAAGAAATAAAATCTCGCTTCTTGAGTTTAGTGGAAGAAAATATCCAAAGATACAGGGAAGCCACCCACCCAACCATCCTCATATTCCACAACTATATCTCAACAACGGAGCAGTCCCCCATACACACAAAACAGCTGAAGCTACCTTCCAAGAATGTGCAACAAACTCTAACAAAGGTAATCAAATTGTAACATCATGAAGACATGACCAGATTACAATTTACAATAAACTGCCTGATAAAAGAATATGTTAATAATAATAGGATCACCTGCATGCTAGTTATAAAGAATGGCCAGTTTGGCATTCTGAATCTAGTATATGGAAAGAAAATGTCCCATCCCATAAACATGGGTATCAGATTCAGAAAGCCATTAAGTCTTAAAATGAAGACAAATGTATTAATGCATCACCGTCTGATGACACAGTCTGATTAACATGATTTAACTAATCCCTCTGGGCTCTGATTCCAAGCTCAACAACCTTATTATAAATTGTCTTGTCTTATATACGAAAGCAATGTTTTTCAACTTCTCTGCAACCTAAGAGTTCAGTATACTCCCAACAGTTAACAGTAATTCACTAGGGTGATGACTTTTAACTATGAGGCATCCCACATATTTGAACCTCCAAGGGATTGTTATTTTAAAAAGCACCCAAATCCTTGAGATTCTTTCTCGTGTGTGCAAATTATGGAATACATGAGAAATTTTGTACATGTATATAATATGCAGTAATCAAATCAGGGTATTCAGGGTGTCCATCACCTGAGTACAATGTATTTTTGCATTCTACTCTGCTATAAAACACTGAATTATTTCTTCAAGCTTCCTGTATATCTGTACACTTTAACTCACTCCTCTTCATCTTCCCCTCCACTTACCCTTCCCAGTTATTGTTAACTATTTTTCCACACTCTATCTCCATGTGTTCAAACTGTTTAGCTCTCAGACATTCTTATGACTTCCTTCCACTGGTTGAGAATTATGAACCAAATAAAGAATAAACTGATCTAAATTCAATTATCTGAATGATTACATTTCTTTCTGCAAATTAAAATTTTTGGCATTTTGGTTTTATATGTCAGTTTCTGTGCCCTTGGTTAATGTGAGGCATGCTGAGAGTCAAATGACAAATGTGTCAACGGACCTTAAATGGAGGTCACCTAGTCCAATACCCTGTTTAAGAATACCCTCTATTTTCCAACATTGGTTTAATCTGGTCAGTTTCTATCTAATACCTGAGGATAACTGCACTGACAGCAGACCCCAGAAATAAAAGGAAGAAGAGTTGCTTTTAGAACTCAAGTCTCTCCTTTCAAAAGGTAAGCAAACTTGAGTAGGTACTTCAGCGAAAAGCTACATAAAAAATGCAGTGAGAGAAGACAGATGGCTCAGAGGAAAATGGGCAAAAGGACCCAAGTGGGCACTTCGCAAAAATCAAAATGACTAATAAACATATGAAAAGGAACACAGCCTCATTAGCCAGCGGGGAAATACAAATTAAACAAAAAAAATAGTAAACACTCAGCAGAATGACAAAAATGAGAAAGCCAGACACTACTAAATGCTGGCAAAGACATGGATTAATGAGAGCTTGATTACACTGGGGGGAGAGAAAATTGGAAAGCCAGTTTGGAAAACAGACATCATAAGCATTCCCAGTAAATTTACTTCTTATTCCTACAAACTTTTGCATGTATGCAGGTGAATTTATGTTCAGAGCAATGCTGTTTACATAAGCAACTAAATTGGAAATCACTCAAAAGTCAATTAAAGGTATAAAATGGACAAACAGTGATAGATGAATAAAATTAAATACTATAGGCCCCACATAGTGGCTCAGGCCTGTAATCCCAACACTCTGGGAGGCTGAGATGGGCAGATTGTTTGAGCCCAGGAGTTTGAAACCAGCCTGGGTAACATGGCAAAACCCTGTCTCTATAAAAAATACAAAAATTAGCCAAGCATGGTGGCACACAGGCGTGGTGGCCTATGGTCCTAGCTACTCAGGAGGCTGAGGAGAGAGGATCACCTGAGCCTAGGGAGGTTGAGGCTGCAGTGAACCATGGCTGCACCACTGCACTTTACCTGGGCAACAGAGTGAAATCCTGTCTCAAAAAAAAGAATATTTTTAAAAAACAAAATTCAATACTATATAGCTGAAAATAAGCTACAGCTGCATATAATATGGACAAATTTCATAAATGTATTAAATAAAAGTGAGAGGAAAAAAGGCAAACAATGTAATTCCACTTATATAACATTCAAAAATAAACAAAACTAAATTATACTTAGAGGTACATTCATGTATGCTCAAACAATTTTTAGGAAGCAGAAAAATTATTATCACAAAAGAATGGGAGTAATTACCCCTAGCAGAGTAGTAACGTAGGAAAGAAGATATTGCGATTGGAGAAGGCGAACAGGGATTTCTGGAATGATGATGTCGTATTTCTTGACCTGGATAATGGTTATAAAGATGTCAACTTTAAAACTGTTCTTCAAACTGTACATTAGCTTTCACCTACTTTTCTACAGATATATCATATGTCAAAAATGTTTTTAAAAAGAATCAAATAAACAAATTTACCCACTTTAAAATTCTACTGTAGACTAACCTTGCCTTTCCCCAAAAATCAGATGTAAAACATCAATTTCTTAAGATAATGAGGTCTATATGGGAAGAAAGCCCCTTTAAGATTTAGTCCTGGATATCCTAAGGTTTGGGGTGTACTGAATTAGGCCCTAGGTCTAAAGTTAGCTATGCCTGGCAAATAGAAGGTATATGAAAAAGTATTTTTGGTTATTCAAAACCGTATATTCTCAAAGTCCATGGAATATCTTGCTAGTGATTCCTCTTTGCATATGTGATTTACATTTTAAATATTCAATTATTATTCCCAGAATTCCTTATACCAACAGCTAAATTTTTTTAGATACTTTTTTTTCAATTTTCTGTCTTCCTCAGATCAAAGTTGCTAGCATACATTTCCATTTTTAAGGTTTCTGCCTTACTGCTTTCAATTTCTTTTTTCTTCTAGACAGGGTCTTGCTGTCACCCAGGCTAGCACAGTGACATGAGCATGGCTCACTACAGTCTCAATTTCTTGGGTTAAAGCGGTCCTCCAACCTCAGCCTTCCAAGTAGCTGTAACCCCAAGTGCAGGCTACCACACCTAGCTAATTTTTAAATTTTTTGTAGACACGGGGTCGCCCTATGTTGCCCAGGCTGGTCTCAAACTCCTGGGCTCAAGTGATCCTCTGGCCTCAGCCTCCCGAAGTGCTGGGATTGGCTGCTCTGCCTATGGAGTAGCCATTCTTTATTGTTTTACTTTCCTAATAAACTTGCTGTCACTTAAAAAAAAAAAAAAGTTCCAGGATTACATGCATAAGCCACCACATCTGGCCTTGCTTTCAATTTCAATTCTCATTTCTCCAAAAATGAAGATCTTAGCAACGTCTCTCTCAGACATACAACCATACATTTTGGTATTAAAAAAATGAAACTGAACTCTGTCATTCTCTTTCTTCCTCATTTGCAGTGCAGAATGGAAAAATGCTGCAAAATTAAAACTTGTGCCCAGAGTGAAAGTCTGGCAAGAATGAAAGTAAAAAGAAATGAGAGTAAATGACAAAAGGCTTGAAAGGTAAAACTCAGTTACTGAATAGTAGTTTTTCTTTTTCTTATTTGCTTTTTTTTTTTTTTGGTGTTTTTGTTTTTTCTTGTTTTTTTTTTTTTTTTTTTGAGATGGACTGCAATGGCATGATCTCGGCTCACTGCCACCTCCACCTCCCGGGTTCAAGCAATTCTCCCGCCTCAGCCTCCTGAGTAGCTGGGATTACAGGCGCCCACCACCACGCCCAGCTAATTTTTGTATGTTTAGTAGAGACGGGGTTTCACCATGTTGGCCAGGCTGGTCTTGAACTCCTGACCTCAGGCGATCCTCCTGCCTCGGCCTCCCAAAGGGCTGGGATTACAGGCGTGAGCCACCGCACCCGGCCTTATTTGCTTGTTTTTAAACAAAATGTGAAAAGACACTGAAGGGTCGGGCATAGTGGCTCAGGCCTGTAATCCAAACATTTTGGGAGGCCGAGGCGGGCGGATCACCTGAGGTCGGGAGTTTGAGCCCAGCCTGACCAACATGGAGAAACTCCGTCTCTACTAAAAAAAACTAGCCAGGCATGGTGGCCCATGCTTGTAATCCCAGCTACTTGGGAGGCTGAGGCAGGAGAATCGCTTGAACCTGGGAGGCGGAGGTTGTGGTGAGCCGAGATCCAGCCATTGCACTCCAGCCTGGGCAACAAAAGCGAAACTCCATCTCCAAAAAAAAAAAAAAAAAATTAGAAAAGACACTGAAGGAATTTAATTTGCTGTTAGATTTTTTAAAACTTTTATTATTTAACTTTTTAAAAACTTTTAGATTCCCAGGCAAGATGGCCAAATAGGAACAGCTCTGGTCTGCAGCTCCCAGTGAGACCAATGCAGAAGACGGGTGATTTCTGCATTTCCAACTGAAGTACCCAATTCATCTCATTGGGACTGGTTATACAGTGGGTGCAGCCCACAGAGGCCAAGAGGCCAAGCAGAAGCAGGGCGGGGCATCGCCTCACCTGGAAGGTGCAAGGGGTGGGGGAACTCCCTCCCCTCGCCAAGGGAAGCCTTGAGGGATGGTGCTATCGGGCCCAGATACTAGGCTTTTTCCCAGTCTTTACAACCCACAGACCAGGAGATTCCCTCGGGTGCCTACACCACAAGGGCCCTGGGTTTCAAACACAAAACTGGACGGCCATTTGGGCAGACACGGAGTTAGCTGCAGGAGTTTTTTTTCATACCCCAGTGGTGCCTAGAGTGCCAGCGAGACAGAACCGTTCACTCCCCTAGAAAGGGGGCTGAAGCCAGGGAGCCAAGTGGTCTTGCTCAGCAGATCCCACCCCCACGGAGCCCAGCAAGCTAAGATCCACTGGCTTGAAATTCTCACTGCCAGCACAGCAGTCTGAAGTCAACCTGAGACACTGGAGCTTGGTGGGGGGGAGGGGTGTCCGCCATTACTGAGACTTCAGTAGGCAGTTTTCCCCTCACAGTGTAAACAAAACCACCTGGAAGTTCAAGCTGGGCAGAGCCCACTACAGCTTGGCAAAGCTCTGAAGCCAGACTGCCTCTCTAGATTCCTCCTCTCTGGGCAGGGCATCTCTAAAAGAAAGGCAGCAGACCCAGTCAGGGACTTACAGATCAAATTCCCATCTCCCTGGGACAGAGCACCTGGAGGAAAGCGTGGCTGTGAGTGCAGCCTCAGCAGACTTAAACAATCCTGCCTGCTGGCTCTGAAGAGAGCAGTGGGACTCCTAGTGCAGCGCTCAAGCTCTGCTAAAGGACAGACAGCATCCTCAAGTGGGTCCATGACCCCCATGCCTCCTGACTAGGACACACCTCCCAGCAGGGGTCGGCAGACACTTCATATAAGAGAGCTCTGGCTAGCCTCTGGCAGGTGCCCCTCTGGGACAAAGCTTCCAGAGGAAGGAGCAGGCAGCAATCTTTGCTGTTCTGCAGCCTCCGCTGGTGATACCCAGGCAAACAGGATCTGGAGTGGACCTCCAGCAAACTCCAGCAGACTTGCAGCAGAGGGGCCTGACTGTTAGAAGGAAACTAACAAACAAAAAGCAATAGCATCAACATCAACAAAAAAGACGACCATGCAAAAACCCCATCTGAAGTTCACCAACATCAAAGACCAAAGGTAGATAAATCCACAAAGATGAAGAAAAGACAGTGCAAAAAAGCTAAAAATTCCAAAAACCAGAATGTCTTTTCTCCTCCAAAGGACCACAACTCCTCGCCAGCAAGAGAACAAAGCTGGATGGAAAATAAGTGTGACGAATTGACAGAAGTAGGTCTCAGAGGAGCGCCTCTGCCCGGCCGCCCATCATCTGGCAGGTGAGGAGCGCCTCTGCCCGGCCGCCCATCATCTGGGAAGTTAGGAGCGCCTCTGCCCGGCCGCCCTGTCTGGGCGGTGTACCCAATAGCTCCGAAGAGACAGCGACCATCGAGAACGGGCCGTGATGAAGATGGCGGTTTTGTTGAAAAGAAAAGGGGGAAATGTGGGGAAAAGAAAGAGAGATCAGATTGTTACTGTGTCTGTGCAGAAAGAAGTAGGCATAGGAGACTCCATTTTGTTCTGTACTAGGAGAAATTCTTCTGCCTTGGGATGCTGTTGATCTATGGCCTTGCCCCTAGCCCCATGCTCTCTGAAACATGTGCTGTGTCAACTCAGGGTTAAATGGATTAAGGGCGGTGCAAGATGTGCTTTGTTAAACAGATGCTTGAAGGCAGCATGCTCGTTAAGAGTCATCACCACTCCCTAATCTCAAGTACCCAGGGATACAAACACTGCCTAGGAAAACCAGAGACCTTTGTTCATGTGTTTATCTGCTGACCTTCTCTCCACTATTATCCTATGACCCTGCCATATCCCCCTCTCCAAGAAACACCCAAGAATGATCAATAAATACTTAATAAAAAAAAAAAAGAAGTAGGCCTCAGAAGGTGGGTTAATAACAAACTCCACTGAGCTAAAGGAGCATGTTCTAACCCAATGCAAGGAACTAAGAACCTTGATAAATGGTTACAGGAACTGCTAACTAGAATAACCAGTTTACAGAAGAACATAAATGACCTGATGGAGCTGAAAAACACAGCATGAGAACTTAGTGAAGCATACACAAGTATCAATAGCCGAATCGATTAAGTGGAAGAAAGGATATCAGAGATTGAAGAAAAACTTAATAAAAATAAAGCGTGAAGACAAGATTAGAGAAAACAGATGAAAAGGAACAAACAAAGCCTCCCAAGAAATATGGGAGTATGTGAAAAGACCAAACCTACGTTTGACTGGTGTACCTGAAACTGACAGGGAGAATGGAATCAAGTTGGAAAACACACTTCAGGATTATTATCCAGGAGAACTTCCCCAACCTAGCAAGACAGGCCAACATTCAAATTCAGGAAATACAGAAAACATCACAAAGATGCCCTTGAGAAGAGCAACCCCAAGACACACAATCGTCAGATTCACCAAGGTTAAAATGAGGGAAAAAATGTTAAGGGCAGCCAGAGAGAAAGGTCGGGTTACCCACAAAGGGAAGCCCATCAGACTAACAGTGGATCTCTCAGCAGAAACCCTACAAGCCAGAAGAGAGGGGGGACTAACATTCAACATTCTTAAAGAAAAGAATTTTCAACCCAGAATTTCATAACCAGTCAAACTAAGCTTCGTAAGTGAAGGAGAAATAAAATCCTTTACAAGAGCTCCTGAAAGAAGCATTAAATATGGAAAGGAAAAACCGGTACCAGCCACTGCAAAAACATACCAAAATGTAAAGACCATCAACACTATGAAGAAACTGCATCAACTAACAGGCAAAATAACCAGCTAGCATCATAACAGGATCAAATTCACACATAACAATATTAACCTTAAATGTAAATGGGCTAAATGCCCCAGGTGAAAGACACAGATTGGCAAATTAGATAGAGTTAAGACCCATCAGTGTGCGGTATTCAGGAGTCGCATCTCACATGCAAGGACACACAAAGGCTCAAAATAAAGGGATGGAGGAAGATTTACCAAGCAAATGGAAAGCAAAAAAAAGGCAGGGGTTGCAATCCTAGTCTCAGATACAACAGACTTTAAATCAATAAGCATGAAAAAAAGACAAAGGGCATTACATAATGGTAAAGGGATCAATGCAACAAGAGCTAACTATCCTAAATAGATACGCATCCAATACAGGAGCACCCAGATTCAAAATGCAAGTTCTTAGAAACCCACAAAGAGACTTAGACTCCCACATAATAACAGTGGGAGACTTTAACACCCCACCGTCAATATTAGATCAACAAGACAGAAAATTAACAAGGATATTCAGGACTTGAACTCAGCTCTGGACCAAGCGGACCTAAAAGACATCTACAGAACTCTCCACCCCAAATCAACAGAATATACATTATTCTCAGTACCACAATGCACTTACTCTAAAATTGACCACATAATTGGAAGTAAAATATTCCTCAGCAAATGCAAAAGAATGGAAATCATAACAGTCTGTCAGACCACAGTGCAATCAAATTAGAACTCAGGATTAAGAAACTCACTCAAAACTGCACAACTACATGGAAACTGAACAACTCCTGAATGACTACCGGGTAAATAACGAAATTAGGAAAGAAATAAATAAGTTTGCAACCAATGAGAACAAAGACATAACGTACCGCAATCTCTGGGACACAGCTAAAGTAGTGTTTAGAGGGAAATTTATAGCACTAAGTGCCCACATGAGAAAGCAGGAAAGATCTAAAATCGACACCCTAACATCACAATTAAAAGAACTAGAGAAGCAAGAGCAAACAAATTAAAAAGCTGGCAGAACACAAGAAATAACTAAGATCAGAGCAGAACTGAAGGAGATAGAAACACGAAAAACTCTTCAAAAAATCAATGAATCCAGAAGCTGGTTTTTCGAAAAGATTAACAAAATAGACCACTAGCCAGACTAATAAAGAAGAAAAGCAGGAAGAATCAAATAGACACAATAAAGCATCACCACTGATCCCACAGAAATACAAACTACCATCAGAGAACACTATAAACACCTCCACGCAAATTAACTAGAAAATCTAGAAGAAATGGATAAACTCCTGGACACATATGCCCTCCCAAGATTGAACCAGGAAGAACTCTGGTTTAATGAATAGACCAATAAAAAGTTCTGAAATTGAGGCAGTAACATCCTACCAACCAAAAAGAAAGCCCAGGACCAAACGGATTCACAGCCGAATTCTACCACAGGTACAAAGAGGAACTGGTACTATTCCTTCTGAAACTTCCAAACAATAGAAAAAGAGGGACTCCTCCCTAACACATTTTTTGAGGCCAGCATCATCCTAATACAAAAACCTGGCAGAGACACAACAAAAAAAGAAAATGTCAGGCCAATATCCCTCATGAACATCAATGTGAAAATCCTCAATAAAATACTGGCAAACCGAATCCAGTACACATTAAAAAGCTTATCCACCACAATCAAGTTGGCTTTATCCCTGGGATGCAGGGCTGGTTCAACATATGCAAATCAGTAAAACGTAATCTATCACATAAACAGAACCAACGACAAAAACCGCATGATTATTTCAATAGATGCAGAAAAGGCCTTTGATAAAATTCAACATCCCTTCATGCTAAAAACTCTCAATAAACTAGGTATTGATGAAATGTATCTCAAAATAAGAGCTATTTATGACAAACCCACAGCCGATACCATTCCCTTTGAAAATCGGCACAAGATAAGGATGCCCTCTCTCACCTCTCCTATTCAACATAGTATTGGAAGGTCTGGCCAGGGCAATCAGGCAAGAGAAAGAAATAAAGGGGATTCAAATAGGAAGAGGGGAAGTCAAATTCTCTCTGTTTGCAGATGACGACTGTATATTTAGAAAACCCCATCGTCTCAGCCCATAACCCCTTATGGTGACAAGCAACTTCAGTAAAGTCTCAGGATACAAAATCAATGGGCAAAAATCACAAGCATTCCTATACACCATTAATAGACAAACAGAGAACCAAATCATGAGTGAACTCCCATTCACAATTGCTACAAAGAGAATAAAATACCTAGGAATACAACTTACAACGGATGTGAAGGACCTCTTCAAGGAGAACTACAAACCACTGCTCAAGGAAAGAAGAGAGGACACAAACAAATGGTAAAACATTCCATGCTCATAGATAGGAAAAATCAATGTTGTGAAAATGGCCATACTGCCCAAAGCAATTTATAGATTTAATGCTATTCCCATCAAGCTACCATTGACTGTCTTCACAGAATTAGAAAAAAACTACCTTAAATTTCATATGGAACCAAAAAAGAGCCCGTATAGCCAAGACAATCCTAAGCAAAAAGAACAAGGCTTGAGGCCTCACGCTACCTGACTTCAAACTGTACTACAAGGCTACAGTAACCAAAACAGCATGGTGCTGTACCAAAACAGAGATATAGACCAATGGAACAGAACAGAGCCCTCAGAAATAATACCACACATCTACAACCATCTGATCTTTGACAAACCTGACAAAAACAAGAAATGGGGAAAGGATTCCCTATTTAATAAATGGTGCTGCGAAAACTGGCTAGCCATATGCAGAAAACTGAAACTGGACCCCTTCCTTACACCTTATACAAAAATTAACTCAAGATGGATTAAAGATTTAAACATAAGACCTAAAATCATAAAAACTCTGAAAACATAGGCCATACCATTCAGGACATAGGCATGGGCAAAGACTTCATGACTAAAACACCAAAAGCAGTGTTAACAAAAGCCAAAACTGACAAATGGGATCTAATTAAACTAAGGAGCTTCTGCACAGTAAAAGAAACTATCATCCAAGTAAACAGGCAACCTACAAAATGGGAGAAAATTTTTGCAATCTACCCATCAGACAAAGGGCTAATATCCAGAATCTACAAGGAACTTAAACAAATTTACAAGAAAAAAAAAACAAACAACCCCATCAGAAAGTGGGCAATGATATGAACTGACACTTTTCAAAAGAAAACATTTATGCAGCCAACAAACATATGAAAAAAAGCTCATCATCACTGGTCATTAGAGAAATGCAAACCAAAACCACAATGAGATACCATCTCACACCAGTTAGAATGGTGATCATTAAAAAGTCAGGAAACAACAGATGCTGGAGAGGATGTGGAGAAATAGGAATGCTTTCACACTGTTAGTGGGAGTGTAAATTAGTTTAATCACTGTGGAAGACAGTGTGGCGATTCCTCAAGGATCTAGAACCAGAAATACCATTTGACCCAGCAATCCCATTGCTGGGTATATACCCAAAGGATTATAAATTATTCTACCATAAAGACACATGCACACGTATGTTTACTGCAGCACTATTCACAATAGCAAAGACTCGGAACCAACCCAAATGCCCATCAATGATAGACTGGATAAACAAAATGTGGCACATATACACCAAGGAATACTATGCAGCCATAATAAAAGAATGAGTTAATAACCTTTGCAGGGACATGGAAGAAGCTGGAAACCATCAATCTCAGCAAGCTAACACGGGAACAGGAAACCAAACACCGCATGTTCTAACTTGTAAGTGGGAGTTGAACAATGAGAACACATGGGCACAGGGAGGGGAACATCACACACCAGGGCCTGTCGGTGGGGTGGGAAGCAAGGGGAGAGTTAGCATTAGGAGAAATACCTAATGTAGATGACGGGTTGACAGGTGCAGCAAACCACCATGGCACGTGTATATCTATGTAACAAACCTGCACGTTCTGCACATGTATCCCAGAACTTAAAGGATAACAAAAAAAAAAAAAGAAATTTTTATGAAAAAGAAAACTTTTATACTTTACTTAAAGTGCATAAATCTTGAATGCACAGCTTGATAAATTTTACTTTCCTTTTTTTTTTTGTTGAGACAGTGTCTCATTCTGTCACCCAGGCTGGAGCACAGTGGCGCCATCTCAGCTCACTGCAACCTCCGCCGCCTGGGTTCAAGAAATTCTCCTACCTCGGCTTTACAAGTAGGTGGAATTCAGGTGCCCACCACCACGTTCAGCTAAGTTTTGTATTTTTAGTAGAGACAGCATTTCACCATGTTAACCAGGCTGGTCTTGAACTCCTCGCCTCAAGTGATCCACTCGCCTCAGCCTCCCAAAGTGCTGGGATTACAAGCGTGAGCCACCAACCCCGGCCTCAATGCATGTTTATATATATAGTCACCTCTCAGTAACCTCAAGAATTGATTCCAGGTTCCACACAGATACCAACATCCACATATGCTCAAGTCCTTTATGTAAAATGGTGTAGTATCTGCATATACCCTATGTACATCCTTCCAAATAGTATATATCATCTCTAGATTACTTATAATACTTAATACAATGTAAATGCTATATGAACAGTAATCCTGTATTATTTGTATTTTTTTGGTATTATTTCTTTCTGAATATTTTCTATTCATGATTGGTTGAATCCATATCAATCCGAAACCCATTGATATGGAGAGCCAACTGTATATATATCCATGTAACCACCACCTAGATGAAGATATATACCTAAAGTGAGATTTGAAAGTTTTATTGAAAAAGAAAAAGAGATTAAGTACTACTGCTCCTCTAAACCAAGAGGCTTTTACCTACTTAAATTTTGTTTTCATACCTCAAATTTATTTTGAGTACTTTGAACATTGCACCATTTGGCAACAGGTTCAGGAACCACTTCCCAATCTTCACACAATTGTTTAAGGATATTCACAAATGTTGACTTCCCTGCAGCTGTTGTGAGGAAAGATAAAATTGAGGAAGAAAAGTTGTCAGGAAAAAAAGATGTCAAGTAGTCATTAGCTTTTGCAAGATTTACAATAGCAAGCTATACAAAAAACCCAAAACATTCAACTTTCTGAACTTTCTCTTCATATTTCTTTAAAAAAAAATTAAAAGGCTCCCTGCCCAATTTCATTAAGCACATTTGTTTTTTATTATGTTTAGTTTAACAATATATTATATTTAATAGTAGGGACAGTCTTGACCTAGAAGTAATACTCCTAATGGCCACCACACCCTTTATATCTGAAGTCACCAAATGTGGTTGTATTAGACATCTCTGGTTAGCACAATGTTCTCTCTTTCCCTGTGTGTGCGTGCACACACACACAGATGAACATATAAATAACTTCAATATACTTACAAGCAAAGCTTCCTCTTCTTTATAAATTAGATCCATGGGGAGTAGAAAGAACTTACCTTTGACTTGCAGAACTATATTTAAATCTAGGACATTAGACAGGGCAATAAAAAAGAAGAAAAACCTGGAAGAACTTTAAAGAATCACACACAGAGAAAAAAAAGGAGCGAGGCAGTAAAGAAGGTGACACAGGGAGACAGTTTAGAAGAAAAACACAAAGTAAACTGTATCCAGAGGAGAGGAGAAAAACTTTTAACAATAAACTGGATGACAGTGAGATTTAATCATGGGAAAAACACTGGCCACCAAAATTTAGTATGGAGAGTGTAAGCTTAGGGACTGTACAGCATTTAGAAGAATGTTAAGTGGAAGTGGAAGCATATAGAAAGAATACCCCACATTCACTGAGCTAGATGGAAGAGGGAAAGGAGAACATGATGTTCAGAAATAGCACCCAACAAATCAAAAAATTAGGCATCCACCAGAGTCTGAAAGCACTTAAGGCTACAGCATTCAACTTTCTTCTGACACTGCTTACAAGCAGAAAAATGCATATGGTCATACTTAAAAAGTCTAAGAGTAATAACAGTTACATTTAGTTCAAGCAGAGTAATAACAGCTAGAGTTCCCAATCAAACTAACACATCTAGTTCCTTAACTTACTGGGGGAAAGTGGGAGCTAGAAAATAAGCTAATTAATAAATTAATTTTCTATGAAGGCAAAGGAGAACAAGAACCAAAGACACTGATGTTAATACTTTAAAAACTCATGGAAACTAACAGAATTCCTAATGCCAAGTAGGCATTATAATGCTGAAAGTCATTCTGAAGAGACTACTAAGATGAGAAGCAGGTAAGTCCTCCATCAATCTAACATAAGGGAACATCTGAGTAACACAGAACATAAGAAGATGGGTTATATAAATACAAAACTAAAACGACCAAGTAAAGTTCAAATTCTAGGAAAAATAGAGGAATTGCAAAATAGTTTACGCACAGCATAACAATTTGTGCATTTATAGCTTATTTGGATCTGGCAAATAAGGTGAAGGGGACATGAACAAAAGTGCAAGACCGATAATGAACAGTAACTAACAAAGTCTCAGTGTCAGGGAGACGAAAAATGGCAAGGAACATGCTCCATCTAAACAACAATTGTTGTCATACAGAAACGCAGGCCCGGTGTTAACAGATCTTCAGATTTTTCAAAAGAAGCCAAGAATCTAATCGTTTATGGGAAATCTCAAAATGTTTTCGAGTTAGCAACAAATTTAATTTTTTTTTTCTTTAGACAAAGGGTCTCACTCTGTAGCCCAGGCTGTAGGGCAGTGGCACAACCACAGCTCACGGCAGCCTCAAACTATAGGTCTCAAGAGATCTCCATCTCAGCCTCCTGAGTAGCTAGGACTAAAGGTGCATGCTAACACAACTGGCTTTTTTTTTTTTTTTTTTTTTTTGAGACTCTCTCACCCACGCTGGGGTGCAGTGGTGCCATCTCGGCTCACTGCAACTTCTGCCTCCCACATTCAAGCGACCCTCCCACATCAGCATCAGCCGCCTGAGTAGTTGGAGCTACAGGCGTGATCCACTGTGCCTGGCCTAATTTTTTTATTTTTATTTTTCTTAGAGACTAGTTCTCACTATGTTGCCATGCTAGTCTCAAACTCCTGGCCTTAAGCAATCCTCCTGCCTCAGCCTCCCAAAGCACTGGGATTACAAGCTTGAGCCACTGGCCACTAAAATTTTTTTTCAACCTGTGCAGGCCAATATCGTGCAATTGCAGGCTATCAGTTTGCAACTCCTTTCAGTGTAGGTAAAGTGAAGAATTTTAAGTGAAGAATTTTAAGCAGGGGATAACACATGACATTTGCATACAAAAAGACCACTGCAGAAGTAGTTAAGAGAAACTGGAGATGGGATGATATATTAGGAAATTATTTCAGCTGTTGAGAAGATTAAAGATGCTTTGAGGCAAGATTTCTAAATACGATACTACCTAACTGGATTGGAGACAGGGAAAGGGAATGAATGTATTGTGGTATCGATCCGAGGGGTTATTCATTCAACTTTACTGTTTTGTTTTTGTGTTTTTAACAGAGTCTTGCTCTGTCACCCAGGCTAGAGTGCAGTAGTGTGATCATGGCTCACTGTGGCCTTGATCTTCGGGCTCAAGCAATCCTCCTGCCTCAGCCTCCTGAGTAGCTGGAGGCACACCAACACATGCAGCTAATTTTTTAATTTTTTTGTGGAGATGAGTTCTCACTATATTGCCCAGACTGGTCTGGAACCCCTGGACTCAAGCAATCCTCTTGCCTAAGCCTCCCAAAGTCCTGGGATTACAAGTATGAGCCGCCATGCCCCGCCTCAAATTTACTTTTCAGATGGCTTTGTTCAGCCACTTTCTCCTGTCTTTATATATGGTCTTCTTTATTCATTAAGCAGCTGTCAGGGATTCCATACTAGTAAACATGCACCCTCAAATGACTTACATTGCTAAGTATATTATATGGTTTTTCTACTGGTGCCTTAATTCTGGAGCAATGAAATAAGAAGTCCTCTTTGAGAATGCATTTTTTCTATTCATCTGAATGCTTAAAGCATCTGCTTGCCTTGCCTTTTTCAAGAAGGTACAGTGCTTTGAATGTGGTAAGAATTTTAAAAAGTTTGCTGTATGCATGAATGACCAGCACCCAACCTGGAGCTAAAAAAATTTTTTTAAAAATCTATCAAAACAGGAAGTTTCAGGGGTAGGTTTCCTGTGGTTGGAAATACAGAAGAATCGGACGTTGGTGTGTATCTTGCAAAGTGACAGGCATGGCCTAGTCTGCCCCCCATCTAAGTTAACAGAAACATTAGTGGTCTTTGAATCATAATCCAATGTTTACTTGGATGTGGAGTAAGGGGTGAGGAACTCCATGCTATTAAGATCATCAAAGACCTCTTTCCTCGTACTCGAATGTTTCGAGTTTAGTTAATAATATAGCTAAAACAATGCTTCGTTAATAATATAGCTAAAAAACTGTAAACAACCCAGAGGTCCACAACTAGAAAATGGATAAACGATGGTACATCCATGCAATGGAATACTACTCAGCAATAAAAAGAAACAAACTACAGACACAAGTAACATGAATGAATTTCAAAAGCATTATGCTAAATGAAAGACGCCACACACAAAAGGCGTATAGCCTATGATTCCATTTATATGGCATTCTGGAAAAGGCAACACTTGCAGGGACAGAAATCAAATCAGTGGGTGCCAGGGAATAGGAAGGGTGGAGGGGGCTGACTACAAAGGAGCAGGTAGGAACTTTCTGAGGTGATGAAAATGTTCTGTATCTCGATCATGGTGATAGTAAAAGGCATAATGTTTGTCAAACCTCATAGAAGAGTACACCTAAAAAGGGTGAATTTAATGTAAGTTACACCTCAAGAAATCTGATACCCTTCCCCCGCTTCCCTTTCCGAGTTCCCAACAAAGAGGGCGCAGAGGCTCAAAGCGCGCCTCACAGAGACCGCAGGCCTGGCGCCCAGTCTGACCCCGGGGACCGCAGTCACCCCGTGGCGCGGGAGGTAAGGGAAGGATGCTCTGGGTGGGAAAGGAAGCCGAGGCCGAGTCCACACCGCCAGGCTGGTGGGAAAGCCCTCACCGAGGAGCTGCAGAGAGATGCGGCGAAGGGAAGCTTCAGCCACTGCCGCGACACCCCAGGCTTGCGTCCCACATTTCCGGAGGCTCCTTACCGATGTTCCCCTCGATGGAGATTTTCTTGATGCGGGTCCCCTCAGAGCTGGCTGAGAGAGACGGGCAGCTTCTCTTGGGCGGGGTGGCCATTCCTTAGTCTTGCGGCGGCCCAGAGCGCGTCCGGCAGAGAGGGCTGGGAGGCGGCCACAGGTGCGCGCACTGGAGCTCGCGGCGCCGCCAAGCCAGATCCTGACCTGCTGGGTCAGCTAGTGAGCTCACCGGCCCGCCGGCGGGTGTCGGGGTTTGACTTTGGCGCGCGGAGGCAGCTGAGGACACTGGCGGGCCTGTGGCGCGGCCCCGCCCTCCTCAAGCCGCGATTCCTAGCTGCCCCTCGGCCCTCGCCCGCCTCCAGCGCGGGTTCCCGCGCGCGCGCTCCGCACGCCAGGTCACGTGGAGGCCAGGGCGGGGCCGCGCGTGTGGCGGAAGGCCTCTACCCCCCGCAGCCAGGCGCCCGGGCGGGGCGCGGGAAGAGGTTCCGGAGTCGGGTGGGGAGGAAGGGTGGACGCCAGAGGCCTGAGGGCGCTGGAGGGCAGAGGGCGTGCCAGACTTTGGAAATCCCGCCTTTCCAGTGGGCCTGTTGGAGATAAACAGACGCGTCTGGACAGAACTGGATAGACTTAAAGCTTTGAACTCATCAGGGGAGAAGGCACTGTGTGGTAGGAAAATCAAATGGATTTACCCTGGCTTCTCAGCCTAGAGGAAGACCATCAGGCGAAGTGCCGTCCTTGGGAATCGCATTGCCCATTTAGAGAGCCAGGCTGTTTTCTTCTATGTGCTTTTCATTAATTGACGAAGTCTAGTGCCAGAGATACCGTCGTTAGCCCATTTACCTACCAGTGGGAAAACTGGCACTGAGAGGCTGCTTGTTCCAAGTGTCAGTCAGTAAGTGAAACTGGGATGGGAATTTAGGTAGTCAGATGTCACCCACAGGAAGCCTTTCCAGATCTCCCATACCGCTTTCCATTTGATTGGATGCACGACCATGCTGTATAGAAGTTAGCACGTTGGGTAGGTAGGTTTCTGTTCAGCTGTTAACTCAGCCTGCCCAACACCTGGCACATAGGTAACGAAATGTACTGTATGTTGAATTTTTGAATGCCTACTTATGTGCCATGTACTCTGCTAGAAGACTCATCTAGATGGGACAAATGCAGTGTAGGATTTGTCCCAGCTAGATGAGTGCATTTTTAGTCAGGGTAAAGGCCTAATGAGGCAAGAGAATAGGGAATTAGGGTAACCAAGGGTTAAGGCATAAGCAAAAGAACAGCAGGTGCAGCCAGTTCTAGGCAAGACTACGCAGCATACAGGCCACACCTTCACTCCTGTGATTACAAGACAGAAGTTTCCACATCGCTTCTGATTGTCCTCGGCCATCTCCATTTCAGCCTCTGATTGGTCGCAGGCCAATCCTTCATAGGGTGTAACCAATTGGACGACTGTAAAGGGCACCTAGGGGTTTACCAAATTCTTTTAGCCTAGTAACCTTTAAGAACACTGCAATTGGGACTCTTGAAGCACTTGCTTCGCTTCAATAAATTTGTGTTTTTGTTACGTCGTTCTTTTGTTGCTTTGTCTTTCGTTGCTTCTTTTGTTGCTTTGTTTCTACGTTTGGTTCAATTCTTTGTTCAACACGCCAAAAACCCAGACAACTCAGTCAAGACTTCCCATCCAGTAACACTAATAAACCGGATATTACCCAGTCTGGACGTTATCTGGTCCAAATTGTCTACAGAAACCAAAGGCCTTGCTATTCTTTTTTACATTGCAACTATCATCAGACCTGAAATGCATCTAAATGTGTAGCCAGAAGGGGAAAATGGTGACTCCATCCTCAGAAATAAAGAGCAGAAATTAAAATGTGAATCCTTGGGGATCACAGTTTCCAGGATTAAACAGCAAGAATCATTCTATGTAAGTGCCCTATATTATTCTGTTATGCAATTATTTTGTATATATTACTTTTACTTATCCCCATAGTGATTAATAGCAAGATCCTAGGAATGGAAGAGGCCTGAATAGCTGTCATCAGGTATAGCAAGGAAGTTGGGAGAAAGGTGCTGGGGAAGCTACTAGGTATCACATTCCACAGCCAAGCTTGGGGGAAAACTCATGAAATGGTAAGAGTACTGGCAGCTACCAAGAGGAGGAAGGCAAGTCTCTTGAGACCTTCAACAGGAAAGCAGAGCTGGTCCTGGATGGATATCATAAAGAGGCTTGGGGTTAAGGAGTAGAAATCTCCAAGTGTGGTTTCCGCAAAAAAGACCCACACAAGAAGTCTCTTACAATGATGAAGAGTTTAAGCACTGAAAAATGAAAAATTTCAAACACCAGTTCTACCAGTTTCTGGCTGTGAAAACTTGAATTTATCTGAGCTTAAGAGTATACTTTGAAAAATACAAATGTGGGAGGCCGAGGCAGGTGAATCGCTTGAGCCCAGGAGTTTGAGACTAGCCTGGGCAACATGGCAAAACTGTCTCTACAAAAAATACAAAAATTAGCTGGGCGCCTGTAGTCCCAACTATTTGGGAGGCTGAGGTGGGAGAATTACCGAAGCCAGGGAGTCAAGGCTGCAGTGAGCCAAGATCATGCCACTGTACTCCAGTGAGACCGTGTCTCAAGTAACAACAACAAAGTAAATGCGGGAAGCAAAGAATCTAGCTTTTTTGGCATTAAGTCCAGCATAATTTCCCATTTTCCTACATGACCTGGGGGTAACACAAGGAGAGACCAGAGAAAAGCACTTTTCAAAACACCTTCTGGATTTTTGGTCCACAATCTCTTATCTAAAACCCTGGCAGCCAGATGTTTCAGAATTTAAAACTTTTAGAAAAGATTTTTAGAAAAGAAATTCGAAACTTTGGAACTGGCTGGACGCAGTGGCTCATGCCTATAATCCCAGCACTTTGGGAGGTACTCTGGAATGCTCGAGCTCAGGAATTCGAGACCAACCAGGGAAACATGGCAAAACTAATAGAAAAAATACAAAAATTAGCTGGTTGTGGTGGCACACACCTGTGGTCCCAGCTACTCAGGAGGCTGAGGTGGGAGGATGGTTTGGGCCTGCAAAGTTTTAGCTTTAGTAAGCTATGATCGCACCACTGCATGCCAGCCTGAGTGACACAGCAGCAAGACCCCGTCTCAAAAATAAAATTTGGAATCGAAACTTTAGAAAAGAAATACAGTGCATATACTGTATATTAATTATTAAGCAAGCACCCCCAATCCCCCTGCAGAGGTGTTAAATCAAATGCACTAATATTTTGCAGTGAAACAAAGAGTGTTAACATCAAGTGGGATAAAGACTATTAACGTCTGGTCAGAATAAGTTTGCACTGAATTCAAAAAAAAATACCTTTGGGGCCAAGCACAGTGGCTCACGCCTGTAATCCCAACACCGTGGGAGGCCGAGATAGACAGATTACCTGAGTTCAGGAGTTCGAGACCAGCCTGGCCAACATGGCGAAACTATGTCTCTACTAAAGATACAAAAACTAGCCGGGCGTGGTGGTGTGTGCCTGTGGTCCCAGCTACTCGGGAGGCTGAGGCTGGAGAATCACTTGCACCCGGGAGGCGGAAGTTGCATTAAGCCAAGATCATGCCACTGCACTCCAGCCTGGGTGAGAGTGAGACCCCGTCTCAAAAAAAACAAACAAAAAAACTTTGGTTTTCTGAGCTTTTCAGGTTTTGAAACTGCAGATAACAGACAGGATACACAGCACCCAGCCAGTCATGAGCGTGCTGCCACCTAATTCTTTCTTACCAGAAATTTTACTACTCCTTCAATTTGGGAATTCTTTTTCTCCTGTGGGAATTCTAGTGTAACTAAAGAATGAGACAGCGTTCTGACTGACAACATACAGGTTTATTAGGAAAACTAAATCAACTCAGAAAATAATAAAAAGCAGAAAAAATAAGAGACCCTGAACATTAAGCAGTGGTTACACAGCCCATGAGTTTGTCTACAGAAACTCAACTACTTCTGTAAAATGATGTTTATCAACTTAATAAGCTTGGTTATAAATTTCCCCTTGTAATCTTCATTAGTGCCTAGAAAACAGGGGGTACAGAAGCCATCATAAATGCAAGAGTGGGAGTCAGTGTGCTTCCTGCAAATCTGAAATCTGAAAGCAAAATAACATACTAGAAGAGCATAGGAGCCATTAGATGTATATAGCTTAGCAAAGCTGTTTTGCTACATGCTTGTAAAGTGGACTGAGGTCATCAAGAAAATGTGACACCGTATTCATCATGCTGTAACAGGAGCATGTAGAATTTCTTAGTAAAACTTCTACTAAACATGGTTGTTTAAACCTTAGAGGAATAATTAATTAGAATCTTTGTGTTGCAAAATGCTCATTGCAGATGTTATATGAGGGATTAACAACTTATAATACATTTAGTACAACAGAGGTAAATGAACCTAATTATCAAAATGTAGGTAATTTTACAATATATATTTCTTTACACACAATAAATGATTAACAGGGTGTTTTTATTTTTTAATTTTGTTTTTTGAGATGGAGTCTTGCTCTGTCGCCCAGGCTGGAGTGCAGTGGCACAATCCGCCTCTCAGGTTCAAGCGATTCTCCTGCCTCAGCCTCCCGAGTAACTGGGACAGCAGGCACGCGCCACCGTGCCCAGCTAATTTTTTAATATATTTTTTAGTAGAGACGGGGTTTCCCCACATTGGCCATGCAGGACTCAACTCCTGACCTCGTGACCCGCCCACCTCGGCCTCCCTAAGTGCTGGGATTATAGGCATGAGCCACCGCGCCCGGCCCACAGGGCGTTTTTAAAGCATGCAGACACAGTCCACAACAGCATTGGCTAGCATTTCAACTAGTCTTTCTCCCAAATACCATTAGTGACTTTGAGCAACTGTGGCTACTACCATTAAATATTCCTAACCTGAAGATTCAAACACAAATGCCTCTAACATAAATACTTCTGATACTCTGAGAAGACTTCTAAAATACACGTTTTGGCCAGGCGCGATGGCTCATGCCTATAATCCCAGCACTTTGGGAGGCCGAAGCTCGTGGGTCACCTTAGGTCAGGAGTTTGAGACCAGGCTGGCCAACATGGTGAAACCCTGTCTCTACTAAAAATACAAAAAATTAGCCGGACATGGTGGCATATGCCTGTAATCCCAGCTACTTGGGAGGCTGAGGCAGGAGAATCACTTGAACCCAGGAGGTGGAGGTTGCAGTGAGCTGAGATCGTGCCATTGCACTCCAGCCTGGGTAACAGAGCAAGACTCCGTCTCATAAATAAAATAAAATAAAATACACATTTCCTTTTGGAACTTGGTAAATGATTCTCCAATATTATTAATATTCCTTAATGATCTATAACGACAAAATATTAAACAATAGCTTGATGAAAAGGTCAACAAATGATTATTACTGTGCTAACTGTTCTCACTGTAATAGTATATATTATAGAAAACATACACCTGCATACTGCAGAATAAAGAAAAAAGTGAAAAAAGAAAAACAAAAACACTGGTTTCAAGTTCAGACACAGTAGGGTTTTAAAACCCTAATCCAAATCAGTGACTTGTACAATTTCTGAGCTTTAGTTTTCTAAGATGTTAAGACACTGAGATACTAATTTCCAAGGTTGTTGTGAACATTACAGAAAATAGTGCCTAACAAATTTTAAATGTTCAACATATTCCATATACCATCAATATTTCCCTTGGAATGTGTTTAGTGTGGGAATGCCTATAGCAAAAATAAACAGTAATGCAAAGTCAGGATTCATGGCCAAACATAACTATTTATTCATTTTTTTCTTATAAACATTGAATTTCTTCTTTAAAAAAAAACAAACACCTAGAATTTAAATATTTCCCATCCCATCACATACAAGTCTGTACACATTATTTACATCTTTTGAATAAAACATATTACAGATTTTCTGACATTCAGCATCCCTTTTTAAACAAAAATGAAGCAATTAAACTTTGATCAGTAACAACTACAATTTGCATAATCCGGCACAGTTTGTAATATAGCGCCTATGTTGAATTTCATAACTTAGATGATTTTTCCCCTTCTAGTTACTTGATTATAAGAGAGAAACTGTCTCCATGAGAGTAGTTCCCTGTCTTTATGCACTCTTCTCAATACTTGCACAGTGTAAATGCCGCCCTTATTCTTCCATTACTTGGCACTGACAATATTCCTCTGCTTTTGTCTTCAGAAATGATTTCTATTCGAACTTTAAAAGTGTTCTCATATATACTGTATTCTCTTTCAACCTAGATTTCATGACACTGTTCCTAGTGGTAATTCTATGCAGTAAAAGTTAAACCTATAGGAAAAGTTCAAATAAAACATCAAGTAAGTGTTTCCTACAAGATTAGTGCCCTCACCACCCTGGTTATGCATGTACAATAATAAATACAAGTTAGTGGCTCCAAAAAAACTATTTTCCCTAAAAACAGTCATTTCTGTCGAACAATTTAAGGAGCAAAGCATCCTTAAAATGAAAATGCACTAATCTTTTTTACAACCTGCACAATTAAGTATTTCAGAAAAACAAAAACTTGTGCAAAATGGTAAGAAACGCCCACCTATACAAATTTAATATTAAATCAGATGAGAACATGAATTTACAAATAAAAAACAATTTAATATTAATAATATATGGAGAAATTAAATATTGAAATTTTAACTTTGTATCACTAATAATCTCAGCTTCAGTGAAATAATTTAAAGAAAGCTGTCAAACACTAATTTCCTAAATAAACTGAAACCTATGAATTGACAGTAAATACTTCAGAATCTCTAACAATGAAGACCTGCAAAATCAGCCTAATTATTTTCCAGTGTGTGTGTACACTCACAGTGGAAAAACATGCTGCTGGAAAAAGCCAGTGATTTTACTATCTACCTTTGAGAACTATAGCCCAAATTTTTCAATTATTTAGTTCTATATGCAGAAAAAGTTATTACATTATTGCAAAACTCATTTTTGTATTTTCTCTCTTTTGTCAAAATGTGAATCAGTTCAGCTACAAGTGACAGACATACAGTGCAGTTTTATACCTTCAAAATGGATTATTCTCTGTGATCAGCCTATTAGGAAAGCCTTAAAAAATCAAAATCATCTGTGGTCAGAATTTTTGTTACATCTTCAAATTAAACTTTTCCATTAAATCTTAAGATAGCTTTACTGCTAAACATTTATCATATCATACACAATTAAGGTGATAGCTGAACAACAGTGATTTCCATGGTAAATTTTAATATTACAACAAAACTCTGATATTTAAGTTATTTAAGAGTAGTCCTTAAAGTGTTTCTAAGAATTAGTATATATTCTTTAATTTCAAAATAAGCTTAAAGTATAAATCTGTGTTTTTAAGAATTGGTAGATTCTTTAATATCCCAGATAAATTTCAAAATAAGGTAAGTTTTCTTATTGGTATGCAGTCACATTTCCAAATTATAAATATATTTTTGGTCCTACATCTTTTAAAAAGACATTAAAAGTTATAAATATATGAAAAGGTTATACAATTCTAAATATTTTGTGATATGTAGGCTTAAAACTCAGCATAATTAGTACATGAAACTTATTCCTATTTCTTTGTACAAAAATCTCCAGTTGTTTATTAAAGTCAAATTGTTCATCTGAGTGAAAACATTTTTTAAAAAATGGCAGTAAAGGCTGTTGTTTCCTTAAACTACTTCTATCTTAAATATTGGATCCACTTTTCCATAGTATCCATTCAATCAATACTATCCTACAGTAGTTAAAATTAAATTGAGAAGTTTTCACGAAAAGGAACAAAAATAGAAAACAAGTTCTAGAGAAAGGACTTGGTTTTTTCCATTAATATATCTAACTAAGGTAATTAAGGTAAGGTAATTAAGCTGAATTTTTTTAAAAAGTAAAACCTCCACATCCAAGTGATATTTTCCACTTCAAAATAGTGACATCAGGAAACTATTCTTTTATTCAATGATGCTACCAATGCTTAAAACATTCTCTTGTGCAAATTCAGAAATCATGGCACTTTCCTTTGAACTTCCCTAATGGTTTAGCTCCAGAGAACAGCCAAATTTAAATTACAGTTGAGCTGATGATTAAGACAGGTCATATTGGCTGGCTGTGGTGGCTCACACCTGTAATCCCAGCACTTTGGGAGGCTGGGGAGAGCGGATCACTTGAGGTCAGGAGTTTGAGACCAGCCTGGCCAATATGTTGAAACCCCATCTCTACTAAAAATACAAAAATTAGCCAGGTGTGGCGCTGCCTGTAATCCCAGCTACTTGGGAGGCTGAGGCAGGGGAAATGCTTGAACCCAGGAGGTGGAGGTTGCAGTGAGCTGAGATCATGCCATTGTACTCCAGCCCGGGCAACAGAGCAAGACTCCATCTTAAAAAAATAAAAATAAAAAAAATAAAAAAATAAAAAAAGGTCATATTAAGCTGCCAAAAGTGTTTGGTGTAACTAAAATGATGAAACTGATTTTCCTGCATAACAAACTGCTTTTCATGGCATGCTCTAGAACAGTTCCAAAAACATTATACTTTTGCAATATAGCTGGAATAAATGGTGCTCCCAAAAGAACCACTTTGAAGATCAACTCTCATTTGGATGTTAAGGCATGACTTGTTCACCTTAAAAAGAAAGTTCTACACCTCAATATTTGTATCTCACATATTCTACCGTTTCAGTGGTTATGAAAACCTCTCTCAGAGAGGGGTAAACAAAAGAATAAATGAAATGTTGTTTTGCTATTTTCCCATAAGCAAGGAAAATGCTAATATATAAAATGGAGTCTGGTGGTTATATATGTAATATATAAATATCCACATCATCTCTATTTCCTGATAAGAGATTGTAGTGTTTTATCCATCCTGATAAGACAGGCAGTAACTCAGTCTGAGATATATTATACACAAAACGTATCTTCTCCTACCTAATACATTTTATGATGACCATTTAGAATTTACAAATGACTAACAGAGGGAGGGAAAGTGGAAAGAGACTGCAATTAAAAATCTTCCGATTTAAGGTAAATTAACCTCCAAAACCTCTACCAGCAACTAACATGCTTGTTATTTTAGTGCAGTCTAATGCCATGGTTTTTAAGGGAAAGGGAATAATCAAGTCAGCAAATGAAAGCCAGTAGCACCATCTACTGCTAATTAAAATATTTTCACTCTTTTTGTTATTAATTTCTCTCTACCACCACTACTCCATCAATTAAAGTAATTCCAAAACATTGCTTCATATCAACATTTAACCAAAAAAAACATTGTGTGTGACAATAATACTATGTTAACTTACTACTTTATATTTTATGGGATGCTTTCATCAAAGGATAAGAAAACCAACTGTTGCTTTATAGCTACGTATTAATATAGAAAGCAAGGGGGAAAATAATTATCTTGGTTACTTACAAATTAATTAAAGAAATCCAAAAAGAATCCAATAGACATTTATCAGCAAACTCTATTGCAGAACAAAGCACTGATCCTTATATTTAAAAGGGCATCTTACTAACTTTCATGGGAACCAACCAAATCAAATCAACCTTTTATTACATCAGTTCTTTCACTTTCTGATTTTTTCCTTACTTGTAGCCATGTAACACCATATGCAATGCCAGGCCTCTCCCCTATAGAACTGCTATGCTTTGTTACCATATATACACATACATACATCTCCTTACTTCCCAGTGACTGTGATTAAAGAAATACTCTAAGCAGGCACCTGAGATTCTGGCACAGTGAAAACAAACTATCTACATATAATGGGAAAGTAGGTCTTACTACTAAAAACAAGTACAGTGTACTACTGTATAAGGCTTGAAAGGGCAAGATTAATTTTTCACTATTCTCTCTATACTTGGCTATTGCAACTCCTTTTTTACTAGAATGATATGAAGTCAAATACAATTATGGAAGACTGAGTAATTCTGTGCTTCATTTTCCTATATAGACAAGATTCAAAATCACCTCACAAATTTTATTTCTGAATCAACCCATAATGATTCATATTATCTATCTGAATACAAAAAGATTTAAGGAAATTAACTAGCTCTGACTGCAGTTTATAAATAAGCTTTACCAATAAATGTCCAAGATATTTAACTCTGCCAGGCTTTCCTGTTACTTCTACTGTTGGTACTTGGTAAATAATTGCTAGAAATGAAGTGGAGAAAAAGGCAATTTCTAGTCAACATAATTGTAATGGCATTAAATTGTATCACTGCTCTATTTTAATGGCAAAACAAATTGATTTAATTTTAGATTCTTTTCTACTGAGTGTTTTTAATCTATACTATTTCAGAGCAAGCATTTCTTCCTAGATGTGAAAGAGGTGTATGTTTCAACTGAAGGAAGGATATATATTTCTAACTGAAGAAAGATTTATCAAAAATGACAAAACTAAAACTGGATTTCTAAAAAGGATATTTTCTAGAATAAAACTGAAGTGGAAAAATTAATATTTATTCTAAAAACTAAGTTTCTGAACTTGTTATTTATGGTAATAATTCACTAGAAAGTCATGGCGAATAAAATTTAGAAGTTAATAACTACTGAATTAGCATTTTTCATTATCTAATATTGCTGCAAAGAAAAACATTTCCTTTCATGGTGGAAAAACCAGAAGTCAGAATGCTTCAAACTGGGCCTATAATAACCAAAGAAGGTACGGTATCATCTTAAAATGACAGGCAAACTTCAGCTCCATTCACTGAATGGAAATGCTAAGAAGTGATCAATTTCCCCCAACAGTCCTTAAATTCCACGTTTAATGTCTGTACCTAAAATTAATAATTTATTTTTAACTTCTCATGGAAGTTGATTCCTAAAAGGAAGTCTCTAAGACTTTGTTTATAAGTAATTGATTAAAATCTTCATGCCATTCTATTCAAAGGTTTTCAGACAAAACTTTCTAGAACTTGACTCCCCATCCCTAACTCCCCATACATACTAACATCTCCATGCCCCCAGCCAAATATACGTTCCTATCCCCTCCTCTTCAAAGTAGAAGGGAATTCTGCAGACTTACGGCTCATTTGGCAATTGCTAGGAAACCTCACAGTTCAGCATCACCTCTGAAAATGGCAATCCCATATATAACCTGAATTTTTACATCTACAGTGCAGTTAACATGTAGAAAGAAGCCAAAATGTAATACATTTCAACATCCTCAAGTTTCAGTATCACAGATATCAAGAGGTGGGAAAAGACCTGCTTGTAGAGCTTTAAGCATTGTTGAACATAATATATTACCATCAATATAAAAAATAATTAACAAATATTTTTTATGTTCTACATGCATACCCTTACAAATTCTGTTTCTTCAAAGCAGTAAAGGCTGGAGATCACCATTTTAGGTAAACTATGGCTTTTATCATAGATATTTTACAACATGCACCAGTAAGTGCCCTGGGTAGTAATCCTAATATTGTTTCAAGCCCTGTTCAGTTCTATATCTATGCTTTGCACCTCAGAAGTGAGCCTGCCAAGGCACTTAAAAACATAAGTCTTTTGGGGACTTCAAAAATGGGCCACAATTTATACCACACAGAAACCAATCCATCGGCAGCTCAATCGACAAGCACTTTCTTGCAGCACACAATATTATTAAAAAACTCCTCAAGTAACCAAAACCAAGTTTAAAAACACTAAGATAAATTTACCCTTATCAAGTATATAGAGAATGGTTCTTGGCTTCCCCTAGCAATAGAATACGGTTTCACATAATCAGAACAAAGAAAAAGGAACCCAAACAAGCCCCCGCCCCCAAACCTAGGACAAAAACAATCCAGATAAAAACAAAATATAACAAAATCCCCAATACACTCCACACTGCTTCATTTGAGGAACAATTTGCACAGCTCTGCATCCTTTTATCTGTCTTTTGAGGTGAGTTTTTCAATCAGTTCTTGGAGTGGTGCAAGTTCTCTTCTATCAATAAGGTTGAATTCCTACGCATGATAAAGAAAGGCAGAATAAATAGCAAAAACATTATTTGCATCTTATTCCAAAGTAAATTACCATGAACATTTGTTGGAAATTAGCTTTTGAAGTACATAAAATAGATTTTTTTTTTTCTTGTTCACTAGGTCTGTGTCTTGGGTAAATCACTTAACCACTCCTGATGTTATGCTTTTACATCTGTGACATCAGGATAAGTCCCCCTATCTCATAAAATTATTGTGGGGACTAAATGTGATACTGGATGTTAACTACTTCATGTAATGCCTGACACAAAGTAACAATAAATGGGAGTTGCTGCTTCCTGTTGAAAGGAATGATCTGGACACCATTTACAGTTAACCAAGTAGACACACACACACACACACACACACACACACACACACAAAACACTAGCATCTCAGGCAAATTCAGCATTATATGAAAAGCCAAAACCTGGTTACAAACTAACGTATCTGCAAGCTATCATAAGATATGGTAGGAAAATAACATGAATATGGTTGAATCCACAAATGATAAATTAAAGTCCTGTGAAGAACAAATGAGAAAGCCTGAATTTAATTTGTGCTCCTTTAGAAATTCCACCCGTCATTCTGAAGTTCACTTCTGAATAGATTTCCCCTGAACTATAAACTATAAGGCTAGTAAAGAGAGGCTTGTCTACACTTCTCATCTTCTGCCATGGTAAGGCATTCTTAGCTTCCAATTTAATTCATTTATTAGCATCTACCATATGCCAAGCACTACAGTTAAATATTGGAGAGAAGCATTAGAGGATATTTAATAACAGGACCAAGCCCAAGATTTGTAGAGTCTGGGACAAGAACACAAATGGGTATATACCATATGACTAAATTACTAAATTTTATATTAAGCTAGAATGTTGTTAAGTAAAACATGTTCTATCCTACTACCTTAACAAATATACTTTCACAGCGACCAGGAGAACAGATTCAAACTTAGAATTCTCCAGACTCCTCAGGATTCTGCACTGGAAAGTAGTGACATGAGGAAAGCCAGCCCCAGGTGCCTAGTCCTCAGAAAACCTCCTTGCTTTTCCAACCCCATCCACCCTGCACCTCAAGAGGTCTCACATACAAGTGTGGACACTTTGGGTAATGTCCACATGCCCTCAGAAACAGCTGCCATCAGCAACCCCTCAGGCCTAGAGGTATACATATCAGAGACGGGACCTGCCCTCAAAAGAATGGAGCCCAGAAAAAGATGCATGGAGACCCTGGAAATACATTTTGGACCATGTGGACAGAGAATTCTGGGTTTCAGGTACCCAAGCAAGCAACAAAAGGGATCTAGGTAGGCATATTCTTAGCCCTATGGATTCCTCAGTCTGTGGGGAGGGGTGCAGGCTGCGGAAGGACCAGAGCAGGTATCTCTAAATTGTGGGGCCCAAGGCAGGTGCCCCCCTTACTTAATCAAACAGTGATACTGTATAACTAATAGACCTACCTTTAAGAAGCTCACAGTGTCCTGAGATACAAACAGGATCAGATGTGGTAAATGCTATGTATCAATCCCTTGCTATTTGCTAGGAGTTGGGAAACACAGTGTAAGATCACTGAGTCAAGTAAAATTAACCCTTCTGGAGGGAGAATATATTCTCTTAAACCACCACAACCTGAACTTTAGCAATCATGTTCTGCCTGAACCAAACACAGATGCAAACTTTAGGACAACATTTTCTTTGTTCCTGAGTTCTGGACATGGGATACCACAGTAAAGTAACTGTTGAGAGCAACAGTTTTGGCAAGTTACAATCTCCTAAAGTATGTTTATATAGGAAAAATGTGTGCCTTCAGTGTGAGGAGTGTGTATGGGGGGAAGATGGATACAAATTTCTTAAGAGAACAGGGGAAGTGGCAAAGGCATTTATAAATATATGCCTGTAGATATACAAAAATAACACTAATTCAAGATGTTCAATTGTTTATTCTCCTGATGACCATCTCCCCTTCTCAACCTCCAACAACAACAATAACAACAATAAAAAACTGATTAGCTCTTTTATTTCCACCTCTTTTTCATTTTTGCCTGTTATTTCTCTTATACTTAGAGCACGGTGAGAGTACTGTCACTGCTCTTAGTCTACATTTCTAAGGCCAGTTATTTGAAGACTAAAAAAAAGAGGAAGTCAACTAGGAAGTCAGACCAAAGACTAATGGCCCTCTGGCACAGAAACATTCTTTGTGACATATTTTTCCCTCAGACATGATGGATAGTCCTTAACTTAAAACTTATTTAGAATGTGGTTTTTTTTTAAAAAAAAAAAAAAGGACAAAAAACAGATGTGATATTCAAAACCCATTCCTGCACCAGAGTCCGCTAATAAAGATCCAGGGCAGACTGCAGTAGGAGAAGCACTAAAATGCCCAGGAGAACCAGTTCATCCACAGATCTGCCAAACTAGTCAGATTCATTATCCAGCCCCTCCATATGGCCTATTAACTGAAGCAAATCCAAGGCACGACTTTTCAAATCCATTTTAGACTTGCATACCATCAACTTGGAAACTAATAAAATTTAGAAACAAAAAGTCAGTCCTTATCATCATGGAAAAGTGTAGAAGAGGATGCAGACTACAGAGATATGGCAAATTCCATCCTGACAGTGTGAATGCGGTATTCACCTTAGAACTATGAAGATAAATGCTTACCCTGAGCACCAAAGGCCTCCTAATCCAACTTACCTGGACAAAAAAAATAAAGTGCTTGAAAGATGTATTTAGATGTGCTTCCTCCTGAAGCTGGATCACAGGGTCAAAATGCTGATGATAAATGTGAGCATAAACCCTAAAGAGGCGTTTGAGTATAGTTTTTGCCACAGACATGAAATTCTTTGGGAACGGGACACCTAGAAAAGAGATAAACAACTCCCTCTAGTAACAAGAGATGACAACAAGACAATATGAGTTTGTCGGCAAAGGGCAACATAAATTACCAAGACAAGGCTGAAAAGAAGTAGCATTTATGAATTTATACATATACCCATTATACCTTTTCAGAATTTCTCAACATGTCATGAATGAAAATAAACTTCAAAGTTTTTATGGTATAAGAATTAGTCTTCATTACAGCCTGTTATGTCTCTAACATACTGCCACCACATTTCTAAAATGAAACACACACACACCCAAGATGGTAGTAGAGCTAAAACTCACACTCAGATCATCGGATTTCTTAAGTCTCAATACAAATATGTGCTGAACAGAAATAATGCATTAACCACCTTCAGTTTTGTTTAAAATGCTTGCAGTTTATATTGTACTTTTTTCTATGGGAATTACTTCATTACTACTCCAGGTCTACATTTGTCCTGAAATTAGCTGCATTCTCTATTCCATCGATTTGTAAATTACAGCACTTTTACAGCACTGAAATACAAAAGTAGAAAAATACAAAATCCCTGTGGAGAAGAGGGAACTCTTATATACTGTTGGTGGGAACACAGATTGGTATGGCCGCTATGGAAAACAGCATGGAGGTTCCTAAAGAATTAAAAATAGAATACCGTATGACCCAGCAATCCGTCTTCTAGGTATATACCCAAAGGAAATGAAATAACCCAGTCATAAAGGTATCTGCACTCCTATGTTCACTACAGCATTGTCCACAATAGCCAAGATATGGAAACAACCCAGGTGTCCATCAACAGATGAATGGATTTTTAAAACTGTGCTATATATACACAATGAAATATTATTCAGCTACAAAAAGAGATCTTGCAATTTGCCACAACATAGATGGACCTGGAGGACGTTATGCTAAGTGAAACAAGCCAGACACAGAAAGAAAAATATTGTATAACCTCATTTATATGTGGAATTTTTTTTTTTAAGTCAAATATACAGAGACAGAGGATAAAACAGTGGCTACCAGGGGGAGTGGTGGAGCTAAGTGAAAGGACAGAAAGTAGCAGATACGTAAAATGAACAAGACTAAAGATCTAATGTAGAACATGAGGACCATAGTTACAAATAGTGTACTTAGTGTACTGAGGCTGGGCAGTGACTCACGCCTATAATCCCAACACTTGGGAGGACAAGGTGGGAGTATCACTTGAGCCAGGAGTTCAAGACCAGCCTGGGCAACATAGTGGCCCCTTGCCTCTACAAAAAATAGAAATTAGCTAGGTATGGTGGTGTATACCTGTGGCCCAGTTACTTAAGAGGCTGAAGCAATAGGATTGCTTGAGCCCAGGAGATGCGGCTGCAGTGAGATGTGACTGTGCCACTGAACTCCAGCCTTGGCAACAGAGTGAGACCCTGTCTCAAAAAAAAAAATTTAAAAGAAGAATAGTATATTGTATTCAGGATTTTTGCTAAATGAGATTACAGCTGGTCTCACCACAAGGGGGAAAAAGGGTAGCTATGTAAGATGATGGATGTGTTCATCTGTTCCATTATAATAACCATTTTATTATGTATAATCTCATAACATCACGTTGTACACCTTAAATATACACAATAAAATTTATTTTAAAAATATACACAATAAAATGTATTTTAAAAAATGTATAAAATCCCATATCCTTTTTTAAACTTACTAAATGATGCAGATTGGCAAAACAGCCAATATTGGTACTACTAGGTTCAATGTCATCATATTGCCATCATATTGCTATTGCTCATTTAAAATTATTATAGTTCACAAAGACACATAAGACAAACCAAAGTGAAAAGACAATCTATAAAATAATATGCACTCAACAATAACGATGTCATGAAAAACCAAAAATGACTAAAGTGCACATTTCCCGATCAAAGGAGGCTAAAGAGACAACAAATAAATGAAAACAAATATAAAAGATTTCCTTTGCTTATAAAGTACATTATTAAGAAAACCTGAAAAGCCCAAATAAGATCTATATAGTATAGCATCAGTATGAATTTCCTAAGTTTGATATCTGTACTGTGATTTTTTTAAGGAAATACATATTAAAGTTTGTAAAGGCATCATATACGCAACTTACTCTTAAACAGTTTAGGAAAAGGAATGAATGAATGTATGTGTATGTGTGAGAGAGGCTGGGGAGAGGGAGAGGGAGGGAGGAAGATGTTAACAACTAAGAATCTGGATGAAGGGTTTGTATGATTCTTTTTACATTTCTTTGTATAAGTCTTGTAAACTTTCTAAATGTTTGAAATTGGATCAAAATAAAAATTTTACAACTGTATTATGAGAGAGAAGAGATAAGGTGGGGACACTCATCCAACCCTTATGATATATATATATGTAATTCAGTCTTGAAAAATTGCTCATTTATTAAAAAAGTTCCAAGTGGTTAATGCATTCAATAAGTGTTTAAAATACTCCTTAACAACAACTATTTATATTGTTGTCACATTTTTTTTCAAAAAAAATCATAAAATGTCAAAAAGTTCTAACATTACAGGAGCAGACTCAGCTTTTTGAGACAATCAGTTGTTAGAAGTTTGAGAAGGCAAAAACATGACTATCTAAATGTAAACAATTTCTACTTGATAAGTCTGCCCTTAAAAGTAAATATAAAAAAGCAAAGTCACTCAGCCGATGATACAGCAACCCCTCAAATCTTGTTTTCTTCTCACATAGCTTAATATCTGAATCTGTAAGATTCATATTGTGGGTCATAAATTCAAACTCCCTTTTGATCACAAATATATTACTAAATAACACTGGATAGAAGCCATATGAACTTCCCTAAATAAGTAGATATGACTGTGGCAGATGTTATTAGCTATCTACTCAATATCCATTCTCTTTTTTGGGCCAGATTTTGTTACTATCCTAGATATACTGATCTCATCATTTAAAATTATAGAGAGGGTTCCCAGCACTTTGGGAGGCCAAAGTGGGTAGATCACTCGAGGTCAGGAGTTCTAGACCAGCCTGGCCAACATGGTGAAACCCTGTCTCTACTAAAAATGCAAAAAAATTAGCTGGGCGTGGTGGCACGCGTCTGTAGTCCCAGTTACTTGGGAGGCTGAGGCAAGAGAATCACTTGAACCTGGGAGGTGGAGGTTGCAGTGAGCCGAGATCGCGCCACTGCACTCCAGCCTGGGCAATAGAGAGAGACTTTGTCTCCCAAAAAATGAAAAATTTAGATTAAAATAAATAAAATAAAATAGAGGGTTTACCTTAATGTTCATGATAAATTTGGTATGAAAAAGATAGAACACCTTTAAGTGCATAAGATTAAAAATATATGTTATATATGGTAATTTACCATGGTTCCTAGAATAGGAATAACCCTCCATCTAGAACTTTCTACTGAAAGGGCTTCTTAAGCCTTTCCCTTACTTCAGGGAAGTAAGTTTATTCTCAATGATGATCATAATTGTTTTTTAAAGTATTAAAAAATGCTATCATTGTCTGAAAATAAACTCAGTGATACTTTAATCTAGAATATCATCAAAAATAATTACCTTAAGAGAGGGAGATCATTTATTTATTTTCTAATAAACCCATCCTTTCAGCTAATTATGCATTTAAAAGCACTAAGTTAAAGCGGAAAAGCTCAATTCACACAGGATCACTTGCTTATTTTACCACTGGGTTAACAAACTTTTGTGCCTCTTCTTGGGAACTGCATAACATATACATATATCAACACAGCCGTAAAGAACTCTCCAACTAGATACAGTGGAAAGAGGGAGGAAAATTCTATAAACATATAAAAGATAAATTATGATGGATCCCAATTACAAAAAATAATTATACCAATTTTTGATGGAAATAATGTCTCATCATCCAACTGGTCCTGAACCCAAGTCATCAAGTAATCAATATACTTTGGTGCAGAGCACTTAATAGGTTTCTTTATGTTTGTTCCATCTGCCCAATGATACTCATATCTGCAATGGAGAAATAAAAAGTACACAGAAGATTAGTATATACCTATACACGGTGTATATATTTTATGTATCTATATTACTAATGTACACACAGACATGTTTTCAACACTCTGCTCCTCCAAATAAAGATATATTTTTAAATACCCAGTGGACTACTTTGCATTTATCACAATCCAAACTAAGTAGGTCCCAACAAACTCATGTTTTGTTTCTATGCTCTTCTCACATGTCAATTTTTTTACATAGCCGTCATAAATAGCATTTATATTTTAGAATCAGACGTTATTGTAGTAGAAAAACTAGCTTACTTCCTAGTTCTATGATGACTACTTTTGGACTTTATGGTTGTTTTTCTTCCTTAAAAACCACTTCTCCTTACATAGTACAATTCTTTTTAACTTGGGGCTCTAAATTTTCGGTTAAGGATAGAGAATGACACAGAAGCACCAAAATAAGATTAATGAAGATGAGAATGATTTCATATTTGAGTACATTTAACTGAAGAGCTAAACATGTCTTTAAAGAAGGTCCAAAGAAAATTTGCAACCCAAATAAAGGCTTTTGGTATTAGCAGAACACCACCATCCTTTGATTCAATAAACATCTAATATGCACCTTCCATGTAAAAGACACTAAGAACAAGAAACACTAAAATGAAAGACACTTTCCCTACTCTCAAGGAAAACAGGCTAGTAGAAAATACAGACTCCAGAGTGAAGATGTAAAAACAGTATAAGAACCCTAAAAGAGGCCGGGCACAGTGGCTCACACCTGTAATCCTAGCACTTCAGGAGGCTGAGGCACGCGGATCACTTGAGGTCAGGAGTTCGAGACCAGCCTGGCCAACATGGTGAAACCCAGTCTCTACTAAAAATACAAAAATTAGCCAGAAATCGCTTGAACCAGGGAGGCGGAGGTTGCAGTGCGCCAAGATGGTGCCCATTCCAGCCTGAGCAACAGAGTGAGACTCCGTCTCAAAAAAAAAAAAAAAACCCTAAAAGAGTTACATACACACACATACCCTGAATTTTGAGATAAGGAAGATGCATACAGGTGAAACTCCAAAGTGGAAAAATCTCTAAACTGAACTAGCATTTAGTATTTTAGTTTCCAAAAGGTTACTCCTGCTGCTTAACTTCTCCCTTTGATTCAATTCTACCCTTGTTCCCAGAGTTTGCGCTAAATGACAGGCCAGTGAGCCTGGGAAAGGAGATGACAATATACAATAGAAAAATACTACAGGGTATTTTAAACAATAAAAATTATCTTCAGATAGGATAAATGAGGATGCTTTCTATTTAATCAGAACTACTTATACCTGAACAATAATATTAAACAAGTTATACCTGAATTAAACATTCTGTAGACAACCTTACTGCCAAAAGCGGGGCAATAAGGATGAAGTCCACTTTGAAGGTCTCCAAGGATATACTTTCCAACACCTCTTGATATCCTGTTTTTACTGTTTAGTCACTTTCCAACACCTCTTGATATCCTGTTTTTACTGTTTAATCACTTTCACAGTCAAAATCACTTTCACAATCAAAAGATTCTTTCTAATATAACACTAAAGTTCTTAGTGCAATTTAAGCCTATTGTATCTCCTTGTTTGCTCCTCTTAGGAGCTAGAGACCATGAATGGTAAGATTTTAGCTATCATTATGATTTTTTTTTCTTTTTTGATACAGGGTCTTGCTCTGTAGCTTTGGCTGAAGTACAGTGGCACAAGCATAGCTCACTGCACCCTTGAACTCCTGGGCTCAAGCAATCCTCCCATCTTGGCCTCCCAAAGTGCTGAGATTACAGGTGTGAGCCACCATCCCCAGCCCATCATTATTCTTAAGAGACAGGGGCACAACCATGTTTACTACCTTATGTTAAGAAACCTTAACATTTTTAACCCTCCCTCACAATCAAGTTTTCATCTTGTCAATCATTTTCAGATGTTTCACATTCATATTTAAATGTAAAAATCAGAAACAGACAAGGTAAACCAAAGAATGAATCATTTTCAATATCCTGAAGTGTTTTTAAAAAATATTAACTTTCAATATCCTAAGGCTTTTTGAAAAATAAAATAATTAGGCCGGGAACGGTGGCTCACGCCTGTAATGCCAGCACTTTGGGAGGCCGAGGTGGGCGGATCACGAGGTCAGGAGATCAAGACCATCTTGGCTAACACGGTGAAACCCCGTCTCTACTAAAAATACAAAAAATTAGCCGGGTGTGGTGGCAGGCACCTGTAGTCCCAGCTACTCGGGGGGCTGAGGCAGGAGAATGGCGCAAACCCAGGAGGCGAGCTTGCAGTGAGCCGAGATCGCGCCACTGCACTCCGGCCTGGGTGAAAGAACGAGACTCCGTCTCAAAAAATAAATAAATAAAATAAAATAATTGTATATTGCTTAGACCTTTAGAGTTTACAACTATGACTCCCTAATCTCTTCTTTTTCTTTCGTCGTGTTTATACTTAGGATGACTTCCTTCATTCTGTAGCTCTATTTTGCTGCGATGCCTTTCTCATTCTACCTTTGACAGACTATTCTCTTTGAAATGTATTTCTGTCATCACAGCATGAACTTGTAAACTGCAAACTCCAATTCACAATTTCTTTTTTAATAATAATAAAAATCAGTAACTGAGGGCCAGGTGCAGTGGCTCACCCCTGTAATCCCAGCACTTTGGGAGGCCGAGGAGGGCAGATCACTTGAGGTCAGGAGTTTGAGACCAGCCTGGCCAATATGATGAAACCCCATCTATACTAAAAATACAAAAATAGCCGGGTATGGTGGCATGCACCTGTAATCCCAGCTACTCAAGAGGCTGAGGCAGGAAGATCTCTTGAACCTAGGATGCAGAGGTTGCAGTAAGCCAAGATTGCACCACTGCACTCTAGCCTGGGCAATAGAGCGAGATTCTGTCTCAAAAAAATAAAATAAAAATAAAAAAACAGTATCTGAGAACAAAGTTCTATGAGCCATCATTCAATACCACTTTGCAAGGGGCTTAGCATTTATTAAGTATTGACAAATGCCTCTCCTAGGCACAATCCTGCATCTGCTGGTAAAAATGAAGAACTATGACAACAACTACATCTTCTTAGCACTAATGACTGGGAAATGTCAAGATTCTCCCAAAAAAAAAAAAAAAAAAGGAGAAAGGAAGAGAGGGAGGAAAGAAAAGAAGAGAAGGAAGAAGAAAAGAGACGTAGAAAAAGAAGAAAGAGAAGGAGGGAGAAAGGAAAGAAAAGAAGGAAGAAAGAAGAGAAAGAGAGGAAAGCAGACACGCAGGCAGGAGACCACACAGCTTTAACGTTATGTACGCACACATGTATGCATACAGGAGCAGAGACAAACAGCTCTCAAGCCAGAAGAACTGGCTTTCTTAGAAGACAGTGCTATTTAATTTCTCAAGGCATAACTAACCATAGAATAGAAAAATTAAACACATCTATTTTCACAAGTGAAGCTTAACCAAAGTGAACACCAGTCATACTGGCAAGAATTAATACTAAAGGGGGACTGATTTCATTTCTAAATGCCCCCGTTCCTCTAAGAAATCTTCCCGAAATAACAAGTAACAGAAATTCACACTCTAGCTTTGATGATAAAACTAGGAGACACCTATGTCTTTAAATTACTTTTTTTTTTTTTTTTGAGACAGAGTCTCACTCTATCATTCAGGCTGGAGTACACTGGCACGATCTCAGCTCACTGCAACCTCACCTCCACCTCCCAGGTTTAAGTGATGCTCCTGCCTCAACCTCCTGAGTAGCTGGGATTACAGATGCGCACCACCACGCCCAGCTAATTTTTCTATTTTTAGTAGAGACGAGATTCACCATGTTGCCCAGGCTGCTCTCAACCTCCCGACCTCAGGTGATGATCTGCCAGTCTCAGCCTCCCGAAGTGCTGGGATTATAGGCATGAGCCACTGTGCCCAGCCTAAACCACATTATTTTTTAAAGGGACTATCTTGACTAGACTTTTCAAAAAGGTGAGGTGGGGAGTGTGACAGTTCATACAAGTTCAAACAGGGTGAGGAGAGAACAAAAGATGCACCTGCAACTACAAACCCCATACAAAGTCCACAGAAGACGTTTCTCCAAAGTAAACAGTCCCGTGACGGGTAAAAACCACAAACATACATCTGCAGGAAGAGGTGTAAATGGAGGAAGGGAATTGACAGACGCTAGATTCTGAATAGCTCTGCAGCTATACTCATCTCCATGGGCTAGAAAGAAGTGAAGGTTCAAACACAGCTTTGTGTCTTTCCTAGTGCAGTCTTCCTTTCCCTTTACTGAGAACTGCCAACTTCTTTTACCTCTTCATATGGTATCTCCATATTTTTCCTGAGCTACAATATTATACTTCTGTTATGGGCTCTTTGATCATTTGACTAAATTCTTTGAGTCTATGGCAATGCATAGAGCAATATTCTTATAATGAATGTTGACATATGATGTAAAACACATGTATGTTTTTTACATTTAGGTACCACTAAATAAATGATAACTGTCATTGCTAGTATTAGTAGAAGTAATAATAAAAGCCAGTTTCCAAAATGTACCTATTCAACCCACATTTTTTGGGTGTTAAAACAAGGTGGCAAGCTCTGTCCTTGCACCAAAAGGGAATTAAAAGAACAAATCCAACAGGTTAAATAAAACATATATGAATAGTGTAAGAAATATAACAAACAAATTTCATTACAAAGGTAAAAAAAGTTAAATAGTCTGATGAAATCAGAAGGCTTGACAGAGAAATATTTGATAATAGACTTGAAGATCAGTAAGATTTTTTGAAATATTGACAGAAAATGACAGGAGTGAAATGGGAGAGAAGAAAAATGTCCAAGAGAAGAAAAGAATAAGCAAGCTTCCAGAGAAGTATGTAATGGAGGGAACAGCAAGGTATTTCAGTAATCCAATTAGGATAGACTAGAGAAGACACATAAGCAAACAAAGGAAAGGCAAGATGGACAGTCACAAAGCCCAAGCTAAGGAATCTAGATTAATAGTCACTGGCAAACCTCAGAAAGAGATGATAAGTAGAAAAATTATATGGTCAGAAACCTCGCTCTTCTCTAAGAACCGTAAAATAATGTAAAAATAAGAAACTGATCATTAACTATGTCTTACTTTGGGCCAGCTGACATCACTGGACAACTCTCTTCTGTACAGAAGTCTGTGATAGTTCCATAAAGCATGTTGATCTGATTGAAGAAATCCACAGCTGTAAAGCAAGTATCAGTTGTAAGTAAAACAGAATGGCTAAATTTAAAATGAAATTTTAATTGTACTTGAACAGAATAGGCTTATCGGCGTTCATTCCCCTACAAAGAACAGGTGAAAACCATACACACGTCTCAATACATTGAAATGAGGAGCTTGTGTTCATCAAACGACTCCCTTGAGAGCAAAAAGGCAAGCACAGAGATGAAGAGATTATTTGCAAAACATACAAACAACAGAATTCTTATATCCAGAATACATAAAGAACTCATATAGCTCAATAAGAAAAAGACAACACAGCTGAAAAATGTGAGACAGTTTTAAACTGTCACTTCACAAAAGAAATTTCCAGGTGGTCAAATGTCCTATGAAGAGATGTTGGTAATCATGGAACTACAAATTGAAATGATAGTGGGATGCCAGTCCATAGGCCCTAAAAAGGCTAAGATTTATCTGAAAATGCAACAAGGCAAGAATCCAACACATTCTTAAAGAAGAACCAGGCTGGGCACGATGCATCATACCTGTAATCCCAACACATTCACAGGCCAAGGCTGGAGAATCGCTTGAGCCCAGGAATTCAAGACCAGCCTGGGAAATAAACTGAGACCTCGTCTCTGCCAATAAAAATAAAATTAGCTGGGCATGGTGGTGCATGCCTGTGGTTCCAGCTACACAGGAGGGTGAGGTGGGAGGATTCCTTGAACCCAGAAGTCAGGCTGCCGTGAGCCATGATCACATTACTGCACTTCAGCCTGTATGACGGAATATGTCTCTAAACAAAAACTAAGGTAAGTATTAAGATTTATAAAGCACAACGAATAAAACAGTATGATTTTAGTAGACCAATGGAACAGAAGACAGACCTAGGCAATTACAGAGACCTAGGCAATTACAGATGCAAACACAGATGAAACATTTGATTTATGACATAGCCATCATTGCAGAATAAGCAAAGGACAATCTTTTCATAAATATTTCTGAATCAACTGGTTATTGCTATGGGAAAAAATAAAACCTGGCCAGGCAGTTGGCTCACACCTGTAATCCCAGCATTTTGGGAGGCTGGGGCAAGAGAATGGCTTGAGGCCAGGAGTTTAAGACCAGCCTGGGGAACATAGCAAGACCCCATCTCGGCAAAAAATATTTTAAAAATTAACCAAGTATGGTGGTGCTCTGCTGCAGTCCAAGCCACACCACTCAGAAGGCTGAGACAGGAGGATTGCTTGACCCCAGGAGTTCGAGGCTATAATGAGCTATGATCTCACCACTGCACTCCAGCCTGAGCCAAAGCACAAGACCTTGTCTCAAAAAAGAATAAAGTAAAATGAGGCCAGGCGCGGTGGCTCACGCCTGTAATCCCAGCACTTTGGGAGACTGAGGCAGGTGATCACCTGAGGTCAGGAGTTCGAGACCAGCCATGATCAACATGGAGAAATCTTGTCTCTACTAAAAATACAAAATTAGCCAGGTATGGTGGCACATGCCTGTAATCCCAGCTACTCAGGAGGCTGAGGCAGGAGAATTGCTTGAACCCGGGAGACGGAGGTTGCAATGAGCCTAGATCATGCCATCGCACTCCAGCCTAGGCAACAAGAGCAAAACTCCGTCTCAAAAAAATAAATAAAGTAAAATGAAATCAAATAAAATTTGACTCTTCACTCATGTCATACCCAAAAAGCAATTCAAAGTAGACTGTACCTCTAAATGTGAAAGGCAAGACAATTAAGTTTAAAAGAACATAGAAAAATATATTTGTGACCTTTGACATGTATAAATTTCTTAAAAAGAGCATAGGCTGGGCAAGATGGCTCACGCCTGTAACCCCAGCACTTGCGGAGACCAAGGCCTGGGGAGGATCACTTGAGCCCCAGAGTTTGGGACCACCCTGGGCAACACAGTAAAATCCCATCACTACAAAAAATTAAATAATAAATAAATTAGCTGGGCATGGTGGTCATGCCTGTAATCCCAGCACTCTGGAACACTCTAGGAGGCTGAGGTGGGAGGATCGCTTGAGCCAGGGAAGTTCAAAGCTGCAGTGAACCATATCATGCCACTGCACTCCAAGCTGGATGACAGGGCAAAACCCCCTCAAAAAAATAAAAATTTAATTTTAAAAAAAGAGAACAAAATGCACTAATCATAAAGGAATAGTTTCCAGGTTTCATTAGATTTGTTCCAAGGTTGATATTTTTGATGCTAATATTTTTTTTCCTTTTTTTTGCTGTTCATTTTTCTTTTTTTGGCCTCTATTTCCTGGTGATGAGATATTCATATTTTATATTGACCCAAGAGCTGACAACCTCATTAAATTCATCTATTAGTAATAATAATTATGGTCTTTTAGATATTCAACATATTTCCTTTTCCAAAAAGGGATTTTCAGAACAATCAACATATTTTTTATTGGCTATAATAATGAAAAGAATAATTCTTTCTTCCTTTCCAGTCAGTATATTTGTTATTATTTTTCTTGCCTTACTGAATTGGTTAAGACTCCAGTAACTGGCTGGGCGCGGTGGCTCATGCCTGTAATCCCAGCACTTTTGGGAGGCTGAGGTGGGTGGACCATCTGAGGTCAGGAGTTCGAGACCAGCCTGAACAATATGGTGAAACCCTATCTCTACTGAAATACCAAAAATTAGCCGGACATGGCGGCATGCACCTGTAGTCCCAGCTACTCAGGAGGCTGAGACAGGGGAACTGCTTGAACCCAGGAGGCGGAGGTTGCAGTGAGCTGAGATCACGCCACTGCACTCCAGCCTGGGTGACAGAGTGAGACTCCGTCTCAAAAAAAAAAAAAAAAAAAAAAAGACTCCAGTAACATATTGGTGGTGAATATCCTTTACTCTTTCCTAAATTAAGAAAAAATTTCAACATTTACTATCATAATGTTATAGCTATTCTGCAAATAGGTATGCTTTATCAGAAGAAAGTTCTCATCTATTACTTGACAACCCTTTTATTATAGATTTTGAATTTTAACAAATGGTTTTTCTGCATGTATTGTTGTGATATGATTTTTTTTCTCCTTGATTTTGGCTAATGCAGTGAATTACAATGACCAATTTACATTTTTTTCCTAATTTTTTTTTTGAGGTAGGATCTCACTCTATTGCCCAGGCTTGAGGTGCAGTCAGAGCTCACTGCAGCCTCCAACTCCTGGGTTCAAACAATCCTCCCGCCTCAATCTCCTTGAGTAATTAGGACTACAGGCATGCAACACCACACCTGGTTAACTTTTAAAATTTTTTATAAATAGTGGGACTCAGCCAGGCACAGTGGCTCACACCTGTAATCCCAGCGCTTTGGGAGGCTGACACGGGTGGATCACCTGAGGTGAGGAGTTCGAGACCAGCCTGACTAACATGGAGAAACCCCGTCTCTACTAAAAATACCAAATTAGCCGGGCACAGTGGCGCATGCCTGTAATCCCAGCTATTCGGGAGGCTGAGGCAAGAGAACCGCTTGAACCTGGGAGGCAAAGGTTGCGGTGAGCCGAGATCGTGCCATTGCACTCCAGCCTGGGCAACAAGAGCAAAACTCCGCCTCAAATAAAAAAAAAAATAGTGGGACTCACTATATTGCCTAGGCTGATCTGAACCCCCTGGCCTCAAGCAATCTTTCCACCTTGGCCTCCCAAAGCACTGGGATTACAGGTGTGAGCCACAACCTGAGGCCCCTCAAATGTTAAACTAACCTTTGTATTTCTGGAATAAACTCAACTTAGTCATAATGTATTATATACACTTTTAAAATGTTACTAGATTCCATTCACTAATACTTTTATTAGAATTTTTACATCTATGTTCATTTCAAAAGTTAGATGACCTAGTTCCCTTTCTTCTAATGTTCATGTAGAACTCATAAAACTGATATTTTTTCCATTCTTTGTAAGAGCCAAAGGCTGGCGTTATTTCTTCCTTGTTTCATGGAAATACTACCGTGGCAAGGTTTTTAAATAGATTACAATTTTTTTTAAGTTATAAGATTATTCAGATTTTTTATTCTAGTGTTAACTTTGATAAGTTGAATTTTTATAAGAATTCGGTTATTTCAATTAAACTTTCAAATTTATTGGGATAAATTTATAACTTGTTCACAATATTCTCTTACAACTTTTTTTTTTTTGAGACGGAGTCTCGCTCTGTCGCCCAGGCTGGAATGCAGTGGCGCGATCTTGGCTCGCTGCAAGCTCTGCCTCCCGGGCTCACGCCATTCTCCTGCCTCAGCCTCCCAAGGAGCTGGGACTACAGGCGCCCGCCACCACGCCCAGAGAATTTTTTGTATTTTTAGTGGAAACGGGGTTTCGCTGTGTTAGCCAGGATGGTCTCGATCTCCTGACCTCGTGATCCACCTGCCTCAGCCTCCCAAAGTGCTGGGATTACAGGCGTGAGCCACTGCGCCCAGCCTCTCTTACTACTTTTAATGCTATGTAAGATCTGGTGTGTATTTACTTTTTTATCCCTGATATTGGTTATTTGTGCTAATATTATTAAATAATTAATATTTTACATTAATATTATTTTTAAAATATTAAAATATTTTTTTCTTGATCAATCTTACCAGGAGTTAGAAATTTTTAAACTTTTCAAAGAATCACTTTTTTTTTTTTTTTTTTTGAGATGAAGTCTTGCTCTGTCATCCAGGCTGGAGTGCAGTGCTGTAATCTTGGCTCACTGCAACCTCTGCCTCCCAGGTTCAAGTGATTCTCCTGCTTCAGCCTCCCAAGCAGGTAGGATTACAGGCACCCGCCACCACACCAAGCTAATTTTTGTATTTTTAGTAGAGACGGGGTTTCACCATGTTGGCCAGGCTGGTCTTGAACTTCTGACCTCAAGTTATCCACCTACCTCGGCCTCCCAAAGTGCTGGGATTATAGGTGTGAGCTACCACGCCCAGCCCAATTCCCTTTATTGTATGTTTCTTTTCTATTTTATTAACTTCTGTTCTTTACTGATAACCTCTTTTAACTTTTTTTTTTTTTTTTTTGAGACGGAGTTTCACTCTTGTTGCCTAGGCTGGAGTACAATGGCGCAATCTCAGCTCACTACAAGCTCCGCTTCCTGGGTTCAAGCAATTTTCCTGCCTCAGCCTCCCAAGTAGCTGGGATACAGGCATGCCCCACCACGCCCAGCTAATTTTTTTATTTTTAGTAGAGATGGGGTTTCGCCATGTTGGCCAGGCTGGTCTCGAACTTCTGACCTCAGGTGATCCACCCACCTCGGCCTCCCAAAGTGCTGGGATTACAGGCATGAACCACTGCACCTGGCCTCACCTCTTTTAACTTTCTTTGCATTTAATTTGCTGTTGTTTTTCCAACCTCTGGAGATTGATGCTTAGTTCATTAACTTTTACTATTTTTCCTTTTCTAATATATGTATTTATGTAAGGCTCTAAATTTCCTCTAACACAGCTTTAGCTATAATATATCCCACAAGTTTCCATATATAGTATTTTCATTACCAAATTTCAGTTCAAAATATTTTCTGATTTCCATTGAGATTTACTTTTTCCAAACATATACAGATTTCTGTTTATTACTGCTTTCTAGCCAGATTCCACCATGGTCAGAGAACGTATTGGTTTCCATTTTTGAAAATGTACATATATATACTCTTAGGTGCTTAGGTCATGTGCTCCTAGGTCAAGTCTGTTAATCATGTTGCTCAAATTTTTATAATTCCTTACTGATTTTTTCTTCTGCATTTTCTATCTGTTACTGAAAGAGGAATGTTAAAATCTCCCATTATGACCATGGATTTGTCTACTTCTCCTTTTAGTTCAGTCGACTAATATTAATAAATTTTTGAGACGTTATTAGAAACATATGCATTCAGAATTTTATATATTATTTGGGAACTGAACCATTTATCATTTTAAAATATCCTTTTTTATTGCTTTTTGCCTTAAAAGTCTACTTTATCTGACATAACACGACTATCGGCATTCTTTGGATTAGTGTTTAACTTTAGTTTCAACCATTCTATATATCTGTATATTTAAAGTATGTCTTGCAGCATTCAGATTTGTTTTGCTTTGTAATCATCTTGACACACTGGTGTGTTTGTTTGTTTTGTTTTGTTTTGTTTTTGCGATGGAGTCTCACTCTGTCACCCAGGCTAGAGAGCAGTGGTGTAATCACAACTCACTGCAGCATCCACCTTCTGGGCTCAAGCGATCTTCCCACCTCAGCCTCTCAAGTAGCTGGGACCACAGGTGTCATCATGCCTGGCTAACTTTTTTATTTTTGGTAAAGATGGAGATTTGCCATGTTGTCCACGATGGTCTCAAACTCCTGGGCACAAGTGATCCTCCCACCATGGCCTCCCAAAGTGCAAAGATTACAGGCATGAGCCACCATGCCCAGACAATCAACTTTTCTGTTGGACCATTTTGTCCTTTACATTTAATACAATTACTATTGATAATATTTGGATTTCAACGTACTATTAATATCCTACTATTTGCTATCTATTTATCCTATTCATTGTATGATTATTTTTCTCTCCTTACGTGTTTATTAATTCTATTTTATTTCATTTTTTTAGAGACAGGGTCTCACTCTGTCACTCAAACTGGATTGCAGTGGTAGAATCATGGTACACTGCAGCCTTGAACTCCTGGGCTCAAATATTCCTCCCACCTCAGCCTCCCAAGTAGCTATGGCTACATGTACGTACATCTCCGGCTAGCTTATTCTTTTCTTAGAGAGAGGGTCTTGCTATGTTGCCTAGCATAGCCCTTATTGCTGAATTTAAGAGCTCTATGTATACTTTGGATACAGGTCCTTTATCATGTATGTGGTCTGCAAAGATTTTCTGCTAGCCAGTGGCTTCATTTTTCATTTTCTTTACAATGTCTTTCACAGAGCAGAATTTTAAATTTTCTTTCTCTTTTTTTGTTGGAGAGAGAGTCTCGCTCTGTCACCCAGGCTGGAGTGCAGTGGCATGATCTTGCCTCACTGCAACCTCCACTTCCCAGGCTCCAGCAATTCTCATGCCTCAGCCTGCCAAGTAGCTGGAACTACAGGGATACACCACCATGCCTGGCTAATTTTTTATTTGTATTTTTAGTAGAGATGGGGTTTCATCATGTTGGCCAGGATGGTCTTGAACTCCTGAGCTCAAGTGATCCGCCCACCATGGCCTCCCAAAATGCTGGGATTACAGACGTGAGCCACCGTGCCTGGCCTCTTAAATTTTCATGAGGTCTAATTTATTAATTTTTTCTTTTAAAAGCACACTTTTGGTTTTGTATGTAGAAACTCATCACCAAATCCAAGGTTGCATAGATTTTTCTCCCGTTTTTTTTTCCTAGAAGTTTTATAGTATTGTGTTGTATTTTTAGGTCTATCATTCAATTCATGCTAATTTTTCTGAAAGGTGTAAATCTGTGTCTAGTTTATGTTTCTGCATCTGGGTGTCCCAATGTTTCACTACTATTTGTTGAAAAAATAATCCTTTCTCCACTGAATTGCCTTTTCCTCTTTGTCAAGATCAGCTGACTATTTATATGGACCACCGGTCACTTTCATAACTTCAAATAGATTTTTCTGTGTTCCATTTTGAACATACTCACTTTGAGACCACATTTAGACATCAAAATAGTGTTATCAGGTAGAGTTCTGACTAATTCGTGAAGCCTGGGGAGAGAGCTCAACTACAGTGATGAATGCAAGAGTCCTTGGTGGGTAAATTTTTATTTTATTTGTTTAAGAAGAGGTCTCCCTATGCTGCCCAGGCTAACCTCCAACTCCTGGACTCGAGCCATCCTCCCACCTCAGCCTCTGGAGTAGCTAGGACTACAGGTGTGAACCACCCCTCCCAGCTAATTTATTTTATTTTATATTTTTGTAGATACAGATTTTGCCTAGGCTAGTCTCAAACTCCTGGCCTCAAACAATCCTCCTACCTCGGCCTCCCAAAATGCTGGGATTATAGCGTGAGCCAATGCACCCAGTCTCTCCTTATATTCTTCAGGATTATTTTTTATTATTCTATTTTTCTCCTGTATTAGGTAAGTAATTATACTTTCACCTATTATTTGGATATAGATCTTATCAATAATTCCCTTTACTCCTTTGTAAACCTGAAATGTTTACTGAATCACTGCCAGTGACTGGAAGTATCTGTCCTGACTCCAACCCTATTCACCTACTTCATCAAGTGTCATTTGGGAAGACTGCTATAAATAAGGAAAATTTTAAGTCCAACACTTCAGTTAAATGTTGTATTTTCAAAGCAGAGTATGTCCTAAGCAGATGTTCTAATGCTTCAGTCCAAAGTAATCTTTGTCCAGCTGTAGTAAAATCATAGAATTACTGTGAAATTTTAAGAGTTCTCAAAGTTCTAGGCGTTTCAGTAGTACAGTAGTCCCCCTTTATCTGTAGTTTCACTATCCATGGTTTCAGTTATCTGTGATGAACCATGGGCTGAAAATATTAAATGGAAAATTTCAGAAATAAACAATATGTAAGTTTTAAATTGTGTGCCATTCTGAGTAACATGATGAAATTTTACAGCATCTCACACCATCTCACTCCGTCCGCTTGGGATGTGAATCATCCCTGTGTCTAGCTGTATACCTGCCCATTAATCACTTATAGTAGCCACCTTGGTTATCAGAGTGAAGGATTACAAAAAGGGTTAAGTAAAGCACAATAAGATTATTTTGAAAGAGACAGACTATATTCACATAACTTTTACTACAGTATAACTGTAATTGTTCTATTTTATTAATCGTTGTTAATCTCTTGCTGTGCTTAATTTTAAATTAATCTTTAATAAATTTTAAATTAAGCTTTATGAATTAAGCTTTATCATAGGTATGTAGTGTATAGGAAAAAACACAGTGTATATAAGGTTCAGTACTATCACCGGTTTCAGGAATCCACTGGTCATCTTGGAATGTCCCTAGCAGATAAGAGAGGTACAGACACTCAGTTGTGGCAATTGAGAAAGAGACAGAATACAGACAGAAAATGATTATTTGCTTTTATATTTAAAAGTCAGACTCTACTGTAATATAGAAGCTCTATACAGCCATCCTTACATTTTAAACATGAGTAAATGAACTCTCAAATTTTACAAAAAGGCACAAATTAGTACAAAAACAACGTAACCTATATTGGAGATTCATCTGAATATTGTCTTGGAGATGACACAGAAACATCTTAGAAATACGGCAGGCCTCATCAATAAAGCAAATAAATCACTTTATTTCAAATAACTAGACTCTCTTGGTCCAGGAGGATAATCACATAATAATAACATGGCTCTTGTGTAAATGCTGTCACGGTAATTTTTAAGACATTATAATAAAATCCCCTGGTTCCTAAAAGGTATTAGAGGGGGGCAGCTCAATTTATAAATTCCATGACATAGTTCAAATTATAATAAGAGGCCATCAAATGTAAGAAAAATACTGTTTTGCATTTCCTTAAAGCCTAGACATTTTGTGTATGCTTTCAATGAAATTTCATTTTATTTTTACTAAATTCAAATAAATTTCCTTCAATTATAAAATTCTATTATTACTATTTTTTTCACTAATGTTGAAAAACCGTGAACCTTTTATTCCTCAACTTTCTCTGGCTTAATTCCCAAGAATATAATTACTATTCATACGTTATTCTCTGTAGGAGTTAAGAACATCTCATAAACATATTTTACTAATTTCATAAGATGACTACTTGATGTCTTTTTTTTAAAAATAAGCACAACTGGCCAGACGTGGTAGCTCACACCTGTAATCCCAGCCCTTTGGGAAGCTGAAGCGGGTGGATCACGAGGTCAGGAGTTCGAGACCAGCCTGACCAACATGGTGAAACCCCATCTCTACTAAAAATACAAAAATTAGCTGTACATGGTGGTGCGTGCCTATAATCCCAGCTACTCAGGAGGCTAAGGAAGAAGAATCACTTGAACCCAGGAGGCAGAGGTTGGAGTGAGCCAAGATCATGTCACTGTACTCCAGCCTGGGCAACAGAGCAAGAGTCGATCTCAAAATAAAAATAAAAATAAAAAAAGCACAATTAGACAAATAACTGAGTATGCCACTAAGAAAGGCAATTTAGCATAGTGGTTGACTCTATAGACTCTGAAATTCCATAGCTGTATATTTGATCCCAGGCTCTTCCATTTAATAGCTATATGACCTAGGCAAGTTACTAATTGTCTCAACTTAATCTATTAAACCGAAATAATAATCATACCTACATCATAAGGTTATAAAGATAAAATAAAATCATCCATGTAGAAAGGAGAGTGGTGTGTCTATACAGTCTTTGACACATGAAAAATTATTATTATAATGAAGATAGTAAATCTATGCTTTGTATTAAAATAGGAAACAAGATTTCATAAAATTCCATATTCAGAAATAAAATAACAAGGCACTGGTGACTAGTGCCTGTAATCCTAGCACCGTGAAAGGCTGAGATAGAAGGATCACTTGAGGTGAGGAGTTCAAGACCATCCTGGACAACATAGTGAGAGCCCCATCTCTACTAAAACATGTTTGTAAATGAGCCAGGCATGGTAGTACGTGTCTACAGTCCCAGCTATGCTAGAGGCTGAGGGTGGGAGGATTGCTTGAGCCCAGGAGGTCAAGGCTGCAGTGAGCCATAACTGCGCCACTCTACTCCAGCCTTCCAGCCTGGGTGACTGAGTGAGACCCTGTCTCAAAAAATAATAATAATAAAGTGAATAAAGTAACATGAAGTTTAAAGTTAGATACAGATATCACTCCTTTATGATATCAGCTTGCTAACTAAATCGTAGAATGGACAGCACCAACACTCACCAACAATGAGGCTATTACCTTAATTCATAGTCTACTGAGAAATAAAAAGGCTACTTACTGTTAACTGCAACCCACTCATTTAGATCTTCCCCCTCAGGAAGCATGACAGCCATCCGAAGGTTGCCACTGCCAAGTGTGGCTTCTGCATGTTTTAAGAGCTCATACTGGTGAGAACCCTCTGGAATGTTCTTCTTTGGTTTAAAAGTTTTAGAAGAGCGACTACCACTATGAATAGAAAAGAAAAAAAAAGGGTTTAATATTTAAGGCATGACATTCAATAGAGTCATTCACCAAGCATTAGACCTAAACTGTATTGGCTTAAATCCCAGCAATAGAATTGCTGTAACTACTGTGCTCTCCATCCAAAACTCTTACAAACTTTCTCTGCTGTGTCTAGTTAACTCACAAAAAGAAAAATTTTTAAGCTGTAACTAACACCTCTTCTCAATAAATTAATGACTCAGGATTATAAATTGTAATTTAAAAAACAAAAAAGTACTTCCATGATAAGTTTTAGTTATTTTATTCCTTTCACTCCTAAGTCTCTCATTCTAATAAAATAAATTTGTTTCCTTCTTAAAACAAATATAAAGATACCATTTGATATCAATAAAACATAAAAATCCTGGAACAAGAAAAAAAGCTACATGTTCAGCCAGGCACAGTGGCTCACACCTGTAATCCCAACACTTTGGGAGGCAGAGGTAGGCAGATCACCCAACGTCAGGAGTTGGAGACCAGCCTGGTCAACATGGCGAAACCCCATCTCTACTAAAAATGCAAAAAATTAGCCAGGCATGGTGGCAGGTCCTTGTAATCCCAGCTACTCAGGAGGCTGAGGCAGGAGAATTGCTTGAACTCAGGAGGCAGAGGCTGTGGTGACCCAAGATTGTGCCACTGCACTCTAGCCTGGGCGGCAGAGTGAGATTCCGTCTCAAAAAAAAAAGAAAAGAAAAGCTACATGTTTTTCTACCCAATTATAGGAACTATCAGTAATCAATTTTAGTCCAGAAGTCTGGTTAAGCAGTTAAGTAGCTAGACATTAGTATGGCTGGTTTGCTCAAATTTCTGAATGCTTAAGCACACACAGAGACACAGACACAAACACACACAGCCTATGTGTATGTGTATATATACACATAAATATTTTTTAACGGATCAACTGAAACTAGGCTTCGAGGTGGTTTTAATAGTTTTTAAGAGAGCTGGGCACCTCTAGTTCCAGCTACTCAAGAGGCTGAGGTGGAAGGATCCCTTGAGGTTGTAGTGCACTGTGATCACACTCATGAATAGACACAGCACTCCCACTTGGGCAACATAGCAAGACACCCATCTCTTGAGAAAAAAAAAAAGGAGGCGGGGAGCTGAGTGTGGTGACTCACACTGGTAATCCCAGCTACTTGGGAGGCCAGAGGCAGGAGGGTTGCATCAGGCCAGGAGTTCGAGACCAGCCTGGGCAACGCAGTGAGACCCCCCCCCATCTCTAAAAAAATGTTTAAAAATTAAGCCAGGTGTGATGGTGCAGCTTGTAGTCCCAGCTAGGGACTAAGGAGGCTGAAGCCAAAGGACAGCTTAAGCCCAAAGAGTTCAAGACTGCGGTGAGCAATGATCAAGCCACTCTACTCCAGCCTGGGCAACAGAAAGAGGCCACCTCTTTTAAAAAAAAAAAAAGAGAGAGAGAGAGAGCAATTTTTAAATCTTCTGTTAATACTAGCAAATTTTTACCAAATTAGGGGTCACCCATGTCCATTATTCTCCTTCACTTCTTATGAAAAGGAACAGACTGGAAAAAAAGAGGCTGGAGAAGTGGGAACTTTTTTTTTCTTTTTTTTTTGAGACGGAGTCTCGCTCTGTCACCCAGGCTAGAGTGCAGTGGCGCGATCTCAGCTCGAGAAGTGGGAAAACTTTAATGTTATTAAATTCACATCATCAAAAACATCTAGGCATTTGAACATACGAATACGGAAGTGGAATTCCAACCAAAAAAAAAAAAACACATAAACAATGGTTACACTTTCCAAACTCTCCAAAGCTTTTCACTCTACCTCCTCTCAAGTTTACACCCACAACCCCAATCCCTCCCTCTTTCCCTAAGATAAACCAGTAGTTCCCAACCCCTGGCTGCATTACTATAATCATCTGAGGAGCTGTCAAAAAGTACTGAGGACCTTGAAATAAAATAAGAATCTATCAGTCAACCTGAATATACAATTCAAATAATAGGTATTTTTCATTCTAAAGTACTGGCATTCTCATTTAAATGTAGGTCTCTCCATAGGTGTTTAATTAAACTGATGTTCCTCATAACACACACCCTCTCCTATCTCTACTCAACAGCAAAAGGATCACTTTAAAAACACTCATCACAGTGGCCCACACCTATAATCCCAGCACTTTGGGAGGTCGAGGCGGGCAGATTGGCCTGGGCAGGCCAATCTGGGCAACATGGTGAAACTGCCTCTACAAAAAATACAAAAATTAACCAAGTGTGGTGGTGCAAGCTTGTAACCCCAGCTACTCAGGAGGCTGAGATGGGAAGATCACTTGAGCCCAGGAAGTCAAGGCTACAGTGAACCGAGATCACGCCACTGCTTCCCAGCCTGGGTGATAGAGCAAAACCCTGTCTAGAAAAATAAAAATAAAAAATCGACCCAGCACAGTGGCTCTTCCCTGTAATACCAGCACTTTGGGAGGCCGAGGTGGGAGGATCACCCGAACCTAGGAGTTCAAGACCAATCTGGGCAACACAGTAGGGCTCCCTCTCTAAAAAATATATTTAAATTTTTTTTTCAACCAGAGAATCAGAAGCTAAAAGAAAAAAATTTAAAAATAAAAACACTCATTAGATTATGATATATCTCTGCTTAGAACAACTCAGTGACTTTCCAGTGCAAAGGTGTAAATCCAAAGGTCAAATATTAGATATAGTCAAGCTCTAGACCCACACTAGAGTGCAGAAATTCTTCAGTTTAATGAGACAATGTATTAAACACCAAATTTGCTCCCAGCATCTCTAAAATATAATTATAAAAATATAAATGTTAGGTATGGCAGTACATGCCTGTAGTCCCAACTACTGGGAAAGCTGAGGCAGGAGCATTGCTAGAGGGGAGGAGTTTGAGACTAGCCTAGGCAACACAGTGAGGCTCTGCCTCCAAAAAATAAAAATAAAATGAAATTTAAAAATTTATTTATATAAATATAAATGGTAATAATATAAGTAGACATATGCCTACCAAGCTTGAAACTTACTTCATTTTCCTCTTTCTAACGCTTTATCAAAATTTTGCATAAGACACACACTTCACTGGGCGCAGTGGCTCCCACCTGTAATCCCAGAACTTTGGGAGGCTGAGGCAGGTGGATCACCTGAGGTTGGGAGTTCAAGAACAGTCTGGCCAACATGGCGAAACCCCGTCTCTACTAAAAATACAAAAATTAGCCGGGCATGGTGGTGCGCACCTATAATCCCAGCTACTCTGGAGGCTGAGGCAGGAGAATCGCTTGAACCCAGGAGGCGGACATTGCAGTGAGCCGAGATCACGCCATTGCACTCCAGCCTGGGTGACAAAGCAAGACACCGTCTCCAAAAAAAAAAAAAGACACATACTTCACAAACATATTTTACAAAAAAGGCATTTTACTAATTTATGTGTGATTAATTAGGAAAAGAGGTCTCCTATGACTAATGTGGTGCAAATCTTCAGACAAAGTGTTAAGTATATTTCCTTTAATTAGCACACGGCTGAGATGGCTGCAGCAACTGAAGATGTGACAAGCAACTCTGAAAATGGCTGGCAAGAGTACATGAGAACTACAAGGACCTCAGCTGTGTCTGCACTCAGGTAAGTCCAAGCCTCACCTCCCCCAGAGTCATCTACTAATCAAACCACTCTGCCCCAACGTTTTAGGCTTCCAATGTTTTCTTGATCAACGCTCCTCCCAGAACTTTATACTTTGGTAGAAAAAATAAAATCTAGGCCAGGCATGGTGGCTCACGCCTGTAATCCCAGCACTTTGGGAGGCCGAGGCGGGCGGACCACTTGAGGTCAGGAGTTTGAGACCAGCCTGGCCAACATGATGAAACCCCGTCTCTACTAAAAATACAAAAATTAGCTGGGTGTCATGATGTGCACCTGTAATCCCAGCTACTGAGGAGGCTGAGGCAGGAGAATGGCTTGAACCTGGGAGGCAGAGGTTGCAGCCTCCCAAGTAGCTAGGATTATAGACATGTGCCACCATGCCCAGATCGCACCACTGCACTCCAGCCTGGGTAACAGAGCGAGACTCCGTCTCCAGAAAAAGAAAATCGGCCGGGCACAGTGGCTCATGCCTGTAATCCCAGCACTTTGGGAGGTGAGGTGGGCAGATCATGAGGTCAGGAGATGGAGACCAGCCTGGCCAACATGGTAAAACCCTATCTGTACTAAAAACATAATAATTAGCTGGGCATGGTGGTGCACGCCTGTAATCCCAGCTACTCAGGAGGCTGAGGCAGGAGAATTGCTTGAATCCGGGAGGCAGAGGTTGCAGTTAGCCGAGATTGCGCCACTGCACTCCAGCCTGGGTGACACAGCAAGACTCCGTCTCAAAAGAAAAAAAAAAGAAAAGAAAAGAAAAAATAAAATCTGAGTTCAATTTTGTGAAGGCCAACTTTGACACACATCAGCTATTATCTCAGGCAAATTACCTAGCTTTCCAGAGCCTATTTTTTCTTTAGCAGTGAAAGCCTAATAAAAATAACAAAACATGAACACTACCTGTATCATAGGACAGTGGCAAAATGAGAGGATTTTTGCAACATTTAGTATTTTCATTATCCTTTCTTTTCTTGAACCACAGTGACTCATAGAAAGAAATGGTAGTGCAATGCTAAAACCCCAAATCCTATTCTATCCCTTAAGACTGAATGGGGGAAAAGATAATTAGTTCAGAAAGAAATAACTGTCATACATCAAGTTTAAAAGAAAATTTTTTAAATTTCTGGGTTTCTTTTTTTGGGGGGGGTGCTATGCTGAAAGGTTCAGGCGATCTTGGAATAATCTTAGGGTTAGACTGGAAATCAGGAAAACAAGGTTCTACTCCCCATTTTGCAACTCTCTTCTTTTATTTTCTAAGACAGAGTCTTGCTCTGTCACCCAGGCTGGAGAGCAGTGGCATAATCTTGGCTCATTGAAACCTCCGCCTCCCAAGTTCAAGTAATTCTCCTGCCTCAGCCTCCCAAGTAGCTGGGATTATAGACATGTGCCACCATGCCCAGATAATTTTTGTATCTTCAATAGAGACAGGGTTTCACCATGTTGTTCAGGCTAGTCTCGAACTCCTGAACTCAAGTGATCTGCCCGCCTTAGCCTCCCAAAGTGCTGGGAATGACAGGCATGAGCCGTCATGCCCAGCCTGCAATTTTCTTCTTATGTTACTTAAGAAACCACAAATTATCATCTGGACTTCCACTTTTTATTTTGTTTTTTGAGAGTCTGGAAAATGACTTTTTACGAAAGTGTATCATTTAGAGATTAGATGTTTGTAAATGTTTTTAGTTCCCTGCAGCCTCTTGACTCTCTTCTCAGTTCCTCATTTCCAGATACATTTATGTTTTCAAGTCCTGCATCTAATTTTCCTTCTATCTAACCCGTCTGCTTTATTCCTGCAGAATACTCTAACCACATAATACTTTTTAAAAATACTCTTTTTAAAATCTTTGTTAGGTTTTCTCCTTCAGCTGCTACCTGAATCTTCTCCTACCACAATCCACCCAACCGCGGAATGGCGGTGGTCAATAATGCTCCTCATTCGAAGGTCAAAAGACCAACTGACAGGCCAGGCAAGGTGGCTCATGCCTGTAATCCCAGCACTTTGGGAGGCTGAGGCGGGCAGATCACTTAAGGTCAGGAGTTCAAGACCAGCCTGGCCAACATGGTGAAACCCCGTCTCTGCTAAAAACACAAAAATTAGCTGGCATGGTGGCAGACGCCTGTAATCCCAGTTACTCGGGAGGCTGAGGCAGGAGAATCGCCTGATCCCAGGAGGCGGAGGTTGCAGTGAGCCAAAATTGCACCACTTCACTCCAGGCTGGGCGACAGGGCGAGACTTCAACTCAAAAAAAAAAAAAAAAAAAAAAAGACCAAATGACAGAGTCTTCAAATTCAAAAGCACAAATACCCAAGCATGTACACGGAAGTCCTCATCGGTGAGCACAAGCTCTTGTAGCAACACTGTATGCCCAAATGCATACATCTCACATATTTTAAAACATACGAATGCAAATCTTCACAAAAAGTTTCAAAAACATAAAGTATGCTGCCCTCTTACCCCACCTACCTCAGGAGAAATTACAGTTTCTAGTATCTGGTATAAGCATTAGAAAGTTTTTTTTTTGTTTTCCTTTTTTTCTTTTTTGAGACGGCATCTTGCTCTGTCACCCAGGCTGGAGTGCAGTGGCGCGATCTCAGCTCACTGCAAGCTCCGCCTCCTGGGTTCATGCCATTCTCCTGCCTCAGCCTCCCGAGTAGCTGGGACTACAGGCACACGCCACCATGGCCACCTAATTTTTTGTATTTTTGGTAGAGACAGGGTTTCACCATTTTAGCCAGGATGGTCTTGATCTCCTGACCTCGTGATCCGCCCGCCTCGGCCTCCCAAAGTGCTGGGATTACAGGCATTAGAAAGTTTTGTGCCTGTTTTTATTTGCTTGTACACAGTAGCGTAGTGTACTTAATAATGTTTTTCACTTAACATATCCAGAAGACTGTTATATTTAAGATACAAGTAAATCTACTTTATTCTTTCTAAAGACTGAAATAGTATTTCCTTATATACATTATATCATAATATAGTTTGATCAGTCCTTTATTTAAAACATTCTGATTGTTTCCTCCAGTCATCTGCTACCACAAACAATACTGCAGTAAGCATCCTTGTGTGTACGCATATATGAAGGATAAATTCCTAGAACTGTTGTTCTAAAGAGCGGTTACATTTTTAAATTTTATATAGCGCCTATTTTTTCCCCAAATAAATTGTATCCTTTTACAATCCCATTAACAATGTATGGGAGCAGCTACAACGTATGACAGTCTTAAAGGACAGGTATTAGATTGCTAATTTCTCTTGTACAGCTTCCAACACAGCATCATAACTATGGAGAATGTTGTGCTTTGTTTTTTTTGTTTGTTTGTTTGTCTGAGACAGGGTCTTGCCCTATTGCTCAGGCAGGAATGCAGGGGCATGATCAATGGCTCAAGTGATCCTTCCACCTCAGCCTCCTGAGTAGCTGTGACTACGCCACCACACCCAGCTAATTTTTTGTATTTTTATTAGAGATGAGGTCTCACTTTGTTGTCCAAGCTGGTCTCGAACTGCTAGGCTCAAGCAATCCCCTCATCTTGGCCTCCCAAAGTGCTAGGAATACAGGCGTGAGCCACTATGCTCAGCCACTATGGAATGCTTTCTGAATAGAATGTGAATGATGTATTACATATTAGAGGTATCATATTAATAATTCATAGCATTACTCCACTGCTTTCCAAATAAACATCCACAATATTCACATTTGTTTTCCCATTCTTACTCGTATTTGAAGGCAAATCAATTTTTAGAGCAGGACAGGGTGATTTGTCTAGTAAACAACTCAGTCCTAGGGACAGCTCTGAATACATATCTCTTAGTCTTCCAATTTGATTTATCTTTTGCAAATTTCAATATCATTTATTTTCTCTTTGAGACTCTAAAACAGTGGCTCCCAACCTTTTTGGCACTAGGGACCAGTTTCACGGAAGACAACTTTTCCACAGGGGTTGGCGGGGTAATGCTTGCTTGCTGGCTGCTCACCTCCTGCTGTGAGGCCCAGTTCCTAACAGTTTTTGTTTTTGTTGTATTATCCCTATTTTTTTTCTGTACCAGATACCTATATATTGACACTGAAGAATATGTAAATTTATTCAAAATTAAAAGCAAATTATTTGTGACACAAATGATTGTAAAATAAATGATTTGTGTTACAAATCATGTATTTGTGTCAACAGCTCCATCTCTTCAAGGTTAAGTGAGTTATTAGTCTAACCACAGCTAGCTAAATGGCAGAAACGGTCTGGAAGAAGTTACTGAGTCTCAGCTTCCTCGCCTACAAAATGGAGATAATAATACCTACCTTACTACTGAAACTTATGTTAAGAACTTCACTACTATTAGTTCTCTCTGCTCCGCCTCTAGGTACTAACCTGTCATTCACATCAGTAGCTCCTTCCATAGGTCTAAGTCCAACACTACAGATCAGGTATTCGATAAATACTTGTTAATTGATAGTTCCAGTCAACTTCAGGCTGAGAACTCCTACATCAGGATAATAATGATGATTAATATTAACTAACATTTACTGCAAGCTTTGTACTTGGAACTATTTTACATGCAATATATCTCATTTAATCCTCATAACTCTGATATACATGCTATTATTTTTCTTTATTTTATGGATGACAAATCTAAGGATTTAAAGTACTTACATACTCTGCTCAAGATTATAAAATTGGTAAATTAAGGAGCCAAAATTTAAATCCAGGATTGAAATCTCTAAAGACCATACTTTTTTTTTTTTTTTTTTTTTTTTGGTACAGAGACTTGCTCTGTCACCCAGGCTGGAGGGCTGTGACCCAATCTAGGCTCATCCGCCTCCTGGGTTCAAGCGATTCTCCTGCCTCAGCCTCCTGAGTAGCTGGGACTACAGGCACCCACCACCACGCTCAGCTAATTTTTGTATTTTTAGTAGAGACAGGGTTTCACCATGTTGGCCAGGCTGGTCTCAAACTCCTGACCTCAGGAGATCTGCCCGCCTCAGCCACCCAAAGTGCTGGGATTACAGGCATCAGCCACAGCACTCGGTGTAAACCCCATTCTTTTACCCACTACCCAGCATTACTCAATGCTTTACCTTTAGCTTCTACCCAATTATTTCTACTAATTTTCTCCCTTTTTCACCACATTTTAATCAAGTCATTCATGAACAACACGAGGCTAATTTATACCAACAGAGTTATTAATAGGCACCTTTTTTTTCTTATTTTTAAAACATTCTTTTTTCCTTTCCCTTGTCTCCACCCCTTTGTAATTTTATTTATGTATTTTTTTGAAGACAGGGCTCACTCTGTCACCTAGGCTGGAGTGCAGTGACACAAACACAGCTCACTGCAGCCTCGACTTCCTGAGCTCAAACGATCTTTCTACCTTAGCCTTCCACCTCAGCCTCCCAAGTAGTTGGGACCACAGGTTCATGCCACCATGTCCAGCTAATTATTTTGTTGTTGTATTTTTTTGTAGAGAGGAAGTCTCACTTTGTTGCCCTGGCTAGTCTCAAACTCCTGGGCTCAAGTGATCCCCCCATCTCCACCTCCCAAAGTGCTGGGAATAGATACATCTTAATCTTCAAACCACCTAATTCCCCTCCTCATACCGTCTCTAATTTATATGAATACTTAGCACATACTCTGCCAGTAAGGAAAATTAAAATTCCACCCTACACCAATTTCCCCCAAATGTTGCCATTTGGCTTTCATCCACGCTTTCAGAAAGGCAGATATGCATCTGCAAAAAATGTTAGAAGCTGTCAAAATAGAATGTGTTCTAGAAATAATAAGACTAAAAGCTAAAGGCTAAAAGCTATGAGTAATGAAAAGATAACCTTGTTTCAAGACAGACAGCAGTCTCAACAGACATATCTACTTAAATTTCTGCCTATAATCCCTTTTAAATCACTATTATTAGTGGCAGGTGGTATTGCTACTATTGTTACTGTTAAGAGAGTAAGAAATCCTTAACTCAGCTGGAAAAAAAGAAAGAACACTATCTGCTATCTGCAGTTCAGAAACTGAGGAATTCTTATAAGATTAAAAAGTTAATGAGACATAGTGACTGAGAAGTCTGAGAAAACCTAGCATAGATATGCCCAGTAGAGGTCTCTATGAAGGTAAGAGTGATTCTACTGTGCTCCAAACTCAGAATCTAGACTACGGGAGAGGACCCTGAGGGGATCTCCAGAAGATTATAGGGGAACTTGACCCAGGGTCTTTGCACAAGTGAATCCAATATCCTTCTGAGTGGCCTTTTTCTGAGAAGTAGGCAAGCACAGCCTAAGCTGAAGCTCAGAGCATGGTGGAGGGAGGGATTTTAACCACCATCCCAGCAGGCAGGGGAACTTGGCAGTCAAAAGAGAACTTACTGGCATACCTCTATACATTAGGCAGCAGTTCCTACTCCTTCCTGTCACCAGAGGTATGCTCGCATAATCAGTATATTCACCAAGAAGCAAATCAATATCCTCAAACACTCAAGTTGAGCAGACAATCCCAAAACACTAAATATTCCAGGAAAACCAACACCATGAAAGAACTACTCAACAATATATCTAATGCTAACGAAAACCAAGAAGAACATACTAAATATAATCAATATGTTTAGAAATAACAGAGACACTATTATATTCAAAAAACAGGCAATTATGAAAAGAAACAATTAGGTAAGGATGGAGAAGCTGAAGTTCTCCTTAAGCAAGCAAGTGGTGTCAAGTCGAGAGATATTAACCACAGTGAGGGGAATTGAAAAATTAAAGAATTCTGGTAAGATTAAAAAGTTGACTTTTTAATATAATTGACTGTGGTGATGGTCACTAAAAAACTGTATTAAACAGTGCACTCTAAACGGGAGATTTGTAAGGTATGTAACTACGTCTCAATTAAGCATTTTTTAAGGCACAAAGAAAAATATAATTGTCGTTATAAAAGTGAACAGTTGACCATACAAATAGAGTCAACTGATACTGACAAAAGAAGAAGGCAATTCAATGGGGAAAGGATGATCTCTTTAACAAGTGGTAGTTCTCTACTACTTGGGACACTGGGACATCCAGAGGCAAAAACATAAATCTAGACACAGATCTTACACCTTTCACAAAACTTAACATGAATTAGATGATAGACCTAAAACTACAACACAATACTATAAAACTTCTAGAAGAAAACATAGAAGAAAATCTATGTGACCTTGAATTTGGTGATGAGTTTCTAGATATAAAAAAGCATCTTATGAAAGAAAATACTAATAAATTAGACTTTATTAAAGTTTAATATTCTTCTCTGTGGCTGGGTACAGTGATGCACGGCAGTAATCCCAGCACTTTGGGAGGCCAAGGTAGGCAGATCACTTCATCTCAGAAGTTCAAGACCAGCCTGGGCAATATGTCGAAACCCTATCTCTACAAAAAATTAGCTGGGTGTGGTGGCACGCACCTGCTGCCCCAGCCACTCAGGAGGCTGAGGTGGGAGCCTGGGGGTGTTGAGGCTGCAGTGAGCCAAGATTGTGCCACTGCACTCCAGCATAGGCAACAGAGTGAGACCCTGCCTCAAAATAAATAAATAAATAAAATTCTGCTCTATGAAAGACACTGTAAAGAAGGTCAAATATCAAGCCACCAACTAGCAGCAAATCTTTGCAGATCACATACATAGTTAAGGACTTATATCCAAAATATACAAAGAGTTGTTAAAATTCAACATTTAAGAGCCTGAGCAACATAGTAAGACTCCATCTCTGGGGGGGAAAAAAAACCTAGCCAACTAGCCAGAGATGCGATGTCTGTAGTCCTAGCTACTCAGGAGGCTGAGGTGGGAGATCACCTGAGCCCAGGAGTTCAAGGCTGTAGTAGGCTGTGATCATGCAACTGCACTCCAACCTGAGTGACAGAGTGAGACCCTGATTCTAAAAAGAAAAACAAAAATCAACAATAAGAAGACCCAGTGTCTTGATCCTGCCTTTTCAGAGTCTACGACTCACTTGTCAGGGACTCCTGCAAAACTGGTGATATCATCCCCAATTTTTTAGTTTTAAGCTTAGGGAAATTGTGTAATTTGTCTGATATTTCACGGCCAGTTTCAGATCCTGTCTTTCTAACGTACTGGCTAAGAACTTCCCTAAGTTTAAAATGAAGAAACTGAGAATGACATCACCAATTTTGCAGGACTGTTATGATAGATGAGTAAATACATTTGAAGCACCCTAGTTTTAAGGCAGCAGTCACAGAGCAAACGCTCAATATAATGTGAAAGAAAAATATAATCTTGGAACCCCAAACTCACTAGGCTTAAGAGAAAGTTGGCTGGCTAATCAGAGCCTCACAAGAATGTAACCACTTGCCTCACTGCCTACCCTCCCTCCTTTTTTTTCCTTCCCCTTCTGTTTGCTCTTTCCCCTTTAAATATTGAAGTTCCCAAAACCCTCTTTGGAAAAAGCACAGGTCACAGATCCTACTGTGACTTGTGTTTCTTTTTCCCAGGCACATCCTCAACCTTGGCAAAATAAACCACTAATTGATTGAGATCTGCCTCAGTCAGTTTTTGGTTTACAATAGGAACTAGCATTTTTTAAATGTTCAATAAAAAATGACTATATATATGCACATTTACATGCACTTATATGTGTATAAATAAAATACCCTTTCTGACTTTATCCCCTTGCCATACTAACCTATGAAGGGTCAGCTTAAAATATGACCTCCTCCTGCTGATTTGTTTATATTTCTTTTTCCCTCTCCCTCTCTTTCACTAGATTGTGGGTTACGAGGGATATGAGTCTTGTCTTAGATACCTTTGCATTCCCAATACCTAACACAGAAGCTGAAACATAACGGAATGCGTAATAAATGTTTATTATCTCAAATAATGATGTTGAAGAAGAAGAAAAATCTTATTCTTATTGCAAGGAGCCATTGTTATCAATATTAAAGAAAAGGATCAATCTGTCATCTTTATTTGATTCACTATGACAAATCTAAAGGATTCCAACTGTGCAAGAGAAGTAACTGATTGAGGAATATTTCCTAGTCCTAACACCAAAATTTCATTTTCAATATTAGGCTCCTTTATAGTCCTGCCCTACTTAAACTTTGGCCAAAAAAAAAAAAGAACAAACAAAAACCAGCTTAGCCAAAGCATTTGCCTGCAAAAGGCATTCAATGCAATCAGTGACATAGAAGTTTTGTAGTCTAAATGCTTTGAAATTAAACTCTTATAATACAGAAGCCAGCCCAATAGGAAAAAAAAAAAAAGCACCACAAAAAGTTAAAATCGGGTAGTGCCTACTTCTCCTTATATCATACAATTTTAACTGCACTTTCTTTTTTTTACCAAATAATGTCTAGTCATCCCTAGATAATCAGTGCAGGGGTAATTTTCCTCAGGAAGCTTCCCTGATATCCTAAGACGGGTTAAGGACGCCTTCTCTGTGTTCAGACAGGATACTATCATTGTTTATTTTACACAGCACCATGAGTTTCTCAAAAATAAGAAATGTTTCTAAGTCATCACTGCATCTCCAGAACCTATCACAAGGCCTAGGTCAGAATAGAGCTTCAGTATTTGTTGAGCAAACTGACAAAGAATTCCAGGACAAAAATTTGAAAGTACAGCAAATACTTTAGACATCTGTCAAAATTTATATCTTCAGCTTATACAAATAGGCCTAATCATGATAGGTTCAAGTAGCATAGTACAGAGTATGCATGCAGAATAATATGCATCTTGTATTTTAACTAACATTTCAGTAGCACAACTGAACAAACAGAATCCAAGCACAAAATTACAGTACGAGGCTATAGAATTTACCACGACAGTTTAAAATTCAGGGCCTTGGAAAGGGCCCTAACAAAAATCACGAAAGCAATCCAACTACAATTGGTTAAAGACTTCTGTTCTGACTTCTAACTTCTCTTTCTGACTCCCTCTTCATCATACTTCCTCCTTGGGTAATCTGATATTCTGGGCACTGAAATAAGGGGAAGCTGAGTTGGGTATATATTTAGGTTTCATAGGATATATGTAGTGTGCAATCACATCCATGTATGACTAGATAATTGCTAGTCTGGGTACAGGAATGACATCCAGGAATATTCCTACCACCCAATGCACTGCCTTATCTGGTATCATTAACACTAAGGCAGAGGACCAGGGACATCTAGATATGAGCTCCATATGGTATTGGCACAGAAGTATGTAAAAACACTGCAATTCATATAAAACCAAGGGTGAGACAGTTTGGATATTTGTCCCCACCCAAATCTCATGTTGAATTGTAATCCCCAATGCTGGTAGGTGTTTGGATCATGGGGGTGGGTCCCTCATGGCTTGGTGATGTCTATGTGATAGTGAATGAGTTCTCGAGATCTGGTCATTTAAAAGTCTGTGGCATCTCATCCCCTACTCTCCCCCTTTCTCTCTCTCCTCTCTACTTCCTCTCTCTCATACTGTCTTGCTCCTACTTTTGCCATGTGACGTGCCTGCTCTCCCTTTTGCCTTCTGCCATGATTGTAAGCTTCCTGAGGCCTCCCCAGAAGCTGATGTCACGATACTTCCTGTACAGCCTGCAGAACGTGAGCCAATTAAACCTCTTTTCTTATAAATTACCCAGTCTCAAGTATTTCCTTATAGCAATGCAAGAACAGCCTAACACAAGGAGCTGCCCCAAATTTGACAACAATCTTAAAATATTACAGACACTACCAATAAAACGAGTTGTGAATCTCAAACTTTTCTAAACTATCAATAATAAACACAATTTGATCAGTCATTGTAGAGAAAAAAGTACACTGTTGACATATGAAGAAGTGGTCAAAAAGTATACAGTCAAAAAAATCTAAATAAAAAAGTATTAGAGGCTGGGTGCAGCGGCTCATGCCTATAATCCCAGCACTTTGGGAGGCCAAGGCGCGAGGATCACCTGAGGTCAGGAGTTTGAGACCAGCCTGGCCAGCATGGTGAAACCCAGTCTTCACTAAAAATACAAAAATTAGCCGGGCATGGTGGCATGTGCCTATAATCCTAGCTACTCAGGAGGCTGGGGCAGGAGAAACACTTGAACCTGGAAGATGGAGGTTGAAATGAGCCAAGATTGCGCCTAGGTGACAGAGCAAGACTCCGTCTCAAAAAAAAAAAAAGTATTACAGATATCTAGCAGTTGCCATAAAAATGTTATTTTTCTATAGTTTGTGATGTTAACTAACCTTGTCAGTGTTATTAAAATTGTGATCTGTGTTTTTTTCATTCTAAATATTCATTTTGACATCAAATTTTGTTATTTATATATTTTTTCATTTTCTCAAAAAGGGAAATGTTGTTTTTTATTATGATTGAAAAAGATTTTCTCCAAAAATCTAGATCTCTACCCACTTGAAGGCTTATTAATGCTACTTACAGAAGGAAAATCAGAAGTTATAGCTTGATATAACTGATTCTCTCAATTATCAATATATAAACCCATTTAGGTACATGTATAGTCTTCTATTACTATATTTACCAAACTATGAGAAGTGTACATTAACTCCTGTCTCTTCTATTACCATGTACAATTTAGAAGCAGGTCCCATATGTCTTATTCACTTGGGTATTTTTTCAGAAGCTACTTTCTAATGCAGTAAATGATCAATGATTGTTTATTTTTTTAAAAAAGTTACTATACCTTGAACTATTGTCTTTAGAAAAGTTTATCAAAGCTTTTTCACTATTTTATGTCAGATGATTATTCATCATTGTGGGGTAAGTGGAAAACATGATTAACTATAAGAAATGATGTGAGCTAATCTCGCTAAGGATCCAGGTGTTGAGATACTGGATGTCATCCCAGTTCTTTGCTCACCTCAAAGATCATCACAGTTATAACAGCTGTGCTGTTCAATGGGCAAAACTAGCACCAAGTGCAAAAAGCAGGAACTAGTAAACTACTTGCTCCTCTTCCATAAAAGCTGAACCATCCCATTTAGCTAATGGAATCTCTAGAACTATGTGAAATGAGAGTGCATGCTTATACAATATTATGTCAAAAAAACCATCAGAAATGACCCTATGGTTTTATTTTTAAAAGGTAAAGTACTTTCTAGGGTGATGGAAATGTTTCAGGTTTTAAAAGCAGTGTGGTTTACAAAGAGCATACACTTGTTTAACTATACGCTTAAGATCTGAGCACTTCATGTTTTGTAAATCATATCTCGATAAAATAAAAATAACTTAGCAATGAACTCCCCAAACCCACTGAGACATATTTCTGAGCTACATTAAAGGGAAATACTGCCACAATGCTCTTAAACATTCATATAATAATTTTTTCTTTGCTGACTTCTTTGCCTCCAGTTCTTTATTTTGAGCCTTTAATAATCTGACAATATGAACCTTCTCTCTACAGACAAAAAACACAATATTTTGCATACAGGAATTCAGGAAGGGGCTTAAACCTGTTCATAAACCCAGATACAGAAATCCTGCCCTAGTCTGTATCTTTTCCCTGAGGCTATCATAAAAACATCAGTTTCTCTTTAAATGTCTATGAGCTTCACATTTAATTTCTAATCCTATACACATATCTTTTAGATAAAACACACATACATTCAGGATAGGTACAAGTTTTATTTCAATTAAAAACTACAGTTTAGGTTTATTCTTTTTCTATTAAACAGTGACCAGCAGAAAGCTTTAATCATATTTATAAAATAATTTATGTTAAAGTTCAAAACCATGGCATTTATGAGAAATTCAATGCATTAAATTCATTCTTAAAAAAATAAAGAAATCCATGCTAATGCCTATAAAAACTGATAAAGTATCCTAGGAAATTACTTATTAAATGGCAATTCCACTTTAATTACCTAGAAGATATCGGTAATATGTACACAAAAGTTATAAACTATTTTCTCCTATAAATCTAACTTCAAATGCAGCTGATTTGAGTGTTTGCTTCTTAGGATTTTTAGTTTTTAATAAAATAAGAATCATTCCTGATTTGATTTGGAGGTCAATTTTAACCAATGTGTAATTAACGTCAAAGACATTGAGGATTTAAATGAGAGTTGCCAAAGCATACTTCTGATGCATAACCTGAATAATCTGAAATATGAGCTAAGATTGATAATAATATTAAATTATAAAACTTAATAAAGCCTTTCACAACTATTAAAACATTCTAATCAAGAGGTTTAAGAAATTTAGAAACAAAATTCTTATACAGGGTTAACATCAAATCATCTGTTCTTCTGACAGATATTGAAGTATCTCAGTCCAGTTTTACCATAATGATAAAATTAAAAATACCAAGCTTGTGATCTTAGTAATTAGCTTTACGTTAAAAGATTAAATTAGCATTTGAATGTTCGAATGTTAATTTTCTCTGGAAAGAAAGATACCAAAGTTTCTCTGAAAAGAAAGATACCAAAGAGAAATGTCACAAGGAAGGATGGAACAGAAGAAGGGAAAGAAGGAAGAAATTTCTTGACTGGGCACGGTGGCTCACACCTGTAACCCCAGCACTTTGGGAGGCCGAGACAGGCGGATCACAAGGTCAGGAGATCGAGACCATCCTGGCCAACACAGTGAAACCCCGTCTCTACTAAAAATACAAAAAATTAGGCAGGCGTGGTGACGGGCACCTGTAGTCCCAGCTACTTGGGAGGCTGGGGCAGGAGAATGGCGTGAACGTGGGAGGCGGAGCTTTCAGTGAGCCGAGATCACCACATTGCACTCCAGCCTGGGCAACAGAGCAAGACTCCGTCTCAAAAAAATAAATAAATAAAATAAAACAAATTTCTTAAGTTGCAGCAGATAAAAGTGACAAAGAGGTAAGTAGAAATTAAAGTATAGTACTGAGAACATATTTCATGTCTAAAAAGGCATCTTGAAATTCAAATTAACCTGTTAAGAAACAGCTACTACTACTGTGTGTGTACGGCATAGAAAAGAAAACAAAAAAAAAAGAAATAGCCAAAGTAGTCAAGAGAGATATGATAGCCAGATACAAATAAAGAGAAAATCAGACAATGTACATGTGGCAAGAGATGTCTACTTCTGCAGTTATAGTAAGACAAAATACTATAGTTAAATTTGGTTAATCAAATCCTAAATTCAAAGCTGAGATACATTAAAACACCAATTAATATTTAATGCCCTAATATTATTTTTATTATTAACCTGAAAACAAAAACGAAAGGAAAATTGTTCACCCATTCGGAATCAGATTTTAGAGACATTTAACTGATAACAATGTTGATACATGGACAGAGATTCATCTTTAATCCTTTAGGATACCTAATACTGGCAAGTCACCACCATGTTAAGCACTGTGGGAAGCTAGGAAAACACATAACAGATATTCCTTGCAGTTCAAATTTGGTGGTTTGTGTTGTTTTCCAACATGGGGTCTCGCTCTGTCCTCGCCCAGGCTAGAGTGCAGTGGCACGATCTTAGCTCACTGCAACCTCCACCTCCTAGTGGTATGGAAGGGAGGCAGAAAAGTGCTGGGTAGACAGAGGAAGGTGGGTCTCTGGAGAGGGCTGGGCCTGTGCCCATGGGACCTAGGTGAGGACAGGCACTCCTGCCTTTATGCCCAAATGTTGCATTTCTCAAGACCACCCTGGCCCACCATGGCCCCATCCTGTGCCTATAAAAACCCCCGAGACCCTAACAGGCAGAGACACAAGCGGCTGGACGTGCAGAGGAACACATCAGCGGAAGACACAAGCGGCTGGACGTCAAGAGGACATCAAGTGGAGCACACCAGCAGGAGAGCAAACCAACAGATGCCGGCACTGGGCAGGGCCATAAACCAACGGAAAGATGCAGAGACTGGCCAGGGCAGTCAGAGGAGACACTGGGCCGCAAAGTGGCCAGACTCCAGGGGAAAACCATCTCCCCCTGGCTCCTCCGTCTTCTGAGAGCTACTTCCACTCAATAAAACCTTGCATTCTTTCTCCAAGTCCACCTGTGATCCAATTCTTCTGTATACCAAGACAAGAACTCCGTGATACAAAAAACTGTCTGTCCTTGTAAGGCAAGGGGTCTCAATGAGCTGATGGCTAAAATAAAAGAGTACCAGGTAACACACGCACACTGGGGCTTCAGCACTGCACACTCCCTGTAGAGGTTTGAGCAGCAGGGTACCAAAGAAGCGAGCCACAGCCCCCACCACACACCCTTCAAGGGGGACAAGGGAACCTTTCCCGTTTCACCATGTTCAAGAGATCCTCCCGGCCTCAGCCTCTCGAGTAGCTGGGATTGCAGGTGTGCGCCACCATGCCTGGATAATTTTGTATTTTTAGTAGAGATGGGGTTTTGCCACGTTGGCCAGGCTGGTCTTGAACTCCTGACCTCAAGTGATCCACCCACCTCGACCTCCCAAAGTGCTGGGATAATAGGCATGAGCCACTGAGCCTGGCCCCTTGCAGTTCAAATTTGGATTCATCTGTTTTCTTGCAAAAATGAGAGCTGCTGAACAGTCAAAGTTGGAAAGTTGGAAAAAGGAAATATCAAATTCATTGAAAAAAGGATTTTAAGAATATCTACTAATACACTGCAGTGATTCAACACAATAACACAATTTCCTTTCACTTAGACACAACGTAATTGCGAATGCTTAACAGAACATAACAATAAAATGGATTAGTACTTACAAGAAAACTATTGAAGATGTTGGGCTGAAAACATACACTAGCCTCCACTTCCTACTCAAAGTCACAATAAAGTGAAGTTTTTTAAATCATAATCTCATAGAAATAAAAAGAATGAAAGAGAAGACAACAAAATTTTGGAAATTATAAAGTAGATGAATAACTGATTTAATGTCCCTAAGAAAACCCAATCCTAGTCTGGGCGCGGTGGTTCACACCTGTAATCTCACACCCGTAATCACAGGCCAAGGTGGGCGGATCACCTGAGGTCAGGAGTTCGAGACTACCCTCGCCAACATGGTGAAATTCCATCTCTACTAAAAATACAAAAATTAGCCGGGCATGATGGCAGGTGCCTGTAATCCCAGCTACTTGGGAGGCTAAGGCAGGAGGATCGCTTGCACCCGGGAGGTAGAGGCTGTGGTGAGCCAAGACCATGCCATTGCACTCCAGCCTGGGCAACAAGAGCAAAACTCCATCTCCAAAAAAAAAAAAAAAACCCAATCCTAAAATTAAAACCAATCCAATTTACATCATAGATCCCACAAAAGATTTAGGAATTAGTGACACCTCTAGATGTAGAATACTCTGGAAGTACAAGTAAAAATACAACAGGATTTTTACCACTCTGTTTAAAAAGCAGTTATACCTCCAGACCCCCTAAGCAATCTACACAGTGGGCTTCTGTACCACCCCAACCCTAAGGAAAAAATGAAAGCTAAAGGTTTATTCTATGGAGAGGGCAAAGCAGAAGGTCTCTGGCTTAAGAGACACAGGTATAGTTGCAGGCAAGTTTACCATACTTAACACATGGAGATAAAGTGAATCTGAATAATCATGTCGAGACCCCTAGCCTATTCCCCTAACCAGAAACCTTGCAACCAGGGATAATAACCTCCAAAGACTGAAAAGCTCTTTTTTTTTTTGGGGGGGGGGGGGGGGCAAATCTGACCACACCATGTATAAGGACCTGAAAAGATAATCATACCAGGAGTTCTTCAAGGAAATAACCTATCTATATCATCCTTCAGCAAAGCCCACAGTTGATAAACCCTCCACACTCATGCACACAGAAATCCAATTAGCTTTTTAATTGCCCTACTTATAAATAAAAGCAGAAAGCAAAAGAGTTACCAGACACTGGAAGGAAGCTTCTAACATGAGAGACGACACCAAAATCAAAAAAAAGTAACTTGGAGGACAAACTAAATGTTCAAAAAAGCCCAAAAACTATCAATAAAAATCTTTAGCAATAGGAAAAAAAGAATGCTTCATGAACTGAGAACAGAACACCACATAAAAAAAGAAGAAATTAAATAGGACTCTTGAAATTTTTTAAAAAATGATTGCAGAAATTAAAAATACAAGGAATAGAAAATAAAACTAACGTAATCTCCTAAAACATAAAGCACAAAAACAAAGAGATGGGCCGGGCACGGTGGCTCACGCCTGTAATCTCAGCATTTTGGGAGGCCAAGCCAGGCAGACGGCCTGAGGTCAGGAGTTCAAGACCAGCCTGGCCAACATGGGAAGACTCCTTACTAAAAATTTCCCCTTACTAAAAGTACAAAAAATTAGACGGGTGTGGTGGTTCATGCCTATAGTCCCAGCTACTTGGGAGATTGAGACATGAGAATCACTTGAACTTGGGAGGCAGAGATTGCAGTGAGCCGAGATCACACCACTGCATTCGGGCCTCGGTGACAAAGTGAGACTCCATCTCAAAAAAAAAAAAAAAAAAAAAAACAGATGGGAAAGGAGAAAAAAAAATTAAGGACCAGTCAAGAAGCCCAATATCCAAGACATAGAAAATTCAGAAAGATACAGTGTTTTATCAATAAATCAGGATATTTTCCTAGAACTGAAAATGCTCTTTTAGACTAAAAGAGAACCCACAACAGTGCACGCAAATAGACACACGCCAGAGGATGCCGTTATGAATTTAGGAAAAGTTACAAAGATAAGACCTTAAAATAATTCAGAAAAAAAAAGAAGTCCCATACAAAAGATCAGAAATGAAAAAACCAATAAAAAAGTATTAGAGACCGGGCAAGGTGGCTCACGCCTGTAATCCCAGCACTTTGGGAAGTTGAGGCAGGAGGATCATCTGAAGACAGGAGTTTGAGATCTGCCTAGCCAATATGGCAAAACCCCGTCTCTACTAAAAATACAAAAATTAAAGAGGCGTGGTGGTGGGTGCCTGTAATCCCCAGCTACTCAGGAGGCTGAGGCAGGAGAATAGCTTGAACCTGGGAGGCGGAGGTTGCAGTGAGCTGAGATCTCACCACTGCCCTCCAGCCTGGGCAACAGAGCAAGACTCTGTCTCAAACAAATTAAAAAAAAAAAAAAAGAAACCCATTTAGACTTCTGAACAGCAAATGGAACTTCGATCCCAGACAAATTAAAACAAAATTCTGTAGGAAAATTATTTCTACCCTAGAACTCTATACTCCTCTGACATAATACCAATCAAGTATGAGGGTATGTTCAGCTATATAAGGAATGAAAATATTTACATTCCTCTTACTGCTTCTAGAGTTTTAGAAGATCTGCCTCACCAAAATAAAAAAGTAAACCAAGACATGAGATCAAAGAAACAGGAAATCCAACCCAAGAATTATGTAAGGGGAATCCCATGGATGAAGGCTAAAAGAGATTCCAAATATGACAGCTATGGTGCAGGACTATATAATACCAACAATACAGACTGGAGCAGGTCAAAAAACTCCAACATAGGCTTGTTCAAAAAGATCAAATGAGCCAGGCATGGTGCCTCATGCCTGTGATGCCAGTGCTTTCAGAGACCAAGGAAGGACAGCTTGAGGCCAGGAGTTCAAGACCAGCCTAGTGTTTTGCTGAAAGTTTTACTTTCAGTTTGGGTTTGAGGATTTGCAAGCAAAAGAAACCACAATATTACACTTAAATGCAGTTCAAAGAAAAGTGTAATGATTAACATAGCAAAAGAGTATACTGGTGGCTCATGCCTGTAATTCTAGCAATCCCAGCACTTTGGGAGGCTGAGGTGGGCGGATTGCTTGAGCTCAGGAGTTCGAATACAGCCTGGCCAACATGGCAAAATCCTGTCTCTACTAAAAATATAAAAATTAGCCAGGCATGGTGGTACACACCTGTAGTCCCAGCTACTCCAGAGGCTTGAGGTGGGAGAATCGCCTAAGCTCGGGAGGCAGAAGTTGCAGCGAGCAGTGCAAGGAGGCAGAAGTTGCAGTGAGCCACTGCACTCCAGCCTGGGTGACAGAGTAAGACCCTGTCTCAAAAGAAAAAAAAAAAAAAAAGAGTATAATGGTTAACTTCGCAAAGACTAAAGTGAGAGAAAAGGAAAATACACACACACACATTCACCAAATTGAGGAAAATACCTACATTCAGATTAAGCAACGCCGGGAAGTCCTAGAACAGCCATCTGGAGTTCCAACTGAAATAAGTTCCGGGCAATGTGTGCTTACTCCACAGGCGAGACTTCAGAGAGCAATCAGAGGGTCCCAGCTTATGTTGCCAAGCCGCTAGCTGAAATTATCAGCTACGTGCAAATATGCAGCTCTAAAGGTTTAATTCATAATGCTTAATTTCTTACTTTGTGTGTCTTCGGATGGTCTGAAACCTAGACAATTGGCCAGATTCCCTAGGTTTGAGAAGTTCCACGGTACACTCCCTTTCTTATTTGAAGTTTTTCAGGACTGGTGGGTGTTTAATCTCCATGTAGGCTGTAGCCCACAGAGGGTCATTTGTTGGTCAGAGGCCTAGCATTGCTTCTGAAGGCTGAACAAGACTAATACAATTTTAAACTCCTTATACCTGGGCAACATAGCAAGCCCTCATCTCTACAAAAAAATTTAGAACATTAGTCGGGCATACTGGCATGCACTGCACCTGTAGTCCCAGCTAGGCAGGAGGATCATTTGAGCCCAGAAGTGGGAGGCTACAGTTATGAGCTGCCATATTCTAGCCTCGGCAACAGAGAGAGACCCTGTCTCTAAAAATATACATACAATAATAATAATTAATCTTAAAAATTAAAAATAATTTTTTTAATTATAAGAAAAGAATTTAAATATGTTTGAAGGTGAACTGGGGGAGTATTTGAGGATAAAAGACTAATGAATACATATGAAATTAAACAAAACAATTACAGAAACAGCATAAAGTTATGCAGAAGAGGAAAAATAAAATTATATTCCAGGCTGGGTGGGGTGGCTCACACCTGTAATCCCAACACTTTGGCATGCTGAGACAGGCAAATCACTTGAGGTTAGGAGTTCGAGACCAGCCTGGCCAACATGGTGAAACCCTATCTCTATTAAAAATACAAAAAAATTAGCCAAGCATGGTGGCAGTCGCCTGTAATCCCAGCTACTCGGGAGGCTGAGGCAGAAGAATCACTTGAATATGGAAGGCAGAGGTTGCAGTGAGCCGAGATCGCACCACTGCACTCCAACCTGGGTGACAGAGCAACACTCGGTCTCAAAAGAAAAAAAAATTATATTCCAGTACTTGGCTCAACTGTCCAGTGTTTACATAATATATATTGAAAAGTTGGCAGAATGGGGCCGCGCACAGTGGCTCACGCCTATAATTCCAGCACTTTGGGAGGCCGAGGCAGGTGAATCACTTGAGGCCAGGAGTTCGAGACCAACCTGGCCAACATGGTGAAACCCCATCTCTACTAAAAATACAAAAATTAGCCAGGCACATGTGGTACATGCCTGTAATCCCGGCTACTCGGTAGGCTGAGGCAGGAGAATCACTTGAACCCAGGACGCAGAGGTTGCAGTGAGCCGAGATCGTGCCACTGCACTCCAGCCTGGGCAACGGAGCGAGACTTCACCTCAAAAATAAATACATAAATAAATAAAATAAGTTGGCAGAATGAGAAATCTGTATGTGGTATTTGCAAAATATTTTTTTCTTCTTTGTGGAGACAAGATCTTTGCCATGTTGGCCAGGCTGGTCTTGAACTCCTGGCCTCAAGTGTTCCACCTGCCTCGGCCTCAGAAAGTGTTGGGATTACAGGCGTGAGCCACTGCACCCAGCCCTATGTGGTAAGAGAGGGGTGAAACCTTTTCCTCCACAATAAGGATTCAATAATTGGCCGGGCACGGTGGCTCACGCCTGTAATCCCAGCACTTTGGGAGGCCGAGGTGGACGGATCATGAGGTCACGAGTTTGAGACCAGCCTGGTCAACACTGTGAAACCCCATCTCTACTAAAAATACAAAAATTAGCCAGGCGTGGTAGCGGGCACCTGTAATCCCAGCTACTCTGGAGGCTGAGGCAGGAGAATCGCTTGAACCCGGGAGGCGGAGGTTGCAGTGAACCAAGATCACGCCACTGCACCCCAGCCTGGGTGACAGAGTGAGACTCTGTCTCAAAAAAAAAAACAAAAAAGAGTTATTTTTATTACAAGCCCTATAGAACTATTTGACTCTAAATTAAACTACGTACATGAAGAACACTGACAAAAATAAAAAGGTTTTAAGCTTGAAAGCCTAATTAAAACTAGTTTGAATGCTTAATCAAAACATGGTAATAAAATGGATTATGTATAAAAATGTTAGTAAACTGCTCTGTTTTTAAAACCTAAATATACTATATAATTGGTATGGTTTGGTTTTGTGTCCCTACCCAAATTTCATTTAGTGTTGGAGGAGGCACGTGGTGGGAGGTAACTGGATCATGGGGATGGACTTCCCGCTTGCTGTTGTTGTGACAGTGATTTTGTTCTCCTGAGATCTGGTGGTTTAAAAGTGCTTAACACTTGCCCCTTTGTTCTCTCTCTCTCCTGTCACCATGTGAAGACGTGCTTGCTTCCCCTTCCCCCTTCTGCCATGATTGTAAGTTTCCTGAGGCCTCCCCAGCCACGCCTCCTGCACAGCCTGTGGAATTGGGAGTCAATTAAACCTCTTTTCTTTATAAATTACCCAGTCTCAGGTATTTATTCACAGCAGTATGAGAACAGACTAATACAATAATATAGATATACAACCCAGCGTTCTTACAGTATACTATAGATAAGTCAAAACCATCTATACAAATGGAGACTTCTCATTCTAATGGCATCCTAATTAGCTAGTAGCTGCTACTGCTATCATCCTTAGTGCTATTATCAAAATTGTTTCAAAAACATCCACATTAGAAACACTGCTACATTCAATCAATGTGATATACCAATGGCCCCTAAGGAAAACAAAAGCCAGAAACATGTACCAGGTTGTAATTTATAAAACCAACAAGCAGCATGGGGCAGTGGAAAAACACAGACTGATGACTGGAGTCCTATGGCCCTGGAATCACACTGCAACTCCACAATTTAGTGAGAGAGTTGCAGTGAGAACCTTATTTGCCTCATCTACAAAATGGAGAGACCAGCATGCTGCAAGAGTTTCCTCAAGGATTAGAAATCAGAAAATAAAATACTAGTGCGATGCCTGGCACAAAGATCAATAAAACCCATTTACTGTTATTATTTAACTCAGGCATTAGCTACTTCATGCGGTTAAAAAAAAGAAAGAAAAAGAAAAAAATTCCTTGATTTTTGCTGTTGGATCACCTAGACTGGAAATGCTCATCTGTCTAGTACTAGTTACGTGATTCCAGGTAAGCTATTTAATTGCTTGACTGCAATCATTTTGATTGCAAATCATATAATCTGCATGATGGATGATATGATTTCTCTTATCATCTGAAAATTAAATTATATATATAGAAATATAGAGCACCACTTGGCATACAATCGATATTCAATAATTAGATCTGTACCATCTCTTTATCCTTGGTAGCTAGAGGTCTGCTCCACAGACATAGGCTTGAGTTATATCTACATATTGTACATTTTTAACAAGAAACTGTGAAAAGAGCAGAAAACCAGCCAGGTGCAGTGCCTCATGCCTACAATCCCAGTAGTTTGGAAGGCTGAAGTGGGAGGATCGCTTGAGCCCAGGACTTCGAGACTAACCTGGGCAACACAGTGAGACCACGTCTCAACAACAACAACAAAACTTAGCCAGGCATGGTGCATGTGCCTGTACTCCAAGCTACTTAGGAGACTGAGATGGGAGGACTGCTTGAGCCCATGAGCTCGAGGCTGCAGTGAACTACCGTCGCCCCACCGCACTCCAGCCTGAGAGTGACATCCTATCTCTAAAAGGTGGAAAATTGTCTTAATGTCATAAAATTCAACTAAAATAAGACACTTGGAATTCTTGGTAATCAAAATTAGTCTCACCAGAATGTATTTATACAGTTGACAAAGTGTGGCCTCAGAAAATCATAAAACCCAAAGCAAATATTTCATCTAAAAACAGAGGCTGGACTAGAAATTTTTCCAACCCTAAAAAATCACTAAAGGTAATCTATTTATTCAGAGGTCTGATCTCATTCTGACCAGTTCCACAAGCCAATCATAAATCTTCTCTAACATGTTTAGGAAGAAAGCCTGCATGTTGTCAAATAAAAACTGTTATTTTATGAATAAGAAAAAGAGACACAAAAGTACGATGATTTTGCCCAAATTATAAGTTTTGTAACTACCACTACCTAAAGTCTAAGTCCTACCTCTTTGAGCCTGATTTACAGGGGCCTACACAGTTCTAGACATATTCTTTCAGAATGTAACTGCAAATCATAAGAAGACTTGAATTATTCTATACAACTGAGCCAAAACATTTATTTCATTAAAGCTAATTTCATTCTCCCCTTTCTGTCTGGGAAGCTAACAGATCTTTCAGATCACCAATGCTTTAAGCATGAGCTTATGGTACCCAAGCACAGGACAACCATGATTTCTCTAAACAAAGGCTAACAAAAGCAGCTAGTGGTTATCAGTGTGATGTCAGGAAAGGCCCACTGTGAAAGTAATACACAGATGCAATCAAACCTGGGACACAAGGCAGAGAAACGGCTGTGTTTAAAAAAAAAAAAAAAAAAAAAGGAAAGGTACAATTAAAAATGTTTAAAGAAGTCCCTTTAGTGCTAACACAGTCAACTGCAAAAGTGACATTTCACATTATTTGAGACGTTGCAATGCTCCCCAATACCTAGAATGGGTTTCAACTCTGACCATTTAAACTAAGAGAGGATAACAGAAATAAGTGAAAACCATCAGAGGGAAAAAAAGAAAAAAATGCATAAAACTAAATGCAAAAATCCTCCCTCTTCCTCTTTTTGAAATAAGTGAAATGCAAGCACAGTTGTCAGACCTGACATTTAAAAAAAGAAAAAATTCATTAAGCTACCAGGGTTTCACACATACAATCATGCAAAGTATTTACTGATTTTACTAATAAAAAAAGGTAAAGAGTGTTCTGAGTTGTCGTAACACATAAATTACTCAACTTGTAAATACTCAAAAACAAGCATGCCATAAAAGCATATTCTTCACATGCACTAGCAATTGGACACTACTGTTTACTCATACTTTGGGGAAAGAGTTACTAAAAGAAAAAAACTCTTCGTCCTGAAATAACTCAGAAACTAAAAACCCTAGCATGGCTTTCTAACAGACTTCATGAGAAAAGCAATAAAAGAATTAAGAGAAGTAAGTGAAAAGTAACTTTAAATCTACCCCCCAAATTTAGTTATTTTTACAGCTCCACATATGCCATCTGGCTCCCAAACATGTTTATGTACACTAAATTATCAGTTTATTGTCTGTAGTAAAATATCAAAAAAAACCTAAGAAACAAGATATACACTTTCAGTTAAATATCAGTTTGTGAAATCCACCCTTATAGACTATACTATATGCTAATCTTTGAAAAAAGCATTATTTTTCTAGTAAATTGTTAAAACTTCATTTTAAATTTAAATTTTAAATTTTAAAACTTCATTCTGGCCAGGCACGGTGGCTCATGCCTATAATTCCAACACTTTGGGAGGCTGAGGTGGGTGAACTGCTTAAGCCCAAGACTTCAAGACCACCCTGGGCAACATAGGGAGACGCTGTCTCTACAAAAAATTTTAAAAATTAAGGCAGGGCGCGGTGGCTCACGCCTGTAATCCCAGCACTTTGGGAGGCCAAGGCAGGTGGATCACGAGGTCAGGAGATCGAGACCACGGTGAAACCCCGTCTCTACTAAAAATACAAAAAATTAGCTGGGCACAATGGCGGGTGCCTGTAGTCCCAGCTACTCAGGAGGCTGAGGCAGGAGAATGGCGTAAACCCGGGAAGTGGAGCTTGCAGTGAGCCGAGATTGGGCCACTGCACTCCAGCCTGGGTGACAGAGCGAGACTCCATCTCAAAAAAAAAAAAAAAAAATTAGCTTGGTGTGGTGACGTGTACCTGTGGTCCCAGCTACTCAGGAGGCTGAGGTAAGAGGATCACCTGGGCCCAGGAGGTGGAGGCCACAATGAGCAGTTGTTGGGCCACTGTGCTACAGACACAGCCACAGAGCAAGACCTTATCTCCAAAAATAAAATAATAAAATTAAATTGGCCAGGTGCAGTGGCTCACACCTGTAATCCTTCAGGAGGCCAAGGTGGGCAGATCACTTGAGGTCAGGAGTTCGAGATCAGCCTGGCCAACATGGGAAAATCCCTTGTCTACTAAAAACACAAAAATTAGCCGGGCGTGGTGGCACACACTTGTAATCCCAGTTACTTGGGAGGCTGAGGCAGGAGAAACACTTGAACCTGGGAGGTGGAGCTTGCAGTGGGCCAAGATCACGCCACTGCACTCCAGCCTGGGTGACAGCAAGACTGTTTCTTTTTTTTCTTCAAAAAAAAGAAAAAGAAGAAAAGAAATACAGGCGACAGAAATTATTTGGAAGTACCTTTACTACTATCTTGTTTATTGGGCATTAATTTTAAAAGTCCAAGAAGCTTTCATGACTCTTTTTCTTAATGATGCAATGATAGTGGTAACGCAGGGAAATGAGCACTCTCATTCCCTGGTAGAGGGAACACAATTTACAGGGCACATTGGAAAATAGGAAACTTGTGCCTGGTATATGACAATCCTGTAAAGAAGGTGTCTACAAAACTATGTGATAAAGATACAATAAATAAGGCTGAGTGCAGCGGCTCATGCCTGTAATATCGGCATTTTGGCCAAGGTGGGAGGATCACTTGAACCTAGGAGTTCAAGACAAGCCTAGGTAACATAGCGAGACCCCGTGTCTATTAAAAAAAAATTTTTTTAAATCCAATATTGGATTTTTTAAAAATCCAATAAATAGGTATTCTAAACTCTTCTGTGCACAGTAGCCACCTTTTAACATTTTCCCTAAAATCTTTACAAAGGAAAAACATACAACAGACTGAGGAGAATCACTCATACTCTCACCACCCATGATGAAATTCTTGAAAATGTCAGGCCACGTGTGGTGGCTCATGCCTGTAATTCCAGCACTTTGGGAGGCTGAGGCGGTAGATCACGAGGTCAAGAGTTTGAGACCAGCCTGAACAACATGGTGAAACTCCATCTCTACTAAAAATACAAAAAATTAGCCGGGCATGGTGGCATGCGCCTGTAATCCCAGCTACTCAAGAGGCTGAAGCAGGAGAATCGCTTGAACCCGGGAGGCAGAGGTTGCAGTGGGCCGAGATCACACCATTGCACTACAGCCTAGGTGACACAGCAAGACTCCATCTCAAAAAAAAAAAAAAAATTCTTGAAAATGTAATTGATTAGTCAGGAAAAAAAATTGTTACTAAGAGGCACTATGCTAAGTGGTAGAGATTTAAAATAAACATTTTTTGAAAATGCCCCATCTTCAAAGAGATCATACACATGACAGTGGGTGGAGTACAATGTCTTTTTGGAAAGGACTATGACAAGGACTATAAAGGGCACTGAAATGGTATCTAACAAACTGGGAAGGGGGCACAGGCCAGGGAAAAAGTTGGCTCCTGAGCTAAAGAAATGGGGGTGGGGAGGAGAAGAGCAGTCCAGCCAGAATAACAGGAATGGCATTTACAAAGGCAGAAAGACGTGGGAGCAAAGCAGGTTGAGAGAAATGCAAATAAAATCACTGAACACTGTGGGGGAGGGAAGTTGGAGCAGGAAGGCACAGATGAGGCTGGAGTGGTAAGCAAACATCTCAGGGAGGCCTTCTATGCCTTGGAGTTTTGCAGACCACTTCCAGCCCATTCCAATATCTACCTGAAATGCCCAAGTGAACTACAGGAAGCGAGTGCACCGAAGGATTCCTACCATTTCCCCTCCATATTAAAAACCAACATGCTAAAGTGGAACAGCAGTGGCAGCAATGCCAAGAACAAGCAGGGGAGGCCCCCGCATCCACACAATAAAAACAGCCTCTCACTAAAAACTAGAAGCTCAATTCGGCAAAATTCTTGCTGTTTTGAATAGGTGAATGCACTACACATACTTATAACTGTGGTATTGACAGCAATTTTTTTTTTTTGAGAAAGATTCTCACTCTGTTGCCCAGGCTGGGGTACAGTGGCATGATCTCGGCTCACTGCAACCTCCGCCTCCCAGGTTCAAGTGATTCTCCTGCCTCAGCCTCCCAAGTAGCTGGGATTACAGGCAAGTGCCACCACACCTGGCTAACTGTTGTATTTTTAGCAGACCCGGGGGTTTCATCACGTTGGCCAGGCTGGTCTCGAACTCCCGATCTCAGATGATCTGCCTACCTCAGCCTCCCAAAGTGCTGGGATTACAGGCATGAGCCACTGCACCTGACAGCAATTTTTTTTCTTTATATTCCTAATTTTTGATGAACACAGACTGCAATTATTTCACACATACACCCAAAAAAGTTTGTATACTCAATGCAATATCTTGCAATGCAAGGGTCTTTAACCATCATTAGCCAGTGGACTTGGAACTGAGAGTTAAAAACAACCATTAAGGAGCACATCTATGTAACATGCTGGTCTCCAATGCTAAGATTCTTGAGGACAGAGACCGCATCTTGTTTATTTCTTTCTTTTTTTTTTTCTTTTTTGAGACGGAGTCTCGCTCTGTTGCCCAGGCCGGAGTGCAGTGTCACAATCTCAGCTCACTGTAAACTCCACCTCCTGAGTTCGCGCCATTCTCCTGCCTCAGCCTCCCAAGTAGATGGGACTACAGGCACCCACCACCACGCCCGGCTAATTTTTTTGTATTTTTATTTTTAGTAGAGACGGGGTTTCACTGTGTTAGCCAGGATGGTCTCGATCTCCTGACCTCATGATCCACCTCCCAAAATGCTGGGATTACAGGCGTGAGCCACTGCGCCCGGCACATCTTGTTTATTTCTAAACCCCTTCCTTTCTCCTCCTACCACCAGCAAGCACCTAACACTTTGCTTTTACACACAGGAGGTGTTCAATAAATGTTCACTTTATTACGCAATAATGCCATACATTTGTAAGATAGCTAAAAAAAAAAAAAATTGGAATGCACAAACAGTTTATACACTGGGCTTGGGAATTTCATGAGTGGAGATAATGACAGTGTTTATACAGGACTCTGGTTTATGAAAAGCTTTCATATACATTCTGTCATTCAAGTCTCACATTAACCCAATGGAAGAAGCATTCGTTACCCTCCAGTAGGCAGAGGAAATAGAAACTAAGAAATTAAGTCATCTGCCCAAGGTCACATAGCTAGTGACAGACCAAAGACTCTGAATCTCGGGTTTCCTCACTCACAGGCCACTGTTCTCTCCCATGACAATCTTCAGTTAATTAAAAAAAAAAAATGGCTGCAATCTCAGCACTTGGGAGGCCAAGGTGGACGGACTGCTTGAGCCCAGGAGTTCAAGATCACCTGGACAACATGGCAAAACCCTGTCTCTACAAAAAATACAAAAATTATTCAGGCATGGTGGCACACACCTCAAGTCCCGGCTACTCAGGAAGCTGAGGTGGAAGGATCACGAGCCCGGGAGGTTGAGGTTGCAGTGAGCTGAGATGATACCACTGCATTCCAGCTTGGGTGACAGAGTGAGACTCCGTCACTCACACAAATGAGAAAATTATTGAAAACATATTTGCTAAGCAATGTCCTAATGTGCTGGGAAATAAAATGATGAACAAACCCTCAGCCCAGGAGGAGAAAACTTAGAATCCAGAAGGAGAAAAAAAGACATTAAACAAGAAAATAATTGCAAGTGTGAAAGGACAGTAAGGGGATCTACATTGAGGCTCCCTTATGGGGAATCTCTCAAAGACAGAACTGGTGTTATATTGAATCCAAGGATTTTTCTTATTTACCTTATCTCAAACCATTTAAATTAAATATACAGGCATCCAGTTTGGAAGGTGCTTTCAAATCACCTAGGGATCTTATTAAAATGCATTATAATCCAATGATTAGGACCTGAAATCCTGCATTTCAAACATACTCCTAGGTGGTGCCAAAGATCCACACTTTGAGAGTCTACAGCAGACTTCTCAAGGATTACGGTTATGTAGAGACACTGATCCCCTCAATCCTGAGAGTACTTTCTGCCACCAGAGGACCAAGAGCAGTTTTTCTTCTGCTACATAAAATGACAGTGGTATTTTTATTCCTTAATGTTAAGTGATATCAAAAAAAGGCAAAGACATCACTAACAAGTATAGTTATCCCTAGACAACACCTTACAAATACATTCCCACTTGAAAGAAAGCTAAAATCAATAAAGCTCACCAGGCGTAGTGGCTCATGCCTGTAATCCCAGCACTGTGGGAGCCTGAGGAGGGCAGATCACCAGAGGTCAGGCGTTCAAGACCAGCCTGGCCAATATGGTGAAACCCCGTCTCTACTAAAAATACAAAAATTAGCCGGGCACGCACCTGTAAGTCTCTGCTACTCGGGAGGCTGAGGCAGAAGAATCACTTGAACCCAGGAGGTGGAGGTTCCAGTGAGCCCAGATTGCGCCATTGCACTCCGGCCTGAGTTACAGGGCAAGACTCCATCTCAAAAAAATAAAATAAAATCAATAGAGCTCAACTAAAGCAAATTTTGGTTCCCAAATGTCTAGCTGTTTAAAATTGTAGTTTTTGGTATAGTTTGGTTCTAACTATAATTAGAAATATAATTTTTAAAAAATGTTGGTTCTTCAACCCAAATGTCCATCAATGATAGACTGGATTAAGAAATTATGGCACATATACACCATGGAATACTATGCAGCCATAACAAAGGATGAGTTCATGTCCTTTGCAGGGACATGGATGAAGCTGGAAAACATCATTCTCAGCAAACTATCACAAGGACAGAAAACCAAACACCACCATGTTCTCACTCATACATGGGAAATGAACACAGGGCGGGGAACATCACACACTGTTGCCTGCTGGGGGGTGGGGGACTGGGGGAGGGATAGCATTAGGAGAAATACCTAATGTAAATGATGAATTGATGGGTGCAGCAAACCAACACGGCACATGTATACCTATGTATCAAACCTGCACGTTGTGCTCATGTACCCTAGAACTTAAAGTATAATTTAAAAAAAAATAGTTGGTTCTTGATGGCTTGCTATTTTCCAAATGAAACACTGATGAAGATTAATTAAAGGGCTGAAGAGTCTAAGCCACTTTGGGACTTAAAGGGCTGAAGAATCAAAGCCACTGCAGCAGACCTCAAAATATTGCTGTGAATTGGTCTGCTGTTCACTGACTCAAAAGTACAATTCCTAAGAGTTGAAAATAAGACAACTAAATATTTGGCAGGTATGGAGAAGGGTTAGTGAAAATGGAACCAGGCATATGTGAGCAAAAAGTATAACCACAGGGAGTTTTTAAACAAAGAGCTATTTCAGTAGTTAAATCTAACACTACAGAGCTCCAGCAAACAAATGGATTCTCTAAACAGCAGGAGGGTTATGCTGTTGCTCATCTGTTTGAAACATGATCCCAAACACCAGAAAACGTTGCCTTAAAATACCTTTCCTCCATTGTTTCTACTAAATTACTCTTTATTTACAGAGTTACACATTTCCACTAAGTTATACTATTACCTATTTCTTTTTTTTTAGTCTAATTTTTTTTTTTTTTTTTTTTTTGAGTCTCGCTCTGTTACCCAGGCTGGAGTGCAGTGGCGCGATCTCGGCTCACTGCAAGCTCTGTCTCCCAGGTTCACGCCATTCTCCTGCCTCAGCCTCCTGAGTAGGTGGGACTACAGGCACCCACCACCAGGTCCAGCTAATTTTTTTGTATTTTTAGTAGAGACGGGGTTTCATCGTGTTAGCCAGGATGGTCTCTTTCTCCTGATCTTGTGATCCGCCCGCCTCGGCCTCCGAGAGTGCTAGGATTACAGGCTTGAGCCACTGCACCCGGCCCTACTGTTACCTATTTCTACAAAAGAAGATTTACATAAAAAATATTCCTCCTAATGCCCAATACTATAATACTATAACTACTAAACTATTATCAAATTTCAATTTGAGAACAACAAAAAGACTTAGGCAGACAGATACAAGGGCAGCAATAAAAGAAAATTTGACTAGGCAAGGTAGCCCATGCCTATAATCCCAGCACTTTGGGAGTCTGAGGCAGGCAGTTCGCTTGAGCCCAGGAGTTGGAGACCAGCCTGGGAAACATGGCAAAACTTCGTCTCTACGCATGTGGCACCGGTGCCCACCTAAGGTAAGAGACATCTGACACACTAAGATTGGACCCCATAGGAGGATGCTCTGGGGGATCCTGTGGACCTCAGCCTCCCCAAAGAGGATGCTCTTGCAGAAGTTCAGAGGTCTAGAGGTTCTGAGCCCTCCTCAGAATTTTCTCTCGCAGTTGTAACGCTGCTTGGCCCCAAAATTGTTTGGAATCTGGAGCTTACTGTTTAACGGGAAAGTGGGATGGCATTGCATGTATCCAGGCTTTTGTGCTGCGGTTCTAAGCAGGGGGCCTGATTAATGTGACGTTCTCCTTTGGTACTGTTTGGCCCCAGTGCTCTTCAGAGTCTGGGGAGGTTTGGCCTTTAATAATCAAACTGCCATGGAGACTGCTTTACCCAAAATTTTGGTTCACAGCCTTCATTGGATTATCTATTGGGACAAAGTAAAACTGGCAAGCTTGTATTGCTATCTCATGGCTAAGGTTCCAAGCAACTGGATCTTCGTTTGTGTGTGTATATACATGTCTAGAAGTATTTATTCGTATGTACACTTATTGTTATCTGTTGTGTCTACCGAAATTGGCTTATAAGTAAGAGTGCTCATAAATTAAGTCTAAGCAATTTTCAAGTTCACGTGACTTAAAAGTATAACTCTACTAAACAAATTAGATTCAAAATTATTGATGGAACAAAAATAGAAATGCCTTCAGAATTGTCAGCATACATTTTGTCTGAATTTTATGTTTGTCTTTGCTAGATATTTTTAAATGTCAGTGTTAATTCGGGCCTGCCTCTCATTCTATTGAAAGTCTCACTGAGATAAATGCACATCTGATTGCTTCCTTTGGAAGGACTAATCAGAAACTCAAAAGAATGCAACCGTTTGTCTCCCACCTACCTATGACCTGAAAGCCCTCAAGCCCCCTCCCCACCTCGAATTGTCCTGCCTTTCCGGAACGAACCTATGTTCATTTTACATGTGTTGGTTGATGACTCGTGTCTCCCTTGTTAAAAGTAAAAATTAAGTACAGCAAATGGGATAAATGTTTTAGGTAAACTTTTTGTGTAAATTAAAATCGTAAAGTTATTTTCGATGCTCATTTAATATCTGGGTCATCTTCAACTAAGAAATGGTTGTGATATGGGGAAATATGTTCCTAAAATTGTGGAATTGTTCTTATCTATAAATGCCCATATCTGATAGTTCAGGATTTCTTGCTTTTTAGGGTTTCACTAAAGTTTTAGGTTACTAAGGATAAGAATTTTAGTTAACACGTAATTCTGTATACAAAATGTGCCAGAAATGATTATGTTATTAGTGGAAGAAAGAATAATTTTGTCTAATTCAGAAGTTATCTAAAAGTCGGTTCAAATTACAGATTTAAAAGGTTATTTATGAAACAATGTAGTAAGGAGTCATTAGGTAGGGGAGAAAGATGTGGGAAAAGTTTAAATAATAAAATATTCTTTAAAACCTGATAGAGAATTGAAGACATTAGGCTAATTAACACTTTCATAGTTAAAGCTCTTAGCCTTGATTAAAGTAAAATAAGAAGTATTGTAAAGAAATGCAGGCTAGGCACGGTGGCTCACGCCTGTAATCCCAGCACTTTGGGAGGCCAAGGTGGGTGAATCACGAGGTCAAGAGTTCGAGATCAACCTGGCCAACATGGTGAAACCCCATCTCTACTAAAAATACAAAAATTAGCCGGGCATAGCTGCACGTGCCTGTAATCCCAGCTACTGGGGAGCCTGAGGCAAGAGAATTGCTTGAACTGCAAGCTCACTCAGCTTGCAGTGAGCTGAGATTGCACCACTGCACTCCAGCCTGGGTGACAGAGCAATACTCCATCTCAGGAAAAAAAAAGAAAGAAAGAAATCCATCAGCAGTTTGGCAATTCTTTTTTTAATATAGTTAAGCATGAAGCTGGATTTACTGTGGAGCCAAATTTCACACACATGCCTGCACTGCTTCACATTATGTTTACTGTTTTGCATAGATAGTGCTGGCACTAGAGTACTTACTGGTCATGTGCCTAAAGTGGATTTCTTGACTGCATAGAATGTATAATAGTATTGGTAAACTAAAGGATATTAAATTGTGTATCAGGAATAAAATATTCATTATGTGAGTTTTCTGGGGCCCTAGGTAACACTGAGGCCTCCAGGGTAAATTAAATAGGAAAATTTAGGGTTGGTTTCCTGTTTGTTTGTTTGTTTTTGCTTCTAGTTTTCATTCATTTGCTGTTTATTCTCCTCTGGCTTTGCTTGTGTATGCATATATATAAAAAAACATAATATTTTTTAGTTCCTAGTGGAAGGCTTTTATTTGGTTCCGCGAATGGTTATTTTGTTTCTGATGCATTTCTAGCAAGTCATCATTTGTTCCATTTATCTGGAATTTCTAAACTACCTTTATCAGTAGGAATTAATGGAGCACACCAGCTTTTCATCCTTAAGCTAACTTTTTGGATTTTAGGCTTCCTGATACTTTAACTGTGTTGAGTATATTCTTGTAAACAGAATTTGAATCATACTTCTCTTTCTCTGCCTAATTTCCCCCAAAAATCTGTAAACTATTTGTGAGTATTCTTAATTCATGGCAATGTGTTTGTCTGCATACAGTCAAGCAGGGTCACTAGGACCACTCAGAGAGAGGGGACCCAGAAAACTGGTATGCCAGCAAAAGGGTAAGAATTTCTTACCAGTCTATCTCTGGCTTCTTTCTCTGTGCAAACTAGTTAAATATAAAGTAAAAGTCACTGTTTATCTCCTCTGTAAAGTTTTAAATTAATTGCTATAATAATAAGCTGGGTGCAGTGGCTCATGTCTGTAATCCTAGCACTTTGGGAGGCCGAGGCAGGCAGATCACCTGAGGTCAGGAGTACGAGACCAGCCTGGCCAACTTGGTAAAACCCCATCTCTACTAAAAATACAAAAATTAGCCGGGCATGGCGGGGCACGCCTGTAATCCCAGCTACTTGGGAGGCTGAGGCAGGAGATCGCATGAACCCAGGAGGCAGAGGTGCAGTGAGTGGAGAGTGAGACTGTCGAAGGAGAAGGAGAAGGAGAAGGAGAATGAGAAGGAGGAGGAAAAGGAGAAGGAGAAGAAGAGGAAGAGGAAGAGGAGCTTAAATCAAATATTTTGTCAGAAAAGTGAAAAGCGTAATGTCTTTTATTTAGTTCATGTGACTTGAGTAATTTTGGGGAAATAAGGATAAAGATAATTGGTAAAATATGTCTTCAAAATGTAAATATGTGGTTACATATTATGTTATGCATAATTATGCATAACATAATATGTAATTAAATTATGTTCAAATATTTGCTTTAGGGTCATAAGCTGCTTCTTTGGCTTTTGAAAATTGTTTAACTTGCCTGCTTTCCAGCTAGGTAAGGCCTGGGGACATGTGGAGTTATGACTATACATCAAACCTTATTGAACATAACTCACCAGGTTTTACATTAAAATTAAAATTGCTAAGAGTTGCCATTATAACATGCAATTAAGACTACCAGAAACAGTTTTACAGCTGGGTGCAGTGGCTCACGCCTGTAATCCCAACACTGTGGGAGGCCGAGGCAGGCTGATCACCTGAGGTTAGGAGTTCCAGACCAGCCTGGCCAACATGAGGAAACCCCATCTCTACTAAAACTACAAAAATTAGCCTGGCATGGTGGTGCGCGCCTGTAGTCCTGGCTACTTGGGAGGCTGAGGGAGGAGAATCACTTGAACCCGGGAGGCAGAGGTTGCAGTGAGCCAAGATAGTGCCACTACACTCCAGCCTGGGCAACCGAGCAAGACTCCATCTCAAAACAACAACAAAAAAAGAAATAGTCTTACATACAATGTGTGTAAGAACAGTAGAATGTGGGGTTTTTTTGGTAAAAGGTTATAAAAGGTTTTTACTTCTTTAAAATTTCTGAGTCATCATTTTGGCAAAATAAATAATTTACAGGAATCTGGAATTCCAAAATCAAACTTCAGTTTCAAAATTGTCTTTTCTAATGCCTGGCTTTGTGGATGGATCAGAGGGCCCCTGAAAACATCTAGAAAAAAGGTAAACAGGATTATCTGACATGTTTAGGTAGACAGGATTGCCAAAATTATGTTCAATCTTCTTTAGAATATATTTTTGTGAATAATGTATGTTCCAAAATTGTATGGGATTTCTAAAATCCCAATGTCTAAATTTGGTTATTAAGTTATTGTAAACCACAGAAATAACCAAATTTCCTTGTATAAAGCTACTAACCCAAGTAAAACCAAAAAAAATTAAATATCAAGAAAATACTTTGTCCAATTTTCATTTTAAACCAACTGATACTGAAACTGTTTAAGATAGTTTATCATCAATGCTTGATCCCACATTCCTGGGAAAATAATTGAAGCTTCAGATACATTTGGTCACCTGGTGGGCCATTTAAACATTTTATAAAGGGATCTCATTAAAGTGTTATTTTCAATGCATGTTTTCTGGTTGTATAAAAGCTTTCCCATGTAAGAGGGCTGATGCTAAAACAGTAGATTATTATACTACAGTGTATTTTTAGCAGGTAAAGAAAGTTTTTTATGGTTTGGATCTTCTGAGAACATCAGAGAAAGACTGTCCTTCCCATCCACACTACAACAAAACTTCGGGACCTTGAACTTTGGGTTCATAATCTCACAACTGAGAGGGCTCCCTCCATACTTTTGGAACTGTGCATCCATTTGAACCCTTGAGGTAAAGCTAACCAAGGAAATTTCTCCCAAGAAAAAGATGACATCCTTGATGTGAACAGTTTTTCCCCAAGTTCAGAGATTAAAACTTCTACTATCATGAAACTCTTATCTTTGAATGTTTTTCTTGCTTATAATGGAAAAGGGGTCTGTTATGTGCACTAATGGGGTATACTTTTATTTTTGAAGGAGTTTGCAGCCAGCCTTATACTTCCATAGATAAAAGATGAAGACCCAATGTAGGTAAGAAACCTTAATGGTACATACGTTGCCTCATAATCAGTCAAAAACAAAACACTGGTTCACTACTCTTAACCCATATCATGGGTTAAAAAGAACACTGCCAGAAGGCCTTCACTGTTCTAAAAGGGCATCATTTGTTAGGTCCTTTTTCCAAGGTTTAAAGTAAAAGAAGTAGTGTTAGAAATGTATCCCTCATAATACACTCTATAGCAAATTCTACTGTAAAAGCTACAGTTACACGACAGACTTTAAATTCTCTTGTGAAAGTTATAATGGAATTGGCTGAACAGAGAAGTATGTGAACAGCTGCTGCCACTTGTGGCCTATAGAGAAATACATCCAATGAAGATTATAGAAATTCAGTGGTAGGCCAGGCGCAGTGGCTCATGCCTGTAATCCCAGCAGTTTGAGAGGTCGAGGTGGGTGGATTACCTGAGGTCAGGAGTTCGAGACCAGGCTGGCCAACATGGTGAAACCCCGTCTCTACTAAAAATACAAAAACTTAACTGGGCATGGTGGCACATGCCTGTAATCCCAGCTACTTGGGAGCCTGAGGGAGGAGAATTGCTTGAACCTGGGAGGCAGAGGTTGCAGTGAGCTAAGATCATGCCATTGCACTCTAGCCTGGGCAAGATAGCAAGACTCTGTCTCAAAAAAAAAAAAAGATATTCAGTGGCAGGGGATTAACAAAGAAATTGCTTAGGCAAGTGAGTAAAATCTTTAGCTCATTCTTTGTTCTATTTAATTTTAGGAGGTTTGTTTTACGGGGACCTTGGGTAAGGAACTCTTGGTATTACCCTCCCAAATAGTCATAATAATAGTCTCTAGTGCACTGTATTCTCTCAAAGGTTTTAAATGCTTGCATGCTGCCATCTCCAGAATGTCATACGGTCTCTTTTCAACTGAAATGACGAGTTGAAAGAAATGTGTGACCATGAGGACACTATAACCTATGAATGACGTGCTGAGACCAGAAACCCAAAATAATGGTAACTGAGAGTGATACCAAGGCCCTAAATTTTGGTCACACTCTCACCTAAGTGAGAACCTGACCAAAAAGGGGGAATTTTTTAAACAAAATTCTGGGAGGCCATTGTTTTGGACTAATCTCATGCACTAGGCCCCAACAGACCAAACCAAACTAAAATGGAGTCGTGCGTGCTAAGGCTTTAAGGAAACACATAGGTTCTAGAATAGACCAGGTTTTGTTTTATCTCCTGCAAACTCTGCAACAAACATTCCTGACAGCATAGGTACCCACCCTCTGAAGTCCCCATTAAATATTTTAATCAAATTCATTTCCTCTCACCTAGAGACCATCAAACTTAAGATGATCATGCAACAAAGGTTCCAGCCAGTTCCAGGTGAAGACACCACCCCTGGCCATCAAGGAGCTACCCTGCCTCCACTAGACAGAGCAGGGAGACACTTCCACGATCCCCAATAGGTAGGCACTATGCCTCAAGCCAGCATGAAACAAGCCACAGAAAAAAAAAAAAGACCAACGGTCCCTCCGCCTCCCATAAAGATTTCTCGGGATCACATCTCTCGGGGGCAGATGAGGTAGGAAAATAGGGTCTGAAGGCAGGGAACATAAGGCCGATTCACACTTCAGCTATGACAGGAAATATCCTCTCCATGGGGCATAGGCCAAGTAAATGACTGTAACTTTACTTCGTTCTCTCCATTTACATAGGGCGTACCTGAAGTAACTAATGGAATCCTCTAGAAAGTATTTAACCTCCCTTACATAAGGCATACTCGAAGTAACTAATGGAATCCTCTAGAAGGTATTTAAACTCCTCAAAATTCTGTAACGGGGCTCTTGAGCCCCTATGCTCCAGCCTGCTCCCACACTGTGAAGTGTACTTTCATTTTCAATAAATCCCATCATTCCTTCCTTGTTTTGTCTGTGCGTTTTGTCCAATTATTTGTTCAAGATGTCAAGAACCTGGACACCCTCCACCGGTGACACTATTACCCAAATAATGCTTGTTTACCTTCAAACTCCTGCTTTTAAGTTCTAACCACAGAATATCAAAATAGCACTAACACATACCATAACAAACCGATAGAAATTGGCTACAATTTAAATAATCATAAGTGGTTTATAAAAAATAACAGCTGCTAGTAATCATCATTAAGATAATAACCTAAGTATCACTGTTGCACATAAGTCCAATTGATTGAGCTAAGTCTTCTACATTCAGTATCGCTAATCCTCCCAACATTTCTGAAGTATTGATCCTAAACATAGGATTCATAGGAAAAAAATACATTACTGTCACACATGTACCACACACAACTGAATCTCAGACTGCTTTCATCCTTTATATGCTACAGGAGGGGCCCACACAGCCCCAAGGAGAGGAGGTGGGGCAATAACGGCGACTGTACAACAGCTTGGGCCCAGGCCAGAAAGGGTGGCCAGACAGGGTCAAGAGAACAGCTGTAGTACAGGGACAGAGCAAACAACTACCTGAGAACGCCAAAAGTCAGGTTTCTTACTGACAACAAAGAAAAACAGAGGAAAGGAGAAGGCTAGAATGAACCCTGTGCCACTGACTTGCAACTGAAGGTAGTGATGTGAACTCATTTAATATACACAGATAGATATAGCTAAAAATATATGGATATAAATGAATGTATTTTTTAGTACTGTCCAATGAGAGTGCCTGGGAGCAGCAACACATCTGTAATCAGCATACCTACACCTAGATTTTGGTTTCTAAATACTGTTCTCCACTGAGCAGAACCAACATCCTCAGATAAATGTCTATTTCCTGGACTGGGGCAGAAAAAGTGTAAGATAAAAAAATATTTTGTTGTGCCAGGAAGTAAGGAAGTGCTCAAATGAGGATGGGAACAAGTCAGAGACACAGAAGCCAACTCACTAAAGAACATGGGAATCCTTATATCCACACTGCCTTAGTCACTTTAGGCTGTTATAACAAAGTACCTCAGACTGCATAATTTATAAACAACAGAAATTTATTGCTCACAGTTAAAGAGGCTGTGTAGTTCAAGATCAAGTCACCAGCAGATTTGATGTCTGGTGAAGCCCTCATAAATGGCGCCTCCTATGTGTCCTCACATGGTAGAAGGGCAAAGAGGCTAACATGTTCCCTCAGGTGTCTTTATCAGGGCACTAATACCATTATTGAGGGCTCTACCCTCAAGATCTCACCACCACCCAAAGGCTCTATCTTCTAATACCATCACCTTGGTGATCACTTTCAACATATGAATTTTACAGGGATACAAACATGCAGATCACAGCACACATTGGTATTAAAAAAAAAAAAAAGAGTAAATTCCTCCTTACAGTAAAATTGCCAACTAATAAATTTAGAAGCAATGACAGAATTAGCACTCTGGCAATCATCATAGTAACAATTTAGACAAGAAATATCAATGAACAGTAAAACTAGTGGGTGAAAACAGAATGAGGAATGGGAGAGCTACATACTACCAAAATATCTCCCCATAAAATACTAATAACAAAAAATAATAATAACCTTACAGTGGAGAATCCTGGCAAACACATTAATCAAAGGATCAAAGTTAACACCACCAATAATGGACAAATAGACACTATATGCATCTGATAAGATGCAGTAAGAAAAATGCACATCACCTGGGCACAGTGATCCCAGCACTTTGGGAGGCCAAGGCAGGAAGATTGCTTGAGCCCAGGATTTTGAGACCAGCCCTGGCAACATGGGCTGTCTCTACTAAAAATTTAAAAATTAGCAGGGTGTGGCGACACACGCCTGTGGTCCCTGCTACTTGGGAGGCTGAGGTTGGAGGACTGCTTGAGCCTGGGAGGTAGAGGCTACAGTGAGCCACGGTCACACCACAGCATTCCAGCCTGGGCAACAGAGTGAGACTATCCCAAAAAATACGTAGATACATACATACATATATACATACATACATATATACACATACAAACGTACATAAGAAAACAAAAACATACATGGCTTCTGTGATATTCCTGCCTCAAATGCGTAACTCAAATGCACAAGGAAACATCAGAGAAACCCAAAGCGAGGAATGTTCTACAAAATGGCCTGTAATCCTCAAAAATGTAAAGGTCATAAAAGTCAAGGAAAGACTGACAAACTATTTCAGTTTGAAAAACACAGGCTGGGCCCAGTGCCTCACACCTGTAATCCCAGCACTTTGGGAGGCCAAGGCCGGGCAAATTGCTCGAGCCCAGAAGTTCAAGACCTGCCTGGGCAATACGGTGAAACCCTATCTCCACAAAAAAATGATTAGCTGGGTGTGGTAGAACATGCTTGTAGTTCCAGCTGCTCAGGAGGCTGAGATGGGAAGATCCCTCAAGCCCAGGAAGTCGAGGCTGCAGTGAGTCGAGATTGGGCCACTGCACTCCAGCCTCAGCAACAGAGCAAGACTCTGTGAGAAGAAAAGAAAAAAGAAAAATACTACAGACATATAAGTGGATGCGATATATGACTCGTGACTGGATCCTTTTGCCGAAGATGACATTGTTAAAGCAACAGATGAAACTCAATGGGGTTTCTGGATAAGACATACATGGAAGTTCTTTGCACTGTTCTTTGCAACTTTCCTGGAAGTTGAAAAATGTTTCAAAATTAAATTTAAGGCCGGGCGTGGTGGCTCACACCTGTAATCCCAGCACTTTAGGAGGCTGAAGCCGGTGGATCACCTAAAGACAAAGTTGAGACCAGCCTGGTCAACATGGTGAAACCCCATCTCTACTAAGAATACAAAAATTAGCCAGGTGTGGTGGCGGGCACCTGTAAACCCAGCTACTTGGGAGGTTGAAGCAGGTGAATTACTTGAACCCAGGAGGTAGAGAATGCAGTGAACCGAGATCGCACCACTGCACTCCAGCCTGGGAGACAGAGTGAGACTCCATCTCAAAAAAAAAAAAAAAAAAATTAAATTTAAAAATCACTTCTGTAAATGAATGTATTTCACAGCTACACTTATACTTAATTAAATGTGTTGTAAAAGATGGACCTAAGGCTGGGCACAGTGGCTCACGCCTGTAATCCCAGCACTTTGGGAGGCTAAGGTAGGTAGATCACTTGAGGCCAGGAGTTCAAGACCAGCCTGGCCTACATGGTGAAACCCTGTCTCTACTAAAAATACAAAAATTAGCTCAGCATGGTGGTAGGCGCCTGTAGTCCCAGCTACTCGGGAGGTTGAGGCTGGAGAATCACTTGAACCCAGGAGGCGGAGGTTGCAGTGAGTCAAGACAGTGCCTTTGCACTCCAGCCTGGGAGACAGAATGAGACCCTGTCTCAAATAAAAAAAAAAAAAAAAAGGTGGCCTTAAGTTGGTTAATATAAAACAAAAATGGAAACGTAGGAAGAAAAGGAGAGTTAAAGTTTTCTACAGGACTCAGTTTGACATTCCTAACAGGTAGAACTGTTTCATATTTTTCAAGTAACATGTAACTATTTTGCCTCAATATCTCCTAATCAAATACACAGTTTAAGGAAGTGCTACATGTATTAGACATGTACTTTCATATATCAGAAACTCCGAAAGTACAAAAACTGCAACTACACTTAGAGAAAGAAATCAATAATGGTAAAAGTAACCAAATGGCAATTACTTTGCACTCTAGTATATGAAGGAAAAAAAAGCTATCTCCAAACAGATGATAAAAGTAAACTAAAGCCAGTCAGTACTGCAACTCCCAAAACTACAGTTCTTTCTGAAAAGACGACCATATTTACTTCCACTCCCCACATTCCCTCAAAAATACAACATATTAAAAAGGATAACATATATTATATATAAGGATATAATATATGACATATATGTAAGATGTTATCCTTTTTAATATTAAATTCTATATATTTAATAACAGAAAAAAATAAAATAACCTTACAGTGGAGAATATATTATAAGGATATAATATCTGATATCCTTTTTTGTAGTCAGATAAAAAACTGTAAGATAATACTTGGTCATCAGCCATTCAAAATGATGTTGCAGAAATCTATTCTCTGGCAAAAAAAAAATTTACAAGTAAATAACCTGGTCTATGCACAGTGGAAATCCATTTGTATATTTTTAAATACATACAAAAATGCAATAAAAAAGATTCAGAAGTTAGCAGGGCGCGGTGGCTCATGCCTGTAATCCCAGCACTTTGGGAGGCCAAGGCGGGCGGATCACATTCGAGACCAGCCTGGCCAATATGGTGAAACCCCATCCATACTGAAAGTACAAAATTAGCCGGGAGTGGTGGCGGGCGCCTATAGTCTCAGCTATTCTGGAGGCTGAGGCAGGATAATCGCTGAACCCAGGAGGCGGAGGTTGCAGTGAGCTGAGATCACGCCACTGCACTCCAACCTGGGTGACAGAGCGAGGCACTGTCTCAACTGTCTCAAAAAAAAAAAAAACAAAAGATTCAGAACTTTATCCCTAAATACAAACAACAGTTGTCTCTGAAGGTGTGATTATGAGTTATTTTTATTTTCTTCCTTTTCCTAACATTATTTTGTGACTTCTCCAACATGTATATTATTTTTACACTAAAGATAAAGGTTAAAAATATTTAAATATTACATGAATTTAAAAGTTACTATTTTATCTTCTACTAGTGTATTCTCGGTGAATCTTAGAAAAGAGTCCCAGCAGCATGAGACAATAGCACCTGGTAACATACGACTTCCCTTAATAACAAGGCCCACTTGAATAGCACCTTTAAGAAAAAAAAATAGAGATATACACACATATATACATATATGTATGTGTGTATATATGTATATACATCCGTGTGTGTGTGTGTATATATATCTATATATATAGATATAATTTTGTTAATTATAGATGATAGTATAAGGCAGGATCAGCTGGGCGCAATGGCTAGCACCTATAATCCCAGCCCTTTGGGAGGCCAAGGCAGGCAGATTGCTTGAGGCCAGCAGTTCAAGACCAGCCTGGCCAACATGGCAAAACCCAATTTCTACTAAACATACAAAAATTAGCTGGGCGTGGTGGTACACGCCTGTAGTCCCAGCTACTCAGCAGGCTGAGGCAGGAGAGTCACTTGAACCTGGGAGGCAGAGTTTGCAGTGAGCCGAGATAGCGCCGCTACACTGCAGTCTGGGTGACAGAGTGAGACTTTGTCTCCAAAAAAAAAAAAAGGCCGGGTGTGGTGGCTCATATACCTGTAATCCCAGCACTTTGGGAGGCCAAGGTGGGCGGAACACCTGAGGTCAGGCGTTTGAGACCAGCCTGGCCAACATGGTGAAAATCCCGTCTCTACTAAATATATAAACATTAGCCAGGCATGGTGAAGGGCACCTGTAATGGTGAAGGGCGCCTGTAATCCCAGCTACTCAGGAGGCCGAGGCAGGGAGAATTGCTTGAACCCACGAGGTGGAGGTTGCAGTGAGCCAAGATTGAGCCACTGCACTCCAGCCTGGGTGACAGAGCAAGACTCCGTCTCAAAAAAAAAAAAAAGAAGTATAAGACAGGATCTCTGGACCTAGACTTCCAGGACTCAAATTCCAGCTACACTATTTACTGGCTACATGATTTTGATAAAATTATGTAACCTCTCTGTGCTAGTTTCCTTATGTGTAAAACAGGACTCCTGCTAATTACTGAACTATTTAAAACACTTTGTCCCTGGCACATAGTAGACACTCGTTGAACTATTATTGTTATTTTTTTTTATGTTTTCTTTTTAGAGGCAGGGTCTTGCTCAGTTGCCCAGGCTAGAGTGTATTGGCGCAAGCATAGCTCACTGTAATTCAAATTGGCTCAAGCCATCCTTCTGCCTCAGCCTCCCAACGTGCTGGGATTACAGGCATGAGCTACCACGCCTGGCCTATTTGATTATTCTTTTAAATTATTAACTTTTTTTAAAGGTGAGGCTGCTGAAGCATTAAAATCAGTTAAATCATTTGCCTGAAAACAAGATGCTGGCTTTGGGGGTTTGGGGGGAAGTGAGGGACAGAGAGAGAGAGGGAGACAGAGATAGATACATATAAACATAGCACTATCATGAGTCTAGAGAGAAACAGAGATAGACACATATAAACATAGCACCATCATGAGTCTAGAGAGAAACAGAGACAGACACATAAAAACATAGCACTATCATGAGTCTCTTTTCCTAAATTGCTAATTTTTTTTTTTTTTTTTTTGAGATGGAGTCTCGTTCTGTCGCCCAGACTAGAATGCAATGGCACAATCTCGGTTCACTGCAACCTCCGCCTCCCAGGTTCAAACGATTCTCCTGCCTCAGCCTCCCAAGTAGCTGGGATTACAGGCGACCGCCACTACGCCCAGCTATTTTTCCTATTTTTAGTAGAGATGCGGTTTCACCACGTTGGCCAGGCTGGTCTTGAACTCCTGACCTCATGATCCACCCGCCTCAGCCTCCCAAAGTGCTGCTAAATTGCTAATCTTTTTTTTTTTTTAAGACGAAGTCTCACTGTGTTGCCCAAGCTGGAGTGCAGTGGCATGATCTCGGCTCACTGCAACGTCCACCTCACAGGTTCATGCAATTCCACTGCCTCAGCCTCCAGAGTAGCTGGGACTACAGTCACGCACCACCATGTGTGGCTAATTTTTTTGTATTTTTAGTAAAGACAGGGTTTCACCATGTTGGCCAGGCTGGTCTCAAACTCCTGACCTCGTGATCCACCCGCCTCAGCCTCCCAAACTGCTGCAATTACAGGCATGAGCCACCGTGCCCGGCCTAAATTGCTAATCTTAAGAATGACAAATGGAAGGTATGTAGCACAGTGCTCAGTAAGTATTTCCTTCCTTTCTTCCTTCCTTTCCCAATCCATCTGTTTCTTCCTGTACAGAAACAGACCTAGTTCAGCTTTCATTGTTGACATTAAAAAAAAAAAAAAAAAAAAAAAGAGGGCCGGGCGCGGTGGCTCATGCCTGTAATCCCAGCACTTTGGGAGGCCAAGGCGGGCGGATCACAAGGTCAGGAGATCGAAACCATCCTGGCTAACACAGTGAAACCCCGTCTCTACTAAAAATACAAAAAAAAAAAGTAGCCAGGCATGGTGGTGGGTGCCTGTAGTCTCAGCTACTCAGGAGGCTGAGGCAGGAGAATGGCGTGAACCCGGCAGGTGGAGGTTGCAGTGAGCCGAGATCGTGCCACCGGACTCCAGCCTGGACGAAAGAGCGAGACTCCCTCTCAAAAAAAAAAAAAAAGAAAGAACGAAGAAATAGACATGGTTTAGTCATTCATTCCCAAATCACCTTTCCTACAGACTTTCATTTATAAGTTAACTGTAGCCAGGCATGGTAGCATGCACCTATAATCCCAGCTACTCTGGAGGTTGAGGTGGGAGGACTGCTTGAGCCTAGGAGTTTGAGGCCAGCCGGGGCAACACAGTAACACCCAGTCTCTTTTTAAATTATTTTTTAAGACAGAGTCTCACTCTGTCACCCAGGCTGGAGTGCAGTGGTGCCATCTTGGCTCACTGCAATTTCTGCCTCCTGGGTTCAAGCAATCCACCCACTTCAGCCTCCTAAACAGCTGAGCGCCACCACACCTGGCTAATGTTTTTGGTAGAGATGGGGGTTCTGCCATGTTACCCAGGCTGTTCTCAAACTCCTGGGCTCAAGGTTCCACCCCGTCAGTCTCCACCGTCCTCGGTGACCCTGTCTCTTAACAAGAAAAAGTTAAATTAAATGTACTTGTTTTAACTCCGTTCCAAATAAGTAGCCTTACATTAGGAAATTACACTTTGGTCTTTTCCAAGTCAAATTTTTTTTTTTCAGAATTCCATTAGTCAAGAGAGACCCATAACTTAAAAATGCTAGAAACTTAGAGAACATGAAATATACTTTTTGAATGATTACTTAGAACTCACTTTTATCCTCAATTTCCCTGCCTTTTATATGCATAAAATGTCAGGAAAGAAAAACCCCTACATCAGGAGACCTGAGTTCCAATTGTCCCCAGGCCAATAATTAGGCCACCAACCTGCAGTGGGTGATTTTGCCTCTTTAGCAAAAAGAAGTAAGTAGGCCATGTTACTAATAGACCCCTGCTAGCTCCAAAATTCTATGGCCTCTTGCACAAATGTGGAAGTGAACAATTCACAGGTAATTTCTTGACTCAAATATGCTTCCTCTAACTGTAATCTCCCATTTCCCCTTGTCTTCTTAGAGAGCTCTTGTTCACCTTCCATTAATTATCATCCACTTCTTTCATGAAACTTTCCTAAAGCCTAAGTAGAACAAACTGCTACACATACTTTGGGCCCCTATGATTGTATTGCATCTATCATAGATGACGATATACCATCCACCATCTCTGGAATCTCTTATCTTCCTCTACGCCTGGCACACAGCAGGTGCTAAGGATGTGTTTAAAAGATTTGAGTCCACAATATTAAATGAGGTCCCTGTGAAGTTTCCGTATCTACCATGAGAGTTTAGCTTAATCTGAAGATACACAGAGGCCAACTTGTGGCACAACCAAAGCTCTGTCCCAGCCAAACCCACATATGCAGTGCAAATTTATCCTGAGCATTTATACAAAAGCTACACAAAGGTATCATTCCTGCAGATGATCTGGGAACCCACTCTGCGGATTATCCTCATCTGTCTCAACTCCCTATCCAAAAATCTCTATACCCTGCTCTCCTTTGTTCCATAGCACTTACAACCTTCTGCCATACTACATGATTTATTGATGTTCAGTATTTACGGACACTTACCAGAACATAAGCCCCACCAATGCAGGGATTTTTTTTCTCTTTTGTCACAAATGGTGCCCAACATCTACATCAGTGCCAGGCACAGTGATTTTTTTTCTTTTTTTGAGATGGTCTCACTCTGTCGTCCAGGCTGGAGTGCAGTGGCACAATCTTGGCCCACTGCAACCTCTGTCTCCCAGATTCAAGTGATTCTCCTACTCAGTCTCCCATGTAACTGGGATTATAGGCATCCGCCACCATGCCCAGCTAATTTTTTTATTTTTAGTAGACATGGGGTTTCATTTCTTGATCAGGCTGGTCTCAAACTCCTGACCTCAAGTGATCCACCCACCTCGGCCTCCCAAAGTGCTGGGATTACAGGCCTGAGACACCACGCCCCACGACCGGCCTTTTTTTTTTTAAGACAGAGTCTCACTCTCTATCAGCCAGGCTGGAGTGCAGTGGCGTGATTACGTCTCACTACAGCCTTGACGTCTTCAATTTCCTCAGGCTCAGATGACCCTTCCACCTCAGCCCCCAGAGCAGCTGGGACTACAGGCTCACACCACCACACTCGGCTAATTTTTGTATTTTGGGGGGTAGAAAGAGAGTTTCGCCATGTTGTCCAGGTTGGTGTGGAACTCTGAGCTCAAGTGATCCGCTCACCTCAGCCTCCCAAAGTGTTGGAATTACAAGCAGGAGCCACTGTGCCCGGCCCACAATGCATCTTTTAAAAATCAGTAGTAATTCTTTCCTTCTATCTTAGAGCCCTCAAGAGTCATGAGTCACCACCTTTGCAGCCCCATCTTGTATTGCCCTTATTTCCTCTGCTCCATCCACTGATCGTAGGGTTCCCAGTAAGCTTCCAAGAACGGGAGGAAAATATTTGTGTTTAACTCCTAAGCTGTAATGCTTTCCTTCTCTGCTCATCTGTTGGTACAGAAATAGTATTCAGATAGCCAGGTGCGATGGCTCACACCTGTAATCTCAGCATCTTGGAAGGCAAAGATGAGTGGATTCTTTGAGCCCAGGAGACCAGCCTGGGCAACATGGCAAAAGCCTGACTCTACCGGAAAAAAAAAAAAAAATTAGCTATGCATAGTGGAGCATACCTGTAGTACCAGCTACTTGTAACGGGGAGGAGGTTTGAGATGAAAGGATCACCTGAGCCTGGGAAGTCAAAGCTACAGTTAGCTGCTGTGGTCATGTCACTGCACTCCATCCTGGTCGACAGAGTGAGATCCTGTCTCCAAAAAAAAAAAAAAAAAAAGAAACAGTATTCAGACAGTTATACCAAATAACAAATGGATGAAATAACCAAAGCTTTGTTCTTTCACTTCCAATAATAATCATTTCCATGTGGTGTTCACTTTGGATTTTTAATTGATGGTAGACAAAGACCAAAATTGAAAATGTTGAATTAACTTTTCTGATTGTCAAGCACATGGGCTAAATATGTTGAGAATATATCAACTGCTAGATAGATATAACCTAACTGAAAAATTGTGCCCCAAATAGTGCAAATGCTCTAAAGTTCTATATACATTAGTTACAGCAAGATTTCTTTTGTAGTTACTAACCTTCAGAAGAAATGAACTAATCCACCACAATTCTGAATCTATTAACTACTGAGCCATGTAAAAATAGGACACTACTGTATTTGTATTCAAAAAATAGCATCAGCAACTTCTCCATCCCCTAGTTTCAGCCAAATATGGCTCTTCACTGCTTTAACCCTTTTTTTTTTTTTTTTTTGAGACAGAGTCTCACTCTGTCGCCCAGGCTGGAGTGCAGTGGTGTGATCTCGTCTCACTTCAATCTCTACCTCCCGGGTTCAAGTGATACTCCTGTCTCAGCCTCCCAAGTAGCTGGGACTACAGGTGCGTGCCACCTCGCCCAGCTAATTTTTGTATTTTTAGTAGAGACGGGGTTTCACCATATTGGCCAGGCTGATCTCGAACTCCTGACCTGGTGATCTGCCCGTCTTGGCCTCCCAAAGTGCTGGGATTACAGGCGTGAGCCACCGCGACCGGCCTTGCTTTAACCAATTTAGTTTACTAGACACAAGCCCATCAGCAGTAGTCATGGACATCATCTACAGTGCTATTTTGAATACAGCTTCTAAATTCCTGAAAAAAATCAAACATTAGCAATGTAAAATTAAGTTCAAGATGAGAAGCTTCAAGCTGAGATGCTTGAATATGGTGATTAGAACTAAACCAAGAAACTGCCCAGGCGCGGTGGCTCCCGTCTGTAATCCCAGCACTTTGGGAGATCAAGGCAGGCAGATCACTTGAAATCAGGAGTTTGAGACCAGCCTGGCCAACATGGTGAAACCCCCATCTCTATTAAAAATACAAAAATTAGCCAGGCGTGGTAGCGCGGGCCTGTAGTCCCAGCTACTCAGGAGGCTGAGGCAGAAGAATCGCTTGAACCTGGGAGGCAGAGGTTGCAGTGAGCCGAGATCACGCCACTACACACTCCAGCCTGGTGACAGAGCGGAGACTCCGTCTCAAAAAAGAAAAAGAAGAAGAACTAAAATAAGAAACAAGGACTTTCTTATAAAATCACCCAGTCCTGTTATCTAGCCCTAAGTCAATCTGACGAACTCAGAATCAACTTCTAGGAGGAGCCTAAGAAATCCCTTTCAGTTTAAAGGTTTCAGGCAAGTTGACACAAGCCAGGTCCCCTATGCATATTGGAAATAGCAAGTCTGCCCCTAGGTCAGCCTTGTTCAGTTTTGCTTAAACACCCTAAAAAAAAAAATTCTAGACGTGGGCATGTGAAAATAAGTGTGAATTAAATTCTCAGTATTCAGACGTCAATGACTAAAAATTATTAGGCAAGGAAAGAAGAGAAATCTTAAGAAAATAATCTTTAAATGCTAATTTCTCCACAACAGTAAAACAGTATATGGGTGAGTTTCAACCTCTAAGTTTTTTATTGGTTTTCTAAACACAGACTAAACATGGAATGAGTGCATCACAACGAAGCCTTCAAAGGAGTTATTCCTCAGGGTGTAACCCCTGTTTTCAGAGGACCTGAGGCTTATCTACTGCCTCCATATCCACATCTGGCCATCCCATCCTTCTGCCCTTCCCTCTCCACGTTGCCCCCACTCGTCTGCAACAAACGATAAGTAAGTGAAATAATGACCAGCACTAAACATGACGCCAAAGTTGGCATTTACAAATGACTTTCAAAACAACTCCCCAGTGGACCTAATCAACCTAGGCAGGGCACACTATCCAAAACCTATTTGCTGGTTGTCCAAAAAGATAAAACTCGTCTTCTTCAGGGAAGTACTCTGGAAGGAAGGGCGCCTCTAGGAAGCAAGGGGGCGGCTCCAGACCCCTTTCCCGGGGACCCCAGTCTGTGTCCAAGGGATCCCGACCCGCAAGTAGCCTTGTTTCAGCGTTACATCTACCGAACTTGTCATCCCAACTTCCCAGCCCTAAGACGAGAGAGGAAGTTAAAAGGGTCCTGGGATGACAGGGGAAAGTACGACAGTCTTATTTTCTGTGCTTGCGACCCAGAAAAGAGCAATGGGCAGCCGCGACGGAGCCATTCAACCGGGCACCGGTTGGATACGGGTTGTGCAGGAGAGTGGGAGATACCCACAAGAAGCGCGCAAACAAGCCCGGGAATGCGAGCGAAGGCAGAGACGGGGGTGATGAAGGAATCCAGGCGCTGGCCCCGGGGTGTGCCGGGGGGAAAGAACCTCCTCAGGGCTGGAGGAGCCCACGAGTACTCGAAGCCCTATGGGGAGGCGGCGGTTAGGTAGTCCGAGCGCTCCGCGCAGTCCCGGGGCCCCGCTTGGTGGTGACGCCGGGCCCCGGGAGCGCGGGGCCAGGAGGGTCGGGACGAGGGCGGGCGACGGGCGGCGGGCGGGGGCTCAGGTCCACCGAACAAAGCCGGCGTGTGCGGGGCCTGGCTACTCACAACAAGAAGCTCATGTTGGCCGCGGGGCAGGCTTCAGGCTCGGCGGTCGCGAGGCCTCGGAGCGGCGTGGGCCAGGAAAGAAGAAGAAAGGCGAATGGAACAGGAGACAGGGAGGCGGAGGAGGAGGTGCGAAGAGCCGGCTGCTCTGTGGCCGCAACTAGTTCGGCTCAGCTAGTTCCAATGGCAGGCGGAGGGGGCGGAAGTGGGTAGCGCTAGTCTTGAATCACTCCAGGAGAGGGGAAGGAAAGGGAGGCGGGGCAGGGCTGCAGGCTCTCCGCGAGCCCCTCCCCGGCTCCCCACCGCCCCCACCTCACGAGCTCTCGCGATAGCGGTGCAAGCCCACCCCGCCCCTCCGGCTGCGGCCTGGGGTCTCTCACCTTCTGGTCTTCTCCGCGCCGGGGACCACGCCCAGCGTGTGCGCCCGGGCTGCCCGGCCCCACTGTCCACCCGGTTAGGGGTCGTGGCAGAGCTTTCGGAGCCGCTCAGCTGGGCTCCGGAGGTCAGGGAGGAAGTGGGCTTCAGCTCGGGGATGTCAGGGTCCCGCAGTGAGGGATGGAATTACCACCGGAGTTAGGCCCACAGTGAGTGCCCGGCCAAGGGCGGTGAAAGGTGATGGCATCTTTCTCTGCTAGCGCTTAAAAACAGGAGGGAGTTTCATCAGGTTGGAATGGCTTGGAGGAAAAGGACCAAATGGGTTTTCAAGGTCTCTGTCATTTTATGGTAAAATTTTTAAAGCCTGAACTAGGGGAAGGTCAGGGTCCGTCACTACCTGAACAGGCAAGCTAGGCTGTCAGCAGCTGGGAAAAGTGAGTGAGCCGAGGAGGAGAGCTGAGCTCAGTTCACCACGGAACCCAGCATGATAGGGTAGTCATCGGTGTAACCACTTAGGGGGCCAAAGCTTGTAAGCATTCTAATGCACAGAACATCCTAGAAGCTAGAAGCTATTCAGACCCACTTACAAAGGGACTTTTATTCTCACAGGGTTATGGGGCCCAAGGCAAGCCTTTATATTCTGTTTAAGAATCTTTCACATACTTTGAATATGTCACCACAGCATTACCAATTTAGGAGAGAAATATGGGTACCGAAGAGATGTCCGTCTTCTTTACTCACAATACCCATCAAATCTACAAGTTTTCAAAGAGAATCTGAGCAAAACAAATCATGCGCAGGTATTAGCTCACCTTTGGCTTATCCCAAAGGGCAGAATACACTTTGAAGTAGGTACAGATATGAAATGTATTATACTGCATTTATGCACTATTATTTGGCACGTTGGTAAAGTGGTAAAAAAAAAAAAAAAAAAACTTTTTAGGCTGGGCGCAGTGGCTCATGCCTGTAATCCCAGCACTCTGGGAGACCGAGGTGGGTGGATCACCTGAGGTCAGGAGTTCAAGACCAGCCAAAGTTCAAGACCATGGCCAAACCCCGTCTCTACTAAAAATATAAAAATTAGCCGGGTATGGTAGCACACACTTGTAATCCCAGCTACTCGGGAGGCTGAGGCAGGAGAATTGCTCCAACCCAGGAAGCAGAGGTGGCAGTGAGCCAAGATCGTGCCACTGCACTCCAGCCTGGGTGACAGAGTTAGACTCTGTCTCAAAAAAAAAAATTTTTTAATAGAAGAAAATACTAGAATCTTGCACTATCTCAGGAACAGCAGAGGTTACTGGAATGAGAAAACTTACAGGCTCAAAAGATTACCAAATCAGGATAAATAGCTAATGCATGCAGAGCTTAATACCTAGGTGATAGGTTGATAGGTTCAGCAAGCCACCATGGCACACACGTTTACCTATGTAACAAACCTGCACGTCCTGCACATGTATCCTGGAACTTTAAATTAAATTAAAAATATTTTAAAAGATTCCCCAAAAAGAAGAAAGAGGAGGATTTATCTTAATGAATATAATAGATTTATGATATAAAACCCTGTGCTCCAAATATTGATATGGTACTGACTTACTGTATAATTCTTTTTTTTTTTTTTTTTTTTGAGACGGAGTCTCACTCTGTCACCCAGGCTGGAGTCCAGTGGCACAATCTCAGCTCACTGCAACCTCTGCCTCCTGGGTTCAAGCAATTCTCCTGCCTCGGCCTCCTGAGTAGCTGGGATTACAGGTGTGTGCCACCACACCTGGCTAATTTTTGGATTTTTAGTAGAGACGGCATTTTACTATGTTGGCCAGGATGGTCTCAAACTCCTGACCTCGTGATCTGCCTGCCTTGGCCTCCCAATGTGCTGGAATTACAGGCGTGAGCCACCATGCCCAGCCCTGTATAATTCTTGTAAGGGTCTTCTGAAAGTAAGACTTGCATTACCAGGTTACTGATTATCTTTGGAAAGAGTGAGTTGACCTGTCATAGCCTCAGTTTTAGCCCATTTAAAATGAGAGCCTTGTATCATTACATGATCTCTAAAATATCTTCCAGTTCTAAAGTTCTCTCCTGCCAGAGGCATCCTTCAAATGACTGGCACACATTTCCAAACTGCTCCTTGATTTGGCTTAGGTAGCCTTAGTTTTGGTCTGACATAATTTAGATGTACCCTGTGACACTGAATAGGGGAAAACTGGCAGAGGAAAGAATCTGCAAAAATACCTTCTGAGTATTTGTTTAACATACCACTAGGAGAGTTGCCTGGAATTAACATCCAATAAAACGTAAATATACTGGTCCTAAATGTGAGGGAGGTGTCAGGTTAATAATATACAGTATGATTCCAGGTTAGACTTTAAATCAAATGATGTCTGTCATATAAAATTATTCAGCCTATCAAAAACATTGGGAATTTCAGAATCAAAGGGAGGTTATATTCAAATAGATATTTATAATTATCATCTCTTCTGACCAAAATCTAATAACCTTTTGTTTATGAAGCAAGATTATTAAAATTTCTGTTCTATCCAACTTTTCAAAAGAATTGAAATTATACTATAACATGTACAGAATAGAACAGAACATGAGTGGGCATATGCTCTTTAAATATTCATTTGAATAAAGACACATGCACATGTATGTTTATTGCAGCACTATTTACAATAGCGAAGACTTGGAACCAACCCAAATGCCCATCAACGAGAGACTGGATAAAGAAAATGTGGCACATATACACCATGGAATACTATGCAACCATAAAAAAGAATTAGTTCATGTCCTTTGCAGGGACATGGATGAAGCTGGAAAGCATAATTCTCAGCAAACTAACACAGGAACAGAAAGCAAACACCGCATGTTCTCACTCACAAGTGGGAGTTGAACAATGAGAACACATGGACGCAGGGAGGGGAACATCACACACCAGGGTCTGTTGGGGGGTGGGAGGCAAGGGGAAGGAAAGCATTAGGACAAACATCTAAGGCATGTGGGGCTTAAAACCTGGATGACAGGTTGATAGGTGCAGCAAACCACCATGGGGGTTGATAGGTACAGCAAACCACCATGGCACATGTATACCTGTGTAACAAACCTGCACTTTCTGCACATGTATCCCAGAACTTAAAGTAAAATTTTTTTAAAAAAGAGGGAAATATATATGTTCATTTGAGGCCTGATGCCATGGCTCACACCTGTAATCCCAGCACTTTGGGAGGCTGAGATCGGAGGATTACTTGAAACCAGGAGTTTCAGAACAGCCTAGTCAACATAGTAAAACCCCCCATCTCTATGAAAAAATTTTTAAAAAGAATAAATATATTCTAAGTGTATTTTGGCATGCTACACAATCGCACTTAACAAAGCTAGCAATTCAACCTGACCCTTATCAGTGCTCCTTAGATTTTAATTCTATTTCTTGCTTCATTAAAGACTAGCCAATGTACAATTTTAAGTGCTTCTCAAGGACAGATTAATTTGACATAATAGAAAAGAATGGGCCAGGCGTGGTGGCACACACTTGTAATCCCAGCACTTTAGGAGGCAGAGGCCAGCGGATCTCTTGAGGTGAGGAGTTGGAGACCAGCCTGGCCAACATGGTAAAACCCCATCTCTACTAAAGTACAAAAGTAGCCAGGCATGGTGGCACGCCCTGTAATCCCAACTATTCAGGAGGTTGAGGCACAAGAATCGCTTGAACCCGGGAGGCAGAGGTTGCAGTGAGCCGAGGTCACGCCAATGCACTCCAGCCTGGGTGACACAGTGAGACCCTGTCTCAAAAAAAAAAAAGAAAGAAAGAAAAGAAAAACAAAAAGAATGGAGGGCCCGGGCACAGTGGCTCATGCCTATAATCCCAGCACTTTGGGAGGCTGAGGCAGGCAGATCACCTGAGGTCAGGAGTTTGAGACCAGCCTAGCCAACATGGCAAAACCCCATATCTACTGAAAATACAAAAATTAGCCCTGCGTGGTGGCAGGTGCCTGTAATCCCAGCTACTCGGGAGGCTGATTCGGGAGAATCACTTGATCCTGAGAGACGGAGGAAGAAGTGAGCCAAGATTGCGCCACTGCACTCCAGCCTGGGCAACAGAGCGAGACTCAGTCTCAAAAAAAAAAAAAAAAAAGAAAAAAGAAAAAAGAAAGGAATGGAGACATGAAAGACTGATGAAGCTTGATGTCTTTCAGTGCATTTATTTATTGCTAAAACCCACAAAGCATCAAAACACAGAGCCTGCCGAGCGCAGTGGCTCATGCCTGTAATCCCAGCACTTTGGGATGCCGAGGCGGGCGGATCACCTAAGGTTGGGAGTTCGAGACTAGCCTGACCAACATGGAGAAACGCCGTCTCTACTAAAAATACAAAAAAATCAGCCAGGTGTGGTGGTGCATGACTGTAATCCCAGCTACTCAGGAGGGTGAGGCAGGAGAATCGCTTGAACCCAGGAGGCGGAGGTTGTGGTGAACCGAGATCATGTCATTGCACTCCAGCCTGGGCAATAAGAGTGAAACTCCATCTCAAACAAACAAACAAAAACAACAACAAAAAACAAACACAGAGCTTATTATTTAATGTTTAAAATGGAAGAAGGAATGTTCTATTGACCACAAACCTAACCCAGTCCTCTTCCCTTCAAGCTCGTTACTCTTTTGAATATGAGGTTTATGCAATAGGATGGCTAGATTTTGGGTTATAACCATTTATCTACTCAACAAGAATTCATTGAGTGTCTACTATGGGCCTCTGAGAGTTTAAAAAAAAAAAAAAAAAAAAAGGCCCTAGTCTTTACCATCTGAATCCTATAGGTCATTGGGAAATACAAGTAATCAAATAAAAGCAAAATTAGAAAATGTGTAAGTGTCATGAAAGAAAGGGCCATGTTGTATATGAAGTCTTTTCTATTTTTTCAAGCAGAGTCTCACTCACTCTCACCCAGGCTGGAGTGCAGTGGCACGATCTCGGCTCACTGCAACCTCCACCTCCGGGTTCAAGTGATTCTCCTGCCTCAGCCTCCCGAGTAGCTGGGATTACAGGCATGCACCACCACACCTGGTTAATTTTTGTATTTTTTAGTAGAGACGGAGTTTCACCATGTTACCCAAGCTGGTCTTGAACTCCTGACCTCAAGTGATCTGCCTGCCTCAGCCTCCCAAAGTGTTGGGATTACAGGTGTGAGCCACTGCGCCTGGCCTGTATATGAGTATATATTAAAGGGATCTTACCTATTTTGGTGGTCAGAGAATTGGATCTTGTCTATTCAGAAGTGAATAGCATGTATATACTCCTTGTATTGTATTTAAATTCTGGTTACATTTATAAACAGCATAATTTGATAAAACAACTTTCCTGATCATCATGCCAACTCCCTTTTGGTGTTCTGAAGCACCACAACATAAAAATTGATTTTTGTTTTCAAAAAGCCAGTCTTTCAAAACTTTTTAGAAAGTACTACTTTGTGTATAATTTTGAGGATCTTAGTCCATAGGACAAAAATTATGAAAGATTCATTGGCCAGGTACAGTGGCTCACGCATCCCAGCATTTTAGGAGGCCAAGGCAGGAGGATCTTATGAGCAGCCTGGGCAATATAGGGCAACCCTATCTCCACATGAAAAAAAAATGCTGGGCATGCACCTGTATTCCCAACTACTTGAGAAGCCAAGGCAGAAGGAGTGCCTGAGTTCAGAAGTTCCAGGTGGCAGTGAGCCGCGATCCAGTCACTGCACTACAGCCTGGATGACAGGGTGAGAACCTGTCTCAAAATAAAATAAAAAATTTCTTGCATGGGCCTTGTACTTGCTCAATAAATGTTGAATTGAATTTCTTGGTACATCAAGTTTACCATTGCCCGCAATTAATTGTTTTTCCCAATAAACTCAAACCATATAGCAGTAAGCTGCCATGGGGAGAAGGAGGAAAGGTCCTTTTCAAGCCTGTTCAAAACAGCTTTTCCCAAATTGATAGGACACTACCAAGGTTGGAAAGTCTAAAATTAACTCCGCCAGCTGTGTTTTGGTTTGCTTCAGATAGCACATGGGCTCAGGGGGCTCAATTTGCTAGGCTTGTTTGTTGCTCCAATCTGCTGTGCTCTGAAAAAGTTTGTTTGCCTGGAGTGCACGCTGTGCACAAGACATGGTAACTAGGCAGCTTGAAAGTATATTGGAACTAAACAAATAAGTCTCTCCTTGAATCTCAGAAAAGCCTAGCAACAATGTAGGGGGATGGAGGAGTTACTGCTGAGTAGGTCATATGAATGGTTTAACATTTAACCTTGCTGAAGTTTCCCAGAGAGCAGGCTGCTGATGTGCTGACAGAGATGAAAAGATGACGATGTAGTTTCAAAGAGTCTGTGTTTTTAGCCCACCCATCTCCACGAGGTCCTTTAGCATGAAGGACCATATATAGACATAGAGAGTATCCCAACTGGGTGCAACTTAAAAATATCCTAAGTATCAGCAGCTGTTACTTTCACCCACACAAATTCACAGTTGGCTTAATTAAATGGTGCCTGTTCTCAAGAGCTGCAGCCCTTTGGTTAGTACCCTAGGTACTTATGCTGCTTCCCTCTACTTCATTTCCTTCCTCAAAATAACAAAAAGCAGAATGGGTGAATGAAAGGAATCAATTATTAGCAGTTCAGGGTTTGCTTCTATGTAAATAACAGAATGTAGAAGTCAGATCTTCGAATAGGGTTTTGACTCCCTGCCACTGGAATCCAAGGACAACCACTGGCATCCAAGGACCCTATGCAGTCCCTACTCTTGGACATTTGTTCTCTTGTGCCCATGGCCATTACCACGCCCTCTTCTTGGCATCTCTCCCGTGTTTTCCAGAGTTGTCATAGTCACAACCATAGCAACCTGAGCAGACCACAATCCTCTTATAGCTGGAGACATGAGATACTACGTTATACAACATAATTCCCCTGTCCTACACCAACAGGAGTTTGGTTCCCAATAGTCAAACCATTTGTTTTTCCTCAGGATAAGTATTCCAGCCCTTCCCAAATGTTACTATTTTTGAGGTTTCTATGGCATCAAAGTAACCAGAAAGCATCCACAGAGTGGAAAACCAAGGTAATCAAACCCACCTTGAAATTTGACCAAGTATTTCTAAATCCCTTATTTATGGGCTGTACTCTGTGTGTCCACACGAATAATTCCATTTGAATACAGAATAAAGAGATTTAGCAAAAGAAAATCTTAGTAGGCAAGAAGATTTCCTATCCAAAATAGTGCTTTTAAAGAAAATGATCTTGTAATGCACTCCTTAACAGGGAGCTGCCTGAGACCTTTCTGGAACCCTGCAGGGTGAAGGACCACTTGCAAGATTCCATCAGTTGTCAGTGATGTTTATTAAACATCTGCTATAAACCAGTCACCACACTAAGAGTAAGGATACAAAAGAAATACACAATATCGCAACCTCAAAGAACTCATTTCTTGTTTGTTTTTGTTTTTTTTTTTGAGACAGAGTTTCACCATGTTGCCCAGGCTGGAGTGCAATGGCACAATCTCAGCTCACTGCAACCTCCACCTCCTGGGTTCAAGCAGTTCTCCTGCCTCAGTCTCCCAAGTAGTTGGGATTACAGGCATGCACCACCACGCCCGGCTAATTTTTTGTATTTTTAGTAGAGACGGGGTTTCACCATCTTGGCGAGGCTGGTTTTGAACTCCTGGTCTCGTAATGCACCTGCCTCTGCCACCGCGCCCGGCCAACAAAGAACTCATTTCTAATGGCAGAGGCTGACATGTAAACAAATCATTACAGGACAAAATGATTCCTTTTATAACAGGATTATACACAGAAGGCTACAGGAGGCCGGGCACAGTGGCTCACGCCTGTAATCCCAACACTTTGGGAGACTGAGGCAGGTAGATTACCTGAGGTCAGGAGTTCAAGACCGGCCTGGCCAACATGGTGAAACCCCGTCTCTACTAAAAATACAAAAATTAGCTAGGTGTGGTAGTGGGCGCCTGTAATTCCAGCTACTTGGGAGGCTGAGGCAGTAGATTCACTTGAACCCGGGAGGCGGAGGTTGCAGTAAACCGAGAGCACACCATTGCACTCCAGCCTGGGCAACAAGAGCAAAACTCCATCTCAAAAAAAAAAAAAAAAAAAGGCTACAGGAGCCCAGCTGATTTTTTTTTTTAAAGGATTGATTTGAGGAGGAAGATAAGGATCAAGGAGCGTTTTACCAAAACAAGGGGAATTTTAAAGGATTATTATACCTTCTCCAGGTTTAGAAGAGGCGATGGAGGAGTAAAAGACAGAGAAAAGGCGTTGCAAAAAGAGGATGCAGCACGTATAAAGCCTAAAATGTGTAAAGGCATAAAAAAAGTGTAGAACGAAATGCTGACTACTGCAATAATTGGCACATTAATATAGGCTTTCATTTGCTCATTCATTCAACAAATATTTATTAAGCACGAACTATACACCACTTGTGTAAGTATACACTGGGGACATAGTAGGGTACAAAATAAAGTTTCTCCCCTAAGAAGTTTACATTCTAGTGAGGAAGGGATATTCTAAATATGTCAGTGTATAAACTCCCTAGTTGTATTTGCATTTTAATTATCCCTAATTATGACATGAAAATCTCAAGCCTTCTTTTTTTTTTTTTTTTTTTTTGAGACGAGTCTCGCTCTGTGCCCAAGCTGGAGTGCAGTGGCGCAGTCTCGGCTCACTGCAAGCTCCGCCTCCCGGGTTCACGCCATTCTCCTGCCTCAGCCTCCGGAGTAGCTGGGACTACAGGCGCCTGCCACCACGCCCGCCTAATTTTTTGTATTTTTTTTTTTTAGTAGAGACGGTGTTTCACCTTGTTAGCCAGGATGGTCTCAATCTCCTGACCTCGTGATCCACCCGCCTCGGCCTCCCAAAGTGCTGGGATTACAGACGTGACCCACCGTGCACGGCCCAAGCCTTCTTAAGGAGTATTTTTTTAAAAAATCAAGGTATCAGGAATCAAGTAGGGGACAAATTCTGGAATCACAGCATAAAGACAAAAGCTCTCTGATTACTAAGCGGACAATAGTTCAAATGCTCATTTGCTTTAGTTGATAATACAGAATCACAGATTCAGTCCTGTAGGAGGTACTATGTATAATTAAAGTACAGCCTTTAGCTGTAAACTCAATGACCGCATAGCCAAATGACGCATCTAAAATTAGAGCAGGTGTGTATGTGTAAAGAAATCAAGATTGACCCACAATGACATTTCTTTTTTCTTTTTTCTTTTTTTATTATTGTTATTATTATTATTATTATTATTATTATTGAGACGGAGTATTACTCTGTTGCCCAGGCTGGACTCAGTGGCGCTACTTCTGCTCACTGCAACCTCCTCCTCCCGGGTTCAAGCGATTCTCCTGCCTCAGCCTCCCAAGTAGCTGGGACTACAGGCACACACCACCATGACTGGCTAATTTTTTTTTTTTTTTTTTTTTTTTTTTTTGAGACGCAGTCTTGCTCTGTCACCCAGGCTGGAGTGCAGTGGCGTGATCTCGGCTCACTACAAGCTCCGCCTCCCGGGTTCGAGCGATTCTCCTGCCTCAGCCTCCCAAGTAGCTGGGACTACAGGCGCCCGCCACCACGCCCAGCTAATTTTTTGTATTTTTAGTAGAGACGGGGTTTCACCATATTGGCCAGGCTGGTCTCGATCTCCTGACCTCGTGATCCGCCCGCCTTGGCCTCCCAAAGTGCTGGGATTACAAGCATGAGCCACTGCGCCCGGCCCACAACGCTGTTTCTAAGAACAAATCCTCCCACTTCTCCCCTGCGTCCTTCCTCCTTCTGGCAACCTCCAGGGACTTGCATCATCTATCAGAGTCACTGTCACAGGACCATCATGCTAGTAATTTCCATAAATCATCTCTGGATAATCAACAACCCTTACCGGGCCACACAACATGGCTGAGCCAGTTCCTCACAGGAGACCCATGTGGTTACTCTGGATAGGACTGAAAGCAGCACTTTGTTCTCTGTGATACCCTAGGGCCAGCCTTGGCTGCCTTTCCTGCCAGTGCTCATAAAGAGCTTGCATAATCATGGACGCATATGAGCATCTAAGCCAATGCCTGAAGGAGACCACAGAATCTTCAGGAAATGAGGGGAACTAATATTTATTTTCTGTCCTGTATGTAATTTTCTGCCAGTTTTCTTGCAAGACTGTATATCTCATTCATTTCTCACCACGCTATGGGGCAGATGTTATTGGCCTAGTCCTATGGATGAGGAAATTAAATCACATCTTGCACAAGACCAGTAGTAAGTAGTGAATCTAGAATTTGAACCCAGTTCTATCTAATTCATGTAGGATCAAATCATCCAGCTGGACACACTTGCTCAAGCCTATAATTCCAGCACTTTGGTGGAGGCTGAGACAGGAGGATCACTTGAGACCAGGAGTTCAAAACCAGCCTCGGCAAGATAGCAAGACCCCATCTGTATAAATATAAATGTAAAATATTTAAAAAGAAAAATGCAAGAATAATAGATTATTCAGTAAATGATGCTGGGACAACTGGAGAGCTCTCTGAAAAGTCTTGGTTTCCTACTTGAATTTCTTACACCAAATTAAATTCCAAATGGTTCAAAGACAGACCGAGTGTGGTGGCTCACACCTGTAATTCCATCACTTTGGGAGATCACCTGAGGTCAGGAGTTCAAAACCAACCTGGCCAATATGGTGAAACCCCATATCTACTAAAAATACAAAAATTAGCCAGGTGTGGTGGCACATGCCTGTAATCCTAGCTACTCTGGAGGCTGAGGCAGGAGAATCGCTTGAACCTGGGAAACAGAGGTTTCAGTAAGCTGAGATCACCCCACTGCACTCCAGCCTGGGGGATAGAGTGAGACTCTGTCTCAAACAAAACAAAACAAAACAACAACAACAACAAAAAACCCCAGTCATTCAAAGATTTATGAATAACCATTTGGAATTTAATTTGGTGTAGAGAAATTCAGGTAGGGAACCAAGACTTTTGCATTTATGAATTTTATTCATAAATCTTTGGACCATTTGGATTTTAATCTGGCATAAGAAATTCAGGTAGGGAACCAAATCAATTCTTATGAATAAAAATCGAACTCATGGCCGGGCGCGGTGGCTCATGCCTGTAATCCTAGCATTTTGGGAGGCTAAGGCGGGTGGATCACCTGAGTTCAGGAGTTCGAAACCAGCCTGGCCAACATGGTGAAAGGCCGTCTCTACTAAAAAATACCAAAAAAATTAGCCAGGCATGGTGGCGTGCACCTGTAATCCCAGCTACTCAGGAGGCTGAGGTGGGAGAACACAAGAGGTGGAGATTGCAGTCAGCCGAGATTGCGCCATTGCACTCCAGCATGGGCAACAGAGTAATACTCCATCTCAAAAAAAAATCAAACTCATGAAAATACTAGGAAAAAGGAGAAGAATTTTTTAATAATCTCAGGAAGAAAGCCTTTCTAGGCTAGACATAACTCCAGAATCCACACAGATGTACACATAAGATATTGATAAATTTAATAAATGAAAAAAGTCAATAATAAAAAATAGTAATAACAGAATGTTAAGATCTACAGATTGGTGGAAATATTTGCAACAACTACTGATATAGTGCTTATTTCTTTGCTGTACAAACAATTCATAATTCAACAAGAAAAAACCACAATACAATTTTTTTGTTCTTTGCTATCATTCAAAGCACATGATACTGGCCGGGTGTGGTGGCTCATGCCTGTAATCCCAGCACTTTGGGAGGCCGAGGTGGGCAGATCACCTGAGGTCAAGAGTTTGAGACCAGCCTGGCCAACATGGCGAAACCACATCTCTACCAAAAATACAAAAAATAGCCCGGTGTGGTGGTGCGTCCTTGTAATCCCAGCTACTCGGGAGGCTGAGGCAGGAGGATTGCTTGAACCTGGGAGGCAGAGGTTGCAGTGAGCTGAGATCGCACCACTGCACTCCAGCCTGGGCAAAGAGTGAGACTCCATCTCAAAAAAAAGAAAAAAAAACGACAAAACAAGGAACACAATACAATTTTTAAAGGGAGGAAAAATACATAAACAGAATATTCTGCAGCTGCAAATAAATGAGGCAAATCTGTATGAATTGATTTTATATTATCTTTTTATATTTTATTTTTCTGTTTTTGAGATGAAGTCTCACTCTGTCACCCAGGATGGAGTGCAGTGGCATGATCTCGGCTCACTGCAACCTCTGCCTCCCGAGTTCAAGCTATTCTCCCACCTCACCCTCCCAAGTAGCTGGGACTACAGGCACGCACCACCACGCCCAGCTAATTTTTGCATTTTTAGTAGAGATGGGGTTTCACCATGTTGGCCAGGCTGGTCTCAAACTCCTGACCTCAGGTGATCTGCCTGCCTTGGCCTCCCAAAGTGCTGGGATTACAGGCGTGAGCCACCGCACCCAGTCATCTGTTTCATATATTAGGAAAGAAAGGCTAGGCATGATGGTTCACGCCAGTAATCCTAGCACTTTGGGAGGCTAAGTCCAGAGGATCACTTGACCTTAGGAATTTGAGACCAGCCTGGACAACATAGTGAAGCCCTGCTCTATTAAAAACAAAGAAGGAAGGAAGGGAGGGAGGGAGGGAAGGAGGGAGGGAAGGAAGGAAGGAAAGAAGGAAGGAAGGAAGAAAGGAAGGAAGGAAATACAGGAATCTATTGCTAATTGAAAAAAATAAGGTAGAGGAGGTATTTGAAAGACCACATATTAGTTTCCTATAACTACCACAAATTCAGTGGATTACGACAATGCAAATTTATTATCCTATAATTCTGGTGGTCAGAAATCTGAAGTGAGTGTCACTGGGCTAGGATCAAGGTGTTGTCAGGGTTGTATTTTGGAGGCTCTAGAGGAGAATCTATTTCCTAGCCTTTTCCAGTTTAGAGAGGCTGCCTAAACTTCTTGGCTGATGGCACCACATCACTGCAATCTTTGCTTCCATCATTGCCTCTTCTCTCGTTCTTCTGCCTCTCTCTTCCATCTCTTAAAAACTTGTGATTACATTGGGCTTACCCAAGCAAAACTGGACAATCTCCCTATCTCAAGATTCACAATTTAATAACATCTGAAAAAATCCCTTTTGCCATATAAAGTAGCAACATAATCACAGGTACCAGAGATAAAGATACGGACACCTATAGGTGACGATTATTCTGCCTACCACACCAAGCAGACTGATAAACTGAAGAGAATCAACTGAACAACTATTATAAGCAACAATATAATTCACGAGAGTTGCTGGAGATAAAATTAATATAAAATAGTCAATATCCCATTTATCTAGCAACCAAAATGGTAAAATACATAGAAATATATATGCTCTCAATTATGCAAGAAAACTTAGGGATTGGCCAGGTGCAGTGGCTCACGCCTGTAATCCCAGCACCTTGGGAGGCCGAAGCAGGTGGAACACCTGAAGTCAGGAGTTCAAGACCAGTCTGACCAACATGGCGAAACCTCATCTCTACTAAAAATACAAAAAATTAGCCAGGCGTGGTGGCACATGCCTGTAATTCCAGCTACTTGGAAGGCTGAGGCAGGAGAATTCCTTGAACCCGGGAGGCGGAGGTTGCAGTGAGTTGAAATTGTGCCATTGCATCCCAGCCTGGGCAACAAAAGTGAAACTCTGTCTCAAAAAAAAAAAAGAAAACTCAGGGATTAAACATAGGAATATTTTTCAGCCCAGCGTGGTGGCTCATGCTTGTAATCCCAGCACTTTGTTGTTCTTTCTTTCTTTTTTTTTTTTTTTTTTTTTGAGATGGAGTCTTTCTCTGTCACCCAGGCTGGAGTGCAGTGGCATGATCTCTGCTCACTGTAACCTCTGCCTCCCAGGTTGGAGCAATTCTCCTGCCTCAGCCTCCTGAGAAGCTGGAATTACAGGCAGGTGCCACCATGCTCAGCTAATTTTTGTATTTTTAGTAGAGAAGGGGTTTCACCATGTGGGCCAGGCTGGTCTCCAACTCCTAGCCTCAGGTGATCTGCCAGCCTTGGCCTTCCAAAGTTCTGGGATTACAGGCGTGAGCCATTGCGCCCAGCCTAGTCCCAGCACTTTGGGAGACCGAAGCGGGCAGATCACTTGAGGTCAGGAGTTCAATACCAGTCTGGCCAACATGGTGAAACCCCATCTCTACCAAAAATACAAAAATTATCTGGGTGTGGTGGCATGTAACTCAAACCCAGCTATTTGGGCGGCTGAGGCAGGAGAATTGCTGAAACGTGCGAGGCAGAGGTTGCATTGAGCCAAGATCGCACCACTGCACTCCAGCCTGGGTGACAGAGTGAAACCGTCTCAAAGAAAAAAAAAAAAGGAATATTTTTCAGTGTATGCTCTTTCATATCATTTAAGCTATTTCATAGCCATCTTCTGTTGAACATATGTATTAGTTCATTCTCATGCTGCTAATAAAGACATACTCGAGTGGGGAGAACATCAGGAAAAATACCTAATGCATGCTGGACTTAATACCTAGGTGATGTGTTGGTAGGTGCAGCAGACCACCATGGCATATGTTTACCTATGTAACAAACCTGCACATCCTGCACACGTACCCCAGAACTTAAAATAAAATAAAATAAATGTTAAAAGAGAAGGCTTGAAATATTCCCAACACAAAGAAGTGATAAATACTGGAGGTGATGGATACCCTAAATATTCTGTCTTGGTCATTACACATCCTATGCATGTAACAAAATATTACATGATGTGCCCAAAAAATATGTACAAATATTATGTATCAAATACAAAATTTTAAAATTCCAAAAAAGAAAAATATACCGGCAACTGGGTAATTTATGAAGGAAAGAGCTTTAATTGACTCCCAGTTCAGCATGGCTGGGGATGGCGGGGGGGACGGGGGGTAGGCAGTGGGGGAAGCCCCTTGTAAAACCATTAGATCTCGTGAGAACTCACTCACTATTACAAGAACAGCATGGAGGTAACCACCCCCATGATTCCATAACCTCCCACCGGATCCCTCCAACAACACGTGAGGATTGTGGGAACTACACAGTTCAAGATGAGATTTAAGTGGGGACACAGCTAAACGATATTAGTTTGTAAATCTGATCTTGTCACTGCCTGTTTAAAATTCTGTATTTGTTGTTTTGTTTTGTTTTTGTGGCTATTAACCAACTCCCCTTTCCTATTTTGGGGAAATCTGCCATTGTGTATGGTTTTGGTAGGATTCAGTGACCCATCTTTTACTATGAAACCTGAAGAGGGAAGAAATTGGATCCTCCTGCCCTGGGCACTGACTCTGGAGGCAGCTCCACTGAAGCCAAGGGACACTTAGATCTGTTCATGGGAACCTGCAGAAGCATGCCACAGTGGCCAGTCTGTTCTGACTGAAAAGTGGCTGGTGTATTTTGTGTTTTTTGACCTGACGGAGTTCCTTGGCGTCTTTCTGCTTTCCAAGTCTTAGCCTCAGCCTCCTGCTGATTTTGTGAGTCCCACAAAACCATCCAATAATGTGGATCTTTTTTCCTATTTCCTGCAATAAAAAAACATGACTCCAGATATCAGTCAGACCCCTTCGCAAGTCCTACAAGGCCCCACCTTATTTTTCTGGGTCTCCCTCTTATCCAACTCTTCCCCAGTACATACCTGGAATTTTCATAATTTCTGGAACATGCTATGCCTCTTTTACCCCTTCATATGCATCCAGAATGTTTTCTTCCCCATACGGAAAAGCAAGTCCCTTCTGAACTTTTAATACTCATGTAATTCAACTGTAATTTCTGCAAATCATTCCTTCACGTTACTTTCTTTCCTACTTCTATGATCTATTACAATATTTATTATGTTATGTTTGAAGTATTTGAAGTTTTCTGTATCAAACCAAGCGGTCCTTGAGGGGATCAGACCAACAGGGGCAGGTCTAGCACACAGTATATTGAGCCTCCTTAGTAAATATTCATTGACTGAAGGAAGTTAGTTAAATGCCTTTTTGATGATTCAAGATTATCATGACCACTCCTCCTTTCTTGGTCCATTTCACTGTAGCTCTTTGGGGCTGGAGAAGAGTATCGGATGATTTGTTCCTTTAAAAATGTATCTAAGGCCGGGGTGGTGGCTCATGCCTGTAATCCCAGCACTTTGGGAGGCCGAAGCAGCTGGATCACCTGAGGTCAGGAGTTCAAGACCAGCCTGGTCAACATGGTGAAACCCCATCTCTATAAAAATACAAAAAATTAGCTGGGCATGGTGACTGGCACCTGTAGTTTCAGCTACTCAGGAGGCTGAGGCAGGAGAATCGCTTGAGCCGGGAGACAAAGGTTGCAGTGAGCCGAGATCGCGCCATTGCACTCCAACCTGGGCAACAAGAGCAAAACTTCGTCTCAATAAATAGATAAATATGTATCTAATATTTGGCAGCTTAAATATAGTTTCATATGCATTTCCTTGTTGATTTTTGTTGCAATCATATGGGGCAAGCTAGGGTAATGAGTTTCAGAGTGATTGAGTAACTTTCCTAAGGTTACGTGACTTTAAGTCATAATAATAATGATAATAAAATAATAAAAATAAAATTAACAAAAGAAAAACTAACATTTGTTTAATAATTACTATGCCTAAGCACTGTATTCTGGTTTTTGTTTTTTTGTTTACCTTGCTGTATCTAATTTGATCCTTTTCACTATGTGGTAAGTACTATTATTATCTGCATTTTGTAGATGGGGAAATTGAGATCTCTGTTGGGGTGGAATCAGTGTCCCAAGTCATTATGCTGAGGTGGTATTTACTGTGACCTCCTGATGATTCTTAGTGGTTATATTCTATGGCAATTTTTTTTTTTTTTTGAGACAGGATATTGCTCTATTGCCCAGGCTGGTCTTGAACTTCTGAGCTCAAGCAATCCACCCACCTCAGCCTCCCAGAGTGCTGGGATTATAGGCATGAGCCACTGCTCCTGGCCTCTATGACTATAGCTTCTCTTTGTGCCATTTTCTTGTTAGTATGCAGTGCCATCTTGCTGCCACTTATTTGCTGCTTCTTATCTATGCTGGAAACCAGGTGAGTAAACTTAATGGTATTGTGTCTAAAATTAGGAGGAAATAAATGAATATCCATGGATTCTGTAACATCTTTTTTTTTTTTTTTTTTTTTTTGAGACAGTCTTGCTCAGTCACCCAGGCTGGAGTGCAGTGGCACGATCTTGGCTCACTGCCACCTCGGCCTCCCAGGTTCAAGTGATTCTCCTGTTTCAGTCTCCCAAGTAGCTGGGACTACTAATGTCCAGCTAATTTTTTGTGTTATTAGTAGAGATAGGGTTTCACCCTGTTGGCCAGGCTGGTCTCTAACTCCTAACCTCAAGTGATCCACCCGCCTCAGCCTCCCAAAGTGTTTGGATTACAGGCGTGAGTCACCGTGCCTGGCCCAAGTCAAAGACCAGCCAGGTAAGGAGTTCAAGACCAGCCTAGCCAACATGGTGAAACCCTGCCTCTACTAAAAATACAAAAAATTAGCTGGGCGTGGTGGTGCATGCCTGTAGTCCCAGCTACTTGGGAGGCTGAAGCAGTAGAATTGCTTTAACCTGGGAGCCGGAGGTTGCAGTGAGCTGAGATCTTGCCACTGTAGTCCAGCCTAGGTGACAGAGCAAGACCTTGTCTCAAAAAAAAAAAAAAAAAAAAAAAAAAGATTTTGACTTGACGCATTCAGTTCATTCCATGCATATTTACTGACTGTTTACCATGTGCCCAGCACTCTACAGATGTTAGATAAATATTAGTGAGCAAAACTGACATCTGTCTATGGTATGCATCCTCTATATTCAGCTGCTATTCTAAATTTATAGCCCAAGGTCATCAAAAAAACACTGAAATTTTTATAGCAATGTGAAACTTCCCAAATATAAGCTCTTAAAAAGTAAGGGATTGGCTGGGCGCAGTGGCTCATGCCTGTAATCTGAGCACTTTGGGAAGCCAAGGCAGGCGGATCACGAGGTTGGGAGATCCAGATCATCCTGACTAATACGGTGAAATCCTATCTCTACTAAAAATACAAAAAATTAGCCAGGTATGGTGGCACGCGCCTGTAGTCCCAGCTAGGAAGGCTGAGGCAGAAGAATTGCTTGAACCTGGGAGGCAGAAGTTGCAGTGAGCCAAGATCGCACCACTGCACTCCAGCCTAGGTGACAGAGCAAAACTCCAACTCAAAAAAAAAAAAAAGTAAGGTTACCAGGCCAGGCACTGTGGCTCATGCCTGTAATCCCAACATTTTGGGAGGCCAAGGCAGAAGGACTGCTTGAGCACAGGAGTTCAAGACCAGCCTGGGCAACAAAGTGAAACCCTGTCTCTACAAAAAGTTCAAAAATTAGCCAAGCATGGTGGTGTGTGCCTGTGGTCCCAGCGACATGGGAGGCCAAGTCAGGAGAATCGCTTAAGCCCAGGAGGTCGAGGCTGCGGTGAGCTGTGTTCACACTGCTGCACTCCAGCCTGAGCCACAGAGTAAGACACTGTGTCAAAAAAAAAAAAAAAAAAAGAAAAGAAAAAAAATGTAAGGGGCCAAAGATAACTATTGGATGCTAGTGATGAAATAAATTTTAAAATAGGCATAATACAATGCTGCTCTGCTGTGCCTTAAATTTCATTTTGTTATTTATTATTATTATTTGAGATGGAGTTTTGATCTTGTTGCCCAGACTGGAGTACAATGGTGCAATCTTGGCTCACTGCAACCTCTGCCTCCCAGGTTCAAGCAATTCTCCTGCTTCAGCCTCCTGAGTAGCTGGGATTACAGGCACGTGCCACCACGCCTGGCTAATTTTTTGTATTTTTAGTAGAGACGGGGTTTCAACATGTTGACCAGGCTGGTCTTGAACTCCTGACCTCAGGTGATCCACCCACCTTGGTGTCCCAAAGTGCTGAGATTACAGGCGTTGAGCCACTGTGCCTGGTTGCTGTGCCTTAAATTTCATACAGTGTTGTATTAGTTTCCAATTGCTCCTGTAACAAATTACTATAAACTTGGTGACTTAAGTTTATTATCTTACAATTCTGGAGGTCAGAAATCCAAAATGAGCTTAACTGGGCTAAAATCAAGGTGTCATCAAGCTATGTTTCTTCTGGTGCCTCTACAAGATGACCTGAAAGTTTTCTTGCATTTTCTAACTTCTGGAGGCTACTTGGCATTCCTTGGCTCATGGCTCCGTTCCTCCTTCTTCAAGGTAAAACACCACTTTGTTAACAGTGATGATATTATGGAATGATTTTCATTTTCTTCTTTTAGCATTTTCTGATGGTGCATGTACTCCTTTTACAGCATGAAAAAAGAAAATAACGAGAAGCTTCTCTTCAGAAAATAGTTTAGAGTTCTGTGCCAGTGGACATAGTGCACATAGTACAGATCAGCAGGAATCAAGGCTACTGAGATCTGCTTGGAACTAGATCATGACCAATTTTGTAGCCTGGGTAATAATCTTAGCTTGATCTGATGAGCAGTGAAGGACAATGGAGTTTGTTAAAGCATTAGGTTACCCGGTTTGTAATTTAAAAAGAAGCTGTAATGATAGACTGTATTAAAATAAGCTTTACTTCTACTTCATAATCACCCCATTTAGATTTGCAAAGTATAATTTAGTTGTCTCTATTGTTAGTTTAGCCCATTTCTTTATACCATCAGCACCGATATTCAACTTTTAATTCATTTTTCTTGGCAACATTTTTATTTATTTATTTTTCGAGATGAGGTCTCACTGTGTTGCCCTGGCTGGTCTCAAACTGCGGGGCTCAAGCAATCCTCCCGTCTCAGCCTCTTGAGTAGCTAAGACTACAGGCATGCCCAGCTAATTCTCTTTTCTATGCTATGAAGATAAAACATTTATTTTAGACTCTGATGGATAAATGGCTGCATTGTTCATTTTTCGCTTAAGACATAAACACAGATGACAAAAGATATCTGGTTGGTAATATAACACTGCTATTTCCAGTGAACCAGGTTTTTTTCAGTGGAAAATTGAGGTGGGAAAAATTTCAGCAAACTTTCATTATTTGTTAGTCCTCAATACACCATCATATGATATAGTAACTTCTAGACATTTGGCCGGGTAAAACAGTAGTACTTCAGTAAGTTTGATTCTGATGGACAGAATCTAGGGAACAGATTTTCAGAAACACTGTCCTAGGGTCAACCGAAGTTGCTGGTGAAGGAACTCATAGTGTGGGAATTCTGCCACAATACCTACTTTGACACATGGACTACCAAGGGAAAACTCCTTATCTATCTATTTTATAGTAAGTATTTATTAGGTTTTGTGTGAGATTAATTTGAAGGAAAAGACTTCGAGTTTAAAATTTTGGAACATACTATACTAGTCCTTTTTATTTTTTTATTTTTTTGTAGAGACAAGGGTCTTGCCATGTTGACTAGGTTGGTCTCAAATTCCTGAGCTCAGGCAAACCACCCACCTCAGCCTCCCAAAGTGCTGGGATTACAAGTGTGATACTGTGCCTAGCCCTTACACTAGTCCATTTTTTTTATAGTGGCATTAGAAGCTAAAGCTCCCTACTCAGTTTATTATGAAATAATGGGTAGACTAGTTGTCTAGCTTAGCTCTTCGTTTATCCCCTTTGTTTTGTAATGGATCCAGTTGGCTGGGCAGATAAGAATTTAAAAGTTGATTAAAGACTTAAACGTTAGACCTAAAACCATAAAAACCCTAGAAGAAAACCTAGGCATTACCATTCAGGACATAGGCATGGGCAAGGACTTCATGTCTAAAACACCAAAAGCAATGGCAACAAAAGCCAAAATTGACAAATGGGATCTAATTAAATTAAAGAGCTTCTGCACAGCAAAAGAAACTACCATCAGAGTGAACAGGCAACCTACAAAATGGGAGAAAATTTTTGCAACCTACTCATCTGACAAAGGGCTAATATCCAGAATCTACAATGAACTCAAACAAATTTACAAGAAAAAAACAAACAACCCCATCAAAAAGTGGGCGAAGGACATGAACAGACACTTCTCAAAAGAAGACATTTATGCAGCCAAAAAACACATGAAAAAATGCTCACCATCACTGGCCATCAGAGAAATGCAAATCAAAACCACAATGAGATACCATCTCACACCAGTTAGAATGGCAATCATTAAAACGTCAGGAAACAACAGGTGCTGGCGACGATGTGGAGAAATAGGAACACTTTTACACTGTTGGTGGGACTGTAAACTAGTTCAACCATTGTGGAAGTCAGTGTGGCCATTCCTCAGGGATCTAGAACTAGAAATACCATTTGACCCAGCCATCCCATTACTGGGTATATACCCAAAAGACTATAAATCATGCTGCTATAAAGACACATGCACACGTATGTTTATTGCAGCACTATTCACAATAGCAAAGACTTGGAACCAACCCAAATGTCCAACAATGATAGACTGGATTAAGAAAATGTGGCACATATACACCATGGAATACTATGCAGCCATAAAAAATGATGAGTTCATGTCCTTTGTAGGGACATGGATGAAATTGGAAATCATCATTCTCAGTAAACTATCACAAGAACAAAAAACCAAACACCACATATTCTCACTCATAGGTGGGAACTGAACAATGAGAACACATGGACACAGGAAGGGGAACATCACACTCTGGGGACTGTTGTGGGGTGGGGGGAGTGGGGAGGGATAGCTTTAGGAGATATACATAATGCTAAATGACAAGTTAATGGGTGCAGCACACCAATATGGCACATGTATACATATGTAACTAACCTGCACATTGTGCACATGTACCCTAAAACTTAAAGTATAATAATAATAAAATTAAAAAAAAAAGAATTTAAAAGTTGGTTTCAAGAGCACATTAGGTATTTCAAATATTTAGGGACTAAAGGAAATTAATCAGTGTTCCTTAATAATTATCACCCTGTCTGAAAAAAATATTGTATTTCAGAAATGGCTTGCTTTGGTCAGGCTTAGTGACTCATGACTATAATCCCAACACTTTGGGAAGCCAAGGCGGACAGATCATTCGAGGTCAAGAGTTCAAGACCAGCCTGGCCAACATGGTGAAACCCCATCTCTACTAAAAATGCAAAACTTAGTTGGACATTGTGGCACGCACCTGTAATCCCAGCTACTCAGGAGGCTAAGCCAGGAGAATCGCTTGAACCTGGGAGGCGGAGGTTGCAGTGAGCCCAGATTGTGCCATTGCACTCCAGTCTGGGCGACAGAGTGAGACTCCGTCTCAAAAAAAAAAAAAAAAAAAAAAAAATGGCTTGCTTCTACTACTGAAAGCAATTTACCATCATGATATAACCCAAGAAACACAAATTATTATAGTTGCTTTAAACAAAATATATGGTTATAATTTCTGGCTTTTAAAATTACTCAAAACACTTTCTTGAATGTAAATAACAAAGTACAAGCAAAACAACAACTGGATTTATTTCTCATTACTGACAAAAGTAATCAAGTCTTCTTATCAAACAGTACACTGAAAGGAGAAAAGCAGATTATTTACTTTTCACTATATTAACAGAATTCTATTCTCTTGCTCGAGAGTGTATTTTGTAATAAGATCTTTTTAGTATAAGAATTTTACTTTTTAAAAAACCAACCAGTGACTACCAAGCAATAGATGAGTTCTGTCTACTCAGCATTAACCTTCCAAAAAATTGATCTTAATTTTACTTTACTAAAACATTCTAATAAGTCAATGAAAAATCAGGCCTACATTTTGTATGAAATATGAGACTGTCAGTAAGTTTCTATTTAACTGCATGAAAGAAACGCCATTTTATTTTTTTTAAGTGGAATGGCATAACTAAAGTCAAGGTTGCTTTCACACAAAACACACATTGTATTAATGGAGCGTATCAACATTGCTGCAACTCGAACTCTACCTCTTATTCAGGTCTAAGCTAATGCAACTAAATTTCAAATAGAAAATATGATAGTTCTAAAAATATCTACTCATAGCAACCAGTTAACAAAGAAGGATCGGGCAAGATCATGCCTTGGAATTGAGCAAATATGCATCTTTTCCATTTTTTTGAGATGATAGTGATTTTTATTTTCATTTCCAAAAACTCCTTATCAGAAGGCTGGGCATGGTGGCTCATGCCTGTAATTCTAGCACTTTGGGAGGCCGGGGAAGGCAGATCACCTGAGATCAAGAGTTCGAGACCAGCCTGGCCAACATAGTGAAACCCAGTATCTACTAAAAATAAAAAAATTAACTGGGTATGGTGGCATGTGCCTGTAATCCCAGCTACTTTGAAGGCTGAGGTAGGAGAATCACTTGAACCCAGGAGGCAGAGGTTGCAGTGAGCCGAGATCACGCCACTGCACTCCTGCCTTGGCAACAGAGCAAGACTCCGTCTCAAAAAACAAACAAACAACAACAACAACAAAAAACTACTTATCAGCTGGGTGCAGTGGCTCACGCCTGTAATCCCAGCACTTTGGGAGACAGAGGCAGGTGAATCGCCTGAGGTCAGGAATTCAAGACTAGCCTGGCCAACATGGTGAAACCCTGTCTCTACTAAAAATACAAAAATTAGCCAGGTGTGATGGCAGGTGCCTGTAATCCCAGCTACTTAGGAGGTTGAGGCAGGAGAATCACTTGAACCCAGGAGGCAGAGGTTGCAGTGAGCCAAGATCCTGCCATTACACTCCAGCCTTGGTGACAAGAGCGAAACTCCCTCTCAAACAACAACAACAACAACAAAAAACTGGCCAGGCGCGGTGGCTGATGCCTGTAATCCCAGCACTTTGGGAGGCAGGAGGCAAATCACGAGGTCAGGAGTTCGAGACCAGCTTGGCCAACATGGTGAAACCCCGTCCCTACTAAAGATACAAAATATTAGCTGGGCATGGTGTCACGCACCTGTAATACCAGCTACTCAGGAGGCTGAGGCAGGAGAATTGCTTGAACCTGGGAGGCGGAGGTTGCAGTGAGCCGAGATCTTGCCATTGCACTCCAGCCTGGGTGACAGGGTGCGACCCAGTCTAAAAAACAAACAAACAAAACAAAACAAAAAAAAGACATCAGAAGAATGGTAAAGGAACAGCAGCAGAGCCTGAGCAGGCAAATGTTTCCTGGTTTAATTCTATCTTTGCTTTATTATTTTAGGGGAGCCAGTAGACTGCCATCTTTGTCTACTAAAGTTTAAATCTTAAATTTTTGAAGATATATTAATTATTGTACAGTCTAAACTTGTTGCAACAAGGAGATTTAAAAAAAAATACGGTGGCATAAACAAGAAAGACATTTATTTTTTAAATTTTATTTTATTATCTTTTTTTTGAGATGAAGTCTTGCTCTGTTGCCAGGCTAGAGTGCAATGGCGTGATCTCCACTCACTGCAACCTCCGCCTCCCAGGTTCAAGCAATTCTCCTGCCTCAGCCTCCCAGAAACGAGTAGCTGGGACTACAGGTGCACACCACCACACCTGGCTAATTTTTTGTATTTTAGTGGAGACGGGGTTTCACCATGTTGACCAGGATGGTCTTGATCTCCTGACCTCATGATCTACCCACTTCAGCCTCCCAAAGTGCTGGGATTACAGGCGTGAGCCACCGTGCCCGGCTGAGACATTTATTATCTTTCAATTTTTATTGAGACAGGGTCTCACTCTGTAGCCCAGGCTGGAGTGCAGTTCACTGCAGCCTTGACCTTCTGGACTCAGGTGATCCTCCCACTTCAGTCTCCTGAGTAGCTGAGACTACAGGTGTGTACCATCATGCCCAGCTAATTTTTTTTTTTTTTCTGAGACAGAGTCTCTCTCTGTCACCCAGGCTGGAGTACAGTGACACAATCTCGGCTCACTACAATTTCTGCCTCCCAGGTTCAAGCGATTCTCCTGCCTCAGGTAGCTGGGACTACGGGCATGCACTACTACGCCCAGCTAATTTTTGTATTTTTAGTAGAGACAGGGTTTCACCATATTGGCCAGGCTGGTCTTGAACTCCTGATCTCATGATCTGCCCACCTCGGCCTTTCAAAGTGCTGGGATTACAGGCATAAGCCACCGTGCCTGGCCATGACCAGCTAATTTTTGGAATTTTTTTTTAAAGAGACAGGGTCTGGCTGTGTTGCCCAGGCTGGTCTCTAACTTCTGGCTTCAAGTGATTCTTCTATCTTAGCCTCCCCAACTGCTGGCATTATGGGCACGAGGCACCATGCCCAGCCTCAAGATAGATATTTATATCTCTTTCATCTAACAGTTCAAAGATAGGTAGTTCTGGGCTGGTAAAGAGACTGCCATCTTCAACATGTGGCTTTTGTTTCAGGGTCAAAACTGGCTTACTTTTGCGTCCCAGCCAAAAGAATGGAGGAAAGGACAAGTTGAAGGAATACCAATTTCTTTAAGGAAAAGACCTGCTAGCAGCCGAAATATCTTCTGCTCACATTTGAACTTAGACAAATGGCCACAATTAGCTGTAATAGTTTTGCTGGGTAGCCTAACAAAAATTCCAGAGTGTCATTAAAGAATTGACTATCATCAGTCTCTGCTCTAATAATTTAGGTGTAGTCAAGACACTTGATCAGAGTTGTCTAGTTGTAGTGGCTCCAGGAAAGACATTCCACTAGAATGAAACCTCCAGACTTTGGAAAAACACACTTCAGGAAAGGAGTATCAACACCTTGAGGCTGAAGTCTGTTTGACTCCACTTCATATAATGTGTTGTCTGATCAATGATGTGCATCAGGACATTCTTGCTAATTTTTTAATTTGGGAAAAATATTCACTCCTATGACTAATATAGTTATCTAAGGATTTGCTTGAAGATGATCTGGGAGTGGGTGGTGACAGAAGTAGTATGTAAAAATGAAACAAGATCGGCCATGAGTTGTTAATTTTTGAAGCTGATGATAAGCACATGCAGATTTATGATACTATTATCTCCTCTTCTGCATATGTTTTAACTTTTCCATATGACAAAGTTTTAAATGGAAATAAATAATAATAGCTAAAATCCATATAGGGAACTACAGATTTGTAAACCTTTTTCATAGGTATTATCTTCATAAGAACTGAATAAATTTCATGGCAATTGTGAGCATTCGCCTCAATTTATCTTAAAGAATGGAAAATACGATTAAACAGTATAAATGTATTTATGAAATTCAAACAAATGTTAAAAGAGAAAGTTTAAAATTGCTTAAAAATCATAGTTTAACTGTCATCTTTTTATTATCTATTTTTATTATCTTCCTAGTTAAATCCCTTTTAAGAATAAAATTCAGCCAGGAGCAGTGGCTCACGCCTATAATCCCAGCACTTTGGGAGGCTGAGGCAGGAGGATTGTTTGAGCCCAAGAGTTTGAGATCAGCCTGGGCGGTAGAGTAAGACCTCATATCTAAAAGAAATAAAAAATTAGCTGGATGTGGTGGCATGTGCCTGCAGTCTCAGCTACTTGGGAGGCCGAGGCAGGAGTAGTGCTTGAGCTGGAGAAGTTGAGGCTGCAGTGACCTGTGATTACACCACTGCACTCAGCCTGGTGATAGAGCAAGACCTAATCTCAAAAAAAAAAAAAAAAAAAAAAAGAATAAATTTATACAATGTTATATCAGAGCAATTTATCTTCTGGGAAGAGAGGAAGAGAGTAAAGAACATAATCCTGTGTTACAATGTGGTGTAGTGTGAAGAGACTGAGGTGTGGAGTTAGAAATCTGACTTAAGTCTTTATTCTAATCTACTAGCTTTGGACTTTGGGCATGCCACTTAATTTCACTGCATCTTGGTTTTCTGATTTAACAAGTGGTGTTAATATTTAATATGTAGGACTGTATTGTGGATAGGTGCGTAATAAATGGTAACTATCATTATAAATAAATGGATCTATTTCTTTTTCCCTTTTTGGTTGAGGTTCCCAAAGTAGTGTTTCAAGGAAAAATACTCTCCAATTTTCCTAGTCTCCTTCTAGCTTTGATAGAATTCTCAGTGCCCAAGTCTAAAAAAATGCTTTCTTAGTCTGTCTTGTTACAATAAGGTATACCTGAGGTTGGGTAATTTATTTGTTTTTATTTTTTTATTTCTTTTTTGAGACAGTGTCTCGCTCTGTCACCCAGGCTGGAGTGCAGTGGCGCCATCTCGGCTCACTGCAAACTCCGCCTCCCGGGTTCACGCCATTCTCCTGCCTCAGCCTCCCAAGTAGCTGGGACTACAGCGCCCGTCACCACACCTGGCTAATTTTTTGTATTTTTAGTAGAGACGGGGTTTCACCGTGTTAGCCAGGATGGTCTTGATCTCCTGACCTCGTGATCCGCCCGCTTCGGCCTCCCAAAGTGCTGGGATTAGAGGCGCGAGCCCCTGTGCCCGGTGAGGCTAGGTAATTTATTTAAAAAAGAGGTTTATCACAGTTTCACAGGCTGTACAAGAAGCATGGTGCCGGCGTCTGCTTCTGCTGAGTCCCTCAGGCTGCTTCCACTTACAGCTGAAGGCAAAGAGGAGCCTGCATGTGCAGAGATCACGTGGCAAGAAAGGAAGAAAGAGGTGGGGTGGGGGGTGTTTTTTTTTACAGGCTCTTTTTAACAACCAGCTATTGGGGAAACTGATGGGAGAATTTACATACCCCCAAGGTGGGGAATTAATCTATTCTTCAGGGATTTACCCCATGACTCAAACACCTCCCATTAGGTCCTATCTCCAACATGAAGAATCAAATTTCAACATGAGGTTTGGAGAGGACAAATATCCAAATTATAGCAGATCCCTTGGCCAGGCATGGTGGTGCACCCCTGTAATCCTAACACTTTGGGAGGCCAAGACAGGCAGATCATTTGAGTCAGGAGTTAGAAACCAGCCTGGCCAATATGGTGAAACCCTGTCTCTACTAAAAATACAAAAAATTAGCCGGGCATGGTGGTGCACGCCTGTAATCCCAGCTACTCAGGAGGCTGAGGCAGGAGAATCGCTCTAACCTGGAAGGTGGAGTTTGCAGTGAGCCAAGATCGCGCCACTGCACTCTAGCCTGGGTGACAGAGCAAGACTTTGACTCAAAGAAAAAAAAAAACTCACAAATTATAGCAGATCTCTATACTAACATTAAGAAGAACAAAGAATTCCATCTACACAGCATTATCTGTTGGTCAGTGAAATAAGGGTTAGGGAGAGCAACCTAACTTTGCTTCCAACGTAAGCCACTGAAGTCTTACAAAAAGATAGTCTTATTACTTTTTACAATTTTTATTATTGTTGTTGTTTTTTGAGACAGGGTCTCAATCTGTTGCTCAGGCTGGAGTGCAGTGGTAGGATCTCAACTCACTGCAAACTCTGCCTCCCAGGTTCAAGGTTTCTTGTGCCTCAGCCTCTCAAGAAACTGGGATTAGGGCAAGCCACCATGCCTGGCTAATTTTTTTTTTTTTTTGTAGAGATGGAGTTTTGCCATGTTGCCCAGGCTGGTCCTGAACTCCTGAGCTCAAGTGATCCACCCTCCTCGGCCTCGCAAAATGCTGGGATTACAGGCGTGAGCCATCCCACCCAGCCCATAGTCTTATTACTGAATCCAAGAGAGAATCCTGATAATTATATGTTCATGTCTCTGTCTCAACAGATACATAACTGTGCTTATTTTGGGAAAAAAAATAAGGAAGTGAAAGATGCATTTTAATGAGAAAGAGGTGTCCGTTTTCATGCTCTATAAGCTCCATGCAGATTGCTGAAGTCTTTGTTCCTTTGAACCGTAAATTGGTTGTCACTTTCCATTCTGATAAAAATATGGATGAGGGCCAGGCACGGTGGCTCATGCCTCTAATCCCAACACTTTGGGAGGCCAAGGCAGGAGGATCACAAGGTCAGGAGTTCGAGACCAGCTTGACCAACATGGTGAAACTTCGTCTCTACTAAAAATGCAAAAATTAGTTGGGCATTGTGGCATGCACCTGTAATCCCAGCTACTCAGGAGGCTAAGCCAGGAGAATCGCTTGAACCTGGGCAGCAGAGGTTGCAGTGAGCCGAGATTGCGCCATTGCACTCCAGTCTGGGCAGCAGAGTGAGACTCCATCTAAAAAAAAAAAGTCTTGCTTCTACTCCTGAAAGCAATTTACCATCATGATATAACGCACCACCACACCCAGCTAATTTTTTTATTTTCAGTAGGTTTCACCATGTTGGCCAGGCTTGTCTCAAACTCCTGGACTTAGTCATCCACCCACCTCAGGCTCTCAAAGCGCTGGGATTACGGGTGTGAGCCCCCACGCCCAGCCCCTCATTGGTTTGTTATAAATCTGGGCTTTAGTTTTTATATACATATGAATATATATGCATATATTTTGCATATATATTTTTCTTTTCTTTCTTTCTTCTTTTTTTCTTTTTTTGAGATGGAGTCTCACTCTGTCGCCCAGGCTAGAGTACAGTGGTGCAATTTCAGCTCACTGCAACCTCCACCTCCCAGGTTCAAGCAATTCTCCCTGCCTCAGCCTCCTGAGTAGCTGGGATTACAGGCATCCACCACCACCCCTGGCTAATTTTTGTATTTTTAGTAGAAACGGGGTTTCACCATGTTGGACCAGGCCAGTCTCGAACTCCTGACCTCAGGTGATCCGCCCACCTCAGCTTCCCAAAGTGCTGGGATTACAGGCATGAGCAACCAAGCCCAGACTATATTTTTTACATGTATGAAAATAATAAACCCTTCTTCTTTTAAAAATTTCTATAAATTTGCGATTAATGATACATGACTGGAAAGCAGGGAAAATACATAAAATTTGACATTAAGTTAATTTATCCTATTTAGCTTTTAATCAGTACTGGGCCTCCTGTCTCTACATTAAAATTTGACACTGATTAATATCATTAGCCTGGTCTTAGAAAGCTGTAGAGAGAGAAACATCTTACACATTCACTCTATTTTGTCAATGCTAAAGTATTTTAAAGTGAATTAAAGCGTATCATTTCACCTTTGAGTATGTCAGCATACATGTCTAAAAATATTTCCTGCATACCAAAATAACATGATCATTAAAAAATGAATAATTCCTTAGTGTCATCTAAAACCCAGTCCATATACAAGTTTTTCCAGTTATTCTCTAAAATGTTTTAGGACCACACTTTGCATCAGGTTGTTATGTCCCTATGTGTGCCTCAGCTGGAAAGCACAGCTTGAAACAAAATTTTATGTGCTGCTACTTTATAGAGAGTGCAGTCCGAAGACAGCAGGAGTGAAGGAAAAGGGAAGTGGAGGAAAGGAAACTAGTAGTGAATTTGAGGGTGCTGTTCCAAACTGACCACCACTTATATCAAGGGTGACTGATTGTTCCTGTAGGGCCATCTTCTGAGAGGTTGGATGAACAAATGCCTTTCAGGAAAGTCAAAAAACAGGGAAGAATTTATCTGCCAGTTCTTGTTTCCTTTTGGCCAAAGATTTGCCCCTTGGGAGCACTTTCTCGCCTTACTTCTGAGATACAAATGCAAGGGCACCAGCAAGCGAAAGCATCTCAAGCCTCGTTGTCTCAGGAAAACTCTGGGCAGGAGACAAGGGTTGAGAAGTGCTAGCAAACAGTGAAATGCTGTAGTGTGGTGCCCAGGTGAGATGGTGCTGATGTAGGTGTTGACATAGAGCTGCTCTCTGTAGCTCTCTACAGCTTCTCTCTTGTTCTGAGTAAGAATAAGTGGCCAAAGATCACTTCGAAATAGTGAAGAAGTGGTATTGATATGCTCTTTAAATCTGGAATTGTCCCCTTCTTTTTTCCCACGACACTGACTTGCTAAAGAGATCAACATAGAAAACACTGTAGTCTGAATTGGTCTGATGGCTTCATGAATTCATTTAGCTTATTATTTGACCTTTGTATTTCCTGTAAACTGGAAATTCAATGTAAATGTTTTCATAGATTCAAGTTAAAGATTTTTGGCTAGAATACAATGAATGATAGTGTACATTTTATCTTGCATCACATTAGGAAACACATACTATCTCATCCCACTAACAGTGATGCTAAAATTGACCACTGGAACAAGGTAATACCTAGTAATCTTAATAATAAACATTTAAAATAAGAGTATATTAAACTATGTTTTAACTCATAATACAAAAATAAAGTAAACATTTAAATTATTATGAAATATGGAAATAAACATGTAAATTAAGAAACAGAAATTACAAATAAAGAAATGCATAGTTCACTTTGGAAATCTAAGGTTCACTAACCCAGTAAAATTGAGTGATATTGCAGAATCATTGGCTAGTTTGTATCTGGTGGGAATGAGATGATGATAATATGATATATGATCATTTTCCTGGATTCACATCTGAACTATTATAGTAAGGGTTTTAGAAATCATATGGTATTGAATACACCAAAAATAATAGTATTTTATATATTATTATTATTATTATTTTGAGACAAAGTCTCGCTCTGTCACCAGGCTGGAGTGCAGTGGCGCGATCTCGACTCACTGCAACCTCTGCCTCCTGGGTTCAAATGATTCCCCTGCCTCCACCTCCCGAGTAGCTAGGACTACAGACGTGCACCACCACACCCAGCTAATTTTTTATATTTTAGAGACAGGGTTTCACCATGTTGGCACGGCTGGTCTCAAACTCCTGACCTCATGATCCACCCGCCTTGGCCTCCTAAAGTGCTGGGATTATAGGCACAAGCCATCATGCCTGGCCTATTATTATTTTTTTTAGAGACAGTCTTGTTCTGTTGCCCAGGCTAGAGTGCAGTGGTGTGATCATAGCTCACTGCAGCTTCAGACTTCTGAGCTCAAGTGAATCCTCCTCAGCCTCCTGAGTAGCTAGGACTACAGGTGTGTACCACCACTCCCAGCTAATTTTTTTTTTTTTTTTTTGAGACAGAGTCTCACTTCGTCACCCAGGCTGGAGTGCAGTGGCACGATCTCAGCTGACTGCAACCTCCACCTCTCGGGTTCAAGTGATTCTCCTGCCTCAGCCTCCTGAGTAGCTGGGATTACAGGCGCATGCCACCACGCCCAGCTAATTTTAATATTTTTAGTAGAGGCGGGGTTTCATCATGTTGGTCAGGCTGGTCTCAAACTCCTGACCTCATGATCCACCCGCCTTGGCCTCCCAAAGTGCCAAGTGCAGTGAGCCACCGCGCCTGGCCTAATTTTTGTGTTTTTTTGTAGAGATGGGGTCTCACTGTGTTGCCCAGGCTGATCTCAAACTCCTGGCCTCAAGTGATCCTCCTGCCTAGGCCTCCCAAAGTGCTGGGATTACAGGCATGAGCAACCATGTCCATCCTCAATTTTTAAAATTCTAGGCATTATTCTAAGTCCTTTGCAGGTAGTAATTCATTTTATCTTCATAACAACGCTATGATGTTGAGATAGGTATTGTTACTTTTCCTTTTTTATGAATGCAGAACTTGGAGCAAAGATTGTTCTCTGTAATTGGAATGCTCTTCTCCCAGATATCCACAAGGCTATTTCCTCATTTCCTTGAAAGTTTTGTTCAATACTACCTTCTTATTGATGCCTACCCTACTGTTACAAATTGAAATTCACCCCTTCTCCCAGTTCTTGTCTGCCTTTCCTCAATCTATTATTCTTTTCACTATAGCACTTACCACCTTCTGTAGTGGCTTTGTAATGTGCCTACTTGGCTAGGCTGAACTATATTTCCCAAAATTATCTTCCCTGTACATTCTCAGAGTGGGCCACAGAGACATTTTGCATGAGATTTGGAAAGCAGAAAGGGAGCAGCAACATATTGTTTTCACTCTCAGAAGGTCAGCGCAGGCTGGGCACAGTGGCTCACATTTGTAATCCCAGCACTTTGGGAGGCCGAGGGGGGCAGATCACTTGAGGTCAAGAGTTCGAGACCAATCTGACCAACATGGTGAAACCCTGTCTCTACTAAAATACAAAAATTAGCCAGGCGTGGTGGTGGACGCCTAGTAATCACAGCTACTCAGGAGGCAGAGGCCCTAGAATAGCTTGAACCTGGAAAGCAGAGGTTGCAGTGAGCCAAGATGGCGCCACTGCACTCCAGCCTGGGCAGCAGAGTGAGACTCTGACTCAAAAAAAGCAAAAAAATAAGAGGTCAGTGCAGAGGCACCAAGTGTCGTTGCACATTACACATGTGTCATTTATCTGCTGGCTTATCTCCTTGATGTGGGACAGAAGCTGCTGTAGCTCCCCACTGCCCACTTCACCTTCTCTGCCTCCTGAGCCAGGTTCATGTTTAGCCTCATAACGAGGGGTGCCAGCTTCTGCAGGATACCCACATCATCACAGTTGGAGGTTGTGAGACTGAACAACAGGTTTGTCTCCTAGTGGATTCCAGCTTGTGTTTGTGAATTCCAATTTTTTGTTGCTAGAGCAAATCACAACTAAGCCCCCTATTTAGAATGATTCTCTAGCGGGCAGAGTTATTATGTTGGACCATCTCCATCACGGAAGGGGCAGCACTTTGTTCTCGCTGGAATAGATACTCTATATAGGGATTTTCTCTCCCTGCACATAGAGGTTATGCCAAAACCACCATCCACAAATTTACAGAGTGACTTATCCACAATCATGGTATTCCATATAGCATCACTTCTGATGCAGGAAGTCTTTTTGTTTGTTTTGTTTTTTGTTTTGAGACACAGTCTTACTCTGTCACCTAGGCTGCAATGCAGTGGCGGCATCTTGGCTCACTGCAACCTCCACCTCCCAGGTTCAAGTGATTCTCCTGCCTCAACCTCCCGAGTAGCTGGGATTACAGGCACACACCACCATGCCCGGCTAATTTTTTGTATTTTTAGTAGAGACAGGGTTTCACCACGTTGGCCAGGCTAGTCTCGAACTCCTGACCTCAAGTGATCTGCCCATCTTGGCCTCCCAAAGTGCTGGGATTACAGATGTGAGCCACCGCACCCGGCCTAGGAAGTATTTGTATAGAAATAAAATACAGCACATGTGCGCAATGTGCAGGTAAGTTACATATGTATACATGTGCCATGCTGGTGCGCTGCACCCACCAACTCGTCATCTAGCATTAGGTATATCTCCCAATGCTATCCCTCCCCCCTCCCCCCACCCCACAACAGTACCATAAAACCTAAAGTATAATAATAATAATAATAATAATAATAAAAGAAAAAAAAAAAAAGACTACTCAGTTATACTACCAGGAATTTCTGAAACATGGGAGTAGAGCTATTCCTTTGATATCTTTACTATAACAACACAGAATTAGATTGACATATGTTAAATTATTTATAAAGTTATAAGTAATTTCTTCCTGATGAGAATTTTTAAATTAAAAATAATTCCTACATATAAAAAAAATAATAAAAATAAAAATAAAAATTCAAAAAAAAAAAAAAGAAATAAAATACAGCAATGGAACTATGCTTATATTAATAAAATTCACCAGTCTTACCCTGTCACCCTCATCCTAAAGCCACTGGCCTGCTGGAAAGGTGGAATGGCTTTTTGAAGACTCATTTATGGCACCAGCTAAGTATCACATGGCATACCTTGTGAGGCCTAGACAATGTCCTCCAGGATGTAGTATATGCTATAAATCAGAAAATAACATAGGTCAGATGCAGTGGTTCATGCCTGTAATCCCAACACTTTGAGAGGCCAAGGTGGGAGGATCACTTGCGGCTAGGAGTTTGAGACCAGTCTAGGCAACATAGCAAGACCCTGTTTCTACCAAAAAAAATAATAATAATAAATAAAAAATAAATAAAAGGAAAAGAAAATAACATAGATGGTGCTTTCTTCTATAGCCAGGATTCACGGGTCTGGGAATTAAGGTGGTGGTGAGTTTGGACATGGCTCCTTTCATTATTATTCTTAGTGACCTACCAGGAAACTTTTTTTGCCTCCTATCCCTGAGAATTTGAGTTCTGCTAGCTTAGAGGACTTAGTTCCCAAAGTAGGATGCTTCCACTAGAGGACATAGCAATTGTTCCATTAAACTGAAAGTTGAGACTGCCACATGGTCACTTTGGGCTCATCATGCCAATTAATCAACAGACAAAATAGAAGGTAACTGTTCTGACTACCTAGAGTGATTGGTTCTGACCACCAGGGGAAAATTGGGTTGCTTCTACACAATGGGGATAAGGAAAAGTATGTCTGGAATGTGGGTGATCCCTGGAGTGCTGTTAATACTCCCATGTCCTGTGATTAAAGTCAAGGGAGAAACCCTAACAACCCAATTCAGAGGGGACTGCTAATGATCCAGACCCTTCAGAAATGAAGATTCGGGATACCCCACCAGTCAAGGAACGATGACCAGATGAGGTGCTTGCTAAGGGCAAAGGTTCTATGGAATGGATAGTAATCATAAATATCTGCTGTGACTAGGTGACCATAAGTAAAAATGAGGACCATAATAGTTATCAGTATTGTTTGTTTTGTTTTGAGACAGGGTCTTGCTCTGTTGCCCAGGCTGGAGTGCAGTGTTGTAATCTCAGCTCACTGAAACTTCTGCCTCCCAGGCTCAATTAATCCTCCCAGGCTCAATTCATCGTCCCACCGCAGCCTCCCAAGCAGCTGCGCCACCACATTCAGCTAGTTTTTTATATTTTTGGTAGAGACAGTGTTTCCCCATGTTGCCCAGGCTGGTCTCAAACTCATGACCTCAAGCAGTCCACCTACCTCGGCCTCCCAAAATGCTGGGATTACAGGCATGAACCACTGTGCCTGGACTAGTTGTCAGATAAACTGAGAAAATTGCTCTAGCCACATTAGTAATTACACAAACCTCTGAATGCTTTATAGAGTTTACCTATTACTGAAATTATTCTGGAATTTCCATTTCCAAACAAAATTTTAAAAACTTTTTATTTTATTGTGATGATTTCCAAACAAAAACAAAAATAATTTTTTAAAGTTTACTTTTTTTATTAGTTTAAGCACATTACATAATATTAAAATGAACCAACTAAATGTTGCCCACTAGAGATTTTGATTTAATATTTCACACATTCAAAATTAGCCCATTGGTCAGGAACAGTGGCTCATGCCTGTAATCTCAGCATTTTGGGAGGCCTAGACAGATGGATTGCTTAAGTCCAGGAATTCGAGACCAGCCTGGGCTACTTGGTGAAATCCCATCTCTATGAAAAGAAAAAAGCCAGGAGCGGTGTTGCGTGCCAGTAGTCCCAGCTACGTGGGAGGCTGAGGCAGGAGAATCTCTTGAACCTGGAAGGTAGAGGTTGCAGTGAGTGGAGATTGTGCCATTGCCCTCCAGCCTGGGCAACAAGAGTGAAACTCTGTCACACACACACACACCAAAAAAAAAAGAACAAAAAAAAGCCGGGCATGGTGGCTCATGCCTGTAATCCCAGCACTTTGGGAGACCGATGGGGGCAGATCACAGGGTCAGGAGTTTAAGACCAGCCTAACCAACATGGAGAAACCCCGTCTCTACTAAAAATACAGAAATTAGCCGGGTGTGTTGGCATGCACCTGTAATCTCAGCTACACAGGAGGCTGAGGCAGGAGAATTGCTTGAACTCGGGAGGCGGAGGTTGCAATGAATGGAGATTGCACCATTGCACTCCAGCCTGGGCAACAGAGCGAGACTCCATCTCAAAAAACACAAAACAAAACAAACAAACAAACAAAAAACTAGCACATCCAGGCACAGCTGAGGCAGTGATTGTTTCCTGCTAGTTTTGATAGCTCTTTGTAAATATTCCCAACACAATACTTATCACCTTATAGTCATTCGTTCATTGAAATAGTTCCCAGGCTAGACTACAAAGTCTATAAAGGCATTTTGTTGTTGTTGTTTTTGAGACAGAGTCTGGCTCTGCTGCCCAAGCTGGAGTGCAATGGCATGATCTGGTCTCACTGCAACCTCCGTCTCCCAGGTTCAAGCGATTCTCCCACCTCAGCCTCCCAAGTAGCTGGGATTACAGGCACACACCAACATGCCAGATTAACTTTTGTAGTTCTTTTTTTTTTTTTTTTAATAGAGGTGGGGTTTCACCATGTTGCCAGGCTGGTCTCAAACTCCTGACGTCAAGTGTTCTGCCTGCCTCAGCCTCCCAAAGTGCTAGGATCACAGATGTGAGCCACTGCGCTCAGCCCATAAAGACATTTTTTTTCTTTTTATATCAAGAGTTCAACTAAAGTCCAGGTCCTAGAAATATACTATCTGTGGAAAAAATAAGTTTTCATTATGTGTGCTTGTATAAATGAATGAACAGTGCATGTGTATAAATGAGTAATTCTAAAGTTACTAAAAACTGAGGACTGTAAGTAAACATTCTTGGAGTCATTTAAGAAAGGTGTAGTGGCTGGGCGCGGTGGCTCACGTCTGTAATCCCAGCACTTTGGGAGGCCGAGGCTGGCGGATCACCTGAGGTCAGGAGTTCGAGACCAGCCTGGCCAACATGGTGGAACTCTGTCTCCACTAAAAATACAAAAAAAATTAGCCGGGCGTGGTAGTTGGTGCCTGTAATCCCAGCTACTTGGGAGGCCGAGGCAGGAGAATCGCTTGAACCCGGGAGGCAGAGGTTGCAGTGAGCTGAGATTACCCCATGGCACTCCAGCCTGGGCAATGGAGTGAGAATCCATCTAAAAAAAAAAAAAAAAGAAAGAAAAAAGAAAAAAAAGAAAGGTATAATGAAAAGAATTTTGGAATTAAAGAGATGGGGATTTGAAAGCTGGGTTTGCAACTTATTATTTTTTTTCCTGAGACAGAGTTTTACTCTGTTGCCTAGGCTGGAGTGCAGTGGCATGATCTCAGCTCACTGCAACCTCCACCTCCCAAGTTCAAGCGATCCTCTTGCCTCAACCTCCCAAAATAGCTGGTCTTGAACTCCTGACCTTAGGTGATCTGACCACCTCAGCCTTGCAACTTATTATTAAGCATTAGGCACCTCACTTAAGAGTCTCAGAGGCCGGGAGTGGTGGCTCACACCTGTAATCCCAGCACTTTGGGAGGCTGAGGTGGGCGGATCACCTGAGGTCAGGAGTTCGAGACCAGCCTGGCCAACATGGTGAAACCCTGTCTCTACTAAAAATAGAAAAGTTAGCCAGGCATGGTGGTGTGTGCCTGTAATCCCAGCTACTCGGGAGGCTGAGGCAGGGAGAATTGCTTGAACCTGGGAGTTGGAGGTTGCAGTGAGCCAAGACTGCGCCACTGCACTCCAGCCTGGGCAACAGAGCGAGAGTCCGTCTCAAAAAAAAAAAAAAAAAAAAAAGACTCTCAGATCTCAAGTTCCTCTTTTGCAAAACGAGATAATATCTTGCAATGTGTGTGTGCGTGTGTGTGTATATATATAATATATATAGTGTGTACATACTGTGTGTATATGTACACACTGCAAGATATTATCTCATTTTGCTATATATATATATATATATATATTTTTTTTTTTTGTGTGTGACAGGGTCTTACTTTGTTGCCCAAGCTGGAGTGGCTCGCTGCAGCCTTGATCTCCTGGGTTCGCATAATCCTCCCACCTCAGCCCCCTGAGTAGCTGGGAATACAGGCACAAGCCACCATGCCTGACTAATTTTTAATTTTTTGTAGAGACAGGGGAATAGGGGGTCTCGCTTGTTGCCAAAGCTGGTCTTGAACTCAAGCAATCCACCTGCCTTGGCCTCCCAAAGTACTGGGATTACAGGAATGAGCCACAATGCCCTGCTTTATCTTGCAGTATTGTTAATGAGGGTTAGAGATCATTTACACAATCAACACAGTGCTGAGCTCAGAATAGGTGCTCAATGAAAGATAGTTCTATTACTATTTACTACATGTATCCAGGAATAATTCAACTAAACAAGTCCTTATATATGAATTATGACAATTTCTGTAGTCATTGAGTTTATTATAATTACTTAGAAAACAGAAAGCAATGTATGACACTCTGGTTCATAGCTGGATTTTTTAAAAACTTAGGCTATTCTTATAAACCTAGGGCAAGTCCCTCAAACTTTGAGTCTTGAGAAGTCCTCAACTATAAAATTATCAGCTCAATACCTGTCCTGTCTATATCACAGGACGGTTAGAAGAATCAAATATGCAGATGAGTTTTGTAAATTGTAAAGTGCTAAACAAATCCTAATTGTTTTTATATCTTCAATCTGAGTGCTTCAACTATAATTATAAGAATATATATGTATTTTTTTGAGACGGAGTCTCGCTCTGTCACCCAGGCTGGAGTGCAGTGGCGTGACCTCAGCTCACTGCAACCTCCTCCTCCTGGGTTTAAGCGATTCTCCTGCCTCAGCCTCCAGAGTAGCTGGGACAATGGCCGGCCGGCTAATTTTTTGTATTTTTAGTAGAGACAGGGTTTCACCATGTTAGCCAGGATGGTCTCGATCTCCTGACCTCATGATCTGCCTGCCCCAGCCTCCCCAAGTGCTGGGATTACAGATGTGAGCCACCGCACCAGGCCAAGAATATTTTTTTAAATCACTGCATTATACCTTAATGCACTTTTGCTCCCTTGTCTATTTTCTATAGTTTAAAGTGAACTAAAACTTGCCACTTAATTCACAAAGCTATCATGAGGCCTGATGACCTAATGTTTATACAAATTTAAACATTTAGGGCATTGGGCATTTGCGTCAGAGTGACTTACCATCAGTCACTGTGGAACTTTGAAAGATCAATTAATCAATTATAATAGTAGGTAAAATAATTTTGTGTAAATAGTCACCATCTAACAAGTCTCCTTCATTTCTTTTATAAACTTTGAGAGGTCTGCTCTGAGTGGTATGCCAGGAGTAAAGTCTTATCCTAAGAGACATAGACATTCCAACTGCCAAGAAGTTTTTTTGTTTGTTTGTTTTTGTTTTTGTTTTGAGACAGAGTCTCGCTCTGTCACCCAGGCTGGAGTGCAGTGGCGCGATCTCGGTTCACTGCAACCTCCGCCCCCCAGGTTCAAGCGATTCTCCTGCCTAAGGCTACCGAGTAGCTGGGATTACAGGCATGCGCCACCATGCCTGGCTAATCTTTTTGTATTTTTAGTAGAGATGGGGTTTCACCATTGCCAACAAGTTTTAAAGGCAAACTGTTATGTATCATTCTGTACTCATTATCATAGTTCTGCTCATTGAAAACTCACTGTTTAAGTAGACTTCAAAACTTTCACAACGTCAGTGACACATTTCAACAGGTACCTAATGTGTCACTGGCTTTTCCCATAACCTTTCCCTTAGAGACTTTAGGGCAAGAGCCATTCATATGAACAAACTGTGATGGGCCTAGGCAGGATGGGAACATTGACTCTGTGTTTACGTGAGGTGGGGAAGTCATGTGGAGTTTTTTGTTGTTGATGTTTGTTTCTTTTTATGTGGCTTCATAGTTAACAGTTTCTGAACTTAGCTGCACATCGAAATCACCCAGGAATCCACCCCAGACCTATTGTGACAAATAATACAAGGAGGAATCCTAAAAACAGTATTTTGAACAAATTCCAGGTCCTTCTTATGTAATCAACCAAGGCTCTCTGTCTGTGGACTGCTGGAGAGCCTGTGGACTGCTGGAAATCTCTGGTTCACCTTGCCTTAGTGTTGCCTCCCTCTTCTCTATTTTTAGTGCTTTCTCCTTTGCTAGTGGTTCTGTATTTCCCATGGTCCCCAATGTCAGGACAAAATCTATCTGATATGTTGTTAACACCCTAGTGTGGCTTCATTTAATGTGCTATTTCTTCAGAAATGCTAATGGTGGGATTTGAGACTCTATGACAGCTTGGGGTGGGGGTGGTTGAGGGAGGAAAGGCTTTGCTTCCTGGTCCCACAAATGACATTACTTAGGGAATAGCTTCTTTTTACCTATCCATAAAGTCAGTCCTACATATGCATCATTATACAGAAATGAATTTCAGGAAGACAGCACAAAGGAAGTCCATGGAAAATCTGGATGGCACCTGGAATCTTAACTTGCAAGTCCCTATTGAACAAAATTTCCTGGTTTTCTTTTTTTCTTCTTCCTTTTTAAATTAGAACATACGTGAGAAAGTTTTTTTTTTTCAAGAATAGAGGATTGCTCTCACTGGAATTATTCAACACAGTCTGGATCCTAATTTAGCAGGGACATTTTAAAGAAGATTAAACATTGGATTTGAATCTTTAAATAATCCTTAATATTTTTTTCTGTCCCAAAGACTTTATGGTCCTCTGACATAGCAAAAGTTATTTTTTTGATTAGGCATTTCTCCAGTTGATGACAAGTAGGAATAAAGCCTTTACTTTTGATGCATGTCTGTTGGCTGCTTCAGTTTGACCTGTACCTGGGAGTTCCTGCCCAAGGTTACCATAAGACTTAGAAAGGACCCTTTTCAGGAGAGTAGGATTTCCACAGGAGTCCAAACAGCTCTTGAAATTGCTCTCTTGGCCCAGGCTCTGCTCTTTTCTCCTATGAATTATTGCATTAGTTCCCTAATCAACTCTGGTCTCTTGTCTTCCTACAATCCCTCCTTCAAATTATTGCCAGAGTTAAATTTATTTATTTATTTTCCTTGAGATAGGTCTCACTCTGTCACTCAAGCTGGAGTGCAGTTGATCATAGCTCACTGTACCCCTGACCTCCTGGGCTCAAGCAATCCTCCCACCTCAGCCTCCTTAGTAGCTGGGACTACAGGCATGTGCCACCACACCCGGCTAATTATTTCATTTTTTGTAGAGATTGGTCTTTCTATGTTGCCCAGACTGGTCTCAAACTCCTGGGCTCAAACGATCCTCCTGCCTCGGCCTGCCAAAGTGCTGGGATTGTAGGCAAGAGCCACCCCATGTTCAGCACAGAGTTGAATTTCTCAATTTAAATGTGTTTATGTTACCTTCTATTTCAGTGGGCACCCTGTCTTCTTCCAGATACAGTTCAAGTTCCTTAAGATGCATTCACCCAGTGCACCCAAACCTTTTCAATGCTCTCATTTCCATCAGACTTTCCAAAATTCTCATTATGTTAGTATTCCTGCTATAAACCATCTGCAATTCCTTGAATTCTCCAAGTCTTCCTGCCTCTGGGGTTTTGCAAAAACTGTTCCCTCTGCCTGGGACAGGAGTCCCTCCTTCATTTCGTTTCTTTATTAATTTCTTCAAGAACCAATTTTCAAGAACCAATCATTACGATATGGAGCCTGGTTTCAAATGTAGTGGGGAACTAACACTGTACTTATTAAATGTGGTACATAAGAAATAAGCACCTCCAAGATCTTTTCACAGTGATAATTCTCATTCCTCTGATGTCCTTCAGATCAGTAGGGTATATTCTGCTCTAGACCCTAGGATATGCTTCAAGAGGCCTCTCAGAGCTTAACTTGCAGCTTAGTGTTTCCTTTTTCCACATAATTTTTTTTCTTTTTTTTTTTGAGACGGAGTTTCACTCTTGTCGTCCAGGCTGTAATGCAATGGCGCAATCTTGGTTCACTGCAACTTCCATCTCCTGGGTTCAAGCGATTCTTGTGCCTCAGCCTCCCAAGTAGCTGGGATTACAGGCACCCACAACCACACCCAGCTAATTTTTGTATTTTTTAGTAGAGATGAAGTTTCACCAGCCAGGCTGGTCTCAAACTCCTGACCTCAGGTGATCTGCCCACCTCGGCTTTCCAAAGCACTGGGATTACAGGCGTGAGCCACCATGCCTGGCCTTTTCACAGAATTTTTTTTCCAAAGAAAATTTATTTTCCCAGGAGTCAGCTGCCTTAAATCCTTTCAGAACCAAGACAGGTTAAAACAAATAAATATTCAGGTAGAATTGGAGTGGGAAAACATACAAATACAAATACCATTTCCTTTAAACAATATCTAAGAAAATAATAGTCACCACTTATTAGATTCTTCTATTTGGTAGAGCTATGTGCTATATTTACCTATATTGCCTTTACTGCCTTATCACTTTCCGCATTTACAAAATCACCTTCCTATGTACTCTACCAAATAGAGCTATTTGGTTCTTCCTATGTGTCAGGTAGCTCACTAGCTCTACCAAATACAAGCTGGTGAGATACCTAGCACATAGGAAGAAACTAATATTATCTCCATTTTTATAAGTTAGGAAAACAAAGCTCAGAGAGATAAATAGCTTGACCAATATCACCATATAGCTAGACAGTGACATAGCTAGGATTTTATCAAAGTGTCTGACTCCGAAGTCTTATGTTTTTCCTAAGTCATGGTGTTAAAGAAGGGGAGAAATTATTCCAAATATCATAGCCAATTTACCTTTCCCTTCATGTCTTTTTTCTTTTCTTTTCTTTTTTTTTTTTTTTTTGCGATGGAGTCTTGCTCTGTCACCCAGGCTGGAGTGCAGTGGCACAATCTCAGCTCACTGCAACCTCCGCCTCCCAGGTTCAAGCGATTCTTCTGCCTCAGCCTTTTGAATAGCTGGGACTACAGGTGCGTGCCACCACGCCCAGCTAATTTTTGCATTTTTAGTAGATACAGGGTTTCACCATGTTGGCCAGGATGGTCTCCATTTGTTGACCTTGTGATCTGCCCGTCTTGGCCTCCCAAAGTGTTGGGATTACAGGCATGAGCCACCGCACCCGGCCCCTTCATGCCTTTTTTCCTAATGTCCTTGTTTCCTGTGACACAGTCTCTCTTTGTCTATTGTGCTTCCTTTTCCTTTTGCTCTCAATTTAGGAACACACTGGCTTCCGAATATCCTTTCACAGTAGAAAACTTGTCAAAATCCCAAATACAGCAGAATTACCAAGTTTAAAAGTGATGAAACATGGCACAGATCATATCTGAAGGAATATGCAAGAAACCGGTAACAGTATCTTCGAGGAGAATGGGATAACTAGAGGACTGTTGTTAGAGGCAAGCCATATTCTACGTGTATGTGCATGCATGCACATGCATGTACATGTATGCATATATAATTTTGCAGTTTCGCTTTTTTCTTTTTATACTATGTTCATGTGTTTCCTATTTAAAAGACGTGATTAGGCCAGGTGCGCGGGGTCATGCCTGTAATCCTAACACTTTGGGAGGCTGAGAAGGGCGGATTGCCTGAGCTCAGGAGTTCAAGACCAGCCTAGGTAACAAGGTGAAACTCCGTCTCTACTAAAATACAAAAAAGTAGCCGGGTGTGGTGGTGTGGGCCTGTAATCCCAGCTACTAAGGAGGCTGAGGCATGAGAATCGCTTGAACCTGGGAGGCAGAGGTTGCAGTGAGCCAAGATTGTACCACTGCACTCCAGCTTGGATGACAGAGTGAGACTCTCTCTCAAAAAAAGAGAGAGGTGATTATTCAGAATGATGCCTTTTATGAAAGAGTTCAGGGATATTTTGTATCTTGTGTGTGTCAGTGAATGCTCTGTACCTTGGGCTCTGGTTACACTCTATCTTTTGCCATCTTAGGAAAAACTAGCTGATGCCACTACTTCTCAGTATCTGGATAGTAAACAACAAAAACAAAAACAAAAACCTACCACCTTATCTTAGTAAGTATGCCAGAAGATGCCATAGTCTATGGTTCCACTTTCTAAATGTCCTCAGTGTGAACATTTAGTCAGAGTAGTACCGACTTAGCATTCATAGAAAATTCTGTTTTGTGACTGCCTCATCTACCTGGAGTAAATCAATTCCTTGTCATAATCATGTCGACATTGTATTCTGAGAACTCTCTCAGGAATGCCGTTCACATTTCCCGTCTTGTTCATTTTTAAACATTTGCCATGGGGAAAAATGTGCTATTAATATGAAATAATCCTTTCATTTTGATTGCAGTTACTATTTCTTGATAGAACATTTCATTTCAATAACTAATCAGCTTACTCTTTCCCAGAGACCTATTTTAACAAGCAAATTTTAACAAATGAAAAAGTTGCAGTATTTAGAGCTATATTCATCTGTCATGTGTCCATCATAAATAGGTACATTTTATTCTCTCATAGAAGAGTTTTCCAAATACAGTCTATGGGAGAAAGATAAAAATTGGTTGGCATGGACTTGTTAACCATGAATATAGCCCAACTGACAAAGCTAACCTAAGAAAAACATCACTGCAGCAAAAGACAAATTTTGAATTTGTGGCTCCAAGTGGATCCATTTTCTTGTCAGATAAAAGAATGGGCAGTGATAGTGGTGAGAAAATGCTCCTCTTTGTCTTTCCTTGGAAATAACTGGTAGCCTCAATTCCTGAACTTCTCTTGTATCTACTCAACCTAATAAACTTTTTCCTTTAATCTTGGATGATGAATAGCACCTTAGTCACAGATTACACAAATGGGCACCATTTATTTATGGTACTTGACTTCAATTCCTTTTCCTTTTGCCACCCTAGGCTTATTGACATCTATGGGTTCATGATTTTTTGTTTCTTTCCAATGCAAAGAAGGCTGTGGGGTGGGACCCTTTGAGATGAACTCAGCCTCATTGCATATCAGAAGAAAAGTATGTTCACCTCTAAGAATTAAGGGGCACGGACAATAAAATGAGTCCCTACTTATTTATTACTAATCAGAACAATTATCCCCTTCCAGCTCGTCTTCTAGCTCATGATAATGTGCCCTTTAGAGCTTTGAGTGCGCCTTCTGAACATTCTTTCCTAAAGATGGGAGGTGATTGTTTCTTTCCTTCCTTCTCCTTACAGTCCCCTAAATCTAGAGTGTTTCTACCAATTTAGACTAGCTCTACCTCAGAAACTGTCAGAGAAGAAGGCTGACAACCTGTCAGTGGTACTCTGTATATAGTACTATAATAAGGACATGTTTTAGGATTAAGTTGTTATAGAGAAGGTGGAGTAGTTCTCTCCTATTTAAAGCCAACCTCTGTCAACTGAGTTTTGATGCTGTCCTTTTCCACCTTTCTGGGAAACCACACATCAATTATGCTTATTTCTCCTCATTACTTGGTCCTCATCAACTGAACCCTTCCCAACACCACTTCAACAATGCTCTCATCTCACCAAATTTAATACAAACTAATCCAAACGAAGTAAAACAAAATTCACAATAGACCTATGTTTCCTTTACTGCCTTATCCCTTTCTGCATTTACAAAATCAAACTTTTATTTTTTTCTACTTCCATCTCCATTTCCTCACCTCTGTTTTATTCTGGTTTCTGCTATCACTACTCCGAGAATAATGTCCTCCACAGGGCATTATTAATTATTTGTGGGGTTTTTTGTTTGTTTGTTTTTGAGACAGAGTTTTGCTTTTGTTGCCCAGGCTGGGGTACAATGGCACCATCTCGGCTCACTGCAGCCTCCGCCTCCTGATTCTCCTGCCTCAACCTCTCGAGTAGCTGGGAATACAGGCGCTCGCCACCATGCCTGGCTAATTTTTTGTATTTTTAGTAGAGATAGTGTTTCACCATGTTAGCAAGGCTGGTCTTGAGCTCCTGGCCTCAGGTGATCTGCCCGCCTCAGCCTCCCAACATGCTGGGATTACAGGCATGAGCCACCATGTCCGGCCTCAATTATTATTATTATTATTATTATTATTACTATTTTGAGACAGGGTGTCACTCTATTGCCCAGGCTGGAGTGCAGTGGCATGATCTCAATTCACTGCAACCTCCATCTCCTGGGCTCAGGTGATCCTCCCACCTCAACCTCCCTAGTAGCTGGGACCACAGGTGTATGCCACCACTTGGCTAATTTTTGTATTTTTTGTAGAGACAGGGTTTCACCATGTTGCCCAGGCTAGTCTCGAACTCCTGGGCTTAAGCAGTCCACCTGCCTCAGCCTCCTAAAGTGCTAGGATTACAGGCGTTAGCCACCATGGCCAGCCCTCCATAGGGCATTAAATGCTTGAGTACCTCAAGTCTGGTTTCTAGGCCTTTTTCTCTTCTTACTCTAAACTTGGTATTAGGCCATCTCATCTAAACCGACAACTTCATTTATACTGACAACTCTCAAATGAATAGTTCCAGGGCAGACTTCTCTGGTTTAACACAAATTGAATTTAACACAAAATGGGGTTGGTTTGCTTCCAGTATATCTGTTTGTTCTAAACTTTCCTGGAAATGAAAAGTCATCCCTATCCACTCCACCCAACTCCAAACGAGAGTAAAATAACAGGAAACACTACCCCCTCAAACAAGCCCCAAGTCCTGTTGATTCTACCTCTGAAAAAAAATTTCACAAATCTTTCCTCTTCTCTTCATCTCCATTGCTACCATACTAAGTCAAAAATTGTCTCTCAATGGAAGACTTCTGTCCAAGAGAGCCTTTTCACTTCCATAATAAAAAATTAAATAACTAGCACTAAAGAAGGTTAATTATGGCTATCTGGGCTTAAAACAATAATAACACCGGCTGGGCACAGTGGCTTAGGCCTGTAATCCTAGCACTTTGGGAGGCCGAGGCAGGCGGATTACTTGAGGTCAAAAGTTAGAGACCAGCCTGGCCAACATGGTGAAACCCCGTCTGTACTAAAAATACAAAAATTAGCCAGGCATGGTGGCGTGCACCTGTAATTCCAGCTACTAGGGAGGCTAAGCAAGAGAATCATTTGAACCCACGAGGCAGAGGTTGCAGTGAGACGAGATTGTGCCACTGCACTCCAGCCTAGGTGAAAGAGCGAGACTCTGTCTCAAAAATAAATAAATAAAATAATAATAACAACACAATTTTTTTTTTTTGAGACAGAGTTTCGCTCTTGTTGTCCAGGCTAGAATACAATGGAGCGATCTCGGCTCACTGCAACCTCCGCCTCCCAGGTTCAAGCAATTCTCCTGCCTCAGTCTCCCAAGTAGCTGGGATTACAGGCGCCCACCACCATGCCCGGCTAATTTTGTATTTTTAGTAGAGACGAGGTTTCACCATGTTTGGCAGGCTGGTCTCAAACTCCTGACCTCAGGTGATCCACCCACCTCGGCCTCCCAAAGTGCTGGGATTACAGGCGTGAGCCACCGCACCCAGCCAGTAACACAATTTTTAAAACCTGGCGTTTCATAAGTTAAATCTAGACATACATATATAGGCATACCATGCAGATATTGCAAGTTTGGTTCCAGATCACTGCAATAAAGTGAATATTGCAATAAAGTGAATATCGCAATAAAGTGAATTACACACATTTTTTGGTTTCCAGTGCATATAAAAATTATGTTTATACTATACTATGGTTTACTAAGTGTACAAAATAGCATATGCATAAAAAAGTAACTTCATTAAAGAATATTTTATTGCTAATGAATGCTAACAATTATCTGACCCTTCAGTGAGTCATAATCTTTTTGCTGGTAGAGGGTCTTATCTTTGATGTTGATGGCTGCTGACTCATCAGAATGGTGGTTGCTGAAGGCTGGGGTGGCTGAGGCAAATTCTTTTTTTTTTTTTTTTTTTTTGAGACAGAGTCTCGCTCCGTCACCAGGCTGGAGTGCAGTGGCGCAATCTCAGCTCGCTGCAACCTCCGCTTCCCAGGTTCAAGCAATTCTCCTGCCTCAGCCTCCCGAGTAGCTGGGATTACAGGTGTGTGCCACCATGCCCAGCTAATTTTTCTATTTTTAGTAGAGACGGGGTTTTCACCATGTTGGTCAGGCTGGTCTCGATCTCGTGACCTCGTGATCCACCCACCTCAGCCTCCCAAAGTGCTGGGATTACAGGCATGAGCCACTGTGCCCAGCCAGCAAATTCTCAAGATAGGACAACAATGAAGTTTGCTACACTGACGCTGTTTCATACATGAAAGATCTGTCCTTTATGCAATGCTGTTTGATAGCCTTTTACATACAGTGGAATTTCTTTCAAAATTGGAGTCAATCCTCTTAAACTCTTACCACTGCTTTATCAACTAAGTTCATGTAATATTCTATTTTTTCCTATTTATTTATTTTATATGTAATATTCTAAATCCTTTATTGTCATTTCAACAATGTTCACAGTATCTTCACCAGAGGCTGCGGTTTCTTGAGATAGAATCCTCAAAAAAACACTTTATTTGCTCATCTTTAAGAAACTACTCCTTATCCATTCAAGTTGGATCATGAGGTTGTAGCAATTCATTCACATCTTCAGGCTCCACTTCTGATTCTAGTTCCGTTTCCACCATCTTTGCAGTTACTTTCTTCACTAAAGACTTAAACTCCTCAAAATTGTCCATAAGTGTTTGGAACCAAGTTCTTCCAAATTCCTGTTAACACTGATATTTTGACCTGCTCCCATGAATCACAAATGTTCCTAAAGGCATCTCGAATGGTGGATCCTTTCCAGAAGGTTTTCAATGTACTTTGCACAGATCCATCAAAGGAATCACGTTTATGGCAGCTATAGCCTTACAAAATGTATTTCTTAACTACTAAGACTTGAAAATCTAAGTTACTCCTTGATCCATGAGCTGTAGAATAAGTATTATGTGAGTAGGCATGAAAACAACATTCGTCTCCTTGTACATCTCCATTAGAGCTGTTGGGTAACCAGGTGCATTGTCAAGGAGCAGTAATATTTTGAAAGGAAACTTTTTTCCCAAGCAACAGATCTCAACAGTGGGCTTAAAATGTTCAGTAAACCATGCTGTAAACAGATGTGCTGTCATTCAAGCTTTGCGGCTTCATTTATAGAGCACAGGCAGAATACATTTAGCATAATTCTTCAGGGCCCGAGGATTTTCAGAATGGTAAATGAACATTGGCTTCAACTTGAAATCACCAGCTGCATTAGCCCCTAACAAGAGTCAGCATGTCCCTTGAAGCTTTGAAGCCAGGCAGTGACTTCTCATTTCTAGCAATGAAAGTCCTGGATGTCATCTTCTTCCCATATAAGGCTGTTTCATCTACAAGTCTACAGTGGAAATCTGTTAAGTGGGTTCATCTTCATTGATTATTATGCTAGATCTTCTGGATAGCTTGCTACAGCTTCTCCATCAGCACTTGCTGCTTCACCTTGCACTTTTACATGATAGAGACAACTTCTTTCCTTAAGCCTCATGAACCACCTCTGCCTAGCTTCAAACTTTTCTTCTGCATCTTTCCAACCTCTCTTAGCCTTTATAGAACTGAAGAGAGTTAAGGCCTTCCTCTGGATTAGGCTTTGGCTTAAGGGAATGTTGTGACTGGTTTGATCTTCTATCCAGACCACTCAAACTTTCCCCATATCAACAATAAAGCTGTTTTGCTTTTTTTTTTTTAAATCATTCATCTGTTCACTGGAGTAATACTTCTAATTTTCTTCAAGAACTTTTCCTTTGAATTCACAGCTTGGCTAACTGATGCAAGAGGCTTAGCTTTCGGCCTGTCTCAGCTTTTGACATGCCCGCTTCCTCAATAAGCTTAATTGTTTCTAGCTTTTAATTTAAAGTAAGAGATGTATGACTCCTCCTTTCATTTGAACACTTAGAGGCCACTGTAGGGTAATTAACTGGCCTAATTCCGATATCACTGTGTTGCAGGAAATAAGGAGGCCCGAGGAAAGGGAGACAGACAGAGAAACGGCCACTCAATGGAGCAGTCAGAACATACACTACTTTTTACTGCAATAAAGCGAAACACAATAAAATGAGGTATGCCTGTATTTAAACAATACTTTGATATCTAATCTGAAAACATATTATATCCCTGAATTCACAGGGCATAGCACAGTGCCTGGAACACAAAAAGTACTTAATAAATGTTTGTTAGATAAATGAATAATTGTTCAAAGTTAGTTTCTTTTCTCCTTTGTACTCTCCCCAACTTCCTCTAACTAAAAATTAAAACTGTTTTAATGCTTAGGTGTTACTCCTTTCAAAAGTCAAAATTACAATAAATTTAGTTTAAAGATCTTAATTGGCTTTTTGTGTGTGTGTGACTCATTCTGTAAAACCAAACTCCTTTGCTCCAATGAGCTGAGCAAAGGAGTTTGGCTTTATAGAGAGAAATAAGCTGAGGAGGCCGGGCATGGTGGCTCACATTTGTAATTCCAGCACTTTGGGAGGCCAAGGAGGGTGGATCACTGGAGGTCAGGAGTTTGAGACCAGCCAGGTCAACATGGCAAAACCCTGTCTCTACTAAAGACACAAAAATTAGCTGGGCATGTGCCTGTAATTCCAGCTACTCGGGAGGCTGAAGCAGGAGAATCGCTCAAACCTGAGAAGTGGAGGCTGCAGTGAGCTGAGATTGTGCCACTGCACTCCAGCCTGAGCAACAGAGTGATATTCTGTCTCAAAAAAAAAAAAAAAAAAAAAAGAAATGGGCTGAGGAAATCAGAAACAGAACAAAAAGCAGATTGGTCATTTCAAAGCTACTTTCCCTGTAAAGGTCAAAGCAGAAGGGACTTTATCAAGGCAGATAAAACTAGACTATTTAGGGATTTGCCTATTAACTCCTGCTACCTCGAAGTGTCACATAAACAACTTAGTTTCAGTTTGGTGGTATGGAACTTCAGGACAAGTAACTCCATTTTGATTTGGTCTGTTGAGCCTAAAGAGATATAATTGTATTGAACAATTCCCCTCTTTTTGTCGGGTCTCTCGAATAGGTGAGAGTGTGACCAAGACTTAGGGCATCAATACAATCTAACAGTCACCATCATTTTGGGGTGCGCTCTCCATACATCATTCATGGGTTACGTTGTCTTTCTTATCATGTGTTTGTTTAAGTTTTCTTCATTCCAGCCCAAAAGACCGTTTAGCATTCAGCAGATAGCTGCATGTAGATATTTAAGACTTTTTGAGAGGATACTGTGTACCAGGAAGACTAATATTGTGATCATCAGGAGGATAATACCAAAAATTTGGAGTATGCTTCTTACCCAGGGTCTCCATGAACTAAAGCAACTAAAATCAAACAGATCTAAGAATGAGCTAGATGAGGAGTCTGCCTGTTTTAACCAAGTAGGCGTTAATTTTTAATAACTGAGTCTCTACAATACTTGATATATTTACCTGTGTGCAACAAGAAGTATCAGCAACTACACAGACTCCTTCCTGTTCAGCTAGTAGGTAATCTAGCATCCCATGACTGGGATAAATTAAGGCAGGAAGTGAAAACAAGTGGATCTAGAAGTCTTTTTTTTAAAAATATGGAACGCTTCACGAATTTGCATGTCATCCTTGTGCAGGGGCCATGCTAATCTTCTCTGTATCGTTCATTGTTTTAGCATATGTGCTTCTGAAGCCGAGCACTAGAAGTCTTACTTTATAAAACAGATCATGAGGCTGGGCATGGTGGCTCACACTTGTAATCCCAGCACTTTGGGAGGCTGAGGTGGGCGGATCACCTGAGGTCGCGAGTTTGAGATCAGCCTGGCCAACATGGTGAAACCCTGTGTCTACTAAAAATACAAAAAATTAGCCAGGCGTGGTGGCGGGTGCCTGTAGTCCCAGCTACTTGGGAGGCTGAGGCAGGAGAATCACTTGAACCTGAGAGGCAAAGGTTGCAGTGAGCTGAGATGTTGGCCAGGCTGGTCTCGAACTCCTAACCTCAAGTGATCTGCCTACCTCAGCCTCCCAGAGTGTTGAGATTAGAGGTGTAAACCACCGGGCCCAGCCCAGCTTCTCATCTTGATTTGCAGTTTGATTGTCTCTGGTTATGGCATCATGCATTTTGGTGAAATCTCTATTTGGCCCACACATCAGTAATAAGACTTGTCCTTTGAAATTTACATTGAGTTGTCCAGCTTCTGCTTATAGGGCTTCAGGAACAGAGTAGTTCTTATTTTTAGTTGGAGAGCCGTAACCACATATTGGAGGAAACTAGAAGAATTCAGAATCTAGTCTAGTCTACAGGTAGATAATAAAAACTTGATAACAAGGAACAGGGGTATACCCTATTAACAGGTATGCTATAGCTTTCCTCAGAAACATAGTCTTTCTCCCAATAGCAGTGGTCTCCATCCTTTTTGTGGAAGACAATTTTTCCATAGACCAGGGTGGAGGTGGAAGGGATAGTTTCGGGATGAAACTTCCACCTCAGATCATCAAGCATTAGATTCTCATGAGGAGCAAGAAACCTAGATCCCTCGCATGTGAAGTTCACTATAGGGTTCCCACTTCTATGAGGATTTTTTGTTTTTGAGACGGAGTCTCACTCTGTCACCCAGGCTGGAGTGCAGTGATATGATCTTGGCTCACTGCAACTTCTGCCTCCGGGGTTCAAGGGATTCTCCGGCCTCAGCCTCCTAAGTATCTGGGATTATAGGTGTGCGCCGCCATACCCAGCTAATTTTTGGATTTTTAGTAGAGACGGGGTTTCACCATGTTGGCGAGGCTGGTCTTGAACTCCTGACCTCAATCCTCCCACCTTGGCCTCCCAAAGTGCTGGGACTACAGGCGTGAGCCACCGCGCCCGGCCTCCTGTGAGAATTTAATGCTGCTGCTGATCTGATGGAGGTGGAGCTCAGGCGGTAATGCTCGCTTGTCTGCGGCTCATCTCCTGCTGTGTGGCCCGGTTGCTCACCTCCTGCTGTGTGGCCCGGTTTTTAACAGGGGAGCCAGGGGTTGGGGACTCCTGCTCTACAGTCACCCCCATTTCTACCAAAGATAATCAGAGTAAAACTCATTTGTTTGCAAAATAAGTTTGGTCTCATCAAACTTAGGCTGTTTATTTATACAAGTACAGCAAGAATAACAATTGACCACGTAGGCTCTATTAAACTTTGCTTTGCTGGAACTTTTGATAGGAAATCAAATCCAACGGATTGGATTATTAACAACCTCTTGAGGCTATGAAGCCAAACCAAAGCATACTTTAGACTTTGTCTACAGTACCTGTAGATTAATTCTATGCACTTGTCAAATACGGTATCCCAGTGAAAAAATATAACTGATATTTCCAATTTTATTTTGAGAAAACTGAGCAGATTCTTTTTTTTTTTTTTAACTGAGCAGATTCTTATTGAACGTAACTATGAAAATAACTATATTGCCACGAAAATAAAAATTTTCATGAATATTTCTAAATTCTGGAGGGATCAGGTAGGTACTGAAAGTAAATGTTTCAATTTTTGTTCACAAAAATATACTTTGCCAAATTGCTGTAAGTTACAGATAGCTTAAAAGAAAGAGTTGTCTTAAATCTGAAAAACAAAATATTAAAAAACCTGCAATATGGCCAGGCGCAGTGGCTCACGCCTGTAATCACAGCATTTTGGGAGGCCGAGGCGGGCGGATCACGAGGTCAAGAGATTGAGACCATCCTGGCCAACATGGTGAAACACCGTCTCTATTAAAATACAAAAAAATTAGTTGGGCATGGTGGCATGCGCCTGTAGTCCCAGCTACTCGGGAGGCTGAAGCAGGAGAATCACTTGAACCTGGGAGGCAGAGGTTGCAGTGAGCCGAGTTCCCGCCACTGTACTCCATCTAGCCTGGCGACAGAGCGAGACTCCGTCTCAAAAGCAAGCAAACAAACAAACAAAAAACCTGCAATATTTCGAATAAAAATGCTGTAAAAACCCATAATTCTTCTTAATCAGTTTATTTAATCCCACGTAATTAATTTTTGTTCTGCTTGATCTTGGTTAGCAGCTCACGAACCCATAAGTTTCTACTTTAGATTTCTGGAAATTTCTACCTAGACCAGTGGTATGATCTTAAAGTTATCAGAGACCTACATTTATTTGTCAGAGTCCTCTCTATCCTTCTGTTAAAAGAAAAAGTCAGCGGAATTAAGTTTAAAGGAGTTTAGTTGAGCAATGAATGATTCACGAATCAGACAGCCCCCAGAATCACAGCAGATTCAGAGAAACTCCAATGGTGTCTCGTGGTCAGAACAAATTTATAGATAAAAAAAGGGAAGTGACATACAGAAATTGGAAGTGAGGCTCAGAAACAGCTGAATTAGTTACAGGTTGGTATTTGCCTTATTTGAACACTGAACACCCAGCAGTGTATGAATGGTTGAAGTATGGCTGTGCTGGGATTGGCTAAGACCCAGCTATTGTTATAGGCACTATTGTTATAACTTCTAAGTTAGGTTTTCAATTTTGTCTACCTATTAAGTTAGGTTGCAGTTAATCCAAGGACTCAAATATGGAAGTACGGAGTCTTTCTCATTTAGTTTGCTTTAACACTTCCCATGAATCTTCGGAGTTTCCCTCTGTTGCCCAGGCTGGAGTGCAGTGGCATGATCTCAGCTCACTACAACCTCCATCTCCCGGGTTCAAGCAATTTCCTGCCTTAGCTTCTCGAGTAGCTGGGATTATGGGTGCACATCACCATGTCTGGCTAATTTTTGTATTTTTAGTAGAGACAGGGTTTTGCCATGTTGGCCAGGCTGGTCTCAAACTCATGACCTCAGGTGATCTACCTGCCTCGGCCTCCCAAAGTGTTGAGATTACAGGCGTGAGCCACTGCGCCAGGCCACACTTCCCATGAATCTTCTTGAAGACACAACACTTTAGGATTACAGCTGTTTGCAAAAAGCTCTCAGAAGGGCTGGGTGGGCGGCTCACACCTGCAATCCCAGCACTTTGGGAGGCCAAGGCAGGCAGACAGCTTGAGCCCAGGAGTTCCAGACCAGCCTGGGCAACATGGTGAAACCTCATCTCTACAAAAAAAAAAAAAAAAAAAAAGAATTAGCTGGGCGTAGTGGTGCACACCTGCAGTCCTAGCTACTCAGAGGATCCCTTGAGTCAGGGAGGTGGAGGTTGCAGTGAGCCAAGATCATGATACTGCACTCCAGCCTGGGCAACAGAGTGAGACTCTGCTTCAAAAAAGAGAAAAAAAAAAAAAGGTTTCAGAAGAGCATGAGAATAAAAGAATCAACTGTGGACTTAAAATGACTATGGTTGAAAGTCTGATACGAGGTCAGGCATGGTGGTTCATGCCTATAACCCCAGCATTTTTGGAGGCCAAGGTGGGAGGATCACTTGAGGCCAGAGGTTCAAGACCAGCCTGGGCAACGTAACAAGATTTTGTGTCTACAAAAAATTTAAAAAAAAAATTAGCCAGGTGTGGTGGTGTGTGCTTGTAGTCCTAGCTACTTGGGAGGCTGAGGCAAGAGGATCTCTTAAGCTTAGGAATTTGAGGCTGCAGTGAGCTATGATTGTACCACTGCACTCCAACCTGGGTGACAGAACAAGAACTTGGTTCTAAAAAAAAATAAAAAATTAAAAAAAAATCTGGTGCTTGCAATTAGAATGATACAGAGATGATTAGCATGGTCCCCTCCACAAGGATGACACGCAAATTGGTGAAGCATTCCGTATTAAAAAAAAAAATCAAGCTGGGCGCGGAGACTCACGCCTGTAATTCCAATACTTTGGGGAGGCCGAGGCAGGTGGATCACTTGAGGTCAGGAGTTTGAGACCAGCCCAACCAACATGGCGAAATCCTGTCTCTACTAATACAAAACTTAGCTGGATGTGGTGGCGTGCACCTGTAGTCCAAGCCGCTTACTCAGGAGGCTGGGGCAGGAGAATCGCTTGAACCCAGGAGGCGGAGGTTGCAGTGAGCTGAGATCTTTAGCCTGGGCAACAGAGGGAGACTCTGTCTCAAAAACAAACAAACAAACAAACAAACAAACAAAAAAACTAGCTGAATGCCAGAATGCCATATTCTGGATAATAATTTAGTCAGGCTGGTGGCTTTTCAATTTTGCTTCTGTTTCTTAACTGGATTACTGAGTTTAGGGTGGAGTCCATTAACAAATAGGTCAGACAAATCATTTTCTATGTCTGGACTCTAGCACTGATAACTCTGAAAAAAGAAGCAACACTGCTTGCTCTGAGGGACTAAGTTTTATAAAAACCACTTTTCCCGCTTTCTTTTTGTCTTTGGGGTGTGATAGTAACTAAGCAAAAAGGTTGGCAGTTTCCATTTTTCTTATCAATTGGTTACTTAAGCTTTTCATTTGCCTTTTGTAATGAGCCTTTTAAAAGAAGCAAAAAAAAAAAAATTTCAAATCTTTTTAGAAGGTTCTGCATATCCATAGACATCCCTGGGTGGGTCTAATTCAGGAACTCTCTCTCTTCTCTTTTGGAGGCAAGGTCTTGTTCTGTAGCCCAGTCTAGAGTACAGTGGTGTGCGATCAGAACTCACTGCAGCCTCAAATTCCTGGACTCAAGAGATCCTCCCGTCACAGCTTCCCAAGTAGCTAGTAACTACAGGGGTGTGTCACCATGCCCAGCTAATTTTTCAAAGTTTTTGTAGAAATGTGGTCTATGTTGCTCAGGTTGGTCTTGAACTCCTGGGCCCAAGTAATTCTCCCTCCTTGGCCTTGCAAAGTGCTGAGCTTACAGGTCAGAGCCACTATGCCCAGCAGGAACCCTTATTTTATTTTATTTTTTTTTTGAGACAGAGTCTTACTCTGTCACCCAGGCTGGAGTGCAGGGGCACGACCTCGACCCACTGCAAGCTCCACCTCCCGAGTTCACGCCATTCTCCTGCCTCAGCCTCCCGAGTAGCTGGGACCACAGGCACCTGCCACCACACCCGGCTAATTTTTTTGTATTTTTTTAGTAGAGACGGGGTTTCACCATGTTAGCCAGGATGTTCTCCATCTCCTGACCTTGTGACCACCTGCCTCAGCCTCCCAAAGTGCTGGGATTACAGGTGTGAGCCACTGTGTCCGGCCAGGAACCCTGATTTTTAAATGCACTTCCTTTTTATTTTTTCGAGACAGGCTCTCCTTCTGTAGCCCAGGCTGGAGTGCAGTGGCATAGTCTCAGCTCACTACAACCTCCGCCTCCTGAGTTCAAGCAATCCTCCCACCTCAGCCTCCCGAGTAGCTGGGACTACAGGCACAAGCCACCACACCTGGCTAATTTTTGAAAGTTTTGTAGAAACAGGGTTTCACTGTGTTGCCCAGACTGGTCTCGAACTCCTGAGCTCAAGCAATCCACCCGCCTCAGCCTCCCAAAGTGCTAGGATTACAGGCATGAGCCACCCACCATACCTGGCTTAAATGCACTTCTTAAAGTTGAGTATTGGCCTGGCGTGGTGGCTCATGCCTGTAATCCCAGCACTTTGGGAGGCCGAGATGGGCGGATCGCTTGAGGTCAGGAGTTTGAGTCCAGCTTGGCCAACATGGTGAAACCCCATCTCTACTAAAAATACAAAATTAGCCCAGCGTGGTGGAGAGCACCTATAATCCCAGCTATTCGGGAGGCTGAGGCATGATAATTGCTGGAACCCGGGAAGCGGAGGTTGCAGTGAGTCCAGATCGTGCCACTGCCCTCCAGCCTGGCTGACAGAGTGAGACTCTGTCTCAAAAAAAAAAAGTCGAGTATCACTCATCTCATCTAGAATGGTCCATATAATGACCATTGTAATTTTAAATTATCTTTAGTAAGATTTCACTGGTTTCACCACCTTTATAAGTATTTTCAGCTACTGGGGCCTAATACAAGTAAAAGGCAGGTGTAGCCGGAAGGTGGAATATTCAGTTCTTTAGAAATTAAGGATCTGGTTGGGTGTGATGGCTCACACCTGTAATCCCAGCACTTTGAGAGGCCGAGGTGGGTGGATCACCTGAGTCAGGAGTTCAAGACCAGCCTGGTCAACATGGTGAAACTTGGTCTCTACTAAAAATACAAAAATTAGCTGGGCATGGTGGCGCATGCCTGTAGTCCCAGATACTCGGGAGGCTGAAGCAGGAGAATCGCTTGAACCCGGGAGGTGGAGGTTGCAGTGAGCCCAGGCAACAGAGCAAAGACTCCCATCTCAAAAAAAAAAAAAAAATTAAAGATCTCATTTTTACATTGACTCTTGGGTCTCTCCAAGTCAAGACAAAAGCCTAAGAGGGGGCCAGGTGTGTTGGCTCACACCTGTAATCCCAGCACTTTGGGAGGCCAAGGCAGGTTGATTGCCTGAGCTCAGGAGTTCGAGAACACCCAGGGCAACATGGTGAAACCCTGTATCTACTAAAAATACAAAAAAAAATTAGCCAGGCATGATGGCACTGCCTGTAGTCCCAGCTACTCAGGAGGCTGAGGCAAGAATCGCTTGAATCCTGTAGGCGGAGGTTGCAGTGAGCCGAGATTGCACCACTGCACTCCAGCTAGGGCTATAGAGTGAGACTCCATCACAAGAAAAAAAAAAAAAGCCTAAGAGGGAAACATCATGGGGTTGGGTGATATAATTCTTTCATAGTGTACCTCACTGCATAAACATTTTATTGAGGATAGCAAGTGCTACCTTGTTTCATGTCTAGTTTATTCTAACAGGGAGTCTCATTTTTTAGTGGCCAGCACTTTAATAGCTCTAAAGTACCTGAACTGTGCCCACTAGTTAAATGGTGGCTTTAGCTCTGAGATCCCCTTGACCAACTTACCCAGTGATTTTTTTCCTACCTAAGCATGCAAGAAAACATAACAAAAAGGATAGAATTCAAATTCCAGCAGATTCCAAAAGCCAGAGTTCATGCCTCCTGCAGTAATAACCACTTAGAGCAACACTGTCTTAAAATGCAGCTCCTTGTTACCTGAGTCCATGAGTAAGGTAAACAACTAAAAAACAAACAAAACCAAAAAAAGAAAAAAGGAAAAAAACTGCAGCTCTTAAACCAGACTTAATGGCACACACCTATAATCCTGTAATCCCAGGCACTCAGAGCAAAAGCAGAAGGATCGCTTGAGCCCAGTAGTTTGAGGCAGTAGTGTCCTGTGATTGTGCTTGTGAATAACCACTGCACTCCAGCCTGGACAACAGCACCAGACCCCGTCTCTTCTTTTTGTTTCTTTTTTCTTTTTGTTTTCTGCTTGTTTCTTTCTTTTGTTTGTTTGTTTGAGACAAACGATTCTCATGCCTCAGCCTCCCGAGTAGCTGGGATTATAGGGGCACACCACCACACCTGGCTAATTTTTGTATTTTTAGTAGAGACAAGGTTTTGCTATGTTGGCCAGGCTGATCTCAAGCAATCCACCTGCCTCTCAATGTGCTGCGGTTACAGGCATGCGCCACCGCACCCAGCCAAGACAAAACTGCAGCTCTTGCCAACGACTTGTCAGCCACTGCAAACCCCAAAAGGTCATGCACTGTCTCACAGCATAAACTAATCCTAAATTCAAAAGCCAAAAGGAAAAAGGGGAGTCCACCTGAGAGGAACTTACCTATAACCCTTGAGGCTCCATGAGGAAGACCGAGGACCTCAAAAGGCATCTGTGGCACCTCTCTGATATTCCACTGGGAGTCTCAGAAGTCATCAGCAGTGTCCTTCAGGTCCCTTTGTCAGTTGCTAGAACTGTCAAAAGACAAAATTACAATGAATTTAGTTTACAAATCTTTTTTTTTTTTTTTTTTTTTTGAGACAGAGTCTCTTTCTGTTGCCCAGGCGAGCATGCAGTGGCGCGATCTCAACTCACTGCAACCTCTGCCTCCCAGGTTCAAGCGATTCTCTTCCCTCAGCCTCCCAAGTAGCTGGGATTACAGGCACACACCACCATGCCCAGCTAATTTTTGTATTTTAGTAGAGATGGGGTTTCACCATATTGGTCAGGCTGGTCTTGAACTCCTGACCTCAAGTGATCCGCATGCCTCGGCTTCCCAAAGTGCTGGGATTATAGGCATGAGCTACCGCACATGCCTTTTAGAAATTTTTTTTTTTTTTTTTTTTTGAGACAGAGTTTCGCTCTTGTTGCCCAGGCTGGAGTGCAATGGCACAATCTCGGCTCACCGCAACCTCCGCCTCCCGGGTTCAAGCAATTCTCCTGCCTCAGCCTCCTGAGTAGCTGGGATTACAGGCATGCACACCACGCCCAGCTAATTTCGTATTTTTAGTAGAGAGGGGTTTCTCCATGTTGGTCAGGCTGGTCTCGAACTCCTGACCTGAGGTGATCTGCCCACCTCGGCCTTCCAAAGTGCTGGGATTACAGGCTTGAGCCACGGCGCCCGGTCTCACCTTTTATAAATCTTAATTGGCTTTTATTTTCTATTCTAGAATCGGGCAACATCTCATTCTATAGAGTGAGTGTTTTGATGAGCTGAGCAAAGGAGGTTGGGTTTGTAGATAGAAAAGGGCCAAGGAAAGTAAAAACAGAGAACACCAAGCAGATTGGTTGTTTCAGGTATTTTCCCTATAAAGGTCAAAGCAGAGGGGACTTCCTTATCCTGCCAGCTAACACTGGTCTGTTCGAGGATTTGGTCATTATCTGTCTCTCCTGATTACTCAGAAGGCCAAATAAACTTAGTTTCAGCTTGGTCTTGTGGAAGGTGAGTAACTCCATTTTGGTTTGGTCTTTTGGGCCTAGTAGAAGAGCTCAGTCCAAACCAATGGCCTCTTATAATTTAATTTTATTTATTTATTTACTTTTGAGACAGGGTGTCACTCTGTCATGAGGATGGCAGGTGCTACCTTGGAGTGCTGGAGTGCAGTGTTGCGATCTCGGCTCACTGAAGCCTCAACCTTGTGGGCTCCAGTTTTAGGGTCAGTTTGTGCTGTGAGAGAGTGTATGACCTTTTGGGACTACAGGCAAGTGTTACCACGCCCAGCTAATTTTTTGTATTTTTAGTAGACACAGGATGTCGCTAGGTTGCCCAGGCTACCTCTTATTATTTATACTCCTGATTATAAAGTACAGGATTTCTGTCTATTTAGGTTTCCAATCCATTCAGATTTTTATGTTATAGATGATGACTGCTGCTATTAAGAAAATGAGGGCAAGAGTAAATATAGGCAGAGTCTCCAATACATCAGCAACCTGTTATTTGTAGTGATGATCTGTTAGGAAGGGCTAACCCATTTTCCTTCTTGAAAGGGAGGCTTACGAAAAGAAAAACAGGTCAGGCGTGGTGGTTCATGCCTGTAATCCCAATCACTTTGGGAGGCTGAGGCAGGAGGATTACTTGAACCCGGGAGGTCAAGGCTACTGTGAGTCATATTCCCACCACTGCACCCCAGCTCGGGCAAAAGAGCAAAACCCTGTCTCTGTATAAATAGGTAACTCTAGGATTCCCAAATCTTGCAGATGAAGAAACCTCCTTCTCTTTTTTGGCTGGGGCGGGGAAGACTAGCCTGTTCTTTGTTTTCCTTGGGAAGTTACAGGGTTACTGACAAACAAAATTACTGTTCAGGGAAGAGACATCCAGTGGCCTCTATGTCCAAGCCCATTCCCAGGAACCACATTTCCAGAGGGGCCTCAACCCCTGAGGCCTCAACTGGCCCCTTTCCAGGTATCCAAGAACAAATCACAAACACGCAGTGGGGAACAAAAACCAGCCTGACCTCAGCACCTGCTCTCACCCCAAAGGGAGGTGAGGGCTGCTGGCATTGGTGGGTCCTGGGCCTAGTCTCTAGCCAGAGGATGTGGGGACCTCTCTCGGGGGCCTGCCCTTCCCACACCCCTCTCCCAGCCAGGCTGTCTTGGACATTTTTGGGACTCCTCTGAGGGATCATGGTTCTTGCTCTGGGGTTTTCTTTTGTCATTTTAACACTGAGGCATCCCAGCCTCCCTTCCTGGAAGATGGGAGTATTTGCACTGTTGCCTTTTCTTTTGTCCCTGTTTTTGTATAAAAATGACAATACTCTCTGTCGGACTGTATCTTAGCCCAAAAAACAAAACCGAACCCCCTTCTCTTTGATACTCTAGGTTCATAGAGCCAAGCCTACCAATTTTTTTCTTGTTCTTTGTTTTTTGGTTGGGGAAAGGGTTTTCTAAGAAATACTGAACTTTCCTTACCTAAAAGTGGTCCAGGTTAAACAAGTCAAACCTTAAATGTAATACCCATTGCTTTAAAATATTCTAGCAAAGAAAATAAGGTTTGGAAGATGGTGGTAGGGGATAGATGAAATAAGATTGAAAAGTGTTGACAATTTACGAAGTTCTGGAAATTCATTCTACTCTTCTGTTTGACATTTTCCACAGTAAGGAGGTTTTAAAAATATTAGCTTTCTCTTATTTTTTACTCTAACAACTTCCTTGTGCTTGTCTTTGACAGGTCCTGGCTCAGGAGGAGGAAAGCTGCACAACCAGTCTTTGTGTGTGTGTGCAAATCTCTGTGTGTTCACTTGTGAATACAGTTTCATTAGGGGAGGGTTCACCTTTGTTATGCGCGTGATCAGTACATAATAATTATATATGTTTTCTTTTATTTTTTTTAGAGACAGGGTTTCACTCTGTCACCCAGGCTGGAGTTCAGTGGTGGCAATCATAGCTTACCGCAGCCTCTACCTCCTGGTCTGAAGCAATCGGCCTCCCAAGTAGCTGGGACTACAGGCCCACGCCATCACGCCCGGCTTTTTTTATTTTTTGTATAGACGGGGTCTCCCTATGTTGCCCAGGCTGGTCTGGAACTCTTGGGCTCCAGTGATCCTCTCACTTCAGCCTCCCAAAGTGCTGGGATTATAGGCAAGAGCCACCACGCCAAGCCTATATCTCACTTTAAAACAACGAAGAACGTTCTCCTTCCTCACATATCTCAAATTCGGGGGACACCAAATCTCTGATATTATCCTAACGATTTTTTTTATAACCAGGGTATCACAATTCCTTTCAGAAACGGTTCTTTAGCCGCTCATACCACGGGTTTCGGTGGCACAGCGCGGGGCAGCACAGACCTGTGCTACAGCTCTCGGCCCTACCCAGAGCAGGATGGCCCTAACCTAATTTTTTTTTTGTTGTTTGGAGATGGCTTCTCACTCTGACGCCCAGGCTGGAGTGCGGTGGCACAATCTTGGCTCACTGCAACCTCCGCCTCCTGGGTTCAAGCGATTCTCCTGCCTCAGCCTCCTGAGTAGCTGGGATTACAGGCACCCGTCACCACACCCGGCTAATTTTTGTGTTTTTAGTAGAGACACAGTTTCACCACGTTGGCCAGGCTGGTCTTGAACTCCTGACCTCAGGTGATCCGCCCTACCTCGGCCTCCTAAAGTGCTGGGATTACAGGCGGGAGCCACCGCGCCCGACCTAATTTTTTGTATTTTAGTAGGGACGGGATTTCACCGTGTTGCCTAGGTTGGTCTCGAACTCCTGAGCTCAGGCAGTCCGCCCGCCTCTGCCTGCCAAAGTGCTAGAATTACAAGAATGAGTCACTGCGCCCGGCCCCTAGCCTCACTTTCTTTGAGCCTCAGTTTCCACCGCCTGAAAAAAGAGCAGATCGATTGCACCCGCTTCCCGGGGCCCCTCCCAAACAATGGGCAGCCCCGCCCTAAGGGCGGAGACTGGGCGGAGCGTCGCGCTCTCCTCCACCTCCTTCCGACTCACCGCTGCCCCCAGTGCCCGCGGCGCATGTGCCCGGCACACCCCACCCCCAACCGGCCCTGGATTCCACTTCCGCTCCACTAGCGCGGCAGCAGCAGCTGCCTTCAGGCCCCGCGCCGCCTCCGGAGTCCATGGCCGGCACGCGCTGGGTACTCGGGGCGCTGCTCCGGGGCTGCGGCTGTAACTGCAGCAGCTGCCGGCGCACCGGCGCCGCCTGCCTGCCCTTCTACTCTGCTGCTGGCGCTATCCCGTCGGGCATCTCGGGTCGCCGCCGCCTGCTGCTGCTGCTCGGGGCCGCCGCGGCCGCTGCCTCCCAGACGCGTGGCCTCCAGACCGGGCCTGTGCCTCCCGGGAGGCTGGCGGGGCCTCCCCCTGTGGCCACCTCTGCCGCGGCCGCGGCCGCCGCGTCCTACCCTGCCCTCCGTGCCCCTCTGCTGCCGCAGTCGCTGGCGGCGGCGGCGGCCGCAGGCCAGACGCGCAGCTACAGCCAGGTACGTGGGCGCCGCGAGGGACCTGGCGCGAGACCCTTCCCGGGCCGCGCGCACGCGCCCCCGCGCCCCTCCGTGTGCGCCTCGCGGGCATGCCCGGGGATCCGCGACACTCGCCGCACACCCGCCCCCGTCCGCCCTGTGCTCCTATTGGGCCCCGGAACAAGGGAAGCTCTCCCAGGCGTCGGGTTTTCTCCTTGTTTTGTTCTCCCCTCGAGTCTCTGGTCGGTTGGGCAGTGTAAGTGTGGCTGGGGTGAATGTTGAGGCCTTGTTCCCTGCCAGGCCCATGGTAGGTTTCGTGAGGCCGCTGACGCCCCCACCTCGCATCTCTCTTGCTTTCCGCCGGCTGGTTGTGAAGTTGCGAGGCCCGAGCCCGCCGGAGGGTTGGGAGTTTCCGTGCAGCCCGAGCGCTAGGCCTGGGCGGCCCTCGGCGCCTCTCGGTCGGCCGCTGCTAGGAAGGTGCGCGCACACAGTTGCGTGGGCTGGCTTGTAGGGAAGGAGCCTGTCCCCATCGCGCCCTTCCCTCTCCTGTCCCCAGGGAAAGACGAGCTGTCCCGGTTTACTGAAGGTCACCTCTGCAACTCCATTCATACAGAAGGTCTTTTAGGACTGTGTGTCGCCTCGTCTGGGAAAGCAGTTTGGAGTTTTAGCTGTTGTGGGGAGGGGGTGAAGGGGAGGGAGCGTTGAGGGTTGAGGACACAACTTGGGGTCCCAGGAATGAATTTATAATGTTTTCCTTTCCATTTTTTCTTTATTTTTGAGAAAAGTCGGTGTGTACTTAGATTGCAAGTATTTTGTGCCTTGTAGATGAACTTTTCTCTTCTTATTACGTGGCATCTGGGAAGTGTCTGCACACTTTTTAACTACCCAGCCCCTGATTCCTTGGGTCATATTTATCTTAATTCAATTTGTGCTTCTCTAACTTAGGGAGACTGGGAGGCTAATCAGCATGGCTGCTGTCTGCCAGTGGCTGAGCTAATTGATTTGAATCCTGGCCCAATACTTTACGCTGCCTTTTTCTGTAAAAGCTTGTGATGCTTGTGGAATTATGGAAAAATGGGGGGAGTTGTCTACAAAAACCACAACAAAACAATCTCTAATAAACCTTTGTGAGCTAGCTTCTCTTTTTTTTCCTGTGAAATTGACTGCAGTGATATCTGTAGAGCATCTACTATGTGTTAGACACTGCTTACATTTATTCCTTAAAACTAAACATTAAGCCTTAATGAAAATTATAGATAGGGCTGGGCGCGGCACTTTGGGAGGCTGCGGCGGGTGGATCATCTGAGGTCAGGAGTTCGATACCAGCCTGACCAACATAGTGAAACTCCGTGTCTACTAAAAAATGCAAAAAAATTAGCCGGGCAGCGTGGCGGGCGCCTGTAATCCCAGCTACCCGGGAGGCTGAGGCAGGAGAATCGTTTGAACCCGGGAGGTGGAGCTTGCAGTGAGCCAAGATTGTGCCATTGCACTCTAGTCCAGGCGACAAGAGCGAAACTCTGTCTCAAGAAAAAAGAAAAGAAAATGATAGATAGTACAAAGATATCTCTGTCCTTAGTCCAGTAGAGTGCAAGTCTTTTTTTTTTTTTTTTTTTTTTTGAGACGGAGTCTTGCTCTGTTGCCCATGCTGGAGTGAAATGCCGAGATCTCAGCTCACTGAAACCTCCACCTCCCAGGTTCAGGCGATTCTCCTGCCTCAGCCTCCCGAGTAGCTGGGATTACAGGCACACGCCACCATACCCGGCTAATTTTTTGTGTTTTTAGTAGAGATGGGGTTTCACCATGTTGGCCAGGCTGGTCTTGAACTCCTGACCTTGTGATTCGCCCACCTCGGCCTCCGAAAGTGCTGGGATTACAGGCGTGACCCACCGCACCTGGCCCAGTAGAGTGCAAGTCTTAAAGCCTGAGTTGTCTTCTTAGGTTATGGTTGTAGTGCTTCATGGATTCTTACTAAATTCCAGTTTTACTTAATCCGATAAAAGAGACTTTACAAGTCTTTAGCCTCACACTGCTGCTGTTGCCTTTAAGATCTTTCCCTTAATCACTTGGTCTGGCATACCAGCTGACAGAGGAATATTCCCAAGGCGTCCTGCTGTCTTGTTGATTTACCCAGTCCTCAGTGTCTTGTATTAACTTATCTTTGCCTACCAAGTGAAGGACACACATTGAGCTCCACACTCAAGGCCCTCTGCTCTATGGTACCAACCTCTTTTGCCAGGTCACCTTCTTTGGCTCCTAATTTAAACAGTTGGATTAATTGCTGTTTTTCAAATGGGCATTTGGTCGTACTTCTTTCTCTCGCCTTCAAACTGGAATACCCTATCTTTTATATCCTCATAAGAATTCTGTCCTTCCTTCAAGGCCCATCTCATGGCACATCCTGATTCTTCTGTTAGTGCTCTGATTTGAATTCCTGTAGTAGTTTATATCTTAATTATAGCACTCAGTATCTCATCTTGCATGCTTATCGTATTCTAGATAGCTATTTCAGATGAGGGCGGCAAACACTGTGTGTAGGGGCAATCAAATATATGTCACATTGTCAGGACCTTTCTTGTGTTGCCTTAACTACACTATTGTTAGCTATAATTTGGGGTTGATGAATTTTAAAACAAACCTTGAATGAAATTTGTGTCCTGCCAAACCTTTAGGATATACCTGCTTACAGCTTTTGGATGTACAATTTCAGCCAAAACAGGATGGGTTAGATTGGTGAAGTTTACTTTTTGCTTCTGAAATAATATCTAGAATGTTAGTTTGTAGAATAAACATTTTCTAAGAATTTTTTTTACATTTTTTACCTGTAAATGTAACTATTTTTACAATTCTTCATTTCCTTTGGAAGGAGTCCAAAACTACTTACCTGGAAGACCTTCCACCACCCCCTGAGTATGAATTGGCCCCGTCCAAGTTAGAAGAGGAAGTGGATGATGTCTTCCTCATTCGAGCTCAAGGACTGCCCTGGTCATGCACTGTGGAAGATGTGCTTAACTTTTTCTCAGGTATATTTTATGTATGTTTTATTTCTTTTTTTTCATTATATTGTTTCTCACAAGCAGATATGTATGTTTTAAGTATGTAATTTTGTCTGAGTAAAAGGTAGTGCTACAAATCCACGTCAGACTACGCTGTCACTTTCCTTTTTGTTGGTTGGGAACTGTTTCATTCTGGTTGGTTGCATATACCAAGTGATACCATGTGTGCTGTTTGCGGTATGTAACAAATTGAAAGACTGGGCTGGGGCAGTGGCTCAGGCCTGTAATCCCAGCACTTTGGGAGGCCAAGGCAGAAGGATGGCTTGAGGCCGGTAGTTCCATACCACACTGGGCAACACTGTGAGACTCTGTCTCAATTTACATATGTATAAAGACTTTGAATGCAACAAAAGTATTTTAACATTAAGACTACATAGTATGGGCCAGGCGCAGTGGCTCACACCTCTAATCCCAGCACTTTGGGAGGCCGAGGCGGGTGGATCACGAGGTCAGGAGATCGAGACCATCCTGGCTAACATGGTGAAACCCCGTGTCTCCTAAAAATACAAAAAAAATTAGCCGGGCGTGGTGGCACGCTCCCGTAGTCCCAGCTACCTGGGAGGCTGAGGCAGGAGAATCGCTTGAATCTGGGAGGCAGAGGTTGCAGTGAGCTGAGTTCACACCACTGCACTCCAGCCTTGGTGACAGAGATAGACTGTCTCAAAAAGGGAAATAAAACCTATTGGGTACTATGCTTGCTACCTGGGTAACTAAATTATCTGTATACCGAACTCCCGTAACACATGGTTTACCTGTGTAACAGTCCTGTACATGTACTAAATAAAAGTTGAAAAACAAAATTACATGGTTTGAAATTATTTTTCTCTCTTGTATTAATACATATATATCAAAAAGTCAAGCCTGTCAGTGGAAATATGGAATTAAGAGTGACTCTTTATGTAATACAGACATTTAGAATAGAAGGTCACTTAGTATCAAGGAATAAAGTTCCCTTAATAACATGTTTGGAGGGTTTACATATCTGTGGGATTTTTTTTAGTTTCTGTATCTGACTGTGATTTATTTTTATTAATTTTTTTGAGATGGAGTCTTGCTCTGTCACCCAGGCTGGAGTGCAGTGGCGCAATCTCAGCTCACTGCAACCTCCGCCTCCCAGGTTCAAGCGATTCTCCTGCCTCAGCCTCTTGAGTTGCTGGGACTACAGACACCTACCACCATGCCTGGCTAATTTTTGCATTTTTAGTAGAGACAGGGTTTCACCATGTTGGCCAGGTTGGTCTCAAACTCCTGACCTCAGGTGATCCATCACCTTGGCCTCCCAAAGTGCTGGGATCACAGGCATGAGCCACCATGCCTGGCTATTTCATTAATTTTTTTTAGTTGTTCCTTGTGGAGCAGGAATAACTCCTAGGCAGTACGCCCAGAGTGAGCCTGGTCAAATTTTTTTTTAAAGCCACTTGGCCACTTATATCTTGGACTTACTCCCATTATAAAAAGTATGCAGTATGAAAAGGGGAAAAAAGCTGAGCTTGGTGGCTGATGCCTGTAATCCCAGCACTTTGGGAGACTAAGGTGGGAGGATTACTTAAGCCCAAGAGTTCAAGACCAGCCTGCGCAACAAAATGAGACTCCCCCCACAAAAACAAAAAGTTAAACTATGGTAATAAAATTATTCATACAGGAAATATTTTAGAGTCCTATGGATATGATTTTAAAGGAAGACACTTATGTATGAATTTAAATATATTGTATTTCTTTAAGTGATTGTAGAAACATTGGAATAGAAATAATTTTGTGTTGGGCCTATCTTGATTTGCTATTTAATGATCAGGAAGGAGATCAGAAGCTTCTGTGCTAAGGTTTGCTTACCTTTTCTACTTGGAAGGTTTTAGAGACTAAATCCTTATTGGTGTTTGGATGACTTCAGTGATGGGGATTTGTGTAAGGAATATGACACTTGTTTCCTGCTTTGTTGTTGGAAAATTACATTCTTGTGACTTACATAATTGAGCTAAAAGTTTGATTTCTGTTTTCAATTGATTTTGCTCATACACTTTTAGACTGCAGAATCCGCAAAGGTGAGAATGGGATACATTTTCTCCTAAATAGAGATGGGAAACGAAGGGGTGATGCCTTAATTGAAATGGAGTCAGAGCAGGATGTGCAGAAAGCCTTAGAGAAGCACCGCATGTACATGGGCCAGCGGTATGTGGAAGGTATGTGAAGTCAGATTATGGCTTTTTGGGATTGTTGCATTAGGTTTTATACTTTTCAAGGCAGTTTTTATTTGATCCTTAATAATGAAGTTATTTAGATTGTATGAATGCATTCTTTTATAGGTTGTGAAAATAAAACATAAAGAGATAAACTTTCTTATGAGAATATTGACCAAGTTTATCCTTTTTTTTTTTTTTTTTTTTTTTGTCGGGGGGGATGGAGTCTCTCTCTGGAGTGCAGTGGCGCGATTTCAGCTCACTGCAACCTCTACCTCCTGGGTTCAAGCAATTCTCCTGTCTCAGCCTCCCAAGTAGCTGGGACTATAGGCACATGCCATGATACCCAGCTAAGTTTTGTATTTTTATTAGAGATGGGTTTTACCATATTGGTCAGGCTGGTCTCAAACTCCTGACCTCAGGTAATCTACCCGCCTTGGCCTCCCAAAGTTCTGGGATTATAAGCGTGAGCCACTGTGCCCGGCTGATGAAGTATCTTACAAGCTTTGAGAATTAAGGAAGTTATGCCTGCATAGTAAATATGCAATAAATGTCATTTGTTATTTTTCTCTAGAGAAGTGCATAAAGATTAAAATAGTTACTGAATTCTCAGATAACCCACCAAGTTGTAATGATTTTTTTTAATGGGTTTGTTCCTTTGTTATGTAAATTTTTCATCCCTTTTGTGTTTTTTCTTCGTAGTATATGAGATAAACAATGAAGATGTGGATGCCTTAATGAAGAGCTTGCAGGTCAAATCTTCGCCTGTGGTAAATGATGGTGTGGTTCGTTTGAGAGGACTTCCTTATAGTTGCAATGAGAAAGACATTGTAGACTTCTTTGCAGGTACTTTGCAGTTGCATTATGCTTGGGAGCTCATATCTTTTTTCCCTTGTCATCTCCTTCTATATCTTAGATGAGCCTGTTTCTGGGCAAAGGCATGCAGTTATATTAGGTTCTCTAGGGGAGAGCTCTTCACTTAAATTTCTAATATTTATAGATTTTATATGTGTTTTTGTCCTATCAGGCAGATTTTAGGAGGGAAGTCAGATTTCAAAATAATTTCATGAGTTTTTTACTATTGAAGGAAATAACTTCTCATAATAGTCGCTATATTTGTGTAAGACAATAACAATTTATATAATTTAAAAGTATTATCTAATTCCTAGAACCATTAGCAGTGAAGTCTATGATTTCTGTTGTTTCCTAGTATATAATTAACAGCAAAAAAAGAAAAAAAAAAACTGGTGGGGAGAATTGTATGTTTTGGGTGGGCTTCTTGGACCCTATGTATTCTGGAAATACAGGTATGTGGGTGTTACTGACTTTTGGCTACATAATAATTTTCTTCCTATCAAGCATGTGTTCAGTTTTGGGACTGGCAAAACAGAATAAAAATTTTATTAGTATGTGAATGATGGTGTTAATTCTAAGGATAAAAAAACCTGCTAGTAGCATTAAAATCTCTTGGTGTCCTAGGACTGAATATAGTTGACATTACTTTTGTGATGGACTACAGAGGGAGACGAAAAACAGGGGAAGCCTATGTGCAATTTGAAGAACCAGAAATGGCCAACCAAGCCCTGTTGAAACACAGGGAAGAAATTGGTAATCGGTGAGTAAAGCAGATACTAATGATGCAGAAATGTTACACATCAAGTCGTTTTGATGAATGTGCTGTAATATGACTGTAAAGTTATCCAAACATAGAAAAGTAGAGAGAGTAGTATAGTGAGCCATCAAATGCCCATAATTTAGATTAACAATTTTTTTTGACTGCTCCTTGTGGGGCAGGACTAATCCATAGACAGTGTACCTAGAGCAGCTAGATTAACACATTTAGATATAAAATGTAAAATCTGTTACGTTTGCTTCATCTGGGTTTTTTTTAGTATGCATCTTTCAAAAAATCTTTTTTACATAATTTCAATGTTATATCTAACACCGTTAGCAATAGTATATTATCTAATAACAGTTCATAATAGCATTTTCCCAATTATGCCAAAAATATCCTTTTTTTTTGGCAACGGAGTCTCTGCCGCCTAGGCTGGAGTGCAGTGGCGTGATCTTGGCTCACTGCAACCTCTCTCTGCCTCCCAGTTTTATGTGATCCTCCTGCCTCAGCCTCCCGAGTAGCTGGAACTAGAGGCATGCGCCACCACGCCCAGCTAAGTTTTGTATTTTCAGTAGAGACAAGGTTTTACCATGTTGGCCAGGCTGGTCTAGAACTCCCAGACTCAAGTCATCCACCCACCTCGGCCTCCAAAAGTGCTGGGGTTACAGGTGTGAGCCACCACACCGGACAAAAATACAGAATCCAGATAAGGTCTACACACTGCATTTGATTGTTATGTCCATAATTCTCTGTGTGTGTGTTTTTTTTTTAAAGACACAGGGTCTCATTCTGTCACCCAGGCTGGAGTGCAGTGGCATGATGATAGCTCACAACAGCCTTGAATTCCTGGGCTCAAGCAGTCTTCTCGCCTCATCCTCCCAACTAGCTAGAACAATAGGCATGTGCCACCACAACTGGCTGTGCGTATGTGTGTGTGCGTGAGTGCGTGCGTGTGTGTGTGTGTTTGTGTGTAGGTGGGGTCTTGCTGTGTTGCCCTGGCTGGCCTCAAACTCATGGGCTCAAGTGATATCCCGCTTTGGCCTCCCAAAATGCTGGGATTACAGGTGTGAGCCACTGCACCTGACCACTGATTCTCTTGAACTAGAACAAATCCCCCTTACTTATTCTTCCCCCCTTTTTAAAAGCAATTGACTTTTGAAGAAATTAGATCAGTTGTCTTATACAGTATCTCATGTTGACATCACCTCAGGATGCACATGATGATAAATGGGTTCATTTGTGTTTTAACTTTAATTTTGGAGGTACAGTTTAAAATGTCAAATGTTAAATCACTGTTTCGTTACTTTGTTTTTTTTTGCTGTTTTCTGGCCTTTTAAATCAGCTCCTTTGAAGTAAACAAAACAGCAATTCCAAAGCCAGTGTTTCAGGATCTACTGATAGAAGTGGTTCAAAGGTTTTTTAGTTTTTTGAGACAGGATCTTGCTCTGTCACCCAGGCTGAAGTGCAGTGCCACGAACACTGCTCACTTCAGCCTTGACCTCCTGGGCTCAAGTAGTCCTCCCACCTCAGCTTTCCTTGTAGCTGATACCACAGGCATGCATCACCATGCCTGGCTAATTTTAGACAGTCTTACTCTGTTATCCTCGCTGGAGTGCAGTTGTGTGATACAGCTCACTGCAGTTGCGGCCTCCTGGGCTCAAGCAATCCTCCCACGTAGCTGGGACTACAGGTGCATACCACCACATCCAGCTAATTTTTGTATTTTTGTAGAGATGGGGTTTTGCATGTTGCCTAAGCTGGTCTCACACTCCTGAGCTCAAGTGATCCACCTGCCTCAGCCTCCCAAAGTACTGGGATTACAGGTGTGAGCCACTGCACCTGGTCTCCTGGCTAATTAAAAAAAAAAAAAAAAAACTTTTGTAGAGATCGTGTCTCACTTTGTTGTCCAGGCTCAAAGGTTTTTTTTAAAGAAGTAGTGCTCATCTAATCTTTATAGATTTGTAAACACAAGCTAGTTTTATAACTCTTAGTTTAGAAGGTCACATTAAGAAAAAGAAAACTGTGCTGGGTGCGGTGGCCCATGCCTGTAATCCCAGCACTTTGGGAGGCCGAAGTGGGAGGATCACTAGAGCCCAGGAGTTCAAGAGCAACTTGGGCAACATGGCAAGTACCCATGTCTACAAAAATAAAAAATACAAAAAATTGGCAGTGTGTGGGCTGGGTGTGGTGGCTCATGCCTGTAATCCCAGCACTTTGGGAGGCTGAGGCAGGTGGATCACCTGAGGTCTGGAGTTTGAGACCACCCTGGCCAACATAGTGAAACCCTGTCTCTACTAAAAATACAAAAAATCAGCGGGGTGTGGTGGTGGGCGCCTGTAATTCCAGCTACTCAGGAGGCTGAGGCAGGAGAACTGCTTGAACCCAGGAGGCAGAGGTTGCAGTGAGCCAAGATTGTGCCATTGCGCTCCAGCCTGGGCAACAAAAGCAAAACTCTGCTTCAAAAAAAAAAAAATTAGCAGTGTGTGGTGGCAGGCGGCAGTAGTCCCCAGCTACTCAGGAGGCTGAGGCAGGAGGATCACTTGAGCCTAGGAGGTTGAGGCTGCAGTGAGCCATGTTCACACCACTGCACTCCATCTTGGGTGACAGCAAGAAACCCAAGCTTCAAAAAAAAAAAAAAAATTGTTCCAGAAGTTTGGGTTTAATAGATAGTCCCCTCCTGTGATAGCAAGTCATAATTGATACTTAGTTCTTGAATTCTCAGCCTTTTAGTGAAGTTCTGGGGAAGTTAGCTCTTCTTTTACTGTGACTTTTAATATCTTATACAGATGTGATTAATTTGCACAATTGAATTTCAACGCTTCAAGAAATTGTTAACCAGCTATTTAAAAAACCCTTATGAGATTAATTTTTTCTGTATACACAATTAACTTAAGCATAGTTGTTCTCATGAAGCAAAACAGAGTAGAAAATATTATTAAAATGTATGTGAAGAAAAAGTGTTACCTTGGTGCAAAAACTTAAATCAGTGACCTACTCTGTTGTATATTTTCATGGGCTACTATCTTTACGCATTATTAGTTTTCCCTACCTGTTATCTTTCGACACCTGTGTTTCATAAGCTGTTGGAAATATAATGTATACATGTTTATTTTAAATGAGTTCAGTATAAAGTTACTTTGTACCATTTGTGCCTGTTTACTTTTGCTTTGACATAGATACATCGAGATATTTCCAAGCAGAAGGAATGAAGTTCGAACACATGTTGGTTCTTATAAGGGAAAGAAAATCGCATCTTTTCCTACTGCTAAGTATATAACTGAGCCAGAAATGGTCTTTGAAGAACATGAAGTAAATGAGGATATTCAACCCATGACAGCTTTTGAAAGCGAGAAGGAAATAGGTAAGGTCCTGCCTCTTCTTGAGACTCATTGGGTCTATCTTGAATGTTTTGGATTTTGTGATTTTTTTTTTTTTTGGAGACGAAGTCTCGCTCTGTTGCCAGGCTGGAGTGCAGTGGTGCGATCTCTGCTGACTGCAGCCTCTACCTCCCGGGTTCAAGTGATTCTCCTGCCTCAGCCTCTTTGAGTAGCTGGGACTACAGGCGCATGCTGCCACGCCCAGCTAATTTTTATATTTTTAGTAGAGATAGGGTTTCGCCATGTTGGCCAGGCTGGTCTGGAACTCTTGACCTCAAGTGAGCCTCAGTCTCCCAAAGTGCTGGGGTTACAGGTGTGAGCCAACACATCCGGCCTAAAGATTTAATAGGTCTTTGAGTATAGTACATACTTTGAGTATATGCAGAAAGGCTTAATTATTTTGCTAGGTTTTTAATTTAATCATTTTTATTAACTATATCAAAAGCTGGGTGGTAAAAATGTGATAAAAGGAAGTAAAATGTCAACATTTAAATTAAGATGGGGAAGATTTGGGTAATGAGCAGGAATACTGACTGAAGTAAGGATTTTTTTTTTTTTTTTGAGACAGAGTCTCACTCTGTTGCCCAGGCTGGAGTGCAATGGCGCACTCTCGGCTCACTGCAGGCTCCACTGCCCAGGTTCACGCTATTCTCCTGCCTCAGCCTCCCGAGTAGCTGGGATTACAGGCGCCTGCCACTGTGCCCGGCTAATTTTTATATATTTTTAGTAGAGACGGGGTTTCCCCGTGTTGGCCAGGCTGGTGTCAAACTACTGACCTCAGGTGATCTGCCCGCCTTTGCTTCCCAAAGTGCTGGGATTACAGGCATGAGCCACTGTGCCCGCCCGAAGTAAGGATTTTTGTTTGCTTCTGGATTTAATTATTTATTTGATTCCTAACCCAGAGCAACATTTGGAATCTTTTAAGTTTGATAAATACTTTTTAAATTGGTACCCTGGGATCATCTTGTCACTATATACATGTGTATATATATATATTTATGTTTTTTGAGACAAGGTCTTGTTCTGTGGCCCATTCTGGAATGCAGTGGCACAATCATGGCTCACTGCAACCTTGAACTCCTGGGCTCAGGCAGTTCTTCCACCCCAGCCTCCTGAGTAGCTGGAACTATAGGCATGCATCACCATGCCCAGCTAACTTATTTTTCTTTTTATTTTTTGTAGAGACAGTGTCTCGCTATGTTGCCCAGGCTGGTCTCGAACCCCTGGGCTCAAGTGATTCTCCTGCTTCAGCCTTCCAAAGTGTTGGGATTACAAGTGTGAGCTACCATGCCCAGCATTTGTTCTTTTTTTTTTTTTTTTTTTTAGTGCCTGTAATCTGGAAAGTCTCTTTTAGGGTTTAATTCATAATCATTTTACCTGCTCTCTGATGTTACAAAAAGGGGTAAGTTCTTAAACTGGTAATGGTCTGAGGCATTCAGTGTTCATGGGTGTTCAGGTGATATTTGTTGAGTGGCAGAAATTTCAGATCATTTTGGCTTTTAATGCTCTTAAGAGGAATTGAGGATTTGGACATAAAAGTCATACCTAATTAGAATCTGTTAATAACCCTTGAAGCTGTTATGTTTTAACAGTGTTTTCTGTTCCACCTCTCAGAATTGCCTAAGGAGGTGCCAGAAAAGCTTCCAGAGGCTGCTGATTTTGGAGCTACGTCTTCTCTGCATTTTGTCCACATGAGAGGATTACCTTTCCAAGCCAATGCCCAAGACATTATAAACGTGTGTGGCAGTAAGATATCCAATCTCAATAGATTTGAACAAAAGTTCTAAAATTGAACTTGTATTAATTTGGGGAAGGTAGAGAAGAAAATATAGTGTTTCTGTGTTGGATAGTAAGATGGCATCTTCCTGGTTGCAAGGCTTGCTTCTTTTTCTGCAGCTGAAAAGTGTGGCTTGGTATTACTTTTTTTTGTGACAGAGTCTTGCTCTGTCGTCCAGGCTGGAGTGCAGTGGCGTGAACTCAGCTCACTGCAACCTCTGCCTCGCGGGTTCAAGCATTTCTTCCGCCTCAGTCTCCCGAGTAGCTGGGATTACAGGCAAGCACTACCATGCCCGGCTAATTTTTGTATTTTCAGTAGAGATGGGGTTTCACCATGTTGGCCAGGCTGGTTTTGAACTCCTGACCTCAAACGATCCACTCCTCGGCCTCCCAAAGTGCTGGGATTACAGGCGTGAGCCACCATGCTCACTGAGAGCAGATATTTAAATGTCACTTTGAGTTCTAAGAAAAAGTAGAAAAGCCAGAAGACATACTAGATATATAAATATATTACTGCTTAAAAAGATTTCCTAAAAACAAATATATCAAGTGTATGAATCAAAATCTGAAAGAAAGATGAAGAGCCGCCAGACTTCTAGGCAGGTTTACATCCATCATGTTCCTCTTGACTGCCTTTGTTTGTTGTTTAGTTTTTTGCTCCACTCAAGCCTGTTAGAATCACCATGGAATACAGCTCCAGTGGGAAGGCCACTGGAGAAGCTGATGTGCACTTTGAGACCCATGAGGATGCTGTTGCAGCGATGCACAAGGATCGGTCCCACGTTTGTAAGTCCTGCCTTTGGCTTTCCTTGTCATTTTTGATGCTTGTCTTACAAATATCTCTTTCTGTTTTGGGATTGTAGAATTTTTCCTTGAGAAATTTTGTTCTTTTAGTACTAGTAAATTAAACGTAACAGATAAAACACTATATTATAATTAAAAAAAACATTTATTTGTCTGCTAATTATCCTGCAAATTTCTTTCTTCCTTTTTTTTTTTGGTCACCCATGCTGGAGTGCAGTGGTGCCATCTCGGCTCACTGCAGTCTCCGCCTCCTGTGTTCAAGCAATTCTCCTGCCTCAGCCACCTGAGTAGCTGGGATTACAGGTGCCCGGCACCGTGCCTGACTAATTTTTGTATTTTTAGTAGAGACAGGTTTCGCCATGTTGGCCAGGCTGGTCTCGAACTCCTGGGTTCACATGATCCACCTGCCTCGACCTCCCAAAGTGCTGGGATTACAGGCATGAGCTACTGCACCCAGCCTGTTTGTCCATTTTACATTTTGTTTGTTTGTGGTTGTTTGAGACAGAGTCTTGTCTGTCACCCAGTCTGTAGTCCAGTGGTGTGATCTCAGCTCACTGCAACCTCCACCTCCTGGGTTCAAGTGATTGTCCTGCCACAGCCTCCCAAGTAGCTGGGACTATAGGCACCTGCCACCACACTGGGTAATTTTTGTATTTTTAGTAGAGATGGGGTTTCACTACATTGGCCAGGCTGGCTCAAACTCCTTACCTCAGCTGATCCTCCCACTTCGGCCTCCCAAAGTGCTGGGATTACAACAGGCGTGAGCCACCATGTCCGGCCTAAATTTTGTTTTTAATTAGGGAAAGGGCAAAGGGTTTGAGTTGCTGTCTGAACTGTGAGAAAAATGGCTGTAATATTTTTCTGCCTTTTCAACTTTTTAAAACTAATCTTTCTCATTATTCTCAGATCATAGGTATATTGAACTGTTCCTGAATTCATGTCCAAAAGGAAAATAAGACTCCAGGGGCTCCAGATAATAAGGTAAATTTAAGAGGTAAAACTGTGGACTGGGTGCAGTGGCTCACACCTGTAATCCCAGCACTTTGGAAGGCCAATGTGGGCGGATCACCTGAGGTCAGGAGTTTGAGCCAGCCTGGCCAACATGGTGAAACCCTGTCTCTACTAAAAATACAAAAATTAACCAAGCATGATGGTGGGTTCCTATAATTCCAGCTACTCAGGAGGCTGAAGTGGAAGAATTACTTGAGCCCGGGAGGCAGAGGTTGCATTGAGCTGAGATTGTGCCACTACACTCCAGCCTGGGCAATAGAGCAAGACTCAAAAAAAAAAAAAAAAAAAAAAAAAAGAGGTACAACTATGGAAATTATTTTCTATTGATTAATAATCATCCACTCACTAATTTATAATATGGTAGAAACCATTCTCTTTTTATTTTTCAAATTTTTTTAGGGACCAGGTCTTGCTCTGTTGCCCAGGCTAGCAGTGGTGCGATCATAGCTCACTGCAGGTTCAGCCTTCTGGGCTCAGGTGATTCTCTCACTTCAGCCTCCTGAGTAGCTGGGACTACAGGTGTGTACTACGATGCCTACCTAATTTTTTAATTTTTTGTAGAGATAGGGTCTCACTATGTTGCCCAGGCTGGCCTTGAACTTCTGGCCTTAAGTGATCCTGCTGCCTTTGCCTCCCGAAGTGTTGGAATTACAAGAGTGAGCCACCCCACCTGGCACCGTTCCTTTTTAATAAAGATCAAACTAATGATAATTGAAGTGTCAATATAAGGAATGAAAATTCTTGCTCTGGCTTCTCAGATGTGGGGGGCAAAAAAAAAAAAAAAATTCTGCTGGGAAATAGAATTAATTATGATATTTTTTCATTTTTTAAAAAAATTTATTTTATTTATTTATTTTTTGTGAGATGGAGTTTCACTCGTTACCCAGGCTGGAGTGCAATGGCTCGATCTCCGCTCACCGCAACTTCCGCCTTCCAGGTTCAAGAGATTCTCCTGCCTCAGCCTCCCAAGTAGCTGGGATTACAGGCATGTGCCACAACGCCCAGCTAATTTTTGTATTTTTAGTAGAGACGGGGTTTCTCCATGTTGGTCATGGCTGGTCTTGAACTCCTGACCTCAGGTGATCCGCCTGCCTCGGCCTCCCAAAGTGCTGGGATTACAGGTGTGAGCCACTGCGTCCGGCCTACTTTTTATTTTTTTTTTGAGATAGAGTCTTGCTTTGTTGAGCAGACTGGATTGCAGTGACGCAGTCTGGGCTCACTGCAGACTCCGCCTCCTGGATTCAAGTGATTCTCCTGCCTCAGTCTCCCGAGTAGCTGGGATTGCAGGTGCCTGCCACAATGCCTGGCTAATTTTTTTGTATTTTTAGTAGAGATGAGGTTTCACCCTGTTGGCCAGGCTCGTCTTGAACTAACTCCTGGCCTGAAGTGATTCACCTGCCTTGGCTTCCCAAAGTGCTGGGATTACAGGAGTGAGCCACTGCGCCCAGCCATAATTCCTTATGATTTGTATGGTAGCTTTGAGCATTATCTCCATATAGAATTTTTATGCATAATTTCCAGCATCCATCATGCTGTGTGCCAAAAAATAGCCACCTTTAGTAGCTGTAAATCGTAATAGACTGGTGGATATGTGACTTGCATTAGCTTTTTTTCCCCACTTAAATTTAAACACCTTTTCCATTTTCTCAGGTTTTTTATTTTTGTTTTTTTTTTTGATATGAAGTCTCACTCTTTATGCCCAGGGTGAAGTGCAGTGGCACAATCTCAGCTCACTGCAACCCCCCGCCTCCCGGGTTCACGTGATTCTCCTGCCTCAGCCTCCCAAGTAGCTAGGATTACAGGCACTCTCCACCACATCCAGCTAATTTTTGTATATTTAGTAGAGATGGGGGTTTCACCATGTTAGCCAGGCTGGTCTCGAACTCCTGACATCCAGTGATCCGCTAGCCTCAGCCTCCCAAAGTGCTGGGATTACAGGTGTGAGCCACCATGCCCGGCCATTTTCTGTTTTAAGGTATTTTTAAAAGGATACACGTGAAACCAGAGTGTATCATCCATAAACACAGTTAATGTGCCACTGTTTCCTTTTCCTAAAATGGCTTTTTTTTTTTTTTTTTTTTGCCTTAGGAAGTACATAATTTTATAGTGTTAACCTACCCGTGAGATTTGCTTAATCCATCTTGATGTTCCTTCCCTCGATTAAATATATGGTGTCTTTTTTTTTTCCATAAGGTATTTTAAGTATTACTGTTGTATTGCAGTCACTTTTCTACACGTAATGGCTCATTCTTTTGAGACACTTACCTGTAATGATTTCTTGAAAACACATGGGGCCAGGCGTGGTGGGTTACTCCGGTAATCCCATTACTTCAGGAGGCTGAGGCAGGCAGATCACCTGAGGTCAGGAGTTTGAGACCAGCCTGGCCAAAATGGTGAAACCCTGTCTCTCCTAAAAATAGAAAAATTAGCTGGGTTTGGTGGTGCATGCCTGTAGTTGAGCTACTGGGAAGGCTGAGGCAGGAGAATCACTTGAATCTGGGAGGCGGAGGTTGCAGTGACTGAGATGGTGCCACTGTACTCCACCAGCCTGGATGACAGAACAAAACTCTGTCTCAAAAAAAGGAACAAAAAACCACAGACATTCATTCTATTACTATATCCTATTCTATTGCTTTTTTTTTTTTTTTTTTTTTTTTTTTTTTTTTTTTTTTGAGACGGAGTCTCTCTCTGTCGCCCAGGCTGGAGTGCAGTGGTGTGATCTCCGCTCACTGCAACCTCCACCCCCCGGGTTCAAGCGATTCTCCTGCCTCAGCCTACCAAATAGCTGGGGCTACAGGCATATGCCACCATGCCTGGCTAAGTTTTGTATTTTATTTTATTTATTTTTGAGACGGAGTTTCTCGCTTGTTGCCCAGGTTGGAGTGCAATGGCACAATCTCGGCTCACCGCAACCTCTGCCTCCTGGGTTCAAGTGATTCTCCTGCCTCTCAGCCTCCCGAGTAGCTGGGATTACAGGCATGCGCCACCACACCCGGCTAATTTTTTATTTTTAGTGGAGACGGGGGTTCTTCATGTTGGCCAGGTTGGTCTGGAACTCCTGACCTCAGCTGATCTGCCCGCCTCAACCTCCCAAAGTGCTGGGATTACAGGCGTGAGCCACCGCGCCCGGCCTCTTCTGTTGCTGTTTTTGGATATGAAGTCCCACAATTCTGTGATGTTAAATATTTGTAATAGCTAAAATCTATTTAACATATATTCTGAAACTCAGTTTTTTGTACCAGCCTGTAAACACTAATGCCTGACTAGTTTTCCTCACTTTAACTTGGTTTATCAGATAACTTGCACTAAATTAGAAAGGAGAAAAATTTGAATTTGCAATTTTAAATGGTATGGGAATGCGTGCCATCCTTTTTCATCTTGAGTAAATGTGCAACATTTTTTGTTTTATTTTTAGAGTGAAGCAAGAAGCATTTCATTTGCACATCTTTCTTGGACGTGGGATATACAGTTCCAGTTTATTAGCAGCAACTGCTAGGGAAATGATTTTGGTGTTTTGGGTTAATTGCTTCTAAGAAAAGTTTCATAATGGACTGTTTAGAAGAAGAAATGAAAGATCCAGTTTGGGATTATGAAATAAACCACAAATTAAAATTTTTGTTTGAACTGTCCAGGATCTGATTTAAAAATATGGTCTTTGTTTTATATGATTAAATGGTTTGTTTTCATAGATGATATGTTACCCATTGTAAAGACTACGTATTTTTATTCAGCAGTGTTCTTTAAACGCTTTCATTTAAAAAGTAACTTTTTTTTTTTTTTTTTTTTTTGCCTGTGAATTGAGCGCTCTGATGTAAAACTTCTTATGGAGTAAAACAGTGATTTATTTTAACCAAACATTCACCAAAGCAAAAAACGGTTTCAGACCTTTGAACTGGTATGGTTTGGCAGAATAGTTTTAAATTTTGCTGTATTTGATTACTTAGAGATAAGAATTTTTAAAAATCAAAACAAAAAATACCACAGCTTAGTGTAAATGACAATTTGGTGGTTTTATGTCTTTAGAAATGTTTTGCCTTTCTAAGCCTTGTGCTAAAGGCATATAACGGTGGTGCCTATCTACTTAAGGGGGCATTCTAGTCTTAACTTAAAAGTTGTCTAAACTGTCCCTCCCTGGCTTTTTTTGGTTTGGGGTAAACCTAAGGGTGTTTGTTAGTCTCAAAACTGAAGTGACATGTCAGAACAGTCCAGGCTGGTAAGAAAATTAATGGCTTCACTTGAATTTAAACCAGCTTTAGATAGGAAAAAAAATCAGTCTCCTCATTTGCTTTTTTAATAGAGTAGTACATCCCATATTTTAGAACAAGTAGGGGTGCCTTGCTTAAATAAAAATAGCATTTAATATATAATTGTGTGAAGGGTTTATGGATAAAGCTGTACCTCTGTCACAAAGTGGCAGTACATTCTGCTTTAATATTAAACAACTTGTTATTTAAATACTGGACAAAATGGCTGGCTTCAAAATATAGTCATTAATAAACTAACTTTTTGTGCACCTGTGTAGGAGAATCAACATCCTGTATACTTTCTTTGCCTTGTTCCTGTTCTCAGGGTGACGACTGCCACCAGGAGATGCAGTTCTCTAGTTCTTAAAATTAAATTTGCCCAGGTTTCTGACAGGTGATATCTGGAAGAGAGACCATGTCTTCTCTTACTTAATACATAACCATCTTTGATTACCAGCTAAGATGCAAAATCACTGTACTGTAGTCAATAAATGAAGACTTGTTTCAGGCTGAAGATTACCTAAGAGTATTTATTATTGGAGTCTGTGAGTCAACTGAATATATTATTACCTCAAGTCCTGCTATATTAATATAAGTAGTAAGGGTTAATTTTCGTGTGTGTGTTCTTTTAAATCCTTAACTGTGAACATGACTTAACCAGCTTAACATCATCAGTAGTACTACCTAGATGGAAATGCGTTTTCATATATGGTTGAATATGCCAAGCTATGAGAACTGGTATCCGTAGTTGTACGAACTGTTAGAACGTGATCTTTGTTTCTCTTTCACATTTGGCATCTAATTTGCTGTGGAAAAGATCTGTGGGGTCTACACTGTGATTGGGGTAGTGAGGAATTCATTTGCAATTGATTTAAGCTAATGAGTTTTATTTGCACATCTCTGGAAAAAGAATGCAAGCAAAGCATTAAAATGCTATATGATGGGTAAGGTTGAAAGGGTGTATCTTCTTGCCATGCTACAGGCTGAGTTTTCTGTACAAAATGTGGCCATTATTGGGAAATCATTTTATGTATTTGAATGCTCCCTTTTGTTTTTGTTCATGATCTAGGCTAGTACATAAGTGATTGCTAAGGTGAATGTAGTTATGGGAAAGGAAGAGAAGCACATAATAGAGTAAAAGTAATCTTATTTTCATGCAAGTGGAAGACAGTACTGTCTCCCCACATTTGAGAAGACTGTGTTTTGCATCACTCTTTGCTAATGAAGGAAGCAGTGATGGTGAATTTCCTTCTTCTATTTGGGTTCCTTGTGTCTATAACTTCCTTTGTGGTAAAGCTATCAGGAAGAATAGTGGGAGTGGGGTATATGGTCAGGGTGCTCATATCCTGCTTTAGCCTAGCTGCTTCTTAAGGAGCTGCAAGGGAGAACTCTGAGAAGCAGTATGTAAATACCAAGGAGCTGATTGCTGAATATTGTGGTCTCATCTAAATACTGACACCAGGCAATGAAGCAGAAATAGAGTGTATGTCCCTTTATGTGTGGGTAACTGAAGCTTCTGTCATGTGGGAAGGGGGACTGAATCTTCCCTGGGAGGAAGGCTCCAAATTCTCACTGCTTGTGTTTTATGTGAAGGGGGAAGCATAAGGAACCCACTTTGAAGGCATCATTGTGTGCCATGAATCTGCTTATTAATCAACATGCCTTGTTAACATCCTCTGCCCAGCCCTTATTCATTTCTCATTTGGAAAGTTATTTTTTGGGGTTACATCCTGTTTGTTTTAGAATTTAAAACCCTCCATGGTGGGTCACTTGAGGTCAGGAGTTCAAGATTAGCCTGGCCAACTTGGTGAAACTCTGTCTCTACCGAAAATGCAAAAATTAGCCAGGTGTGGCACCCACCAGTAAACCCAGTTACTTGGGAGGCCAAGGCAGGAGAATTGCTTGAACCTGGGAGGCAGAGGTTGTAGCGAGCCAAGATCACACCATTGCACTCCAGCCTGGGCAACAGACTGAGACTCTGTGTCAAAAACAAAATACAAAAAAAACTCTATTGTTCTGAGAGTTTCCCCTAAATTATGTGAAGGCACTCACATTGAATTGGTAGGACCTGTAGTATAGAGGAGAATGGTATGTATATTAGCAGTAGAGTTCCAATCCAAATTGCTCTAACGCGTTAGAAATACATTACCCTCCCACTCCCCGAGTTCAGCAAATTAGAATCTCTGAAGTTTGTAGGAAGGGAATAAAGCTGCTATAAACATTTGGGTGCGGGTTTTTGTGTAGACTTGTTTTCAGCTCCTTTGGGTAAATACCAAGGAACCAGGTTGCTGGATTGTAAGTTAAGAGTATGTTTAGTTTTGGAAGAAACTGCCAAACTCTTCCAACATGACTATTTTGAATTCCCATTGACAATGAATAAGAGTTCCTGTAGCTCCTCACCCTCCTAGTATTTGGTGATGTCACTCTTGCATTTTAGCGAATGGGTGAATAGTGGTCTTATTGTTTTAATTCCCAATCCCATAGTGATGTGGAGCACCTTTTCATATACTTGTCTGCCATCCGTATGTCATCTTTGGTGAGGTGTCTGGATTTTCTGTCCAGAATTTTAGTTCTAGTGGTTTTCTTATTTTTAGAAAGGAAGTATAGGAAGGAAGGTTTAATCTGTCTTAAGCCTGATGATATGAAAATCAAGAATAGACTAGGTATGGTGGCTCACACCTGTAATCCTGGCACTTTGTGAGGCTGAAGTGGGAGGACTGCTTGAGCCTGGGAAGTCAAGCCTGCAGTGAGCCGTGACTGTGTTGCTGCACTCCAGCCTGAGTGACAGAGTGAGACCCTGTCTCAGAAAAAAAAAAGCAGGCTCATTTTAAAGTTGTTTATATTTTATTTTTTGAAGGAAATAAACTTGAAGAGATACAAAGGGTATGTAGTGAAGATTCTCCTTTCCCTCCTGTAATTCAGCTGTTTAGTTTCTATTCTCACACAGCCCCGTTACCAGTTTCTAATGTAAGCTTGCAGTGACTTTTACTTTATTTATAAGCAAGTGTTAACGGGTGTTTTCATTTCTTTTAAAAATATAAATTATACTGTACATGCTATTTTGTATTTTGGCTTTTCTCCCACCTAAACACTCTAAAGATCATTTTCTGTCAGTTTATAAAATCTTGGTGATGCCAATACCCATCCCTTAGATTCTACAAGCAGCATTTTGCCATGCTTTATCCGATAGCCTGCCTCCTGCAGTCTCATCTTTTTTTCTATATGCATGTCCAAGTAAGTTGTAGACATTTTTCACTTTCAATTCTGTCAGCATACATGTCATGGGAGTTTGTTTTTGTTTTTGTTTTTTGTGTTTGAGACAGTCGCTCTGTCACCCAGGCTGGAGTTACAGTGACGTGATCTCAGCTCATTACAACCTCCACCTCCCAGTTTCAAGCAATTCTCGTACCTCAGATTCCCGAGTAGCTGGGATTACAGATGTGCACCACCATGCCTAATTTTTGTATTTTTAGTAGAGATGGGGTTTCACCATGTTGGCCAGGCTGGTCTGGAACTCCTGGCCTCCAATGATTTGCCTGCCTCGGCCTCCCAAAGTGCTGGGATTACAGGCATCAGCCACCACAGTTTTTTTGAGGGAGATTTGCAGTAAGGTGAATAAATGTTAAGTGTATCATTTGATGAGGTTTTTTTTTCGAGATGGAGTCTCGTATCACCCAGGCTAGAGTGCAGTGGCCTGGTCTTGGCTCACTGCAACCTCTGCCTCCTGGGTTCAAGGGAGTCTCCTGCCTCAGCCTCCTGAGTAGCTGGGATTACAGGTGCCTGCCACCATGCCCAGCTAATTTTTGTGTTTTTATTACAGATGGGGTTTTGCCATGTTGGCCAGGCTGGTTTCAAACTCCTGACATTAAGTGATCTACCCATGTAGGCCTCCCAGAGTGCTGGGATTACAGGTGTGAGCCACCATACCCAGACTCATTTGATGAGTTTTGATGTAAAAGCATGTAACTCAAACCCCTAAGTCTGGAACATTTATATTACATCCGAATTTTTTCACCTAGTCAATTCCTGCACCTCTCTCTCCTGTCCCTTCTTCCCTCCCCTGGCAGTCAGCTACTGTTAGGATTTTGTTCACTGTAGATTAATTTTGCCTATTCTAGAACTTCATATAATGGACTCACTTATGCAGTATGTATTCTCTAAGTTCCTTTTACTCAGCATGTTTGTATATTCATTAGTGTGTTTAAGCTTTGTTCCTTTTTATGGCTGAGCAGTGTTCTGTGTATGAATGCCACATTTTAACGTTTCACCTGTTAGGTGAACAACTGGTGAACAATGGGCTGTTTCTAGTTTGGGGCTATCATGAATAAAGTTGGTATGAACATGTACAACCTTTTTGTGAACCTACATTTTAATTTAATTTAATTTGGACAAGTATTTAGGAGTGGGATTATCCTGAGTTGATGTATTTTAAATTTTACTAGAAGATGACAAACCTTTTCCTAAATGGTCATCCTGTTTTACATTCCCAGAGTTCTAGTAGGTCCACATCCTTATCATTTGCTGTTGTCAGTCTATAATTTTAGCCATTGTGTGTGTAGTGGTATCTTCTGGTTTTAATTTGTATTCCCTGACAGTGAATAGTACTTTTTCATAAGCTTACTAGCCATTTGGATATCTTTAATAAAGTTGAAGTGTCTGTTCTCTTATTCAGGATGTTTTGCCATCCATTTATTTTTTTCTTATTTGCTGAAGAAATAAGATTAACTGTAGGTTTCCATAATCTGAATTTGGCTGATTGCCTTTGTGTGATGTTTATTAACCGCTTTTCTATTGGCTTTGGTCTTTTAGCTAATCTGCAGGAGTACTTTGTTCCTATAGTGAGCTTTAAATACCTTTTCCCCCCCGTTTGTCCTCTTTGTTTGCTCATAATGGCAGAAACTGTTTTTACATCGCTGAATTCTTAAATCGCCCCTTTTATAGTTTCAAGGTTTTATGTCAACATTAGAACATCTCAGTGAAATGGTTCTGAAAGCACTTGGGGATAAAGCATGAAGGTGTATAACCAAGGTAGACTCTAGAATATGGATGGATTCATTGAAGGTCACAAGGATCACCAAGATATGTTTAAGAATCTTAATTTGAAGTCCACAGGCAAAACTTAAGAAGTTTATTCAAAGACTTGTGATTTGAAAACATACCTGGTTATGGCCTGGCTCGGTGGCTCACTCCTGTAATCCCAGCACTTTGAGAGGCCGAGGTGGGTGAATCACCTGAGGCCAGGAGTTCGAGACTAGCCTGGCCAACATGGTGAAACCCCGTCTGTACTAAAAATATAAAAGCTGGTGTGGTAGTGCATGCCTATAATCCCAGCTACTTGGGAGGCTGAGGCAGGAGAATTGCTTGAACCAGGGAGGCAGAGGTTACAGTGAGCCAGAATCACGCCACTGCACTCCATCCTGGGCAACAGAGTGAGACACTGTCACAAAAACAAACAAACAAAAATACCTGATTATGATGGAAATAAAGAGGTTCTGAACCTTTGCTGCTGCTGCTTGACAGAAGATGGCAGACGTTTGGGAATAAAGACCAAGAGCTAGGGAGACTTAAGTTATTAACAGTTTCTGATGGGCTGGCTGTTCAGAACCTCTGCCTCCTGGGTTCAAGCGATTCTCCTGCCTCAGCCTCCCGAGTAGCTGGGATTACAGGCATGCGCCACCACGCCAAGCCAATTTTTGTACTTTTAGTAAAGATGGGGTTTCACTACATGACTGGCCTCGAACTCCTGGCCTCAAGTGATCTGCCTGCCTCGGCCTACCAAAGTACTGGGATTACAGGTGTGAGCCACTGCGCCTGGCCTACTGGTTCTATTTTTAAATTAATTTTACATTTCAAGATAATTCACTGACTAAAGTTTGTGCCACTTATTCTAGGTGTGGAAATTGTGCTTGTCAGAAATGTGGTTTCTGATTTGGTATATTGACTGACATGCTTACAAGAATCTTTTTACCAAAGTAGTGTGTTAACATCAAAATTAACCTGTCATCGATGACGGTTCCCAAACCAGCTATTGTCTAAGAATTATTAAGATTTGACTTGGGATAACTTTTTGGGTAATATATTAGGCTAAGTTAATTTGAAAGAAGTTTTACTGTAAATCAAAATAGGACCACTAAACTACTGAAATATAATTATTTAAAAAGGGCCCCCATTTTTTGGTGAACAAAGCTGAAATGAGGCTGTAATGGAGAGCCTCCTTTCGCAGAATGGTTAAATCTCCTTTAAGAGTTTCATTATATGTTTTTATAACTTGACTTATAAATAGTGAATGAACTAAGGACTTTGTTATAGTTCTGATCTGCTTATCAACCTTGCAAAACTTGGAGTCTATTTGGAAATAAATAAGAACTCAAACTGCATTTAGGGATGAGTTCAGTCAGGTTCTGTAAGGTTAGACCTATGCTTGCATTGAGTGTGAAAGCACAATTTTTTTTTTATAATACAGCATTTAATTTCTAGGTATATACCTAAAATAATTGAAAGCAGGAACTCAAATAAATATTTGTACACCAGTGTTCATACCAGTGTTATTCACAATAGCCAAAAGGTGGAAACAACACAAATGTCCATCAATGGATGAGGATAGGCAAAATGTGGTACATACATACAATAGAATATCATTCAGCCTTAACAAGAATGAAATTCTAATACATGCTACAAATGGATGAACCCTGAAGAAATTAGGCTAAGTGAATAAGCCAGATACAAAAGGACAAATACTCTATGATTCCACCTACATGAGGGGCTTGGAATAGGCAAATTCATAGAGAGACAGTAGAATAGAGGTTATCTGGAGCTGAGGGAGAGGGAAATAGGAAGTTATTTTTTAATGAGTACACAGTTTCTGCTTAGGATAAAAACATATTGGAAATGAACAGTGGTGATGGTCACTCAACATTGTGAGCGTACTTAATGCTAATGAATTGTATATTTAATAATGGTTAAAAGGGTAAATTTTATGTTATGTATATTTTACCATGCATATGCAAATCAAAACCAAAAATCATTGTTTCCCAATCCCAAATGAATAAATACAGCTGTTAGCGAACAATTGCTTTATATCAATAACATGATATTGCGATGACTCTCTTAGTATCAACAGTGACAGAGGTTCATACCCTCTTTGTTGACTTGAGAGAATGCTTTTTAAAAAAAATTTTTATAGAGAGAGAGTCTCCTGTCACTCAGACTGGAGTGCAGTGGCTCAATCATAGCTCGCTACAATCTCGAACTCCTGGACTCAAGTGACTCTCCTGCCTTGGCCTCCCAAAATGCTGGGATTACAGGTATGAGCCATGTTGCCTAGCCAGGGAACCCTTTTCTTTTTTTTTAAATTTTATTTTATTATTATTATACTTTAAGTTTTAGGGTACATGTGCACAATGTGCAGGTTTGTTACATATGTATACATGTGCCACGTTGGTGTAGTGCAGCCGTTAACGCATCATTTAGCATTAGGTATATCTCCTAATGCTATCCCTACCCCCTCCCCCCACCCCACAACAGTCCCCGGAGTGTGATGTTCCCCTTCCTGTGTCCCTGTGTTCTCATTGTTCAATTCCCACCTATGAGTGAGAACATGCGGTGTTTGGTTTTTTGTCCTTGCGATAGTTTGCTGAGAATGATGATTTCCAGTTTCATCCATGTCCCTATAAAGGACATGAACTCATCATTTTTTATGGCTGCATAGTATTCCATGGTGTATATGTGAAAGCACAATTTTTTAATATATAAACTTTATTTTAGAGTAGTTTTAGATCACTGGGTGTGGTGGCTCATACCTGTAATCCCAGCACTTTGGGAGGCTGAGTTGGGCGGATCATGAGGTCAGGAGTCTGAGACCACTCTGACCAACATGGTGACACCCCGTCTCTACTAAAAATACAAAAAATTAGCTGGGCATGGTGGTGCGTGCCTGTAATCCCAGCTACTAAGGAGGCTGAGGCAGGAGAATTGCTCGAACCCGGGAGGCAGAGGTTGCAGTGAGCTGAGATCGCGCCATTGCACTCCAGCCTGGACAACAGAGTGACACTCCATCTCAAAAAAAAAAAAAAAAAAAGATCTACAGAGACATTGCAAAAAGAGTACAGAGTCCCTGTATACACCTCACCCACCTGTATACCTATTGTTAGTATCCTACATTACTACAGGATATTTGTCACAACTAAGGAACCAACTTTGATACATTACTATTAACTAAATCCCACAGTTCAGATCTTTAGTTTTTTCCCGAATATTATTTTCATTCCAGGATCCCACAATTATATTCAGTTATGTCTCTTTAACCACCTCAGATGTTTTTAATGACTTCAGATTCTGAACCTTTTTAATTTTTTTTCACGTCAGATGGGTAATGTCCTGATGTAACAAGGTGTGAAGGAGGCACATCTCACACAGAAGTGTGAAAGCCCAGTCATCACGCTTATGAACTACAGAAGGATTTCAGACTTGTTTTTGATGACCATGACAGTGTTAAGGAGTACTAGTTGGTTTTGTAGAATGTCCGTAAAGTGAGGTTTTCTGATTGTTTTCCTTCTGGTCTTAGGAGGAAGACCACAAAGGGGCATTTTCATCACATCGAGGGTACATGTTTTTAATAGGGCTTATCACTCATATTAATACAAATTTTGATCACCTGGCCAAGATAGTGTTTGCCAGGTTACTATAAAATTATTTTTTTTCCTCTTTACATATTGTACTCTTAAAGCAAGTTACTAAGCACAATCCATACTCAAAAGGTGGAGAGTTAAGCTCCATCTCCTTGAAGTGGTGAAGGGCGGGGGGTATCTACATAATTATTTGGGCTTTTTCTGTATAGGAGAGATGCTACTGCTCCATCAGGTCATTTACACACATTATGGACTCATGGGTACTTTATCCTTTGGGTTATAATCCTAAGGTGCATTATTTACTTTGCTGAGATTTGTTTTATCTTTGGCCATTGGGCATTCTATCAGTTGGCTCCTGTGTCCCTTTCACATGCCTACATCCTTGTTTGTGGAACACTTCTTTACTTTCTGGCACCACAAGATGCCCTAGACCGATAATCAGCCATTTCTCTAGGGAGCCCTGATTCCTTTTCTTGGAGAATGGCATTAGAAAACAAGATCTGGGCATTGGATGTACACATTGCTGCTGGCGTGTCTGCTGCTAGGCCCTCTCAGTGAACAGAGATATATGCATGTGTAATAACCCAAATATACACACATAATTGTAATTACTTTCTGAATCCTTCCGGAAAACACAATTTTTTTTAAACTAGTAAAATATACATAAAACTTGCTGTTTGAACCATTTTTAAGCGTACATTTCTGTGGCATTAAGTGCATTCACATTGCTGTGCAACCATTACCACCATCTGTCACCAGAATTTTTCATCTTCCTCCAACACAAACTGTACCTATTAAACACTGACTCCCCATTCTGCTCTTAAGCCCCTGGGAACCATCCTTTTACTTTCTTTATGCTTTGACTATTCTAAGTACTTAATGTAAATCGAGTCATACAATATTTGTCTTATGTATGACTGGCTTATTTCACTTACCATGTCTTTAAGGTTCATCTATATTGTAGCATGTGTCAGAATTTGTTCTTAAAGCTGAATAATATTCAATCGTAGTATGCATATACCAAATTTTGTTTACCCATTCATCCATTGATGGACACCTGGGTTGTCTCTACCTTTTGGCTATTTTGAATAATAGGGCTGTAAACACTGGTGTACAAGTATCTGTAGAAGTTCCTGCTTTGAATTCTTTGGGGTATATACCCAGAAATGGATTTGCTGGATATATATGGTAATTGTTTTTTTTTCTTTTTTTAGAAATCACCATACTGCTGTACCATTTTACATTCCCACCAACTGTGTACATGGGTTCCAACTTCTCTATGTCCTTGTCAACACTTGTTCTGCTTTTTTGATAATAGCCGCCTTAATAGGTTTATAAAGTGGTATCTCATTGTGGTTTTGATTTGTACACTTCCCCAGTGATTACTGATGTTGAGCTTTTCATGTACTTATTGACATTTCTATACCTTTTGCAAGAAGTATCTATTCAAGTACTTTGCTCATTTTTTCAGGCTTTTTATTGTTGCAGGATTTATTTGCAAATGTTTTCGCCCATTCCTTGGGTTGCCTTTTCATTCTGCTGATAGTGTCCCTTGATGCACAAATTTTTAATTTTGCTGAAGTCCAATCTGTTTTTCCTTTTGTTGCCTGTGCTTTTGGTCATACCCAAGAAATTACTGCTAAATCCAATGTCATGAAGTTTTCCTTTTTTTTTTTTCTTTTTGAGACTGGGTCTTGCTCTGTCGCTCAGGCTGGAGTACAATAGCGCAATCTCGGCTCACTACAACCTCCGCCTCCCAGGTTCACGCAATTCTCCTGCCTCAGCCACCCGAGTAGCTGGGATTACAGGTGCCCACCACCACACCTGGCTAATTTTTGTATTTTTAGTAGAGACGGGGTTTCACCATGTTGGCCAGGCTGGTCTCCAACTCCTGACCTCAGGTGATCCACCCGCCTCAGCCTCCCAAAGTGCTGGGATTACAGGCGTGCACTACCACACCAGGCCAATAATTCTTTTTCTTCTTTTTTAAAGAGTTCAATAATTCTAGCTCTCTTTTTCTTCCAACCTTAGTGGATGGAGCTAGTTCTTGATGCATTTTAAGTTAATATTTGTATAGGCTGTAAGAGTCCAACTTTTTTTTGTATGTAGATATCCAATTTTCCCAACACCGTTTGTTGAAAAGACCCTATTTTCTCCACTGAATGGTCTTGGCACCCTTGTCAAAAATCATCTGACCATATGTGTAAAGATTTACTTCTAGGCTCTTTATTCTATTCCATTGGTTTATATGCTAATTTTTATGCCAGTACCATACTGTTGGTTACTGTAGTTTTGTGTTAAATTTTGAGATCAGTAAGTGAAGACTTCCAACTTTGTTCTTTTTCAAGATTATTTTGAGTATGGGGGGGGGGGTCTCTTGACATTCTGTATGAATTTTAGGATAGATTTTTCTGTTTCTGCAGAAATGTTGGGATTTTCATAGGGACTATTGAATCTGTAGATTACTTTGGGTAGTATTGACATCTTAACAATATTAAGTCTTTGACTCCATGAAAATATGATACTTTTTTTTCTTGGCCTCCCAAAGTGCTGGGATTACAGGTGCAGGCCACCGTGCCCGGTGAAACATGATACTTTTATGTCTTCATTTTGTATGGCAACATTTTGAAGTTTTCAGTGTACAAGTCTTTGCCTCTTTGGTTCAGTTTATACTATTGTAAATGGTGAAAAGCACAATTTTAAAGGAAGATAGGCATACCATTAAGTCAAGGTATTCATGATTTGGTCTCCTCACTTTTATGGGAGGCTGCACTATAACTAAAGATCTTTGGGATGTTGTATAAATTTTTTTTTTGAGATGGAATCTCACTCTGTTGCCCAGGCTGAAGTGCAGTGGTGTGATCTCGGCTCACTGCAACCTCTGCCTCCTGGCTTCAAAGGATTCTCCTGCCTCAGCCTCCCCAGTAGCTGGGATTACAGGCGCACACCACCACACCTGGCTAATTTTTGCATTTATTTATTTATTTAGTTAGTTTATTTATTTTAGTGGAGACGGGGCTTCACCACGTTGGCCGGATTGGTCTAGAACTCCTGACCTCAAGTGATCTGCCTGCCTTGGCCTCCCAAAGTGCTGGGATTACAGATGTGAGCCACCGCACCCAGCCTACATTTTTTTTAAAGGCTAATGTTTATGTGTAATTCTAAGTAAAGTCTCAAGTGACTATTCCTCCTTATACTGTGTTACAAAGAAGAGCTTTTCAAATTAATTTAAAATTATTATAAAATAACTTTTGCTAATTTAGGGCAACACTCCTGTAGTCCATTTTTGTTCCCCACATTATGTATAGCACCTAAAAGAGCTCATGTAGGTGGCCAAAAAATGAGAGTGAGACTCAAGAAAGAAATGTTATTTAGGGTAAAAAAAAAAAAAAAAAAAAGACAATCAATCAACAAACTAGGCTGGAATTATTAGATTTTATTTTTCCCCAGAACTCTTAAACTTCAACTTCACCAAGTAACAGGCTGACTTTTGGAATAACAACTCTTTCCCAGGCTGTTAACTCTTTCCAAGAGACAGAATTTATTAAAAAACATGGTTCTAGGATATTTCCACCTCAGAATTCTAAACCAGTCACAGAATCATACCTTCTTAGGTCTTGATTAGAATGAAACAATCTATAGACAGACACACGTAACAGAATCAAAATAGTATATAATGATGTTTCTTGCCTTCTCTTGCTCAATACACTTCCCTCTTTTCCCCCAAAGAGTTTGTTACTCAAAGATATGTAAGTACAGTCAGCCCTCCATATCCATGGGTTCTGCATCCATGGCTTCAACCAACTGCCAATCAAAAATATTCAGAAAAAGAAAAATTCCACGAAGTTCCAAAAAAGCAAAACTTGAATTTGCCGAACACCAAGCACTATGTTGAATCCATGCAAATGAAGTGATGTGTAGGTATTTTATTAGGTGTAAGTAATCTTCAGATGATTTAAAGTACACAGGAGGATGTATGTAGGTTATATGCAAATACCATATAACCCATTCTATATAATGGGACTTGAGCACCCATGGATTCTGATATCCAGTTGGGTTCCTGGAACCAATCCCCCATGGATACCAAGGGATGACTATATTGCCCTTTTCAAGAAAGCATCTATCAGCTCTCATTCGTGACTCAGAATAAGGAATTCCTCATTCAAAAAACAACTTAAGTAAGTATCCCGAGCTAACTGTTCTCAGCCATGAACAAATTAAACTTGGCCAGGTGTGGTGGCTCATGCCTGTAATCTCAGCACTGTGGAAGTCAAGGTGGGAGGACTGCTTAAGTCCAGGAGTTTGAGACCAGGCTGAGCGACCAATGAGACCCCCTCCCCCGCCAAAAAAAAAAAAAAAGCCAGTCCCAGCTACTTGGGAGGCTAAGGTGGGAGGATTGCTTGAGGCCTGGGGGATTCAGTGAGCTGTGATTGCACTACTGCACTCCAGCTTGCGCAACAGAGGAAGACCCTGTCTCAAGAAAACAAATTAAACTTATGTTACTCTATATTTGACTTTGCTTTAATCAATATCTTCTATTTGCAAAAGCCAAACCCTATTTTTAAAACTCCTTACAATTTCCATTATGACTTGGAGAGGAAGATGGAGGGAATGGGGAAGAGTTGGCTTGTTTTGTGGAAGGAGATTCTGAAAAGGGCAGTTATTTACTTTGAAGTCATAAAGTAAAAAAACAAATGTTCTTTTTTTTGATAATGAGAACCCTTGTAGGTAAAGACCAGAAAATTCTGGTCCTGAAATTATAACATATTACAATATTGTTTTCAATATATTCAGAATTTATATTACTTTTTAATTTATTTTCCCTGAGATTGGGTTCACAGTTTGGTAGAAATACTTTAAAGAGGTAGTTAGCAGGGGTGAAGAGGAAACAATGTTTATGCTAACAGCACCTGGAAAAATAAGTAACAACTGTCATTTTGATCTCAGCATCTATCTCTCCCCCTTGAATCTGCAAATGTAATAGAAGGAGATGATCATTTTCCTTTTTATTCTTATCTGCCTGGATTCTCTCTCCTATTACATCCACCCCAGTATCACTAATCATAAAAATGAGTTGCCCTTCCAAAGATAAAGCAAACCTTCAATATCAGCTTGTTTAGATTTAGAAGAGAAAGCCTCAAGTAAGTTCACTTTTATTCATACAGTCATTAGGGAAAATGAGCAAAATATCCAGTAACCCCAACCACTGCCTTTTCTCCCTGGACCTAGTAAATTCCTATCAACTCTTTAGTTGACTCTAAGAACTGGGCTCTATGAGATCCTGACAGCTAAAACACAGGTACAGAGGAGCCTGCGTAAACGTTTTGGTCTAGGTCTTGGCCTCCAGTCTTATGATGGGCTGGTAAAATATTGCTTCATCAGATGCTTGTGACAGGGATTGCAAACTCGCTCAAGCTTGATACTTGAAGGAAGAGGCAGTTCATTTGTTGAACAGGCATCACAGAAGGTTCCTCTGCAGTTCTTACACACATTCTATGAGGAGAAGAGGAGGTTAGGCGGGGAATAGAAGAGGAGCAAGGCATAACGATTTATGGGATATAAAAAGCCAAATATGGCAAATGCTCAATGCCTAATCAAACAATGACTGAATGTTTACTATGTGCCAGATGGTATCTGAACACAGGCCCAATCTACAAAAAAGTTCACAGTCTAGTTTTTAGATTTAAATGAAAAGAAGCAGTGCCATAGAGTTAAAAATAAAAACAGGTAACATACAAGTCACTTATCTTTAGAATATCCTTCACACATCTGTTCCCCATACTCACTTAGAGGTAGGTTAGTTTTAAAATTAGTTTGCAAGTACCTGCGCATACTCCAAATAAGGCAGTGAAAGAGCAACGGATTGATGAGTGAACAGGCTAAGATTAAAAAATGTCCGGAGTATGAACTGAAAGTATAATTCCTAATACACTGATGTGCTTAGTGCTTTCCTGTGATCTCTGGTGCTCAGTAAGCACATCCACTGGGTTATCAGTGCAGCAGGAGCACCGCTTCCTGCATCTTGTTCATAGGGAAATTGTTTTGTTTTCCTAAACGTTTTGCATCTTTAATGGTCAAGCACAGAGAGCAAGAAGTCACTATAGCAATGTCAGCAAGAAGGCTGTGATAGGGTGGTATACACAAAGCTCCAAGGGTCCTATATAAAAAGCTGTAAAGAATAATTTCTCCCATGAAGTGCTACCTTCATCCCAAATAATTCATCTTCCTGAGGTTGAGAGAAGTAGGGGGTTGCTTTTATTTGAAAGCCTGAGAAGAATTTTTGTCTGACACACAGAAGCTAATGTTGCATGGCTTAGAAGAAGAAAGCCAGAATTAACAGTTTCTTCTATTTTGTAACATATTTCTATAATTATAACTTCCAGTTCTATAAGGGCAGTTCATTTGTTATCTGTGAATTTAAGACTAGGTCATACTATAATTTCATTTATTAAAATTTTGCATGATCACAGATGGCGCTATGCAGGTTGTGATCCAGAATTTGAGCCTGTTTCCTGTATCTCTTCCAAGCACGTGTTTCATACACTCATTGGTACATAACTTTTCTTGAGGATCTACTATGGATTGGGTACCATATTAGATGCTGGGGGATTCTGTGAACAAGACACAGTTCCAGCTATCAAGGGCACTCATTCTTTCTGAATACTTCCTTAACTCTGCCTACTCTAGTATAACAAACTGGGAAGGTGCTCAGGCAGACACCCTTGAGGATCGGGTGGAAAACAAGTGGTCTAGCAGGGAGAGCTCATATCCTGTTCTGAGCAGGATAAAGTGCTGAAAGGACTGTGGACTTTGGAAGCTGGGCTTCATCACTTATGACTTAATTTTGGGAAATGTAGTTAGCATTAGATGTTCAACGTTCTTCATCTATAAAATGACAGCTATGAAGGACATAAGCTTGACAAGAACAGAGACTTGGTCTACTTTGTTCATTACTCTTTCTCTAGCACATTCTACACAGCAGGCACTCAATATTTACTTATACATTTCTATCTGCTTATTTGCTTTAAATTACATAATTATTTTTGTTTATTTATTTATTTATTTTTAGACAGAGTCTCGCTCTGTTGCCCAGGCTGGAGTGCAATGGCGTGATCTCGGCTCACTGCAACCTCCACCTCCCGGGTTCAAGCGATTCTCCTGCCTCAGCAACCTGAGTAGCTGCGATTACAGGCCACCACGCCCGGCTATTTTTTTTTTTTTTTTTTGTATTTTTAGTGCAGACGGGGTTTCACCATGTTGATCAGGCTGGTCTTGAACTCCTGACCTTGTGATCAGCCCGCCTTGGCCTCCCAAAATGCTGGGATTACAGGCGTGAGTCACCGTGCCTGGCTATTTATGTTTATTTTAATGGGAATTTACTGACATGAATTATTATGACTGAAAAAAGAACAGGTACCCAGTAAATGCTTGCCCCTTTTGCTTTTCACCCCACTCCCAGCACTCTGCATGCACTCTGCACTCTATGTGGGAAAGTCCCTGTTACTCCTGGGGAGGGACTGGGGGGTGCTGTAGACATCCCTATGAAAAGCCTGTCCGTTTCTCACCACAGTTACCTTTGTTAGGCTGCCATCTTCCTGGCATAGCTGACACACCTGTGGCTTTTCAGAGAGCAGCAGCTGATCCTAAACCACACAGTGAGTTGGTTAGTTTTTCTTAGTGGCAGAAATATTAGTATTTTCAGAATATGCATTTTTTATCTACAATATTAATATAATCACACTATAGACTATCTGGAAACTAAATAAACCAATTATAAATAGGTAGTCCTACCACCATAATACAACTTGGATAATCCTATCATTATGCTTCCAGCTCTTAATTTTTATAATAACATGATTTTATTTCTCAAAAGAAAATTCAAACACATGGAAGTATAGAGTAAAAAGTTTTAACACTATCCCATTCCTCTTGCTTCACTCTACCATCAAGAATGGAAAGCACTGGGAGCTGGGCCTGGTGGCTCACACCTGTAATGCCAGCATTCTGGGAGGCCAAGGTGGGTAGATCACCTGAGGTCAGGAGTTCAAGACCAGCCTGGCCAACATGGCAAAACTCCATCTCTACTAAAAATATATATTAAAAAAAAAAAAAAAAAGTTGGACATGGTGGTGGGCGCCTGTAATCCCAGCTACTCGGGAGGCTGAGGCAGGGGAATCACTTGAACCTGGGAATTGGAGGTTGCAGTGAGCTGAGATTTTGTGCCACAACACTCCACGCTGGGTGACAGAGTGAGACTCTGTCTCAAAAAAAAAAAAAAAAAAAAAAAAGAATGGCAAGCATGAGGCATGGAAGCTCACACCTGTAATCCTAGCACTTTGGGAGGCCAAGGCGGGAAGATCACTTGAGCCCAGGAGTTTGAGACCAGCCTGGGCAACACGGTGAAACCTAATCTCTGTAGTCCTAGCTACTCAGGAGGCAGAAGTGGGAGGATTGCCTAAGCTCGGGAAGTTGAGGCTTCAGTGAGCTGAGATCGTCCACTGCACCCCAGCTTGGGCAATATGAGTGAGACCTTATCTCCATTAAAAAAAAAAAAAAAAAGGAAAGCAGTAGATTTTATCTTATAACCTAAGAGGTAAATGACAGGGTGACTCAGACACAGTAGCATTCACTGTCTTTCTCATGGGCTTATCATATACTATTAGATTAACAAACTGTTTTACAATCATTTACGTTAGCTTATTTCTAAATGATCAAAACATCTTTTTTCTCTCCATTTTATGTAAGGGAAAACTAGAGGAAAGGGACATAAAGTGAGCTCTCCTAGGTCTTATGTCAGGGATAATTTAAAATAGGTGAGAACAGATGTTTAATTAGTAAACTGCTCAAAGCTGTGCTACTTCCTGTGTGAGCTTCAGGCAACACATATTTATTCAGGGTATTGTTAGAAGGATGGCACACTGTATTCACTCATCTTCCGCCCATGCTACCTATTTGTTGGCTAGGCATGGTACAACCAACTTCATAATTTATACAAGATGTTTTGAAACAGGAGGCTCTGTTACCTGTTCATCCATAGGGTGGGGTTGCAGCCTACAATGGAGAAGTAAAAAATCGTGACAAATAGGAACTTCGTATATTTTCATTTCTATCACTTCAATAAAAAGCTGAGAATACAAACATATTTTTCAAACAAGAAATACTGTAGGTCTTTTATATTACTTAGAACAACATAATTATTAATTTTGACCTCCAAGGAGAGGAAACTTTGCTTCTTAAAATGAATCACTAGAATCTGACCCTTGACCTATTATATAAGGGTTCTCATTTAAAAATAGATTTGAAGTTATATTTTACATTCCTCTTTGCTATCAAAATAGTTAGCATTTATGTTTCCCAATTTGTAAAACTCCAATGGTTCACTGGCCATATATTTTAGTAGCTTTTTTTCTATTTGATATTATGGAAATCTATCCATTATCCATTATCACATGTTGTATATCAGTCCCAAATATTCTTAAGATGTGAGCTTTAGCAAATTAACCCAAGAAGGGGAAATGAATGAGACTGTCACCAGAAAACGCATTCAGGTTGAAATATTTCTTCATGAGACTAGGCTGAGCTAACTCCGATGTTCCCAGCATGGACTAGAGCCTAAATGAGAGGTGAAGCAAAGCCCGCTCTTGGTTACAGGGAAAATGCACTACAGATTGCAATGGTTCCTATTCTTTTCACTTGAGTAGCAGTGTGACCACCGGACATACACCATGGGGTGACCAGGTTTTTCCGATGTTCCTTGCCATCATAATCCCAGGAAGCCTGGTATGTCTAACGATTGTAGCTATGGCCAGAATAAGTCCTGGAAGTTGCTAATGGGTAGTGCAGAGCCAAAGGACTTAAAAACAGTGGACATGATAAACAGAGGCAACTTGGATAAGTCACCCAGCCTCTCTGCTTCTCAGTTTTCTCATCTGTAAAGCTGCATTAGGTACTTTTGTAAGGAATATTGAATCATAAGGAGATAATAAATGTGAAACAAATTCTAAGTTGCAGAGCACAATTCAGATATAAGGAAGCACTGTTCCATATTCTCAGGACCTGAATCAGAAGTTGGCATTTAATAGACACTCCTGGTTGCTCAAGTAAATGATTTGATTTTAGTTTGGAACTAGCCTGACCCTGAAAGGCACCTGGAAGCCCAGGTTAATTTTATGGCCCTTCTAGTTCCCTTCTCTTTGCTTATGCCATTCTGTAATGTGAGATGGGCGATAGTTTAAGGTTAGCTCTGGATCAAACCATGCTCTTTGGGGGCAAGGCAAGAAAGGGACATTTAGGCCAAGCACCTGCATAATTAGCTTACTATTAGACTGTGTGATTTCTCTTCTCCAGCAGCTACTTTTGCTCCAGACGACACACTACCTCATTCTTAAGGTGACAAAGCCTGGCTAGGGACAGCTGTATAGTTCTCTCAAAACCCCACTGTGGTATCATTCCTCATCACTAACTTCTTCCTCCACCCTTTAAAGTAGACCTTTATGTTTAGAGCAGTTAGGTTCACAGTCAAATTGAGTAGAAAGTACAGAGACTTCCCACATGCCTCCTGCCCCATCCCCAGCCTCTTTGTCAACATGCTGCACCAGAGTGGTACATTTGTTACAACTGATGAGCCTACGCTGACACAACATCATCACCCAGAGTCTACAGTTTACATTAAGGTTCACTCTTGGTGGTGTCTAGTCTATGTCGTGGTCAAATGTATAATGACATGTATCCACCATGATAGTATCATACAGAGTAGTCCACTGCCCTAAAAATCCTCTGTGCTCCACCGGTTCATTCCTCCCTTTTCTTACCACTGGCAACCACTGATTTTTTTTTTTGTCTCCATAGTTTTGTCTTTTCCAGAATGTCATATAACTAGACCTCTTCACTTTTTAATGCAGTGGCACTATGTAATATTTAATTATATTTCTAACCTGCTAAAATAACTATAAAAAGTCAGCTTCCTTGAAACTATCCTATGCTCTTCATCATGACCAAATCAGATAGTTAGGATAAAGCAATGAAGTTAAGCTGTTTGAGATTCTCAAGATAAAGGAAAAATGAGAGATGAGAGATAAGAGAAATCAGAGTACTTATTTGAACTTTTTTTTTTTTTTGAGACGGAGTCTCACTCTATTGCCCAGGCTGCAGTGCAGTGGCGCTATCTTGGCTCACTGCAACCTCTGCCTCCTGGGTTCAACCGATTCTCCTGCCTCGGCCTCCCAAGTAGTTGGGATTACAGGCAGGCACCACCAGATCCGACTAATTTTGTATCGTTAGTAGAGACCATGTTGGCCAGGCTGGTCTCGAACTTCTAATCTCAGGTGATCCACCTGCCTCGGCCTCCCAAAGTACTGGGATTACGGGCGTGAGCCACTGCGCCCAGCCACTTATTTGAAATTTAGCACATAGGTAGAAACAAGTCATACTCAAATATATTTAAGAAGTTAAGAAATGCTATGTATGACTTATACTTTATTTTCCTGGGATACCAATTCAGTAAAGGTGGGAAATAACCTCTTAAGTGATAAGCTGAGCTTGGGAATTAATCAGGGAAGAGAGAGAGGACAGCCTGATCATCCTTCTTTCCTCTGAAATGGCCTAATGGGTTTGGTTTAATACATGTTATATGTTTTATTATTTATTAACTTCCACTTCAAATGTCTTCCTGGCATATTAATATTATAAGTCAGTGTCTGGTTGGTGTCAATGCCAATGTATATAAAGAACTCCCTCCTTCCCACCACCCCAGAATAACTTTACATCTTAGTTAATACTTGGTTAACAAACACCTGTGGCTTTCTTCCAGGGGCTTTTTTAGTTTAACCTTTTCCTCTTGCATTTTGTGCTTCCCATCCTGCCAAAAGAAAACAGCCCAATTTATTAATTATTCAGAATGCTAAACAATGATATTGCAAATATTTTCTTCTGCAATGCCTTAGTTTGGGTATAAAGCTAAGTAGCTTTTTTATTAGGGAAGGGATCTAACTTTCAAGCTATGTTTCCTCATTCTTTGCTCTAAGTAGTTTCTTAACTATTCTGACAGTTTGTGACAAATGATTTTCAAAGTAATATTTTAATTCTTGAGATTGAAATAAAATTCAGAATGTATTCCATTTACTTGCAAAGTTGGCTCCAGATATCAGTTACTTCTTAGGGGAAGTGGGGAAGTATAATTTTTTTTTTTTCTTTCCCCCAGACTGAGCTCTGAAAAACTGGTAAAACCAAGGATGGCCATATCCATCAGACTATAATCCTCTAGAGGTTCAATCAAGTTGATGCCTCAGTGCCACAACTTTTTTTTTTGGAGACAGAGTCTTGCTCTGTCGCCCAGGCTGGAGTGCAGTGGTGCCATCTTGTCTCACTGCAACCTCTGCCTCCCGGGTTCAAGCGATTCTTGTGCCTCAGCCTCCTGAGTAGCTGGGATTATAGGCGTGCACCACCATGCCTGGCTTATTTTTGTATTTGTAGTAGAGACGAGGTTTCACCACGTTGGCCAGGCTGGTCTCGAACTCTTCACCTTAAGTGATCCACTTGGATTCAAGTGATTCTTGTGCCTCAGCCTCCGGAGTAGCTGGGATTACAGGCACACGCCACCATGCCCAGCTAATTTTTGTATTTTTAGTAGAGATGGGGTTTCACCATGTTGGCCAGGCTGGTCTTGAAGTCCTGACCTCAAGTGATCCACCCGACTCGGCCTCCCAAAGTGCTGGGATTAGAGGCGTGAGCCATCGCACCCGGCCCAGTGCCACCATCTCTATAGCCTATTCAACTCAAGGAATTTTCTACTTGGCAGGACAGATGTAAAGTTTCAAACTGCATTTCTTTTTTTTTTTTTTTTTTGAGACGGAGTCTTGCTCTGTCGCCCAGGCTGGAGTGCAGTGGCATGATCACAGCTCACTGCAGCTTCGACCTCCTGGGCTCAAGTGATCCTCCCACCTCAGCCTCCTGAGCAGCTGGGACTATAGGCACGAGCCACCACACCCGGATAATTTTTAAATTTTTTTGTAGAGATGAGGTCTCCCTATGTTGCCCAGGCTAGTCTCTTACTCCTGGGATCAAGCAATCTTCATGCCAACGGCCTCCCAAAGTGTTAGGATTACAGGTGTGAGCCACCCAGCTGAGATGTGTGTTCTTACACCACTCAAGTATCAGGGAAGAGAGGTCAATACTTATCCTCCTGGAAATGCCACTGCAGGCAACAACTGAAGATTGAAAAACTTAAAACCTCATTGGAAAAATAGGGTGAGATAGGCCAAGATTTTAAGTAAACTTTTGTAAGCCTTTTAGATTTTATGTTCACTAAACTAAAATAAAGATAGCATGCTACATAGAGTGTTTTTTTTTTTTTTTATTTTTTTGAGATGGAGTCTTGATCTGTCGCCCAGGCTGGAGTGCAATGGCACGGACTTGGCTTACCGCAACCTCCGCCTCCCGGGTTCAACCAATTCTCCTGCCTCAGCCTCCCGAGTAGCTGGGATTACAGGAGGCTGCCACCATGCCCGGCTTATTTTTGTATTTTTAGTAGAGACGGGGTTTCACCATGTTGGCCAGGCTGGTCTTGAACTCTTGACCTGATGATCTGCCCACCTCGGCCTCCCAAAGTGCTGGGATTACAGGTGTGAGCCACCGCGTCTGGCCTAGAGTGGTTCTTTGTACACTTTAAATTATTAGTAGTGGTACTATTTAATAAATTTCCACATACCATTGTTTTCTATTTGCCAGTAAATTAGCAGCTCACTCTCTAGAAATTTTAAATAGTTTATGAACTCTTCCTGCTTTGTTATATACTAGAGGTATTCAAAAAGTTCATGGAAAATGCATATTATGAAAAGACTGTGCATGGACTTCAAAAATATTTCGCACCAAAATAAACTTGTACTAACTTATTTTAATATATCTAATCAGGATTTGGTTTGAGTCACTAAAAAGGATAAGACATCAGTTTGAAAAGAACCCCTGGCCGGGCACGGTGGCTCACCTCAGCCTCCCAAAGTGCTAGGATAACAGGCATGAGCCACCGAGTTCAAGACCAGCCTGGACAACATGGCAAAACCCTGACTCTACCAAAAAAATACAAAAATTAGCTGAGTGTTGTGGTGTGTGCTTACAGTCCCAGCTACTCAGGAGGCTGAGGCAGGAGGATCACCTGAGCCTGGGAAATCGAGGCTGCAGTGAGGCATGATTGTGCCACTGTACTCAGTTCTAGGTGAGAATGAGACTCTGTTTCAAAAAAAAAAAAAAAAAGAAAGAAAGAAAAGAAAAAAGAGACCCTATCAGAGTAACATGAATTCTGCTAAAATTGAAGCAAGAACAAACATCAAATTGATGGTGAAGCATGGATGGAAGAATTATGAAATTATTGATGCTTTACAAAAGCTTTTGGGGACAATGCCCCAAAGAAGTCGGCAGTTTACAAAAGGATAACTCGCTTTAAGAAGGGGCCACATGATGTTGAAGATGAAGCCTGCAGTAGCAGACTATCCACATCAATTTGTGAGGATCTTGTTCATGCTCTAATTGAAGAGGACCAACGATTAACAGTAGAAACAATAGCCAACACCACAGATATCTCAATTGGTTCGGCTTATACAATTCTGGCTGAAAAATTAAAGTTGAGTAAACTTTCTACTTCATGGGTGCCAAAACGGTTGTGCCCATATCAGCTGCAGACAAAAGTATAGCTTTCAATGGAAATTATAAACAAGTGGGATCAAGAACTTGAAGCATTTGTTTGAGAAATTATAACAGGAGATGTAACAACTTCATAGTACAATCCTGAAGACAAAGCACAATCAAAGCAATGGCTGTGAAGAGGTGGAAGTGGTGCAATCAAAGCAAAAGCAGACAGGTCAAAAGCAAAGGTCATGGCAACAGTTTTTAGGGATGCTGAAGGCACTTTGCTTGTTGACTTTCTGGAAGGCCAGAGAATGCCAGTATCTGCTTATTGTGAGAGTGTTTTTAATTTTTTTTATTTTTTGGGACAGAGTCTTGCTCTGTCACCCAGGCTGGAGTGCAGTGGTGTGATCTTGGCTCACTGCAACCTCTACCTCCCAGGTTCAAGTGATTCTCGTGCCTCAGCCTCCCAAATAGCTGGGACTAGAGACTAGAGGCATGTGCCACCACATCTGGCTAATACTTGTGATGAATGTTTTGAGAAAGTTAGCCAAAGTTTCAGCACAAAAATGCCCAGGAAAGCTTCAACAGAGAGTGCTATTCCACCAGAAATATGCTCCTAACTCATTCCTCTCATCAGAAAACGGTAATTCTGTGAGAGTTATGATGGGAAATCATTAGGCATCCACTTTACAATCCTGATTTGGCGCCTCTGATTCTTTTTGTTTCCTAATCTTAAAACATCATTAAAGGGCACCAATTTTTCTTCAGTTAATAATGTAAAAAAGATTGTATTGATATGATTAAATTCCTAGGACCCTCAGTTCTTCAGGGATGGCCTACATGACTAGTATCATCACTTACTAAAGTCTCTTGACCTTGATGGAACTTAGGTTGAGAAATAAAGTTTATATATCTTTACCTTTTAATTCCATTTCCCATGATCTTTCTGAAGTCCCCTTGTGTAATATGTACACACAGGAGGCAATTTTTTCACTGTCTTTTACAGAAAAAGTTATTTTATGTTTTTCTGATTTCATTATTTCCTGGGCCCCAGAGATGATCTTACCCAATTTTAGCTCCTTCACCACTGGAGGTGCTGGAGGGGTCTCCTTCTAAGATTATTACGTAGAAATTTCTACTTTTGCTCTTTATTCTGTATTACCTTCCTTTCCTCAAGCCTAATTCCCTCTCTAATTAGTCCCATGAGAAGTTCCTTAAGGATACTCAAAGTGAAATCCTCATGATTTGAAAAAGGTATACAGAAGCAAATCCACATTGAGGAAAATTCTGTTAAAGGGGAATTCAGGGTTGGAGAGGGATTATTATACTATTTTATTAAAATTATTATTTAGCAGAAATCCAAGAAACATATATTTTTGTTAAGACACCAAAATAATCTTACTTAAAAAATTATTAAAAGGGAAATAGGGTCACTGTGATTATTAAAATCCCCCTTTCCAAATGAAATCAAGTTAGAGAAAGTATCCTAAAGGCAGACTCAGAATCAAGCTTTCATTTGTTCACACAATTACTAGTTTGCTATCTACATACTTGAGGACACAGCCACTAAGTATGTGATCTGTAAAGGAAAACTGACAGGACTATCAAGGTAGCCTCTAAAATTTAAACTGAAATTAAGTAAAAGAACAAGGGAATAGCAAATATTACCATCTTGGATTCTGACTTCTGGGAACCCCTTCCTGGGATGCTCCTGTCGTTTTGTAATCTTCTTTCTTTTTCCTGTTTTAGTTCTAACTCAAGCTGGTTCCTGAGGTTAAGTTGGAGAGGAAAAGGATGAAAAATTGGAATTCTATACAGACATATTCTCTAAAGAATGCCAACCCCTTGTCTTAAAGTGCAGTAATTAAGAATGGTTAAGGGCTTGCTGTCAGAGAGACATGTTTTTAAATGATAATGTTGCCACTTCTAAGCTTAACTGTGTGAATCTGGACACATTTAACCTCTCTAATCTCTACTTTTTTTTGAGATGGAGTCTTGTTCTGTCGCCAGGCTGGAGTGCAGTGGCATGATCTCAGGCCACCGTAACCTCCATTTCCTAGGTTCAAGAATTCTCCTGCCTCAGCCTCCCGAGTAGCTGGGATTACTGGCACCTACCACCATGTCTGGCAAATTTTTGTATTTTTAGTAGAGATGGGGTTTCACCATCTTGGCCAGGCTGATCTGGAACTCCTGACCTCAGGTGATACACCTGCCTCGGCCTCCCAAAGTGCTGGGATTATAGGCATGAACCACTGCGCCCAGCCTTAGGCTCTACTTTAATCTGAAAGTGGAGGCAATAATATCACTAATGGGGTTGATATGAAGATATTAGAAGAGTTTGCATGTGAAGTGCCTAAAGTATCTGGCACACAGTAAGAATTCAGGAAATATTACATATTATTATTAGTGTATTAGTGTTATTTTGGCTAATAATTACTGTTTATCTGGGATCTTGGATTCTAATTTCCTAATTCTTTGATCACAAAGCATGTTGATCGGATTTGGGGAATGTTGAAGTATGTGAAGCTTTCTGAATTCCAATTCCAGAGAAAGGACATTGCAAAGACAGAGCCAACCTGGCTGGAAGTCATGAGACCCCTTTTCTTGCTGTCTACCCTAAGAATTACCCATGACCACCCTGGCAGCTCAAGCTGCGCCCTCTTCACCGCTGCCTGGTGAGCTCCTCGACTTCCAGCTGCAGACTGTTGATCTTGTCTCCAAAGTCCTGTTTGAAGAGCCGGTTGTCCAACTCAGCAGACTGGCGGCTTCGCTCAGCCTGGCGCAATCTGGATGTGAGCCACATGAACTTGTGATAAAAAACAAAAGCCATGGTGGGGAGGAAGACCAAGTTCACAACACAAAATAAAATAACCCAAAGAAGAATGCACAGAGAGACAGAGAGAGGAAAAAAACTTTGCAGGACACAGGCGAAGAAATTATGGGGGGGCGGAGATGGAGAAGAAACAAATTCTAAAGAAAAGTAAGATGAAGGTGAACCAGGCAGAGGAAAAGCTGATTTTCCATTTTTTTTTATTCTAGTACTACAGTTTACAGCCATTAGATGATAAACAATAAAACATCACTTTTTAGAAAATCCATATCCAAAGCCAACCTCAAGTACACAGTAATTTAAGTTAAATCCACTTTTTAAAAAAATTTCCTAATAGGTTTGGTACTTAATTTTTCTGTTTTACACACATAACTGGAACTTGTAAACGGGCAACTACCTTCTTATATGTGGAATTATAGTTTTTTCTTTTCCTTTCCCCAAAACCACATACATTAAATCATGGGACATTATATATCAACCCTCAACTAGGCTTTGGGTTATTCTATAAGGAAAAGCCTTTGTCAGAGTTTGGCTGTCTCCTTCCTTTCCCATTCCCACAAAAGATGTGTGACTAAGTGGACAAAGAACTCAGCACTGGGCCTGTTTAAGACTCTGACCATATTCTCCAGAAGATTCTGATGGATGTTTTCTTCTAAATATCTTATAACTTTGCACCTATAGAGAAGCATGTTTTAGAAGGCAAAGCACTTGGGGCTTTATATAATAGAATTTAAAAGCATGCTATGTGTAGGTTTTAGAAAGTTCAATTTTGGTATTTGATCACTCCTTCCAAATGCTCACAGAAAAGGCAACCCATCAGCACAAAAGGTTGATGAAGAGAAGAATACAATAGGAGCTTTGTTTATATAGGTGCAAATTATAAGAATTAAAATAAGTTCAAGAGCACAGGATCTTCCACTTCCATGAAGGTGGTCTAAACATATGTTCTTTGGACTTAATTTTGGTTCAAGTCCAATCTGTGCAGGGACCTATATAAGCACACATGGAATCTATCTTACACTCTTAATTCTGGTTTTGCCAAGAAAAAGATAACGAATTTTAAGAGCTGGAAGCGAAGGGGTTATCTGTGTCCCCAGCAAAGCAGCTGAAATGCTGCAAAGCATACCAGAATGAAAAAAAAGAGAAAAAAAAAAAACAAGTATTTTGTCAGGACCTTTTAAAGGAATGAAGGCTTATGTAAAACCCGTCTCTTCAAATCAAAAATCATCTTAAAAAATCAAACTGTTTATAGGATTATTTACAATGTTAAAGCCTAGAAAGGGTTAGTCTGTGGTCACTTAGAAACAGAAGCCCTGCTAATACTGCTTGTGGATATCTACTGGGAATCTGTATTTTTGTACTAAATAATAATAAAGAATATAAGTTTATCATTTACTTCCTATTCTGAAACGTTTTTCTAATAATTCAATTATTAGCTTCCCAGAACCTTTAGCAAATCCCCATCTGAACAAAAAGTAACAGGAACTCTTAAGTAAATGTTTCCAGGTAAGAAATGACAGGCCAGGCAGAATATCATCATTCATGTCTATACTCTGTCCTTTTTACTCCAATATAAGAAAAGCAGGATATGAAAAATGGGTACTGCATCATTTTTTGTAATAGGAGAGGAGGGTTTTTATTAGAATTGTTCTCTCTGAACTGCCTAAGTAGGAAGCGGAATTGCAGGAAAATGGCAGAGGTAGAAGATGACAAACATGAGGAGGGTTTCCCCAAGCGTCCACATTATTATGTTATCATAGGTTACCTAATTACTAACTTTATCTCTACGTATTTTAAAGAAATATAAGGATGCTGTTTTTTCTTTTTTTTTTTTTTTTTTCAAAAGTCACTAAGGCAAAAAAAGTTGCAAGCAATCTTGGTTACTGAGAATAGAAGTGTAGTGAAATACTAAGTACTATCCTTGGCTTGGGGATTAAACCTATATAACAAAAGTGAAAAGGGGTCATGGTCTAAGAGACACAGAACTATTTTAGAAGAGTCCAAGTTCACATGGTAGTTACCTCCAGTTCATCACACTGCAATGGCAGAACAGGCTTGCAGATACAGACATAAACAATGCACCGAGAATCTGATATTATCAAAGATTGGGTTGTAAAGGCATCATTAATACATGTACAGAGCTTCAATTCCCTAGGCTTTTAAAAAAAAAGTGGTATTTTTATTTATTGGTCAACTCAGAAATAATTTCTCAAAGTTTATTCAGCTTTTAATTAGGAACTTATACCAATTTTTCTAACCCTGGGGAGAAAACAATAAGAAAAAAACCCAACCTATATTTCCAACTGGTTTTTTAAAAGTCCAACAAATTCAAAGTCAACTTTTTGGTGACATTTTATATAGAATCAGAGCTTAAATGTAGTAACTTTCAGATTTCTTCCTTTTACAATTAAGTTGTGATATCAGACTTGCGACGTGACCAACTTAAAAATGCCTAATGATGTTTTGGGATCAGTTTATTTGCTGCACTATTTAAGGTCTTTGCCTGTTTCACCAAATCCTTTTCACTAAATAAAATAAAAATGACAATGAAGTGAAAGAGGAATGAGAAAATGAATAAACAGGAAACACAAAAATAGCAAGAGAATAAGTCAGCTTAATACTCAAAGAGATAAGTCATTATTCTCTTTCTGTTTGCTTTAAATTCCAAGTCAAAACATCATTGAAAAGAAATTTGATACATTTCATTTCAAAAGCACAATTTATGAACAGTAAAATCATTTTGTTAAATCATAAACATATAACTGTTTATGAGCAAGTACCTAACTCTCTTTCCTAGGTAGACTGATACATTTTTATTTGGCTATATAAGAGGTTTCAGGCTTATTTATAAATTTGCCATTAAATTTTTGAGTTAACATTAATATGCACTGCTGTTCAGGACCCTTACTGGTTAAGAATCATCTGAATATAAGAAGTCACCCATTAATCCATTCATTCATATATCTACTGAATGAATGCTTGTATATTCAAGGCACTGCGACAGATCTAATGAGGGAACTTAAAAGATTCGTTAACTAATCTCAGGGAGCTTACACTCGCATCGGAGGAGACATATATAAAGGGTTAAAAGGTAAAGTAGACAGTGAGAAGTGCCATCAGCAGTATAGATAGATATGAATATGAAGCTATGGGAGTTCCCAGAAAGACAGATCATTTCTAGCTGCAAAGAGGTATCAGAGGAAACTCTGGGGAGGTGGCATTTGAGCCTAAACTTAAAAATGTATCTGAAGAATAAGGGAGTGGGAAGAATTAGGACATTTCTAATTGGTGGAACTATTGGGAAAGAAATAAATGGGAAAAATGGGAAGTACATTCAGGGACCAGCAGTTTAGTTTTGCTCAAGTGCAAGAAGGGTGACAAACAGGTGTTAAGGGTAGGAACATCAAATGACCTTGGGTACCACGTCACATTCAATCTTGAAGACTCAGCCATTTCTCTTGGCTGCTGAGTTGCCAGAGGGAAAATGGTGGTTTCACATAAACAGAGAAAGAGAGTAGCATAGGAAGAAGATGTGCTTTGGGCAGACTGAATTGTAGATACTGGTGGAAGATAGCTGCCCAAAGGATGAAAACTCAAGACTGGTCTCCAGATGAAGGTAAGAGCTGGGGAAACACACTGGAGGTGACAGTGGAAGCTACAGAACTACCCAGGAGAAAGAAAAGGGAGATAAGAGAAAAGGGTTAAAGAAGGGAGAGAAAGATCCAGAATAGATCCTTGGAGGACACCTATCTCTCAGTGCCTCTATATCTCCTAGCATCCAAGTATTCAAAGACTTTAGTGATGAACAATAAAATCACAGAATTGCATACATATATTTAAGAGTCCTTTCATGCTTTTAAATAGCCTTCCTCTAACACATGACTCTGACATGGGTTAAGAGTTCTGATGTTCAAAACAGTCATGAAAGGCCAACCTTTCCTTTTTTTTTTTAAAGGCTAGTCAAGTGATTGACATTTCCTAAAAACATTTCAGTCATACCTTAGAAAACACACATAACATTCAACTGGCTTTTTTTCTACCAGAATGTCTGATGCTAATTTGGAAGAATTTCATGTATTTTCTATTTGCCGAATGCACAGCACATTCTCTTCACTTTAGCACTGACAATCCAAAGTGTTTCATTAAAGAAACAGGACTTTTACCTTTGTTCAAGTTGTTTAATGGTAGCAGCCATCTGATTAGTCTTCTCTTCCAAGCGACTGTTTAGTTCACTTTTCTGTTTTACTCCTAAGTCTGAACTCTGTTATGGAAAATAATGATAAACAACCTGTATAACATAAATCCTAAAATACAACCACACATGCCTTTTGAATCTAATGGTAAGTGGGAAAACAGAAATGTTCACATATTTCGCTATCAGTTAATCCTCAAATGGAAAAAAAAGCAATTTATCTAAAGTTAGTATTGTTATATGCAGTGTTATCACAGTAATAGTTCATCAGTGTATCACATCCCAGTGTAAAAGCTAATAGAATATATAACTTAGCTGGCACGGTAGACTGCAGAGTAGAAATTATCCTATAGGATAAAAAAGACCCTCACCCTCTACTATAATGTGAAAAGTGGCCATGGTTTTCTAGAACAGCAATACAGGATCCCATGGTGGTCTGATTCTGAAAGTAGTTTGCTGGCAGCTAGCATCAAAATGAGATGCGATTCTTTCCTCTTGTAATTAAAGTGTGATTCTGGAGGATAAGATGGGAGGAGGGGAGCCCCAGGATTTTAGAGAGCCAGTAGGTCTATTCCTCATATTTCCCCTACCTGCAGCTTAAAGGCAAGTTCATGCTTGAGAGCTCTGAGGTCATCCAGCTGCTGCCGAAGAGATACCAGGGCATCCTGCTTCTCACAGACATCCTTCTCCAGCATCTTCATAGCCAATTCCATCTCCTGCCTCATGCTGATCTGCATCTCCAGTTCTTTCTCAACATCCTGCCCCCAAAGGTAAGTAAATTGCTTACACTCTGTTTCTTCAACTAAGTACAAACCATAATATTTCACAGGAAAAAGTACACCAAAACTCTCAGGTCTGAATATTCTGGCAAAATAGCTTAAGCTACCATTCATTTTCAGAAACATTAACAATAATTAATTAATAATTAATAATAATTAGGATATACAATAACACTTGCCCAATAATGTACAAATCTGAAAAACGTGCTAAGCCAAAGATAGTGCTATTTAATATGTCTAAAATATACACATATTTGAGACACTTCATTAGACATTACAACTGATGGTCATATCCTATTATAGAAATATACATACAGGGTTACAGTAGTCAGCACAAAATGAAGCAGTTGCAATCCTCCTAAATGTGAATGTTGTTGATATATTCAAGAGCCCAGGGAACCCAGAGGACCATCTGGGTCCCTGGGGTAACATCGCAATTAGTGAGGATGACTAGTATGGTTAAGAGGCTAACAGAATTTTTTTTTTTTTTTTTTTTGAGACAGAGTCTTGCTCTGTCGCTCAGGCTGGAGTGCAGTGGCTCAGTCTTGGCTCACTGCAACCTCCACCTCCCGGGTTCAAGCGATTCTCCTGCCTCAGCCTCCTGAGTAGCTGGGACTACGGGTGTGCGCCACCATGCTTGGCTAATTTTTTGTATGTTTAGTAGAGACGGGGTTTCACCATGTTGACCAGGCTGGTGTTGAATTCCTGACCTCATGATCTGCCCGCCTCAGCCTCCCAAAGTGCTGGGATTACAGGCGTGAGCCACCATGCTTGGCCGCTAACAGAATTTTTAGTTCACTTAACATGAAACCTCTTTTTGTTTCAACCATTATTACTGCAACATTATGTGGGTGATCAAAGATACAAAGACCTGAGGATCTTCTGCATCTGCCTTGTGCCTTGGGCTCACCTAGGACCTTGCCTACTTTCTTAGTTTCTTTCCTTCTTAACAAACATTTGTCTTACTGTGATAAGAGGATATGAAAAATTTTAAGATTTTTATTATGTGCCACTTCACTAAGATTCTCATTTTACTTGATTAGCATTACAGAAAATGAATCATACCCCTCCTTAAAATGCTGACATATATTATTTCTGTGACCTTTCTTATGAAAAGTATTATATTTTGAGATCTCATTCACAAATACCTAGAAGGCAAATGCTAACTATTTTAAGGATGTTAAAATAATATTGCTTTGTTTTCAAAAAATCTGAAATTCTGGCCGGGCGCGATGGCTCACACCTGTAATCCCAGCACTTTGGGAGTCTGAGGCAGGCGGATCACAATTACAAGGTCAGGAGTTTGAGACCAGCCTGGCCAACATGGTGAAACCCCATCTCTACTAAAATACAAAAATTAGCTGGGTGTGGTGGCAGGCGCCTATAATCCCAGCTATTCAGGAGGCTGAGGCAGGAGAATCTCTTGAACCTGGGAGGCGGAGGTTGCAGTGAGCTGAGACTACACCACTGCACTCCAGCCTGGGTGACAGAGCAAGACTCCATCTCAAAAAATAAAAACAAACAAAAAAAATCTAAAATTATGTTATATACTGTCAATTTGTAATATATATATATATATATATTTTGAGACAGGGTCTCACTCTCTCACCCAGGCTGGAGTGCAGTGTGATCTTGGCTCACTGCAGCCTTAACTTCCTTGGGCTCAGGTGATCTCCCTCCTCAGCTTCCCAAGTAGCTGGGAATACAGGCATGTACTACGAATCATGGTTAATTTTGTAATTTTTGTAGAGACAGGGTCTCCCTATGTTGCCCAGGCTGGGCTCAAACTCCTGAGCTCAAGCGATCCTCCCAAAGTGCTGGGATTACAGGTGTGAGCCATGGTGCTTGGCCTGTAATAATTTTTTAGTACAAGTTAAGTCACCCCTTATTTTTAGGCTCCTCCTTATTCTTAAAGACATTCTGGGGAGGTCCTTGTGTTTGTTATACTATCTAAACTCCAGGAAGAGTTAGTATGTGAATACCAGGGGTTATTAATAACACAAGCACCTGGATAAAATCTAGTACAGGAATAGTATCCCTTATTATAAATTCTTTTTTAAAAAAAGTATGATTGACACACAGTAATTTATGGTGTAGAACATGATGTTTCAATAATATAAAAATTGTGTAATGACCAAATCAGAGAAATGAATGTATCTATCATCTTAAACATTTATCATTTGTTTGTGATGAGAACATTCAAAAGCCTCTTTTCTTTCCAGCATAAAGAAAAGACAAATATTTAAGGTGATGGGTATACCAAGAACACTGATTTGGTCTTTAAAAATTACATGAGTATATTAAATTATCATGTGAACCTTGGAACTATGTACATCCATTATGCATCAATAAAAAAAAAGGAAAAAAAAACACCTTTCTTCTAACTATTTTAAAATGTGTATTATTGTTAACTCTAGTCACCCCACACTATGCAACAGAGGACCAGAACTTATTCCTCCTATCTAACTATAGCTTTGCACCTGTTGACCAATCTCTTACTATCCCCTGCCTCCTCTCCCTCTGGTAACCACCACCTTACTCTCTACTTTTATGAGAAGAACGTTTTAGATTCCACGTATGAGTGTTATCATATGGCATTTCTCTTTCTGTGTTTGGCTTATTACACTTCACATAATGTCCTCCAGGTTCACCCATGTTGCCACAAATGACAGGATTTCATTCTTTTTTATTGCTGAATAGCATCCCATTGTGTATATATACCATGTTTTCTTTATCCATTCACGTGTTGATGAACACTTAGGTTGATTCCATATTTTGGCTACTGTGAATAGTGCTGCAATAAACATAGGAGTACAGATTCTCTTTGACATACTGATTTCATTTCCTTTGGATATATCCCCAGTAGTGGGATTGCTGGATCATATGCTAGACTGATTTTTAATTAATTTATTTTTCATTTTTTGAGACGGAGTCTGGCTCTGTCGCCCAGGATGGAGTGCAGTGATACAATCTTGGCTCACTGCAGCCTCCACCTCCCAGGTTCAAGCAATTCTCCTGGTCAGCCTCCCAAGTAGCTGGGATTACAGGTGCATGCCCACCATGCCCGGCTGATTTTTTTTTTTTTGTATTTTTAGTCGAGATGGGGTTTCACCATGCTGGTCATGCTGGTCTCGAACTCCTGACCTTACGTGATCCATCCGCCTCAGCCTCCCAAAGTGCTGGGATTACAGGTGTGAGCCACTGTGCCTGGCCCGATTTTTAATTTTTTAAGACAACCTTCATACTGTCTTCCATAGTGGCTATACTAATTTATATTTTCACCAGCAGCGTGTAAAGGTTCTCTTTCTCTACATCCTTGTCAACACTTATCTTTCAATTTTTTGATAGTTGCCATTCTGATTAGAGTGAGATGATATACTCTCTATATATTTATATGTATTTTTTTAATTTCTAAAAAATCTTAAGACTAATCCTGGATAATAAATTTTCCATTTATATCTAAGGCCAATAATAAATCAGAAATAACAGCTAAAAATAAAATAGAGTAATCCTACATTAATGATTCTTTGTAAAGAAAAGAGGAGCCACCACCTCCAAGAATCTTTGCAGGGATGAGGACTTAGGAGTGAGACTGCGTAGTTTAAAAAAGTAGGTTCTGTATACTTAATATTCTTGTAATACAAACTATAAAAGCAAAAAAAAAAAAAAAAAAAGATTAACAAAATCTTATTGTTGAGAATACTCAGAAAAAGATTGAGAAAGTATGATAAGGAATGTGGGTTAAAAAGAGATGAACCATTTTAGAGGATCTAGAATTTTTCAGAACACTACTGATATTCCTAATCTTGGTCTATACGATAAAACCTCTAAGTGGGCAGTTACCTTTTAATATATTCCTGAACTATTAGAAATTAAGCAAAGTTTACCAATCGTAATTGTGTCTCTTCTTTTAAATGCTTTCTTGCTTCACTTAGTGCTTGCCCTTCTGCAGTTCTGTCTTGCTTGGGACCCTTGAAAAGATAAATAACATTGTACATATTTAAGGATTTAATCTATACAGAATTAGTAGACACTAACACTGCTACTTAGCAAGAAAAAAAGATCATACTGAAGCAGGTATAATAATGAACAAACACAACAAAGAAATTGAAGTATAGTATATTTTTAAAGGTTAAGCTGAATTGGGGGCTTCCTGACATTTTATTTAAAATCCTAAAATAGGTTACCAAACCAGATGGTAGAAGTTTTAAAAATCAGCCTCTAAAAATAACATAGCATTCATTTCAAAATATGAGTTGGGTTATAGGTTTTTTTTTCTTTTTTGAGATGGAGTCTTACTCTGTCGCCCAGGCTGGACTGCAGTGGCTCAATCTCTGCTCACTGCAACCTCCTCCTCCTGGGTTCAAGCGATTCTCCTGTCTCAGCTTCCCGAGTAGCTGGGATTATAGGCATGCGCCACCACGCCCAGCTAATTTTTGTATTTTTAGTAGAGACCAGGTTTCACCATGTTGGTCAGGCTGGTCTTGAACTCCCGACCTCAAGTGATCTGCCCTCCTTGGCTTCCCAAAGTGCTGGGATTACAGGTGTGAGCCACTGCACCCAGCCCAGGGGCTATAGGTTTAAATGTTAATACATTCAATCTCCAGAGAATTCACAACTGGTTATCTTCAACTATCCAGCAAGATCACAGATAAAAACAAGCAGGTCATAAAAAAATTATTCTGAGCAGTCATGAAGTCCATGCATTAAAGTCAATCACTTTACTCATGGAAAACTGCTTTTGTCCCCTCGCAGAGCCTAGTAACTCTTTAAGAACAATTGTAATAACTATGGATTTGAATTTCTAGGGACAGTAGATTAGAAGCATGAAGATAAAAGAAAGTAGAGATCATCCTAAAGATAACAACACTAAGCATCAGTAAAAAGTAAGAGATGCTATTGAATACATAAAAGATAGAGAAAAAAACCATCCACAGAAATCGGGGAATATTTAAGTGTAGGTGTCAGAAGCTCTATCAATTTCAATAGCCTCCTAAAGTGGCACTATTATAATTTAGTAGGGAATTGTCAATGTTGGTAATTACGATCCTCAGTCATTATAAAGGGCTAAATGTATTAAATCATGTCCTTAATTAAGAAGGCTTGGAATCGTACAAAACATAAAGGTTTACAAAATTCTAATTAGACATGTATAAAAAGTTTGATGCTTTAAGGAATTAAGTTATCTAGAAAATACATTTATATGGTAGCTCTTTCCCAGTGATATATAAATAAGGTGTCACTTCTTACAAAACAGTAACATGGTGTAAAAGTAATAGTATGTTTAACATAACAAATTGTTAAATACTGTATGATCCATTAGTACATAAAAACAAGAAACTGAATTAGACTGTTTCTTGAAGTCTCTAAACAGATGTAGGTGGCTGTGAAGCCAAGAAGCATCTTGTAGGAAAAGGCACATAACCCTCCCACAACCTTCATCACACAATTATGCATGGAGTCTAAATAAAAAGTGTGCTTGATACAGGCCAGCTGCTTAAAATAGTCCTTTAGAGACTCCCCTTTACCACTAACAAGTTGATATGCTCTCAGTGAATATTTTATAAATCCAGTAAGATTAACCTTCCGATTGGATTCCAGTATGTATGAACTTTCCTCTTTAACTCGTTCCATTTCTTCTTGTAAGGTAATGATCCTGTTGTTTGCAACTGCAAGCTGTGGATAAAATTTTAAAAATAATCTTTTATCTTTTTAAAATTAACATAGTATAAGATAATTCAAGATCTGCTAGGATGTAATTCTCAGGGTTAGATACTCTTAGAAAGTAACGAAGCTATAACCCAATAAAAATGTTCTTATAAGAACAAGAGAAATATTTTTCTTTATTTTTCTGAGACAGGGCCTCACTCTATTGCCCAGCCTGGAGTGCAGTGGCACAATCTTGGGTCACTGTAACCTCTGCCTCCTGGGTTCAAGTGATTCTCATGCATTAGCCTCCCAAGTAGCTGGGACTACAGGCATGCACCACCATGCCCAACTAATTTTTGTATTTTTAGTAGAGACAAAGTTTCACCATGTTGGCCAGGCTGGTGTTGAACTTCTGGCTTCAAGAGATCTGCCCGCCTTGGCTTCCCAAAGTGCTGGGATTATAGGCATGAGCCACTGTGCCCAGCCAAGAAATATTTTTAGAGCAGTCTAAATAAAAATAAAAAATATCTCCTTGGCCAGGTGCAGTGGCTCACGCCTGTAATCCCAGCACTTTAGGAGACCGAGGCGAGCGGATCACGAGGTCAGGAGATCGAGTCCATCCTGGCCAACATGGTGAAACCCCATCTCTACTAAAAATACAAAAATTAGCTGGGCGTGGTGGTGCATGCCTGTAATCCCAGCTACTCGGGAGGCTGAGGCAGGAGAATCGCTTGAACCAGGGAGTCAGAGGTTGCGGTGAGCTGAGATCGAGATCATGCCACTGCACTCCAGCCTGGTGACAGAGTTAAACTCTGTCTCAAAAAAAAAAAAAAAAAAAGAAATAAAATATCATCTTATTGCTACTTTTATATGAAAAGTTTTAACTTAAGATTATCTCAAGGGTGTTCTTATAGATGTACACATATTTAGTAAGAAAAAAATTATTTATTAAGAATGTCTATTTCTAAAATGTTTAATAAAGGGGTCCTGTCACACCATGGAACCCATGTGACAAACACTCTATAAGGTCTTTTATAGATGATTTCTTAAAAGATTAAAGACATTAACTCCAAAGTTCTCATGCTAAAAGATCCCATTAAGCATTGAGGAGATTTTTCATTTCAACACCTAAAAAGATCAGGTAATGTTATTAGCAGTCAACTGCTATGGGGAAACATTTATATCTCTTTCTTAGAAGGAAAAAGTAAGGTGGAAACACTTTTTCCTTCTCTGCATCTACTAAACTCCCGGAGAATGTGAAGGTGCCTGCATGAGGCCAGGAGGAATAACTAAGCAGGCTCCTCTCAGCCAGGCTAGTCTCCTCAATTATCATCTCCTCATTAGCACTGGGTGCAGGCTCTGCTCAGTTCCTGTCCTAACACGGTAAGCACAGAGAAGCTCATGCTTTCTGGGGGCAGGCCTGGAAGCCCAATTCTCTCTCAGATCCTGTGGCCTAAAAATGTGCACGAAACCAATTCTGGGCAAGCAGGTCTCCTCTCTAGATCCAAGTATGCCCTCAGGCAGGTCATTCCAAAATCTTGATTTAAGAGAAACTATTGGGAAACCTGATTATGGCTGCAGATCACAGGAGGCTTTCCAATTCAGCTTTACCAATAATGAAGTAGACATTTATTTATCTATTTATTTATTTGAGATAGGGTCTCCCTCTGTTGCCCAAGTTGGAGTGTGGTGGCACAATCTTGGCTACTGCAGCCTTGGTCTCCCAGGCTCAAGCAATCCTCCCTCCTCAGCATGCCGAGTAGCTGGGACTACAGGTGTGCACCACAACACCCGGCTAATTTTTTTGGTGTAGAGATGGGGTCTCACTATGTTTCCCAGGCTAATCTTGAACTCTTGGCCTCAAATGATCCTCCTGCCTTGGCTTCCAAAGGACTGGGATTACAGGTGTGAGTCACCGTGCCTGGCCTGAAGTGGATATTTATATCTTCATCTGCTTAACTCTTCTTAGTTTGTCATTCAGATTCAAAACCCAGGAGGGGAAAAGAGGTCTGCTATTTTTTTTACTGGCCCCTTTTTTTTTTTTTTGAGATGGGGTTTTGCTATGTCGCCCACACTGGTCTTGGAATCCTGGCGTCAAGCGATCCACCCACCTTGACGTCCCAAAGTGCTGGGATTACAGGCGTAAGCCACCGTGCCTGGCCTTACGGGCTTTCTTAAACCCAAAATGGCAATGAAAAAAGGCAGAACTAATGAGTCTCATCTACTCTCTTACAGCGTATTTTCTTTAAGAAAATAAGTGTTATTGATAAAATAAATAAGTAAATGAATAAATATTGTTAGTATTAATATGACTCTAAGGAAGACAAGTCTTATGACTGAGGGAATAAAATTAACAACTATATTTATTGAGTGCTTATGATGTGTTAGGTACTGTTCTAAGCCCTAATCACGTATTAAATCATTTCATTCACACAGCAATCTCATAAAATGTTATTATTGCTATTTCCATGTTACAGATAAATAAATCAAGGAATAGAAGCTTAAGTAATTGGCCCAGGATTAGAAGACTAGCAAGTGGCTGGGTATGGTGGCTCATGCCTGTAATCCCAGCACTTTGGGAGGCCGAGGCGGGTGGATCACCTGAGGTCGGGAGCTCAAGACCAGCCTGGCCAACCTGGTGAAACCCTGTTTCTACAAAAATACAAAAATTAGCCAGCTGTGGTGGTGCATGCCTGTGGTCCCGGCTACTCGGGAGGCTGAGGCAGGAGAATTGCTTGAACCGGGAGGCGGAGGTTAAAGTGAGCCAAGATGGCACCACTGCACTTCAACCTGGTTGACATAGCAATACTCTGTCTCAAAAAACAAAAAACAAAACAAAACAAAAAACTAGCAAGTGCCAGAGCCAGGACATGAACCCAAGTAGCCTAACTTTAGAGATCATGCTTAATTGCTATGCTGTACTACTTCAACATAGTAGCAGCAGAATAACAGTAAAAAATCTGTGCTGAACATTCCAAAAGCATAATGTGATAAGATTCTAAGGACCATAAGCATAAATTAAAGTTTTAAGATATATAAAATTTAAAAATTTTTGTCCAAAAGTGAAGGCCACAGAGTTGAGTAATAAAAAAGGTATTTTAAAACTATAATAATGAAAATGTTCATTCTAAAGAAAAACTGATTAAAAGCATCTTCCTGACTAGTGCTTTAATTTGATTTTATTTAAACTAAATTCATCCCATGGGGTGTAAGGGCATCATTACAATTGGAAATAAAGAAGGTGGGCCAGGTGCAGTGACTATGCCTATAATTCTAGCACTTTGGAAGGCCAAGGCAGGTGGGTCACTTGAGCTCAGCAGTTCAGGACCAGCATGGGCAACATGACAAGACCCCCTCTCTACTAAAAATAGCCAGGTGTGGTGGTGCGTGCCTGTGATCCCAGCTACTTGGGAGGCTGAGGGTGGGAGATCACTTGATCCCGGGGGGCAGGGGTTGCAGTAAGCCATTGTGTCACTGCACTCCAGCCTGGACAACAGAATGATACCCTATCTCAGAAAAAAAAAGAAAAAGAAAAAGAAATAAAGAAGGAAAACTCTTTGCCATCTGGACAATGTTATTTAGTATTTTTCATAAAACCATCTAATGCTATTTAAAGAAAAAATATCTGTAGCTAAGGCTTTGGCAAGTTAAGGAAAAAAATCTTTTTATTAGAAGTAAAACACGAGGTTATTTTTCTGTTCTTATTTTAGGGACTTTTCTAAGAGTTTTCATATTCTTATCTGATCTTCAGAGTTAATTGTGAGGCCGAAAAGGAAGTGTATTGTAAACACTCTCATTTCCAGTGACGGAACTCAGCCTCTTGGAGGTCAAGTGACTGACTTACTCAGGAGCACATGAGTTACATAAGCATGATTTGTAGGCAGGGATTACTGATCTTCTGACCAGTACTCTTCACCTTATCTATGTAACTGTCCCAGGAAGAAAATAAGGACATAGGCGGTGGGGAATTTGCCAATCTGGAACATAAATCAATGCTTGGCACATATAAATATTTGTCTAGCTCTTGCACATAAACTGTGTGAAATGTTCACTGAATGAATAAATGATGAATATGCTATATGCTAAACATTTAATCTAGGCTAGCCCAGACAAAACATGCACACGAAAGAAACCAAGATATTCCATCAACCAGGCAATATGCCCCTACACAGTCTAATTGGGTAAATGAGATCCCTGCAATAAGCCAACTGGGCCATTCTAGTCAGAATAAGGAGTTATGGGCCGGGCGCGGTGGCTCATGCCTGTAATCTCAGCAGTTTGGGAGGCTGAGGCGGGTGGATCACCTGAGGTCGGGAGTTCAAGACCAGCCTGACTAACATGGAGAAACCCCGCCTCTACTAAAAAAATACAAAATTAGCCGGGGTGGTGGTGTATGCCTGTAATCCCAGCTACTCAGGAGGCAGAGGCAGGAGAATCGCTTGAACTTGGGAGACGGAGGTTGCGGTGAGCCAAGATCGCGCCACTGCACTCCAGCCTGGGCAACAAGAGTGAAACTCTGTCTCAAAAAAAAAAAAAGAATAAGGAGTTATGTACTACAGTCAATATTATTTGAAAAGTCAAGTTCTTTCTTTCCAAGGTTACATAAAAATTATTGGTTCTACTAATGCATATTAAATTCTATAAGTCAATCAAAGAATTTCCAAAACTTACCTCCTCTGTCAGTTTAGTGTTGGATTTTTCTAATGCATCTACTTTTGCCTGAAGGTTGTTTACAGTAGCACTATAATACAGAGAAGAAAAAAACAAATCACTTTTGAAAAACAGACAATACCCTGTACCTTCCTTTTTAAACCCTTCACACTTATCCTTCATTTCATTGTCTAATGTTCACAATTTTTTATTTTATTTTATTTTATTATTATTATTTTTAGACGGAGTCTCGTTGTGTTGCCGAGACTGGAGTGCAGTGGTGCGATTCTCGGCTCACTGCAACCTCTGCCTCCTGGGTTCAAGTGATTCTCTTGCCTCAGTTTCCCAAGTAGCTGGAGACTACAGGCATGCGCCACCAAATCCAGCTAATTTTTGTAGTTTTTGGTGGAGATGGGGTTGCACCATGTTGCCCAGGCAGGTCTCAAACTGTTGACCTCAAGTGACCCACCTGCCTCGGCCTCCCAGAGTGCTGGGATTACAGTCATGAGCCACTGCGCCAGGCCTTAATGCTCACAAATCTTGACCTCTAAGCTTACAAAAGGCGGTATCAGCTTTAACTGCTATATCTTTGGCATTTGAGTTTTAATTCAATAAGTATTTATTCAATGAAATAAAAGAGTTCATTCCCTACAGAATAAACTTTAAGGTTTATCTACATATGATAATAACTATATGAATTAAATACTAACATGCACCAAACCCTCTTCTAAATTATGTTATTTGCGTTATTGCATTTATTCCTTTCAACAACCCTTTATGTCAGGTATTCTCACTTACAGATAAAGAAACTAAGGGATAGAAAGAGTAAATAATAGTGCCACTGTTTATATTTCATTGTTAACTGTAACCATATCTTTGCTTGGCTAACATCTCCATAGATCATTAAAGTCATTATATTAGTTCTTGGTCCCCAGAGAAAATGTACTTACATCGTTTTGAATTTGCTAGGTGGAACCAAGACTACTTAAAATTTTACTGATAGTAGTATAATCATATTATAAGTTTTACTTAAATTAAAAATGTCTTTTTCATAAGAGAACTACAAACAAGATAATAATTAATGAATATATTAATTATTCTTCAAAATTATTCAGTAGTCTTAACATAACAAGAACATCAAAGTACTTGAGAATACCAATAGCTTTTGGGTAGCTCTTCTCAGGAGAGAGGAAACTGTTTTATGTTCTGGAAAATTCTGAAAATACAGTAGTCCCCTCTTATCTATAGTTTTGTTTTCTGTGGTTTCAGTTACCTGCACTCAACTGTGGTTCAAAAATAGGTAAGAATAGTATAATAAGATACTATTCTCCCTCTGGGACTTCCTTGGGCAAAGCTGGGCATGTATTTTTTTCTTACATGTAAATGAGGATTTTGATAGACTCACGTATAAACGTATTTGTTTAAATCCCAGATAAGATATCCAAATCTGATTTGTGCTCTCTATGACACAAACAATAGCGGGAAGTATGAATATGTTTAAAAACACACATAAATAAGGATTATCCAGTAAGGATTTTTACTTCTCCTAAGATAAAAAAAATAAACTGTGAACATATATACAACACTGAATAGTTGTAAGGACAGTGGCCCTTAGAAAATCTTTTGGAAATAATGATTTCTCAATGCACAAAATCTCGAAACTGGTATTTCTAATGCTTTCTTTCTCGTTCCTTCTCTTTCTTTCTTTAATTTTTGTTTTGTTTTGTTTTGTTTTGAGACAGAGTCTCGCTTGGCTGCCCATGCTGGAGTGCAGTGGCGTGATCTCGGCTCACTGCAAGCGCTGCCTCCCGGGTTCACGCCATTCTCCTGCCTCAGCCTCCCGAGCAGCTGGGACTTCAGGTGCCCGCCACCACGCCCGGCTAATTTTTTTTGTATTTTTAGTAGAGACGGGGTTTCACCGTGTTAGCCAGGATGATCTCGATATCCTGACCTTGTGATCCGCCTGCCTCGGCAGGCCTCCCAAAGTGCTGGGATTACAGGCGTGAGCCACTGCTCCCGGCCTTTTTAATTTTTAATTAAACTTTAATGTTTTATTCACTGCGCTCAGACATAGAATAGCCATAGTCATTTAAGGACAATAAGAAATATAAATACAGAAAACTGAAAGGGGAAAAAAACCTGAGAAAACTAGGAAGAAGTTCAATGAAAACGAAATAAAAGGATGTGTTGATTTTGAGGGAGACACTACATTCATATTACTTTTATTATAGTCTATTGTTAAAGTTGTTTTATTTTATTATTGTTGCTAATCTCCTACCTTGCCTAATTTATAAATTAAACTTTATCATAGGTACATATGCATAGGAAAAAACATAGCATATATAGGGTTTGGTACTATCTGTGGTTTCAGATATCCTTTCGGGGTCTTAGAATGTATCCCCTCCACATAAGGGGGAACTACAGTACTTTGTGAATACTTGGTGAATTAACGGTAATAATGGCAAAGAAATTCAATTTATATATTGAATTAATGTGTCACCCCCTTCCTGCAACATTATTTCTGTGGAATCTACCTGCCCTTTTGTTTTTTAGATACAAGGGCTTGGTTTTGTTACCAAGGCTGGTTTCAAGGCCCTAGCTTTAAGAGATCCTCCCACCACAGATTTCCAAAGTGCTGGGATTGCAGGTATGATTAGTGGCACCCAGACTTTGCTGCCTTTCTCCTCCTCAAAGTATATGTGTTCAAAACTGAGTTGATTATAGATAACCCAGAAATAAACTCTCACATATATAGTTAAATTATTTTTGACAAGGGTGGCAAGACCATTCAATGGGGAAAGGATAGAATTAATGCTATTAATTCAATGTATAAATGAGAAATGCAGGGGAAACAAAGCATGTATCTTTTTTTTTTTTTTTTTTTTTTTAAGACAGGGTCTCGCTCTGTAACCCAGGCTGGGGTATAATGGCAAGACCAGGGTTCACTGCAGCCTCAGCTTCCCAGGCTCAAGTGATCCTCCTCCCGTCTCAGCCCCACAAGTAGCTGGGACTACAGGCGCACGCCCGGCTAGTTTTGAGTTTTTTAATAGAGACAAGGTCTTGCTATGTTACCCTAGCTCATCTTGAACTCCTGAGTTCAAGCAATCCTCCTTCCTTGGCCTCCCAAAGTGTTGGGACTACAGGCTTTGGAAAGCCAGCACACCTGGACGATATGATTAATTTAAAGGTACTAATGTAATGAGTGGTTTACCCAAGATCAGTTCTGAAATATGCAGCTATCTCTGCTAAACTGAAAAAGCTACCAATTTCAACTGTATATGTCACATATTTTAAAATTCTTAACTGAATGTATTTATGTATTTATTTATTTAATCACTAGTTATAATTACATACATAATATTATATACTATGTTATTATATATTATATATAACATTATATACTGCCTTTCACTAAAGGTCACCAAAACTGTTAAATGCCATTTATTTATCTAGTGCCTAACTCAGTGCCTGGCAAGCAGGAATTCTACATATATTTGTTGAACACTTTCTGAATTTATCCTCACTGTGCATCATCTTACTCTTCCCTTCTCCTTCAACAATTCCCCAGTAAAGTAATATATTTATTCATTATTTACTTCAAATGTCTGTTCAGTTCTTCTACATAGTTCTTCTGGTCCAGAATTGCAGTAATCTGGCCGTCTCTGGGGGAAGAGGAAGAAAATAGAAATAAAATAAATAACATAAGAAATACCAAGATCCCAACCCCACCCCACCCCATCTTTTCATAAAACATGAGAAAAAAATTGTGACACAGATACATTGAACCATAAGACAGATTTGATGTAAAACCCTCTTGACATACCAACAAGAAAGAGTCAGGAGTTTAAAAATGACAAAACCCCACACTAATAAAGCTCTTGTTATAGCTTACAAACCTCAGTATTAATAATTTAGGTCACAGGTATGATGTTGCAATCTATTAGATGCATTTAAAGGATAAAAATTTTCTTGTTAATAGGTTTTTCAGCTTCACTAGTAGTATTTATAGTAACAATTTTCCAATTGTCATAGGACTTGAATTAAGCTCACTCTGATGTAATATAGCTGTTCTCAAGGGCTAAATATTTGTCTGTAAGTGCTATTTAACATTTAAAGTGAATGGTTTTAAAAAGGCTTTCATAAAGATCGAATGTTTATTTTATATATATATATATATATATATATATATATATATTTTTTTTTTTTTTTTTTTGAGACAGAATCCCGCTTTGTCACCCAGGCCGGAGTGCAATGGTGTGATTTCGGCTCACTGCAACCTCCACCTCCCAGGTTCAAGCAATTCTCTGGCCTCAGCCTCCCACGTAGCTGGGATTACAGGAACCCGCCATAATGCCTGGCTATTTTTTTTTTTTTTTGTATTATTGTAGAGATGGGGTTTCACCATGTTGGCCAGGCTGGTCTCAAACTCCTGACCTCAGGTGATCTGCCTGCCTCGGCCTCCCAAAGTGCTGGGATTACAAGCATGAGCCACTATGCCTGGCCCAAATGTTTATTATTACATGAAAAATCAAACTGTGGATAAAGAAGGTTCATGTCTACAACCAACTAATCTATAATAGACAAAAGATAAACAGCCAGATTTTTCAGCTGAAAGATAAAATTAAGGCCCCAAACCTATACAATGACTAAAAGAACAGTGAGATAATCTTAGCTCAATGTCAAAAATTAAAAATCAGACTAATTATGTTTTCAATGGCTAAATTTATAAAGAGAATAGATATGCTTCTGATCTCTAATTGCTAAGTAACACAATGAATATTTTAAAAGTGTTCAACATAATTTTAGATTTACAAGAAGAGGTATAAAGGCAGCACAGAGTTCCCATGTACCTTCACTCAGTTTCCTCTAATGTCAATATTTTACATAACCTCACGGTGCATATTTCATATTGCCAATTTTAAGCAAACTGAGAATGCGACTCCTCTGGTCAAAATGACCATGTTTTTGAACCCTACTATAAGACGTGGAGAATTGGAATCCTTTAGAAAATTTGTATTTTCTTTGCCCCTGAACCACATAGCAGGAAATCATTAAACAAACAAACAAAAAAATCCCTTTAGGGTTCAGTGGTAGGCGTAATAGTCAGATATTTCTGGCAATACTTTATTAAAGCTATATGATCAGAAATTCTTTCAGCACATCTGTTAAAACAGTATTGTTGTAAACTTTAAGTACTACCAAAGGAAAAAAAATGCTACATCAGGAGAAAAGAAATCTAATTTTCTTTGTACGTACCCTTCAGTACCTTTACTGCTGTTCCCGTCCTTGAGATACATTGAAAAATCTATAACTCCAACCTATGGAGAGAATTTTCAGGTTTCGATATAAAATTAGATATTCTTTACAAGGCATAACACAATGTCTCCTTCTAGGCACTCAAAACAGTAATACAGTCATGACACTTAGTAGAAATTTACAATTAAAAATTTACTGTTTTACTTTCAGTTTAATCAAGAATTAACAGGGTTGGAAGTAAAGAATCAAGATTATGTCAATAAGACTAGAAGACTAGATCACAACTAACACAGTCAACAGAATACTTAATATAAATAAGGTCTAAAGTTTCTTTCTCTTTTGCTTATTTCGGGTATTCTGCTACTGAATCCCTGTTCATTTTTAGAAATAACTTTTTAATATTTAGCACATTTCCCCTGTAGAAGTTTCAGAAAATACAGCTAAACAAAAGGGGAAGTAATATTAAACACTCATAATCCCAACCACTGAAGACCATTGCTAACATTTTGGTGTCTATTCCTCCAAACTTTCATTGATGTACACGTCTTCATTTTTCAAGATTGCCATTTTATTATTTAGCTTATTTCTTTTTAAAAATACACACCAAAGGCTGGGCGTGGTAGCTCACGCCTATAATCCCAGCACTTTGGGAGGCCGAAGCGGGTGGATCACCTGAGGTCAGGAGTTTGAGACCAGACTGACCAACATGGAGAAACCCTGTCTCTACTAAAAATACAAAAATTAGCTGGGTGTGGTGGCACATGCCTGTAATCCCAGCTACTTGGGAGGCTGAGGCAGGAAAATCGCTTGAACCCAGGAGGTGGAGGCTGCGGTGAGCCAGGATCTCGCCATTGCACTCTAGCCTGGGCAACAAGAGCAAAACTCCATCTCAAAAAAAATAAAATAAATAAAAAAAAAATCCACACCAAAAAATCTTACTTCCCTTCTTATTTTACCAGAATAAAACATAACAGAAGTTTGTCATAGTATTTCATACAGAAAGGGTGAGAAGTAATTAAAGTGAAAACACTATTTATTGGGCAATTAATGTGTACTAGGCCCTGTTCTAACTGCATTACATCAAGAAATCTGAAACAAGAAACGAAGTAATTATAAAATATATTCAGCTAGAAAATGAGGAAGCCAGAATCCAAACCTAGGCAGTTAGCTTCAGAGCCTTTACTCTTAACTACTATGCTTTAATGGCCTTTAGTACAGTTCGCTCTCATTCTCAGCAAGTCCTAGAACCCAAGGAGGCAGAGGGCTGACTGTAAGGGGCTTGAGCATTGTGAGTGTTGGTATTCTTGGAGGTGCTGGAAACAATCTCCTCTGGACACTGAAGGACAACTGTACAGTTGATTCTTGAACAACAAGACTTTGAACTGTGCGAGTCCACTTATACACTATATATATATATACAATATAACATATATATTTATATTATATTATTTTATTTTTGAGACAAAGTCTCACTCTGTCATCCAGGCAGAAATAAAAAGGTTTTCCTCCATCTCTGCCACTCCTGAGACAGCAAGACCAACTCTCTCCTCTTCCTCCTCCTCCTCATCAACCTGGTTAGTGTGAAGACCTTTATGATGATCTGGTTCCTTTATGATAACCCATTCATTTAAATGAATAGTAAATATATTTTCTCATCTTTATAATTTTCTTATAACATTTTCTTTTCTCTAGCTTACTTTATTGTAAGAATACAGCATATGAAATATACAATAGGCCAGGAGCCATGGCTCATGCCTGTAATCCCAGCACTTTGGGAGGCCGAGGCAGGAGGATCACTTGAGCTCAGGAGTTCAAGACCAGTTTGGGCAACATAGCGAAACTCTGTCTCTACAAAACAAAAAAATTAGCTGGGTGTGGTGGCATGTTCCTATAGTCCCAGCTACTCTGAAGGATGAAGTGGGAGGATCAATTAAGCCTGGAAGGCAGAGGTTGCACTGAGCTGAGTTCACTCCACTGCACTCCAGCCTGGATGACAGAGTGAGACTTTGTTTCAAAAATAAAATAAAATAAATATAAATATAAATATATATAATATCCAAAATATGTGTTAATTGACTGTTTATGTTACTAGTAAGGCCTCTGGTTAATCGTATGCTATTAGTACTTAACATTTTTAGGGAATGAAAAGTTTTAGGTGAATTTTCTATGTGGGATATTTCTACCACGTGGAATGCCTTACTCTGTTGTTCAAGAGTCATCTCCATATATTTTAGTATACACACACACACACACACACACACACACCTCATTTTATTGCACTTTGCTTCACAGATATTGCATTGTTTACAAATTGAAGGTTTGTGGCAACCCCGCGTCAAGCAAGTATATTAGTGCCATTTTTCCAACAGCATGTGCTCACTTCATGTCTCGGTTTCACATTTTGGTAACTCTCACAGTACTTCAAACTTTTTCATTATTATATCTGTTATGATAATCTATAATCAGTGATCTTTGATGTTACTATCAAAATTATTTTGGGGCTCCATGAACTACGCCCACATAAGATGGCAAGCAATCCATAAATGTGTGTGTTCTGACTGCTCTACTTACTGGCCATTCCCCCGTCTCTTTCCCTTCTCCTTGGCCTCCCTATTCTCTAAGACACAACAATACTGAAATTAGGCTAGTTAATAACCCTGCAATGGCCACTAAGTGTTCAAGTAAAAGGAAGAATCGCACATTTCTTATTTTAAATCAAAAGCCAGAAAAAATTAAGCTCAGTGAAGAAGGCATGTCGAAAGCCAAGACAGGCCAAAAGGTAGACTTTTTGGGCCAAACAGCCAGGTTGTGAAAGCAAAGGAAAAGTTCTTGAAGGGAATTAAGTGCTACTCATGAACAAATGAATGACAAGAAAGCAAAACAGCCTTATTGCTGACAGGAATAAAGTTTGAGTGGTCTGTATAGAAGATCAAACCAGCCACAACATTCCCTTAAGCCAACACCTAACTCAGCAAGGCCCTAATGCTCTTGAGTTCTATGGAGATTGAGAGGTAAAAAAGCTGCAGAGGAAAAGCTGAAGTTAGCAGCGACTGGTTTACGAGGTTTAAGGAAAGTGTCTCCATAACATAAAAGTACAAGTTGAAGCAGCAAGCACTGATGTAAATAATAGAAGCTGTAACAAGTTATCCAGAAGATCTAATTAAGATAATTGATGAAGGTAGATACACTCAACAACAGATTTTCACTGTAGTCAAAACAGCCTTCTATTAGACAATGCCATCTAGGACTTTCATAGCTATAGATGAGAAGTCAATGCCTGGCTTCAAAGCTGTAAAGGACAGACTGACTCTCTTGTTAGAGGCTAATGCAGCTGGTGACTCTAAGTTGAAGCCAGTGCTCATTTACCATTCTGAAAATCCTAGGGCCCTTAAGAATGATGCTAAATCTACTCTGCCTATGCTCTATAAATGGAATAGTGGGCTGGGCGTGGTGGTTCATGCCTGTAATCCCAGCACTTTGGGAAGCCAAGGCAGGCAGATCACTTGAGGCCAGGAGTTTGAGATCAGCCTGGGCAATATGGCAAAACCCCGTCTCTACTATAAATAAAAAAATTAGCTAGGTGTGGTGGTGCATGCCTGTAGTCCCAGCTACTCAGGAGGATGTGGCATGAGCATTGCTTGAGCCCAGGAGGCGGAGGCTGCAGTGAGCTGAGATGGTGCCACTGCATTCCAGCCTGGGAGACACATTAAGACTCTGTCTCAAAAAAACAAAAACAAAAACAAAAAAATAAAGGGTACAGCAAAGACAGCACATCTGTTTACAGCATGGTTTATTAGAGTATTACATAAACTTAGTTAACAAAGCAGCAGCAAGATTTGAGAGGACTGACTCCAATTTTGAAAGAAATTCTACTGTGGGTAAAATGCTGTCAAACAGCATGGTATGCTACAGAGAAGTCTTTTGTAAAGGGAGCCAATTAATGTGGTAAACTTCATTGTTGTCTTATTTTAAGAAATTGCCACAGCCACCTCAACTTTCAGCAACCGCCAAGATCAGTCAGCAGCCATTAACACTGAGGTAAGACCCTCTACTGGCAAAAAGATTACAACTCACTGAAGGCTCAGGTGATTGTTAGCATTTTTTTAGCAATAAAGTATTTTTAAGTTAAGGTATGTACATTATTTTTTACACATACACTATCACGTACTTAATAGACTACAGTATAGTGCAAACAAACTTTCTATTTAAAAAAATTTTTTTAGAGTTTTATTTTGAGACAGGGTCTCACTGTCACCCAGGCTGGAGTGCACAATCATGGCTAACTATAGCCTCGACTTCCCAAGCTCAAGTGATCCTCCTGCCTCAGCCTCCCAAGTAGCCACCACAACCAGCTAATTTTTTACTTTTTGTAGAGTCGGGGTCTCACTATGTTGCCCAGGCTGGTCTCAAACTCCTGGGTTCAAGCGATACTCCCGCTCCAAAGTGCAGGGATTACAGGTGTGAACCATTGCACCTGGCCTAGTATAAACAAACTTTTACATGTACTGGAAACCAAAAAATGCATGTGACTTGCTTTATTATGATATTTGCTTTATTGTTGTGATCTGGAACCAAACCTGCAACATCTCTGGGTATGCCCGTGTTTGTGTGTGTATGTATGTGTATGTAAATATGTATGTGTGTCTGTATATATATGTTTAACAGAAAGTACAGCCAAGACAAGAATCTGAAAAACATTCGTAACATATAAATGAGCCAAACTGGAAGGAAAAACAACCTTTTTTTTAATATTCCCATCAAAATGGAAGGAAATCCTGTTTATGACTCATAGAATATGGCCTAATTTGGTTGGTATAACCTAATCAAATCCACTTCTGAGATAGCAGAACTCAGAGTGACACACATGGGAATGAGTCTCTTTCCCATACCTGAGAGTCCAAGTCTTCTCCTTTCATACAGAAATTGGCATCAATGACATTCAGACCCACCAACAGACCAGCAATTATGGCTCCTTCTTCTTCCATCATGAGGGCATTGGGTTCGTAGAATTCACTGTAAGAGAAATCCACAGAATTCCTTATTGTAACAAAAATCTCAAAAATCCAGAGACAAGGACAAAAATGCTTGCTTCATGGTTGATTATAGTCATCTACAAAAATAGTAAAAAAAACTACAAAAAGAAAGGCTTTAGAAAATATTTTATTTTTAGATAATAGGTGGATATTGGCAAGTGGCACTGGAGAAAAAATTTTTTAAAAGAAAAAAGATAATAGGTGCATGAATAGATTCTTTAGATAATAGGCTGGCAGAAAGACATGTGATTGAACAGTATTGTGGTTGAAGCAGGTATTCAGACTTTTCTGACCTATTTGTACTTGTGATGCACCATCAGATAATTTTGCAATCTTTTATGCATCTTAAAACATTTGTTTGGTAGCTCGGCATGGTGGTTCGCACCTGTAATCCCAGCACTTGGGGAGACCAAGGCGGGAGGAATGCTTGAGCCCAGGACTTTGAGACCAGAGTGAGCAACATAGTAAGACCCCATCTCTACTAAAACCAAAAAAAAATCTGAATGGATAAAAATTATTGGCTGGGCACTGTGGCTCATGGTTGTAATCCCAGCACTTTGGGAGGCCGAGGCGGGTGGATCACTTGAGGTCAGGAGTTCGAGACCAGCCTGGCCAACATGGTGAAACCCCATCTCTACTAAAAATACAAAAATTAGCTGGGTGTGGTGGTGCACACCTGTAATCCCAGCTACTCAGGAGGCTGAGGCAGGAGAATCGCTTGAACACAGGAGGCGGAGGCTGCAGTGAGCTGAGATTGCGCCACTGCACTCCAGCCTGGGTGACAGAGGTTAAAAACTTACGCCTACACAAAAACCTGCATACAAGTGTTTATAGCAGTTTTACTCTTAATTGCCAAAATTTGGGAGCAACCAAGATGTCCTTCAGTAAATGAATGGACAATGGCATATGACTTAGCACTAAAAAAAGGGAGCTATCGCCGGGTGCAGTGGCTCACGCCTGCAATCCCAGCACTTTGGGAGGCCAAGGTGGGTGGATCACCTGAGGTCGGGAAGTTCGAGACCAGCCTGACCAACATGGAGAAACCCTGTCTCTACTAAAAAAAAAAGAAAAAAAAAATACAAAATTAGCCGGGCATGGTGGCACATGCCTGTAATTCCAGCTACCCAGGAGGCTGAGGCAGGACAATCACTCGAACCTGGGAGGCGGAGATTGCGGTGAGCTGAGATCGTGCCATTGCACTCCAGCCTGGGCAACAAGAGTGGAACTCTGTCTCAAAGAACAAAAAAAAAAAAAAAAAGAAAAGAAAAAAGAAAAAAGGGAGTTATCAAGCCACGGAGGAAACTTAAATGCATATTACTAAGTGAAAGGTGCCAGTCTGAAAAGGCCATATACTGTATGATTCCCACTACATGACATTCTGGAAAAGGCAAAACCACAGAGACAGTAAACCCCTGGTAACCACAGTACAATCACAGTACGATCAGTGGTTATGAGGGGTTGGAGGACAGAAAGATGAATAGGTGGAGCAAGAGGATTTTTTAGGGCCGTGAAACTATTTTGTATGGTACTATAATGACATATGGATACATATCATTATACATGTGTCAAAATCCATAAAACATACAATACCAAGAGTAAACCTTAACGTAAACTATGAACTTTGGGAGATAATGATGTGTCAATGTAGGTTCATCAATTGTAACAAATGTACCACTCCTGTGGGATGTTGATAATGAGGGAGGTTGTGCAGGGGGGAAGGGTATGTATGAAAAATCTCCGTACCTTCTACTCAATACTGCTATAAATTTAAAACCACTCTAAAAAATAGTCTTTTATGTTTTTTTAAAAAAACGAAACAGGCTGGGTGCGGTGGCTCACGCCTGTAAACCCCACACTTTGGGAGGCTGAGGCAGGTGGATCACTTGAGGTCAGGAGTTGAAGACCAGCCTGGCCAACGTGGTGAAACCCTGTCTCTACTACAAATACAAAAATTAGCCAGGCGTGGTGGTGCATGCCTATAGTCCCATCTACTCGGGAGGCTGAGGCAGGAGAATCGATTGAACCTGGGAGGTGGAGGCTGCAGTGAGCCGTGATCGCACCACTGCACTCCAACCTGGGTGACAAAACGTGACTCTCTTAAAACAAAACAAAACAAAACAAAAGACAAAAGACAAAAACCCAGTGACCTGAAGTACTCATTTTCAGTCAATTTGACATCATGATTAAAACAACACTGCCATCAATTTGTTTTCAACAAGTTACCTGGGACTAGTAAAGGTCAACCTCAATCACTGTTAACAATCAATACAATTCACTAATATTAGTTCCTTATTTCTTTTCTGATTCACTATAAAAGATATTAATAGGCTGGGCACGGTGGCTCACACCTGTAATCCCAGCACTTTGGGAGGCCAAGGTGGATGGATCACAAGGTCAAGAGATCGAGACCATCCTGGCCAACATGGTGAAACTCCGTCTCTACTAAAAATACAAAAATTAGCTGGGTGTGGTGGTGTGCGCCTGTAGTCCCAGCTACTCAGGAGGCTGTGGCAGGAGAATCGCTTGAACCCGGGAGGCGGAGGTGGCAGTGAGCGGAGATCGCGCCACTGCACTACAGCCTACAGCCTGGTGACAGAGCGAGACTCCGTCTCAAAAAAAAAAAAAAAGATATTAACAAATGACAAAATAGCACAAAAACAGCAAGTGAATGAGCTGCAAATTTACCATTTCTCTCAAAAACTGATCACATGCTATTTTTGTTCTTTGATAGCCTCTGAAGGAAACTGAGTAGAACTGGAATGAACAAGGTTCTTTGACAGCTTATTGTCCCAAAAGCCTCACCTTATGAACTGTTCAGAAGTGGAATATGGCTGAATTCCAACATTCACACATTTCCAAATCTCAGCTAACTGTTAGTTCCATGAACTTTCATAAAAAACACATCTATCTGTGTAATCACTATCATGATCAGGAAAGGGAACAGTACTGGAATCCTAGAAATCGGTTCTTTCTCTCTTCCAATCTCTACCTGCACCTCTCCAAAGTAACTATTATCCTGATTTCTATCACTATAGATTGATTTTACCTAGTTTTGACCTTTATACAATGGAATCATATAATAAAGATGGATAAAATAATGTTGTTTTGCCTCTCCCAGTTGCATCTATGATCTACTGGAAGATTTTGTGATTTTACAAATATATATATATATATATATATATTTTTTTTTTTTTTTTTTGAGACAGAGTCTCACTCTGTTGCCCAGGCTGAAGAGTGGTGGCACAATCTTGGTTCACTGCAGCTTCTGCTTCCTGGGTCCAAGCAATTCTTGTGCCTCAGCTGCCCAAGTAGCTGGGATTACAGGTGTGCACCACCACGCCCGGCTAATTTTTATATTTTTTGAGTAGAGACAGGGTTTCGCCATATTGACCAGGCTGGTCTCAGACTCCTGGCCTCAAGTGGTCTGCCCACCTTGGCCTCCCGAAGTGCTGGGATTACAGGTGTGAACCACTGCACCCATCCAATTTTGTGCTATATTTGAATTTAATGCTACATGTCAAGTTCTTGTCTTATTGAGCCTGGGCACAGGCTAAGGTGCCTTCTGTTTTCTAGAGGTAAGTCTTGGCCTGCCCTGGAAAGGACCAATATATACCACAGTGACAGACAGAACACACATAACATAAATCATCCATTTGGGAGTATATGTGTGTGAGGTGTGAGAGAAAGTATCAGTGAAGCTGTTATGAATCAAATGTTTCTGATCTACAAAAATGGTGAACTTATACTTATATGGTTTGACTTTATACGATGTAGAACATACCAAGGAAAGAAGAAAGTTCAAGAAGGTGTTCATACCTGAGAAGTTCTTTCTTATTGATCAAAGCTTTCATATATTCTGAAAGTTTCTTTTGCATTAATGCCAAACGAAGCCAGGCTCTTCCTCTACCTACTGGTGTCCTACAAAAACACAGAAATCAAACAACTGAAAACATAAGCACCAGAAGCAAAGGCTACAGTAGAATCAGTTCACTTATTCTTGCTAATGGTATTCTAGTGTAACAAGCACACTGAGGTGCTCCTCAGGACCTCTCCCAGTACATTCCCATGCAAAGAATTTTTGTGTGTGGGCTAATGCGACCCGGGACAAATGCTTTCAAAAACAATTACTGAATGTAACTACAATTTGAAGACACAGCCTCTGGGAGACCCAACTAAAAATGTTCCATCAGATTAATAATAGCAAATCCTTATAAATTCAGTGTGGATTATATAAATGTCCAAAGCATGAATGTGGACACAGGCAATCTAGGCCTCTATCTGATTAAAATTAAATCGGTCTCATTTGGGAAGGTGGTCACTACTTTATAGTTCTAAGGCAGGCTACAGTCACTAGCTCTTCAGGTTAATTTGACAGCTGTTTTAATCTTGACTCTCAAACCCACTGAATACCTTTTTTCCCTAAGTCAAGTACAGCATGCCACTCCCTTAGATACGATTCTCCCAAGTGCTTTAAAAAATAAGGAAATGTTTGGCATTTCAACAAAAAGACAACCTCTCTTAGATGAATAATTATCCCTCAAGAGCACATTTTTCTTAATCCTCTGTAAACCAATTCTCTCCTGTCAGCACCTATTCATGACATCATGCATTTTAGATTGTTATAAAATAAATTATTAGTACATAATTGTCTTTAGTCTTGCTCTTCAAGGGATAGTTAATAAGAATGCTGTTCCTGAGAAATGGAATTCAACCTTAGACTTACTTAAGTCCTGGAAGATCTTTAACACTTGCTGTTATCTCTGCGGCTTCTGGAACAAGCTTTTCTACCAGTTCTAGAGGCCCCCAGAAGGATTTATTTTGTCCAAGAAAAGTTTTTTTAGCTAAGGCAACAAAAATAAAGCAGTATTTTAATATTCTTTACAACATAAGCGCTCTCTCAGTACACACACACATACACACATACACACACAACTTTTCAGGAAACCAATCCTAGGTTATAAGATGGTTTTAGATTCATTCATGCTTTTAGAATAGATAATATTTTGTGAAAATAAAAAATTCTCTACTTCCCAAGACTCAGCCCTTCTTCTTTCAAGAACAGTTTGTGCTAGCCCTATAATATAATAAAACATTTTAACAATTTAGTGCCTAAAATTGTGTGATATTAATGAAGAAAACAGCTCAACAGAAAACAATATGTAATCCAGAAATAAGCTATGGAATATTGGGAAGTTGGTAAGCACAGGCACACAGATTAAAAAAAAACAACCAACCAAACAAAAAACAACAAGAAAAGAATATTGAGAAGGCAGGAAGAAAGGAAACAAGGGTGAACAAGACCAGATACTGCCCTCAAAAGCTTATAGTTAAGTGGAAAGAACACTGAACCAAGAGTTGGGAGACCTGAGTTCTAGCACCTACTCTGCCACAACTCAATGTGTGACCTTGACCAAGTCATGTCTCATTCTGGGCAGGCCTATTTCCACCTGTCAAACAGAACTACTGTACTGTACTTGATTACTTAATAATGGCCCTTCCAACTGTAACATTTAATGATCTGTATTTTTAAAGCCCTATAAGTCCACTGAGTCAACCATAACCCTGCTCCTATAAAAGACTACATTCCAATGGATTAATATTTTTAATTCAAGCCTCTTATTCTTTGGCTCCACAAAGAATGCTTTCGTCTATAGTATGCATTGCTAGAAAACAGCTGCATGCATATTTGCATTTTGGGGCGATAGCCTACCTTTCAAGCCATGTTTCAGACAGTGCTCCATCACCACAAAGAATTGCTGGAGAGGTGCATAGTCAGAGTCAAGAGTCCTCCCCAGGTTCAGAGCTGATTCAATCAAGCCCTTGATACTCAGCTTGGCCATGTTCATGAGGTTCATGCGTTCATTAGCCATGAGATAATTAGGATCTGCAGCCAAAGGAGAAGAAGATGAAGCCTGGTTACTAGAAACAGCACATTTTAAAATTCAGTATTAGTTGTATTCTTCTCCACCATGTACTCACTGTGAAAAAAAATGCCAGTTTCCTTTAAGAATATCCTCAATGAAGCAGTAAAATGAACTATTTTATCAAATCTCAAGCCTTGAGTTGTCTTTTCTTTCTTTTTTTCTTTGAGACGGGGTCTTGATCTGTTGCCCGAACTGGAATGCAGTGGCATGATCATAGCTCACTGTAGCCTCAACCTTCTGGGCTCAAGTAACCCTTCTGTCTCTGCCTCCCAAGTAGCTGGAACCATAAGCACACACCACCACACCTGGCTAATTTTTTTATTTTCTATAGAGACAGGGTCTCACTTTGTTGCCCAGGCTGGTCTTGAGCTCTTGAGCTGAAGCGATATTCCCATCTCGACCTCCCAAAGTGTTGGGATAATACGCGTGAGCCACCATGCCTGGCTGAGTAGTCTTTTAATATTCTCACCACCGCCTCTGCTATCACCCTAACCTGAGCATCTGTCATAACTCCCTACTGTACTACCTTCACACTGCTCTCTCTGCTTCCATTCTTGCCTACCCCTCTTTTCTCTGCATAATTTGTGAAGTGCTCTAAAAATCAAGCCCCAATGTAGGAAAAAAAGGGTAAAGGGCTTAAACAAACTTTGCATTATGGTATTTTATTATTCTTTAAACTATGCACTAGCATTATTAGTAAAATGCAGTACTAGAACTTCATCAACTCCCACATTTTTAAGTCTTAGCATACAGTGTATGGCTCTCATCAACCAGACAGATAAACTATTTGGGGAAAGGAGCTAAGTGACACATTTTATTGTACTCATTACCTTCATTTATTGGTGCTTACACTGTGCCAGCACTGTGGGCTGCCTCTTACAATTATGATCTCCATCTCTCCTTACAACATGCTGTGAGACAGTCATCAATACAAGGAAAATGAGACTTAGAGAGTAAAGCTTCAGCTGCTCTGCCCTGACTCATTGTATGACCTTGGGCAAGTCACCATCCCATTTTAGGTCAATCAAATAGTTGCAGCTGGCCCATGGGCACAGCCAGTAATAAATGACAGAGCCAGAGGCCAGACTCCTCCTGACCATTCTTTTACATGATTATTTTACCTACTTATTCTCTCATCATATTTAGGTATTCTCTTTTCTTTCCGGTGCTAAAGCAGGCCCATAATAGCTAGGTGGTCCAAGGTGTAACAGTTTATAAGTGGCAGAATCTGGACCTGGATCTGACGTGAAAGCTAATGCTCTCTTTACCTTATGCCATTTATATCCTCCCAAACACCAAATATACCAAATTTGTACTGAAAAACTAATGAAGGCCTAGAGCTCTATGATGTATTCCATTTCTTCTTAGGAAGACTAAAAATACTAATAAGGCTATGCTTCCATAATACAAATAAGCCACTTAACAAAAAACAGACTGTTTAATGCAAATTATCCTAAGCAATTTTCTTCATACGAGGTTTTTATTTATATCTGCTTTCAAAGTTAAATGAGCAGAGTCAAATGGTCAAATTCTAAATTAATCTTCTCATTAAGTTTAAGGACTTAAGGATTTGCAATTCCAACTATATAAATCTTGGTTTGTTGTCATGTTGTCTGAGGTTACTTTTGGAGAAACACTTTATGTGAGAGTCAGAATTGGTATATATTACCATTAATTCTTTCTTGCATAACAACAAATGTTTTAGGGCCATAGTTTAAATGTGGCCATAGCTTAAATGTAGATCAACTTGTCAAGGGTAGTATTCTCACAAGAGGACGGCAAAATACATGGAAAACTATGCCCTGAAAGACAGCCATGAAGAAAACTATCAGATATTAATTTCCATTTATTACCAGCATGTATGTACATTCTAGTGTTTCTGACCTCCTACAATTACTCGAAAAAAGGAACAGAGCTGGGGTGTGGGTATGAATATGTGTAGAGGGCTACTAGCCTTCCCACCTGACATCTCCCAATAGATGGCAGGAGACTATGGTTGGTGCTGGATAACTGCCTGCCCATAACTTTGAGGCATTCACTCTGCCTCAAGCCTGTAGACCATTAATTCAGGAACTTATAACAAGAATAAACAATGCTGCTAGTCAAAGTTTACAAGCTGATTCCAATGTAGTGACAACTAGTCATGTGGGGGAGAGATAGACTTGGGTTAAGTAAAAAATATCATATTGAGACATTTTTCCAAAAGTAGTGATAGATTTATACCAACCCATCTACATTTTCTCATCTTGTTCTTCTTATAATCTGCAGCAGAAATGTTTAAGACATCTGGCTGAGGTCTGGAGTGCATGAACAACAGACAGGTTAACTAGCATCTATGGTAATTAAATTTCTGATACCATGGACTCCATTAGTAAGGTGGTATAATCTATTTAAACTAACTTCCATCAAACATAAACAACCCACCCATTCTTTAAAAAACACTACTCTCAACCTTGGCACTGTTGACATTTTAAGCTAGATAATTCATTTTTATGGGGCTCTGTTCTGAAAACTAATTTTCGCAGCAACCCAGTAGTGGGTAACACTAGATGTCAGTAGCACTGACAACTGTTTTTGGTGGGTTAAGACAACCAAAAACGTCTCCAGACACTGCCAAATATTCTTTGGGAGATTAAATCAGGTCCTTCCACATTGAGAACTACTAATCTAAACAAATGAAAGTCAAACAAAAATCTGTTATAGTAATTTGATTGTTAGATATAAGAGCTTAAAAGTAACAATTCACTCAGAATGGCTATTACTAACAAGACAAAAAATAAAAAATGCTGGTGTGGATGCGGAAAAAAGGGAATTCTCATACACTGTTGGTGGGAATGTCAATTAGTATAGCCTCTATGGAAAACTGTATGGAGGTTCCTCAAAAAACTAAAAATAGAACTACCATATGATTCAGCAATCCCACTACCAGATGTTTATCCAAAGGAAAGGAAATCAACATAACAAAGAGGTATCTGCATTCCCATGTTTAATTCAGCGCTATTCACAATAACCAAGATATGAAATCAACCTAAGTGAATAAAGAAATGTGGTATATATATATACATACACACACACAATTCAGCCATAAAAAGAATGAAATCATGTTGCTTATGGCAACATGGATAAGCCTAAAGGACATTATGTTAAGTGAAATAAGTCTGGGACAGAAAGATAAATACCACATGCTCTCACTCATATGTGGAAGCTAAAAAAGTTGAGCTCATAGAAGTAGAGAGTAGAATTGTGATTATTAGAAAATGAAAAGAGTATGGAGGAGGGGAAGATAGGGAGAGGTTAGTTAACAGATACAAAGCTACAACTAGATAAGATGAGTAAGTTCTAGTGTTCTGTAGCATTGTATGGTGACTATAGTCAACAATTTTTTTATATTTTCAAATAGCTAGAAGAGAGGATTTTGAATATTCCCAAAATAAATAAATGAGTGTTTGAGGCAAGAGATATGCTAACTACCCTGATTTGAACATTACATTGTATACATGAGCCAAAATATCAGTCTGTACCCCTAAATATGTATAATTATTACACATCAAAAATTTTAAAAAGAATATATTGCTCACTGTTAATTAACACAAAAGCTAAAATGAATATTATTTAATGCTTATGATTAACATTTTTGTGCTGCATAGTATACAAAATTATAGCTATTTAGTCTTGCTACGTTGCTCAAACTGGTCTTGAACTCCTGGCCTCAAGCCATCCTCCCATGTTGGCCTCCCAAAGTGCTGGAATTAAAGGTATAAGCCACCACACCTGGCCTACAAATAATGTTGGCTGCTAATAATGAATATTAAATCATTAACCTGATTTGTCACAGAATATTTTCCATTCAACATTACTTGTCTTAAATATTATTCAAGTATAAAATGATTTTGCAAAACTAACCTACCCTGTTAAAAAGGGCTGCAATGACCTGACAAGAGTATGGAGGGGCTTCTGAGGGCAGGTGAATTTCTGTTTGTTGGTATGGGTGTTTATTACACGAGCATGTTGAGTGTGTAACATTGTACTGAGCTGAATACTTATAATATAGGATTCTTTTCTGTGTATTTTGTACTTTTAACTATATAAAGTAAAAAAAAGATTCTGTTATATTGCGTAAGCCAGAAAACCATTTTAAAACTTGCATGACTTTCATGATATCATCAGTCAAGCTTTTCCTATGAGAAAAATGATGTAAAATTTTAAAATGTTCACAACACTGGCATTTAACACTATCATTCCAATAGAGAACTTTCATGCAATTATTTTTTCAATACATATTGAACATCTACTATGTGTTAGACATCGCGTTTAGTGCTAGAAATACAGAGGTAATAATAGACTTAGTCCCTGCCATCAAAGTGCTTACTATTTATCGCAGTTGGTTAATACAAACTTATAGAGAACAAATAGAGCAGTGTACAGTGAACACCTGAAATTTCAGGATAAACATAATCATATTTAACAAAGATCAATTTTATTCCAGGACAAATATTTTATTTTATTTTAATTTTTTAATCTTTCAGATGGAGTTTCACTCTTGTTGCCCAGGCTGGAGTGCAATGGCGCGATCTTGGCTCACTGCAACCTCCTCTTCCCGGGTTCAAGTGATTTTCCTGTCTCAGCCTCCCAAGTATCTGGGATTACAGGCATGTGCCACCATGCGTGGCTAATTTTGTATTTTTAGTAGAGATGGGGTCTCACCATATTGGTCAGGCTGGTCTCGAACTCCTGACCTCAGGTGATCCACCCGCCTCGGCCTCCCAAAGTGCTGGGATTACAGGCGTGAACCACCGCGCCCGGCCCAGGACAATAATTTTAAATGTTCTGTTTGTTTTGTTTTGATTTTTGAGGCAGGATCTTGCTCTGTCACCCAGGCTGGAGTGCAGTGGCATGATCACAACTCACTGTAGTCCCAATCTCCCAGGCTCAAGTGATTCTCCCACCTCAGCCTCCTGAGTAGCTGCGATAATAAACAGGTGTGTACAACCATGCCCAGCTTTTTTTTTTTTAATTTTTTTGTAGAGACAGGGTCTCCCTATGTTGCCCAGCTGGTCTCAAACTCCTAAGATCAAGTGATCCTCTCACCTCAGTCTCCCAAAGTAATGAGATTACAGGCATGGGTCACCATGCCCAGCTAATTAAAAACATTTTTTTTTTGTTAAATGACATAAACCTATTCTATGGAAATGTTAGTTTTCTACATTTCTTAAAACTAAGATAATTGATATGTCATTAATTTAGGGTTTCAGGTAGGCTGTAAGCACAATACAATTTCCTCTGACACAGGGTGCACTTCTGTGGAGAAGACTGAGAAGTACTGCAACTACACTGCAGTAAGAACTCCAACAAAGGTATATACAGGATACCAGGGGAATATGCATAGGAGAAAGGTATCTGACCTGGCTCCCTATTTTTCCTTCAACTTTAGGGGCCAGGTGTGTTTCTATAAATCCTCAGAGGATGAGACTTTTGAGTTCAATCTTAAAGGACAAAAAGAAACGAGTCACGTAAGGAAGGGGTAGCAGTAGAGATGTGAAGGGAACAGGATGGAAGGAATAGCTTAGGTAAAGGTACAGAAGTATGGAAGAACATAACATACACAGAAGAAAAACAACACTGAAAAAATGCCAGGGGTTTAAGTATTAGAGATGAGACAAGAGAAAGAGACAAGGGCTAAGGACTGCTAAGGACCTTGTTTAAGGAGTAGATTTCACCTTAAAGTCAGTGAAGACTTTAACGTGGGATGTTAAAATTTGAATTTTAGAGAAGCCATTCTTGCATCCTTTTGGAAGATGATTGGAAGGGTGCATGAACTCAAAGCTGAGGAGCAAATAAGGGTCTACTGCAATGGCAGAGGAAAATAAATAATAAAGGGTAGAACTAGAGCAGTGGGGCTCTATGGAGAAGAGGGAGTCAGCATGGAGAGACATTCTGGGGTAGAATGTTAGCATTTCACAGCTTGACTATCTGGACATAGTCAAGGAGAATGGAGAGTAACTTTCCTATTTCTAGTTTCAGCGATTAGATGGATGATGGTGCAGATCACATTGGTGGGGAATACAGCAACAGCACTGGACTAAAAAAATCATGTGGAAGTGACTATAGTTAAAATAATACATTATGTTGACTGGTTTTCAAATCAATGTTCTTTCTTTCTTTCTTTTTCTTTTTTTTTTGAGACAGAGTCTTGCTCTGTCACCCGGGCTGGAGTGCAGAGGCGTGATCTCAGCTCACTGCAAGTTCTGCCTCCCGGGTTCACGCCATTCTCCTGCCTCAGCCTCCAGAGTAGCTGGGACTACAGGCACCTGCTGCCACGCCCGGCTAATTTTTTGTATTTTTAGTAGATACGGGGTTTCACCGTGTTAGCCAGGATGGTCTTGATCTCCTGACCTCATGATCCACCCACTTCGGCCTCCCAAAGTGCTGGGATTACAGGCATGAGCCACCATACCTGGCCTCAATGTTCTTTCAAAAGTATGTGATTCTTCACTGCATCTCTTCAAGACTGCTAATTTCCATATAAGGGTATTTTAATAAACTTTACAGAGTCATGTAGCTCATTTAGTTAACAGTGATGATAAAAGTGATCCGAAGCCATATAGCTAACAGTGACAGTCATATTGTTCTGAAAACAAATCATGTCACCAAGGTGCCATTTTATCTCCTTATAGTGCAATGACTAATGTTCATACAGCAAAATCTTGAAATGTTTTCTAAATAACTGAAGGAAAAGAAAGATATATTTAATATTAGTATTAAGTATGTTATACCCAATTCTTGGGAAAGAGAGAATACTTGATATTAATATGTAGCACAATCATAGTTATTCTTCAGAGTTTTCTGATTATCTAACAGATTAAAGCTTTTATCTTATATAAGAAACAAAATGGTTATCACATAGAAGACTTTTCAAAGATGTGTAAAAGCTTTTGGCTGGGCGCAGTGGCTCATGCTGGTGGCTCATGCGGTGGCTCAGGGAGGATCATCTGAGGTCAAAAGTTTGAGACCAGCCTAGCCAACACAGTGAAACCTCGTCTTTACTAAAAATACAAAAATTAGCTGGGCATGGTGGCAGGCGCCTGTAATCCCAGCTACTAGGGAGACTGAGGCAGGAGAATCGCTTGAACCCGGGAAGCGGAGGTTGCAGTGAGCCGAGATCACGCCACTGCATTCCAGCCTGGGAGATAGAGTGATACTCTGTCTCAAGAAAAAAAGAAAAAAAAAAAAAAGCTTTAATATGAGATTAAAAACAACAAACTAACAGAAACATATAGAAAGAAAAGCTTACTCTATGTTGGGAATGACTGAAGAACAATAATTTTAAATAAATCTATTTTGAACTTTTGCAATAATTGTTCTTAGAGTATAAAATTGGACAGAAAATGAGTCCTTGACTGTGAAAGAAAGAAGTGAAAGTACTAAAAAGACCTTAGAGTATAAAACTGGACAGAAAATGAGTCCTTAAATTGTGAAAGAAAGAAGTGAAAGTACTAAAACAGACCTTGTGATAAAACACCATTTAGTTAGCCTGATGACACTTATTTGTATGAGACAATCATGAACTTTTATTCTATCCTCATTTACAAAAAAAAAAAAATTATAATAGAGTCTTAGGACCCTTAAAATATCTAGATATCTATATCCATATCTATATCTATCTATTCTTAATGGCATCTCAGTTATCATATTTCTACTCAATAATAAGAAAATTTACTTAAGTAACATTTTCTCTGGATTGAAATCTGCTACAGGGGTTAGCCAAAAAAAAATTAATCAGCCAGGCTTGGTGGCTCACACCTGTAATCCCAGCACTTTGGGAGGCCGAGGCAGGTGGATTACCTGAGGTCAGGAGTTCGAGACCAGCCTGGCCAAAATGGGGAAGCCCCATCTCTACTAAAAGTACAAAAGTTAGCTGGGTGTGGTGTCGGGCACCTGTAATCCCAGCTACTCAGGAGGCTGAGGCAGGAGAATCACTTGAACCCGGCAGGCGGAGACTGCAGTGAGCCAAGATTGTGCCATTGCACTCCAGCCTGGGTGACAAGAGCAAAACCCCATCTCGAAAAAAAAAAAAAAAATTAACCATAAATTTACTTGTTCTCATTGCTACCTTTTCTTGGTAACAGTATAATCAATGATGAACTTCACTGAGTTAGGACTTGTCATCAGAAAAGATTAATATACTCATCTATGGAGCCAATTAACCTATTATATGACTTCAGGCAAGAAATCTCACCTCTTTGAAGCCTCAATTTCCTCATCAGTTAAATGAGAGGGTTGGGCTTGTTCAGTTTTTTCCCTTGGAAACCATGCACATTCGTAATAGTCAAAATGACATATAGCAACACTGATTCTCAAAGGGAGAGACATATTAATATACCTGGAACCAGAGAAATGACATGTTCTGTTTGGAAAACCCCACAAATGATTGATACCAAATGAACTAGATCCCTTCTACTCTCTGATCTCGGAACATCAACACTGGCATAACCAGGAAAGCTTTTAGACATGGGAAGCTGTAGGCTTTAACAGTACCACGGAATCAGGTTTTGCATTTTAACTAGATCCCCAGGCAATCTGTACGTGCATTAAAGTTTGAGAAGCACTGACCTAGATCACTCTCCTAGCTAGCATATTATAATTCCATGATTTCACAGTTGGCTTCATCAAGGGCAACTAACATACATGTATATAAGTAGAAAGCCCTAGGAGGAAGGAAATAATAAAGATTAGATCAGAAATAAATTAAACAGCGAAAACAACTACTGAGAAAAATCAATAAAATCCAAAGTTGGTTCTTTGACAAGATCAACAATATTGACATTTAGCTAGACTGATCAGTAGAAAAGGGAGAAGATTCAAATTACTAAAATCGGGAATGAAAGAGGGGACAGTTGTATTGACATTACAGAAACAAGGATTATAAGGGAATACTATGGACAATTGCATGTCAACATATTAGATAATCTGGACAAAACGGACAATTTCTTAGAAAGACACAAACTACCAAAACTGACACAAGAAGAAATAGGAAATCTGAACAGACCTACAACAAGTAAAGATCCTGAATTAGTAATAAAAAAAAAAAAAAAAAATAGCACACAGAGGAGGCCAGGACCAGATAGTCTCGTTGTTAAAACCTATCAATCATTTAAGGAATTTACACCAATCCTTGACAGACTATTCCAAAAATTAGAAGAGAGAACTTCCCAACTCATTCTATGATAGTAATATTACCTTGAGACCAAATCAGATAAAGATATCATAAGAAAACTATAGATCAATACTCCTTATGAATACAGACACAAAAATCCTTAACAAAATACTGGCAAACCAAATCCAGTAACATATAAAAAGGATTATATAACTGTACCAAGTGGAATTAATCACAGAATGCAAGGTCGGTCCAACACACAAAACTCAATCAATGTAATACACCAAATTAACAGAGTAAAGAAAGACATCACATGGTCATTTCATTAGAAGCAGACAAAGCACTCGACAAATTCCAATATCCATTAATGATATAAATATTCAACAAACTAGAAAGAGAAGGGAACTTCCTTAGCTTGACAAAGGGCATCTACAAAAAACTCACAGCTAACAAACTTGATGGCAAAAGAGTGAAGGCTTTCTCAAAGATCAGGAACAAGACAAGGATGTCTACTTTTGCTACTTCTAACCAAATTGTATAGGAGGGTCTTGCTAGGGCAGGTAGGCAAGAAAAGGAAATGAAATGCATCCAGTTTGAAAAGGAAGAAGTAAAACTATATTTGCAGATGACATGATCTTGTATATAAAAAATCCTAAGGAATCCACACACACACAAAGTATATAAATAAAATGAGTTTGGCAAGGTTGTAAGGTACAAGATCAATACACAAAAATTAATTATATTTGTATACATTAGCAACAAACAATTCGAAAAAGAAACTTAAAAACAATTCCATTTACAATAGCACCAGAAAAATATTTACCAATAAACTTAACGAAAGAAGTACAAGACTTATACGTGGAAAACTACAAAACTTTGCTGAAAGAAATTTTAAAAGATCAGGCTGGGCGCGGTGGCTCACGCCTGTAATCCCAGCACTTTGGGAGACCTAAGCGGGTGGATCACTTGAGGTCAGGAGTTCAAGACCAGCCTGGCCAACATGGTGAAACCCCTTCTCTACTTAAATTACAAAAATTATTATTTGCAACAAATGGTGGTAGGATAATTGGATATCCAAATGCAAAATAATTTTTTAAAAAGTTCAAAGTAGATCTGAGACCAAAGTGTAAGAGCTAAAACTATAAAACTCTTAGAAGGAAACACAGGTCTAAATATTTTATAACCGTAGGCTAGGCAATGGTTTAGTAACAAAAGAAAAAACATGTAAGGTGGACTTCATCAAAAATAAAAACATTTGTATTTCAAATGACATCATCAAGAAAGTGAAAAGACAATCCACAGAATGGCAGAAAATATTTGCAAATCAGATCCAATATCCAGAATGTATAAATAATTATTACGATTTAACAACAGAAGAGAAATAATCCTAGTAAAAAAAAATGGGCAAAGGCTTGAAATATACATTTCTGCAGAGAAGATAGACAAATGGCCAGAAAGCATATGAAAAGATGCTAATTAGAGAAATACAAATCAAAATGAGATACCTTTTCACACTCACTAGGATAACAATAATAATTATTCATTGAAGGAAATGGTATTAGCAAGAATGTGGAAAACTGGAAACTTTTGTGCCTTGCTTGTAGGAGTGTAAAATGGTCTAGCTGCTTTGGCAGTCTGGCAATTCTCCAAAAAATTAAACATATGAGTTATTTGACCCAGCAATTGAACATTTTCAATATGAAAACACGTCCACACATCATAAAAATGCCAACAATAGACACTGAAGACTAATAGAGGGTGGTGGGAGGGAAGCAGAAAAACTAACTGTTGGGTACTATGCTCACTACCTGGGTGACAGGATCAATCATACCCCAAATCTCACCATCACACAATATACCCATGTAACAAACCTGCACATGTAGCCCCTGAATCTAAAACAAGAGCTGAAATTATTTAAAAAATATATCCACACAAAATGTATGCATTAATGTTCACAGTATCATTCATAATTTGCCCCAAAGTGAAACAAGCCAAATGTCCACCAACCAATAGACAAAATATGATATGCCCATACAATAAAATATTATTAATCCATAAAAAGAAATGAAGTTACGTTACATGCTACAACATGTATAACCTTGAAAACATATACTAAGTGAAAGAAGCCTGACACAAAAGACCACATATTTTATTTTTGTTTATATAAAATGCCCAGAATAGGCAAATCTACGGAGAAAGACATATGTAAATACTTGAAGAAGCCCCTCAAAAAAAATCTGCAGAGACAGAAAATAGACTAGTGGTTGCCAGCGGCTGGGAGGAGGAAGAATAGAGAGTGGTTATTAACGGGTATAGAGTTTCTTTTTAGAAAAGGTGATGAACATATTCCTGGATTAGAGAGTGGTGATGGATGCACAGCTTTGTGACTATACTAACCACCACTGAATTGTACACTTTAAAGTGGTGACCTTTATGGTATGTGAATTGTACCTCAATAAGGCTATTATTAGAAAAAAACACTAAAGTTTTTAGACATAATAATAATATATCTTGTATGTATCTTGATTCAAATAAACCAACTATAAAAAGACATATTTGAGACAATCAACAGACTTTGAAAATGGGCTGAGACACTATAAGACTTTGTTGTTAATTTTGTTAGTTGTGACACTGAAGGATTTACAGGTGCTGAGATGTAATGTTTAGAGTTTGCTTTAAAATGCTCCAGAAACAAAAATGGAGGTATTAGATCAAATAAGACTGGCAATAATTACTGAAGCTGGTGATGGAGATATTTGAGTTCATTAAGCTATTCTTTTTACGTACTATAAAAAGTTGTGTAATTAAGCTGGACAGGGTGGTATGCACCCATAGTCCTAACTACTCGGGGCTGAGGTAAGGCAGGAAGGTCACTTGAGCCCAAGAGTTCAAAGCTACAGTGAGCTACGAGAGCTATGATCATGCTACTGTACTCCAGCATGGGCAACAGAGTTGAGACCCTGTCTCTTTAAAAAAAAAAAAAAAAAAAAAAAAAAAGTTCCATAATTAAAAGTAAAAAATTTAAAGTAAAAGCTCACACCTGTAATCCCAGCACTTTGGGAGGCTGAGGCTGGCCGATGGATAGCTTGACCTCAGGAGTCAAGACCAGGCTGGGCAATAAGGTGAGACCCCCCACTCCATAAAAAACACACAAAAAATTAGCTAGGTGTGGTGGTGCAAACCTGTGGTCCCAGCCCCTTGGGAGGCTGAGGTGGGAGGATGGCTTGAGCCTGGAAAGTGTAAGCTGCAGTGAGCTATGCCACCACCTTCTAGCCTGGGCAACAGAGTGAGATCCTGTCTTAAAAACAAAACAAAACAAAAAGACAAGAAAAGAAAAAAGTAATTCTGCTTTCTCTTACTCCAGGTCAAGGTTTAGCTGCTGGCCTCCTGTAAGAAGGTAAGAAGAAACTAGTGTAGTTTCTTCTACCTCCGTATATAACCAAAAAAAAAAAAAAAAAAAAGACCCTTTTGATGGGCTTTAGCATTGAAATGAGTCAGCTTACTTAACCAAAACCATTATTTTCATATACTCTTACTCATTCTTGGTTAGGTATACATTTCTCTAATCTTTAATAGATTAAAAAAAAAAGTATTAGCTTGCACAAGAGTTCCCTAGGAAACACACTGATTTCTTCTTCATTGGGCTCCCATATCATAATATAATCAATTTTAGTTTTGGAAAGTTTCCCAGACTTCTTCAGTTACCTTTACCTGAGAATTCCATGCTGCAGAAGAATACCTAGAAGATTTCTGGAAACATTTAGAAGTTAGGACAAACCTTTGTTTTGATACAACATAAGAAATTTAGGTGGTAAATACAACCCAAGAATTCCTTGCTTTGCTCAATTTATTGCATAGAAATAATTTAAATGTTTTGGGCTTTACCTAGGTATAAAAAAGAAAAGAAAAGAAAAACAATGTAAATGGATGTCAGAGGGCAATCGCAGTTAGATCTATGATGTAGAAGGGTTAGATCTGTCTCTCTCATATTCCCTGAGTGATGTTGGGGGAAATCCTCATTCTTCTGTTTCATCTGTAAAATGCTGGGGAAGACAATCCTCCTTGGACCTCTTGGGCGCCTACATTTCTTTACTGGGTTATGTCAAGACTACAAGGCCCTGACCACTCTTCCCTGGGCCATTTATGGACCTGATAATGAGAGACCAGGCTTTCCTACTGCTTCCTATAAAAACAATGGGTTCTCCCAACTTGGCCTTCTTCATCTGCAACACAAACCTACCACGTGTGAAGCATGTCACTGAGCCATACAGTGTCACCCCATGGGACTCTGGTCCAAGAAGAACTGGCACAGATATGCAGATGCTCAGGCTGCTTGCATTGTCTTAAGTAATAAAGTCCTTTATCTCTGACCTAGGAGTCTTGTGCCTTTTGCCAGCATCCAAGAAACAGTAAGAGGCTTTATTAGTTTGTTAAAGCAGGTAAACCTCAGACCTGACAAAAACCAGGAATAACCACTGTCCTTAGTTTAACTCCCTGGAATATTGTACATTTGTACTTCAAATGAGATAACACCAAAAGTAATATGAATAAAAGCGTGATAAATCTCAATATACTGCAGTACTTGAGGTAGATCCTAAATGTTGTGGTATCACAGAACACATGAAGGACGGTATTCCAAGTGGTTGGAATGGGTGTGTGAAGTCAGGTGGAGAAAATAAGAGTGGAACAGGGAGTTCTTACTGGGGAGAACTGGAAAACACAGGTAGGGTAGAGTCAGATAAAGAGGTCTCTGAAACTAGACTTGGATATTAATGGAGGAAGCAATGGGAACAACTGTAGTTTTGAGCAGAGAATCAGTGTGCCTAAAATTTTGTTTGGAGATGACTAATCTGAGAAGATTATGCAAAATGAATTTGAGGGAAGAGAATCAAAATGGTCTGCCATGAAGAACTGTAGTGATTCAAGTTTAGAGAGTCATAGAAAAGATAAAGGAAATGACGGGGTCAAGAATAACACTAACATATTTGCCCTGAGAGACTGGAAGAGTGTGCTATAAAGGGAAATGAAAAAGTTGAGTAACTGTTATGGAGATAAAGGGCAAAATAAACTTGGTTTTGGATATCATAAAGGATATTTATGTGGAAGGATTCTCAACATATTATTTTTAAAGACAAGGTCTCACTATGTTGCCCAGGCTGGACTTGGACTCATGGGCTCAAGCAATCCTCCCACCTCAGCCTCCTGAATAGATGGGTCTCCAGGAATGCAACCACCATGCCCAGCTTTCAAGATATTTTTGATCACCTAGTTGTAAATGCAAATGGAAGTTTGGACTTAGAGAGTCATCAGCATAGGACAATAATAGCAATTATGAGAAAAGATGCTTTCACAAGGAGATGTTTTAAAGAGAAATAGAAGGATGCAAGGTTACTAGCCCAGCCTTTAAAGTATGCCCACAATTACAGGCTGGAAACAGCCAAACCAGTGCTTTCAGGAATTTTGTTTTTGTTTTTGTTTTGTTTTGTTTTTTGCACACACCTAGATAGTGGCTAGAGTACAAATGGATATATACCAGAGAGGCAGCACAGGATACTTGAGTGTCTTTCAAACAAAGGTCACAACCCTTTAGTGGGTCACAAAATCAATTTAATGTCCTATATAGTAAGGTTATGTATTGTTTCATGAAACTTTTAATATACATACAAATAAATGATGTGCATACTGAGTTCTGATGAAGATGTATTTTTACAGTCGTTCTTGTGTCAAATAAGTTTAAAGAATTTTGGTGTAGTGGTTAACAGCACAAGCTCTAAAGCTGGTCTGCGGAAGTTTGAACTCTATTCAAACTCTTCCCTAGCTGTGTGACCTTGGGAAAAGTTTTTTCTCTTGTTGCATTTTCTGTTTTGAGATAATTGAGGAATCACATGAAATTGTAAGAAATAATATAGAGAGATACCATGTACTTTTAACCTAGTTCTCCCAAGGGTATCTTGCAAAACTGTAGTACATTATCACAACCGGTATACTGACGTTGAATTACAGTCAAGACACTGAACATTTCCATCACAAGGATCCCCCATATTGACGTTTTATAGCCATGCCCACATCCCTCCTTGCCCCTACTCCATCCTCAACCCATGTCAACCACTAATCTGTTCGTCATTTCTATAGTTTTATCACTTCAGGAACGTTATGTAAATAGAATCATATAGTACGTAACCATTAAAATTGACTTTTTGTTATTCAGCATAATTCTCCGAAGCATTATTCAGGTTGTTGCATGTATCAGTGGTCTCTTCCTTTTTACAACTGAGTAGTATTCCACTGGGAAACTTTCTTAACCTCTGTATGTGTCACTTTCCTTATCTATAAAATGGTGACAGGGCTCTGAAGAGTAAACAAGTTCTTATACGTAACCATTTAGAAGTGCTTGGAATATACTAAGGAAAAAAATTGTTAGCTACTGCAATTATTATGGTCTTCCATATACATAACTTTTTTTTTTTTTTTTTTTGAGACAGTCTTGCTCAGTCACCCAGGCTGGAGTGCACTGGTGCAATCTCGGCTCACTGCAACCTCCACCTCACAGCTTCAACTGATTTTCTTGCCTCAGCCTCCTGAATAGCTGTGACTACAGGCACCCGCCACCATGCCTGGCTAGTTTTTTTTTTTTTTTAAGGAGTCTTGCTGTGTCACCCAGGCTTGAGTGCAGTGGCATGATCTTGACTCACTGCAACCTCCGCCTCCCGGGCTCAAGCGATTCTCGTGCCTCAGGCTCCCAGGAACTGGGATTACAGGCACCTGCTACCATGCCTGGCTAACTTTTTGTATTTTTAGTAGAGACGGGGTTTCACCATGTTGCCCAGGCTGGCCTTGAACTCCTGGCATCAAGTGATCCGCCCACCTCGGCATCCCAAAGTGCTAGGATTATAGGCGTGAGCCACCACGCCTCGCCAATTTTTTTGTTGTTGTGTTTTGAGAGGGAGTCTCACTCTATCGCCCAGGCTGGAGTGCAGTGGCGTGATCTCAGCTCACCGCCACCTCTGCCTCCCAGTTTCAAGCAATTCCTCGCCTCAGTAATTTTTTGTATTTTTAGTAGAGACAGGTTTTGTCATGTTGGCCAGGCTGGTCTCTAACTCCTGACCTCAAGTAATCTGCCTGCCTCGGCCCCGCAAAGTACTGGGATTATAGAAGTGAACCACTACTCCAAGCCATTATAACAATTTTATTTAACTTAATAAGCTTATTGAATGACGATGTGGCACAGTGCTAGAAGCTAATAAAATCTCTTAAGATATGTTTCTTCTGTTTTTCAACATGCATCAAGTCTTAACACCCTCTGCCCCCAAATGCCAAGGAACCAGTATGCAATTTTGGTAGGTAATATTTTACACAGGTATATTATGGCCTAAATTCAAGTACTGTCCTGACCATTTTAATCCTCAGAGAGACGGGCAGTAATCTGGGCCACTGCAAATTTATAAAATCTGTTCAAAAGGCTTGTAATGAGTACAGACAGAAATCCGATATTTATTGAAAAACTAAAGGTAATAAGCTATGTGCCTTTCATTATTTAATTTAATGTTCATAATTTCCCTAGTGAGTTTCAAAACATTTTAGACACAAATTACTAGCATATAAGGAAAGGAGATGCAATATAATAGGTGTTGTACATCATACAATTGTACCCTAAGAAGACACTTCACATTCTAGTAGATATAAGTTACAAACACATAGAATATGAAACTAATCATCACTGTAAAAAATAGTTCAGGCCGGGCACGGTGGCTCACACTTGTAATCCCAGCACTTTGGGAGGCCAAGGCGGGTGGACTACGAGGTCAGGAGATGGAGACCATCCTGGCAAACATGGTGAAACTCCATCTCTACTAAAAATGCAAAAATTAGCTAGGCGTGGTGGTGTGCACCTGTAGTCCCAGCTACTCAGGAGGATGAGGCAAGAAGAATCACTAGCAGAGGTTGCAGTGAGCCGAGATTGCACCACTGCACTCCAGCCTGGGCAACACAGCAAGACTCCCGTCTCCTTAAAAAAAAAAAAAAAAAAAAAAAAAAAATTCAAAAGGGCTGGGCACAGTGGCTCATGCCTGTAATCCCAGCAGCACTTTGGGAGCCCGAGGCGGGGCATCACCTGAGGCCAGGAGTTCGAGACCAGCCTAGCCAACATGGTGAGACCCTGTCTCTACCAAAAAGACAAAAATTAGCCAGATGTGGTGGCATGTGCCTGTAGTCCCAGCTACTCAGGAGGATGAGGCAAGAAGAATCACTAGCAGAGGTTGCAGTGAGCCGAGATTGCACCACTGCACTCCAGCCTGGGCAACACAGCAAGACTCCCGTCTCCTTAAAAAAAAAAAAAAAAAAAAAAAAAAAAAAATTCAAAAGGGCTGGGCACAGTGGCTCATGCCTGTAATCCCAGCAGCACTTTGGGAGCCTGAGGCGGGGCATCACCTGAGGCCAGGAGTTCGAGACCAGCCTAGCCAACATGGTGAGACCCTGTCTCTACCAAAAAGACAAAAATTAGCCAGATGTGGTGGCATGTGCCTGTAGTCCCAGCTACTCAGGAGGCTGAGGCAGGAGAATTGCTTCAATCCGGGAGGTGGAGGTTGCAGTGAGCTGGTATCATGCCATTGCACTCCAGCCTGGGCAACAAGAGAGAAACTCCAGTTCAAAAAAAAAAAAAATTCAAAATAAGAAGCTTCAAATGTGACAGAACTGAACAAAAAACAAAAACAACTACCAGTTCAAATCTGCAACCCACTAGAGTCTGTTATTTTAAAAATTTTTAGGAGGCCAGAAGCCAGTGTTAACACTTTATCTATTAAAAAGCAAACTATAGCTGGGTGCGGTGGCTCAAGCCTGCAATCCTAGTGCGTTGGGAGGCTGAAGTGGGAGGATCGTTTGAGCCTAGGAGTTTGAGACCAGCCTGGGCAACAAAGTGAGACCCTGTCTCTACATACATACATACATACATACATACATACATAAAAATTAGCCAGGTGTGATGGCACATGCCTGTAGTCCCAGCTACTCAGGAGGCTGAGGAAGGAGCCCGGGAGTTCAAGGCTGCAGGGAGCTATGATCATGCCACTGGGCAACAGAGTGATACCTCGTCTCAAAATAAATAAATAAAATAAAATAAAATAAAATTTTAAAAAAGCCAACTGTTATGGCCCATCTGCAATAACAGATGAGAAACAGCATTGAAAACAGCTTAGCAGTTGAAGGTCTCCAGAAAAGATCTGAGCCTGCATATCATCAGCTTTTTCTGAGTCTGAAATGAGGATTCTTCCCAGACCCTGAATTGCTATTGTGTGTTCTGCGTGTTATGTGCAGGTAATACTCCATAACTTATTTCTTCTTGGTACTAGCACTTATTTATAACATCTCCAAGTTACGTAATACAGTTGTGTGAAATGCTGGAATTTTACATAACTGTGATTGAGACCATGAGGCAAGAAAAGCAGAGAAGGATATCGAGAAGAATGAAATGATCAAAAGAGTTAAAGTGAAGCCATCTCCCTCTCCCCATTCTCATTTTTTTTTTAAACTACTTTTCAGAAAGACTTTTCTGTAAAGAGGATCTTGATCAACATTACCATATATCACTTGACTGGAAATCTATTAAGATCATGAAGGTACTGACATAATCAGCATCTTCTGGATATTTTATGTACTATACTGTTAAAGTTCATCTTCTCTCCCTTTTGGAGTTCACCTATAATAACCATCCACAAAAATCCCAGCAAAAATAAAATTAAAAAAAAAAAGGAGTCTGACTCTCACAGTAAGCTTGACTCTTGCATTATTAATACCTTGTATTAAAGAAATTGAATCTTGCCTGTGATGAGTCATGGTAAAGTTCTTAAGAAGGGGATAAATTTTATGTAGCATTTTCCTTTAATATCTAGTCTATCAAAGGAATTAAAGCCTTAAACCTGGTGGTGCCTAGCCAATAATTATTAATAATAATAATGATAATAGGCCAGGCACAGTGGTTCACACCTGTAATCCCAGCACTTTGACAGGCTGAGGCAGGTGGATCACTTGAGGTCAGGAGTTCGAGACCAGCCTGGCCAACATGTTGAAACCCCGTCTCTACTAAAAATACAAAAAAAATTAGCCAGGGATGGTGGTATGCACCTATAATCCCAGCTACTTGGGAAGCTGAGGCAGGAGAACTGCTTGAACCCCAGGAGGCAGAAGTTGCAGTGAGGTGAGATCGCTCCACTGCACCGCAGCCTGGACGATGGAGTGAGATTCCGTTTCGAAATAAATAAATAAATAAATAAAATAATAATAATAATAGCAGCTAACACAATAGTAAACATTAGACACTAAATGAATCAACATCCTTCTCTTTTTTCTTGTCTGTGAACTGTCAATCAACTAGACAATACTGATTTGTTCTTTCACTGAACTATATGTAATCAGTTATATTAAAAGCAGAATCAAAGATGGTATAAAAACAGTTGGACCAAAGGAAAAGAGATGACACTCAGGATTTCAGAATTCACACATTAAAAGGCAAGGGTTGAAAAAGAAGATACTCTTGGGCATCAACAGAGACGGTAAAGCTGCCTTGATTTTGTTTGGTAATGACCAGATCTACTGAGGGCAGTACTCGTCCCAGGTCTGATTAAGGATACCAAGAAGTTTAAGACAATCTCTGTTCTCAAGGAGTTTACCCTTTAACTAGGTTGATAAACACACAAGAATTACAGAATAAGTAAAAAGCCTTCCTTAAGCTCCAAGTTCTGCAGGAGCAAGTGAATGGAGAAAAGAATGTGGGCCAAAGAGTAAATTGTGGAAATCCCATAAGGACTGAAGGGTTCGCAGGTGGCACAGGTGGAGGGGGAAGGGTATAAATACATGAGATGTCACAGGAACAAAGTAGGAGAGGAGGACGTGGGCAGAGAAAGGTCAGTCTGGGCAGAGTGGTGGATGTGTGTGTGTCGGGGTGTGTGTGCTAAAGCAAAGTGGGAACATGTAAAATGATAAAGTAGATTCAAATCTCAATTTTTCTATTTTTAGTATAAAATGTGTAAATCGCTCTGAGCTCCCTATAGTTAGCTGCCTTGATACAGAAGAAACACTGATTGGTTTGGGGAACCTTTCCACATTAGAACATATGTGCTACTTTAAAAAGATAATCACACAATTCCATGTTTCAGTCTCTTGTATGAAGAAGAAAAAATTAACAAAAAATAATTACACCAGAAAAGAATGCTATTACATGACAAAGCTTAAAGTGTGTAATGTTATGGAAATCTACAAATCAGAGCAACATTCCAGGCCAAACACCAGATTCCTGGGATCTGTTTGCTTTCGGCTGCTGTGAAATTCACAGAAATATATATACATATATTTGTATGAGTAATAAAATTTACACTTTCTCAACAAACAAGTGAAAAAACAGCCATAGCAAAAACTCGATATAATCTTGAAATAATGTCCCTTTTAAACACGTTATTCAGCATATATCTTTAAAAAGCAACATAAGCATACATTGACACTATTTTACTTGGAACCAAAACATAAAGATTTCCACTTATTGCCATGGGAAATAAAACCTAAAGCTGACATTTCCTCTTATGGAAAACAATTAAAAGGTGGTTAGAAAATTTTAAAAAGCAAGGAAAAAAAGCTGAAAGATGTTGGTGTGGCACGCACCTTCTGTATCATCGCGCATTTGCTCCACCAAATCTGTCAAATCCTCCCAAGAGTCTTTGCAAACGGCAAAAAGAAAGGAAAAGAAAGATAAAATGTCATGCAAGCCCAGAAAGAAAAGTGCTATTAAAAACAAGATTTCCAAAGGGATAACTGAAAGGGAGGTTCCTAGGATTCTTTCTACTTATCACAGCGATTAACAGTGACAAGGGCTAGGAGTACAACCAAATAAGCAGAGATAGCAACTATGGTTATTAAATATGTTTCAAAGCTAAGATTAGTAATTTCAAAGTTTCAAATAAAGGGAAACAAAGATGCATATCCCATTAAAAAGCAACACAGATTTTTTTTCTATTGAAAATCAAAGGCTCTTTGTATTCTAAGTGTAGGCAACATTAATCTAACTCAACTATTATTTTGATCACTTCAGGGAACTGAAAAGTATGTGCAATATATTTCTTTTAGATTCAGGACAAATATTATGATGCAAACTAGTGACTTTTCTTAATTAAAAAAAAAAAAATCCAAATACTTTTTCCAACTCCCCCTCCCCCAATTCTCCTTCCCCAGAACAAAAATAAAGGAGGCTGCTTTGAAGATACACAAAATAAATCACATATAATTCAATAAAGCCAGATGTTTATTCACCAAACAGAACTAGCAGGATCTGAGGCAGTGACCTACAATCAAGCACATTAATATTTCTGCAGGAAATGAATATTCAGATTAAGTAGAATAAAGACTATAAATAGCCTCAAGTAAATTCACATCATGTTTTAACACCAAATAAGTTCAGGCAAATTTGCGAAAAATCCTTTTCATTTCCAGAGGTTTTTTTAATTTTGGAATTATGTGTCTATATATGTAAAGCAGATGGAAAGTGTTTCATACAGAAAAAAAAAATACTGTGAGTTGGCTACTATTATTTTATAGTAAATTAGTGCTGAAATACATTATATATAGACATATTTGCAGAAGTGATTTTCAGGTTCAATCCTTTGACAATATAATGTGCCACAAATCTATATTATGTACGATTACAGATTCACGAGACTGGACTCTTACCATCCACATTATTACTTTATAGACTTGCTGTGACCTTGCAAAAGTCAATAGAGGGAATATTCCCATTTTGTTCTTTATTGTATTTAATTAGAAACTCTATTTGTCACCTATGAAGATAAAAGCCTACCTTATTAAAGCAAAATATGAAGAGCCTCCAAGATTTGTATAGGAAAAGGCTCTGGAAAGTGAATTTCTAGGTAGGAACGCACGGTGGATACCAGGGATCTCTGACTTTTCCTTGGGCATGTCCCATCTAGAACATTTTTCTGTTACAACCAGACATATTTTCTGTTTTCTTCTTAAAACAGAGATTAAAGTTTTAAGTATCAGAGCGATGCAATTAATTTAAGAGAACTTTTCTCCCCCAGAAAGTAAAAGGTCTGTCTTTTCCATGTAAAGTTGTTCTCCACTTTACCTTGGCATGCTCAGGACTTTACTACAATAGGTAACATGCCATTCTTTTATACCTCAAGGTCCTTTGAGTCACTATGTACCTTAAGGGTAGATGTTTACAGTGCCACCTGCTTAAATCTTTTCAGAGCTACATAATTAGTCTATTGATTTTTTTTCATTCTTAGACTTGAAACAGCTCTATGGGTGTTTCATCTTTTTTTTTTTTTTTTTTTTTTTTTGAGACGGAGTTTTCTCTGTCACCCAGGCTGGAGTGCAGTGGCACGATCTCGGCTCACTGCAGCCTCCGCCTCCCGGGTTGAAGCAATTATCCTGCCTCAGCCTCCAGAGTAGCTGGGATTATAGGCGCCCAACACTGCACCCGGCTTTTTTTTTTTTTATACTTCAAGTTCTGGAGTACATGGTCTGGTAGAAGGTGACCCTGGCCCCTCTTGTACTTCTTTTTTCTCTGGATGAGGCAACTGGCTGAATGAAGCTCCTTTTCTACAGGGAAGTGCTTGAATGGGCTAAAAAATGCTTCGCCTTTGTTTATGTATCCATGGTTGTGAAATCTCTTCTTGAGGTAGCCTTTCTCTAGCAGTATTGCTATAGGCAACTAAGTGACAGATTTTACAAGGCCCGGGGGTTATTTTGCCCCCTTGAGACCAAGTGTCTTTGATTTAGTGTTAATTTTTAGAATTTTATTACAGTTTCTTAAGGCAACACCTTTCTGAAGCCCCAAACCCAGATACATCACATATAACTCCTTGAAGGGCTATTGTGAAAATAAAAGCTAATAAATTTAAAGTACTTAGCAAATCATAGGTACTCAATGTCAACTTTGCACTTACAACTGGATTTCTCTATATTTGCCATAATTATTCAAAGACAATACAGTGAATGGAATTTTAAAAAGCCAGCTAAGCTAAATATTAAAAACAGGAAAAAAAATTAGTCAACCTAAATAAACCAAATGACAAATTAACAGCTGAGGTGCTATTAAACTAACCATAGTATTATTAGCTTGGTAACAAAGCAATTGTCATATATTAATTTTCATAAATGCTTTGAGGTTTTGTTCTAATAAACCAGTAATTTGGGCCAAGGTCTACTTTCTCCACAAAAATATCAGTAAAAAAAAAAAAAAAAAAAAAAAAAGACAAATAGCCCTAGAAAAGGTAACACATTAAGTCATCATCACTTCAGCCATTTTAATTTTACTGAGGCTGGGTGTGGTGGTTCATGCCTGTAATCCCAGCACTTTGGAAGGCAGAGGTGGGAGCATTGCCTAGTCCATGAGTTCAACAACAGCCTACTCAATATAGGGAGACCAAGCTACTTGAGAGACTGAAACAGGAGGATCACTTGAGGCCAGGAGTTTGAGGCTGCAATAAGCTATAATCATGCCACGGCACTCCAGCCTGGGTGACAGAGTGAGACCCAAAAATAAATAAAGTAATATAAAATAAAAACAAATAAAATAACATAAATAATAAAAATAAAATAAAATCTATTGAGCATCAAAAATAAAATTTATTGAGCATTTATGGTGAGCAAAAGACTTTACTAACGCAATGGAAGTTAAAAAGATGAAACATCTGGCTGGGCACGGTGGCTCACCCCTGTAATCCCAGCACTTTGGGAGGCCGAGGCAGGCAGATCATGAGGTCAGGAGATCAAGACCATCCTGGCCAACACAGTGAAACCCTGTCTCTACCAAAAATACAAAAAATTAGCCGGGTGTGGTGGCGCATGCCTGTAGCCCCAGCTACTCGGGAGGCTGAGGCAGGATAATTGCTTCAACCAGGGAGGCGGAGGCTGCAGTGAGCCAAGATCGTGCCACTGCACTCCAGCCTGGGTGACAAGAGCAAAACTCCGTCTCAAAAAAAAAAAAAAAAAAAAAGATGAAACACCCATAGACAATGCCCTTGAGATCTAAATACGTATGACACAAGCTTTACAAGGAATTAAGGCTGGGCGTGGTAGCTCATGCTTGTAATCCCAGCACTTTGGGAGGCCAAGGCAGGCAGATCGCTTGAGTCCAGGAGGTGGCGACCAGCCTAGACAACATGGCGAAATCCTGTCTCTGCCAAAAATACAAAACAAATAGCCAGGTGTGGTAGTGCATGACTCTAATCCCAGCTACTTGGGAGGCCAAGGTAGGAGGATTGCTTGAGCCTGGGAGGTGGAGGCTGCAGTGAGCTGAGATTGTACCACTTGCACTCCAGCCTGGGTGATAGAGAGAAACCCTATCTCAAAAAAAAAAAAAAAAAAAAAAAGGAATTAATAGGCTGGGCATGGTGGCTCCTGCCTGTAATCCCAGCATTTTGGGAGGCCTAAGCAGGCAGATCACTTGAAGTCAGGAGTTCAAGACCAGCCTGGCCAACATGGTGTAACCCTGTCTCTACTAAAAATACAAAAATTAGCCAGGTGTGGTGGTGTGTGACTGTAATCCCAGCTACTCAGGAGGCTGAGGCAGGAGAACTGCTTGAATTCAGGAGGTGGAGATTGCAGTGAGCTGAGATGGTACCACTGCACTCCAGCCTGGTTGACAGAGCAAGACCCTATCTCAAAAAAAAAAAAAAAAAAGAGGAATTAATATTAGTGACATAAGTGAAGATAAAACAGATTCTTAGGTGAGCAGCTAGGTGACACTAGAACGCTAAGGAGGGCTGGGCCTGATGGGGAGTGAGCGGATGAGGAAAGGAAGCCTTGACCAGTAGACCCTTTGCTCTCATGCTGGAATGGCTATGCTGGCAGAGATAATGTCTCTAAGATACTTTAGCTGGGAAGCTGCTCTCCACAGGACTGGACACTGTGGGGTTCTCAGACAAAATGTAGTACATCTCATATACACCCTAAGTTTTATATCTCTATAAGAAAGAAAAAGGAAATCCCGGCATGCAGCTTTTTCATCCCAAAAAGCAAATTTTAGCAATCTTAGAAAAGCGTGCAGTTTCTCATTGCACAATTAACAGTAAAAACTCTCTTTTGCTTAGGACACTACTGTTAACTTAAAAAAAAAAAGTAGAGAAAGTAATATCATGAGGTTTTCAGCTGCTGAACCGTCTTGAAAACCCCAACTGTATCCTTTGGAAACTTCAGATGTTAATACAGCATGAGAAAAACGCAACCAACTGCAGCAGGAAAGACAAAACCAAGCTTTGATGAGTAGCTAATATGAAAGTTTATGATACCATGCTATTCAAAATTTGTTTTAATTGTTTAAAGTAGTTTGGCAATGTGTATAAAAATTAAAAACTAAAAATTGGTTAAATATTCAAGTTATACACATAACAATTTTTCTAAAACTGTCTTGGGTAGAAAAATTTAGAAACAACCTAAATGCCTGTAATAAAGAAATAGTCAAAGAAATTACGGCACATCCAGGCCAGGCGCAGTGGCTCACGCCTGTAATACCAGCACTTTGGGAGGCCAGGGTGGGTGGATCACCTGAGGTCAGGAGTTTGAGACCAGCCTGGCCAACATGGTGAAACCCTGTCTCTACTGAAAATACAAAAATTAGCCGGGCATGGTTGAAGGCGCCTGTAATCCCAGCTACTCAGTCACTTGAACCTGGGAGGCAGAGGTTGCAGTGAGCCGAGACCATGCCATTGCACTCCAGCCTAGACAATAAGAGCAAAACTCCGTCTCAGAAAAAAAAAAAAAAAAAAAGAAAAGAAAAGAAATTATGGCACATCCAATAACTGAAGACATTAAACAAAATGACAAAAATTTCAATTTACCCATATGGAAAGATATTGCAGAGGAAAAAAGGCAGGTCACACAGCACAGGTGGGGTATGATCTTACATGTATAAAATTTTGAGTTTGCAAGTGAACCTTCAGTGTATACGTTGAAAAAGAGAATCTGATACTATATCTTAACAGTGGTTATCCCTAGGTATTTGAAATGTAGGTGCATTCTATTATTTTGCATTTTATACTTTTCTGTATCTTGTGACTTACAATGCAAATATATCACCTCTATAACTAAAGTTGTTTTCATTAAAAATATCTGTACATAATAATGGTAAAGACATTTCTTTCTTTTCTTTTTTTTTTTTTTTTTTTTGAGACAGGGTCTGAACTCTGTTACCCAGTGGAGTACTGTGGCGGGATCACAGCTCACAGCAGCCTTGACCTGCTGAGCTCAAGTAATTTTCCCATCCTCCTCTGTCAGCCTTCTGAGTAGCTGGGATCACAGGCATGCACCACCACACCCAGCTAATTTTTTTTTTTTTTTGAGATGAAGTTTTGCTCTTGTTGCCCAGGCTGGAGTGCAGTGATGTGATCTTATCTCACTGCAACCTCCACCTCCTGGATTCAAGCAATTCTCCTGCCTCAGCCTCCTGAGTAGCTGGGATTACAGGTGTCCGCCACCATGCCCGGCTAATATTTTGTAGTTTTAGTAGAGACAGGGTTTCACCAGGTTGGCCAGGCTGGTCTCGAACTCCTGACCTCAGGTGATCCACCCGCCTCGACCTCTCAAAGTGCTGGGATTACAGACATAAGCCACAGTGCCCAGCTGCACCCAGCTAATTTTTTATTTTTTTTGTAGATACAGGGTTTTGCCATGTTGCCCAGGCTGGCCTTGAACGCCCGAGCTCAAGCAATCTGCCTGCCTTGGCCTCCCAAAATGTTGGGATTACAGGTGTGAGCCACCAGGCCCAGCCAATATTTTCTTTGAAAACATTATTTTCAACACACTGACATACAATTTTGAGAATATTTAATTATGATGAAAAATATATAATTACTTAGCAGCCATTTGGGAAGAAGTCTTTTTCACTGCTCCTCTACACATGTGTTTCTAAGCTCATCAAATCCTTCTATTTGTTCTCTGGAAAAGCTCAAATACCAAAAATTGCAAAGGAACAGATTTTAGTATTTACAGCCCTGTACTCAAAAGCACTTCATAGTAGTCACAGTTGACTGGTGGGGACTAGAGGAACCACAATGAAAAAACATGCCCAATTATATACTCTCCACCTCCCCCTCAGGAGGGGCACCATCAAAAAAGCAAAATACAGAAGAGCTACTGAAGAGTACAGAATATGGTGGATGTTCTCAAACGACAGCACTTGCTCTTTCCAACCAGAGCTTGGTTGGTACCCAGGCTTGGGAATCTGACAACGTGAATTCCGTTCTGAGCTCTATCACTGAGTGGCAATTACCTGGCACAGCATTTCCTTTTGGAAAATGATTCATATTTCACTGATTAGTTTAGGACAAATGACTTTTGGGTGTCAGAAGCTGATAACCCAAATAAGAGTTAATGTGAGTTCTGTTATGAAGGGCACAAATTAAAGATTCAAGTAGAAGCTCTGTTCCACGAAAGGTCCAGAAAAGGCTCACCAATAGAAGAAAATACTGTAAGGCACTGTGGTTAATGACAGTGCACTGAAGCCAACGCTAGTGCAGGAGTATCAAAGAGATAGGAAGAAACTGAAAGTAGTCCTGAAACAGGAAGCAAAAGCTGATTTTATGCAGAGTATGTTATGGCCAGATCAGAGGCAGCATGCAGCTCTTTCGTGGTTTAGATAGGAACTGGCATACAAGTACAGAGCTACTGATATTTCTCACCCAGATTTAGAATTTTACAAAATCCTGGAAGCTAAGTGGGTAAAACTTACCTTGAAAGGGTGACTAGCCAGGTTATTTTCAGGGCAGAGCAACAAGAAGGGATGAACCTTGTCCAAAAAACTTTGTCCCATAGGCTTCTGAGACTGTATTAAAAGTTACAACCTTCTCACTTTGAGAAGTTCACTGAGACTGCCTTCTCAACACATAATCACAGCTCAGAGAACCTGACAGTGTAAATCTAAGGCTGACTGCACTGGTAGCAACAAATGTTTCTGTAATCTCACCAAGGGCCAATTACAAAAGGGGGTGTGCCACAGTGAAAAAGCAAAGAACAATAACACAATTCTGTGAAAAAGAGAATCCCAATGACTCAGGTTTTATTTTCCAAACACTTAGGAAAGGAATAAATCAAATGCTGTAAATGCTTCTAAATCTACACACTGTGGGCCACCCCATACACTGCAAACAGCATTTAAACAGCTATGAAAACAAAGCATGCCAGTAAATAAACACAAGTCTTGTGATTCAAAAAACCCAAAATAAAATGTCTAATAGAAATATTACAAAATTATATTGGAAATTGAATCTAAAGCAGTAGCTCTGCTGTGAGGCAAATGTTCCCACTCACAGATGTGTGAAACTGTCATAGAAGGTACTGATATATAATACAAATATCTGTTGGATGGATGATTGCACACCCGTTAATTTTCATAAAGTTTTTTCCTTTGAAAAAGGAACATTTGTTTTCTTATTAGAGTAATATGTCCTCTTGTAGAATATGTGGGAGATATACAGAAACATAAAGAATATTATAAAAATCACTCATAATTCCACTATCCAGAGATAATCAATTTTCATATTTTTGATACATTTTCTTTTACTTGTGTTTATGTATACCTATACTTAAAAAAATTGTGACTATAGTAAATATGCAGCTTAAGAGACAGCTTTTAAAGTTATATCCAAACATTAACCTACACATCAAATATTGTTCCACAATAATTTTTAGTGTAAGGTGTTCTACAACTTATTGAATAATTTTCCTCTTAGGCTATTTAAGTTGCTCTCAAGATTGTGTTACAGGAAGTCAGAATACCGTGATAAATATACAGTACATACATAAACTTTTTGTTTGTATCTCTTATTATTTCCTTAGGATAGGTGTCTGGTACAATTACTGAGAATTAATTTTTTAAGGTCCTTGATTCACAATGATAAAATGATTTCTATAAAGGATGTACCAATGCACATTCCCACTAGCAGAGGCCCCAAGTCGTCCCATATTTTTATCAATACTACGTATTATTAATAGATACATTTAAAACAACAAATTATTACATTATTTTAACTTATATTTTCCAAATAATATACAGTCGGTCCAGAATATGAGATAAACAATTAAAAATAAAGAAAACATTAGAAACCATAAATTAAATTGTGTGTAATGGAGGAAGACAAAATCCATTTTTCTTTCTTTCTTTCTTTTGAAATGGAGTCTCACTGTCGCCCAGGTTAGAGTGCAGTGGCACGATCTTGGCTCACTGCAACCTCCACCTCCCGAGTTCAAGCGATTCTCCTGTCTCAGCCTCCTGCGTAGCTGGGATTACAGGCGCCCGCCACGGCACCTGGCTTTTTTTTTTTTTTTTTAATACTTTAAGTTCCAGAGTACATGTGCAAAACGTGCAGGTTTGTTACATAGATATACATGTGCCATGTTGGTTTGCTGCACCCATCAACTCGTCATTTATATTAGGTATTTCTCCTAATACTATCCCTCCCCCAACCCCCTACCCCCCAACAGGTCCCCAGTGTGTGATGTTCCCTTCCCTGTATCCATGTGTTCTCATTGTTTGACTCCCACTTATGAGTGAGAACATGCGGTGTTTGGTTTTTTGTCCTTGTGATAGTTTGCTCAGAATGATGGTTTCCAGCTTCATCCATGTCCCTGCAAAGGACATGAACACATCCTGTTTTATGGCTGCATAGTATTCCATGGTGTATATGTGCCACATTTTCTTTATCCAGTGTATTATTGATGGATATCTGGGTTGGTTCCAAGTCTTTGCTATTGTGAATAGTGCTGCAAGAAACATACGTGTGCATGTGTCTTTACAGTAGCATGAAAATCCTTTCTTTTAAAATGATTTTATGGAGTAATAGGGAATCACTGAGTTCACCAGAAGTTTGCTGGATATCTACAATAAATAGTACACAGTACTATGGGGCCTTCTGAAGAACGCCAAAGAAAAGGTTTGCCCTGAAGAACTTTCTATATAATTTCAAAAATAAGGAATCCCATGAATTAAATAACTGGGGAATGATTTCTAGCATATTCAAACAAATGTCCCAGATGCTACCCAGTGATTCAGGACATGAAAGGTGTGAGATCTGTTAGAGAAGGACTTGTAGATGAAGGGAGTCAGGGGTCCATTACCCTTCCTGATATAACACGGGCATGAAGAATCACAAGTCAGAATAGTAAAACAAAAAGAATAATCAGGATTTTACTGAAGCACAGTCTGACTGGAACAGGTAAGTATGTTGAAAAGGAGTTTGAAAAAACATTGAATAAAAAATCATCCAAAGAAGGGCATGAGAATGCTTGGCTAAAAGAATAATGATTACCTGTAGCTACTATTTCAAACAATCCATAATCGTGAACATTACTGCTATCACAAACTGCTTTTCAGGCTAAGTGCGGTGGCTCATGCCTGTAATCCCAGTACTTTCGGAAGCTGAGGCGGGTGATCGCTTGAGCCCAAGAGTTCAAGACCAGCCTGGCCAACATGGCAAAACCCTGTCTGCACTAAAAATACAAAAATTAGCCGGGCATGGTGGTGCACATCTGTAGTCCCAGATACTCAGGAGGCTGAGGCAGGAGAATCACTTGAACCTGGGAGGCAGAGGTTGCAGTGAGCCAAGATTGCGCCACTGCACTCCAGACTGGGCAACAGAACGAAACTCTGTCTCAAAACAAAAACAAAACAAAACTGCTTTTCTTATTGCTTTTGTACATCTGCTTCAGAAAGCTGAATTTAGCATACAGAGGTGTCACTTGCCAGCCAGGTCAGTTTCAGCAGTGTACTATTTTTGCTGTTTGGTAGTATATACACAGTTATGTAAATATTTTCATTTACTTCATAAAAGTGAGTGAAAAGAGGAAAAAGAAAACATGTGGACAAAAAACTCAGTCTCCACTTTAACAGATGGCAATCACTGGCCGGGCTTGGTGGCTCACACCTGTAATCCCAGCACTTTGGGAGGCCAAGGCAGACAGATCACCTGGGGTCAAGAGTTCAAGACAAGCCTAGGCCAACATGACGAAACCCCTTCTTTACTAAAGTACAAAAATTAGCCGGGCATGGTGGCGGGCACCTGTAATCCCAGCTACTCAGGAGGCTGAGGCAGGAGAATTGCTTGAACCCAGGAGGCAGAGGTTGCAGTGAGCCAAGATCGTGCAACTGCACTCCAGCCTGGACAACAAGAGCGAGACTCCATCACAAAAAAAAAAAAAAAAAAGATGGCAATCACCAAGCATACCCCAGCTGGGATGCTTTGGCCTTATCTGGATGCTGACTGTACTTAAGCTGCCAATGCTGTGTTCAATTGTGTATAAAACTTCTGGAAATATGTCATCAGAGACTGGGAAGAAGACTTCTCTTATTACATGCAGGCCTATTGTTGGACTTACACTCTAGAATTCTGGGACAGGAGTGTTGTGTATGGGTTGAGCCATTGGTTGTCTGAGTTTGAATCCTGCCTTTACCGGTTATTACACCCTTGAATGTCAGCTTATTTTACTTTTTTTAAATTTTTGAGATGGAGTTTCACTCTTGTCGCCCAGGCTGGAGTGAGTGCAGTGGTGCAATCTCGGCTCACTGCACCTCTGCCTCCCAGGTTCAAGTGATTCTCCTGCCTCAGTCTCCCAAGTAGTTGGGATTACAGGCACCTGCCACCACGCCCAGCTAATCTTTTTTTTTTTTTTTTGTATTTTTAGTACACCATGTTGGCCAGGCTAGTCTTGAACTCCTGACCTCAGGTGATCCACCCGCCTCAGCCTCCCAAAGTGCTGGGATTACAAGTGTGAGCCACCGCGCCTGGCCAAATGTCAGTTTATTTGTAAATTGGGGGTAATAGTTGTACCTAGGCTCAAAAGGTTGTTGTAAAAATTAAATGAGATAATACATTTTTAACACTTGGAGTAAATAATTCCTGGCAGAAAGTAACTAATCAGGCCAGATGTATATTTTATTGCATTCAACTGATCATCTGTGCATCACCTCTCAATGTCAGATTCCTTATCCCTAACAGAAGGTTAATAGAAAAGCACGTATTTTGGCCGGGTGCAGTGGCTCACGCCTGTAATCCCAGCACTTTGGGAGGCCGAGGCAGGTTCAAGGAGTTCAAGACTAGCCTGGCCAACATGGTGAAACCCTGTCTCTACTAAAAATACAGAAATTAGCCAGAAATGGTGGTGGGTGCCTGTAATCCCAGCTATTTGGGAGGCTGAGGCAGTAGAATCGCTTGAACAGGGGAGGCGGGGGTTGTAGTGAACCGAGATTGCACCACTGCGTTCCAGCCTGGGTGACAAGAGCGAGATTCCATCTCAAAAAAAAAAAAAAAACAAAAGAAAGAAAGAAAAATGCATATTCCTTGATAACTGATAACTTGTTGATTTTTAATCAATTATTTTCTTATTTATAGAGGTCCAAGAAAGGACAATGCTAAAACTTGAGTTTAAGCTACTACTAATGTTCATCTTTAGTCTGATAAACAACTTGTTCAGACTACTCTATAAAAATAGATATAAAAATAGAAATATAAAATAAAATGGCAATGTATTGAAGAATATGGCTTAAACTGCTGTGGCTTCAGCTACTGCTTCATGAATAACTACTAATATAAATAGCTACCATTTATAGGGTGCTTTACATTAAGTATCTCATTTAATCCTCCTAACCTCTGAAGTAGTTACCGTTAATATTCCCAGTTAAGGGGAGAGAAAAACTCAAGCGTGATGGCTCACATCTGTAATCCTAGCACTTTGGGAGACAGAGGTGGGCAGATCACTTGAGGTCAGGAGTTCGAGACCAGCCTGGCCAACATGGGGAAACCTCGTCCCTACTAAAAATACAAAAAATTAGCTGGGTGTGGTGGTGTGCACCTGTAATCCCAGCTACTCAGGAGGCTGAGGCAGGAGAATTGTGTGAACTCAGGAGGTGGAGGCTGCAGTGAGCTGAGATAGCGCCATTGCACTCCAGTCCAGGCGACACTGTGAGGCTCTGTCTCAAAACAAAACAAAAAAACAACTCAAGCATGAAGTGATAACTTGTGCAACGTCACATGACTACTGAGTACTGAGGTAAGGAACTGAATCCAGGTCCAGGTCCAAGCCACAAAATCCATACTTTTAACCACTATCCTATATTATCTCTAAATTAATGACCATCACAGTAGCTAAAACACCAACTGCCAAATCAACCCCATTATTGTACTAATTCCTTTACTGTTCTCAAATATACCCCATATTGACAGCAATGAAGTTTTCCATTGTCTAATTTGTCCACCCAACTCTAAAGAGACTCATTAGGTATCCAGCAGTTTCTTCAGTCATTTTGAATTCTGTGTCAAAATTCTACTTAGAAATTTCCAAATCTCAAGGACTCATTTAAAAAAAAAAAAAAAAGAAATATCCAAATCTTCACAACAAATTTCCTTTTGTAATCGGAAAAAAGTCTTATTTAAAAAAATCCAACTTAGCTTCACTTTGAAAAGCACACAAAAATTATTTTAAATTGCGATTTTTAACTTGCCTGCCACTCAAACCATATAAATACCCAAAAAATGATAACAGAGAGTAGGAATGTGGAAGAAAAAAGAAAATAGACCAAAAGCTGGACATTTAGTTTAAGAACAAGGAATTGGACTTAGATCACAAATTATATTTAAAAAAATCTGTCTGAAACACTTTACAGAGTAAAGGCAGTATATGCAAAATAACATTTTCTCTTTTGAAATACAATACTACTGCTGTCTTTTAGGCTAATTTCAATTTACAGACAGTCCCCAGCTTATGAGGGTTCAACTTACGATATTTCAACTTTACAACGATGAAAAAGTGATATGTGTTCAGTAGAAACCCTACTTCAAATTTTGAATTTTGATTTTTTCCTGAGCTAGCAATACGCCAGGTGATCCTCTCTCAGGATGCTGCGCAGCGGCAGCAAGCCGCAGCTCCCAGTCAGCCACACCATACTAGTCAGCCACACGATCAGCCACAGATCAGGGTAAACAACCAATATGCTACAGGGTACTGTGCTGCCAGATGATTCTGTGCAACTGTTGGCTAATTTAAGTCTTCTAAGCATGTTTAAGGCAGGCGAGGCTAAGCTATTTAAGCTATTAAGTTCGGTAGAGTAGGTGTGTTAAATGCATTTTCATTTTATGGTATTTTCAACTTAGGATGGGTTTCTCAGGACATAACCCCATCTTAATTCAAGGGGTATCTGTAGTCACTTGAGACAACAAATGAGTCAGGATTTCATTCTTTAAAAATTCTCTTTAAAGTGTCAAAACTTTTATTAACATACACATTTCTAATTAGGTAAACTTATTAAGGGTAAACATGTTATAAACTGAGTCATAGCTATAGTTGGTTTTGTTGTTAAACATTCAATAATACTGAAGGTAATACTATAGCCTGCCCTTCACGTATGTGGACATGTATATACATAACATGTATTGGTGAATTTCTTTAAAAAAATCTTTTTTTTTTTTTTGAGACAGAGTTTCTCTCTTGTTGCCCAGGCTGGAGTGCAGTGGCACCATCTCAGCTCACCGCAACCTCTGGCTCCTGGGTTCAAGCAATTCTCCTGCCTCAGCCTCCTGAGTAGCTGGGATTACAGGCACCCGCCACCACGCCCGGCTAATTTTTTGTAATCCCAGCACTTTGAGAGGGCAAGGTGGGTGGATCGCCTGAGGTCAGGAGTTCAAGACCAGCCTGGCCAACATGGTGAAACCCCGTCTCTACTAAAAATACAAAAATTACCCAGGCGTGGTGGCGCCTGCCTGTAATCCCAGTTACTAGGGAGGCTGAGGCAGGAGAGTTGCTTGAACCTGGGAGGCAGAGGTTTCAGTGAGCTGGGAACTCGCCACTGCACTCCAGCCTGGGCAGTAGACTGAGACTCTGTCTCAAAAAAAAAAAAAAAAAGTTATTACTTTCCTGATCCTAGAATTATATGTAACTTGTTTTGAGAATGTTACTCCAAGAAATTCAGATACATATGAGCATGTGACTTAAAAAAAATCGCAAAAATAAAATATATCACTTCATCTCAGTAATAACACCACTTCTGAAATTAATATAATGATGCTTAAAGGTCTAACTGAAGTGTTCTGTTTCCATTCTTGAAAAAAACAGAGAACACTTGTTCTCTAAAATTTTCATAGTGCTTTAAAAGTTCCTTTACTTTGAAATTCCACTTACTTACAACATTGCTTTGGTTAAAAAAAAAAAAAAAAGGAAAGAAATCCCACTACGCTTTCACAAACTAAAACAAACAAATATACAAAAAGTCTCTGAGAGGTTATTTCAATGGTGGTACATGTTTCTCTAAATTAAGAAAATGCAAAATGAATTTTCTATAAACAAGGCTGCTCCTCTAGCGCTGACATGGCACAAGCAAAGTAAGAAAGTAAGCCACATTCTCACATCTCTGAATGTCCATTTAAATCTCACTCCTTTTATCCTCACCCCCGCCTTTCCATGTGAGGATTCCAACTCTTAATGTAAATTAGGGTACAGACTTAAGCCAGGATATGTAATCTGGAAAAGTATAAATCTGATTAATGCTTCTGTGGGGCGGGTAGAAGGCTCAACTGAAAGAGTAATGGGCGGGGTGTGGTGGCTCACGCCTGTAATCCCAGCACTTTGCCTGACCAACATGGAGAAACCCTGTCTCTGCTAAAAATACAAAATTAGCTGGGCGTGGTGGCGCATGCCTGTAATCCCAGCTACTTGGGGAGTCTGGAGAGTCTGAGTCAAGGAGAATCGCTTGAACCTGGGAGGTGGAGGGTGCAGTGAGCTGAGATAGCGCCATTGCACTCCAGCCTGGGCAATAACAGCGAAACTCTGTCTCAAAAAAAAGAAAAAAAGAGTGATGGTAGTGCTTTTGTTAGTCACAATCTATTAAGCATCAACAACTCAAATGTTCTCTTCCTTCTATATTCCCTGCTGGTAAAGGGAACCTAGCTTCTGCAGCCAGAAGTTGGAGAGTCATCCCAGGCACTGCCTTATCTTCATTCTCCAGCCACCCAGGCCCTCAGTCATCGGGTACATTCTACTTTTCCAGGGATTGTTCCTTTGGTGTTCACTCTCGCTACCTTAATTTGAGATTGTCATCTCTTACCCAGACCATTTTAAAAGTTATAGTTAGGGGTCCCTGAGAGCTTATATCCTTCTGATCCATCCACTACACTGTTGCCAGAGTGATCGTTCCAAATACAAATCTTATTTCATGTTACTCCCAGACATAAAGCACCAGTAGCTTTTCACTATAGAATCAAGTGCAGGCTTTTCAGTATGAATAAGATTTCTACAGTCAAGCCCCTGCTTATCTTTCCAGGCTTGCTCCCTGTTGTGCCAAACAGAAGCCCATTGTGCTCCTGTTTGCTATTCCCTGGCTGGGCCAGCTCACTATGTACTGTTTGAAATGCCCTCCCTATGTCGGTCTGGTGATCACCTAGTTATCTCTTAAGTTCTCACTTAATGGAGCCTCTCCTGACCCTTCTCCTGTGGAGTCAATCACAGGCTCTTGCCTTTAGGGGAAATCTATTTGCAATTAAACTTGTTGTAGATTTGCTCTTGGCTTTTGAAATTAAGAGTATATGAGCCGGGCACAGTGGCTCACACCTGTAATCCCAGCACTTTCGGAGGTCAAGGAGGGTGTATCACCTGAGGTTGGGAGTTGAGACCAGCCTGATCAACATGCAAAAACCCGTCTCTACTAAAAATACAAAAATTAGCTGGGTGTGGTGGCGCATGCCTGTAATCCCAGCTACTTGGGAGGCTGAGGCAGGAGAATCACTTGAACCCAACAGGCAGAGTCTGCAGTGAGCCCAGACTGCACCATTGCACTCCAGCCTGGGCAATAAGAACAAAACTGTCTCAAAAAAAAAAAAAAGTATATAAGACAAAAGAGAGATAATCCCTCACTGACCACCAATAAGCATTGAGATAATGAAGTAAATGCTTTTATTTTCATTTATTTAAGGGTTAAAGTAGGCAGAAACTCTAGGTCCAGGCCTATACTGCGGACTGCTCAGTGAAGGGCCAGGAACTCTGGTTTTAAGAAAATAAAATGTGGAAGCCACAGAGCCTCTATTGCTCAGTACACACAGTCAGTCTACATCATTTTAAGACGGAACATTATGCTTTTTGCCTATTTTCTTTTGTGGGAGTGAGGAGACTTCACTCTAGGATTTGGGTGGTCAGATGTTTTTCCCCCTATGAATCAGCCCGGAAAGCAGTCTGAATACTCCTGCGCCCAGACATCAGGAGTTTCATTTTGTGAACAAGGTGAGATTCACATAATCATGGCTCTGGTGACCACCACTTAAATGCTTATAGCTAAGTTAAATCTAATAACTATCAGTGGTATTAACATAAAAGTGGATATTTCTTGGGACCAAATGACTGTTTAAATATCCAGAGTTTGGTAATGGAGCAAGGCAGTAATACTCACAGGCTTTCATGGGCCTATGCTTTCTTTATTTTCATTTCTAGTAATTTAAAATAATAGCTTTCTTGCCCAATTTAAGGCAAAATTCTAAAATGCACTGTCAGCATTTCTCTATTTTCTTCCAAATCCTCTACAGTTGATTAAAGGTCTTGGAAACTCTGTATTTATCTGCTTTCTTTAATGAGCAGACATACAATTTATTGCTTAGATTATAGCTCTCACACATTTTCCATACTGAGAAATGTGTTGCTACAGATTTCTCTATGAAGAATTCAAATGGCGCTGCTAAAAACGCTTACATGAACCAAACAGCTCACTTTTGCTTATCCATAGGAATCCTGCTCCAAAAACATATATTCGAGGTGTTAAAATTGTTAAAAATTATTTTTGAGACACTGATAAGCTAGATTTCATGATAAAGGGAATATTTCATATTGTATAACTCTCAAAATGGACAGGAATACATTTTTCTCAAACAAAATATGTAAGCTGAGGTAGTTGCCAGAAGACTTCTTGGTAGCCTTCTAAAACTGTATTTTTCTTCCCTAAAGACTTTTAAAGCTTTGGAGGCTGTTTTAAGTAGTACTGGAATTGTTGGATGTAACAATGTTTTGATGAAAATACAGAATAAAATAATAATAAAAAATAAATAGTACTGGCATTGCATGGAATTTCAGCTGATGTTTTATAACTTGTGCACACAAGGAAACTTACAGCCAAAGAAAGCTGTCTAATTAACAAACCAATTGTTAAAAGATGCAAAGGGTCTTAAAAACCACTTAAACATTGTTCTTAAAGACACACCCAAAATGACTGCTTTGTGTTCTGTGTTATTAACCATCCCTAAAACTTTCTCAAGGCTAAGGCTGACTGGGAAGATAAAATCATTATCAAACACAATGGGCAAATTCTGAGTCATGATAAGATTTCAACTCAAGGTCAAAGGCAGAGAATCACCTTTCCTAACCCCATCTGCTAGGTACAATTCACCTATGGTCTTCTTTGTCCTGTCGATGTGCCTAACTATCAGGCAGATGTTTATAAAGAATTTCTCCTCACATGCAAGCATTTTTTTTTTCCATCAGTATAAGGACAGAGAATAAACCCTAGCTAAGAAGCCACTGTATTAAAAACAAAACAATTTGTAGCTATGATTCAAATCAGCTCTCTTTCTGTGGTATTAAGAGAATTAAAGGGTAGAAGCAGAAAACCTCTCATAAATTAGGAATAGTCCTGGAAAAAAGTCTCAAGTCAAGAGACCACAAAGATCTCAGAGGTACTGACAGTGGAAATCTCAAATGGATCATAATAGTTACCACAAATAATTTATAAAAAGCAATGGCCAATAGATTCCAATATTACCATTCTATTATAATCTATAGGGATGCCATATTAATAATATTTAACCTTTCCAAGGCATTATGCTTTCTTAGGAGTCCATATTCAATAAATAAATGCTGAAAGTTATTTTTTCATCTAACCTAATAATCCATATTGTTAAAAAAAATTTTATCAAACATTTCCTAGATGTCATAACTTGCTTAACATTGTATCCTCATATAATGGTGAGGATACCATTACCAAATACCCTGGTGTTTCTACTGTATTCATCATGTACAATCCTATAATTATAGTCATGTTGTCTTAACTTCATGTTATAAATCACTACAATTTCTATAACATTTTCATATACGAACAAAATTAATAGCTTTCTCATTATTGATTAGAATCAGATGTGACAAGTGACCTCAAATGTTTTCTTTAGAGGCTTAAAGACAAAGAACTCTAAACAAGTATCCAGCGTCTTTTGAAAGGATACCTCAAGGGGCAAGAAAAAAAATTATTTTTCCCCCATGAGCAAGAGAAGGGGAGCTGGGTGGTAAGTAAGGATGCAAGGTTTTCAGGACTGTTAACAGTTGAGAGTGTAGGTTCTTTCTACCTCTCCTTGATCCTCCCAGCCCTCCCCCATAACAATGAGGATGCTGGTGAGATACTAGCGGACAGGATCTGACCATACCTTCATGGGTAGGCTCTGGGTCAGGTGTAAGTGAGATGTCATCCAGCTCTCGCAGGCAGAGCCATTCTCCATCCATGGACACTCGGAATTTGCAAAGGTAGATGGTCTCCATGGCAGCCTGTGTGATCTTGTCAGTGGTGGGGGTTGGCATATCGGTCGGAGGCGTCAGAGCAGACATGATGACTCAGCTGGGACCACAACACACACACAGAGACACACACACACACACACACACACACCACAAAAATAAATACAACCTCCTCACCAAAAAAACCCAATACAAAGCTCTGAAACAAAGCTTTCAGGAAAAGGGTGGGGGAGGTTTAAAAAAAAAGGAAAAATACCTTATAGGTTAAGAACAAACTGCTCAAGATAAACAATTCTACACTATCTTATAGACAGTTCCTACCACATAGCAAAATAAGATGATGCTTGCCTTCTCCCAGCTTCCTCTCCTTTTATCTTCCCTTCCCTGCCCCCCACCTTTTTTTTCAGCTGAGCTATAGGCTTTAAATCCTGCACAGCCGATGCTGCCTTAGCTGGCTTTAAAAATCTGGCCTCGATACGAATAAGTGAAAAATCCTCCTCCTTTGTGCAGAAAAAAAATATAAAAGAAAAACCTGAACAAAAAATAAACCTATATTTTCAATGTAGCTTAAAAAAAAAATCCTGAGCTGCAGAAATCACTTCCAGGATCTGCTCAGATGAGCTGGGATGCTGAGTTCTCATAGGATTGGCCGTGCGCAGTAAGCAGGGTGTTGACCAAAATGGCTGACTAATGAACTGAACTGAAAATTCAGGCTCATGTGACCAGCTGCTCTGAACGTAGGGCAAGCAATTCCCAGGATGCTTTATAGATGCTGCTGATGCTGGGAGAGCAATTAGGCTTCTCTCTCTCATCCTGTACAACCCACTTCCAGACTGTGCTAGTCAAACTGTGATCAGACATAACACAATGCACATATCCTCATCAATTCTTCTTACTTTGGGATCAAGGACTGAATAAAAGGATGACAATTAATACCGGATAATAATCTATAGTAAAGATGGTAAAAGAGGCAGTTAGATTAATTTAACAAGCATATAATTCACCTCTTTCATTTTTATCTACATAGCTATTAAAATTCTTTACTATACTAAATGTTATGTTTTAAGAAAAGCTAAAGCATAAAAAATTTAGGCTCTCAGAAGGAAAAAAAAAAAAAGATAAAAAGAAAAGCTAAAGCAGATTTTCAATTTAAATATCTTATTCTTGGGCATTTATAATTTCCTTCTCCAAGGTACAAAGACCTGACCTTTCAGGTTAGGCAGAAATGCAAAAAAAACCTTGAAGTTAAAAAAGTAAAATCTTTCCCAATTAATGGTAATTTCCCCCCTTTTTGATTTTGTTGTATTTACCAAGTTTCTGTATTAAGCATAAAATATGTTTCTTTTTTTTTCTTTTTTCTTTTTTTTTTTTTTGAGACAGAGTCTTGCTCTGTAGCCCAGGCTGGAGTGCAGTGGCGTGATCTCAGCTCCCGGGTTCAAGCAATTCTCTGCCTCAGCCTCCCGAGTAGCTGGGATTACAGGCACCCACCATAACGCCCAGCTAATTTTTGTATTTTTAGAAGAGACGGGGTTTCACCATCTTGGCCAGGCTGCTCTTGAACTTCTGACCTCATGATCCTCCCACCTCAGCCTCCCAAAGTGCTGGGATTACAGGCGTGAGCCACCGCGCCCAGCCTTAAGCATGAAATACGTTTCTAAGCAGAAGATTAAACCATGTTATATTTTTAAAATCCTCCCATTCAATAACATACTGAAGACAATTATATTTTCTTAATACACACACACACACACACACACACACGGCCCTATATTATCCAATGAGGCATTTATACCTTGGTAGCAAAAGGTCAGGTACTTGCTTTATGAACTACATAAATTACAAAGAGAAGAATAAGAATTTTCTCTGAAAATGTTTTGGACAATTGAAAGAAAGTGTTTGTTTGTTTGTTTTTGTATTGAAGGGTTCCAATTTTAAGGAGGAACATACAAATTCAAGAAATATGACCTGAGACTATTCCTTTCTAGGGATTGTTATCAGAGGGACATCTTGATTTACCTAATTTCTGAAAACTAAAAAAATTCTCCTTGAATATTTTTAAAATCTCAAATGCTTCATCATAATTTGAGACTGAACTGAAAGAAAAAAAATGCTAATAATCAAATTCTGTAGAGAAACTGGCATTTTCATATTGTTACGAAGAGGCAGAGGATGGCTGGGCGCGGTGGCTCATGCCTATAATACCAGCACTTTGGGAGGCCAAGGCGGGCAGATCACCTGAGGTCAGGAGTTCGAGACCAGCCTGGCCAACATGGTGAAACCTCATCTCTACTAAAAATACAAAAATTAGTCAGATGTGGTGGCATGTGCCTGTAATCCTAGCACTTTGGGAGGCTGAGGCAGGTGAATGGCTTGAGCTCAGGAGTTTGAAACCAGCCTGGGCAACATGGCAAAACTCCATCTCTACAAAAACAAAAATTAGCAAGGTATGGTGGCGCGCACATGTGGTCCTAGCTACTTGGGAGACTGAGGTGGGAGAATCACGTGAGGCCAGGAGGCAGAGGCTGCAGTGAGCCGAGATCATACCACTGCACTCTACGCTGTCTCAAAATAAAGAAGGAGGGTATACTGGTACAATGTAAGAAGGCATATATATATGCTTATTTATAATTGCGGAAAATCAGTAAGTTACTAAGGAAAGCAAAATACTCCTGGTTTTATTTCTATCTCATTCTCTCTCATCATTACCCTACAGCTAGACTCAGAGCCATTCATTCATTCATTCATTCAACAGATATTCACTAAGAGGTGCTCCACATGCCAGGTAGTGATCCAGGCACTAGGTACGCAGCAGTAAGACAGAAACACCTTTTCCAGGAAACAAGAGTTTTCATATCTAAATACTGAACACAAGCCTTCATTTAACACATTCTCATTTAATTCAGTTCAATTCCTTTCTAGCCAAAAATATTCCCATATTATATATTAATAAAGGGGACCGTTTATAGATTCACTTTATATCATGCAATACTTCAAAACATAGTAAGTAGTCATTAAACCCTTCAAATTACATGGGACATTCCTGGAACCACAACTCCAAACAGCCCTAGCTATCTGTATGTGTGATATCAAAACTCTAGATCACTGATATGTTCTTAAAATAGAACAAAGAATACATGAATAAATCCGAATGCCATGTGATTGCCTGGGGTCCAAAACCTGAATTCGGCCTTGTCACAAACCACAACAATCTCTTCACCCCAGTAAGCATTTACTAACTTGAACAGATCTAGATTGATTGCAACATACCAACACAACAGGAACATCAAGGTTAGTAGGCAAGAAACTTGATTAACATTCCTTCGGAAGATCCATCCCACCCGGCCTCTCTCCAGGTAGAGGACACAGAGAGGCAAGCCCAAAACAACTAAAGTTTTTGGCAAGGAAAGAAAAACATGCCTGTACTGGTATCCTTGAATTTCCCAGATCTACCAGTTTGAGGTGTTAGCAGCCATTTCAGAAATAAGACCCGGGGGTGGGCAAGAAACACTGTACTTCTACGCTGTTCTTTAGGTAGACACCATTGAGTCTTCAGCACGAACAGTTATCCAATGTTCATAGGCAAAGAAGTTACTATGAAAACAGTGCTATTTGTAGAAACTTACAAAAACAATTCTATGGCCGGACACGGTGGCTCACGCCTGTCATCCCAGCACTTTGGGAGGCTGAGGCAGGCGGGTCACCTGAAGTCGGGAGTTCAAGACCAGCCTGACCAACATGGAGAAACCCCATCTTTACTAAAAATACAAAATTAGCTGGGCTTGGTGGCGCATGCCTGTCATCTGCTACTCTGGAGCCTGAGGCAGGAGAATCGCTTGAACCTGGGAGGTGGGGGTTGCGGTGAGCTGAGATTGCACCACTGCACTCCAGCCTGCGAAACTCCGTCTCAAAGAAAAAAAAAAAAGATTTTAGATATTGCTTAGTACTGCTTTTACATTTGGGTCTTTACTAAGTAAACATCTTAGCTTTGAATATGAAGATAAAGTTAAGCCATCAGTAAGATATTCAAACCTTGATTTTTTTTCTCATATACAAAGTAATTGCTGTATGAGCTGTATTGAATTATTTTCTCATTTGATCCCATTTGTGAGTAATGGCACCTATTTGTAAGATGGTTGTGAGGCGGGTGGGAGTTCAGTCTGTGGCCCTAAAAGAATAGGCCTGTGTGAAGTTCAAATCCAAAATGAAGATCCAAAAAATGCTACGTTCTAGCTGCTTAAACAGTCTGTATTTTCCACATTATGATGGATTCAAAGCAAATAAGATTCACACTTCAAAGTCAAAAGTTACATTCCTCTTAAAGGATATTTGTACTCGGCTGTTACTATAAGACAAAGATTAACTTGACAGGCTCAATGTCTCTGTTATATATTGTGGAAAAATTACTTAAAATAGCTATCATTTATTAAATTTCTATTTTCTGTTAGGTGCTTTACAAATACCATGTAAAGGGCCGGGCGCGGTGGCTCATGCCTGTAATCCCAGCACTTCGGGAGGCCGAGGTGGGTGGATCACGAGGTCAGGAGATTGAGACCATCCTGGCGAACACAGTGAAACCCCGTCTCTACTAAAAATACAAAAAAATTAGCTGGGCGTGGTGGCGGGTGCCTGTAATCCCAGCTACTCAGGAGGCTGAGGCAGGAGAATGGCGTGAACCCGGGAGGTGGAGGTTGCAGTGAGCTGAGATCGCGCCACTGCACTCCAGCCTGGGCAACAGAGTGAGACTCTGTCTCAAAAAAAAAAAAAAAAAATACCACGTCAAGTCTTCACAAAAGCACTGCAGAGATTGATACCTTCTCTTTATACACAATGAAACCAAAGTTCAGCCACTTAACTGGCCCAGAATCACACAATTAGCAAGTAGCAGATCTGTTACTCCAAGCTACTTCTGTCCAGATGCCTCCAAAGTCCATGTTCCTTCTACACTCTGCAACTTCAGCACTCTATCCTAACTCTTCCTCCTCCCCGGACGTTAAATTTTACTCAGAGAAAATAAAAAGACATTTAAAACACACACACGTGCATGCGTGACCACACACACACAAACACACACACACACACACGCAAAGTCTCTTCATGAAATTTCCTAAACATGAGTTTCAACAAATTTAAGATTTGAAGAAATTTTTTTTATCAGCTTCCATACTTTACACCTTAATGCTGCACAACCCATATCTTCCTCTAGGCCCCCCAACTTACATATTAAGTTCAGGCTTTTAGTAAGTGGGCATATTCTGACAAACTGAGAACCCAGTATGGATTTTTCTGTCATGTGCTCACAAAGGGTAGATAAAATGCTTCCACTATGTGCTTGGCTCACCCTACTACCACTCTGTCTCTGAGTTCCCTCCACATTTACGTACTAGTTGGACACATTAAGAACACCTGAAAAATTCCAAAATAGGAAAAGATAAATGAAGGGGGGAATCACTTTCTAAAATGATGCATTGTGCACTTTTTAAAAATAGCAAACTCAATGTATAATTTTAACTCCTTAAAGAATATAACCAATATCCCTGAAACCCTTGCTCAACTGGAGAAATGGACCAACACATGTACTTATGTGCTCCTTCTTGCTTCTAAACTCCTGCCTCTCATTTCAATGCAACCTTCTGAATTTCGTGTAAATCATTATCTTATTTCAAAAATATTGTTACAAATATATGAAGGTCTAAGCAATATGTTTAGTTTCAGTTTTTTTCAACTTTCTTATAGAAAGTGTTTCATGCTCTATAAAACTTTCTAAAGCCTTTCACTCAATGCGTATTTTTTCTTTTCTTTTCTTTTTTTTTTTTTTTTTTGAGTCAGAGTTTTGTTCTTGTCGTCCAGGCTGGAGTGCAGTGGCATGATCTTGGCTCACTGCAACCTGTCCCCTCCCAGGTTCAAGCAATTCTCCTGTCTCAGCCTCCCGAGTAGCTGGGATTACAGGCACCCACCACCATGCCCAGCTAATTTTTGTATTTTTAGTAAAGACGGGGTTTCACCATCTTGGCCAGGTTGGTCTTGAACTCCTGAACTCAGGTGATCTGCCCATCTCAGCCTCCCAAAGTGCTGGGATAACAGGCATGAGCCCCCGCACCTGGCCTTCAATGCTGTATTTTCTAAGATTCATCCAAACTGTTGTGTGCATATGTAGTTTATCCTTTTGGCTGCTGTATTATAAGGTAGTGTTCCAATGTATGTACAAAAAATTTCTGATTCGGCTGGGCATGGCGGCTCACGTCTGTAATCCCAGCACTTCGGGAGGCCGAGGCGGGTGGATCACTTGAGGTCAGGAGATCGAGTCCCACCTGGCCAACATGGTGAAACCCCATCTCTACTAAAAATACAAAAATTAGCCAGGCAATGTGGTGCGTGCCTGTAATCCCAGCTACTCAGGGGACTGAGGCAGGAGAATTGCTTGAAGCCAGGAGGCGGAGGTTACAGTGAGCTGAGGTCATGCCACTACACTCCAGCCTGGGCGAGAGAGAGAGACTCCATCTCAAAAAAACAATAACAAAAACACATTCTGATTTATTTATTTATTTTTTGAGATGGAGTCTCACTCTGTCACCCAGGCTGGAGTGCAGTGGCACGATCTCAGCTCATTGCAACCTCCACCTGCCCGGTTCAAGTGATTATCCTGCCTCAGCCTCCCAAGTAGCTGGGACTACAGGCGTATGCCATCACGCCTGGCTGATTTTTTATATTTTTAGTAGAGATGGGGTTTCACTGGGTTAGCCAGGATGGTCTTGATCTCCTGACCTCGTGATCTGCCCGCCTTGGCCTCCCAAAGTGCTAGGATTACAGGCGTGAGCCACTGCGCCTGGCCTTCTGATTCATTTTCATGTTGGTAGGCATCTGGGTTATTTCTGATTTTCATAATGCAGAATAGAAACTTCTTCCTAAAATTTGTCAAGTTGTGCAACTAAATTTGTAAAGCTCACAAAGTTCTGTCTGGCAGCTTCCTGAATCACAGTTTCATAATTTAAGAAGAAAAATCTCATTTCCCCCTATTTCACTAGTTGCTGTTGGCATGAAACATGAAAGGGTAGCTTTTTTTTTTTTTTTTTTTGGAGACAGTCTTACTCTCACCCGGGTTAGGGTGCAGTGGCACAATCTCGGCTCACTGCAACCTCTGCCTCCCGGATTCAAGCGATTCTCCTGCCTCACTGCCTCAGACTCCCAAGTAGCTGGGATTATGGGCACACACCACCGGACCTGGCTAACTTTTGTATTTTTAGTAGAGACAGGGTTTCGCCATGTTGGCCAGCCTTGTCTCAAACTCCTGACCTCGAGAGATCCATGTGCCTCGGCCTCCCAAAGTGCTGGGATTACAGGCATGAGCCACCGCACCCAGCCATGAAACGGTATCTTTGATGAATCATCATCATGATGACATTGGTGGAAAGCCCAGATGTTTCTGTTAAATTATATGATTATTCAACTCAATGATCATGATTATTTCACATGCTCCAGTACACCCTCCCACCTCCTTTCCCAGAACCACAATCTATTATGTCTACCTCTGATTTCAAGATTTCTTCAATTTTAAGTTTATACACTTGGTAGGCTCAGTGTCACTTTATAGATATTAACCAAGGTTGACAATAACTATAAAATGATATACCCGGAAAGTTGATTTATCATTACTTTGTTAGAAACAAACACTACCAGGAGTATTATAATGCATCATCTTTTCACTTGTTAAAATTAACCAGCATAAGATTAAAAATAACCTCTACCCTGAAAAGTAAAACTGATTTCATGGCTCAGTGGCTGTAGGCAATAATTTACACAGACGTAAAGCTATCAAAAACTTAGTAGGTGACCTTGGGAAATTTATCCTCCTCTTGCCTCAATTTACTCAGTTGTAAAATGAAACTAAATAACTAGCTCCACAAAGACCAGAAGCTCCACCAAAGAAATATGCATTTTGCATACCTCTTACGTATCTACTCAAAATAGTCCCTACCAAATACCAGACTCTCAATAGATACTTGCTGGTATAGATATATATATAGCCTTGCAATGGCATTTTTACACCCTCATGTTTCACTTCAATTGTGAAAACCCCCAAATTCTATAAAATCAAACTATATTTATGCCCCAACAAACAGGTCATTCTAACACTGGCTTCATTCATGTGTACATAACAGATTCATTCACTCAACATGTACAGGGTACCTCCCATATGCTAGGGATGCAGAAGAAAGAACAAGGCAATAGACAAGAAACAGACAATTTTAGGTGTTTAGGAAAGTCTTAATGTTTGTCATAAGTGGACCTATTCAGCGTTTTTTACATATACAATTATTTTTTCTATCAGATTGGTGACTCTTGAGTTTCATTAATTTACTCATTTTTAGTAAATAGGGCATTAGTGAGTAGAATATGGAACCAGAGGGCTGTTGCCTGAAGAGGTGCCTCCAATCTAGGACCTGATTCCAGTTACGGGAGGTGATGAAAGAGTGTGACAGAGCATGTGGACTCTGGAGTCAGCATGCTCACAGTGAATCCTAGGTCCACCACCTAGCTGCTGAGTAACCTTGGCAAGTTACTTCTCTGTGCCCATTTCTACACTGACAAAATGGGGATAATAATATTAACTATTTCGGAGTTAAATGCTTAGCATGGCACTTGGCACAAAGTAAGCAGTAAGTAAATGTCACCATAACTGCACTATAATAAGTGCTTCTCCTCTGAGAGTTCTGGAAAAACCCTATCAACACATAAAATGAAAGTCAGTAACAATAAATGTTCATGGGACAGAGGCAAAGGAAAGTAAAAAGGAGATGTGAGCAGAGGGTTACAGTGGTATCTCTCAGATTTTGAGGAAGGAAGAGAGATGGGTCAGAATTTTACCAAGCGTTCTCACCCCAAGTGATCAGATTTCCTAAGTTCATAAAAAAGACAGCAGAAGTAGATAAATGTCTGTGGAGAGTCCCTAAACAGATTCTGAAGTTAGAAGAATCACACTCTAAAAGGCGACATGCTACAACGACTTCAGCTTTCCACCTGCTTTTTGCTGTCTTGGCCTGTCAGGCTCTCCTTTCCTACACATCATAAGGTTCCCACACCTTTCTTCCAAACTTTCCCACCTCCGCCCCACCACTCCCTCTGACAAAGCTGAGTATCTTGTCCAGTCGGTAGGGAGCATGTCAGATAAAAAAGGCTTTGCAAAGAGAGGGAACGCCACCTTGGCCAGCAGCCCTGAGAAGTTTTAGGGAGACTATGAACCTTTTCACAATTATTCAAATACAGTAGGGGGCATGGCCATATTGCTACTTACCTTCTCAAGTATCACTGCTTTGTAACTCTAAAAACATTTCCTGGCCTGGCATGGTGGCTCACACCTGTAATTCCAACACTTTGGGAGGTTGGGGCGGGCGGATCCCTTGAGGTCAGGAATTCAAGACCAGCCTGGCCAACACGGCAAAACCCCGTCTCTACTAAAATACAAAAATTAGGTGGGTGTGGTGGTGCATGCCTGTAGTCCCTGCTACTCAGGAGACTGAGGCAGAAACCCGGGAAGCAGAGGTTGCTGTGAGGCAAGATTGCCCCATCGCACTCCAAACTGGGCAACAAAAGTGAAACTCCATCTCAAAAAAGCAAAACAAAACAAAACAAAAATTTCCTTTCACACAATTTCAAAGCAATTTTTTAATGCTTACGGTGTGCTAATGACTTCCCACAACAAATTCTACAGCTCATAACCTGAGCCACTTCACAAAGTAGGGAGTGTGTTTCAAAATTAGTAAGGATTGAGTAGACATGTAATAGGTGTGATGTCCTGTAAAATTCATCAAAAATGGGATTCTACTTTTATTTATGTTGGCTACAGGTTGCCTATTGTGCAATGATAAAGGGGCAGCCCATTTTTTAGTTAGTTCTTTTAATTATTTAAGGAATTTTGAAAAATATTGCCAACAAAAAAATTATTTCATCCAGTTTATTCTGCTACACTTCCATCATCATACATCTAGACTTTTTACTATCTATGGCCCATACTAGAAAAATATGGTCTCTTAGCTTCTTGATAAAATCCTACCTCGTAAACATGTAGATTTCTATGAAAAATTTAAAAAAAGGGAAAAGATACAAAACAGAATATAGTCAGGTGAATATGTTTTGAGGCCAATACTTGTCTTTTAGTCCCCAAAGTTGCTTTCTTTGCCACCTTTCCTCTGCTATCCCTCCTACCCAGCAACCTTTACTGCTCTCCACCCAAACCAGCTTCTTTAAGACCTTGGTGGTGAGGGAACGTACAGTGATTAAGAACATGTGCTTTGAAGGCTGACTATTGAGGAATATGAATTCATTCCCTGGCTTCAGTTCATAAAAGTGCTAAGTACTATTACATGTGAAGTTTCTAGCTCTCTGCATGGCACACAAAAATATCCCACAAATGGTGGCCACTAGTATTATTATTATCTTACAGTCACATCCTTTATTGGTGATTGTTTGGGTTCCAGAACTATAAAAAAAATTTGTTATATAATGAAGAGCCTTTTAGGACACTTTAGTGTCCAGAATCAAACTAAGATGAGAAGAAAAAAGAAAACTCTGTCTACAAAGAATGAGTCTATGATTATCAGAAGGGGAGCAACCAAAGAAAGACTCAAAGATTACATCCGATATTCTGAAATTGTTGCTCTGTCAATAAAAAGGGTGATTTGACTTTTTGATAATGCCAGGCCAGAAGAATAGGTGCAACAAAAAGGTGGTGGCAGAAGAGAAGGGGAGAATTGGCTGGGAAGACAAACTGTGAGAGTTCAGGGAGCCGTGCTCACAAAGGCAGAATCAGGAAGGCAAGCAGAGTGTTTAGTCGTGAGGAAGGAAATGGGGGCATGATCCAGCTACCTGTCCCTCAGTAGCTCAGGAGGTCCAAGGTCATGTCAGCTGTGTGTGGAAGGAGCCAACTGCACCGAGACACTGAACACCTAAACTCCAGTATCTCTGGCAGTTACACATCCTTGGAAAGATGCTACATTTCTGAGGTTTGTATGTCGGTGGGTGCTTTTTATCTACTATTTGACAAAAGGCACTTAATGGATCAGAAAATGGCTCTTTGCCTTCTTAACAGGGTTGGAAAAGAGCAGAGGGCTAACAGATTTATGAATCACAGAATGGTAAATGAGGACACTGATCTACATTGAAAATCTGTGTTTTAAAAAGTCACACATCACTCTGCTGTTTCCAAAACTACTAGCATGAAGGTAACCATGCCCAATCTTTTGGGGTTCTGAAAGTTTGACCATTTCCCTCATACGTTCCAGCTTGGGCAGATGCCTCTATGTTTACAAAACACAGTAAAGTACTTTTGCCTTTTCAAAGTTTAAAGAAGGATACAGCAGGTGAACTGATTAACACGTGTTTGAGGCAGGGCATGGTGGTTCATGCCTGTAATCCCAGCACTTTGGAAGGCCGAGGCAGGAGGATCGCCTGAGCCCAGGAGTCCAAGAGCAGCCTGGGCAACACAGTGAGACCTCATCTCTTTTTTAAAAAAAATGTTTATTTTCACTTTGGCTCTTCTTTGACATATCTTTTTTTTTGAGACGGAGTCTCGCTCTGTGGCCCAGGCTGGAGTATAGTGGCGGATCTTTGCTCACTGTAACCTCTGCCTCCCGGGTTCAGGCGGTTCTCCTGACTCAGCTTCCCCAGTAGCTGGGATTATGGGCGTGCACTACCATACCTGGCTAATTTTTTTGTATTTTTAGTAGAGATGGGGTTTCACCATGTTGGCCAGGCTGGTCTTGAACTCCTGACCTCAAGTAATCTGCCTGCCTTGGCCTCCCAAACTGCTGGGATCACAGGCATGAGCCACCATGCCCGGCCCATTGACATATCTCTTTATATAAAATAAAAATTTTAATAAATAAAACAAAAAACATGTGTTCAATTCCTGACCAGGTATACTGTTTTCTTTTTCTTTTTGTTTTTTTTTTTTTTTTGAGATGGAGTTTCACTCTTGTTGCCCAGGCTGGAGTGCAATGGCGCAATCTCAGCTCACCACAACCTCTACCTCCCGGGTTCAAGTGATTCTCCTGCCTCAAACTCCTGAGTAGCTGGGATCACAGGTGTGCGCCACCACGCCCGGCTAATTTTGTATTTTTAGTAGAGACAGGGTTTCTCCATGTTGGTCAGGTTGGTCTCGAACTCCCGACCTCAGGTGATCCGCCTGCCTTGGCCTCCCAAAGTGATGGGATTACAGGCGTGAGCCACTGCACCCGACCTTTACTGTTTTCTAGAGTACTACTAAACAATTAAAAAAGAAGAGAGACAATAACAGAAATGTCCGCAGAGGATAAACTAAAATAAATATATTTTACACAGACACATATACAATCTACATATACATACATGCAATATATATGATATATATATCTGTATACTTGTGTGTGTATATATGTTAATGAAACTGCAAGCATAAATTTTCTCCCTTTAAACACTAATTCCTGGGTTTACACGTATATTTCGAACCTCCTTCCCCATACAATGGATTTTTCAAGTGCATCTGTCAGAGACAAAGGCTTCTAGGTACCTCATTCTCTGCACTATCTGGGGCTTAATCATGGCACTCGCTGTTAAGTATACTCAACTTTGGTAGTCATAGTAACGCTGCCAGTCCTTTTCAAGATTCTTTTTCTTCTATTCCTCTTCTAGCCTTCCTCCTATCTCAAAACAGCACTTAAAAATACAGAAAGCCGCTACTTGGTGACTGGGACACTTTTTTGGACATTGCCTTAACTGGGAGAGAAAAGACAAGGGCAAGGATGTGGGCTATTTGCATAGCATTGCCTTGAACAATGTTTGCCGTAGTTGTGGGAGTTGGAAGGAGAAAAGAATAACTAAATAGAAGCTGGTAACTGTGCAAACAGCAGGGTGCCTCTTCCATCCAACACTAAAGAGAAGCCATCTTTTGTCTATCCTGTCCAGTCACAAGATGATCTCTAACGGCAGGACGGAAAAGGAACGCATTGGAAGTATTACACCATGGCCTGCAAGCAGATCCTCCTTACATATTGTAGTTGCTGAGAAACTGGCATGGAAGGTCATACATACATCAAGAGGATAAAGCCACCATGAAATATAAAAACATACACATCTGTAAATGCATGAAAAAGTTCAGAATGAAAACGCCCCAAACTCAAAAGTGGGCATCCTCCAATAAGGAACTGGGGGGAGGGTGCTGGAGGTCCACAAAGAGGAAAGTTCACTTTGTAACTGTACTTTTGTATTATGAAACATTTAAACAATGAGCTAGATTCATGTATTACTTGTACTTTTTATAAAATCAAATTTTAAAAGGCATGGCAGAGAGTTTTATGAGATTTAAAGTTAGAAGTATAAAAACCTAGCAGATTACCAGCACTCAAAGACTCAGAAAGAGACATAATCCCCAACAAGGCACATCAGAAGTCTCCTTTCACACTGCATTGAAGTATATTGATTTCATGGATATTATATCCTGCAAGATTTTGGAACAAAACAATTCATGTGACAAACCTTGAAAAGTTTAGGCTACCTTCTATTTACAAACATTTTTTTGAAACAGAGTCTCGCTCTTTTCAAAGAGTATTCCATGACTGGAATACAGCGGTGTGATCACGACTCACTGCATCCTCAACTTCCCAGACTCATGCCATCCTCCTACCTCAGACTCCTCAGTAGCTGGCACCAGAGGCATGTGCCACCATGCCCAACTAATTTATTTTTAATTAAAAAAATTTTTTTTTTGTAGAGACAGAGTCTGCTTATGTGCTGGTCTCCAATTCCTGGGCTCAAGTGATACCCCTGCCTAGGCCTCCCAAAGTGCTGGGATTGCAGGCTTGAGCTACTGTTCCAGTCTCACACATTTTTGCTATTCTTTAGCACTGTTATTTAAAAACAGAGCTTCTGAACTCAAATGTAAAATTTAATTTTTAAAACCTCTAAGTACACTCAAGATTTCTAAAATAAAAAGATAATACCACCTTAATACACAGTCTTTCAAAGCTATAATATTTTATACACTTTTGGCAAATACATTACTGCGAGTTAAAAATTGGGTTGCTAAAGAGGCAGATGCCACTCATCGTAGTATTCGCTAGGCATTGAGCTTGAGTCCATGTACCATTCTCGTAATTAAGAAGTCTTTTAAAAGCTGTTTGGGGCCAGGTGTGGTGGCTTACACCTGTAATCCCATCACTTGTGAGGCCGAGGAAGGTGGATCGCTTGAGTCTAGGAGTTCGAGAGCAGCCTGGCCAACATGGTCCCTACTAAAATACAAAAAAAAAAAAAAAAAATAGCTGGGGTGGTGGTGCGCACCTGTAATCCCAGCTACTTGGGAGGCTGAGGCAGGAGAATCTCTTGAACCTGGGAGGAAGAGGTTGCAGTCAGCCCAGATTGCACCACTGCACTCTAGCCTGAGCACAGAGTGAGACTGTCTCAAAAACACAAAATAAAAAACAAAAACTGTTTGGTCTCAAGTGTTCATGTATTTTATTTTTATTTTTTTAAAAACAGAGTTTCGTTCTGTTGCTCAGGCAGGAGTGCAATGGTGCAGGCATAGCTTACTGCAGCCCTGAACTTCTGGACTCAAGTGATCCTCCGCCTTAGTCTCCCAAAGGGCTAGGATTACAGGTGTGAGCCACCGGCACCTGGCCTGGTCTCCAATTTCTTAAATGAGTAGTCAAGAGAATCAAAGTTCTGATATCCAGATACATTATAGAAAGCAATATTCCATTGACTCTGCAGGGTAACAAGGAACTTTTTATTCATATCTAGAGTGTTCCTTTCTGTAAGTATGCTTACGTTCTAAAGTACATATAAACATAACAGGTAAAAACAAAAACTCAGTCCAAAACAAAAACTATTTTGAATCAATTTTATATTTAAATAAAACATGTAACAGTGATTTTTTTTTTTTTTTTGCTAATATGAAATGTTCTCAGTGACTAATCGTTAAAAGCAGAGGAAGTGGAACACGTATATATTCCGTGGGACACGTGTATATTCCCAGTAATTTTTCTGAACATATACACATCGATAGACTATTTCAAAAATAAAGACCATGAGGAAATATTAGAACTTACATGGTAACAAAAAACACCATACTGGCTGGGCACGGTGGCTCACCCCTGTAATCCCAGCACTTTGGGAGGCCGAGGCAAGCGGATCATTTGAGGTCAGGAGTTCGATAACAGCCTGGCCAACATGGTGAAACCTCGCCTCTACTAAAAATACTAAAAATGGTAGGTGCCTGTAATCCCAGCTACTCAGGAGGCTGAAGCAGGAGAATCGTATGAACCCGGGAGGCGGAGGTTGCAGTGAGCAGAGGTCATGCCACTGCACTCCAGCCTGGGTGACAGAGCAAGACTCCGTCTCAAAAACAAAAAACACCATACATTTGCTAGTATCCTAAGGTAGAGACTGAGATCACGCTCATGAAACTTTAGCTTTAAGTCCTCTAGTCCCGATCTTGATCATGCTTAAGCAACAGTATTAACTGATAAGAGTAACAAAATACTGTTATTTTCTACAATAATTAAGAACATAAAGATAACCTTTAACAATGAGGGAGTCCAATCAACTGAAATTCAGGTAATTCCCACAATTGATACTGTTCAACAGTTGAAAAGTTCCTCTACATCAAACCTTGTACCATAACTGTTACAGAGAAATGACAGTCTTCTTTCTATAGTAGCATGCTTAATATGTAGATTACACAGAAAGGGAACATTTTTGGTGCAAACAAAAAAAGAGGCGGTGCTTAAAGTACAAAGCAGAAGGATTCCTCAGAAAACAAAAGCAAAGTCTCCTTGAGAAGATTCTTATCTTTGCCTCCTCTGTATAGGAAGACTCACTTCTGCCATGAGCTGACAATCCATCTGCACATTAGTGCAGACCACTCCAACACAAAAACTATGGCTTCACTAAGACAGTCAATGGTCAGTGTCTGCCCACTGACTTATTACTCAGTAAGTAATAAGGAGGTGTGAACACTGGACAACCTCCAGCTGAATCCCATAGACCCTTCCTGTTAACCTGTCACCCACCATCACAGTCTTGGATCTCTTGTTAGATTTAAAGAGCATGGGTTTAGCAGAAAAGGAATCTAGGTCAACTGCACTCCTTCTCTTAAGCTGTTACTTGGGATAAATCGAGCTTCCGCATCTGAAAAAGTGGCATTCAGTTTGGCACACACAAACTTATTAACCATGATTATCACAGCACATGCACATAGGAAATAATCAATAGATGTTATCTTTTCCTAGGAGATGGATCGGGGCAGAAAAGGTGAGTCAGGGTTTCTTGGCAGGGCAGAGCAGCTAAAAGATTTGTACCTGTGCTTTAAAAATATAGGGTGTATGGTGGGAAAGAGCCTTCCCTCATCACTTCAGGCAAGTTTCTGTCTCCCTTTTCAGAACTCATACAGCAAAGTATTTGGCATTTACAGCATGCCTTGTATCGTCAGCCACATTTTCATACTGTAAGAGCTTGTATTTGAAAATCAGATTTAACACTCCTCTAAGAGTCCTTATATGCATTGACTACTCTAGGGCCCTACTCATTTGCCAGTAGCAGTAAACAGTTCACTAATAAAAAATACAGCACGGAGTGTGGGTCAGCTGCATTCAGAGCGCTCGCGTGTGCCAGTGGCTTTAAAAGTGGAGGCCTCTTCCCGACTACCGATATAACCCTGGGAGGTACCCTTCCAAAGTCACACATTCCCTTCTTGTCTTCTCATGCACCGCTCCGATTTCTCTTTCCACTCCGGGGGACGGATCTGTCATATTTACCGGCATGGAAGGAACGCTCGTAAAAAATTAGTTACTAGTATTACTAAGGCCGCACTGGCGGCGGCGGCGGCGCAGCAGCCACACCTACTCAGCTGCCGCGGCGCCGGGAGCCCGAAAAAGGCGGGTCAGAGGGGCCATGGGGTCTCCGGGCGCCGCCCCCTCTCAGACTCTTTCGGGGAAGGTTCCCAGCCCGGGACCCGGGACAGGGCCAGGGCGCCCCGGGTGGAGGGGGGCAGGCGGGCCGCTTCTCGCCCCCGCCCAAGCACGTGGGAGGCCGGCGAAGACCAGCGCCCAGCCCAAGACGGGAGAGAGACCAGGCCAGGCAGGAGTCGCGGCCTGGGGAGACGCGGAGATAGAATCCGGCGTCCGAACCGCGGTCGTCCCGCTGCCTCCTCACCGGGCGCCTCGGGACAACAGCGTCCCGAGGGCAGCCCCTAGAGCCCCCGCCTCCCGGCCGCCCGGCTCGGGTCACCCCGCGGGAGGCGGAGCTCCGCGGGGGCCGGGCCCTCCCCAGCCGAAAGCCCCCTTCCCCGCGGGCGTCCCTGTGCCCCTCCGCCACTCACGGTGCTTGCCGCTGCCGCTGCTGCCGCCGCCGCCGCCGCTCGGGTAGCTCAGCAGCAGGAAGGGCAGCGGGGAGCCGGGGGACGGCGGGGTCCTCCAGGAGCGCTGCTGCGGCGGCGGCGGGCGCACTCCGAAGCCAGCGCCTCCATCGCCGGGGTAGAGCAGGAAGAAGGGGGCGGCCACCGGCGAGTCGGGCTCCGACTGCCCGGCGGGGGAGGCCGGCGGCGGCCCCGCCTCGCCCTCTCGGTCCGTGCCCCCGGCGGGAGCGCGGCGCGGCTCCTCCGGCCGCCACTCCCCGCCCCTCGCCGGCTCCTCGCTGCAACTTTCGGCACCAGCGGTGGGCAGCGGCGGGGTTTCAGCCATGCTCACTCCTTCCTTCGCCGCCGCCTCCGATTCGCGCCCGGGCCTGGGCGGGGGAGCAGAGGGTCAGGGCGAGGAGCCGTCGCCCCGTCCCGTCCGCGCCGCCGCCACCGCCACCTTTCTTCTCGGCCACGGGCTGGCGCCTGGGCTCCGCCGCTCGGCCCACAGCCCGCCCCGCCGGGGTCCAAGCCAGCTGGAGGGACCGCCCCGCCCGACGGCGCGGCCTCGCTACCGGCCGCCTACTCCAGCCCCTCCCGCCCCGGCCCCCAGCCTGTGACTCGGCTCCCCTAGGGGGCAGCGTCCTCCTCTTCCCACTCCCCACCTTCCGCTTCCCTCCGGCTGGGCTGACTCCCTCCCGACCCTCCGGCCCTGGGCCTCTTCTTACCCGCCCCCGCTCGGCCCTCTAAGGCGGTCAAGTGTGTCTAGTGCTTGAAAGGTGGAAGACCTGGCGAAATACCTGGCGGCGTTTTGTCGTGGAACCGCCAACTTTATCGGTAGCACGAAGGCACAAAGATCTGGGTTGAAGAAGAGGCGAAAGCTAATTTTAAAAAAGCACCTCCCTGCCCCCGGGTATTAAACTGTACCATTTGCCTTTCACACACTGGAACTTCAACCGTTGATTCACTGTTTTGAGTATTGAGCTCTTTATGTGAGAAACCAAAGGTGGGTGTCTTCCTTCCACCACCTCTTTTGTTCCCCGTCTTGTGCGCTGTCCTGAAATCCTGTATTTGCTTTGACTTTAACTGCCTGGTTTTCATGTGCCGCGGGTGCGCATGAGTGCATTTTAAATCAAACAGCTTAGAATTTATACGACAAATGTCAATTACAGGTCGACAGTTTTCTCTTTCACAGTGCCCGTGTCTCGCTAGTAATTAGCCACCGTTGCTTTGAGTATTCGAATCAATGATTACTGATCCAGTAATTCCCTTAAGTAAACATTTCTTTCGGCAATAAAGACAATTTCCAGTTACTCTCATGGTTCTTTATTCTGGATTCCTAGCTGATTAGCCTTGTGTTTAATGCTGGCATAGAAGCCATGTTGACTCATAATTAAAAATCACTGTTGTGTAACATTTTGCCCACCTGCTTTTTCCTCTTCTCTGTTCAGCCCTTCCCTGTGTAGAGGAAGTTGTACTTCTTTGAAAGGAAAAGTAAACATTTTTATTACTGTTGTTATTCTCTGTAAATCACTCTTGAAATTACTACTCGCAATTACCATGAGACTTACAATACTACTTTTCACTGAGTCTTTTAACAAGAAGCATTGAAAAAGGAAATGTTTACAGGATAACTTCAAACAGTCTTAGAAAATTTCTTAGCTTTTCGGTTTCTGGCATTTCCCTGACCTGTTGATCCCAGTCCTGCTACCTGTTTGAGTAAGTTATTTGTCCAGCTCTGTAAAATGATTATATTATTCATAGATACTGTGAGGGCTAAATAAGAAATAGAAATAAAGCGTTTAAAATACAACTTAACATTGGGGTAAATAATAATTATTAGGGCCGGGCGCGGTGGCTCATGCCTGTAATCCCAGCACTTTGGGAGGCCGAGGCGGGTGGATCACGAGGTCAGCAGTTCGAGACCAGCCTGACCAACAAGGGGAAACCCCGTCTCTACTTAAAATACAAAAAAATTAGCTGGGCGTGGGGGCAAGTGCCTGTAATCCCAGCTACTTGGGAGACTGAGTGAGGCAGGAGAATCGCTTGAAACCAGAAGGTGGAGGTTGCAGTGAGCCGAGATTGCGCCACTGCACCTTAGCCTGGGCAATAAGAGGAAAACTTCGTCTCAAATAAATAAATAAATACATAAATAAATAATTATTAGTAGTAGTACTCACTTCAGCAGCACGTAAACTAAAATTGGAACGATACAGAAAAGATTAACATTTCCCTGCACGAGAATGACCTGCAAATTTATGAAGTGTTCCATATTAAAAAATAATTATTATTAGGGATATTTTATCATTTTGGCAAAATAACATTTAACTTACAATAATAAAAACATACTGAGTTGGGGAAAAAAAGCCTTTTCATTATATCCTTCGCATTTTGAAGGTGGTTGGGGCCTTAACTCTTGGTGCAGGTGAGAATCTCAATAGGAAGACATATTTGTCTTTTAGGAATTGCTAACTGCATGATAACTTCATAAGAAAAACTGAAAGCATTTGACCCAGCAATCTCATTAACTGGGTATATACCCAAAGGACTATAAATCATTCTACTATAAAGACACATGCACACGTATGTTTATTGCAGCACTATTTACAATAGCAAAGACTTAGAACCAACCCAAATGCCCATCAATGATAGACTGGATAAAGAAAATGTGGCACATATACACCATGGAATTATGCAGCCATAAAAAAGAGTGAGTTCATGTCCTTTGCAGGGACGTGGATGAAGCTGGAAGCCATCATGCCCAGCAAACTAACACAGGAACAGAAAAGCAAACACCGCATGTTCTCACTCTTAAGTGGGAGTTGAACAATGAGAACACATGGACACAGGGAGGGGAACATCACACACCGGGGTCTGTGAGGGAGTGGGGGTAAGGGGAGGGGAAGCATTAGAAGAAATACCTAATGTAGCTGATGGGTTAATGAGTGCAGCAAACCACATGGCACATGTATACCTATGTAACAAACCTGCACGTTCTGCACATGTATCCCAGAACTTAAAAGTATAATTTTAAAAAAAGAAAAACTGAAAGATTGAGATGTATTATATGGTTTTAACACTCATCCTTAACTGGATCCTTTATCTTGTTTTTACATGCAGAAATTCCAAAATATCATTATATTCTCATCAGGTTCCTTCACAGAGATGTTTTGCAATGTTTTGGTAAAGAATTTGACAATAATCTACACTTAACCACTGTAGGTAGAAGAAATGAGAGCAGAGTCCTCACAGATCATTCTTGAGAAAGGCCAGTAATCAACCAAGGGAGTCACCAAGTTAAAATATGAAATATTATCTAGTCTGAATTGCCAGCTTTCTCCTTTCTTGTTAGTCAAGATACCTACAGGTATAGAAACATTGACATGCTGTGAAATCATTCAGCGTATTGGATTTTTGTGCCTCTATTTTTAAAAAGTTTTTTGTAAAAATATAGAACACTTCACAAATTTGTGTATCATCCTTGTACGGGAACCATGCTAATCTCTGTATCATTCCAATTTTAGTATATGTGCTGCTGAAGAGATCACTGTGCCTCTATTTTTAAAAAGAGTTCTATTTATGTTTTATGTAATTAATTAAATAGCAGTAAAATTAATACAGAAAATCAACTGAAATATGAGTTCTTACAATTTATAGACAAGGCTATTTATGAACTTTTTCTTTAAAGGTGGATGGTACTCCAAGTTCCTAGTTTCTTAATGCTTTTAGCTTTTGAATCAATAATACAATCACAGTTCTGCATTAGCTTTAGTGACATAAAGGGCTGATTCAGCTGCTATACACATTTAAGGAAGCCAAGATTATAAAAACAAGCCTAAACATGTTGCTCCTTCTTGAGAATGCACAGAGCATCTCCCTATACTGTTTTAAAGTGACAACATCCAAGCACTATAATTAAGAATTGAGCTCTATTAATTTTCTTGTGAAATAAAGCAGGAGGTGCTTTTCAACTTTGTCTGCATTTTATTTTTAGTTATCCATGTCTGGTTTTTAAAAAATCCTTTGGTGGGCCGGGCGTGGTGGCTCACGCCTGTAAGACTGAGGCAGGAGAATCGCTTGAACCTGGGGAGGCAGAGGTTGCAGTGAGCTGAGATCGCGCCACTACACTCCAGCTCAGGTGACAGTGCGAGACAACGTCTCAAAAAAAAAAAAAAAAAAAAAAAAAATCCTTTGGTGATCTTACGGATAGATACTTAAAAATATATTTTAAAACTTTTTAAAGATCAATGTTATGGACAAGAATATATTTTTAGTACAGTATAAGCTTCTTAAGAGCTGTGAATCAGACCAGGTGTGGTGGCTCACGCCTATAATCCCAGCACTTTGGGAGGCCGAGGCAGGCAGATCACTTAAGGCCAGGAGTTCAAGACTAGCCTGGCCAACATGGCAAATGGCAAAATGCCAGCTCTACAAAAAATACAAAACAAACAAAAAACCCCACAAGAGCTGTGAAGCAGAGAAGATACCACTTGAGGCTAGGCGCCGTGGCTCATGTCTGTAATCCCAGCACTTTGGGAGGCCGAGGCCCAGCTAAGATTGTGTCTTCTCTGATATCCTTCCTTCCATGAACATCTAATAATCTCTCAACTCTTCCTATGTTAGGGATTTCTAAACATTTTCTCCATTGTGTTAAGACTAGTTATGTACTTGTCTTAGCCAGGCATGTTGGCTCATGCCTATAATCCCAGCACTTTGGGAGGCTAAGACGGGCAGATCACTTGAGGCCAGGAGTTCAAAACTAGCCTGGCCAACATGGTGAAACCCCTATCTCTACTAAAAATACAAAAATTAGCCGGGTATGTTGGCATGCACCTGTAGTCCCAGCTACTCAGGAGGTTGAGACAGGAGAATTGCTTGAACCCAGGAGGTGGAGGTTGCAGTGAGCCGAAATCGTGCCACTGCGCTCCAGCCTAGGCGACAGAGCGAGAATCCATCTCAAAAAAAAGGAAAAAAAAAAAAAAGGGAAGATACCACTTGAGAAGTGTTGATACTCTTTTTCAGTATAGTATATAAATTTATTATGATTTTAAAATAATTGTTTTCTTGAGCTGTTTATTTTACGTTGTATGGCACTTGGGAAACATCATATTTGAAAACAGTGTACTCAATTTAAGCCTTTGTGTTAAACTTATTTTAATAAATGTAGAAATGTATTGATACTAATTAATATAATGCCTTATTGTGAAAGCTCTGAGTCCATTGTTCAGAATTACTAGATTTTGATGACTGTAACTTAATGACTTATTTTTTCAAAACATTCATTATAAAAACACCTAGTTACAACATTATAGTATGGGGATAAAATAATGAAAAATTTAAAAATATATATTTAAGGCCAGGTGCAGTGGCTCACACCTGTAATCCCAGCACTTTGGGAGGCTGAGGTGGGTGGATCACCTGAGGTCAGAAGTTCGAGACCAGCCTGGCTACATGGCAAAACCCCATCTCTACTAAAAATACAAAAAAATTAGGCTGTCATGGTGGCGGGTGCCTGTAATCCCAGCTACTCAGAGGCTGAGGCAGGAGAATCGCTTGAACCCGGGAGGCGGAGGTTGCAGTGAGCTGAGATCGTGCCACTGCACTCCAGACTGGGCGACAGAGCAAGACTCCGTCTAAAAAAAAAAAAAATATATATATATATATATATATATATATATACACATACACACACCCCCACATATATATATATACACCTAGTCAGTTTATATCTCCTCTCTATATATATTATAGATACTCTTAAGAAGTAAAAACAATATATTTATCTACCTTGAGTGGGATGAAGAAAAAAATAAAAGTAATATATTTAGGTCAATCGATAGTTTTCTTTGGGTGCAGACATATGGATACATTTTTCCATTTTTCTACTTTTCTGTATTTGTAAGTAGTCTGTAATGGCTGCATTGCTTTTAAATAGAAAATAAAACACATTGAGGGCCTATTTTAATTCATAGTTTCATAATTATATATTTTTTATGAAGACCTAACAGCAAAGTTGTGTTCCTTGTATATACTGTGGAGAAATAGGGTTCAAGAGGAGCTGATCATATTTGTGTCTTTTTTGAGTGTTTATTATTATTATTTTAGAGATGGAGGGTTTCACTATGTTGCCCAGGCTGCAGTTGAACTCCTGGCTTCAAGCAATCCTCCCACCTCAGCCTCCAGAGTTAGTCCAGATATTCAAAAACAATATTCAAGAACAATATTCAAATAACCTAATCATTGATGGAGACCCTACTCAAGTTCCTACTACAATTTCCTTTGCCAAAATTTGAGATGATCCTTACTATCAGATTTCTAATTAAAATAATGTCCTTGGACATAAATGGAAATATTTAGTTTATAATAATATCATACTTATAGGTCAATTATTTCGAGTATTATGAATCAGAGAATTGAAGAAAGAAGACTTCTCCTAGTTCTATATCACTGACAATACATTGCTTCACAGGTCTAAAGAGACTCCAGAGATACTTCAGCCTACAGTGTAGCTGAGATTACAGGTGTGAGCCAGCAGGCCCAGCTAGTGTTTATCTTAATAATGTTGCTGGCCAGGCGCGGTGACTCAGGCCTGTAATCCCAGCACTTTGGGAGGCCGAGGTGGGCAGATCACAAGGTCAGGAGTTCGAGACGAGCCTGGCCAACATGATGAAACCCGGTCTCTACTAAAAATACAAAAAAAAAAAAATTAGCTGCGCATGGTGGCATGTGCCTGTAGTCCCAGATACTCGGGAGGCTGAGGCAGGAGAATCACTTGAACCCGGGAGGCGAAGGTTGCAGTGAGCCAAGATCGCGCCACTGCACTCCAGCCTGGGTGACAGAGAGAGACTTCATCTCAAAATAATAATAATAATAATAATAATGTTGCTGAAGATTTCTATGAATGTATCCAGTAATTCTCATGCTCTCTCTTTCAGGTTCTTCTTCTCCTTCTTTTTTTTTTTTTTTTGAGACAGAGCTTTGCTCTTGTTGCCCAGGCTGGAGTGCAGTAGTGTGATCTCGGCTCACTGCAACCTCTGCCTTCTGGGTTCAAGCGATTCTCCTGCCTCAGCCTCCAGAGTAGCTGGGATTACAGGCGTGCGCCACCATGTCCGGCTAATTTTTGTATTTTTAATGGAGATGGGGTTTCACCATACTGGTCAGGCTGGTCTTGAACTCCTGACCTCAAATGATCCACCTGCCATGGCCTCCCAAAGTGCTGGGATTACAGGCGTGAGTCACTGTGCCCGGCCTGTCCTCTGCTTTAAAGCTTCATCTTTTCTTGCCAGTTATTATTGCAAAGGACTCCTCATTGTTGCCCTGCTCTACAGCAGCTAGAATGAGTAATTTACTTTTCTGAACGTTCACCTAATTATGCCACATCATTTCTTAAAAACCTGGGTTCACTTCTTTATGTCTGGGATACAATCTGAGTGCATTAACTACCTAGTAAGGTCTTTCGTGATCTAACCCCTTCCTATCTTTCCAATATTATCCTCCTATCTTGTCTTACCCCTTGTTGCCTTTGACTAAGCTTTAACATGTTTGGCATTACTCATATTGCAGTACCTGTTCTTCCTCTCCCAAACTCTACTCAAACAAAGCTGTGATACTTTCTCTGCTCTCCCCATGTAGAAAGGTACATGCCATTTTTGAGGTCCCATAGTATCCTATTTAAGCAGTTAAATGTTTTAATTGTAATGAATTTATTCCTCTTCCCAAAGTTAGCATCGTTTTTTCTTCTTTTTACAATGCATAAAAGATTTATTTTTTGTACTATTTGTTCCTTGTACTATTCCTAAGTAGCTCTCAGCCCCTCACTTTATTTTTTATGTTTTTGAGACATGGCCTCACTGTCACCCAGGTAGTAGCACAATCGTGGCTCACTGCAACCTTGACCTCCCAGGCTCAAGTGATCCTCCCACCTCAGCCTCACCAGTAGCTGGGACCACAGGCGCAAACCACCATGCCCAGCTAATTTTTGTATTTTTGTAGAGATGGAGTTTCGCCCTGTTGCCCAAGCTGGTCTCGAACTCCTGTGCTCAAGTGATTTGCCCACCTTGGCCTCCTAAAATTCTGAGTTTACAGGTGTGAGCTACTACGCCCAGCCTCACTTATTTTTAAGACCCTTTCCTCTTAAGATCACATCAAAATTCTTTTTTTCTATCTGTGACCATCAGGTATCTGAATAAAAGCAATTCAAAAAAACTGGACTGAATAAGAAGTTTAAGGAATAACTTATTTAGCTTACATTTATATTTCTCTTTTTATGTATGTTCAAGTGTGGTGTGAATAAAAATGTAAGTATGTCTAAAAGAGGTCATTTAATAAATGTGAAAAAATTTTAGGTGCTAATTAAATTCTGCCATCTACTTAATTTGAATAATCCTCACCCCACCATGGCAAAATTGTCTAGTATATGTATTAAAATAGGCCATATAAAACAATGCACAAGGGTAAAAGGTACAACCCTTCTAGCATAAAGTTTTCTTATTTTTTCAGACAGAGTCTCACTCTGTCGCCAGGCTGGAGTGCAGTGGCATGATCTCGGCTCACTGCAACCTCCGCCTCCCGGGTTCAAGTGATTCTTCTGCCTCAACCTCCTGAGTAGCTGGGATTACAGGAGTGCACCACCACGCCCGGCTAATTTCTATATTTTTAGTAGAGGCAGGGTTTCACCATGTTGGCCAGGATGGTCTTGATCTCTTGATTTCGTGATCTGCCCTCCTCGGCCTCCCAAAGTGCTAGGATTACAGGCGTGAGCCACCACACCCAGGCTAGCATAAAGTTTTCTAAGGTCTATGGACTCCTGGCTTCAGGGAGTCCAGGAACCCACTGTCATATGCAAAATGTGATTAGGACTGTGCTATGGTTCTGGGGTGGGGTGAAGGGAGGCCTACTGTTTTCAAGATTCTCAAGAAGTAGTCCCATGGTAATGCCACATCATATTTCACTCTTGTAATTAACTTCATTCATATGCCTAATGTTATTAGCTGAGAGAAACCCAGAGCAGTGTTTCTCAAAACATATTCTGTAGACCATTTGGATCAGAATCATGTTGCATGCCTGTTAAAACAGAGATGACTGGACCCAACACCAGGAGAGTTGAATCAGAATCTGTGCAGGTAGGGCACAGGAATCCGTACTTTAAACTTACCAACTGATCCTTGGACATTCTGGTTTAAGAACCATTATGGTTGGCCAGGCACGGTGGCTCACGCCTGTAATCCCAGCACTTTGGGAGGCCAAGGCAGGCAGATCACAACGTCAGGAGATCGAGACCATCCTGGCTAACACGGTGAAACTCTGTTTCTACTAAAAATACAAAAATCAGCTGGGCGTGGTGGCAGACGCCTGTAGTCCCAGCCACTCAGGAGGCTGAGGCAGGAGAATCACTTGAACCCATGAGGCGGAGGTTGCAGTGATCTGAGACTGCACCACTGAACTCCAGCCTGGGCCACAGAGCGAGACTCCGTCTCAAAAACAAAAACAAACAAACAAAAGAACCATTATGGTAGAACCTAAGAGAAATTAACTCATTCAAGTGGAGTAAATTCCCTTTTTAAGACTGGGTCTCACTCTGCAGCCCAGGCTGGAGTGTAGTGGGGCCATCATGCCTCACTGCAGCCTCAGCCTCCTCAGGCACAGGCAGTCCTCCCACCTCAGCCTCCGAAGAAGCTGTTACTACAGGCATGTGTGGTACCATGCCCAGCTAATTTTTTTAATGTTTTATGTTGCCCAGGTTGGTCTTGAACACCTGGGTTCAAGCAGTTCTCCTATCTGAGCCTCTCAAAGTGCTAGGATTATAGGTGTGAGCTACCACACCTGGCTAAATTAGTTTGTTTTTTTTTTTTTTTTTGAGACGGAGTTTTGCTCTTGTTGCCCAGGCTGGAGTGCAATGGCGCAATCTCGGCTCACCACAATCTCTACCTCCCGGGTTCAAGCGATTCTCCTGCCTCAGCCTCTGGAGTAGCTGGGATTACAGGCATGCGCCACCATGCCCGGCTAATTTTGTATTTTTAGTAAAGATGGGGTTTCTCCATGTTGGTCAGGCTGGTCTCAAACTCCCGACCTCAGGTAATCCACCCACCTCGGCCTCCCAAAGTGCCTGGATTACAGGCATGAGCCAGCGCGCCCAGCCAGTTTTTTAAAACTGGATTAAAAAAATAGTAACGAACATGAAGCACTTACTACCTGTCAAGTGTTCTTCTAAATTGATGTTACATGATTAACCATTTAAACTATTAACTATTATATATTATTCAATGTGAGGAAATTGCAGTACAGAGGTTAAGTAGACCAAAGACACATGGTAAGTGGGTGAAACAGGACTTTGAACTCAATCTGGCTCTGGAGGCCAAACTCTTCCCAATCACTTCCCTTTATTGCCTTTTTTTTTTTTTTTTGAGACAGCGTTTCACTCTTGTTGCCCAGGCTGGAGTGCAATGGAGCAATCTCAGCTCACCGCAACCTCTGCCTCCTGGGTTCAAGCGATTCTCCTGCCTTAGCCTCCCAAGTAGCCAAGATTAGAGGCATGCACCACCACGCCCAGCTAATTTTGTATTTTTAGTAGAGATGGGGTTTCTCCATGTTGGTCAGGCTGGTCTCGAACTCCCGACCTCAGGTGATCCGCCGGCCTCGGCCTCCCAAAGTGCTGGATTACAGACGTGAGCCACCACGCCTGGCCCTATTGGCTTTCTTAACGCAGAACATTTTACTAGTTTCCTCCAGGTCTTTTTGTTTTGTAGTTTAACAAATGTTGATTCTTGATACTTGCTATCATTTAAAACTTCACTTTGTAGCAAATGTAAAATCACTGGTTTTATTTTTTAAGAATAGCTGAAAGAATCAAAATATATCATCTGGAATACATAGCTAAAGTAACTATCAATTAAAAACTCAGCTATGAGAAAATATATCTTAAACAAAATAAAAAAATACAGACTAATATTTGTTGATGGGGGGGTATAAAGGTTCTATACTGTTTTTTTCTATTTTTGAGACGTAGTCTTACTCTTGTCCAGGCTTGAGTGCTCACTGCAACCTCTGCCTCCCAGTTTCAGGTGATTCTCCTGCTTCAGCCTCCTGAGTAGCTGGGACTACAGGAGTGCACCACCACACCCGGCTGATTTTTTTTTTTTCAGTAGAGATGGGGTTTTGCCATGTTGACCAGGCTGGTCTCAAACTCCTGACCTCAAGTGATCTGCCTGCCCCAGCCTCCTGCAGTGCTGGAATTACAGGCGTGAGTCACCGTACTCTGCCTGTTTCTGTTTTTTAAACTTTCAAAGGCAAATTACAATTTTGTTTTTAAGAATAAAAAATACAATCTGAATAGCTGAAGCAGCTTTTTTTTTCAGTGTGATTTTTGTTGTTGTTGTTTTGAGACAGTCTTGCTCTGTTGCCCAGGCTGGAGTGCAGTGGTGCGATCTCAGCTCACCACAACCTCTGTCTCCCGGGTTCAAGCGATTCTCCTGCCTCAGTCTCCTGAGTAGCTGGGACTACAGGCATGGGCCATTATGCCTGGCTAATTTTTGTATTTTTAGTAGAGATGGGGTTTCACCATGTTGGCCACGCTGGTCTTGAACTCCTGACCTTGTGATCCGCCTGCCTCAGCCTCCCAAAGTGCTGGGATTACAGGCATCAGCCACCACGCCCGGCCCAGTGTGATTTTAAATTCTAGTTAGAAACATGATTTTTTTTGGTAACATCTATAATTCAGTGTTCCTGTTCAGTACCTGTTCATCATTGTGATCTCCAAGATGTAAAGCATACTAAGTTCTACTTTTCTTGAATTATTCTGGTAATGTTAACTTGTATAATTTAACACATTAACTTAAAATTATTTTATTTCATAGCAACTCCAGCCATTCCTCAGATATATCAAATATTTTGTGTAAGATATGTGAATAAAATTAATTATTCAAGTTATCTAAGCTAGATTTTATCTTTTACATCACAAAAAGTAATTTTCCAGTTTGCCAAAAACTTTGACCATTAGGTAGTTCTTAGAGGTCTGAGAAGCAAATAAAATTTATTTCTACACAAAAATTAAATGGCATGTTGATCTTATTTAACTTCTTCATAGATAAGAATATAGGTAAGAAACTGGCTTGGAGAAATCGGCCCAAAGCCAGTCGGCTGATTAGTGGCAGAGTAAATGCATCACTAGCTATTTAGTGGATCACTAATTTGTTGTCTTCTTCTACTTTAATTTTTAATATTTTGTATTTTTCGTAGCCGCCTATAGTTTAATATACTGCCATAAAACTCACAGGTTGTTGATGCTTTGTACTGATGCCTGCTACCAGTAATCTACTTTATTGGAACTCTTACCCATGAAGCTCTCCAGACTTCACAAAGTGAGTTTTTACAAAAAAAGATTATCACATTGGGTAACAACTTATTCATGTACAAATGACAGTACCCAGCACATCTCAGTGCTCTTTAAATGTTTGTTAAATATACATACAAATTTTGAAAGATGCGGCTGGGCGCGGTGGCTCTCGCCTGTAATCCCAGAACTTTAGGAGGCTGAGGTGGGCGGATCACCTGAGGTCAGGAGTTCAAGACCAGTCTGGCCAACATAGTGAAACCCCATCTCTACTAAAAATACAAAAATTACCTGGGTGTGGTGGTGTACACCTGTAATCCCAGCTACTCGGGAGGCTGAGGTAGGAGAATCACTTGAACCTGGGAGGCAGAGGTTGCAGTGAGCCTAGATTGTGCCACTGCACTCAAGCCTGGGTGACAGAGAAAGGCTCCATCTCAAAAACAAACAACCAAAAAAAGCACCAAAAAACGGCCAGGAGCGGGTGCATCACCTGAGGTCGGGAGTTCGAGACCAGCCTAACCAACATTGAGAAACCCCATCGCTACTAAAAATACAAAATTAGCCGGACGTGGTGGCACATGCCTGTAATCTCAGCTACTCGGGAGGCTGAGGCAGGAGAATCACTTGAACCTGGGAGGTGGAGGTTGCGGTGAGCTGAGATTGTGCCATTACACTCCAGCCTGGGCGACAGAGCAAAATTCCATCTCAAAAAATAAAAACAACAAAATTTGAAAGATGTAAATATTATATCCAACAACTTATTTTGCTATTAGCTCGCATCAGACAAAGCCATGTTTTATGTTTATAATATAGGATAGCACCATCTACATCCTAGCTACTCCAAAATGAATAATATTTATAAAGTATTGTGACATCTCTAAAGGAATATATAACATAATTTTTTTTCCACTTTTCTAAATGGAAGATTTTTCTATCTTCAAAACATAATTTTTTCTTACCAAATCTATCTGTCAATCTATCATCTCTCCCTACTCCCATATACATATGGCAGGGATTTGATATAAAACACCAGATACTTTCTTTGAAAATTTTTAAAAATTTATTTTGTAGAATCTCACTATGTTGCCCAGGCTGGCCTTGAACTCCTGGGCTCAAGCAGTCCTACTGCCTCAGGCTCCCAATAGGTGTGACTACAGGTACCCGGTTGAACACCAAATACTTTTTTTTTTTTTTTTGGAGATTAAGTCTCGCTGTCACCCAGGCTAGAATGCAGTGGTGCAATCTCAGCTCACTGCAACCTCCACCTCCTGGGCTCAAGTGATAGTCCTGCCTCAGCCTCCCGGGTAGCTGGGATTACAGGTGCATGCCAACATGCCCAGCTAATTTTTGTATTTTTAGTAGAGACGGGATTTTACCATGTTGGCCAGGCTTGTCTTGAACTCCTGACCTCAGGTATCCACCCGCCTCAGCCTCCCAAAATTGCTGGGATTACAGGTGTGAGCCACCGTGCCCAGCCCAAATACTTTCAACCTCTAACTTCATGTCCTCTCTTTTCGCCCTGTCCTAGATTTTCTATAGCTCATGTGCTTATCCAATGCTACCCTTTCCTCCCTAAGACATTAATTTCTCATTTATAAGCTAACACTTAAAAGACACTGTTCTAAGTGCTTTACATACATTAATTCACTTAATCTTCATAACTCTACCAAGTAGGTAATATCATCCCCATTTCAGCTGAGAAAACTGAGTAACAGAGTGATCAAGTAATTTGCCCAAATCCCAGGTACTAAGTGATGGAGCTGGGTTAGAAACCCAGTAGTCTGGCCAGGCGTGGTGGCTCAGGCTTGTAATCCCAGCACTTTGGGAGGTCGAGGCAGGTGGATCGCTTGAGGCCAGTTCAACTGGGACTGTAGTCTCAGCTACTCTGCAGGCTGAGGCAGAATTGCTTGAACCTGGGAGGTTGAGGTTGCAGTGAGCTGAGATCACTCCACTGCACTCAAGCCTGGGTGACAGACTCTGTCTCAAAAAAAAAAAAAAAAACAAAAAACCCCTGCAAAAGACCCAACCTGGCAGTCTAACTACAGTCTGTTCTTAACCACTGACTTATGGCTTCTCTGAGGTAGGTATAATAATAGAGACTCATACAGATGAAGAAAATGAAACTCAGAGATTAACTGAAAATCATCCTGTTAACTCTAAAACCTGTATTTTTTCTATTATATATAAAAAAAGGAAGTACAGAATTGGGTTCTGAAGCCATAAAGGCTGGGTTGAAATCCTGGCTCTGCCACTTAATAGCTGTGTGACCCTGAGAAAGTTACTTCTCTTTGCCAGTTTTCTTATCTTCAAAATATGGATAACAGAATTTACCACATAAGGTTATGAGAAATAAGGAAATAAGCACAAAGTGCTCAGAAAGTTACCTCAGTAAGCACTGTTATTTCTATTTCCAACCTACCTCTTTTATTTATAAGGAAACAAAATAATTTGTCCTGTGTGCTACTCTGAGGAAGCAGCTGTAAGCCAGAGGTTAAGAGAATGAATGCTCAAGTTGGTTTGGGTTCAGATTTCAAGCAGGTGTCCTTTAGAAAGTCAACCTTCCAAAATTTCAGCATCCTCATCTGTGGAGCACAGTATCACCTTGCAAAGTTATTGTAAAGATTAAATGAGGTGATGTACAACTAGCACATGGCAAGTGTTCAATAAATATTAACCAAGCATCATCTCTGCGTCTCTAGCAGCTAGCACAGTGTTTACTGAATAAACAGTGACACAATTAGGAAATTAGGACTTTTTTTGTGGTTTCCTTCACTAGTCCTCTCATTTTCTTCCCTGGCAACATCCTATTTTTACCAAATGTAAATCCACCTCAACATCTTCCCCCTACTTAAAGACCAGTGTAGCAGCAAAGAAAAATGGCTGATGTTAAATGACAAGTTACAGGGTGCAGCACACCAACATGGCACATGTATATATATGTAGCTAACCTGCACGTTGTGCACATGTACCCTAAAACTTAAAGTATAATAAAAAAAAAAAAAGGAAAGAAAAGAAAAATGGAACATTGAGCTGGGCGTGGTGGCTCACACTTGTAATCCCAGCACTTTGGGAGGCCGAGGAGGGCGGATCACTTGAGGTCAGGAGGTCGAGACCAGCCTGGCCAAAATGGTGAAACCGTGTCTCAACTAGCAATACAAAAATTAGCTGGGCGTGGTGGCAAGCACCTGTAATCCCAGCTACTCAGCAGGCTGAGGCAGGAGAATCGCTTGAACCCAGGAGGTGGAGGTTGCAGTGAGCCGAGAGATCCTGCCACTGCACTCCAGCCTGGGCTACAGAGTGAGACTCAGTCTCAAAAAAGAAAAAAAAAAAAAAAAAAGAAAAATGGAACTTTGTTGCCACTTAAAGTTACCACTTACCTGGTAGTAATCATATCAAAGTTTTAGCAAATGGAGTGCAAGTACAAGCAGCAACCACTGCAAATCACTAGTAAAGAAGGGGAAATGGGATTTTTACCTTATTTGCCACATGAAGAACTATGAGAAAATATTGACAATTGATGTAATTAAGGCATATCTTTTCCTTTTTCTACTTTTAACCAAAGTTTCATTCCTATGCTTTTAAACCACACAGAACATATGAAATCCATGTTAACATTAAGCCCATTTATTAACAGGTATCTGGCCCAATAATTATAGTTAGGTAAATAAAATATTTCAGAACTATTTTATAGGCTGCCTTACAAATAAGATAACTGTCAAAGGTGCATTCTCTTTATGTGAAAAGTTACACGTTTTAAGTTTAACACTCCACAATGAACTGTGAAATTTCCCTAAGCTAATACTTAACAGAATATTGGAAAACTTCAACATCATCTCTTTTCTCAAGCACCTTCATATTGCTCCCACAGTTCTTATAAGTTGTCCAATAACCCAGACAAATTTCCTTGTGGACAAGAATTTTTAAAATTTAAAGTATTATATATTAATACAATGACTTTAGTTAAAAGTAAAAATTTATTGATCCAAAACTGCCAAAAACCTTATGCTAAGCAAAAACTTCATTTAAGCTTAATGCTCTTTTTAACTCCTGCACGAATGCCAGATAATTCACCACTATAACGTTGCTCTTCTTTACGAACTTCACGAACCTGGCCTCTTCTTCGAATTTTGGCTCTTCTGAACTTCTCCCTGTGTTTCACTCTGGGATTGCGATCAATCTTCTTTCTCCTAGGAGTAAGTCCCCTATTTTTAGCAATTTGATAGGTAATAGCTCTCTTTGCATTTTGATCTTCAAGAGCCTGTTCTTCAGTGCTATTTTCTTCCTTCTTTCTCTTTAGCTTTTGCCTGTCTTCCATTTCTTTATAGTACTTCAGTTTAGCTTTTTCATCAAAATCAGAATCATCAGAAAGATCTGTAACAGCACAGGCAGCAGCAGAAGTCTTTGAAACAGACTTTGGTTTGGGCTTGGTGGATTTTGCTTTCGGAATCAGTTCTTTCTTTACAGCATCATCCTTAAGTGTCAACAGATGACGAATTTCTGAGGACAGCTTCTGATCCACAACGGACAGCTTGTTGATCAAATTTCGGTAGGTAACAAGCCTTTCTATGACAGGATGTCCATGTGCTGGGACTCTCCTAGCTTTCAGGATCAAATAAAAACTGATGTTCGAGCAATAATTCAAGTAGAGGTTGTACTTCGTCCTCAAGTATTGGCTTCCTTTTCCGGGTGGAATGATCTCTTGTTCCACCAACTGTAACAATGGCTCCAGCTCATCCTTCACCTCTGTCAACTTGACTTTCAGGTCTTCTATCAGCTCCAAGAGTTCTGGTGATTCCTTTCGCAACATTTTCAGCTTCTCTTTGACTGAAACTTTAGCCAAATCCTTCACGACCCGTGTCTCAGCCTCATCTACCTGAGGCACTGGTTTTGCAAAGGCCTCAACCCACGCGACACCAAAATCATCCTCTTGCAGCGCTTGGGCTAGGCGCCGCTGAATGATCTGTGCCTCCGCCTCCTCCTCTCTTTCCTCCTCCTCTGCCTCCTGTTGACTCTGCCGGCCTCGGGACTTGGAACCATAGTCCGTGTCATAGTAAAGTTTTTTCCTCTGACCCCACGACAAACTGGGATCCACAGAGGCCTCAGCTTCACTTTGCACGGAGCTCCCACCATCATCATCGGCATTCTCCTCCTCCTCCTCCTCCCCCGCACTCCCTCCATCTTCGTCGTCCTCATCGTGCATATCTAGGGCTAGCACCTCCTCCTCCTCCTCCTCGCCATCCTCCTCGTCTCCACTCTGTACTTCATTCCAGCCCTTAGCTAAGGCGGCCCGGGATCGTGCCTCATGAAAGTCATCTACCTGATCTTGGTAGTAGCTGGTGTCCCCTGGTGAGGGTGGCAATCCTAAATCATCTCCATTTTCGTCGGTGAGCGTGGGACCTGCCTTGGCTCGCACAGCTGCCCACTTAGCTGCTCCGCGCCGCCGGGATCTCCCCACCATGGCTCACAATCTCAGGTTTTACAGCGACTCCGGACTTTCGGCCACCTCTGACTTCGGCGCAGGAATCAGGCGCTCCAGTAACTCGTGGCTTTAAACAGCCGCGCGCTCCCCTACCACGGGAGTTTGCAGACTCCTGATCCGCTACTGGAATTTCCTCTTCCTTCCGGCCCCCAGCATGCTCTCCGCGTGGCGTACGATTGAGCACTTCCGCTCGGTCCCTTAGGCGAGATCACGTTGATACCAACTTCCTTTTCACTGTGCCCTTTAACGCCAGTCGATTCCGGTGAATTAAAATCTTTCCGTGTGGAAACGATAGGATAAGGAAGTTCCGTTCCACAGAACGCTTTCTCGGGCTAATGCGCTTACTCTCGAGTGCCTGGGAATGGCTGAGGGAAGGAATCCTGACGGCACCTCCAGGCGAGGTCCCGATGGCCAATAGAGGGCGCTGCGCTTTACGCCCCGGAGAAGTCCCAGGAGCGTTCCATTGAGTTTTAACTGCGTGTGTACCCGGCGCTTGCGACCGGCAGTCTAGTGCTAGCGTAGTTTTCCTGCTCCCTTGTTTTCTCTTTTCTGCTTATCAGGCTGGAAGTTAATCAGATTGTTTTCCTCTCATTTCCCCCCCACCCCCAATACCATATTTCTGGGTACCACAGCCTCAGACAGCGCCACTGGACTCCAGAATCCCACGGGAGATTTCCGGGCGAGAGCGCAGGCCGGGCCTCCGGCTCAGGTTTACTCATCCCCATCGCCCTCTCCCTGCTCACAGGGCTCGGTGACCCGCTGCATGGGGATCGATAAAGCTAGATGACCCTGAGGCTGACAGTGGGAAGGCAGAGCCCCGCTGCAGGGTCTGACTCTTCTCAAGGAAGTCTGCCCTGTAATGTTAGAGTAATTCAGGGTGTAAGTTTTTAGGCATTACATATGCAAGGTTCAGGGTTAGTATTATGATACCTTTTAATGTAGGTAGTTGGAAGCTGAACTTTTGATACGTTGCTAAAATTAATCGTGACATGGCTGGGCGCGGTGGCTCACACATAATCCTAAGCACTTTGGGAGGGCGAAGTGGGTGGATCACTTGAGGTCAGGAGTGCAAAACCAGCCTAGCCAACATGGTGAAACCCAGTCTCTTACTACAAATACAAAAAATTAGCGGGGCGTGGTGGCGGGTACCTGTAATCCCAGCTACTCGGGAGGCTGAGGCAGGAGAATCACTTGAACCCGGGAGGCGGAGGTGGCAGTGAGCCGATATCGCACAACTGCACTCTAGCCTGGGCGACAGAGACTCTGTCTCAAAATAAAATAAAATAAACGGTGACAATTTCTTTTTCTTTTCTTTTCTTTTCTTTTTTTTGAGACGGAGGCTCGCTCAGTCGCCAGGCTGGAGTGCAGTGGCAATTTCGGCCCACTGCAACCTCCGACCTGGTTCAAGTGATTCTCCTCCCTCAGCCTCCCGAGTAGCTGGCATTACAGGCACGCGCCACCACCCCCAGCTAATTTTTGTATTTTTAGTAGAGACAGGATTTCATCATGTTGGCCAGGATGGTCTCCATCTCCTGACCTCGTGATCCGCCCGCCTCGGCCTCCCAAAGTGCTAGGATTGATTACAGGCGTGAGTCACCGCGCCCAGCCAATGGTGACAATTTCTTTGCAGAAAGTATAGTGTCATTAGGTTAATAAAAATAATGCAAAATGTTAGAAAAGTGATACTTTGAACTAAACATTTTCCAAGTGCCTAAAGGTGTCTGAAACATTTTGAAATTTTTACAAGATTTTAGAAAATAAAATTTAATTAGAAAGTTGTGGGCAAAAGTTATGTTCTGATGGTAAGCATGAATTTATTTTTTAATGTAAATTTTAGTACATTTTGTCATTTAGCAGATATTAACTGCTTACTGTTTGTTGTAGAATGCTACAGACAATAGTGATGAATCAGCCAGTTAAGGACTTTATAATCAGGTAGAAAAGAAGATACTCATACAGATTACCGGAATACAAGGCAGTGTATGATGTAAACCCGGTGCTGTAAGAGAACAGAGGAGTAAGAGATAACCTTTAGATTGCTGTTTTGGGAATATTGCTTAAAGAGTATGACATCTATGCTGGAACTGTAGTTATTTCCTTACTTTAAATGTTAAATTTTCATTATTTAAACATTGTTTCATTTAGGCACATAAATACAGATTGTTCATTTTTATTGAAAATTATTTGAGAATTTAGTATCAGACTTCAAGACTAAAATGCATATATCATTATATATAAGTTAGAAAAATATTTTGGATATTTTAAATCGGAATGATCACATTAATATTATTTAGTTTATACTAAATATTAAATTTCCTAACCAGAACAGAGTTGCAGTATTCAATGCATATTCAGAGAGTATCATATTCTAACATTCTCAGATCCTTTGTTTTTAGAGACAGGTGCTTGCTGTGTTCCCCACGCTGGGTAGAACTCCTGGGCTTAAGTGATCTCCTGCCTCAGCCTCCTGAGTAGCTGGGACTAAAGGTGCGTGTGGCTTCACCCAGTTTTTCAGATCCTTTTGATAAAGAACAATTGATTCTCCTGCCTCAGCCTCCCAAGTAGCTGGGATTACAGGCACCTGCCATCACACCTGGGTAATTTTGTGTTTTTTTTTTTTGTTTTTTTTTTTTTTTTTTAGTAGAGATAGGGTTTCACCATGTTAGCCAGGCTGGTCTCAAACTCCTGACCTCAGGTGATCTGCCCACCTCAGCCTCCCAAAGTGCTGGGATTACAGGTGTGAGCCATCGCACCCAGCCAATCTGAATCTTTATTTTATTGCGATGTCTGGCTCAGGAGTTAGCAAGCTACACTAATGAGAGCCAGCAGGTTAAAAAAAATTGTTTTTGCCTTACTCTAAGCCCTTTATGGGATTTTCTTACTATGGGAATTAGGGAGTCTATGAATGACACATTAGGTGATGATACATTAGGATACTTCTTTCAGGGCATTTGTTCTGGGTGTTGGAGGTATTGTATGATCACATTAGCTTACACTAATCTTTATTTCTTCCTGGACTATTGAAACAATTAATAATAGCTAACATTGAGGGTGGTTATTGTGTGCTAGATACTGTTACAAGCTCTTGAAACCATTATAACCCTGTGAAAAGTTACTGTAATAATCTGTAATTGGAGATGAGAAAATTAGGCACATATAGCTTAAGTGAGGTCATAAAGCTAGTAAGTGTTAGAACTAGATTTAAACCAGAACAGTCCAGCTTCAGAATCTATGTTGTGCTATAACTAACTACTATACTATACTGGCTTTCAACTTTTCCTTTAATAGGTCTCCTCCTTTTAGTCTCTGGTACATTTGATCTGGTACATCAGATATATCTTCCTAGAATATCATTTCTGTCACCACATTTCCTGGTTCAGAAACTTTCATTTACTATCAAGATAGTAAAAACTTTCGTTTACTAACAAAATTTACAGCATACATGGCTGTCCTAAAGTTTTACCCCAAAACAATCTTTCCAGCCATACTTTTCATTACTACAAAAACCTTCAATGCTAAGCTAAGTATTCTACTATGTTTTATTCTCATTTGTCACTTTACCAATCTTCTGGGTGTTCAGAATTACCTGTATCAGAAATTTACAAATCATTGCAGATATCTTTTTGGTTAAGAAATTCTCACGTAAGCCCATCCATAAGGGGACCTGTACGAAGCTATTTGAAAAGTTATTTTTGGTAGCAGTGAGTTAGAGACAACCTGGATATCCATCACTGGAAGAGCAGATCAATAACATGTTGTAGAAGAACAGAATGGAATTTAGGAGCATAGGGTGATCATACATTCTGGCTTGCCCTGGATGGCCCTGTTTAACCTGTTATCCTGGTGTAATTATTAATAGCACCTCCTTTCACTCTCATGATTAAGATGATAATTTTTTTTTTGAGACGGAGTTTCACTCTTGTTGCCCAGGCTGGAGTGCAATGGTGCGATCTCAGCTCACTGCAACCTCCGCCTCCCAGAGTCAAGCAATTCTCTCACGTCAGCCTCCCGAGTAGCTGGGATTACAGGTGCCTGCCACCATGCCTGGCTAATTTTTGTATTTTTAGTAGAGACGGGGTTTCACCATGTTGGCCAGACTGGTCTCGAACTACTGACCTCAGGTGATCCACCCCTTGTCCTCCCAAAGTGCTGGGATTACAGGCTTGAGCCACCATGCCTGGCCAAGATGATACATTTTATAGTCATTTTAACTATATAGTAATTGGAAGTAGTAGATTATATATCCATATGGCAACATGAATGGATTTTTAAAACAATGTGCTAAGGGAAAAAAGTAAAAAATAGAATGTAATAAATAATATACCATTCACAAAAATTAAAAATGCAGGCACAATAATATAACAATACACATTTTGTAGGAATATAATCAAACAAAATAATATACATTAAACACAAAAGAACAGCTGTTTATGGAAGAGGAAGAATGGGATAAGTGTTGGAGATTAAAAGGAATAGAAGAGGACATTTCCACAGACCAATAATAATGTCAAGAACTGAGGAGAATAATTAACTGCACCTGAGATTTAATTAAACAACAAATGAGCAAACAAAAAATGACTATAGCAATTCCTAACTTAAAATCCTGCAGAAGCTTCCCAACGTCTATAGCAGGGGCATCCAATCTTTTAGCTTCCCAATGTCTATAGCAGGGGTGTCTAATCTTTTGGCTTCCCTGGGCCACACTGGAAGAAGAATTGTCTTGTGCCACACATAAAATATACTAACACTAACAATAGCTGGCTGGGCACGGAAGCTCAAACCTATAATCCCAGCACTTTGGGAGGCTGAGGTGGGCAGATCACCTGAGGTCAGGAGTTCAAGACCAGCCTGGCCAACATGGTGAAACTCCGTCTCTACTAAAAATACAAAAATTAGCCAAGCGTGGTGGCACACGCCTGTAATCCCAAGTACTCGGGGGGCTGAGGCAGGAGAATCGCTTGAACCTGGGAGGCAGAGGTTGCAGTGAGCCAAGATCACGGCACTGCACTCCAGCCTTGGTGACAGAGCTAGACTCCATCTCAAAAAAAAAAAAAAAAATCGCAAAAGAACTTACAATCTTTTAAGAAAGTTTACAGATTTTGTTGGGGTGCATTCAAAGCTCTCCTGGGCTGCATATGGCCTGCAGGCTGTGGGTTGGACAAGCTTGGTCTACAGGATCAAATTCATATGCTTCATCACCACAGTCCTGCATAGATCTCAAACTTCCTCTCTATCAATTATGTGTAATTGTGCCTGATTTGTGTTGTTAGGTGGACAGTGACTTTTTCCTTTAGCGTCCATAGCCAAGTTCAGACTCCGAAGGTTATGGTTTCCAAAACAGACACTAGATTAAATAGTAATCTTTCTTGGCTGGAGTGGGGTGTGAGAAGGTAGTGGAAATGCAGTCAGTCAGTCCAGGTATGTATGTTTCTATACTCTGTCAGCACTTCAAAGCACTAGCCTTTAACAACATAGTGTCTTTTGAGCTTCCGTAGTTATCAGCACAGCTCTTCAAATTTAAAAGTAATTAACAAGGTGAAATATTTAATATACAGCTTTAGTGAACTTAAGACAATAGTTGAGGCTCGGCATGGTGGCTCTCACCTGTAATCTCAGCACTTTGGGAGGCTGAGGTGGGAGGATTGTCTGAGGTCAGGAGTTTGAGACCAGCCTGGCTAACATGGTGAAACCGTCTCTACTAAAAATACAAAAATTAGCTGGGCGTGGTGGTGCACGCCTCTAGTCCCAGCTACTCGGGAGGCTGAGGCAGGAGAATCGCTTGAACCCAGGAGGTGGAGGTTGCAGTGAGCTGAGATCACGCCACTGTACTCCAGCCTGGGTGACAGAGCAAGACTCCCATCTCCAAAAAAAAAAAAAAAAAAAGACTATAGTTGAATGCGTATTATGTTGTTTTTAAAATTTTTATTATTGTACTTTACGTTCTAGAGTACATGTGCACAACGTGCAGGCTCGTTACATAGGCTTGTTACATGTGCCATGCTGGCCCATTGCACCCATCAACTCGTCATTTACATTAGGTATCTCTCCCAGTGTTATTCCTCCCTCTGCCCCCCACCACACGACAGGCCCCGGTGTGTGATGTTCCCCACCCTGTGACCAAGTGTTCTCATTGTTCAGTTCCTACCTATGAGTGAGATCATGTGGTGTTTGGTTTTCTGTCCTTGTGATAGTTTGCTCAGAATGATGGTTTCCGGCTTCATCCATGTCCCTGCAAAGGACATTAACTCATCATTTTTTATGGCTGCATAGTATTCCATGGTGTATATGTGTCACATTTTCTTAATTCAGTCTATCATTGATGGACATTTCGGTTGGTTCCAAGTCTTTGCTCTTGTGAATAGTGCTGCAATAAACAGCATATTACGTTTTTTTCCAGCATCACAGACTAGGCTGGGATGACTGAAGTTGTCAAAAGAAGTAGCTTTTCTTAGAAATGTGCATAAAGGTAGTAATAGTAAAAATAATAATTTGATATGAGTTATAATGGGAAAATGTATTCTTGGTGTTAGTACCTATCAATATATTTGGATAATTTAATATAACCCCAGAAACATGCTGGACTATTTTTGGATGCAAAAAAGAAAGAAAGATTATTTTTAGTTGTAAGAAAGAAAATGGATGAAGTTTGCCACCTGCTTTCATTTCATCTAGTTTCATCTGTCAGAAACCACTTACTCTGAAACAAATATGTCACAGATTCTTTTTGCAAATAAGGTCTGTATCTATTTTAAGTGGCAAAAGTCCTAAAAGTGACTTGGAAGTAAAATATAGAGTTTCTACTGAAATATGTAGTAAATATTTGAAGCTTTTAAGCTTTAATTTAACTTAATTTAAAAAAACTGGATATTCCTCACCACAGATTTATGCTTTCTCCTTATTAGGGAAAATGAACTTGGTATGGCACTTACATAAGATGTAAACACTCTGAATAGAAGAGTTAGAACAAGAAAATTGTATTTTCTTACTTACTTTTCCAACTAAATCTTTAGAGTTCCCTTTTGGTGTTCTTTCATATCCTTTTTTGGGGTGCCATCTGATATTGCTCTTTATGAACACCTCTCTGCATCTAGAAAACAGGTTTGGTAGCCTTCATTACAAAATGAAGAATTTAGTGAAATTATGACACTGCTTTCCCTTCCAAACTCTAATTCAACTAAAAAGTTGGCAATTACTTTCTAAACATTATTTAATCCCTTTTAGTTTTTTCTTTTCATGGGAAAACTTGTAACTACAATTATTTTGATATTAAATATTGACCCAGTGATAATTATAGCTTTGGTGGTGAAGGTCTTTTGAAACACAGCCCATGTTAAAATTTTTTCTTTAGTCACCCCTCATTCTCTATAGAATCAAGTTCTTATCTCTAAGCCAATATTCAGGGCCTGCCTTTATCTGGCCCCATCTGCTTTCCCACTTTCATGAATTATATGTTCTAGCCAAACTAAATACTCATTTTTTTTCTCTTTTTGAGATTTTTATCCTCTTGGCCTCTCTTTGGGCTGTCTCATATTTCAATACTTACATGGCCTTCAAGGCCCAGCTAAGACTGTGTCTTCTCTAGGCTGTCTTCTCTGATATACTTCCTTCTACTAACATCTAATAGTCCCTAACTCTTCCTTTCTTAGGGATTTCTAAACATTTTCTCCTTTGTGTTAAGACTAGTTATGTACTTGTTTTGGCCGGGCGTGGTGGCTCATGCCTATAATCCCAGCACTTTGGAGGCCGAGGTGGGTGGATTGTTGGAGGCCAGGAGTTACAAAAATTAGCCTGGTGTGGTGGTGCGTGCCTGTAGTCCCAGCTACTTGGGAGGCTGAGACAGGGGAATTGCTTGAATCCAAGAGGCGGAGGTTGCAGTGAGCTGCGATCGCGCCGCTGCACTCCAGCCTGGGCGACAGAGCGAGACTCCATCTCGAAAAAAAAAAAAAAAAAAAAAATTAAGCAGGGGCCAAGAAATGGGAAGTTAAGTTTTGTATATGTTTGATTTGAGGTGTCTGTGAAGCTATTTAAGTGTCTAGATGTCTTCTAGACAGTTTGATATATGGATCTCTTTAGAGAAAGAAATTTTTGATGTCTTTCAAATTCAGTTGAAACATGGGACCATATTTGATATTTAACTAAAAGCAAATAAAATACAATTTTGGGTTGTTCTGACTGAAGTAACTAGCACACGTGAACTAGTAGACCAAAAGTGTTATACTACCTACCTGCTACTTGAGTTATAGGACTACATATCTCCAGGTGTCAAATTAAAAAGGCTTGGATTGGCTGGGCACAGTGACTCATGCCTGTAATCCTAGCACTTTGGGAGGCCAAGGCAGGCACATTGTTTGAGGCCAGGAATTCGAGACCAGCCTGGCCAACATGGTGAAACTCCATCTCTACTAAAAATACAAAAATTAGCTGGGTGTGGTGGCCCGCACCTGTACTCCCAGCTACTCGGGAGGCTGAGGCAGGAGAATCATTTGAACCTGGGAGGCGGAGGTTGCAGTGAGCCAGGATTGCACCACTGCACTCCAGCCTGGGCAACAGAGTGAGACTCCGTCTCAAAAAAAAAAAAAAAAAATCAAGCTCTGTTAAATTTCAATAAGGTATTAGAAATTATTAAAAATGACCTAAGAATTTAATAAGCTATTTGCAAATGTGATCTTGATCTATATCTATTTTGGGTAGAGATATATTATTTATGCTATGAGCAAAGGGGAATCATTGGAGGGTTTTAAATAGGGAAGGATTGGAAAATTGACGGAAGTTGGTGCAAGATGGTGACAGTCATCAAAGTGATGCGTTTTTGTGTCTAAATCAGGGTCCTGGGAATATGGATATGAAAAGTAGGCAGATTAAGAGCTAAGCATTATGCTAAAGTAATTGTTTATATGTTGTAGCCATGTTCTAGCATGTTCCATGCTTTACACTTATCAATTTAATTCTCATCAATCTTGTGAAGTATGTACTACAGTGATGCCCATTTTATAGATAAAACAGAGAAAACAAGATTTTGTAACTTGTCAGAGTCCCATTTGCACCCAGGCAATAACTGACTCCACAGCCTTTGCTCTTTTGTTCAGTAGGAAGACTGAGTAGAAGTGTCTCTTAAGACACATCTTTACAGTTGCATCTGATATTTTAAAAATAACTGACTGGATATTCCTCACCACAGATTTATGCTTTCTCCTTATTAGGGAAAATGAACTTAGTATGGCACTTACATAGGATGTAAACACTCTGAATAGAAGAGTTAGAACAAGAAAATTGTATTTTCTTACCTACTTTTCCAACTAAATCTTTAGAGTTCCCTTTTGGTGTTCTTTCATATCCTTTTTTGGGGTGCCATCTGATATTGCTCTTTATGAACACCTCTCTGCATCTAGAAAACATTAATATACAAAATTACACACATATGAAGAAAAGTGATAATATGCCAACTGAGTAAAATGGTATACAAGATACAAGATGAATTTATTAGCAACGAAGAAACAAAGTAAAAGAGTGAACAGAATGGAATGACATTTAGACCTACTTGAATTAGTTTGAAAGATTTTAGGATTTTTTATGAGGATGAACAGGAAGGAAAAAGAAATAAATTTATGGTAAGGAAAATGACAGACTAAAAAAGATTCTGAAACAGGAATTAGCAGATCATATACAGGAAAAGGAAAGCAGACATATTTGACTAGAGCAGAAGCCTCTCCCAGAAATCAGTTTTCTTAAAGCAGAGGACCAGACCACTGCAATGGATGAATTGAAGGGAGCATATTCTTTTTGTTTGAGGGGTATCCTGGAAACCTTACTTATTATTGTGTCCCTGGAGAGATTACCATGAAATTTAACCAGATTTTTTTTCAAATGAATTTTTGGAAGTAGGCCCTTTTTAAATTAGGACCTGCCTAGCAGGTGATATGGTGAAGGGAAATAGCTCTGTGTGATGGTCAAACCACTGACATGTAATTTCTCAAACAGCAATTCTATGAAAAACCACTGCAGGTGCAAGTTTATTTAAAAGCTGACCACAACACAGGTGCAATTCTCCTCATAAACATTTAACCACAGAAGGACTACCCTAAAAGTCTATGTGGAAAGCTGTTCGAGAAAAAGAAGTCAATTTTTTTGTTTGTATTTTTTAATTTTTAGTAAGAATTTGGAATGAAGTTTCTTCCTCATATTTTGAGTTTTTTTTTTTTTTTAAATTCAGCTTTTGCCTCTGTTTTTTTTTTTTTTTGAGGTGGAGTCTCACTCTGTCGCCCAGGCTGGAGTGCAGTGGCATGATCTTGGCTCACTGCAACCTCTGTATCCCAGGTTCAAGCAATTCTCCTGCCTCAGCTCCCGAGTATCTGGGATTACAGGCATGCGCCATCATTCCCAGCTAATTTTTGTATTTTTAGTAGAGGTGGGGTTTCACCACGTTGGCCAGGCTGGTCTTTAACTCCTGACCCCAAATGATCTGCTTGCCTTGGCCTCCCAAAGTGTTGGGATTATAGGCGTAAGCCACTGCACCCAGCTGACCAGCTTTTGCCTCCTGATATCTAAATATACATTTTACATATACTGTGCTTGGATAGAGATCAATATTTGAAGAAACTCTGCATATAAGAACAAAAATGTTTAGGGTTAAAAAATGCCAGTTAGTATTATCAGACATTTAATGAGGTTGGAAGTCACAAAGATTAGGAAAGAGGGTATCAAAGAGTATGAAAGTTGAGTAAAAATGCTCTGTTTGACTTTTAATCATTCAATGCTTATATAATATCAGAAAAAAATCATTCAGTGTATATCTCTGCAAAAATAAGCTAAAGATTTTTTTTTTTGAGACAGAGTCTTGCTTTGTTGCCCAGGCTGGAGTGCAGCGGTGTGATCTTGGGTCACTGCAGCCTCCTCCTTCTGGGTTCAAGTGATTCTCCTGCCTCAGCCTCCCAAGTAGCTGGGACTACAGATGTACTTCACCACACCCAGCTAATTTTTGTATTTTTAGTAGAGCTGGGGTTTTACTATGTTGGCTAGGCTGGTCTCAAACTTCTGACCTCAGGTGATCCATCAGCCTCAGCCTCCTGAAGTTCTGGGATTACAGGCATGAGCCACCGTGTTCAGCCAGCTAAAGCATTTTTGTTAGACAAAATCATTTTTTATTATTTCACTTATTTAAGTTATGGATTTCTAAGTTTTGTATCATTTCACAAGGTATACATAATCAAAACATCACATTGTGAAATGATTAAGTCTAATCTTTCAATTCCTCCACCCCCAAAAACTGCCAATTAGAAGAAATTTCTCCATATAGATGTGAAAAAATAGTATTAATGGCTCTTGGTATTGTGAGAGGTAAAATGGACTGTAAGTTAAGAGGCTTAGGCTCTCTACCTTTAGCTTTAGAATGACTAAGATTAATTCTGAAGTTCAAAATAGATTCTAAGCTTGTACAATTGAAATGGGGGAAAAGGCCGGGAATGGTGGCTCACGCCTGTAATCCCAGCACTTTGGGAGGCCAAGGCAGGTAGGTCACTTGAGGTCAGGAGTTTGAGACGAGCCTGGCCAACATGGTGAAACCCCATCTCTACTAAAAAAGACGAAAATTAGCCAGGTGTGGTGGTTTATGCCTGTAGTTCCAGCTACTGGGGAGGCTGAGGCAGGATAATCACTTGAACCCAGGAGGCGGAGGTTGCGGTAAGCCGAGATCATGTCACTGCACTCCATCTTGGGTGACAGAGCGAGACTCCAGAAGACTCCATCTAAAAAAAAAAAAAAAAAAAAAAAATTGGGGGAAAAAAGTTAATCCTATAAAGTGCGTGGTGTTGTTATCTACTATGATTCTCCCCCTCACTCTGCTGCAGCTACAAGGGCCTTCCTTCCTGCTCCTCATCCTGTGTGGGCCAAGCTCTTTCTTATTTTGTGCTTTTTACTTGCTGTTTCCTTTCTTGGAATAGTGTTTGCCTGACTCTAGGTTAGGCAGAATAATGTCCCTCCCAAACATTGCAAATATAGTTGCAATTGCTTCTGTACTCCTTAATATTATTAAACATATTTTAAAACTTTTATTGATAATGATTCCAGATAAGTCATGTCTGCTCTTGTGGATTTGGACACAGAGTGACCTACAGGAGTTTTAGGAAGTTCAGAGCAACCCAGCAAGGATCTTGGTAGGAGGACCGATTGTCAGATCAAGGGCTATACCTCAGTTTTGTCACAGTAAAACAACCAGGCTGGGCGCGGTGGCTCTCACCTGTAATCCCAGCACTTTGGGAGGCTGAGGCCGGTGGATCACTTGAGGTCAGGAGTTCAAGATCAGCCTGGCCAACATGATAAAACCCCGTCTCTACTAAAAATACAAAAATTAGCCAGGCGTGGTGGTGCATGTCTGTAGTCCCAGGTACTCGGGGGGCTGAGGCACAAGAATTGCCTGAACCCGGGAGACGGAGGTTGCAGTGAGCCTGGGTTGCACCACTGCACTCCAGTCTGGGCGACAGAATGAGACTCCATTTCAAAAAAAAAAAAAAACCAACACAAAAAACTTCTTCCTCTTTATCCTTTGTTAGTAATTTTATGCTTGACTGATCTGTGAAATTCTGGGATATTTGGGGACTTTTAGTTTTGTGGTATTAATAGCCGTTATATATTCATGACAAGTGTATATACACACACATATAATGGATTTTCCACTTTGATGGAGTGGAGATGGTTTTGCTGTTAGCTTCTCTTGGCAGCAGATCTTTCCTCCAGTGCTAATAGAATCTTCCTTCAGTTTATTTCTCTGGATTGATTCAAAATTTACTTTTGTATTGTCTAGTGTCTCAAACGTATAGAAGTTAGAGAGATAGTATACACGGAGAAGAGTTAAAGGCTGTGCATTCAATGGCCATTTGACATATTTTAGAAGCTATGTTTTAGGGAAATAAATATCTTAATTTCCTCTCTGTATTCCTTGCAAGTGTGTCATTTAATTCTGGGTTTCTGGGATTGTTATATATACCTGGTTGTAAAAGTAGTCATGGAGTTCCTCTGTAATAGACTTTGTAAATTTGTCAGATATAAAATGCTTATCTCGAGTATACATTTTACAGTATTCTTTTAAATTTATTTCTTTTTATGTCCTCTGAAATAAATAGATTCTGGAATATATTCATGAGAGTGCTAAGGAAATGAAAAATGATACTTTTTAGGGAGATCCGGGACTGATGATGCTCTTTCAATTTACTTACCACTTATAATAATACTGAAGATTCTGTCAGATATATTTAGGGTATCACACACACAAAAAGGATTTCTTTTTTCTAGCACATTTGGGAACACTGATAAGTTATTTCTAAATCTAAAAGATTTTTGGGTTACTTGGAATTTACAGATTGACATTTAATTCAAGGTTTCGTGTAGACTTCATATTTTCCCTCCTAATTTTTAGAGCTGATTAAGCAATACTATTTATTAGTAAAATTTGTTTTTCATATAAAGTTCAAGGACAAATGGGAAATGTGAATTATTACACTAAATGTAGAAATTAATCCATTAAAAGGAAAATCAAGAGATTTCAGCTGCATCTTGGATTTAAGGCCAAGAAGGCTGTTAAAAAATATCATCGTCCCTTTTAAGAGTTCAAGTGGCAAAATGCCAGGCTGCTATCAAGACTCCTTTTGTATTAGGGAAGGCTTTCAAGGGGAGAAATGAGATGACATTAAAATAGAGAATAAAGGAGAGATTGGCCTTTTATGATAAGTATTCATGTTACCTTATGGATGAAACCCAGACTTTGAGTCTGTGTGATAGTATGGATGTATGAGTTAACTTGAGATGAACTACTGCACCCAAAATGTGCTTATTAATGGACTGATATTGATAGAGATAGGACTTTAGATGTATGCTGCAAAAGTCTATCTTAAGCACTATCCCATTAAACATTTTTCTTAATGACTTCAATAAGGATCTGATGGCATGTGTCAAGTTTGCAGATACTGTAAAGCTGAGAGAAAGAACTAATGTGCTAGGTTTCTGAATCTGGATTAAAAAAGAATCTAAGACATTGTAATGTTGGTCTGAGTTTAGCAAGATAAAACTTAGGGACCAATGCTAAATCTCATGCCCAAATCCTAACTTGTTTAAATATTAAATATGGGAAAGTCATTACTGTATAGAAGCACTTATATTTTTTAAAACGAGATTGTACACTTTAATTAAAGCCAGTAGTGTAACATAGCTGCCAAAAAAGAGATATTATCATCTTAAGTGGCATTTATTGAAAAATGTTAAGTTCAGCTGTTGTTTGTACTGGCCAGATTACACTTGACTATTGAATATGTATCTAGGTACTGCTCTTTAAATAGGACATTGACAATATGGAGCCTATCCACAAAAGAGACTAATATTGTTAGAAGACGTAAACTTAGAGGCAGTTTTCAACTCCTTGTAAAAACGTTCTTCATTCATCCTTCATTCAATCAATATACTTGAGGCAATCCTGCACTTGTTCTTGGAAACAGAAGTAAGCAACAAGACAATGCTGCTCTTAAGGAGCTTTTATTCTAATGAGGAGGAGACAGTTACGACTAAGTAAACTAAAGGATTTCAAACAATAATAAAAACTATGAAGAAAATAAAACAGGGCAATATGATAGTGATTGGTAATTGGTTAGGATGATTATCAGCCAGAAAAGTTCCCTCTGAGGCAATGACATTGGAGTTGAGACTTGGTGGTAAGGGGCCAGCCATGCAAGGCTATGGAAAGTGTTGCAGGCAGAGGGACTAAGACAATATGAAGGCCTGGAGCAGAGTAACTGGAGAGAGATGAGTGGAAGGGGGAGTTGCAGGAAATCAGGAAGGTTAATGACTCTGAATTTATTCTAAGTGTAATGAGAAGCCACTGGAGGGTTTTAAATCAGATATGATCTGATTTACCTTTGAAAAGATCATTTTTCATGGTAAGTGGACAATGAATTGTGGCAGGTAAGACTAAAGAAGAGTTTGTAAGTGAATAGTTTAATGAGTTATAACATGAAACCATATTTTCGTCCAATTATTGCCTCTCAATTACTATAATTGAATTTTTCTTTGCCTTTTTGACAATGTTTTAAGAAGATTCCATAATTTAAAAATATTTTTTCATTATTAAAAAATCTAGTTTATTTGCTGTGATTGTAAAAGTGCTATAAATAGTAAAGCTCATTTTTAAAAAGTCTAGTTCAGTCTAAAAGCTTGTATCTCAAACTCACTCTTAATTTCAAGTCTCCAGTGCTAAACAAGATGGAATAATGGTGCAGATTTTCCCTGCCATTTGAACCAACTAGAAAAAACTGATGAAATTTAAGAAACACTGGTTTTCTTTTTATTATTATTATTATTATTATTATACTTTAAGTTCTAGGGTACATGTGCACAACGTGCAGGTTTGTTACATATGTATACATGTGCCATGTTGGTGTGCTGCACCCATTAACTCGTCATTTACATTAGATATATCTCCTAATGCTATCCCACCCCCCTCCCCCCACCCCATGACAGGCCCCGGTGTGTGATGTTCCCCATCCTGTGTCCAAGTGTTCTCATTGTTCAATTCCCACCTGTGAGTGAGAACATGCGGAAGAAACACTGGTTTTCAAGACATTAGGCAATGCAGGACAGTGATTTCGGAGAGACTGGAAACAAATAAGGAGACCATTACCATTGCCCCATGTTGCCTTGGAGAGAGTTCCCAGGCCATGGCTTCACTGGAGGAATTCTGCCAAACATTTAAGGAAAAAGAATACTAATTCTACACAAACTCCTCCAGAAAATTGGAGGGGGGGAAATACTTCTAAACTCATCTTTTCAGGACAGCATTATTGTAGTAACAAAACCATGCAAAGACATTACAAGAAAAGAACATTTTAAACCAATTAACCCTCATGAATGTAAAAGCAGAAATTCTAAGCAAAATTTTGGTAAATAAAATTCAACAATTTATAAAAAGGATGTTATATCATAACTAAGTGGGGTTTATTCTAGGAATGTAAAGTTAGTTTAACATTTAAAAATAAATGTAATTCACCATATTAAATAAAAAAAGGAAAACCATATGGTTATCTCAATAGACAGAGAAAAAATATTTGACAAATATTCAGTGTTCACTTCTGATAAAAACTCACAGCAAACCAGGAAGAGAAGGGAACTTCCTCAACTTCGTAAAGGGCACCCAAGAAAAACCTAAAATCATACTTAAAAAACTGAATTCTGAAGATGTGAACTTTTTAATAGCTTTACTGAGCTGTAACTGACATACAGTGCACTGCACACATTTGAACTGTACAATATGATCAATTTTGACATATGTGTACACCTGTGAATTCATTATCACCACTAAGATAATGAACATATTCATCATCTCCAAAGGGTTCCTTATGTCCTTTTATAGTCTTATAGTCCCGCCTTCCCTTCTCTCTGTCCCCACCTTCCCAGATAATCACTGATCTGCTGTCACTATGCATTTGTTTGAATTTTCTAGAAAAAAATATAAATATATCCAAATATAGAATCATACACTATGTACTTCTTCTTTTTTTTTTTTTTGAGACAGAGTCTTGTTCTGTCACCCAGGCTGGAGTGCAGTGGCACGACCTCGGCTCACTGCAAACTCTGCCTCCCGGGTTCAAGCGATTCTCCTGCCTCTGCCTCCTAAGTAGCTTGGATTACAGGCACCCACCACCACACCCGGCTAATTTTTGTATTTTTAGTAGAGACAGGGTTTCACCATGTTGGTCAAGCTGGTCTCGAACTCCTGACTTTGTGTTCTGCCCAATTCGGCCTCCCAAAGTGCTGGGATTACAGGAGTGAGCCACTGTGCCCGGCCTGTACTTTCTTAAAAAATTTTTTATCTGGCTTCTTTCCCTCAGAATAATTATTTTGAGATTCATCCATATTGTGTCTATTAATAGCTTATTCATTTTTATTATTGAGTAATGGATATACCACAATTTGTTTATCCAATTTGTTTTTGGACATTTAGACTGCTTCCAGCTTTAGGCTATTACAAATAAAGCTAACATATCTTTCAAGTGTACTTCCTCCTCACCCATCCTAAGTTGGAAACTTTGGATATTTTCATTTATACTTTATATAGCATGATCATGTATCATTTTTGATGTTCCTGCACATCCACAACCCAAGGGGCCATGTCAGGTTCTCCCAGTAATGCTTTCCCCAAACTTCATTGCAGTTGGTAGCTGCATTTTCTGCAACTCCACAAGGAGTTAAGACATAATGATGATGACGATGATAATAATAAGTAACTAGTACTTACATAACACTTATTGTGTGCCAAGATCTAACTTCTTCACATGATGTAATAGATGTAATAAATATTAACCTGACAACAATCCTGTGAAGCATATATTGTTATTTTCCCCCTTTTACAGATAGAGGAAATTAAGAGAGATTAAGTGATTTGTTCAAGGTTTGTCCAGTGTTACCTAGCTAGAGAGTGGCGGAATTGGGGAATAAACCCAATCAGTCAGGCTCAGAGCTCTTTCTCTTAACTATTATGCTATATTGCTTCTCAATCTCCCCTGCTTTTAGGGTCCCTGATCTCTTGGGTGATTTTCTTGAAACTCTCCCTCACTTGAATCTGGGGAGAAGAAAGTGGCCCACCTTTACTCTCTACTCTCCGAAGGGTGAAGCGAGGTGGGATATGTGTGTGGGAGTCTCTTATCACAAACACTATGATTTCAACAAGGTAACAGCTGCTCTTATAACATCCCCCCTCTTCCCTCCCTAGTCTTCTAAAGATGAGATGGGAGTGTATGGGAGTGGTGGAGTGGTGGTTGATGGAAGTAGATTGAGTTTTGTTGCCTCTTTTTAGAAAAAAATTGTATGTGTACATAATAGTTATACATTGAAAACTACTGTTATCTTCCTTAGCCTGGCCTTCAACTCCTGGCCTCAAGCGATTCTCCTGCCTCAGCCTCCTGAGTAGCTGGGACTACAGGCATGCACCACTGTGTCTGGCTTTGTTGCCTCTTAACAAACCTTGGAGGAAATATTTGGCTTGCTTTAGATTTGTGGTACTTAGTCATTCTTGTTTATGATCTGTGTGCCTTAGTCACCAATGCTGAGGGAAAGGAAAAGTTACTTTTTAACTATAGAAGCTATTATGGTAGTCCAGGAAAGAGGATGGAGGCTTGGACTAGGTTGGTAGTGAAAACGGAGAGAATCAGATGAATTTGGGATATGTTTTGGAGAGAAAGCCGACAGGTCATGCTGGTAAATTGGATGTAGGGGAGAGGAAAAGAAAGGAAGCAAAGAGAATTTTGGCTTGAGTAACTGATGGAGGTGCCATTTACTGAGATGGGGGAAAACTTGAGACAGAAAGAGATTGGTATGTGAGAGTGAGGGTGGATTGGTCATCAAGAATACCGTTTTACCTGGTTAAGTTTTAGATACCCATTTAGATAGCTACATGGAGATATAAAATAAAAAGTTGGACATAGGCATTCAGAACTCAATGGGCAAGGTGAAAGTTAAAATTATACATTTGAGAGTCCTCAGTGTGCCCTATGTTTAAAGGCATGGGATAAGGTAAAATTAATTAGGGAGAGGCTAAGAGAATGGAAAAGATGAGGATTAAGCCTTGATGTCCTCAATATTCAGAGGAAAATTTAGCAAGAGACCCAGAAGGAGTCATCAGTGAGAGGAGGAAAACAGGGAGTTATATTCTGTGTCCCATGAGAATAAAGTCTTGTCACAATTTGAATATCCCAAAATAAAATGAGTTGTGTCCACAGGGGGTGAAGCATCCAACTATTTCGGATGATTTTCAACTAAATGCTGAATTCAGTGTTATAGAATATTGAAAAAAAATTGAGAGTCATGAAGGTGAGACTAAATTACCTTTAAGATCTCTTTCATCTAGCTGTCTATCACTGAATCTCTTCCTACACAAATCTTAAATGTGAGTATAGAAAAATAAGCCTTTCTTTTTTTTGCTAAGAATTTAGAACCCATGGCTAAGTTCTCAATCACTTAACACACATGTAAAGGGTTCTACTATTCACATTTTACATTTTTTTAGTGGCAAAAACATAACTAAAACTGGCAAAGAAATGGTTTAAAAATTAAACTGGAACTTGTATTTGTATATAGTAGGTTATTGATAAAAAGAATATGCAACAGCTTACTTATAGCAGAATTATAAGCAAATACAAACTTCAGCTAACTTTTCAGTATGGCTATTTATTTAAAAATTACCTTTATTAATCTTTTGTTCTTCCATAAATGGTTAATGCTGCTAGTTATTCTGCACCCCCTTACCTCCTGCTCTAGGCCAGTATTTTTTTCCATTAGTTTTCAATCTTCAGTGCACATCAGAATCAACTGGGATGCTTTTTGAAAATACATATTCCAAGGCCACATCTCCAGAAATTCTGAGTGTTACCAAGAAATCCATATTTTAACCAGTACTACAAGTGGTTCTAGTCAGATGATCCCTAGAGCACACAAGGCAAAACACTAGTCCAGATCCTATGTTGCCAGCATAGGTAATTCTCTTCTAGTGACAAATGTGTCACACTTTATTTTTATTAACGCAATTTATTTTAGATTTATAGTTTACATAATCGATATATAAAAATACAAGATTGGCCAGGTGCAGTGGCTCACGCCTGTAATCCCAATACTTTGGGAGGCCGAGGCAGGCAGATTACCTGAGGTTGGGAGTTTGAGACCAGCATGAACAACATGGAGAAACCCTGTCTCTACTAAAGATACAATATTAGCTGGGCATGGTGGCACATGCCTATAATCCCAGCTACTCAGGAGGCTGAGACAGGAGAATTGTTTGAACCCGGGAGGTGGAGGTTACAGTGAGCCGAGATGGCACCATTGCACTCCAGCCTGGGCAACGAGAGTGAAACTCCATCTCAAAAAAAAAAGCACGATTGGAAGAATGAAAATATCAAATATACAGCTTTTCTTTAGTTTAGTAATTATGAGTTAAATAATCTTTGCTGTTATAAAAAAAGAAACTTTTGGAGAAGTTTTAATTTGTTCCCAAGGATTTACCCAACTTGCTTTGGGAAGGCAGTCTAGCCTTGAGTTTATTTTTCAAGAATTATAAAGGTATCCAGCTGACTATTAATTACTATTTTTTTTTGAGTGATTGAATAAGTCAGTTATTTAGAAACTTCAGTTGGGGGTGAGGATCTTTTAGAGTGGTTGATAGTTGTTTTGACCTCCTGACCACAAACTAAAATAATGTGCTTTCAGGTCTGTTTCTTTTTTTAATAAACTGTTCATGTGATGCCAGTATATTTTCCCTAAACTCAAGTAGTTGCTAAGTCCTACTGATAGTAGAAATTAAAATAGGAATAAACTTGGACAGTATAGTAATATTGCATATGATAGTGCCTGGCACTTTGTTCTTACAGACTTTCAATACATACTCTTTGAAGAAGTGCAATCATGTGCTAGCCTTTAATGTCTCTTTCATCCTGTCATTTCATATTTCTAGATTTGAAGTCCGCTTGCCTTACTTATGATTCTGAAGTACTCCTAATTACCTCTTAAAATTCTAGGAGTCCCTTCAAAAATTAGAGCTGAGAACCAAAAGTAACACAGATTTGATGCTGTTGTGTAACCAGCATAGTCTTGGAACCAACCTTGCCTAAGAGACAGGAAATTCTAGCATGTTGGAGTGGGAGTGCAGGGGGTGCTCTGTCCAAAAGATCAGTTAAAAAAAAAGACACTAATTAAGTGAAAAAATTTTTACACAAAATACTGCAATGATTCAGTTTTCTGTTGAGGCATCTCAAATGAAAATCATATTATGGGTTTACAATTCTGAAAGGTGTAACTAGACACGAGGTCCGTCTTAATGCTATCACATTAAAATATGGCAACTTGTTTTTCTAGTAATACCAGCTTCTTTTTTTTTTTTTCGAGATAGAGTCTCCCTCCATCACCCAGGCTAGAGTGCAGTGGTGCCATCTCGGCTTACTGCAGCCTCTTGCATCCCAGATTCAAGCGTTTCTCCTGCCCCAGCCTCCCGCATAGCTGGGATTACAGGCCCTCACCATATCCAGCTCATTTTTGTATTTTTAGTAGAGGCGGGGTTTCACCATGTTGGCCAGGCTGGTCTTGAATTCCTGACCTCAAGTGATCCACCTGCCTCGGCCTCCCAGAGTGCAGGGATTACAGGTGTGAGGCACTGCGCCCAGCCAAGTATCTACCAGCTTCTAATTCCAATTCCATGTTTGAGCTTATAAAATAACTGAAAGTAATCAAAATATATTTTGTAAGATATATACAAAATATAGATTTCGTAAGATATATACAAAATATAGATTTCGTAAGATATATACAAAATATAGATTTCGTAAGATATATACAAAATATAGATTTCGTAAGATATATACAAAATATAGATTTCGTAAGATATATACAAAATATAGATTTCGTAAGATATATACAAAATATAGATTTCGTAAGATATATACAAAATATAGATTTCGTAAGATATATACAAAATATAGATTTCGTAAGATATATACAAAATATAGATTTCGTAAGATATATACAAAATATAGATTTCGTAAGATATATACAAAATATAGATTTCATAAGATACATACAAAATATAGATTTTGTAAGATATATACAAAAGATTATATCTTACAAAAGATACCTTTTGTAAGATATATACAAAAGATACCTTTTATAAGATATATACAAAAGGTATCTATTGTAAGATATATACAAAAGATATATTTAAATCTGGTAGCTTGGTTAATTAAGGACTAGTATAAAAAATTAACATAAGATACACTTGGGACCTTAAAGGACTTTCATTTCTCTCCCCTTCCTTCATCTCTCCTCCATCACTTCCCTTCATTTATTATTCTAGGCATGATAAGTGTCAGATGTCTGATTTGAAGACTAATATGAATATATCTAGGTAATAAAATGGAAAATCCCTATTTCAACATTCTTAATGGAATCCTTCCTTGAAATTATTATTAGTCTTCTGGTTTAAACATTTATATAGTGTAAATGCAAGATAAAAATGATTGTATCAAATTATGGTTTTTATTTGGATGCTTTGCAAGAAAATACTTAAATGTGAATCATACATTTTTCCAGTTCAGCATTTAAACTTCAGACTTCAACCACAGTTGTGATTGTTTTTAGTTTGTTAGCTGCCTGGAGTGTTATTTTAAGAAAGCAGAAGCACCATCATTTGCACACTCCTTATAGATCACACACCTTAACCCTGACTTTTTTTGCTCCAGTTTTTCAGAAGAAGTGAAGTCAAGATGAAGAACCATTTGCTTTTCTGGGGAGTCCTGGCCATTTTTATTAAGGCTGTTCATGTGAAAGGTATGTGATATTTAGAAAATGATCCCAGATCAAAGGAAAAATATAGGACAGATCTGTTTTTCAGTTTTAAACATTTATACCTATGCTTTGAAAGTTGGCCAGCTAGCCAGCTACTTTTTCCTAACATGCTTTCATCTTTCTATGGCAGTTGTCTTTACATAGATAAGACTCTTTTTATTCTTTTTTCTCTTCTCTTACTTACTCGTTTGCCTACTACAAACTAGAGAATAAGAAATTAGCTAACTACAGATAGTCCTGCTTATATGAATGTCCATATTGAATCTTAAAAATCTATAATCCTTCCCTTGAGTCTCTTAAATTAATATTCTGGAGAAATGAAATAATAATTACTGTAAGTACAACATGGCATGCGTTGGGATTTTATTTCCCCAAAGAGGCTGGTATTGGTTTTAACAGCTTTCCTGGATCTGAGCCCACAGATTTATTATGACCCTTTAACAATGTTTAATGTTATACAGGTTGCCTATAAATTGATGACTGAGCTTTTGTTATTTTGTTTACTGATCTTTCAAACAACTTCAGAAAACGGAATACATTCTGAATTTAGAGGTACAGTATTAAATAATTTTCATTTAGAAGGACATACTAAAATTTGTCTGGATTGTTCCTATCACTGAGTCTGTGGTTCTTATTTCAAGAAGAATAATGACAGAACTGTGATTAAGAATAGGCCTTATATATATATTTTATACTAATTTAGCATTAAGAATAACTTTCTAATGATTTAAAATATAAAATATTAGTAAAGCATGTACAATATAAGTATATATACTTATCTAAAAATATACGATATATATAATGGGGCTACTTCCCTGTAAACCCTATAAAGCTGAAAGTTGAAAATATCATACTTTCAACTTACAGTGACTTTATAGGGAGGTAGCCCCATTGTAGCTGAGGAGCATACTGAATACATATCACTTTCACAGCATCATAAAGTAGAAAAATCGTAAATAGAACCATGGTAAGTTGGGGACCATCTGTATATAAAATAGCTATCACTTACTGAATATGATATTCTAGGTATCATGCTAATTCCTTTACATATAATATTCCATTTAATTCTCTCAGTAACCATATGAGGATAAATACTATTATTACTTCTGACATACAGTTGAGGCAGTTGAGACTTACAGAGGTGAAATAACTTACCAAAGTCATACAGCAAGCAAGAGTGTAAGCAGAACCCAGGCAATCTGACCCTATAGCCCGCACTCCTACTATCCTATTCTGCCTTGTGTAAGGCAATCACTTTTTAGTAAACTCATTATGGTTATATCTAGCATATGTTGTTAAATCTATTTTCTTATTTGTTTGAAGTGAATTAAATTTAACAAATATTTATTGAACAGCTACTATGTGTCAGATGCTCTTGGAATAAAGTAAGGCACAGTCCCTAATAACAGGTTTGTTAGGAAAAATACTGCCTGTTGGTGAGAGCAAATGCTAGACTCTAAGTCTTGGTGAATTGAAAGTATTTGTACCTTTTCTGACAGCTATGTATTTCTGATAGATGTTAGGCTGCCTAATATTTTTCTATATTAACTTCCCAGGTTTCTGGTAAGGAAATAATTATATGCCATAATAGAATATAGACATTTTCTATTTAAGACTTAATAGTCAAGTCAGTCCTCAACAATCTATATTTTTGGTCAGGCATTATGTGCTCATTTATTTCATTGAGAAAAAACTTTTAAGAGTCATGGATACACAAGTAGGAAAGAGGACATCATTTAAGTCATTTTACCTCTTTCAGATGTTAATGAGTTATTTCATTACCTTGAATTGACTCCATAATGTTTCTTTCCAATATTACACAGACTGTGTCAGAAGATTCATTAGGAACTTATGAATAATGGTATAATAATGCATTATAAAGTACTTCAAACAATTACAAGTACAATAACAATGGTCTTAAAATGTTTTTGTAGTGGCTCATCATTAAGACTGAAATACTGCATTAGGTCCTCTTTGCTCTGGGAATCGTCTCAGGAATAGACTTCCAGTTAAAATTATAACGATTCTGATGATTTAAACTTTATAACTTGAATTCGTGCACTAAATCTTTGTTTTTTTTTAGTTGAGGCTTAATGAGAGGAATTGTTAAAGGTCACTTAGCTGAAATTATATGAAAAAAGCCTATTTAACATCACTGTTGTTATTATTATTATTATTATTTTTTTTGAGATGGAGTCTCGCTCTGTTGCCCAAGCTGGAGTGGAGTGGTGCAGTCTTGGCTCACTGCAACCTCCACCTCCCAGGTCAAGAGATTCTTCTGCCTCAGCCTCCCGAGTAGCTGGGATTACAGGGGTGTGCCACCACGCCTGGCTAATTTTTGTATTATTAGTAGAGATGGAGTTTCACCATATTGGCCAGGCTGGTGTGGAACTCCTGAACTCATGATCCACCCGCCTTGGCCTCCCAAAGTACTGGGATTACAGGCGTAAGCCACTGCACCCGGCCAACATCATTGTTATTATTAATTAGCACTCTTATTTAATAGCATTACTTATGTAAAGCTGTTATTGAATTTTTAAAATCTGATAATTTGCCGGGCGCAGTGGCTCACACCCATAATCCCAGCACTTTGGGAGGCCGAGGAGGGCAGATCACCTGAGGTCAGGAGTTTGAGACCAGCCTAACCAACATGGCGAAACTTGGTCTCTACTAAAAATACAAAAATTAGCTGGGCATGGTGGCACATGCCTGTAATCCCAGCTACTTGGGAGGTTGAGGCAGGAGAATCACTTGAACCTGGGAGGTGGAGGTTGCAGTGAGCTGAGATCGTGACATTGCACTCCAGCCTGGGCAACAAGAGTGAAACTCTTGTCTCAAAAAATAAAATTAAAATAATATCTGTTAATTGATCCAAATCCAGATGATACAAAATTTCCTTTGTTTATTCCTTGCAATACTTATCAAGGTCAGGTGCAGTGGCTCTGTAATCCCAGCACTTTGGGAGGCTCGAGGCAGGTGGATCACTTGAGGTCAGGAGTTTAAGACCAGCCTGGGCAACATGGTGAAACTCCATCTCTGCTAAAAAAAATACAAAGATCTAGCCAGGCATGATGGTGCACACTTGTAGTCCCAGCTACTTGGGAGGCTGGCAGGAAAATCACTTGAACCCAGGAGGCAAAGGTTGCAGTGAGCTGAGATCGTGCCACTGCACTCCAGCCTGGATGACAGAGTGAGACACTCTGTCAAATAAACAAACAAACAAACAACTTATCAGACCTCTTTGTCTAATATTCAGATTAGACAATAAATGTTGACATTCAAAGTTAAGGCTTTAATGGTCATATGTGTATTTATTCATTTATTCATTTTTTTCTGTATACAGGCATATTCAATTGAGATTGTACCTCATAATATTTCTAAATTGCTTTTGCAAATTTCAGCACTTTATATCTATATATACTCTATCTTTTAAAATGATTCTTTTTTTTCCTTTTTTTGGAGATGAAGTCTCACTCTGCTGCCCAAGCTGGAGTGCGGTGGCACGATCTTGGCTCACTGCAACCTCCACCTCCCAGGTTCAAGTGATTCTCCTGCCTCAGCCTCTTGAGTAGCTGGGACTACAGGCACGCATCACCATGCCTGGCTAATTTTTGTATTTTTAGTAGAGATGGGGTTTCACTGTGTTGGCCAGGCTGGTCTTGAACTCCTGACCTTGTGATCTGCCCGCCTCGGCCTCCCAAAGTCCTGGGATTACAGGCATGAGCCACTGCGCCCTGCTTAAAATAATTCTTATAAGAAATATAGCCTTTATTTTTTTTTATTGAATCATGTACTATGATAATCTGATTGTTATTATGAAAAGGCAGATAATTGTGGTAGAGAATATTTAAAAGTCTTACAAAATAAGGTTGTCTTGGAGGAAAACATGCCTGTTCTTAACTATAATACAATTTATACAAAAAAAAATTTTAAGTACAAATGAGAGTTCAGGAAGGATGCGAAAATCAGAATTCTTTCAGCCCAGATTCCCATAGACCGGTTCAAGAAAAAAATGAAAATTCCTTTTAGAGTATCTTTGGATTTCCTTCACTGTGATGTAAGATTCTGCTTAGAGAACAAATGGAGAAAGCTGAGACAAACCAACCATAAAGCTATTTTTCTGCAGGCAAGAAAGATAAAATAACTCAATACAAAATATATAAATTGACCTTTGTTTTCCTTTCTTTTTAATACATTTACCTTTCAAGCCCAAGAAGATGAAAGGATTGTTCTTGTTGACAATAAATGTAAGTGTGCCCGGATTACTTCCAGGATCATCCGTTCTTCTGAAGATCCTAATGAGGACATTGTGGAGAGAAACATCCGAATTATGTACGTGGCATTCCATATTCCTTTTTTTCCTGTTCTAAGCAGAGATACTTTCTGACACTGAGCGTTGTTTGAATGTAATACCTACCTCTTTACTCCCCTTTTTGCTGTGTAGCACTTTACATGAGTAAAGAATTGAGTCTTGTGAATGAGCTTGAGGCAATTTTATTGAAATTAAGGGTAAGAATGAAAGATTACAGCCAATCTCAAATCAGTGGGCTACATCAAATTATAAACAAAGGTTGTAATCTAGTCATCAACATGCACTGTTTATATGGAGTTATTTCTATTTATTTATTTTTGTTTGCTTGTTTTTGAGACAGGGTCTCACTCTGTCACCCAGGCTAGAGTGCAGTGGCAAGATCACTGCTTACTGCAGCCTTGAACTCCCAGGCTCAAGTGATCCTCCTCAGTACATGGGACTACAGGCATGCACCACCCCACACCTGGATAATTTTTTATTTTTCTCTAGAGACAGGGTCTAACTATGTTGCCCAGGCTGTTCTCAAACTTCTGAGCTCAAGCGATCTTCCTGCCTTGGCTTCCCAGAGTGCTAGGATTACAGGCCTGAACCACCACTCCTGGCCAAGTTATTTCAATTTGAATCAGAACTTTCAGTTGCCCTTGATCGGTTCAAACTGAAACTTCAGATAACACTAAAGCCTTATTTTGTACCATATATAGATAACTGAGTCTTTTATACTGTAATCAGATGTCTGCATCGAGATAAGGCAGATTGATCACATTAACTAATTTGATTCAATCTCACTTTTAGATTGGATTTCAGATATTCATTTCATTTCACACACAGTCCAGAGTTATATGCTATACAGTTCTTTTTCAATAGCAAGAATGCTAATACTATTTGAGAAATTAGATTTCTATTGGATCCAATCAGTTATAAGTTTACCTTGTAAACCACTCCTACCTTAACAGGTTTTCCCCAATCAAATCTCCTATAGAAAGAGAACAGAGCATTCCATTCCATTCAATCAATGGAAAAAGTATAATGTGTTTAAGAATTTTGTTTTAAATTCTGTCTGGGACACTTAATAGCTGTGTGTTTTTGTATGCAAGTTACTTATCTACTTTGAACTTCAACTTTTTCATCTTTAAATGAGGAAAAAAATCATGCTTAACTCATAGGAATATTGTAAAAATAAATAGAGAATATTCCTTTTAGAGCTTATATATTTCTGGGACATATTAAAAAATATTTACTACTATTTATTCACCTAATCTATGTGCCAATTATTGTCACTATCCTGCTTAAAAGTCTTGTGATGGTTTCCCCAACATTGATCTTAGGATATATTACAAATGCCTTGGCCTGATCTACAAAGCTTAGCATAACTCTCAAGATCATCCACTGCCACTTTTCTTTTACTTTATGTTTAAAAATTCAGCACTACTAGGGCTGGGCACGGTGGCTCATGCCTGTAATGCCAGCACTTTGGGAGGCCGAGGCGGGTAGATCACCTGAGGTCAGGAGTTTGAGACCAGCCTGGCCAACATGGTGAAACCCCGTCTCTACTAAAAATACAAAAATTAGCCGGGCGTGGTGGCAGGTGCCTGTAATCCCAGCTACTCGCGAGGCTGAGGCAGGAGAATCGCTTGAACCCGGGAGGTGGAGGTTGCAGTGAGCCAAGATCGTGCCATTGCTGCACTCCAGCCTGGGGGACAAGAGCGAGACTTTCTCAAAAAAAAAAAAAAAAATTCAGCACTGCTGTAGTGTCTCTATTTCCCCACATTTACAGTGCTTTTACACCTGCTAGTTCCTCTGTTTGAAGAACTCTGTCCCACCCCTCTTAGCCTAGTTAACTCCTTCTCAATGTGCATGTCTTAGTTCAGCCATCACTTCCTCTGGCAGGTTTTCTTTGATCACTCGGATCCTGCCCACATAGCTTCGTGTTAGGGATAGTATAGCTGGAGTAGTAGGTAATTGGAAAGAATGGCATACATGACATTGGCACTTAAGCCATGTTGAAGAGTGTCTATCTTATGTTTAAACCTCCAGGAGATTTTTAAAATCTCCTCCATCATCTTCTAATTCATCTTTTTATTTTGTGAAATGATTCTTTTTATATTATATTGTTTACTGAAATCAGATAATTCAGATACTTCATGACACTTTGCCTGATGTGTTGATCTTCCCTGTTCTGATTTCTGAAAGTATATTGCCATTGCTGTGCCATTATGGCATTATTATTATTATTATTATTATTATTATTATTTTGAGATGGAGTCTGCCTCTGTCACCCAGGTTGGAATGCAGTGGTGCGATCTTGGCTTACTGCAACCTCTGCCTCCTGGGTTCAAGCAATTCTCCTGCCTCAGCCTCCCCGAGTAGCTGGGACTACAGGCACGCACCACCATGCCCAGCTACTTTTTTTTGTATTTTTAGTAGAGATGAGGTTTTACCATGTTGGCCAGGCTAGTCTCGAACTCTTGACCTCAGGTGATCTGCCCACCTTGGTCTCCCAAAGTGCTGGGATTGCAGGCATGAGCCACTGTGCCCGGCTTTTGTTTTTGTTTTTGTTTTTGTTTTTGTTTTTTTTGAGACAGAGTCTTACTCTGTTGCCCAGGCTGGAGTTCAGTAGCATGATCTCGGCTCACTGCAACCTCTCTGCCTCCTGGGTTCAAGCAATTCTCCTGCCTCAGCCTCCCGAGTAGCTGGGACTGTATGTGCACGCCACATCGCCTGGCTAATTTTTGTATTTTTAGTAGAGACAGGGTTTCACCATGTTGGCCAGGCTGGGCTTGAACTCCTGACCTCAAGCAATCCACCTTCCTCAGTGTCCCAAAGTGCTGGGATTACAGGCATGAGCCACCGTGCCCGGCTATTTTCTTTTTTTTTTTTTTTTTGAGACAGAGTCTCACTCTGTTGCCCAGGCTGGAGTGCAGTAGCATGATCTTGGCTCACTGCAACCTCTGCCTCCCGGGTTCAAGCAATCTTCTGCCTCAGTCTCCCGAGTAGCTGGGACTACATGTGCATGCCTCATCGCCTGGCTAATTTTTGTATTTTTAGTAGAGTCAGGGTTTCATCATGTTGGCCAAGCTGGGCTTGAACTCCTGACCTCAAGCAATCCACCTGCCTCAGCCTCCCAAAGTGCTGGGATTACAGGCGTGAGCCACCATGCCGAGCCTGCCATTATGGTATTATTCCCAACTCCATTACTTACTAAAATGATGTGACTTTGGGCAAGTTACTTAACTAGCCTTTTTCCTAAACTTTTAAAAAAGGGATAATTATATATGTATGAATTTATACACATATACTTTATGGGGTTGTGAGGATTAAATACAATAATTCATAAAAGAACGGTGTTTGGCTTATGGTAGCCTCTCCTTTTTCTGATATTACTAGAGTCTTTACAGTCTTATTAAGAATACTTTCATTCATTCATTCAACGAATGTTTATTTAGTAACTGCCAAATATTAAGGGTTGGTGGTGGGGATAAAACAGTTTATTTAAAATACAGTCCATTTCTTAAAAGAATTTATAGTCTAACAGGAAACCGTAAACAATTAAAAAGGCAATTACAATTCTGTATTGTAAGTGCTATGATAGGAACGGGCATGGGTTGTTATAGGAGTACTGAGGAGGGGTACCCAATCCAATCCTCGGGGAGAGAAGGGTGGCAGTGGGAGGCAGGAAAGGGTGTTTGGAATAAGTGGTGGGATGGATGATGGCTGTTAGCTTAGTAGGAGTTTGCTGGCTAAATGTGTGTGGGGAGTGAGAGAATTAATAGGTGGGGGAGGTCATTCCAGGAAAAGGAAACAGGATTGCTGTGACGATTATATGAGATCATCATGTAATATGCTTAGCATAGTACCAGGCACACTGTAACCAGTATTATATGTTAGAACTGTTATTGTTAAGATGGGAGATAAGAAAAGCATGGTACGTTTGTGGAATTGCAAGTGATTGTTTACAGCTGGCACGCATTGTACATGGTGACATTGTGAGAGATGAAGCTGGAGAGTTAGGGGCATATTAGGATATGTGCCTTCTATGCTATTTTGAGGATACCCTGTTATCTGTGGAGAGACACTAGAGGTTTTAAGCAGAGAAGGAAATTAAGCTTGCATTTTTAGAAAGGATGTTTGGCAATAATGTGGCCAGTGGTTTGAAGGGGTCAAGACAAAAGGAAGACATTGTTACAATCTAGGAGGGGATAGTGGTGTCCGGAATTAAGGCAGTAATAATGAGAAGAGAGGCAAGTGGATGGATTTCACACATGAAAATAATTAGAATCAACTGGACTGTGAGATTGATTAGATATGTGACGGGGGAGGATTCAGGTATGATAACCAGGTTGTTGGCTTGGATGGTATTGCTAAATACTGAGTTAGGAAACACAAGGTTTTTGTTGTTCCTTTTGGTAGGGAGGGGTGCACATGAGAAGGAATGATGACTTAGATGAAAAAAATTTTAAAGTTAATGAAATCACCTGAACTCGTTGACAATCATCTAATTTTTCATGGGACATCACGATGAAAAAGTTCCAGCTTTGCTACTTAATTGTTGTGTGAACTTGGGTGGATCACTAACCTCTCCTATTTATGATTTCCTCTCCTCTAAAATCTGGATGATAATATCTGTCTGTCCATTTCACAAATATTGAACATATTCCATATGCCACATACCTAGCTAGGCACTGGGAATACATAAATGTTTTTGCCTGAAGGAACTTACATAGCCCAGGGAAGCAACCACTCTGTAGACAAGCAACTATGTTATGGCATTCGATATAATAAATATATATGAGCATTAATGAGACTGCGGAGGAAGAAGTTTGTTGAAGGGTGGGGATAACATCAATATAATTATTACAGAGGTAAAACGTGAGTTGAGTTTTAAAGGAAAAGCAAAAATTTGCCAAGTCAGCAAAGATAGTTGACAGCGGAGTTGCTGTGAGGTTTATTTTGAATGAGAAATATTTAAAATATAGCAGGTTACTATAAAAATCTGCATAATGGTATTACTCTAGAGTGCTTATAGAGTACTAAATACAATAAGTACTGTTCTGATGAAATAGTGGCTGTATACTTATTACGAAAAATAACAATATCTGCATTTCATTGTTTTAACTGTTTTCTTTCTTTTCTTTTAGTGTTCCTCTGAACAACAGGGAGAATATCTCTGATCCCACCTCACCATTGAGAACCAGATTTGTGTACCATTTGTCTGACCTGTAAGATATATTTTTTCCATAGTAATATAGATGTGGAAGTTAATAGCTTTTAATTTTAACCTTGTTAGTAAGAATGTTTTTGAAAATATGTTGGAGTATAAAGATTTACAAACATAATCTGAACTTTTGAATACATTAATTCCTATGTTAATTATTAGGTATCATAAATTCATAAAACTTTGTCACAGATAAAATTTAGCTATACATTTTTTCTAAAGAAATAATTATTGGCATTCATAGAAAGGCCAATTTCTCTTAATAGTTCAATAAGTGGATTTGATCTTTTAAACAGGCAGGTGTTTCTTTGGAAATGACAGACTCCAACATCAATTTTTTTTTAATTCTTCCTTTCTTGTCACTATAAATAACTTGTTTAAACAGATATACAGTTGGGAATAAGCCTAACACAGTAGAAATTGCTGTATGGTGTAGATAAAACAATCATATTATCATATCATTAATTATATTGCTTACTTTCAACTAATATATATTAAAGATGAGAAAATCTCATAAGCTATTCTGTATTGTAGAGCTGCTTATGTCTGAAAGGAGTCATCCTTTGCTGTCACGTCAGAGCTGCAAGAACTAATTGATTTTGGATTGAAATGTGTAGTCACATTTTGAGACAACATTTGAGGGGATTGTCTAATACATGTATTTGCTTTTCAGCTGTAAAAAATGTGATCCTACAGAAGTGGAGCTGGATAATCAGATAGTTATTGCTACCCAGAGCAATATCTGTGATGAAGACAGTGCTACAGAGACCTGCTACACTTATGACAGAAACAAGTGCTACACAGCTGTGGTCCCACTCGTATATGGTGGTGAGACCAAAATGGTGGAAGCAGCCTTAACCCCAGATGCCTGCTATCCTGACTAATTTAAGTCATTGCTGACTGCATAGCTCTTTTTCTTGAGAGGCTCTCCATTTTGATTCAGAAAGTTAGCATATTTATTACCAATGAATTTGAAACCAGGGTTTTTTTTTTTTTTTTTTTGGGTGATGTAAAACCAACTCCCTGCCACCAAAATAATTAAAATAGTCACATTATTATCTTTATTAGGTAATCACTTCTTAATTATATGTTCATACTGTAAGTATCAAAATCTGCCAATTATCATGCTTACCTGAAAGAGGTATGCTCTCTTAGGAATACAGTTTCTAGCATTAAACAAATAAACAAGGGGAGAAAATAAAACTCAAGGAGTGAAAATCAGGAGGTGTAATAAAATGTTCCTCGAATTGCCCCCGCTTTTTTTTTTTTTTTTTGGCTTTGCCTTGGAGAGCCAGAGCTTCCGCATTTTCTTTACTATTCTCTTTAAAAAATGTTTCACTGTATAGAGAACATATATGCATAAACACAGGTCAATTATATGTCTCCATTAGAAAAATAATAATTGGAAAACGTGTTCTAGAACTATTTACAAAAATAATTTAAGGTGAAATCTCTAATATTTATATAAGTAGCGAAATAAATGCATAATTAAAAATATATTTGGACATAACAGACTTGGAAGCAGATGATACAGACTTCTTTTTTTCATAATCAGGTTAGTGTAAGAAATTCCCATTTGAAACCATCCATTTTGTAACTGAACCTTATGAAATATATGTATTTCATGGTACATATTCTCTAGCACAGTCTGAGCAATTAAATAGATTCATAAGCATATACCTGTGTGAAATAATTTGTTGGAAAAAAGTTTCCTTATGTTAACTTTCTTTATGTAAGTTAACTTGTTATTGATGAACGGTTTGTAAGTATGATGTAATGATGCATTAATCACAGAACTCATACATGTACATATTTGAGGTGGCTTTGCCATTTTATACCCATAATTAAATAAAAGGGCAAAATCCCCCCTGATAAATACCGTGTTTATTATGGCACATAAAACTTTATGGCAGAAAGCCAAGGCCAATTGACATATATATTCAAGGGTACTATGGAAAGTAAATGCTAACTCTGAATTTAAAACAGTGGGAAGATGATTAGTAAGAGTTGGTTTCTTGAAAAGGAATTGTTCTGGTAATAGTCATTTTTAATGACTTCCACCGATTATTCAGTGTTTCCTTAGGGATATACATAGGACACTGGTGCTTCAGTAGAAACTCCAGTTTTGATGTATTAAAGATACATCCATTCTTGACTGATCTTTAATCTAGAGTGTGGTTTTAGCCAAGTCTTTGAATTTCATTTAGTCAGTAAACATTTATTAAATATTAACCAAATGCACAGGATTGGTCTGTGGTGGTGAAGTTATGGTAAGCGCCCTCGAGAAAGTCACTATCACTGCTCACTCCCCAGAACTGTGCTTAGGTGTCATCTTCTCTGTGAGAACCACCCTGACTACTTTTTAAATATTTCAAACCCCATTTCTTTATCTTAGTCTACTTCCCACCAATGTACTTATCTCCCTCTAGCAGACTATGTAATTTACTTATGTGTCATGTTTATGGTCTGTCTCCCCTCACTAGAGTGTAATCTCCACGAAGGCACGCACTTTTGCCCATTGATGTTTCCTCACCATCTGGAACAGTGTCTGGCACATGGAAGTACTCAATACATATTTGTTGAATGAATGAACATGAGTGTAGCTTAGTTGAAGAGATAAGACATACACATAAATAATTATTATTTGGCAGAGCCTGCTGAAGGCAAAGAAATAGCTTCCAAAGTGCTATGAGAATTCATGGGAGACTGCTTCTGAAGAGACCCCTTACTTTCTCCTCATCTTTGCCTTAGTTTCTCGGTGTACCCAGTAGAAGAAGTTTTGTAGATCCACATTGCAGATCCTTATAGGAAAGACCCCTATTCCAGCATTATTATCTCATTAAATGCTAGCTGGAAGAAGACTGCAATTTGTAGTCCCACAAGTCTTCCTTCTTTCAGAAGTTCAGTTAAACTCTGATACTACCATACTAGTAACAATTTAGTACTTACTATGTGCTAGTTACCAATGTAAGTGCTTTATAAATACTAACTCATTCAACATAAATCTGGAGTAGCTGGTGACTCTTAAATGAGAGTTATTGAGGCTAGATTAAAGCCTTTCTTTAAGTTGTATTCAAACATTTGCTGGTATTAGTGGAACATTTAGAGGGGCACACTAAGGAATCAGTGTAAGAGGTGGTGGCCATGAAAGGAGCCTCTCAGTTCTCTGCAAGGAATGAAATTGACCTATAGTTCTGAGATCCACTGTGTTTGTGCAAGGGACACTAAGACAGGTCAGTTCCTGGGAGACACAGGACTCTTCTGATGGGGCACTGACTTGGGGACTCCTTTTTATCTTTGCTGAAAATTTCTTAGCACTGCACCTCCAGACATTATCTGTCCAATCATCCTTCCTATCCTCTTTGCTCCACATGGGTAAGACCTGCATCAGGATCCGATGACTCAGCCTTCTTTGGCTCCCTTCCCATTTTCCCTCACAGATGTTTTCCTAATAAATCTCTTGCACCCGCTAATCTCATCTTGCAATTCTGCAGGGTCCAAATTAACACAATACTAATTATGATCTATCTGATTTAGTGATGATAACGATGATAGCATTCTTCAAGTACCAAATGATTTATCTATGTCATCTCATTTTATCCTTACAATAACTTTTTGGGTATTTCATATTATAAATGAGAAAACCAACTAAGTGGATAATTAGCCATTTGAGTGGTTCACTTATCTAGTAAATGGCAATGAGAAGTCTGAATCACTCTGCTATAGTCTTAACAAATATCAATTGAGGCTCTTAGAGAATCATTATGTCCACTGTAACATTTTCTTAAACCTCATGTGATATTTTGAGGTTAATGTGACCAATTCATTGACCTGTCATAAGTCTATTATAATTTTTGCACTTTTTGTCCCTCCTTTTTAATTTGAATTTAATGGATGACATTTTAAAAAGACACGCATAAATAGGTACAATTGGTGAGAAATGTTTTTCTTCTGCATAGTTCTTGACAAGTTAGCCATTTGTTCAGGTAAGCACACTCAGCAGCAGCCAGATGAAAATTATATTAATTAGCAATAAGAGTAAAGCCCTTTAATGGGATTTCCAGGTCTTGGCTTTGGGGTAGCAGTATAGTCTAGTGGATAAATCCGTGGTCTATATTGAAATACATACTCTAACATTGGGCAAGTTAATTCAAAGATTGCTTCCTCATTTGAAAAATGGGAGCAAAAATAACTACATAGATTTTTATAAAAATAAGGTTGCATGCTGTGTCTGCATATCACTTATTACCACGTGGGAGCAATTAGCAACAATCCATGATTTACAGTTGTTACTATGTGTTAATTTTCTTTGGCTCTTCTCCCTGCCTAAGCAACAAATAAGAAAAGAATGTAAATATATGTGAATATATATTGGATCAGTGATTTTCTGGGTTTTTTTTTTCAGACGGAGTTTTGCTCTCGTTGCCCAGGCTGGAGTGCAATGGTGCAATCTTGGCTCGCTGCAACCTCTGCCTCCTGGGTTCAAACGATTCTCCTGCCTCAGCCTCCCAAGTAGCTGGGATTACAGGCATGCGCCACAACACCTGGCTAATTTTTTGTATTTTTAGTAGAAGACGGGGTTTCTCCATGTTGGTCAGGCTGGTCTCGAACTCCCAACCTCAAGTGATCTGCCTGCCTTGGCCTCCCAAAGTGCTGGGATTACAGGCATGAGCCACTGCGCCCAGCAGGATCAGTGATTTTTCAAACTTTAGAGTGTATGAGAATTACCTGGAGGACTCATTAAAGTAGATTGCTGAGCTCCACCTCAGAGATACTGATCAAGTAGCTCAGAGATGCAGCTGGAGACATTGCAGGTCTCACAAATTCCCCAGGTGCTACCGAGGCTGGGAATTGCAGGAGAGCCACTACTTTATAATTATAAACCTCCACTTCCATCTAGTGGTTGAGTTACAAAATACAATGAATATACGTTTTTAATACGCATTGTTTCATTTAATTCTCCTAACATTGCATAGAACAAGTACTGTCTTCACTTTACAAATGGTAAAACTGAGCTGCGAGGGTGATGAAGTAACCTGCCTAATGTTTTTCAGGTATTTGGAGAACTGATGATTAGCTCCGAGGCTGTCAGACTCCAAAGCCAAAGCTCTCAGTCAGTATGTTATCCTGTCTAAACATCCTTCAAACCATCTTCCTCGGTAATTCCACTTCTGAGGAAATAACCAGAAATACAGACAAAGAGAGACAGAGATATCTATTACAATGTGATTTATAATAGTGAAAATTCATAGGAAACTTTAAGTCCATCATCAAGGGAATGGTAATATAGGTATACTTCAAAATATTTTACATACAACTGAAGTGAAATATCATGTGTTTTAAAATTTATGGAAATTGATATACAATGTGAAGAGGAAAATGTAGGATTTTGCATAAAGGAGTGACTTTAAGAAAATTCCAAGCTGGGCGCGGTGGCTCACGCCTGTAATCCCAGCACTTTGGGAGGCCGAGGCGGGTAGATCACAGGGTCAGGAGATGGAGACCATCCTGGCTAACACGGTGAAACCCCGTCTCTACTAAAAATACAAAAAATTAGCCGGGCGTGATGGTGGGCGCCTGTAGTCCCGGCTACTCGGGAGGCTGAGGCAGGAGAATGGCCAGAACCCGGGAGGCGGAGCTTGCAGTGAGCTGAGATTGTGCCACTGCACTCCAGCCTGGGCGACAGAGAGAGACTCCCTCTCAAAAAAGAAAAAAAAAAGAAAATTCCCTACACATACATGGAAAAAGACTTGAGGGAAATAGGCCAAAATGTAATTTTTTTGTTTCTTTTTACTTTTTAGTATAGAATGTTCCAAATATTCTACAGACTGTATACTTTATAATTAGAAAAGTGTTAATCATTATTAAACTTTTAATATTAATTAATACATTAATATTAATTTTGGTGAAATTCTAAATTTTTATTCATTTGCATAAGATAAAGAGAGTGGTGTTTATTTAGAATCTACTCTGTACTCAGCACAGTGCTATGAGGGCCACATAAGAAGAATAAGAACTGGGTCTCACTTTTTCAGTTTTCCTATTTCTTCTATAGGCAAAACTAACACAGGAAAAAATTAGCACACAGTATAAGACACATTTGTGATTAAATATTAAAGATCGGCTGGGCATGGTGGCTTACAACTGTAATCCCAGCACATGGGGAGGTTGAGGTGGGCGGATCACTTGAGGCCAGGAGTTCGAGAACAGCCTGGCCAACACGACGAAACCCCTGCTCTACTAAAAATACAAAAATTAGCTGGGTGTAGTGGCCCACGTCTGTAATCCCAGCTACTCAGGAGGCTGAGGCATGAGAATCACTTGAACCAGGGAGGCGGAAGTTGCAGTGAGCTAAGATCGCATCACTGCACTCCAGCCTGGGCAACAGAGCGAGACTGTCTCAAATAAATAAATAAATAAATATTAAAGATCATGTACTGTGAGCCTTCAGGGAAGCTGGGTTGTTAGGGCTGGGGTAATCTTGGAGGAGATGCTAACTGAATGGGGCCTTTCCTGATGGAGATAGAACCTTCTAGAACTACATGAGCCAAGCAGTGAAAGAGGAAGGAGCATAACACAAATGTCAGAATAGAGACAGGATCAGCCTGCTCCTGTTTCTCTTTCCGTCTTGAATCTTTCACTTATATGCTTAATTTACACACATCCCCTCAAATTGGTGATAGTTTTTTCATTGGTAAGACCTTTCTGTTTCTTCCCTGGTGAGTGTGAAGTTGCCACTTATTCAGAGGGAGCAGCCTACCACTTTGCCACCCCTACCACTTTGCCACTTTGTCCACCAATTGGTTGAATCACTACCACCTGGGAGTATGTTAATACCACAGAATAATGGGCTCTGCTCCAGAGCCTCTGAATCAACATCTGCGTTTTAACACAATCCACAATCATATACACATTAAAACTGGAATAATGCTGGTATGGCATGCAGCACTGTCAGAAAACAGCCTGAATCCAGAGGCAGCTGCTAATGTGGTTTAACAGCTGAGGGATGAGACTGACAAGGTCTTCTCTGAAAAAAATTTTCTTTTCTTTTCTGTCTTTTTCTTCTTTCTTTCTGTCTTTTTCTTTTTCTTTTCTTTTTTTTTTTTTTTTTGAAAATGGAGTCTTACTCTGTTGCCTAGGCTGGAGTGCAATGGCGTGATCTTGGCTCACTGCAACCTCTGCCTCCCGGGTTCAAGCGATTCTCCTGCCTCAGCCTCCCAAGTAGCTGGGATTACAGGGGCCGGCCACCATACCTGGCTAATTTTTTAGTATTTTTAGTAGAGACGGGGTTTCACCATGTTGGCCAGGCTTGTCTCAAACTCCTGACCTCAGGAGTGAGCCACTGCACCCAGCTGAGAAAAAAACATTTTTACTGAGTTAAACCACAGCAAATACTGTAATATTTTCTTAAAGCTAATGTGGCATTTTGAGGTTAGTGCGACCAATTCATTAACCTGTCATAAGTCTATTATAACGCTTGCACTTTTTGCCCTCTCTTTTTAATTTGAATTAAGTGGGTGATATTTTTAAAAGGCAGGCATAAATAAGTACCATTGGTGAGAAATGTTTTCCTTCTGCACAGTTCTTGACAAGTTAGCCATTTGCCCAAGTAAGCATACTTAGCATCAGCCAGATAAAGATGATATTAATTAGCAATAAGAGTAAAGCTGGCGGCTGGGTGTGATGGCTCACGCCTATAATCCCAGCACTTTGGGAGGCCGAGATGGGTTGATTGCCTGAGGTCGGGAGTTGGAGACCAGCCTGACCAACATGGAGAAACCCTGTCTCTACTAAAAATACAAAATTAGTTGGGTGTGTTGGCCCATGCCTGTAATCCCAGCTACTCGAGAGGCTGAGGCAGGAGAATCGCTTGAACCCGGGAAGTGGAGGTTGCGGTAAGCCGAGATCCCGCCACTGCATTCCAGCCTGGGCATCAAGAGCAAAACTCCATCTCAAAAACAAAACAAAACAAACAAACAAAAAAAGAGTAAAGTTGGCCAGTCGCGGTGGCTTATACCTGTAATCCCAGCACTTTGGGAGGCCGAGGCAGGCGGATCACGAGGTCAAGAGATCGAGACCCTCCTGGCCAACATGGTGAAACCCCCTCTCTACTAAAAATACAAAAATTAGCTGGGTGTGATGGTGCGCGTAGTCCCAGCTACTTGGGAGGCTGAGGCAGGAGAATCGCCTGAATCCAGGAGCTGGAGGTTGCAATGAGCCCAGATCGTGCCACTGAACTCCAGCCTGTCTCAAAAAAAGAAAAAAAAAAAAAAAAGAGTAAAGCCAAGTAAGCACATTCAGCATCAGCCAGATAAAAATAATATTCATCAGCAATAGGAGTAAAGCTTTATATAGTGCAGAAAGGAATGAGATAAGGTTATTTGGATAAGCTCAGAGGTAATTACTGGTCAAGCTCTGATGAGGCACAGAAAGGGAAGTTGTTGGGTGCTCAGGTGGATGAAATGGGGGCATCATGAGAGCACAGGACCTTGCCTGGGATGTGAAGGGATCCTGAGAATAGCTTTATCTATTTCACAATTATATCTTTGTCAAATTACAGATCAGCTTCCTCTTTGCCTCTTCATTTGAAAATTTTCCCTCTGCCAGCATGGAATTTTGCCTGTTACCAGTTGAATCCTATTTCTAAATCTAATTGACTGTAAATTCAAAGCAAGAAGACAAGTTTCAGTGGCTGATGTTATTGGACTAGGGGTGAGGTGGAGCCACACGGAAGTGCATGTGGACAAAACCTAATGCTATATTTTATTGTGAAATGGTGAACGTCTATTTTCCATCGAGTGAAGTTTTCTTCCAACTTTTGATTGGGGCAGTTGGGACAGAGCTGTTGATTTTGTAAGTCCAACGTTTCTGGTTTCTTTTTTAGTTATTAGAAATGAAGTTTGGTTTCCTGAGGTCAAGATGAATCTTTTTTAGTTTCCTTAAGGTCATGATTGAAGGAGACTGGGGTAAATGAGAGAAGAGGAAACAAGTGGTCAGAGATACATCTGAGTAATGTTAATAATACAAATAACTCAAAGGTCATTACTTCTGCGTTTTCTTTAAAGGTGTATAAAATTAAGATGCCGATATGAGTGACTGAAGTGAAACATGTTATCTACATGTTCAGGTGCTCCAAAAAGTCAGAGAAGACTCTCCATGCTAATGGCTACTAGGCTGTTTACAGAGGTCTGGCTTGGCTCTACATTTTGTCATCCTACTTTGCTTCCTGTGTCAGGTGAGGAAATGCAAGATTTCCCCCAGGCACCTGGATTAATGCCCAACCATCCTTTAGAGAAGTTTATCGTAGGCTGTGCATATAAAGCAGATGTGTGTCAACCTTGCTGGATTATCTCTTGTGTTTATAATCCTCACATTTTTTTTCTTCTTCTTTACCTTAACTAAAGACATCATAGACTATATCCAGCTAGTTTAGAATCAGCAGATGACCACTAGATGTAGGAACTCTTCACAGAAGTGTAGTAGTAGTGGTAGGGTTCGGATGCTAAGACAAGAAGGTTACTTTTAGAGCCTCCCATATCCACCGCACGCACCTTAACTTTAGAGCAGACTTTAAAAGCTTTATCAATAACTTAGCAAGAGCATAGAGAATAATTGATTCTTTACCGTAAGGAACTCATGTCTGGTATCCAGGCTTGCAAATGCATACCTGTACTGATGACATCAAGAGTTTTCTGGGCCAGGCACAGTGCTCACGCCTATAATCCCAGCACTTTGGGAGGCCGAGGTGGATGGGTCACTTGAGGTCAGGAGTTCGAGCCCAGCCTGACCAACATGGTGAAACCGTTTCTCTGTTAAAAATACAATAATTAGCCATGCCTGGTGGCACACATTTATAATCTCAGCTGCTCGGGAGGCTGATGTATGAGAATTGTTTCAACTCGGGAGGTGGAGGTTGCAGTGAGATGAGATGGCGCCACTGCACTCCAGCCTGGGCAACAGAGCAAGACTCTGTCTCAAAACAAAAACCAAAAAAAAAAAAAAAAAGAAGAAAACAGTTATTTTCTGGAGAGATGTTTTCCCTTCTTTTCACTGTGTGTTTTCAAATTCAAAATGTGTATTCTTTTGGTCACACTATACATTTTTAGAAAAAATATTTACTTATGCTCAAGACAGCTTGGAAGTGTCACACTATACTTTTTACATTTTACATTGCAGCGATCTCAGATGGTAGTATAAGCAGCAGTGTCTCATAAATTCAGATACGTCAACATATCTGCCAAAACAATTACGTGAACCCGTGCATTGGTGAAATGTGAAGTGAGTATCTTGTAATGAAAGTACTCATATTGAGATTTAAAAAAAATCATTTGGAAAAATAAACTAGTGAAACAATAACATTTTTATTTTGAAAGGATAATTCTTAAAAGACAGTTTTATACAGAATAAGTTAATGAATTTTTCAATGTGTGATTAAAATATAAAACTGGCCAGGGGGAGGGGAATGTAAGCACTAGGGGATGGCCTGGATAATCTACCTCTAAGATCCCTTCTAACGCTGAAATTATATGATGGAAATGTTGCTGAATATATAAAGCTACGGACTGGTGGCTCATTCAGCAACCTAGACAGTCACCTTTCAGGAAAAGCAGACTACAGTGTTTTCATGGGAGTGTTGAAAGTCATTAAAAAATCAATTGATATATATTTATTGGGTACCTTCTATGTTCAAGACACTGTGCTAGGTACTTCAGAAGATTCAAGGGCAAGATTCCTTTTCTCAGGAAGTTTTCAACGTTGTGTTTCCCCAAATTTTTGAGATCTTGTTATGAAATCTGGCCCTGAAAATTTATCCTAAGAAATCTCTTAAAGTTATAAAGTATGTTTTTAGGCAATTCTGAGACTTTTTTCCTGCTCTAGGCAAGGGATATCCAGATAATAGGCCAACATGTTATTAATAAGAATAATAATCCCTGATGTATTATAAGCAAGGCATATAGAAATATCCACTTTTCAAAATAATTTACACAATTTATTCAAGATACCAAGAAAGAGTGTCTGTAAGTAATTCTGCATGGACTTGAAGAATGTTAGTAGTAGCACATACTGGTAGAATCCCTTATGCTGAAGTAGTTAAAAAAAAAAACAAACAACTAAACATTGAGTTTTTATTTAAGACAGTGTTTCCCAAAATGTCTTCTACAGATCCTGTGGATTATGAATTGGCAGTGTGTGGCAAGTCCTAGTCTTTTTTCCTGGATGTGCAGTCTCAGAGCGGCAGTTTCTTCAGTTCCTCATTCTCCATCTTCCTAAGCCTTTTCCCTAGGCTGCTAGTTCTGGGTATCCTGCCTTCCCTTCTCCTTAAATATGTCTCTCTAACTGAACTGTGTCTACTTGGTAGAGACCCTAAGATAACTAAAAACAAGTAGCTATCAGTGTGTACCATTTCCAAAATATATTCTGTAATGATGGTTAAGCTGGGTCAAGAAAAAATTAGGGTACGATTTGGAGAGTGGATACAAAAAGGAAGAGAGTGACAGGCAGTCTTAAGATGAAAATGGTATAACAGGGAAAAAGATAAATTGAAGAGAAGAAAGGAGTCAGAGAGGAGAGGGATTAGTTGATAAGTGGTACATTGGGAGACAAAACAGATAGGCGGGAAGAGAGGAAGACATATGGAGGAGGTAGTCATAAAGAAGAGACTAGTAATGGTTAAAGTAGCTAGCTTAATATGTAAGAAGTGATATATATAGAGAAATAGATGAGGAATAGAAAGCTAAATACAGAATGGTTGAGGGAGAGAGAAAAGAAGGAAGAAAGCTAAGAAAAAGAAATGATAAAGGTAAAGAGAGTGGCAGTGGAAGAAAAAAAATGCTTGAAGAGAATATTGAGTAGGAAAAAAACCTGACAAGATCAACGCAAGCAAAAAACGTACAGTGCATCAGGACTATACTGATGTGTGGATCTCCATATGTAGAATGGAAAGTTAATCTGCCTTTCAGTCTTGAAAAACCAATTTTGCAAGTATGGAACTTTGAGAGCAAAAGAAGTCATCAAGCAAAAGGAAACTAACTCAGACAAGTGACTTCCAAGTTTCGAGGCAGGGATGGTCATGGCCTTCTTGCTTTTTTAAGGTCTGCACTAATCTGTGAAAGTGCTAGATCTGGTGATCCCCAGAGGCCTAATCTCAGCTCCACCTGGGTCGCTACTCCTATTGCTGAGAGGGGAGAAAACTTAAGGATCACCAAGACAGTCAGATACTTAATTAAGTCTTGGGGAAAAAATTTTGGGAACCATTGGTATAGAATGTCAGTGATTTCTCTTTCCCCAAGAATGCTTGGTTGAGATAACCCCTAGGCCTGAAGTAGTAAGCAGTCTTGTACCTGGTCCTGTACATTGGTCCCTCTTTGAAGGAATTCAAATGGACTGTGTTCATCTGCATCAAGTGGGTCTACATTTATACTCTTAAATTGTTCCTCAGTAGCTAACTCAACCAATGTGTTAGGATTTTCAGTAGGCATAATTGAATCCCCATCAAATGGGCTTTGCCTTCCATCGCTAGATGGAGTTCCAGTGGTGGAAGGGTGATGCTTTGCTAATTTGGAGCCAAAGCATGGCAAATGCAGAATGTTAGATGGTCTTTGTTGTTGCCTCTCACTCTCATTTTCTTGGACTTGACTTTGGATGACTTCTAGATTGGAGCCTTCATCAGGTGTACCAATAACAAGCTGCTCAGGAGTAAGGTCAACAGTTCTTTCATTGAGCTGGTTGTCTTCAAAAACTTGTTCCAGAATGTTGTTCCCATCTCCTCCAAGATCATTTTTGAGACAAGGTGTATTCTTTGATTGAAGGGAACTGGCTTCAGGAAAGGGCATAATTTCCTTTTGGCCCAGTTGATTCTTTATAGAACATGGTGTGTTCCTCCTCAGAGTGGACACATCATCTCTAAAAGGGTTTTGGCTTTCCCTCTTCTCTGAGCTGTTTCTTTGGCCTGGTATGATGCTTGTTGGGGAGATGGTATCTCTTGTCTGCTTGGTATGACTACCTTCTGTATACAGAGGACTGGTGTCTTGGTTTTCCCCAGGTGCAAGACCATAGGATGGAGTGTAGTCTTGTAGAGCTAGTGGATTGTCCTTGGGCCCTGTGGAGCTACCAGCACAGCAAGAGCCTCTCTGGCTTAGGTGAAATAAATGTGCTTCTTTTTGACCTGATGGGTAACTTTGTGGGATGAAGTTAGGGAAAGATGAATGTTCTCTCTCTGGAGAATTCGTCCTAGTTATTTGCATGCCATAGTTCAAATTCTCACCTTCATGCCATATTGGATTTTTCTGAAGCCCAGCTGGGGTGTTACTGTAATAGGGCTGGTTACCTTTCTGGTCTGGTGGCCTAGCTGGGGCTTTTTGTAAATGTGTTGCCTGATCCCAGATATTTCTGTTAAAATATGGCCTTCTTTCTTTCTGCCCCTGGGCTTGTATCCTGTGGTCCCAGGAATTCCGTGAAGGAAATAGAGTGCTTTCTTCTGGTCCAGCAGCATTATTAACATAGTAGCCCCTGCTCTCTATAGGTGGTGACATAGTAGGAGCTGTATTATATGACGGAAAATTCTCATCCGGGCTCCATGGGTAAAATTCACTATAATAAAAATCCTCCCTTGGTTTTGATGGATTATCTAAAGAATAGGGAAGATATTCCTTTGGCTGATTTGAGGTATATTGTTCACCTTCATAGTGCCTAACTGTTGGGCCTCCTTTGAAGCTCAACTCTTCACCCCATCTATTTTGTCCAGGAAAGACTTCATCTCCAGCTGGATCAATTGGGTCCTCTTCATTATAAGGGATTGTCTCCTTCTGGTCTGGGGTATTTATGGGGTAGAGTGGACTTTCTTTTTGCCCCATAGTATTGGGAGAATCATCTCTCTCATCCCACGTATTGCTTCTAAGGTATGGTGAGTTTTCCCTGGGATCATATGGGTTATATTCAGGGTAGAAAACACTTCCTCTAGAATCATGGGAAGGATGGGGTAAATGTTCTTCTTGCCTCCCTGGATCTTCCTTAAAAGGTGGAGAGATTTCTTGGTGGTCCCAAGTATTTCTTCCAGCAGGAAAATGTTCTTTTGCAGGAGAAGGGATTTCCTCAGGGTATACAGCAGGCTGATATGAGCTGTGCTTTAATTCTGGCTGATTAGTTTCTGATTCATATGGCATCCTTCTTGACCCTAAAACAATCCCTTTGGGCAAATTCTGGCTTTGGGTTTGTCCATCAGAATTTGGGACTTTTCTGGAATCTCCTCTTGGGTAATAGGAGTTTTCATATTGATCAACAGAATTAAAATTTGGGACTGGCATATAACCCTCAAAGTGAGGCAGTTTATAATTTGATTTATTAACTTCATACTGTTGAGAGTTTCTCCAGGGGCTGGTTGGATTCTTTGTAGGAACTATTATTTGTTCTTTTGGACCCAGGGGCTTCTCCCCTGGATTTTGGATTTTTTCATTGCGAACAACAGGGCCATGTTTGGGACCCAGTGGGGCAACATTAGTTCCTACAGGCTGTTTATTTGGCCCCTGAGGCTTTCTTCTGAGATTTGCTGGATTTCCTGCATAATTGGGATAATTGCCTCTTGAAGTAGAAGGGTAAGCTTTGTGATAAACTGGATTTCCTGGACGAGCTACTTGTTTACCTTCCCAAGCAAAGAAGTTCCACCGAGGACCCCTTTGAACTTGTTGATTTCTGTAAAAAGGCCCATTCCGTCTGTGCCCCGTGACAGTACCAGTGAGATACCACTGTCTTCCTGAAGGAAATTTTCTTATATTAGGATTTGGACGATTTTCATGAATATTTGGCTGACTTGGTCTCCATGGGATTTGACTTCCTGGCCCTCCCTGGCCTGAAGCGTTGACTGCAGGGAGTGGGCCAATCCCATTTTGAGCTGGAGGGTTGTTCCCAGTGTTTAGTCCTGGGGTACTGTTTCCTGTGGGGCTGGTGTCATTTCCTCCCTGACTCCCTTTAGGATTTGGTTGGGTAGAATTCGTCTCAGTGACTGTTGAATTAGCTGTGGGTTCTGTGCCTGGACTTTCTGCTTTAGGAGGATCTTCTTCTTTGGGTTTTTCAAAATCTTGTTCAAACATTTCTTCTGAATAATAAGGAGCGCGACCCCCAAAGCCATGATATCCAAAATATCCAAAGTAAGGATTCTGTAGGAAAGAAGATGGAAATCAATAATTACCCTTTGTTTCCCACCATGGTGTTGTTTGGAATCTTTTAGTATAACAGGGAAATCTTATCAGCCACATGTTTCTTTTAACATCATTAGCTTTACTTTCTTTCTTGAAATTTGATTCTTCCTTGGTTTCCATGACCATACTCTTTCTGATTCTCTCTCCTGGTATTTTTTTCTGACCACTGCTCAGCTTTCTCTTTTTAGGCCTTATACATCTGAGAGTTTTTGTTTGTTTGTTTGTTTTGTTTTTAATGATTTCATCCTCCATCCTCCTAATTTTTCTGTTCTGTTTTTACATACCTCTTTTAAGAATTCTATTGCGCCTGTAATCCCAGCACTTTGGGAGGCTGAGACAGGCGGATCACGAGATCAGGAGTTCGAGACCATCCTGGCCAACATGGTGAAACCCTATCTCTACTAAAAATACAAAAATTAGCTGGGCATGGTGGTACACATGCCTGTAGTCCCAGTTACTCAGGAGGCTGAGGCAGGAGAATTGCCTGAACCCAGGAGGTGGAGGTTGCAGTAAGCCCAGATTGTGCCACTGCATTCCAGCCTGGCAACAGCGAGACACCATCTCAAAAAAATAAAAATTAAAAAAAAAAAAAAAAAGAAAGAAAGAAAGAAAGAAAAAAGAATTCTATTGCATCAGCCCATGCTTTCAATAGGCATACATTGCTAACAACTCCCAAAGGCATAATTCTAACCCACAACACTCTCACCCAAGGTTGAGGCAGCAAAACATCTTCACTAAAGATTTCATGAGTACCTCCAACTGAATACACCCAGAACTGGGCTCATCTCCCGCGAAATCTCCTCCTCCGATGTTCTATATTTAAGCAACATTCACCACTATCTGTACGGTTTCTCAAGTTTCTGCTCTCTCTTAGTACTCCAGACTATTAATAATCAGGTCCTATAAAATCTAAACTTTCATCCTTGTTCCCACTTCCTTAATCCACACTACCCCTGAACTGTTACAGTAGTTTTCTTACTGGCTACTCTGGATGCAGTCTTACTTTCCTTTAATCTTGCTTCTGCACTGCCATCAGAGTAGTAGAGGCTGAGAGAGGGTATATGGAAATTTGGCCCCTTTCCTCTTTAAATTTGTATTTAAAGTTCTCCTTTAAAAAATAAACTCTAAATCCCTTAACATAACATCAAAGCAGTACAACATGCTGCTAAACAGTGGGGCTCTAGACAGATGTGCATTAAAATCCCCATTCCACCAGTATTAGTACTATGACTCTGGGCTAACCTTGGTTTATTCATTTGTAATATGGAGATGATAATAAAATAACGTCTACCTCGTAGGTTGTCATGAGGGCCAAATGAGACAAAATAAGTACAGCTCAGTGCCTGGTACTTAGTAAGTGCCTAATAAGTGTTATATATTATATAATAATAATACAATTTTTTATAATAATCTGGGCTATAACTATTACATTCAGCCTCATTTCCTCCCCCTTGCACTTTATGCAGTTGCAAATCACAACTATTCTGAATTCTCTGGGTTCTCTATTCTTTTTATGTTTCAGTGCCTTTGCACATGGCTTATTCATATTGAAACTTCTTCCACTGACACATTTATTCCTCCTGGCAAATTTGACTCATCCTTCAGAGCTCAGTTTGACTTCTATCTTCTGTGTCTTGACTTCTGTGGGCAGAATTAGGTCCTATTCCTAGGAGTCCACAGCAGTACAGATTTCTGTCATCACAATCATCCCACTGAATTTCAGTTTCCTATTTTTCCTGGGATTCTTCCATTTAATTCTCCCATGTGAAGGTTTTGAATGAAAACATTATGCTTCTCATCCTTGTTTTCCAGTACCGAGGAGAGTGGGATGTTCTTAATAAATTTTCATTTAATGAATGATTAAATCATCATGAACTCAGTCAGTATGTTTGTTAGACATTTGTGTGGCATTTAGATCATTTGATTTTTCTTTTTAAAATAAATACAATATAAAGAAAAAGTATTTTAATCCCCATTTGTGGATGGAGATGAGAAAGACCGGCAAGGAAATAGCTCCCAAGATCATGGAGGAAATCAGGTAGTGCCCTCAAGAGGTAGAATACAGACATCTTAGTTTTTGAGACAGGGTTTTTCTTTGTTGCCCAGGCTGGAGTGCAGTGGCAAGATCAGGGTTCACTGCAGCCTTGAATTCCCAGGCTAAAGTGATCCTCCCACTTCAGCCTCCTGAGTAGCTGGGACCACAGGCGCATGCCACCACGTTCGCCTAACATTTATTTTATTCTCCCTATGTTGCCCAGGCTGGTCTTGAAATCCTGGGCTTAAGTGATCCTCCTGTCTCAGCCTCCCAAAGTGCTGGGATTACAGGTGTGAGCCATTATGCCTATCTAAATTTAGATTTCTTTCCTTTTTTGTTTTTTGAGACTGAGTCTCGCTCTGTCGCCTAGGCTAGAGGGCAATGCTGTGATCTCAGCTCACTGCAACCTTCCCCTCCTAGGTTCAAGCGATTCTTCTGCCTCAGGCTCCACAGTAGCTGGGATTACAGGCCAGCACCACCACACCCGGCTAATTTTTGTATTCTTAGTAGAGATGGGATTTCACCATGTTGGCCAGGCTGGTCTCAAACTCCTTACCTCAAGTGATCCACCTGGCTCAGCCTCCCAAAGTGCTGGGATTACAGGCATGAGCCACCCATGCCTGGCCTAAATACAGGCTTCTTAAAGCCTATGATAACTGCCTGGATCTGCTTCCTTTCTTATGTTACTCATATGAAAATCAGAAGTACCAGTTTCTAGGTTGCATACAATTATCTGAATCATTTTTATTTGGGGTTATTTCATGATATATTTGAGAGCGCCTTATACCATTACTGACGCAATAATCTTCAATGTTATTTTAAGAACAATCTCTGCCAGTTGCGGTGGCTCACGCCTGTAATCCCAGCCCTTTGGGAGGCTGAGGTGGCTGGATCACTTGAGGCCAGGAGTTCAATACCAGTCTGGTCAACATGGTGAAACCCCATCTCTAAAAAAATACAAAAATTAGCCAGGTGTGATGGCACACACCTGTAATCTCAGCTACTCGGGAGGCTGAGGTATGAGAATTGAATTGCTTGAACCCAGAAGGTGGAGGTTGCAGTGAGCCGAGATCGTGCCACTGCACTCCAGCCTGGGTGACAGAGCGAGACTCTGTCTTACAAAAAAAAAAAAAAAAAAAAAAAAAGACAACAAAGAAAAGAAATTGGCAGTCATTGCAGGGACTGAGCAGAGGAGCAACAAGATTAGACTATTGTTTTCACAGGGTCACTCTGGCTGCCATGCTAACAATAGACTGTGGGAGATGAAAAGACTTACTTACAAAACGTGTATATACATAATCTTAAAGCTGAAAGGGACCTCTTAGAGCAGGTAATGCCAATCTCTCTTTTGTTTGAGATAGTCTCGCTCTGTCACCCAGGCTGGAGTGCAGTGGTGCTATGGCTTACTGCAACCTCCACCCCCAAGGCTCAAGTGATCTCCCACCTGTCTCAAAAAAAAAAAAAAAGAACAATCTGTACCCCACTCTCCAGTCAAGCTATTAAGTTACCACAGTTCACTGAGGACATATCACATATTTAGGGAAAAAGAAGTAAGCTCCAGGGGGGTGGGGTGCTATGCCACAATCACTAAAATGACTTTTTAGATGACATAGCGCTGGAATATTAAGAGTATATCACTCTGTGATATACATTTGGTTCGTCTCCTAGTGTGGTATAGTAAAAAGGCCATTGAGCAGAGTAACAGAAGACTTGGGTTCTGGGTTCGGTTTATCCAGTAAGTTAAAAGTGAAATTGAGTAGTAATTGATCTTTTCTTGGCTTCAATTTATTTGTATTAATATAATCAGGAAGTTAGAGATCACTTAATTTCCTCTTGAGGGTAACATTCTAAGAAACTCTTACTTCTTTCTCTATTTATCACTGTCTGGAGTCCAGCATCAATCTTTGGACCACTGGCTTGATTTGTTTCACTTTTTTATTTTCTAAAAATCACGGAAGCTTGAGCTACAGGTTCATGTGTTGGATTTTAACTTTCTTATTAGATGTGGACAAAAAAGCAGGGGCAAATGGATTGTAATTTCTAGTGGAGAATGTAGTTTTACTTGTACTTACCCCCCCTTCTTCATTGCTGATTGGTGGGCGTCCATAACCTGGTGGCGGTAACCTCTGAGAAGTGAAAAACACAGTGAACACAGGAGAAAACCACTTTCGATGCCGCCATTTGTTTGTAAGACTCAGGGTGTCTAAAAATAGCTCAAGTGAATGATTGAGCTCAGTTAGTACTCTGAGCTTTTAGCGTTTGAGTTATTAGCTCTCACAGTCCAGCTGCTAAGAATTATGATCTAACAGTGAATACTGGTAAATACAAAGGCTTCAGCTGGATCCTAGATTATCCTACTTAAAATACTCTGTATGGCTGCATCTGCTGGCAATCCTCCTTACCACCTCTAACACTCAAAAACACACCCTCCGCAACCCCCAACAAACACACACCATGCACACACATACAGAGAGAGAGGGTGAGAGAGAGAAATTTGAGTGCTGTTAGAATCCAAGTATCCATATTAGAACATCTAATAATAGAGATTAAGTAACAATGTTATTTTTAGACTGTGGCTTCATGTTAGGGAGACAAACTGCAAACTGACAATCCTTGGATTATTACTATGATATTTTTATTTGACTAAAGTTAATTCTCCTAATCAAACTTGGAGGCCGAATTTCTGCCTCTCAAGTTTTAAGTAGATGAGATTAATAGTTGCTTCAGCATGAGAATCATGTTTATCTGTTTTTAAAATCTTTACCTTGTACTGCCTTAATTTCCTTAGTTCAGTATAGCCAGTAAAAGGAAGTCACTCTTTTAAGGAGGAAAAATGTAAGGAACTCTTACTCCTTAAAATGAATCGTTCCTCATTGATAAAAAGCCTTCTTGGTTATAGAGTTGTAGACAAGGAAAACCTATGCCATAGCTGAATGAACAGTCAACAAATATTTCCTGTTGTTTTGTTTGTTTAGCAGCAACTGGCCATTAACATTTCTTTAGTTCAAAAGTTTATTTTGCCATTCGTATTTTTAATGCCTATGATGCAATTTCAGTATTATCTTTTATTTTAATGTTTTTAAACGTTTAAGATTCTTTGAGGCTTCTTGTAAATAATATTTTGCAAGATTCTTTTTTTTTTTTTTGAGATGGAGTCTCGCTCTGTTACCTAGGCTGGAGTGCAATGGCATGATCTCGCCTCACTGCAACCTCTGCTTCCTGGGTTCAAGTGAGTCTCCTGCCTCAGCTTCCTGAATATCTGGGATTACAGGTGCCTGCCATCACGCCCAGCTAATTTTTGTATTTTTAGTAGAGATGGGGTTTCACCATGTTGGCCAGGCTGATTTTGAGCTCCTGACCTCAAGTGATCACCCACCTCGGCCTCCCAAAGTGCTGGGATTACAGACGTGAGCCACCTTGCCCAGCCCCAAGATTCTTTATAATGATATATCTGTGGCTAGAAACAGTAAGATAGGATGAAAATGTCTAATCATAGCTCACCCTATGGTTTTCAAACTCCACTTTGTCCTGTGTCCCAGTTTCCCCATTACATTAAATGAAGATAATTTGTGTGTATTTTAAAAATTTCTTAAGGATGTGGGGAAATAGCAATGAAGTAGTACAACCTTTTAAAATTAATTTATTACCTAAGTTATTAGTATCTGTTTGGTGATTTAGGTTGTATTTATGTCACCAATTTGTCTGAGTATGAAATTCAAAAAATTCTCTATTCTTTTTCTGCACGATTACTGATGCGCTGGTTTTGTTTCATACCATCTACTGATTGGTATATGATATTCCATCAGAATGTATGAATTTATATTAATTTGAATTATAACATACTAATATTATTTTTCACTTATGGAGTAAAGAAAAAAAAATTTTCACCTGTGGAATTTGCCATGGTGGTTGTTGATAGGGGAATAGCCCATTTCCAAATGGTGGGAATGCCTAGAGAGAAAGAAAGAATCAGAGTGATGTGGTATTGAAAAGAATACACAAAAAAATGAAGCAAACTAACTAAACACAATTGAAACTTGGGAGTCTACATCTCTCTTTGCATTAAACTCTGTGTTTTTTATAGGGCAAAGATGATAATGATAATAACAATTAGTATTATTGGACACACATTCCAGGCTCTGTGCTGAGCATTTTATATTGTTAAACTCATTTCATCCTCATATAACCACAGAAGATATAAACTATTACTATTCCCATTTTACTAAGAACGTGAAGTTCAGAGAAGTTTGGTCACTTGTCCAAAATCTCATTGCTCGTAAATCATTGAAGCCAGGATTCCAATCCAGGAGTGTCTTTTCATTCAATTTTGTACTCCCTACGTCTGTAATAGTGTCTGATAATAAGTGTTAACTGACCAAAAGCCAGTATTTTCTTTTTATTTTTTTGAGACAGAGTCTTGCTCTGTTGCCCAGGCTGGAGTGCAGTGGCGTGATCTTGGCTCACTGCAACCTCCACCTCCTGGGTTCAAGCGATTCTCCTGCCTCAGCCTCCTGAATAGCTGGGATTACAGGTGCACACCACCAAGCCCAGCTACTTTTTGTATTTTTAGTAGAGACAGGGTTTCACCATGTTGGCCAGGCTGGTCTCGAACTCCTGACCTCAGGTGATCCGCCTACCTTGGCCTCCCAAAGTGTTGGGATTACAGGTGTGAGCCACGGCGCCCGGCCTAAAAGCCAGTATTTTTGAAGCTCCCTCCACACTGGATGAGATCTTGAGAAACCATTTGCACATCTTCTTACCTTATGTCATACTAGTACCGGAAGCAATGTTAATTTAAGAGCAATATTTTAGAGCATCAAAGCACAGATCTGGATGAAACTTGGAAACCATTTAGTTTACTCATGGGGAAACAGGAACCTAGAAAGGTGAAGGACCAGGCATAGGACTTGAACCTTTGATTCTCAACTGTTAGATTAGTGCTCATATTATTACACCATGTTGTCTCTGTAATTTAAAAGGAGCTTTCAAAAGGCAACAGTATTTGGGTAATTTGAACCAAACAAGATTAGAGTTGACTTGCCATGCAGTTTTGGATGCATGTCAAAACAAACATTGGTATTGCAACAGAGTACCTGTATTGAAGTGTGTATATGGGGGTGGCATGGCCCTCCAAATCTCTCCAAGGCCATTTACAGATATGGAATTTTTCTGTGCAAGTCTCACCTGAGGTGGCTGAGCTTCCTCTTTGGGCTGAGCTTGATTATGTGATGGCTGCTTCAAAGGCTGCTTTTGTGGTGGCTTTTTTGACTGAGTCTGTTTGGGTTTCTGGGCTTCTTGGGTCTGATCAGTCTTGTTATGACGTTTGGGTGCTGAGGATTTCCGTGGGTGCCATGTGTTGGGTGCTGGCTGAGGCCACATGGGCATCTGGTACTGTGGAAATTGCTGAGGGAGACCGTTTCCAAAGAAGGGTCCCAGGTGTGCCATCTGAAAGGGTAGCAAATATTAGTGAAATCATAATAGAGCTGAGATTCAGGCTGTCTCCATCCTCTAATGTCAGCCTCTAAAACTCAGTCGAAGAGCTTAAAAGTCCTATGGGACTTAACTATGGAAGCTTCAAGATCTTTAGTTAGAATTTCCTTACACATTGTCTTACAGAATGAACTTCAGTCTTCTAGAAAGCCAAACAACCAAAACAAACCAAAAGGCAGAATTAGGTGGGAAATAGTTTAAGAATTTGACTGATGATTTTCTAACTCTGAAACCCTAACAGGTCAGAAGTATACAAGTCAGGTTACAGAAGATTTAATGTCATATTCAGAACCCATGTGATTTGTTATAAGGCTGGATGAAGAAGAGAAAAAACAAAAATAAGATAAAGGAAGTGAGACTATAAAGCAAAAAATAAAAAACAAGAAAAAAAGGAAAAGAGAGGATAAAAATTCAGTCTGTGTAAACACGCTTATATGGTGTCTATGTTTCTTGGTTACAGGTGGATCCTCACTAAATCCATTTTTATTATTAGAATCGCCACAATTACAAGGTTGGGCAGGGAAGCAAAAGTAGTTATAATCTAAAAATGTTAATTTATAAATGTATGATAATTTATAAAAATGCTAATTTCTAAATTTATGATAATTTATGAATGATCAGTCTTGCAACATCAGTTCTCATTCAAATATTTCCTCCCTGGTTTAACACCTGTCTCTATCCCCAGTCTTCATTAATTAGTCTCTTGCTATCTATTGGATGATGTACCCACGCTTTGTGGATTGATGAAATTCAAAATTGCAAATATTGCACTAAGACACAGGATTTCATGACAACTAAGTTGGTAAAAATTTCAAATCACAGGCAAAGTCATTAAAACTAAAAACAAGGGTATGAAAAAGTTGAGCCAATCAAAAGCTGAGGAAGAGGAAATTTACAATGATTATTTTAGGCAAAGAGCTTTAAAAGAGAATGACTTGGATAAAAAGGGTTACAAAAAAATGGATGTAGTCCTTGATTTTCCCCTCAAAATGGCCCTCAGGATCATTCCATGGAAATCAGAAGTGATGTGTAGTGTTATTGTGCTAACATACAATTTTATCAGAAAAATTGTGCCAAGGAACCACCTGATACTTGATTTTCTGTTCTGACAATTAGCATACAGTGACAAGAATAACCTATATTTATTTAAATAACATAAAACTTGCTTCATAACTGTAGTGTTATCTTTCAAGATAATCCAAGTAAAACTTACTCCCCACCAATACTTACTATGTTATTTTTATTGTCATTGTTTGTGACATCTTATGTGATATTTTCCCAGAACCATCTTTTCTTGACTATACATTTGAGATTCAGTCTCAAATAAATAACATTTCTAATTAATAATTATTTTGATTTACATGAAAGAACAATAGTAATTAAAAAGAAGAAAATTTGGTGTGAGAGGATAGGGGCAATAATTTTTCCACCTTGAAACTTTTGTAATGATTACATTATACTTAAAACATGTGGATTGGTGTCTCTATTGGCTAAGGCAAACTTTATAATGGAGTTATCCAGATAAACAAGAAATCATCAGAAATAACATAAAGAAAAACTTACATGTGGGCCGTTCATAAAGTTGAATTGATTATACCGCATCATCTGCAACCAGAGGAATCCATTAATGTGATACAAAGTGAAACTTTTATTAAATCCATGCACAAATCGTAAGAAATAAGTAAAATTTCTTTTTTTAACCTTAGAACTTCCCAGTGTAAAAATTTCTGATTTTAATGTACAACAGTCATATTACCTTTTACTACTTATGCTTGAATTTTAAGTAAGTATACAATTAAAGAAGCTTCTCAGGCACTTTAACTTTTAAGTCAGAATTTTATTTTGAGAATAATCAATAAAGAATCATAGCAAATAAAAATCTGGTCTACTGTAAAGTTTTTGAATGTTCTATTCTATTCTTTTAGAGTTCAGGATTTGAGAACATGAGAATTATGTGACAAGATGATTCATCTTTCTGATATGTATTGAATTTGATTAATGATCTGGGATATGAGTCATGTGAAAGATATTTCTATTTTTAAGCATCTACCTTCTAATAACCGTTGGTACAATTGGTCACTTTTGCTAGCTAAAAAACTTAGCAGATAAGGTAACATCAACTAGATTTTAACACAAATCCACATTTACCTTGAAAAGGAGCACTGAAGTACATAGGTAGGCTGATGGCTGGGGAAATTACTACTTTGCCTTGATTTGAGAGTTTAAGACTTTCAACTCTCCCTCTTTACCTTTTTCATAAGAAATATTATATATCAGACAATTTTTCAATATTCTCCTTTTTAGTAAACGTGTAGGATAGGACTCTGGATAACTTCTCCTCTGAGACTGAACATACATACCTCCTCACTTTTACTGCTAAATCCAGGCATTCGGGGCATGTGCATCTGGAAGTAAGAGAATGTCAGTGACAAATGCAGAACATCAGTTGAAATAAGCTCAACAATTGTTCCTAAGCTATGCAACGATGGAACACAAAGAGAAGGGCTAACATTTAAAAAATACTCACTGGCATAGCAACAGAATTACCAAGAAGCCCTAGAAAGACCAGGAGAATCTTCATTTTTCCTTTTGGTACCTAGAATAAAAAATTGATTTTTATTTTTGGTCTGTGAAATAAGTATGCTTAGGGCACTCTGCACTTATCTAGGTACTAGCGTACTTGTCTGTCAAGGAGAGTATGGAAATGGATGGGGCCCCTGCTGCCATTTTTATTTTATGTCAAGAAACTATTAGATAGTTATCACCTGGTAATTTTCAAGCTGCCAAAAGAGTCAGATTAAAAGGAAATATAAGAGTGTGTGTGTGAGAGAGAGAGACAGGGAAAGAGAGAGAGACAGAGAGAGAGAGAGAAAGAGAAAGATTTCATAGCACCAGAATGTGAAAATTAGAAATTAGGAGGTTATCCCCAAAATAGGAATATTGATGGGTTTGAGTTTCTAGTTACTAGTTGATTTATAAAGGAATAGTTATGTCCAACTACATTCATTGTACAGAATAATCTCAGTTTCAAGGAGGGCACACTCCAAAATCAAAAGTTTGTGCTACTTTCTAAGATGTTATAGATAATATTCTGTTACATAGAGACTAAGTAAAGTGGAATATTCAGAATCTAATTTTTTTCCTGGTTTCCTCTATTGTTCCTATTATTATTATTATTATCATCATCACTTCCTTTAAAAATCACTTATGTGGACAGGCGTGGTGGCTCACGCCTTAATCCTGGCACTTTGAGAGGCTGAGAGGGGTGGATCCCCTGAGGTCAGGAGCTCGAGACCAGCTGAGCCAACATGGTGAAACCTTGTCTCTACTAAAAATACAAAAATTAGCCGGGTGTGGTGTCTCACACCTGTAATACCAGCCATTTGGGAGGCTGAGGCAGGAGAATCGCTTGAACCCAGGAGGAGGAGGTCGCAGTGAGGCAAGATTGTGCCATTGCACTCTAGCCTGGGCGACAGAGAGAAAAAAAAAAATCACTTATGCTCTAAGATGGGTAGGAAAATAGGAAGAAATAGGAAATAGGCAAAATAGTAAATTTGGCTCTTTATTAGATACCTTGATTAAACATATAGACTTATGTATGAAGTTTGGAGATTGTTTTTAACAGGGTTCATTCATTTATCCCACTCTAGTTAATTATGAAAGACTTGTAAAATTAAGTCTTGTATTTACATCTTCAAACAAGGTTTATTCTGAAACATTTACTTGAGTAATTTCTTAAGAAAACTTTCTATTTGCATATGCAATAGAGGAAAATAAAAGGTTTTAATTAGAATGATTCATTTTCATCGTATATCAGATATAGCCCATTTCCTAGCAGAGTAACCAACATGTAGACACCCAGTTGTTGTTCATTCCTTTCGTTCTTTCTTCCTTTTCTGGACATAAAGTCTATCTAGCATAATTGGAGCCAATGCTCACCCTTCTGTTTACTTCCTATAGGAGCAACATAAATGACGCTTTAGCATTTTTATAATGGACATTTTCCTAAATTGTGGGTGTAATCAGTTATCTTTCATATATTAGAAAAATTGGCAGAATGTAATTAAACAAAGGAAGCAGTAGTATGTAAATACCTTTCCTACTATTTAAAGATTTCCAGAGTTAGAACATCATAGAGAATGAAAAATAACAGCCGAATCTAGTGTGTTTAGTATAGATTACAACAATATGTGGAAACTAATAAAGAGAATACTGGTGAAAGCTTTCTTTGCTAAATATTTCTAAGATTATGGCCCAAGATTTAAGGGTGCTTTTGGATGGTTAATTTCTGCCTTGCTTAATCATTCATCTCATCTCTCTAGTAGCTGTCACAGTGATTCTTGATGTAGCCTTTATATTTGCAAATAGAAGACTCATTTTCTGTTTTGTAAAATTAATATATTATGTTGGATGACTGAGATCCCTTCCATCTCTAAAAGTTAGTGATTAAAGTCTATAATTAGTTATTTTTTGAGTTGAAAGTAACACTCATAATGATTGCCACAAAGTACAATGACTGTGTAAGTTCTTCTTCCATTCCATCTGTGAAAGCAGATGCTCTTTGATTCTTCTGATACATTTTAGTAGTGTTTGGCCCTCTCAAGTGTATTTCTGACAGTATCTAGTTTGAGAACCTGTATGTATTGGCAAAAATAAATGAAAGTACTCACCAAGTTATCTAGTTTAGGAAAAGAGGTTCCAAGCCTGCACCGAAGCACCAACATTTTTTTCAGCAAAATTTTTATAAGCCTTTAAGAAAAATACAGCTTTAGCCTGAGAAGAAACTAAAATATAGAAATGGAACAAATAAATGAAATGAATAGCAAAGCTTCAGTTCTAAGGCAGCACATGTCATGTTAATTATTTTATCCAGTCATACCTGTATTAGGGGGCCACAAATTCAAGTTTAATCTTCTGTTGCTTTAAAAGTAGGATGAAAGCTAAATCAGAGAGGAAATGACACAGGCACTGTATTTTGAGATACTTCCAGGGCAGTGTTGACAAAACTATACTTCACTATGGGGAAATGTACAAAGTTACAGTAGTAAAGGAGGTCTAAGAAGGCTGGAAAAAACTTATAAGAAAAACAAATACACCCAATAAATCAAGGAGTTTAAAGTTTCATCAGAAGATTAGTCTGCATACAATGATTATACAACCAACAACAAGGAATGCAATAAGGAGAATTAACCGACATCTATGAATTAAATTCATTATTTGACACTATATGTAATTTATGTTGATAATCTCTAATACTCACCCAATGCCAATTAGAAGCTGTAATATATAAAAAATAATTTTTACTTGAACTTTGTTAGCTTGCCTTTGAAATATATTCTTAATGGTCTATAGTGGAAATAACTACAAATTGCTGAAGCCAGGGAGATCTCATGAAGCAAGACACATTTATTTCTTAATAATAAAACAAAAATTCTTCACTCAGATATCATGTTCAGTATCAAAAAGGCTCAAAATAAAAAGATTCCTCCTTGTCAGAAAGCTTGGCACAGCAAGGTTCCATTTAAGCACTGTTGTAGATCTGCATAACCAATCAGCTTTGAGGAAAATGGTTTTGCCATCACAAGAGTTTAAGATAAAAAACACACATCGAATTTAAAATTTAGAATGTGTTATTATAGGAGCTGTCAAGTCAAGTCTCTTATTACGTATAATAACAGTCCAGGAAAATGAGCTTACAGCAGTAAGATTTAGAAGATGCTTCCCTTGGTGAATTTGGCTTTCAAGGTATAGAAACTATGTTTATAACAAAGATATTTCAGGAACAAAGGTGAATATTAACTGTATGCTATTGTCGTAAGTCAGTTGCCTCCATCAAAAGGCAGGCTAATATATATATTTACTTAATATACATTTTATTAAAATGAACTGGAATGTCATATCCATGGATGAAAACTCAGTGACTTGATTTAATTTGTATTACAGAAGGCTAGCAGGACATAGTGTTCTTTTTGAAGTCAAACATAATCCAGTCACTGGGGATTCAGAATTTTAGATGAGTTGGGTACAATGGCAAATGAACTCTCAGCTATGGTGATAATACAACTTAATGAAAATAGGACTTGAGGAATTCACAGAAGCAGTTATGTTATGGATTTTTTTCCTGAAATCTGACTTTCCATAATAAAGATTCCACTTTCAAATAGATGGGCCAATTATACTTTTAATTGACAAGAGCAAGCTTTGCTATCTTTGCTTAACTTGGATTCTCCTGTTCTCTTATGGCTTCAAAGGAGAAGACATTTGTTGTGGTGATGTTTGCTTATTTTAATGTTGGGATTTAAAAACTAAGAATGAATGAATTTGATGGCAAAACCTGTTCCTACTTGGTATGATTGTGTATATAAGTTAATCCAGTGGTTGCCCATGGTGCTGTTCTTCCAAGGACAGAGAAGTGCTGTGTCATTCCTTTTGGGCCAAATAACATTGTATTTCTTAGTGCCTCCCTGTTCCACATATTTCGTGGCACAAATAATAAAAATGTGCTAGAATATTTGACTTTAAATGAAGCTAGGACTATCTTTTAACTCTATGTGTATCCAAGATGTGCAAAGTTAAATCTGCTTCAAGTACCTGCTTGCCTTTGTCTGATTATGTAGAAACCGAGTAGTATTTATCATACTGTGTGCACATTGAGATGAATTTGCAAATGGTAGGACACTTATGGGACAGTGACCTACAGTGTGTTCTTGGAAGTGAAATGGGAGTTCTGATGCTGGATGACCTGGCCTATCCTGTGCCCATTCATGTAGAGGGTAATTTTTGATTTTGTCCTTACCCATATAGGTTGTTGGGAGTTGCCACTAAACCTCACTTTTGATCACTTTCCTCTATTTACCCTTGTTCTCTTGGCCACAAGGGTGGTTAGTTGTCATGAAATAATTCATGTTTCTAAAATCCAGCCAAGTTATTGAATGAGTGAATTCTTAGTAGTGTTGAATTGGAATGGGAGAATTACTAAATTTCCTTTCATTTAAAAAAAAAAAGCTCAAACTTTATAATTTTTTTTTTTTTTTTTTTTTGAGACAGAGTCTGGCTCTGTCACCCAGGCTGGAGTGCAGTGGCGCAATCTTGGCTCACTGCAACCTCTGTCTCCTGGGTTCAAGTGATTCTCCTGCCTCAGCCTCTCATGTAGCTGGGATTATAGGCATGAGCCACCACTCCCAGCCTATAAAATGTTTTGAAATCAGTCCTTTATGAGTTTTTCCCCCTTTACTTTATCTCTATTTATTTTGTAAATTATTTTTCCCTTCAGACAATTACAACTGTTTGTGAAACATGTTTATGATTTGGCTTAAATTTTTTTTTAATGTATCTCTTTGATTTTTTTCTCTACATTACCCTTCTCAGTCTTAAAATAAGATGTGTTAACCTGGGAGCTGAAACCTGAGAAATTGCATATAAGAATTTGTGCATTTGTGTGTAAATGTACCTTTTTTTTCCTCCCCCTGAAAAAGAACTCATATTCTCCAGGAGGTCTGTGAACTTCTTCTCTTTGCCTCCACTTTTTAAGATCCCCTCATTGCTCTAGATTTTAAGCCAGCAGGAGCAGAAAAGTCTTTTGATTTCGTACTCTAGATGTGAGGGGAAGAGGCTGGGTTTTGGAATTGCCAGATCTAAGTTTAAACCTTCCACAAATTATCCAGCTGTTCAATTTCCTGTTCAGTAAAATGAGGGTAATATTGCCTTCCTCATAAGTTTCCTCTAAGAAATGAATGAAGTAATAAATATAGCTTGGGCCACAAAGTGGGACTCCATCTCTACAAAAAAAGATATTAACCAGGCACAGTGGTGTGTGCCTGTAGTCTCAGCTACTCGGGAGGCTGAGATGGGACGACAAGAGGGCTCCTCAAAGAGCCCAGGAGGTCAAGGTTGCAGTGAGCTATGATCGCACCGCTGCCCTCCAGCCTGGGTGAGGCAGAGAGAGACCCTGTCTCAAAAAAAAAAAGTGAAATGCCTGGCTCCTAGTAGCCGACTATCAGTGACTGACTGATCAATACACAAAGGTACTTCATTGTTCCACATTACACCTTATAATGATTTACTAAGGATTTAAGAACAATAAATGCAGCCATAGTTCTCATAGTTCTCAGAGCAAATAGATCCTCTAAGTACAACTACGAAGGTAAAGTTCTGTGGATTATTATTAACAGAGCACTCCAACACTGCAGGATCACTGAATGAAGCGCCTGAGACAAAGTAGTGTCTTAGAGCTCCATTACTGGTGCCAAATAGTGTCTAAGCATCCACAATCTTGAATTCTTTCTGAAACTATTCATTCCTATAGCCTGTTCTCAGGCTGTAAATGCGAGAGATCCTTCTATCAGAAGAGAAGAGGAGGCGCAGTTTAATCCCTCACAAATTAAAGGGTTGATAATGCTTTATTCCATAAACATTTCCTGAGCTTTCTCTTCATGCAAGCCCTGACTTGGGTGCCCACTCATCTTGCATAGAATATTAGGATAGCAAATTTTCTGAGCTGGAACTCAATGGTGGGTTCAAATTCTGATTCCTACAACTTACTTGTTTTTGAATTTTGGTCAAATGACTTAACCTCTTTAAACCTCAGTTCCTCATTTGTAAATGGGAGACAACATTCTTTCCATGGGTTTGTTAGGCAGATCACGAGGTCAGGAGATCGAGACCATCCTGGCCAAAATGGTGAAACCCTGTCTCTACTAAAAATACAAAAATTAGCTGGGCTTGGTGGCACGTTCCTGTAATCCCAGCTACTTGGGAGGCTGAGGCAGGAGAATTGCTTGAACCAGGGAGTCAGAGGTTGCAGTGAGCCGAGATGGCGCCGTTGCACTCCAGCCTGGGCGACAGAGCAAGACTCCGTCTCAAAAAAAAAAAAGGAAGGAATTTAATGAGATAACTTAAAGTTCTTAATATATACTTCAACTAAATATTATAAATAAATAGATAAATGCTACCTATTATTATCATTAGAGCTTTCTCAATAGTTGTTTTATTACTGCTCACTGTCACATTTCCTAAAGATTTCTGAGGAATGTTTCACATCATTGTGCTTACTTATTCATTAAAAAAAGACAGCAAACAAAAAGCCTCCCAAAGAAAAACTGAGCATCTTCATAGAGTATAGAAAAAAGGAACTAGGCTGGGCATGGTGGCTCACGCCTGTAATCGCAGCACTTTGGGAGGCCGAGGCAGGTGGATCACCTGAGGTCAGGAGTTTGAGACCAGCCTGGCCAACATGGTGAAACCCTGTCTCTACTAAAAATACAAAAAAATTAGCCGGGTGTGGTGGCGGGTGCCTGTAATCCCAGCTACTCTGGAGACTGAGGCAGGAGAATCACTTGAACCCGGGAGATGGAGGTTGCAGTGAGCCGAGGTCACATCATTGCACTCCAGCCTGGGCATCAAGAACGAAACTCCATCTTAAAAAAAAAAAAAAAGAAAGAAAAAGAAAAGAAAAGAAAAAAAAAGAAAAAGAAAAAGAAAAAAGGAAACTAGATCACAGTGTTTATCAGATTTTATTTAATTTAAATTCTACTTTTTGTCTACTAATAAGAAAGTTGCTCAGTGAAGTCAGTGAGTAACTATTGTCGCGTGGTGATTTATTAATATTTGGATAACCCTCAGAGGTGGTGTTTATTTCCTGGGCTTCTAGCAGTAAGAACTCTCTTATATGTACTCAAGATCAGCTTCTTTCTCTCGGCACCTTGAGAAGAAAATAAAATCCAATGGTTAAGAAAACAGGCATTGGGGTTGGAAATACTGAATAATGTATACACTGTGCTTACAACGGTGCCTGACCCAGTAAGTGTTTCAGATGGGTTAGGTGTCATCTCATCATGGAAATAATACATTATATCTCATTACATTTCTTACAACAATTTTATGGTTTATTTCCTCCTTTGCCATAAAAAGAAGTATGTAACATTCTGTGTTTTCCTGTCACTCTGGTTACTAGGAAACTCAGAGCTAAATTTGATGCCTAATTAACAGAGGATCCAGGTTATATGAAGCCAAAGCTAATTAGATTTTAAGGGATCTCTTTAAGAAAATGAACACAAAATTAGGTACAAGCGTAAATATTTGTTTTGATGAACTATAGAAATGATCCCTGAAAGTACAGTCTTAATATTTGTTTTCATATGACAATAAATTGTAACAAATTTCAGATTTTAAAAAGGTGACAAATAGTACCAATATCACAAAATCCAGAAAAGCAACTTAATATTTTTCCTAACTGCCTGATGCAACACCATAATAACATCTGATTCTACACATTTCAAGCCTTACTTTCCCTCTACCACATACGTTTCTAGTGCCAGCTTTAGTGGACACATTCATATGGAAATATGAGCCCTGATCCTGCACCTTCGGGTTGCATGTTGAATGAGTAGGCATTGAAAGTTAAACATGGGAGGTAGAAATATTTCTGGAAGCTGTTCCTAGATGAGGAGGGCCAGCAATAGTTTAACTGTATACAGAAGTTGACTGTGAATTGCATAAATATATCCCACTAAACCCAAACTAAATCTCTCCCCATCTCAATTTCCTCAAAATACCCATGGGTATCCCAATATCATTTGATTTGACAGAAGTGTGATGAAGGGAACATGGGAGTAGAAAGAGACAAGAGTCTTAATCACTTGTGGGAAAATTTTACAAAAACTCATGGTCACGTGAACATATGTCTGGGCCCCTCCTAGGGAGTGGAAAAATTCTGTGCTTCATCAGTTTCATGGTGACTCTGTCTCTGACCCTATATTAAGCCTGTCTGTGAACTTTCTCCTTGGGCCTACCTCCTAACTATCCTAACCTTATTACTGCTTCTTGCTGTGAACTACCTAAAAAATGTTTTGAGAAGGGATATGTGTATATATGTAATATATGCGTATATAAATGTATTTATATATACATACATATATAAATTATATAATACATATATGTATCTACATATATACATATTAATAATATAATTTATATTATGTATATACATAATAATATAATTTGTATTATTATAAGTATAATTTATATTATATGTATATACATAATATAATTTATATTAATTATAATTATGTTATATTATAATATAATATAATAATTAAATTATATTATTAATATATTATAATTATGTTAATATCTAATTATTATATGTTAATTATAATATATAACATATATTATATATAACATATTATATGTTATATATAATACATTATATATAATGTATTATATGTTATATATAATATATAATATATAATTCAAATATTATATAATATATAATATATAATTCAAATATTATATAATATATAATATATAATTCAAATATTATATAATATATTATATAATATAAATATTATACATTATATAAATATATTATTTCATATATATTTATATATATTAAATATATATAAATATATTATATATTATCTATATAATATAATATAAAATATAATATTATATAATATAATATAAAATATAATATAATATAATATAAATATAAATATAATATAATATAATATAATATAATATATAATATATAATATATAATATAAATATAATATAATATATAATATAAATATAATATAAATATAAATATAAATATAATATATAATATATAATATAAATATAATATATAATATATAATATAAATATAATATATAATATAAATATTATATATAATATAATATATAATATATAATATAAATATATAATATAATATAATATAATATAATAATATAAATATTATATGATACATAATATAAATATTATATAATATAATACATAATATAAATATATAATATTAATATATAATAATATATACTAATAATATAATTTATATTATTAATATGTACATATGTATATACATATAAATAATATAATTTAATTAATAAAATAAAATAAAATAAAACAGTGACAATAAACCCTTCCTCATTACTATTGTCTTGTAGAAAAGCACCTTGGAACGCATAACAAGAATAACTTCATTCACTATGTGGTAGGCACTGTGCTAAGTGCTTAGAAGACTTATTTAAAATTCACAGAAACCCTGTGGGATAGGTACTATGATCCCCTACCGACATTTTGCCGTTGAAAAAATAGAATCTTAATGAAGTTAAATAACTTGTTCAAGGCTAAGAGGTAGAATAGGAATTTGAACTCAGATCCTCATGAGGATACTTCACTGTCAATAGTGTAGACATATACAATATCTATGTTTTTCCAGGTGTCAGGACCGCAGGACCAATATTCTATAAAGTTCTTTTTTGTAAAAATCAAGTGTGGTATGAACTTAAATGAAATGGGCTTGAGAAATTTCAGTTCTGAAGACTGACATAAATTATGATTTTTTGAAAGTCCAATTGCATGGAAAGTAGAAAAAAAAAGCCTTGCTTGTCTCGAAATCAAGAAAGTACTCTCTTGGTATTGGAAATGAAATGTATGCTGGGCCGGATGAATCAACTTTTAAATAAATAGTTACAGCAGACTAGATAATTGAGTAAGTTGAAGCTTGTTGAGTCAATTACATCATCTCTTACCAGACATCATCTAATCATTTTTTCCAGAAATGTTAGCACCTACACTGACACATCTACATTCAAGCAATGCATACATTTCAAGCCCCTCTTCTTAAACAGGCCCATATATAGTGGAAGCAGCCCTCAGTTTATGGCTTTTGCATCGTGTGGGTCCTTTCGCCACTGTATTATTCCATTTTCACGCTGCTGATAAAGACATACCTGAGTCTGGGCAATTTACTAAAGAAAGAAATTTAATTGGACTTACAGTTCCACGAGGCTGGGGAAGCCTCACAATCATGGCGGAAGGCAAGGAGGAGCTAGTCTTGTCTTTCATGGATGGCAAGAGGCAAATAGAGAATAATGAAGACGCAAAAGCAGAAACCTCTGATAAAACCATCAGACATGGTGAGACTTCTTCACTACCACCAGAAAAGTATGGGGGAAATTGCCCCCATGATTCAGTTATCTCCCACCAGGTCCCTCCCACAATACCTGGGAATTATAGGAGTACAATTCAAGATGAGATTTGGGTGGGGACACAACCAAACCATATCATTCTGCCCCTGCCCCTGCCAAATCTCATGTCCTCACATTTCAAAACCAATCATGCCTTCCCAACAGTCCCCCAAAGTCTTAACTAATTTTATCATTTAACTAAAAAATCCAGAGTTCAAAGTCTCATCTGAGACCACCTCAGCCTGAACCTTATTGTCCCTATCACTATCAGCATTTTGCACAAAGCCATTTAACAAGTCTTTAGGAAGTTCCAAACTTTCCCACATTTTCCTGTTTTCTTCTGAGCCCTCCAAACAGTTCCAATCTCTGCCTGTTACCAAGTTCGAAACTCGCTACCACATTTTTGGGTATCTTTTCAGCAATGACCCACTCTACTGGTATTAATTTACTGTATTATTCCATTTTCTGATAAAGACATACCTGCGACTGGGCAATTTACAAAAGAAAGAGGTTTAATTGGACTTACAGTTCCACAGGGCTGGGGAAGCCTCATAGTCATGACGGAAGGCAAGGAGGAGCAAATCTCATTTTTCATGGATGGCCGCAGGCCAAAAGAGAATAAGGAAGATGCAAAAGCGGAAACCCTTGATAAAACAAAATCATTATATCTGGTGAGACTTATACACTACTACGAGAACAGTATGGGGGAAACCGCCCCCACGATTCAATTATCTCCCACCAGGTCTCGTCCACAACACATGGGAATTGTGGGAGTACAATTCAAGATGAGATTTGGGTGGGGACACAGAGCCAAACTATACTAGCCACCAGTCATCACCTCAGTTAATCCATTCACAGGGAGTGGACCTCATAAGGTCCCCCTCAGGATGTTAGATGAATGTATCCTTAGACTCCAAGGTTGCATACTTCAGACACGTTCTCTTTTTCCTCACAATAGATATTTAACACATGTGGAAACTGAGGGTCAGGGTGATGAGGTAACAAACCTGGGCTTAGGATCCATGGAGCATGGGTTTGTACTAAAATCTGTCTATCTCTGCTTTCCACTTGTTATACAATACCTTAAGCATAGGGCTAGGCAAGCACCAGCACAAGGATCACTGCTTGACCATAGAGTGCTGCAGCCGGCTGACAGTTTCCCTGTTTCTGGGCTTGGGCCCCTCTCAGTTCATCTGCTTCCTCTGGTGATGGGATCATTCTGAACTCACCAAAAATTCAATAACTGCCTTATCCATGAGAAATGTGGAATGGAACACAATTTAGTATTCAAAAGATGAGTAACTGGAAAAGATTAGGTTTTTAAACAAATGCACATTTTTTCAGTGTTTTTTCTTAAGGTTTTTTTCATAGACTTTCCTTTATTTAAAGCTATCTGAAGAGAGAAAATAATTTAAAAGAGGTGACATATACTTTTAGGTTTTTTTTTTTCATCTCGACTCACTGCAACCTCCACCTCCCAGGTTCAAGCAATTCTCCTGCCTCAGTCTCCTGAGTAACTAGGATTACAGGCACACACCACCAAGCCTGGCTAATATTTGTATTTTTAGTAGAGACAGGGTTTCCCAATGTTGCACGGACTGGTCTTGAACCCTTGACCTCAAGTGATCCACCTGCCTCAGCCTCCCAAAGTACTGGGATTACAGGTGTGAGCCACTGAGCCCAGCTACATTTTGTTTTTTAAGAACTAGTTTCTAAATGAGTGGAAGATTTCACCAAAAAGAAAGAGAAAAAGCTTCTCCAAATTGTAGAATCTCGAGTCAGAAGAAAATGTAAGGGTCATCTAAAGAGCTGTGTCTGTCCTTTCAGTTCCACAGACTTCAAACTTTGAGACCATCCTTGACTCCTTTCTTCTGTCATTCCTGGGTAATCCTGTTAGCTCTGCCTTCAAGATCAGCTCGCTTTGCACATCTCCATGCACTGCGGTTCAATCTTACCACCTTCCTGGTCCCTCTGCTTCTTGCCCCTCTTCAGTTTATTCTCAAACCCCCAGCCAGTGATATTCTAAAAACATAAGTCAGATCATGACCCTTCTCTGGTGGCTCCTTGTCTCAGTCTGTGTTAGAGCCAGTCCTTACAGTACCCACAAGACCCTGTGGAATCTGATCTTACCTCTCTGATGTCCAGCTCCTGCTACTCTCCATCCCTCCTCTGTTACAGCCACATGAGCCTTGTTACTTTGGATCATACCAGGCATACAGCTGCCTCAAGACGTTTGCACTGGCTGTGCCCTTGGTCTGGAATACTTTTTCTCAAAGTCTGTATGGCTCATTCCCTTGCCTCCTCCATGTCTTCACTCAAATCTACCTTCTCAGCGAGGGCTTACCTCATGAAAATTATAGCTTCATCATCTTTTTAAATCTCTTTTCCTACTTTATTTTTCTCCATTGCACTCATCATCAATTAACACATATTTTCCTAGCTTAAATTTTGTTGTCTGTCTTCCACTGCAGCATAAGCTCCATAAAGGCAGGGAGTTTTGTGTATTTTGTTCACTACAGTATCCCTAGCACCTAGAGCACAGCAGGTGCTCAGTAAATATTTGTGGAATTAAATAAAACCTGGTAAGTCGGCCCTTTTATTGTGTAGATAAGGAAGTGAAGGCCTAGAGAGATTTGTTAATTTTTCTAGGGTATGTACCACTGATTAAGGTTCGTGGGGATGTTGACTTTCAATTTATTGTTCATTTCACTACATGAGAAATTCCCAGGAAATATCACATTCTATGTTTGAGACTCAGTACACCAGGTGATAATAGAGGGAGAAGCAGAGAGAGAGAGACGGAGAGTGAGATAGCGAGAATGAGAGTGTGATACACACACACATACAGTCAGGGAGATAGAGAAGACAGAGACAAGAACAAAGACACAGAGGATAGAGACAGCTTTAACTGGATTCATAACTCTAGCTGTGGCTTATCCAAGTACACCCTCCAGTCCTCCATGTACCATCAGGATTATCAGGATTAATTTTCCCCAAACCAGTAGTAATCCTATAACACCCTTGGTGGTTCCCTGGGAACTACAGAACAAAATGCAACTTTCTAAGCTTGGCATGCACGTCACCACTGGCCTCCTCCTATTTTCCCCAAATAACACCACATATTTTTCCCTGACATGCTGATACTCTTGTCATAGTGTTCTGTTTCCCCTCTCCCGATTCTCTGGATCTTTTTACATATTTGTCCATTGGCATGTGTGGTTTATTGAGCCTAGAATTCCCTCTTTACTTCTTCTACTTGGAATACTCCCCTATATTTTTATGAGCCAGCTCAAAAATCCCCTCCTCTTGTGAAACTTCCCCTTTCTTTCCCAGCGGAGTCAGCTTTTCTGTCCTCTGCATGTCCTTTTTCTGGTGGTAACGTTTACCACAGTGTCTAGGTTTCCTCATCATGGTATCACTTTGTCTCTAGTGGCTAGTACAGTGCCATACAGTGCCAGGGCCTAGTGGGTACCCAGAATGTGTTAGCTGAATGAATGAAGATCAATCACAATCACAACAGCTTAACTGACTTTGGTTCTTATGATAAGTGGTTATGGACAATAAGTAGTAGTAGAGCATGTACACACAGCTGGTTATACAAAGTAAAGTTAGGCTACTGCTTACGTAAAGCTCTCTTTTATGACAACAAGCAGTAAGTTCTAGATTAAAGCCTCATTAAGTCAGTGTGCGTTGGAGGTTTTTATTGGCAAAATTTTCATCATCTTTGCTTTCTTTTTCATGACTATGGAAATTATCCATTTTTAGTTCATTAACTCATTTAGTAAATATTTATTAGCTCACATTCTGTGTCAGGCACTGTTCTGTGGTCTAGAGATACTGAAGTAAGACAAATGTCATCCCTGCCATCACAGAGCTTATAGGCTAGCAGGGAGGCAGATTTTAAACAAATATTATACAAATAATTAATTTTTTAATAATTGTAATGACAGCTGATATTATATACATCAGTAGCCTAAAAAGCACGATAATGCCTAGTATTTACTGAGCTCTTAAAATGTGTGAGTCACTGTTGTAAATTTTACATGTTGAATTTTATTACTTAATCCTGAGTGTTGGGTTCTATTATTATTATTTTTGTCTTCTTTTCAGATAAAGAAGCTGTGGCACCGAGCGATTAAGTAACAGGGTCACAAGCAAGAAAGGGCAGAACTGGGATTTAAACAGCCATGCCATATTGCTGTTTGGCACTTTCATAAGAAGAAATGTTTTTAAGTTCTAATGAAACCAGGCATGGAATGCAGGTTAATTTACATGTTCCCTCCACCCACCTGCTTATTTAATTAATTAATTAATTTTGTTTTATTTTTATTTCATTGACACTGGCTCTGAGCTGACACCCTCACCTGTTTAACACCATGACTAGGAAGGTGCTTCAGAATGTGGCAGAAAGTAGTACAGAATACTGGACTGGAAATGTTTCAGTCAAGAGGCATCAGGCTGTCTTCTAATTATGGGTCTCGTATTCCCCTCTGAGCCAAAGAGTAAGTTATTTAGCTTCCTCAGCATGCAGTTTTTTTTGTTTGTTTGTTTTGTTTTTATGTGTGTGTTTGGCAGTTCATCTCAACTTCTCAGTTTTGAAATCTTTGCATTCAAATGTCGCTTCCCCAGAGCACTCTCCTTGACCCTCCCGACATCCCTTCTCCCTCTCTTACTTCATTCAGTTTAGTTTCTTTATAGGGCTTATTATGACCTGACATGGAACACTAGATCTGGTGTTTTGTTTACTGGTTTCCTAACGCCTGGAACAGTGCTTGGTACGTGTGTTCACTTCAATCATTATTGAACAAATGTATTCTCCAGGAAACTGGGATAGGTAACAACTCTTAGAACCAGGGTGGGATCTTTCACAACAATATGTACACTTGGCACTGACAATTCCAAAACTGCCAAATGGAGGCAAAAGCTATGTCTTCTAGAATCTGCTGTTAAAGGGAAAGCTACATTTCATAAACTTGGCTTGAAAGTAGCTGACTTGGCATAGTTGGGCATTGGGTGGATATGAAAGAAAGCCCTAGAGATCCAAGACAGTGAGATAGTCTCTACCAGGATTTCTTTCTTTCATTTTTCCTGAGGAGGAGGAATAACAGTAGCAACCCATGGAAGTGCTGAAGCTTCTGTCTTCTGGAAAACTGTCCTCCTTGCTTCTTGGAGGCAGCACAGCCCTAGACAGTCACATTGAAATGATATCCAAAGCGTGCTAGACATATAACTTCAGGGTTGATCTTTTTTATGTCAGTGTTTCCAAAACACATCTTTAAATAACACCCATACATTTCTAGTTTGTGAATAAATTAGAATGCAAATCCACATTCACTCTGAAAAACCCACGGTCATTTCCTTCTCTGTGCTCTCTAGAGCTTATCTTTAAGTAATTATCAAACCGGTTGTTAGGCGGGTCTCCGGCTGGAAAGCTGCTGAACCCTGGGGAAAGATGAAAGTGCAGGGAGACAGCTGAAGGCATCAGCAAAAGTTATTATGACAAACAGCTTTATAATAATCATTCCTCAAAGCTGGGAATTTGTGTTTCTAACGTCTGGCTTCTGTGAAGTGTGGTTGCTGCTGTTTCTACTTTACCCCCAGTCTCTAATGTTTATGGAAGAAAGAAATCATCTAAACTTCTGGTTTGATCTTTCTCTTTGTAAAATGCAGCAGTCTGTCTGTTGATGTCACTTGACTGGTAGCCACATACTGTCTATAGAAGTCAACTTTTTTAGTACTGAGCAATTTTGGAAGGAAGAGAAACACACTTAGAAGTTCAAAGCTTTTATGTGTTTAAGACTCATTTTCCCAAAGACAATGTTATTGAGTTCTAGAAAAATTCAGACACTTAGCCTGGGTCAGTTTAAATATTTGCTTCATCTTGTATAACTCTCCACATTGGTGGGTATTTAAATGATTAGATGAGGATTTCTTAACTTTAGGTCCGTGAATGAACTTTAGGCTGTCTGAGTAATCACTGACATTGTAGGCGGAATTTTACGTGTTGTTTCCATTTACGTTTTTGGGAATAATAATGCACAGCTTTCATTAGGTTCTCAAAAAAATACTTCAGTGCTGTGGAGGATCTGTGTGGACGAGTGACAAATGGGAAATCCAGAGGCTTGGGTTCTTCTGCCTCCAATAGCAGCCAAAACTTCAAAAAAGAAGTTACTCTTCTGGACTTTTAGTCTCCTCACCCATAAATGAGGAGGTTGAATTAAATCAATCAATGTTTTCCCAAAGTTCATTCATGTACATCATCATTTATGGACTGTCTTTATGATTATTGCCATATCCAATCACAATCTGTTCTATTTACTTAATATTTTTTCTTACATCTCATCACTTAAAAAAATCTATTTTAAAAGAAATCTGTTTTGTGCATCTGTAAATGGAAAACCAGCATCACATGATGTACATTTTAAAAAGGTTATTAATTTACTACATAAAGATTATTGTCTTTACACCAATGGTAGGTGTGCCACACCTGACACATTGGCATAATGGATGTACAGTCATACCTTGGTATCTGTGGGGGATTGCCAGGACCCACCTGAGGATACCAAAATCTGAGGATGCTTGAGTCCTTTATATAAAATGAAATAGTATTTGCATATACCCTATGTACATACTCCCAAATACTTTAAGTCAACTCTAGATTTCTTATGATACTTAATAGAATGTAAATGCTCTGTGAACAGTTGTAACACTGTGTTGTTTAGAGAATAATGACAAGAAAAACAGTCTGTACATGTTCATTGTAGATCCAATGACATTTTTCATTTGCAGTTGGTTGAATCCACAGATGAAAAACCCCCAGACATGGAGGGCTGACTGTATTGCATTTACTCCTCTAGATTCACTCTTCACCCTTTTCTACTCAGAAGAGCCCAGACAACACTTTCTTCACTAAGGCATTAAGAAATGAAGACTGTAGTTTTTCTCTGTGGACCAGATATGATAATGAGGGATGCTGCTTTTGAATTTCAATGGGAAAAATAGGAGTCTGAAATAGTAGACAGAGGCCAGGGGGTGGTGCTTATCTTTCAGAGACAAGGATGCAATGACCAATAAGCCACAGGATGCAATGCTAAGCAGCATGTTTTGACCAATAGGGTTCTGTATGATGGCTACTTGATCACAGGTCTATAGGAAAAAATAGATAGACATCCTGTCCTACATTGATTGTCCACTTTCCACTTGACATAAAGGTGCTGCTTGACATAAAAAGACAAAAAAAAAAAAAAAATTCTACATTCACTGAGCCTAACTCAAATCGCTGTGGTGGGATTTATAGTTTCTTATCTAGTTTCCAGACCTAAAGCCCCTCAACTGAGGGGACATCAGGTTCCTATGAGGAAGAACCTTGAAATGTGGCCAAATTGTATACCATGATAGTTTCCCTAAGCCACTATCAGAGGGACCTGAGGCAATTAAGTAGGCAGAATGTGTAAGATGGGGGGTTATTAGGAAGTGGTTCTGAACCTTAAAAGCCTTCATAGTTTACCGGTTGAAGCTTATAGAAGTAAGACGAGAAACAGATTTTTTTTTTTTTTTTTTTGAGATGGAGTCTTGCTCTGTCACCCAGGCTGGAGTGCAGTGGCGCGATCTCGGCTCACTGCAACCTCCACCTCCTGGGTTCAGGCAATTCTCCTGCCTCAGCCTCCTGAGTAGCTGGGATTACAGGCAGGCGCCACCACACCCAGCTAATTTTTGTATTTTCAGTAGAGATGGGGTTTCCCTATGTTGGCCAAGCTGGTCTCAAACTCCCCACCTCAAGTGATCCACCTGCCTTGGTCTCCCAAACTGCTGGGATTACAGGTGTAAGCCACTGCACCCGGTTTTGTTTTTTTTTTTTTTTTGAGGCAGGATCTCACTCTGTCACCCCAGCTGGAGTGCAATGGCGTGATCACAGCTCACTGCAACCTCCACATCCTGTGCTCAAATTATCCTCCTACCTCAGCCTCCCAAGTAGCTGAGACCACAGGCAGGCACCACCATGCCTGGCTAATTTTTGTATTTTTTTGTAGAGAAGGGGTTTCATCATGTTGCCAGGCTGGTCTCTAACTCCTGGGCTCAAGCAACCTGCCTGCCTCAGCCTCTCAAAGTGCTGGGATTACAGGCGTGAGCCACTGCATCCAGCCCAGGAATAGATATATATAATAATCCCACAATGATTCTTATACCAATGGAATGAAAGTTATAGTAGGAAGAGCCAAGTGTAAGGAAGACCTTAGAACTGTACACCTTCTTCCTTACTCCCAACAAGATAGCAAGTCTTGTAGGGAGAATTGCAGAGATTAGCATTACAATAGAAAACTTGGAAGATACAGAAAAGGTGTCCTATCACCTCCCCATTTAACTCACCTGTCTGGCTGGTGGAAAAGATAAATGGGTCATGAGGAATTATAGTGGATTGTTGCAATCTTAATCAGGTGATGATGCCAGTTGCAAATGTATTTCCAGACGTGATAACTTTATTGGAGCAAATCAGCATAGCCCATGGCACCTAGTATATAGCTAGTGATCTGGTAGCTGTTTCTTTCTGTTCTAATCAGTAAGAAACATCAGAAGTAATTTGCTTTTAAAAAACAGGAACAATGTAAATTTATACTCTCTTGCCCTAGGACTATGTCAACTCTCCTGCAATCTAGCCTAACAGTCCTGAGGGTACTGGATCTCCTTTGTATTCCATAGAACATCATGCTCATCCAGTACATTGGAGACACAATGCAACAGGATTTGATTAATATGAGGTAGCAAGCCAGAGGGTAGAAGATAAACACCAAAACATTAACAGTGCTAACAACATTTCTAGGGGTCTAGTAGCCTGAGGCATATTGGGATAGCTAAAGTTGTTTCCAAGTTGTTGCATCTTGCACCACCTTACAAAAAGAAAGAAGCACAATTCTTGTTGGACTTCTTTGTGTTTTGAAAGTAAAGTATACCACATATTGTATAACTCAGAAGGCTGGACATTTTGAGTAGACAGAACACGAAAGGGGTCCATCCTTGTCGCTTGGGCATTATGACCCAGAAGACTCAAATGTGTTGGAAGTATCTGCAGCTGTATGAGACTCGTGGCAAGCCCCGATGGGAGAATAATAGCACAGAACCTTAGGGGTTTCTTTGTGGAAAAGTAGTTTTTGCCTTGCTACTGGATTCCAGTAGACACAATATGCCTGACTACGGGATGCCAAATGATTGTTATTTGAGTTGCCCATCTTGAACTGTGTGATATATGATCAACTGAACCATAAAATGGAACATAACAGCATTTTATTTTAAATGGAAATATATATGATATCAGGCTCCAGCAGGTCTGGAAGGCTCAGTTAGGTTGCACCAGTAAGTGGTTTAGACTTCCATGTACTTCCTCTTGATGAGTATGTTCCTGGCTCATGGATTTCTGTATGGCATTCTGGCATCAGCAGAAAGTAGACAATCAATGTACTACAACCCCACTCAATGAGCAGAACTTTAAATGGAATTTCTGGTTGTCAATTTTGTGTAGAAGGAGACGATGGCTTGTGATACAGATCTACACTGACTCAGGGTTAGTACCAGATGGGTCACCTGGTCAGGGACTTGGAAAGAATAAAATTGAAAGATCGGTGATAAGGAGGGTCTAGAAGACAGCTTATCTGGATAGTCTTCTCAGAATGGGACATAGTATGAAGATTTTCTTTTTCTCATGTAAATGCCTGGTAGAAGAAAACCAAAGTAGAGGAAATTCTCAATAATCAATGTGGCTTCTTCTGAGAGTGACAATTAGCCTCTTTCCCTGGCCACCTTGGTGTTTGCCCAATGGTCCAGTATTTGAAGTGACAATAGTGTCAGGGATAGATGTTATTCAAGGACTCAACAACATGTTGTCTCCCCTGCAAAGTTGATCTGGCTATTACCATTATTATTATTATTGTTATTTTTTGAGATGGAGTTTTGCTCTTGTTGCCCAGGCTGGAGTGCAGCGGCGTGATCTTGGCTCACTGCAACCTCCGCCTCCTGGGTTCAAGTGATTCTCCTGTCTCAGCCTCCTGAGTAGCTGGGATTACAGGCACATGCCACCACACCTGACTAATTTTTGTATTTTTAGTACAGATGGGGCTTCATCATACTGGTCAGGCTGGTCTCGAATTCCTGACCTCAGGTGATCTACCTGCCTCGGCCTCCCAAAGTGTGGGACTACAGGCGTGAGCCACCGCGCCCGGCTGCTATTACCATTGTTAAGTGTCCAGATGATCAGTAAGAGAGACTGACTTTGAGCCCCTGCTGTGGCAAGATTCACTGGGGAAACCAGCATTTGTGTCTCACAAAAGCATGCTCTGAATTGCAAAGAAGGACCAGCAGGGCAATGGTTGGAGTGTTAATGGAAAAACACAAATTCATCAGATAATGGGAACAATTCCATTCTTCCACTGTTGCTGCTGCTGTTTTGCTGAATACTCTTTACCAAAACGATCAGTTGGAAAAGAAGGAAACTGTTATGATTCAGCAGTTTCATCTGTGAGCTTTATCTCATTTCATTCTCATAACAACTCTCCTTGCTAGGTCGTAGCCCCATTATAGAAATGAAAACACAGGCACAGAGAGATTAAGTTTCACATTGAAAGTCGCATGGATAATAAGATGTGATACCGAAGTTTGAACCCAGATCTGTTTATATGTATTGTACCATACTGCTTTTTAGGAAACTGTCTGCGATGCTAAGATAGATCTCAGTGGGTATCTGCTGGCTACTGTGGAGGTCATTCTCCTACCCTCGCACCTTTGCCAGGGACACTAGGGGAGGCAAACTGAAATTTTTCTTCTGTATCTCTCTTTCAGCTGCAGTTGATGGAGTGAGGATGAGCAGAACCCTGCTTGAAGAGAGGGAGGCAATAGATGGTGGCTACATGCTCCTGGTAAGGCTCCTAAAGTACCCCAGGTTGGGAGGCATCTCAGGGCTCTTTTTCGTGGGTTGCATCTACGGAATCTCCATCAATGGATGGAGAGAAATCTGAGTTTCATGGAGTCCAAGACCTGGGTTGGGCCACTTAGGAGAAGCTGAAGAGAAGGGGGTAGGAGGCTACTTTGTAGGAGTGACCAGATCTGGGCTGGGAGCCCTTTAATTTAGGTGTATAGTTCTGCTTGATACAACCTAGCCCTGGTGACAAGCAAGGGTCATTTTCTGCATCCCCCTTTCCCACATTATATTTCACAGAAATGAGCTAATTCTCACATGACATCCACATGGCTCTTTTTCTGTTTCTTCCTCTTGGAGAGTGAGGCCTCTCGCTCTTGAAACCATTTCTAGAAACTGTTCTGAGAAAACTTGTCTGATTCCTCCTAGACTCTCCAATGACCCTCAGGCTGAGTTAGGCCCCTCTTCTCTGTGGCTCCAGGGGCACCCTGTGCTTGGCCTTTTCATAGCACTTTTCACATGTGCTGTGGGGTTGAGTGTGTCTATTTTACAGTATTGTTGTGGGATAATATATGTAAAGTAATTGAGCTTGGTCTAGGGTTTTGTTATGGTGATTGTCTACTTGTCAGTCATGTCCATTGTAAGCTTTGAAGGAAGGGACTGTATCTCTGATACCTTGCACTGCACCCAGGACATGAATATTCAGTAAAATTCTGATGAAAGAATGAATGAATTGAATACAATGAATTAAAGAGAAGCAAAGGTAGAGGATGAGTATGCTTTTCTTGAACCATTTAAATCTATAATAATAATAAGCATACAATTCCTGATAATTTCAGTGAGAAAAATTCTTTATTTAAAATAGGCTAGATTTTTTATACTAGATTAAATAAAATACTCTATAAATGAGAATTTTAAATTCAATTATACCAAACCCAGTAATACCAGTCAGGAGTTTACCACCAATCCCCATTTAATAAAGTTTAAATGAATTAGCTTAGAATTATGAGGATATTTGCCTTTGCTTAGAGGAAAAAGCAGTGCCACATTTCCTGGATATAATAGTGTCATGCTAGTAAGAGAAATTCTATAATGCTTAAGACAGCTAAGAAGAAGTGATGATCAAATGCTGAGACCCTTAGACCCTTGCTCTGATGTTATTAATAGTGTTTCTAAATCACAGAGACAATTGACACATTTTATTTCAACAAGATATTGAAAGCAAGAAGGGGACCTACACTATTTCTAGCCACTTGCATTTATTAATATATGCTTAGCGCTTTTAATGCCTTTGCTGCAGAAGGGTAATAAGTGTTTTAGCAAAAAGGTACACTGTGGGGACAAAGCTGGGAAGCTTGTGCATACAGAAAGTAGCTAATATCTTAGAGCTGTCAGGGCTCTTGGAAATGCCACGCGTCATGCATCATCTCGGGCTCCTGGGCTTTGTTTCCTGGCATGGATGTTTGCAGAGAGTTTGGGGCCATCGTGGTATCCATGGTTGCTTCTTCCTGGAAATCCACGGATGTGGTCATGTCAGCATCGTAGGTCCTATAAACATCAGCTAATTCAGGGGTCATCAGTGGGTCAGCAGCTGCTGGGGTGACGCTGGGGTGTCCCTTCATCTTCCCTGAAGGGCTCCTTGGCAGGCCGGGAATGTCATCCTTAGGGAGAGCAAGGAGCCCTGCATGGGGAGCAGGTTCTAGCTCTGTAAGGAAAGCTGGGTTTTCTGGATTGTCTGGGTTGGCCTCTGGCATAGGGGAGCCTTGTGCACCTCCTTCTTCATTCTCAGGACCTTTGGTGGCAGCCACTGGGGAGTCAAATTCCAGAGTGAAGTCACCGCCCATAGCTGGGTTGTGGGGCATTCCCTCAAAGCCGGGCTTCATGCCTTCAAATCCTGGAAACATGGCTCCGTAGGCCATTGGGTCTCCTCTCCCGCCCTGGAAAAAAAAACATTGGTCAAAGATGTCATTATCACATGCTATTGACTATACCATGCAACTATACCTGGTCACATTCACCAAGGATCTCTAAAAAACTGGTAGAGAATAGGAAGTTGGCTGATTGATAGCTTTGTGTAAGCTCATTTCTCTCTAAACTGGCTTTGAAACAGAATGAAGAGGATTCTGCACTTATCTGGGTGGATCTCGGCATGATCTCCACAAAAGGGAGATAACAGGGCAGAAGCAAGACTTGAAGCAAATGTGAGTTTGAATTTAATTTTAAGAAAACAAGCAGTTGAAATGAGTACTACCATCACAAAACAAATAAGAACTGAAATTCATAACTGCATTTGTTGAGGGAGAATCTTGTCAATGGCACTTTTCAGTGTCCCCCAAATGAAGTTCCATGTACTTTTTTTTCTTTTAGGGGTCTCATTATATGGCCCAGGCTGCTGGTCTAGAACTCCTAGGCTCAAGTGATCTTCTTGCCTCAGCCTCCCTAGTAGCTGGGATTACAGGGGTGAGACACTGCATCCAGCTAAGACTTTAATTTTTTTAAACCACAAAGTTTAAGAAAAAAATTTGACTTCCCTGGAGTAACTAAAATATTTTCTTCTTGTGGACAAATAGAATACCAGAACTGACCATGTTTCTTTTTCTACCTTTGCCGCCAGAAATATGGGATCCAAAATCTTAGGCTGTTTGTAGCAATTGAGCAGGACTGTGTGACTTGCATATCTGTATTCTGATTTTCTTGAAATTATGACTCATTTTAAATCCTACCTTCACTTTTTTGTTATATTTATTGTGTGTTTTTCATAAGCTCTGCAAAATCTTTTGGGAATGAGGCAGAATAGAAATAATTAATATTATATGATGGCAATTAACACTTACTTGAATTTTGAACTTCCAGCCACTTGTATTGGTGCTATATAGATACAATACTCTTTCCTTCTCCTTTCTCCTGACTCTTCATTCTCTCTCGGCTTTCACATCATCTCCTCCAGGGATGATACTGTGAATCCCTGGACTGGGCTAACTGCCCTTCCTCTCTGACTCTTTCTCTCTAATAAAATTATTATTACTTTTACCCCATGATTTTGACATTAGATATCTACCCTTGTACCTATCTTTTCCATTCATTAGACTGTAAGTTCCTTGAAAACAAGACTTGTTTTTTTTTCTTTTAAGGCAGGGTCTTGCTCTGTTGCCCAGGCTGGAGTGCAGTGGTGTGATCTCGGCTAGTTGAAACCTCTGCCTCCCAGATTCGAGTGACTTTCCTGCCTCAGCCTCCTGAGTAGCTGCGACTACAGGCTCGCGCCACTAAACCCGGCTGATTTTTGTATTTTTAGTGGAGATGGGGTTTTACCATGTTGGCCAGGCTGGTCTCAAACTCCTGATCTCAGGTGATCCACCCGCCTCGACCTCCCAAAGTGCTGGGATTATAGGCATGAGCAACTGCGCCCAGCCAAAAACAAGAATCTTACCTTGTTTTGTTTATAGTATTTTCCTATGTGTGTGGCACATGGAAGGCACACAAAAATACTGAGATGTAATTTTTCTTTCACAGATAATATGTGTGTGTTTGTTAACTTGATAGGATCTATAGTTGACAGTGATTTGTTAATTCAATATAGCTTTTGTTTTGTCTTGCCTTGTGCTCTAACAGATGTAACAGACAAAAATTTTCTTAGGGAAAAAGTCAAGTTGTATGACTTTATTGATCGCAAATCTTAAACTTGCATGGATAATAACATAATAAGAGTATATGCTCATTGACAATGCACATTGACATTTACAATAATCACATTTTAAACTTGGTTTTCTTTTGCTTTTTGATCTTTCAATTTTGAGATCTGAATTACTTGTAATGCTATTGAATTTGATGTTTTGAGGAGTTAAATGGTCCCAGAAAGAACAAGAACTCTGTATGAACCACATGTATCTTTTTGGTTTGAAGTGTTTATAGTTCAATGACGGTCTTTCAAGGGGAGGTTTCTCCTCTGTTCATCTACAAGCAATGGGGCAAAACTACGCTCAAGAATAGTCATCACCCAGAAATGAAAGATTACATAGGAAACATGATGAAATCTTTGGATATTGCTTCAGAATTAAGCTTAGTTTTTGGAGTGGAAAAATCTGAGTCCCATGCCCATTTGGCTACATTCATGGCAGACGTCTCTTACAGCCAGTCATAAGTGACTGTTCTTCACTGGCCACTATTTTAAGAAGAGTTAGAAGACATTACTCACTGCCACTTCTTCTGAACTCATGATGCCAAGTCTGGCAGGGGCATTCTGTTCAAAAAGAAATATTGCATCAAATTACGAACCAGCTACCTTCTTATCTACTCACGACAAAGTTAAAAGTTATTTAATTTTCACTTAAACCTTAATATTAATGCTGTGTACAGAGGCAAAGTGGAGAGGTGAGTCATTATGGAATAAATGTAGTCAAATCGTATAATTCAGATCTAAAATTTATTTTTTCTTTAATACCCTTGTGTGCCTGTGTGTGCATATGTGTGTGTGTGTGTGTGTGTGTGTGTCTGGCCAAGATTATCCAAATAGGAAGTTTGCCTCCTTAATATTTCAGTACTAATGTAAATGTTCAGAGAATGTTTATTTGGAATCTCTTGTGTGAGACCTAGATTTTTGAATTTTAGCTCTTAAGATAAAATTTAATTAAAAACAATACTTTTTATGGAATATGGACTTACCAATTGGTTTGCTCCAAAAGGCACGTACAACATTCCTGGATAAAGCTAAATAAAATACAATCATTATCACAAAATGCATTTTCCAATGGAAAAACTTTTAAGTAAATTGCAAACAGAGATGTGGTATTAAAAAAAACTTACTGGAGATTGTTTATTTTGTGGCATTGGTCCGTGAGAAATCAAACGGGCTATTTGGAAAATCTTTAAATGGTGGAAAACAGAATAAGTAATTCTCACAGGCATATCCCCATAACAGTAATTTTTGAGGTATATGAAACACATTTGCAGATGGATTAGTATAGAAAATAAGTATTTAATATGTAAGAAAACAAAGGAACCCATTATACTTCATATTCATGGATAAATGGGACAATGAAAAAATTTGCTCTTATTGTTTGAAATATAGAGACAGTTTTTGCAAGAAAGTGTCTCATTGAGATCTGTACTTACTGTTGAACCTTGTGGATCAGCAAAATCCAATCCTGGGAGCTATATTACAGATAAATATTAAAATTATCAGTCAAAAAATGAGCAAAATAAATAAATGCAAATAAAAGATAGACAAAGTGAACAAATAAAAATAAAAATAAAAAATAGAAGCATCTCACTGAGATCTGTACTTACTGATGGACCTTGTGGATCAGGAAAATCCATTCCTGGGAGCTATATTATAGATAAATATTAAAATTATCAGTAAAAAATGAACAAAATAGTTAAATACAAATAAAAATAAAAAAGTGAACAAATAAAAATTAAAAATAAAATACAGAAAGTGTCTCATTGAGATCTGTACTTACTGATGGACCTTGTGGATCAGCAAAATCTACTCCTGGGAGCTATATCACAGATAAATATTAAAATTATCGGTCAAAAAATAAACAAAATAGACAACAGTAAAATAAAAAATAGACAAAGTGACATTAAAAATAAAAAAATAGACAAAGTGAACTGATCACATCCTTATCTTGTTTACAATTACAATAAAACAATTAAAATGAGTTTCATTATTTTACTTTCTTTTAGTGTTTTGGGAGGTATGACCCAAAAGTTCGCAATGGTCTTTTACTAACATTACTCAAATGTACCTGCAGGGGGATGAGGCACATCTATCACGGCTTTCCTATCTCTTGCAGATTAGAAAGTAATGAATTTTGGAACTGAAACATACCTGGTTGGTTTGAACCCTGGCTCTGCCACTTAATTTTTGTGTACTCCTGGGCAAATTTTGTAACTTCTCAAAATCTGTCTTCCTTTCTTTAAAAAGGCTGATAATATGTATTTTTATAGGATTGTAGGCAGGGTGATATGGGGAAATGATACATGCCTACAACATACTGGTTACTTGGTACCTTCCTTTTTTTTTAATCCATTACACTTTTCTCTACATTATTACAAGATACTTTTGCGTATTGTAATAATAATACATTATTACAAGAAATTACTTGTGGTGAATGGCTCCCTATTGTTTGTAGATTGATTGCAAACTCTGTCTATTGTATCTCTGTCAGAGAGATAATAATGCAAAATCCTACATGTTATGCTGAGGGATCAATCACTTTTCTCAGTCTTTCCAACACCAAAAAAGACCAGTGATAGGAAACCTGGACTTCTCTGGGGTTTTATTCTATTTCCTATGGGAGTTTTCATCTTTTGCAACTAAGAAACCCAGTTTTATAGGCACAGGATCTTTTAGAATCCATGCCCTGTCTCTGATGGCAAAAGATAGGAATGGATATTTACGTTTTACTCAAAAAATAAATCTCAGATGTGGAAGACTGATTAAGAATATGTTTATATCATGTATTATGCCTGAAGGCTACGATTATTTAAAAGTGCCCTGCAAATTCGTTTTCTTCTATTAGGTTAGCTGGTGATTCTGATCCTGACTTCAAGAGAAAGGAAGTACCTCAGGCTTTAGTGGCTTATCTGATGGTGCCACCTGCTGCTGAACCAGAGGCAGTTCTCCTTCCTGCAAGGGCAGCTGTCCCAGGTGAATTGGAGGCTGAAGTGCTTCTTTCAGTGCTGTGGCCTGGTTGGTGGTTGCAGCAGCAGACTGGAGGAAAGGTTTCAGTCCTGGCTGTTGAGGCTTCAAGGATGGCTGTGATGGGAGAGGTGGGGGATGCACAGGCAAAGAATATTCATACTGCAGAGAAATTTGAAAAGAGTGTTAGGAAGGGATGGCTCATTAAACAACGGTGCCTAGAATTTCTAAACAAAGGGCCTTGGGGCACTTTCTATCTGGAAGGGAGGCTAGGAGACTTGTCTTGAAGTTGAGTTTACATAGCAAGCACCAGTTAGAGTTAATGTTGTTTGGGGAGGTCTTGTGTGTGCCTCCCCTACCTCCTTTGGGACCACCATTGCTCATGAAGGTGAAGCTACATGAACCTCCTGGTAGGATGAGTCATGTCCTTCTCTAAGTTCCCATAGCTGTCTGTATGTATCTGTATCTTTATTTTACCACTTTCTCACTGGATGATAATTATTTGTTATAAATCTTTGTCTCCCAGTCAACGGAGAGAGAATGATATGTTTTGTTTTTCTTTATAGCCCCTGTACATAACATAGCTCCTAACAAGTGCCTGGCCCATGGTGAGTGCCTAATATATTTTTCGAGCTAATGAAAGGATAAAGGGTAATTAATTAAAATGCCAATCAAATTCTTGCATCATGGAGTCCACTTTGGAAACAATTAAGTGAAGAAACAGTCACAATTAACATAATTTATTGTCCTACTGAATGTGACCTCGTGGTAATGCTCCTGCTGTGGAAGACTGCCTGAAACTAAAATTCCCTGTTAAATCTTGGTTCTGAGTCCATATATTAAAAGAAAAAATTCCCTGTTAAAATCACCATGTTTTGTTGCTTCTTCTAGAAATTACTTGTGGTGAATGGCTCCCTATTGTTTGTAGATTGATTGCAAACTCCTCAGACCAGCAAGGAAGTCTCACAACAATTTGGGGCTCTGCTTTGCCTCTCCAGCCATCACCCCTCTCTGAGCTCACGCAGTATTCATTACTCACATCTCACAATTCAGCACTTTGAAATATGTTGTCTTGTCCTATTTGAATCAGATAAGATATGAAATTTCACAATCCTTGGAGCCATTCTGAAACGTCTTCACTTTTACTACCAAACCACAATTTGGTTTATGTATTTATTAGGCACCTAATCAATAATGGTTAACAGATTGATATATTTATTGACTTCTGCAGGGTTCATGATTTTTTTTTAATTTCTTAATTTTTTTTGAGACAGAGTCTCACTCTGTTGCCCAGGCTGGAGTACAGTGGCACAATCTCGGCTCACTGCAGCCTCTGCCTCCCGGGTTCAAGCGATTCTCCTGCCTCAGCCTCCTGAGAGTAGCTGAGATTACAGGTGCCTGCCACCATGCCCGGCTAATTTTTGTATTTTTAGTAGAGACGGGGTTTCACCACGTTGGCCAGGCTGGTCTCGAACTCCTGACCTCAAGTGATCCACTCACCTTGGCCTCCCAAAGTGCTGGGATTACAGGCGTCAGCCATCGCACCTGGCTATGGTATTTTAACCAGGATTATTGTCATCATTTGAAATTAGCCTTTAAGTAATTATTTAGGAAATCTTGATTCAAATGAAAATTGTCCAGGATGTAGCCTGCTTTGATTTTTGAGGATTGTTTACTGATATCTTTAATATAGGTCTCATATTTTGGAGTCTGTATCTTCCTATTTTAAATAAATATGCAAATAGTTTTAAATTTAAAAATATTTCTTAAGCGCTAAAAGCAGTTATAGGCTTTGATTTATTTGGCATGAGAATAATTTTTTGTTAATGCTAGGACTTGGCTGTTTCTAATATATCATAACTTAAAGAAGGCAAGTAAGAAGAAGTTTTAAAGCTTGAGGTTTCAAACATATTGTTGCTATTCACTCACCTGTTGAGTTTCATGTTCTCTTGGCCTCATCCATGGAAGAGAGGAATGTGGTGGGAGGAGACCGTGCATCCACAAAGAATTAAATGATTTTCCAAAGCCATATCTAGAATACTAAAGACATGGATAAAAAAAGACATGCTTATATTTAAATGTTAAATATAACATTGGTTATATTTGGTTTTCTTTTTCCTTTTTCTTTTTTTTTTGAGATGGAATCTTGCTCTGTCTCCAGGCTGGAGTGCAGTGGCGTGATCTCAGCTCATTGCATCCTCCACCTCCCGGGTTCAAGCGATTCTCGTGCCTGAGCCTCCTGAGTAGCTGGGTCTACAGGCACGCACCACCATGCCCAGCTAATTTCTGTATTTTTAGTAGAGACAGGGTTTCACCATGTTGGCCAGGATGGTCTTGATCTCTTGACCTCATGATCCGCCCACCTTGGCCTCCCAAAATGTTGGAATTACAGGCGTGAGCCACTGCTCCTGGTCTGGTTTTCATTTTCTAAAAAATCAACAGATAGCATAAATATAGCAAAAGCAAAAGTGATGTTGGTTAATTTAAAATGGATAGGTATGGCAGGACGTGGTGGCTCACGCCTCTACTCCCAGCACTTTGGGAGGCCGAGGTGGGTGGATCACCTGAGGTCAGGAGTTCGAGATCAGCCTAGAAACATGGCAAAACCCCGACTCTTGTAAAAAATACAAAAATTAGCCTGGCGTGGTGGCAGATGCCTGTAATCCCAGCTACTTGGGAGGCTGAGACAGGAGAATTGCTTGAACCCAGGAGATGGAGGTTGCAGTGAGCCGAGATCATGCCATTGCACTTCAGCGTGGGCAACAGAGTGACACTCTGTCTAAATAAATAAATAAATAAATAAAAATAAAATAAGTAAATCAAATGGATAGGTGAACTCTTCCTTTCAATGAACTTAAATTTCATTTTGAGCTAGTCTGCAATATTTGCATAAACTTGTTTGAGATTTAGCTTTTTAAGCACTTGTGTTTTGTGCCATATAATAAAATTAATAATGCAGGAAAAGATTCTTTTCTTAACTAAATAAAATTCAATATTGTTTTTGTTTTTCCCTGTCACTGTATCTTATTTTGTTTTAGGCTCTCATTTACTTCTTGGTTCTTCCAATCTTTAGTATATTGTCTCTTCATAAAGAAATTTGATGAATTATAATGCTGCTGCTAATATTTACACTACCACCACCATGAATACTTGCAAGAAGAAATATGATTACCTGAGAAAGTGTGTTTAATCTCTGCAGACTTCCCAACTGTCTCATTGTCTATCAAGAAAAAAAGTGGGTTACTGTTTATCGCATATGCTGTGTTTGACACAACTGATTTCTCGTGATGTTTGACATTATCAACACAAAGTTTGGTGTGAATCAATTTAATAAAATGAAAGTAGACACAAATCATCACCGAAAGGTGGAAATATTAAATTTGGTTCTGCCATTGTTATTATTATTGCTATTAAAATAATGCAGTTGCTTTTATCATTAATTAAAGGAGAAAAAGTATTATTTAAATGGAGGTTACATTGAAACATGAGAAAATAGCTCATTCCATTGAAATATAAATGTAATTGTGAGGACTTTGCTTCATTGACTCTTTTCTCCTCGTTTAATTTACTTTGCCCTTTACAAGTTCAGCCAGAAGAGGAATTTGAAACAAACAAACAAGACAAACAAATAAAACTTCTACCTCTTTCCCATACAATAAATCTTTCAAAATATTAAAAATAAAAACTATTGAAAGAAATGTTAAGTATCTGGATAGATTATCGAGAATGCCACCATTTCAACAGAATGTCAATTTCACTTTTTTCATGGGAAGAGATTTAGAATGCTTTCGATTGAACTTAAGCTAAAAAGTGACAAAAAAAACCCTCAGCGAAATTAGCTTCCATGTGAAGTAAGCATCTAGCTCAAATAGGTATTGACTGCCCCCAGCTTACCATGACGCACGGAAATTTCACAAGACCTTGTGAAAAATTTATAATCTTATAAATATCTTTCTATATATAACTGTCAATATTTTTCATTGACATGACCAAAATTTCTGTTTTGCTGGAGTTTTCTAAACAGAATATATATTACATGAGAACTGCAATAAGACAAATACACTGTACAACTTATGCAGGAAGTATCATAGTACAATGTTAATGCTATTTACCAGACTTACAAAAAATTAAATTTTGTACAGGTACATTTTTTTCATGAGAACTTTATCATGTCAGATAGTATAAGGAGCAGGATTAAAAATAAACTGTGAGTACAGAGCAATGTATTTTAATTAATGTAGTAATTTTATTAATGTGCATATTATATATAAGGCATTAAGTACTAATATTGCTTTGGTTTGCATAGAAACAATGTTCTAAAACTTAAAACACCTGAGAGTTTAAAATTGCAGTAGAATTACAAGACAAAGCTCTAGTAAATGTCATAACTTTTCTAGCACTCCTTAGGATAACAGCCACAAACTGCCGGCTAGGAAAACTGAGAAACACACCATTATATTTCTCCTGTATCACAAATATAACCAATGTAAAGTTAATATGTTAAAAATTCTGACAATACGTACCTCAAGGCTCAAACTAGCCATACCCGGTGTTCCAGATTGCTGAGGAAAGAACTGAATGAAAATAAGAATAATTTTGAGTCTTATTGGTACAAAACTTCCTTCAATGCCCATTGGGCATAGGATATTGCTCCAGTACATAAGGGCTACCTGAGAGGCCACCATTTTGGTTTATTATGCAAATGACTTGAGTGCTTGGGCAGAATGAAGAAGAGCATACGTTATTTGGGAGAATCAACATAGTATTTGATAATTTTGCTCCCACCTGCATCATCTATCCTTTGTCTGCATCTTAATACTTCGTTGCTTTAAAAGCAAAATATGATTTAAAGTTACACACAAGGAGAAGTAGAATAAAGCAACAAAATAGAAAACTACTAGTACTTTATATTCTTAAAAAATTACCACAGAAAAAAGTAAAGGGGACAAACTCAAGCTGAATTTTCATGTGCTTTCGACAAATCTACATGATTTTGGTTTACGAGACATGGCATGGGATAATGACATTCAGAAAAATCATATGAAAAATCTAACTGGATTCCCATTCAAAGGGCTTCAGCAAATTCCCTATCATTTTTAGTGAAAGATTATTTTATGTGTAAACCTGCTATACTTTGGGATCATATCAAAGGTTTTTTTTTCCTTAAATAAAAAGCATTCTAGCACAAAATACTATTATACTTAATGTGTTCACTTAAAAGTTGTTCAAAAATATACTTATCTATACAATTAGCTTTTTAAAATGTAAGATATTTTCCTTTTTTCTTTTTTGTTTTTTTGAGACTAAGTTTCACTGTGTCACCCAGGCTGGAGTGCAGTACCATGATCTCGGCTCACTGCAACCTCTGCCTGCTGGGTTCAAGTGATTCTCCTCCCAAGTAGCTGGGATTACAGGTGCGCACCACCAAGCCCAGCTAATTTTTGTATTTTTGGTAGAGACGGAGTTTCACCATGTTGGCCAGGCTGGTCTTGAACTCCTGAGCTCAAGCGATCCACCCACCTTGGCCTCCCAAAGTGCTGGGATTACAGATGTGAGCCACTGCATCTGGCTTCCTTTTTAAAAAAATAGAGATGGGGGTCTCACTATGTCACCCAGGCTTGTCTTGAATTCCTGAGCTCAAGTAATCCTCCTGCCTTGGCCTCCCAAAGTGCCAGGATGTTAGGCATGAGCCACCATGCCTAGCCTTTTCCTTTCGTTTTTTGTTTTTTTGTTAAAGATATTTTTCTTTCGAAACCAATCCTTATTACTTTACACAAATACCGGTAGAAAACACGGAGAATGGAAGAGTAGGAATTAGAGTAAATTGGATTTTGAGAGTCTCTGGTTCTTTGGATATTCTCACTTTCTAAGACCAAGGGGTTGTAATGCCGTCTTTCCTTCAGTTATACCACAAGGATTTAGGGAATGTTTACCAAATATATCGGTATTATTTTTCCTTTATGAGTAAGAAGTTAAAGAATTACATCCCCTACTTTTTCACTCACCACCTTTTTCATGTAAGTAAAATCCCACCTTCTGGGTCATGGTGAGAATTTCTTTAAATAATTCAGTTTTGGACAAGAATAGAAGGAAAGGGCCAGGCATGGTGACTCATGACTAATCCCGAACTTTGGGAGGCCGAGGTAGGCAGATCATGAGGTCAGGAATTTGAGACCAGCCTGGCCAACATGGTGAAACCCCATCTCTACAAAAATACAAAAATTAGCTGGGTGTGGTGACACGTGCCTGTAATCCCAGCTACTTGGGAGGCTGAGGCAGGAGAATCGCTTGAACCCAGAAGGAGGAGGTGGCAGTGAGCTGAGATCTCAGCATTGCACTCCAGCCTGGGCAACAGAGCCAGACTGTTAAAAAAAAAAAAAAAAAAAAAAAAGAACAGAGGGAAAGGCATTATAAATGTGTAGCAAATACTCTGGATAGGAAAGAGGTTAGCTGTGTAGACAGGAAGAGTGATTGTGCATGTATGTGTGTATGTGGTGGTTAGCTTGTTGAGAATTTGGGGGAATTGTGAGAGCAGGACCTTCTTCCCCACTATTTGCCAGTGCATAAATAACACATCCTGGATTGAACCACAGAACAAAGTGTACTTTGCTTTCCACCTGCTCTAAGTCATGACTTAAAGAATATTTACACGAATGTATACAGATAGGGGATACATTTCCCATGCAGAATTAATAGGAGAAGAACATCTGATTTGACAGGCAATCAGGTGGCAATAATAAGCAATTGGTCTGTTCCTCAGAGTGGACCCAATTGATTCAGGTGTGGATCATTATAGGTTCAAAAAACGCCAATGTGTTAGACTGATGGTGAATGACTGAGGCTGATCCCAATGTCAGTATCATACAAAGGTAAGCTAGGGTGGCACCCTCAATTTTTCTTTCATTTAAAATTCATCTTGTGTGATGGAACAGAGGCTATTTTTATTTGTGGAATTAAGGTTTTCATCATTATAATCAGTTTTCAACCTCTTTCTCCATTTCCATTCTCTTTCTCTAAAACACTTTAAGAAAACCAAGTAGCTAACCTTTTCTTTCAAGGAATTAAAATATTCTAAAGTTCATTTGAGGCCAACTATGAGCTCCTGGAGACAAGAGATCATGTCTTATTTACTTTCATTTTTCCATGTCTTATTTACTGGATGCATGGCAGCTGCTCAATATATTTGCTAAATGCATATAGCAGCCAAATAAAGTTTTTGTGATAACAGAATTGCATGCTGTTGGCTGGAGTAGTTCAGTGTTCAAAAGGTTGTGTTTGTATGAGATCATTTCAATATATACTAGAATGGATCAGGTGTGGGACTGCAATAAACAATTAGCCCCATCACTATGATATGTTTTGATTTATGAAACTTCAGCTCTCAGTCACACAATTTCATGTTTACAAGGTAAATTTGCTAGTTAATTACTAGCTTTAAATGGAATTATCTAGCTGAGTTTTGTAACCATAGAAATTTAGAGATGGTTCTTTTTGAAATGAAGAAAATGTATTTTTTTTTCAGAGAAATTTCCTCTTTCCATTTCAACTTTATAATGATAGCAATAAGTTGATAATAAAATTTCGCCATCTATCTAAGTCTTTTAACTTTGAATGAGTGGAATAAAATCTAGAAATTGTCTTGGGACTATTTTAAATAACTTTTTAGTAGAAATATCATACTTCACTTACTGCTTTTTTTTTTTGATGGAGTCTCACTCTGTCACCCAGGCTGGAGTGTAGTGGCGCAATCTCAGCTTACTGCAACCTCCGCCTCGCGGGTTCAAGCAATTCTCCTGCCTCAGCCTCCCGAGTAGCTGGGATTACAGGTGCCCACCACCATGCCAGGCTAATTTTTGTATTTTTAGTAGAGATGGAGTTTTGCCATGTTGGCTAGTCTGGTCTCGAGCTCCTCACCTCAGGTGATCCGCCTGCCTCAGCCTCCCAAAGTGCTGGGATTACAGGCGTGAGCCACCGCACCCGGCTATCACTTACCACTTTTGGATTGCAAGACTGACATCTGAGCAACTATGGCTTTTGACTCAATAGGACTACATCACTGGATTAAATCAAGTGAGTCTATGCGTGGACTCTCAGTCCATATCCCTTCAGTGTTGTTTGGAGTTCGACAATCAAGAACCTCTTCTGGGACACACTCTAAAGACTGACTTACCGGCACTGCAAAACTCATTTCCAGGAGGCATAGGATCAGTATCAGGTCCTTCATTTTGAAAAGTGGAATCTAAAACATAATTAAGTTGGAGAATTAAATCAGATGAATTTTTATTCAGAATGGTTAAAAGACAATTTTTGAAAATGAGCCTGAGTCTCTGCTCTTCCAAAAACAACCGGGATAAAGGTTAGAAGAACAAAAACAAAAACTAAATGTTACTAAACAACTGATTTGTATGTAGTAGTTTCTGAAATAAATTAACAAGCAATTAAAAAATATCTAGGCACGTTTTAAATGGATCTACAGCCTAAATAAATATGTAGGAGCAACCTCCATCGATATTCTTTAAGTGCTATATTTCATTTCATAAAGTGAATTATGAATTTAAAAATCCTTCCCACTAAGTAAAATATTGGTCTATAAGGTATTATTCACAGAAGTTTATACTTTGCCTACCCTTTGGGACACATTTTGAAATGCATGTGAAATGTAATGCAACTAACAGTCATTTTATAACAAACCTTTATTTGCAGGAATAGAGGGTACATCATTGCATATTTAGGTAATCTACGTAACCATGCCAAAACTTATCTTTTCAAATGAGAGTAAATTGGCTGTCTTAATTTCCTTTGATGTTAGTGGAAAATATGTCTCAAATTTAGCTTTCCTCTTCCTAAAATGAATTATGTTTTAAAATTTATTCTATAAATTCAAAAAGCTCTTTATTCTTACATGAATAGAGATCTGAATAGCCAAGAAATTTACTCATCTTCTAATATTAAAAAAAATTAGGCACTATAATCAAAAATAGTAAAAAAAAATACAGTCTATAGATAAAAGTCTTTTTTTTTTTTTTTAGTTGAATGGGTGTTAGGCATGTCATCTCTGGGACATGCTAATGGATTACAACAAGCAATAATTCAGCTACTGGTGACAAATGAAGATAAATCCTCTTTATAAAAGCTGTCTGGAGATAGGAAAAAAAGAAGTTACAGGAAATCATAAAATCCCATTTTACCTTAGATGCTGACATGCACTGTTCTCTCAGGGCCTGATGATGCCAACCAAGATAGTTCTAAGAAAAGAAGATTAAAATTTTTTTCAGGACTGTGCGTGGGACTTGCTCTGTACTTCTCATTCAGGGAAGATTAGAAACCTTTATTTAAAGTGCCAATCCACCAATCAAAGTGAAGCAAAATGGCAGGGGGTGGCGGGGGGGAGTTGGGGGCGGGAATCTCTGCTCCTGCAATTAGTCCACACCCTTTTATTGCGTGCAGGGACATTGGCCCAGTAGGGTCTCATTATTTTTAATTGTACTGCAGCCCCTGTACTTATTCAGAGAACTTGATAGCAGGGAAGGCAGTAAAGGAATAATGGACATAGGCTCTGAAGACAATTATTTTGGTGAGCAGGGGAAAATATATGTAAAATGGGTGCAAAACAAGCCATTATCTGTTTTGTGCTGGTTTTAACTGCAGATAAAGCTAGTGACCCAATGCTAGCATTCTTCAGGTTTTCACCCTCCTGTTTGTTGTAGTAAAAGTAACTACTGTCCTTCCCCCCAGCACACACAGAGTCTAAAAGAAAACACTAAAATGTTAGATGGACAATTAATGTGTGTGATTTCTTCCTTGAATTTCCTAGATATTTTCATATCTGGAGATAATTGATTAGAGATAGCCAAGCTTTTGTAAGAAACTACAGTTGGACCCTCTGCAAGAATCAGGTTTACTTCAGGTAAATGTTTGGTGCATTTTAAAAAAAATCTGTGGGGACGGGGATGTAAATCAGAACATTCTCTATGAACCAAATCAATGGGCACAAGTGTCAGTTCACTCTTCAGATAGACACATTTCCAGGCATTAGTATCAAGCCAGGTTAATAAGACATATTTCGATCACTTAAAAGGTTAACGTCAACACAGATTGGTTTTTCTCCGTGAACAGATAATATCTTGGATGTGGATTGAATATTAGCTGCTTTTGTTACTTCTCTGCCCATCCTTGTCTTTCCAAAGTTGTGATTTCAGATATGGTAGGGATAAGCATTTAAGATTAGTTCTGAAGAAGGGATGAGTCAGTACACTTTTTAGGGAAGTAGGGATCTTGTCAATTACAGGGAACATTGAGGAAGCTGGTATTTTGAGAGAAAGCTGTATCCATACCCAAATGTAGGCCTAACAGCTTCAAATAATGTTATCTTAGAAGCTGCTCCTGAAAACCTCTGTGTTCCACTGATACCAGAATTATCTTTAGGATGCAAAGAAATGAACAATGTGAATGTGTTTTGCAAACAGCAAAATGTTATTGAAATGAAAAGTATTATTTTTCCATGCTCTCTCTGGTGCTTGATGCAGTCCCTTAATCTCTTTTGAGCCCCAGTTTCTTCCGTTATGTAAGGATAATAATTAATGACCACAAGCTTGTCTTTTTTTTTTTTTTTTTTTTTTTTGAGACAGTGTCTCGCTATGTTGCCCAGGCTGGAGTGCAGTGGTGTGATCTCAGCTCACTACAACCTCTGCCTCCTGGATTCATGCGACTCTACTGCCTCAGCCTCCTGAGCAGCTACGATTACAGGCCTGTGCCACCATGCCCGGCTAACTTTTTGGTATTTTTAGTAGAGACAGGGTTTCCCCATGTTGGCCAGGTTGGTCTGAAACTACTGACCTCAGGTCATCCGCCTGCGTTGGCCTCCCAAAGTGCTGGGATTACAGGCGTGAGCCACCACGCCCAGCCTGAGCTTGTCTTAAGGTTTGGTGAGATGGTGAAGATGCAGCAGCTGCCATTTATTGGGTGCTGAATGAATGAGTTGATTGTCCTTTTGGTAGGAGAAACTACACGAAATACGAGACCACAAGAACACTGTGTGTGTGTTTGTGTGTGTGTGTGTGCTGGAGGAGGAGGAGTGCTGGCAGCTAGGTTCATAAGCTCCAAGGAGGTAGAGGAGGGACCTGATGGAGGACATTTTCTCTGTGGAAGTTGATGCTGAATCCATAGGAATGAGCTTCCTAGTTGGCTACAAAACTGGCAAATAGTGTGTGTGTGTCTTGTAAAATTTATAAGCGTGATCGTGACACACTAATAACGATGTTTTGGTAGGATTCTTATGTTCCGCTTTGCTTTTGAGCCAAATATCCAGTATATCATACGCACTGTTGCTTCTTCCTTTTTTAAATGTCACACTCCATTCTGGCTTATTGACTTCCGGATGTTTATCTGGTAGTTTATTTCTCCTCCAGTATCCTGCACACCAACACTAGACTTATCTTCCTAAAATACTGGTTTTGGCATTTCACTGCCCCACTCAGAAACTATGTAAGGATCTCTAAGGCTGTCATAAAGTTCACCCTCTGTAACTAGACAGTCAATTGAACATTTCAGTTCCTCTTTCCAATCTTGTTTCCCGCTTTGCATGAGACAGTGTGCATTCATATTGTAATAATGATTGTAATCAATTGGAGTTGGTTTCATTTTTTCAGCTAATAAACAGTTTTTTGTCAGATTTTATGGGGTGTATGTTACTGGGAAAGTTGGTAAATGTAATACTAATATATCCTACAAAAAATTTTTCTATTACAAGGAAATCTGGAAATTAGTATGGATGTATGAATGAGTTTCTGACAGTGATTATAGATATTAAGGAAATTACCATAGGTGATGGAAACCATGTTATGTTGGCCAAGACCATACCTGTATGAAGAAGAATCAGAGAGTCAGTTATAAGAAAATACTTGTGTCCAAAGTACAGCAAAATAAAAAAAACTCAAAGTGACAAAACATGTGAGACACATGAAGAGACATAGGCCATAGAAAAAGTTACAATGAAAAATTTAGAGCAACAATATCTGGCAGAATATGTTAGTAAAGTGGTTGAGAGCACAGCTGTTTAAATCCCCTCTGTAATACTCACTGGTCATATGACATTGAGTGAGCCACTATATAATCTTCATGTAGTATTTTTTTTTTTTAATTTTTTTGAGACAGAGTCTCACTCTGTCATCCAGGCTGGAATGCAGTGGCACGATCTTGGCTCACTGCAACCTCCGCTTCCCAGGTTCCTGCAATTCTCATACCTCAGCCTCCCGAGTAGCTGGGACTAGGGGCACTCGCTGCCACACCCAGATAATTTTTGTATTTTTAGTAGAGACACGGTTTCACCATGTTGGGCAGGCTGGTCTGTAACTCCTAGCCTCAAGCGATCTGCCCACCTTGGCCTCCCAAAGTGTTGGGATTACAGGCATGAGCCACTGCACCTGGCCTCCATGTTTTCACTTTATATATATACATATATTTTATATATATATACACACATATATATTTTTTATATATATATTTTATATATGTGTGTATATATGTATATATATGTGTATATATGTATATATGTATATGTTATATATGTATATATGTGTATATATGTATATCTATTTTATATATGTATATATAGTATATTTTATATACATGTGTTTTATATATATACACATATATTTTATATATATATAGAGAGAGAGAGAGAGAAAGAGAGAGAGAGAGATGGAGTCTTGGCTCACTGCAATCTTCACCTCCTGTGTTCAAGTGAGTCTCCTGTCTCAGGCTCTCGAGTAGCTGAGATTACAGGCATCCACCACCATGCCCAGCTAATTTTTTGTATTTTCAGTAGAGACAAGGTTTCACTATGTTGGCCTGGCTGGTCACGAACTTGTGACCTCAGGTGATCCACCAACCTTGGCCTCCCAATGTTCTGGGATTACAGGCATGAGCCACTGTGCCCAAGCTCATATAATATTTTTATCTATGAAATGTGGTCTACCATAGGTCAGCATTAATTTAATTTAAATACAAAATATAAGGTGCTTAGCACACTAGCTGGTAGCCAAGAAATGTTCAGTGATCATGAGTTATTATCATTCTTGTGGAAATGAAATATGAAGGCTAAAAATCTGCTTCATATTAAAATATTTTCTCAGCTTTATTGAGGTATAATTGATGCACAATAATTGCACATATTTAATGTATATATCTTGATGAGTTTAGACATATGCATATAACCTTGATATCAGCATTACAACTAAGGTAATAAACATATGCATTACCTCCAAAAATTTCCTTGTGTTCTTTTGTATGTGTGCTTTTTTATTAAGTAGTAAGAACATTGAACAAGAAATCTGTCCTCTTAACAGATTTTTAAGTGCACAATATAGTATTGTTAACTATGGGCATATTGTTGTACAGCAGATCTCTAGAACTTATGCATCTTGCATAACAGAAATTTTATACTCATTGAAGAACAATTCTCCATTTCTCCCTCCCCGCAGCCTCTGGCAACCACTATTCTTTGCTTCTGTGAGTCTGGCTATTTTAGATACCTCATATAAGTGGAATCATGCAGTGTCTGTCCTTTTGTGACTGGCTTATTTCACCTGGCATAATGTCTTCTAGGTTCATCCACGTTGTCACAAATGGCAGGAATTTCTTCTTTTTAAGGCTGAATAATATTCCATTGTACGTATATTTTCCATTTTCTTTATCCATTTATCTGTCGGTGGACATTTGGGTCATTTCCATATCTTGGCTTTTGTAAATAATGCTGTAATGAACATGAGGGTTTTGTCTAGACTTTTTTCTTGTCTCTTTACAACTTGTTTCGCAAAGTCCCAGTCAAATTTGACCTCTTCTGTGACTCCTTCCCCTACTTTCCAATACACTGTGATTTTTCCCTTCTCCAAATTCCAACTACGTGTCATTCATCACTTCATTATGACAGCTTGCTCATTAAAGATCTTTAACATTTACTTTGTATGTGGTCTTCTAATTTTTTGGATATGGCTTTCATGTCTAACATTCCTGTGAGGTAGAAGCCAGCCATTCCTCTAACTTGCTTCATTTGGTGTTCGATGTGCATCATAGTATTAATAGCTAGTATTTGGATAGTACTTACTGTGGACAGGTGATTATTTGACTGTTTTCCATATATTAATTTATTTAATCCTCACAAGAACTTTAGGAAAAGGTGATTCTTCCCTGTTCTATACATAATACAACAAAACTATAAAGAGGCAAAGTAAATTGCCTGAAGTGACACAGTCAGTAAGTGTTAGAAGTAGAATTCAGACTCAGGTATCTGGCTCTGAGTTATTGCTTTTAGGTACTATGTCAACATGAATTAGTTACCCCCTGGCAGATGACATGCACCAATCAATCACTGGCAGAGGCAAAGGAGCATACCACATACACCTGTCTGTAGAGAATTTATCAGATATTTATATAAGGAAGAGAGGAACACAGAGATTGTTAATGAAGCGTACAACAAATCAATAATAACTTAATTAAAAAGCACATATAATATCAGGAGACATAAACCCACATGAATTAATCTCCAAAATAAGAATGCTGCAGAACAGTAGTTCTCAATTACTGGGAGAAAGGGTAGGTATTAAGTGTTCCAAGCAAAGAATCAGATGGAGTATCACGCATTAAGCTTCAGTAGAAGGGATCAAAGGCAGAGAGCATGGTCATGTCAGGGAAAGGCCAACTTTTAAAGCTGCCTGATATGGCTGGGCTGTGTCCTCACCCAAATCTCATCTTGAATCGTTCCCATAATCCCCACGTGTCATGGGAGGGACCCAGTGGGAGGTAATTGAATCATGGGATCAGTTACCTCCATGCTGTTCTTGTGATAGTCAGTGAATTCTCATGAGACCTGATGGTTTTCCAAGGGGCTTTTCCCTTTTTGCTCAGCACTTCTTCCTGCCACCATGCGGATAAGGATGTGTTTGCTTCCCCTTCTGCCATAACTGTAAGTTTCCTGAGGCCTCCCCAGCCCTGCAGAACTGTGAGTGAATTAAACCTCTTTCCTTTTAAACTACCCAGTCTCCGGCAGTTTTTTATAGCAGCGTGAGAATGGACTAATAACACTGCCTTTGTATATTAGAATAATAAAAGGAATAATAAAGGTTGTGTGAATCTTAAAGTCTATTGTATATAAATCTTAGTCGCTTATTTTTATTGATCACTTCACATGTGGCAGGTGCTATGCTTCATGTTCCTTACCTTAACTGATCTTCATGAACCACCCTATGAGATAAGTACTATGAAAACTGGGCTTATATCCTGCAGAGTTAGTATGTAGCATAGCCGGGACTCAAACTCCAAGACCTTGCTCTTGACCATCAGGCCACCCACCTTGCCTGCTATCCTTTAGTGTTTTTGTAGGGCCCATTATCATGATGGTTTGGGCTAACGTTTACATTCAATTTTTAATACTTACTAAAATAAATGATAAATATAAGTGAAATCTATTGATATAATTATCATATAGTGCTACAATATAGAAGTCAAATTTGGATTATTTTTGCCTGCTAATATGATGGTCAAAATTATTTTGAAAACTGCAGACTATGTTAGAAGACATTGTTTTTAATTGGCTTCCATTTATTTCATAATCAAGAACAAGAATCAGAAAAACAACACAGTGATGATGATACAAATATAAAAGAAGACAAATTAGACAGAATTTTACTACATCAACTTAAAAATTATTTTTTCTTACAGTACTTATTCATGTTAAATTCATGTTTAACATAGTTATGATTATAGTGTAAATATCATTTTGTATTGGTCTTTATGTCATAAATATTGACATGTAGCTACAGAGATAAATATTACATTTTTTAATTGTCTGGGTAATAAATCTTCAAGTCGATGCTTAGGACCTCTGTTTTTCAACCTTTGGTTGTTTCTAATTTTTTACAATGAGTATTTTAATTAGTAAAGATTCAAAACAATTTTTATATTTTGAATTATTTTCTTGGTATAATTTACCATGAGTATGATTCCTAGTTAATATGCATATTTTTATGACTTTTGATAAGTATTGCTGAATTGTCTAAGTTTATACACTACTAATAATTCATCTATACCAGTTTTACCACAACTTTGCCAGAATTTGTTCATTTAATTAATTTTTCCTCTCATAAGTTAACTGGTATGCACTATTTCACTGGTGTTTTAATTTATATGTCTTTGATCACCAAGGTTAAATATTTTCTTTACATATTTATTTACTAACTATATTTCCATTTTTTTTGTAAATTGTTAATGTTTTTGTTTATTAGCCACAGAGGAATTGATATTCTTATTAATTCGTATGTGTTTTCTATGTCATTGAGCATATATTATACAACATTTTATGTAATATATGAATGGATCTCTTATCATGTTTGATGTAAATTTTTTGATAGACATTAAAATAAAAATTTAAGTTAAAATAACTTCCCTGGAAGGCTTCCTAGTTCACAGTAACTTCTCAGATAGTATACTTCATAAATACTTATTGGAGTCAGGCTGATGTCATTTTTTGCCCCTGCTGCCTTTCTTTCATGGTGGATTCCAAAGGCACCTACCTGGAAACTCTGACACTGAACAAATTTGGCATTGGTCCTTTACAAACAGAGGAGTTTGCGGCAGAAATATATGCCATTGATACAGTAGCTCTTGGCAGCTTGTCAAGTAAAACACCCACTTGCTTTGTGTATTAAAATGATGATTCATTTGTTTCTGTCCCAGATTATTACCTGCTGTTTGTACCTGTGTAGTAAGCCCATGCAGAAGGACTTTTGGAAGAAGAGAATTGACCACAAGCCAACACAGAATGACTTTGGCTTTTCACACATGGACCCTTCATGATTACATCAGAGTCAGTTTTATAGTAGAAGTGGTATTTGGGTTTGCTCAGACCAGAAGTTTTTGGTGTAAATAACTGAAAAGCAAGTCAGGCGCATGTCCTGTGCTAGTCACTTAACTGCTGAGTTTGTTAAAGAGCATTCACTAAAGGCTATGAAGAGACCGTTGTATTAAGTTTAATGGAGGTAAAGAGAGAAATTCAGGCTCATTTAAAAAAAATGTTATAGTCTAGTTGGAGAAACAATACATGACATTGACACATGAGCTGACATGAGACTTACTATGAAAAAAATGTGTAAAAGAAGATAGGGTGTGAATTGCTTAATTGCTAAGAGCGTCGGTTTTGGGGATCAGACTGCTTAGTTGAGATACAGTGTCACGATTGTCTAGTTGTATGTCCTGGACAAGTTATTTTACCATGTGTTACCTCAGTTTCCTCATCTGTAAAAGGTGTTAATAAAGGAGCCTACATAGGAATAAATGAAATAACACACTAAAGTGCTTAAAACAGTTCCTGATACATTAGAAGCACACAATTAATACAAATGATTATTGATTCAGTATTAATATTGGAAGGGTGTCAAATAAGGAGGTTACTAGAATGAAATAGGCTTAATTATAGAAGTATTCTTGTAGAAGTTGTTTTAAATACAGGACTGCCGGGGATGAAAAGTATATACTGATATGTATAAGGTAAAAAACCCTTCCATATTGAAGGAATGATCCATGAAAAGAAATTAACTGGATCCATAATGGTGACAGATAATCAAATTGGCTGAGTTTAAGTGCTACTAGGAATTTAGTGAAAAATGTATCTGATTGGTAGGACATGATACAATCACAATGCTAAGCATGCTGAAACCTTAGTTTTTCCTTTTGGAAGATGGATATGGTAATAACTGCCTAGGAGAACATGAAGCAAAGAAGAGTATCCTCACCTTTTTTTTTTTTTTTGCATGTAAGCTACATGTAGACAAATAATAGTACCATGAAAATTAAAGGTTTTATTCTAACTTTTGGATTTTTTTATTTCCATAATGTAAAAATCTGATATTTGGAGAGATATATATATAATATATATATAATATATATATTATATATATATTATATATATATGCACACACACACACATATATACGTATATACATATATACATATATGTAATTTATATGAAAAACAATAGATTGTATTTATCAAGTCTTTTCTATGTTCTAGGCCCTGGGCATTTATTTCGCCTAATCCTTACAACAATCCCATAAGGCAAGTAATATCATTAAATCATACAGCCAGTAAGCAGTCTGGATTCAATCCAGATCTGTCTGATGATGGAACCAAATTGTACCAAATGGTTTAAAATTTCTCTATGGGAAAAAGCTAAATGTATAAAAGGAATTAATTGGATCTTTGAATTTTGGTGCAACTTAAATGAGAAGTTGAAGATCAGTAATGGAAGCCAGTGAGGTTGGAGAGGACTGAATGAGAAAAAGCCATAGGAGATGGAATCATGTAGAATCTCAGAGGTCATAGTAATGGCTTTGGCTTTTACTCCGAGTGAAGTAGGAAGCCATTGGAGGGTCGTGAGCAGAGGAGGATTCATGATTTATCTGACCTGACATTTTATTTACTTACATTTATTTATTTATTTAGAGACAGAGTCTCACTCTGTCACCCAGGCTGGAGTGGAGTGGTGTGATCTTGGCTCACTGCAACCTCCACCTCCCGGTTTAAGTGATTCTCCTGCCTCAGCCTCCTTAGTAGCTAGGATTACAGGCACTGCACCACCACACCCAGCTAATTTTTTTTTTGTATTTCTAGTAGAGACAGGGTTTCACTACATTAGCCAGGCTGGTCTCCAACTCCTGACTTTAGGCGATCCTCCTGCCTTGGCCTCCCAAAGTGCTGGGATTACAGGTGTGAGCCACTGTGCCTGGCCTGACCTAACATTTTAAAAGGACTATTCTGGCTGCATTTGATAGACTGAAGGAGGTCAAAGGAGGAAGCACAGAGAAGGGTTAGGAGGGATTGCAGTGATTCAGCTGAGAGATGATGATAGTTTGGGCTAGAGTGGTAGCAGTGGGAACAGTGAAATATGATTAATTGCATTCTGGATATTTTTTCAAGAATTTGTTGATGGAATATGCGTAGGGTGTGAGGGAAAGAAAGAACCCAAGGTGGCATAGTATTTGTCAAGTGCGCTTATACATCACTAGTATAGATGTCATTTATCTTTAAATGCAGCTATCTGGATAGAAATAAGTCACTTAGAAATAAGCAAAACAAGTCTCTTCAAAGCCAGCAAAACAGAGTGCACATTGCACATTGCACTAATGTTTACATACTCATAAAAGACTTTCTTGGTTCCTTTTTATTTATACCTGAGTTGTAGTTCAAATTAATGTCATCATTTTATCTTTTCTTATAAGATATTAGAAACAGTAAATCAGAAGAGAAAGAGAAGTGTTTCCAGATTTAGAAAAACTTCCAGTCACCAGAAATAATAGCTGACGCCGAGTAAAGACAAAAACAACTAAAACAAAATAAAAACAAAAAGCAGAGCCCAAGGATACTTTGTATAGGATCTAATGTTCTCACCACCCTAGAAGCCTCTGTTAAAATAGGAATGGGTGTTTGTAATGGTCATTGTGCCATTAAAATCAGGGTAGATTGTGTTCTGAATTTTTAGGTCGAAGAGGCAGACAGGTAACATTGTACAGGTTTTGTCTTTAAAAGAATGAAATGTGTTGGAGTTCCTTCCCCTCATCAATTTCTAGGGCAAGCACAGTCAATATTCTGCTAGATGTACAGAGGTCTGATCCTGAATTATGATTTCCTTCTCTACCCTAGAGAGCTGGCTTACAAACCAGAAGAAAGTATAGAGGGCCTTTCCACTTCATTGTCTTTTAAAATTGGAACCTAGCTCCAGCCCCATCAATGAATTTAAGTGCTTTTAAATTTCTTTTTTTCTGTTTTCTTTTTTTCTGGAGACTTTCTTAACTCATTCCAAAGGCCTATAGATGACCCCAAAGATCTCAATAAGCCCCAAAGACTCCTAAGACCAAATTCCTTCAAATCTTTAAGTCAATACTGTAGACTAAAAAGCCATACATTTTCTTTTTTTAGTCAGATATTTCAGTACCATTTATTAAAAAATCTATCATTTTTCCAATGGCTTTTTTTCATCCAAATATTTATTTATTATTATTTTTTAACTTTTAAGTTCAGGAGTACAAGTGCAGGTTTGTTACATAGGTAAATTTGTGCCATAGGGGTTTGTTGCATAGATTATTTCATCACCCAGCTATAAAGTCTAGTACCCATTAGTTATTTTTCCTGATCCTCTCCCCCCTCTCACCCTCCACCCTCCAAAAGGCCCCAGTGAGCATCGTTCCTCCCTATGTATCCATGTGTTCTCATTATTTAACTCCCACTTATAAGTGAGAACATGCAGTATTTGGCTTACTGTTCCTGTGTTAATTTGCTAAGAATAATGGCCTCCAGCTCCATCCATGTGCCTGCAAAGGACATAATCTTTTTCTTTCTTATGGCTACATATTATTCCATGGTGTATATGTACCACGTTTTCTTTATCCTGTCTATCTTTTTTTTTTTTTTTGGTCTCACTCTGTCTCCCAGGCTGGAGTGCAGTGGTGCAGTCTTGGCTCACTGCAACTTCCACCTCCCGGGTTCAAGCAATTCTCATGCCTCAGCCTCCCAAATATCTGGGACTACAGGTGTGCACCATCGCATATGGCTAATTTTTGTATTTTTAGTAGAGACAGGGTTTCACCTTGTTGGCCAGGCTGCTCTCGAACTCCTAACCTTAAGTGATCCACCTGCCTCGGCCTCCCAAAGTGCTGGGATTATAGATTGAGCCACCAGGCCAGGCCTTTATCCAGTCCACCATCGATGGGCATTTAGGTTGATTCCATGTCTTTCCTATTGTGAATAGTGCTTCAATGAACATATGTGTGCATATGTCTTTTAATAGAATGATTTATTTTCCTTTGGGTTTATACCTAGTAGTGGGATTGCTGGGTTGAATGGTATTTCTGTCTCTAGGTCTTTGAGGAATCACCACACGGTCTTACACAATGGTTGAACTAATTTATACCCCCACCAAGAGTAAATAAGTGTTCCATTTTCTCCAAAACCTTGCCAGCATCTCTTATTTTTTTGACTTTTTCGTAATAGCCATTCTCACTGGTGTGAGATGGTATCTCACTGTGGCTTTGATTTACATTTCTCTAATGATCAGTGACTTTGGGCTTTTTTTCACATGTTTGTTGGCTGCATAAATGTCTTCTTTTGAAAAGTATCTGTTCATGTCCTTTGCACTCTTTTGTATGGGTTTTTTTTTCTTGTAAATTTGTTTAAGTTCCTTATAGATGCTGAATATTAGGCCTTTGTTGGCTGCATAGTTTGCAAACGTTTTCTCCCATTCTGTAGGTTGTCTGTTCACTCTGTTGATAATTTCTTTTGCTGTGTAGAAGCTCTTTAGTTTAATTAGATCTCATTTGTCAAGTTTTGCTTTTGTTGCAATTGCTTCTGGTGTCTTTGTTGTGAAATCTTTACCTGTGCCTATGTCCTGAATAGTATTGCCTAGGTTGTCTTCCAGAGTTTTTACAGTTTTGGGTTTTACGTTTAAGTCTTTGATCCATCTTGAGTTAATTTTTGTATATGGTTTGAGTAAGGTGTCCAGCTTCAATCTTCTGCATATAGCTAGCCAGTTATCCCAACACCATTTATTGAATATGGAATCCTTTCCTCTTTGCTGGTTTTTGTCAGATTTGTCGAAGATCAGGTAGTTGTAGGGGTGCAATCTTATTTCTGGGTTCTCCGTTCTATTCCATTGGTCTATGTGTCTGTTTTTGCACCAGTACCATGCTGTTTTGGTTACTGTAGCCCTATAGTATAGTTTGAAGTCGGGTGATGCCTCCAGGTTTGTTCTTTTTGTTTAGAATTGCCTTAGCTATTTGGGCTTTTTTTTGGTTCCATATGAATTTTAAAAGAGTTTTCTCTAGTTCTGAGAAGAATGTCAATGGTAGTTTGATAGGAGTAGCATTGATTCTATAAATTGCTTTGGGCAGCAAGGCTATTTTAATGATATTGATTCTTCCTATCCATGAGCATGAAATGTTTCTCCATTTGTTTGTGTCAACTGTGATTTCTTTGAGCAGTGTTTAGGAGTTCTCCTTGTAGAGATCTTTTACCTCCCTAGTTAGCTGTATCCCTAGGTATTTTATTCTTTCTAAGCCACAGATTTTCCAATTCAAGAAACCTCTAATTTCAAATCTTCTGTCTCTAAACCTCTCTAGCTGCCCATTTCTGGTTCCATCTCTCCTACCAGAGACCATACCCCATTCCCCACTGTCTTTTTTTTTTTCCTTTGAGACAGAGCCTTGCTCTCCTGCCCAGGCTGCAGAGCAGTGGTGTGATCTTGGCTCACTACAACATGTGCCTCCTAAGTTAAAGCGATTCTCCCACCTTGGCCTCCTGAGTAGCTGGGATTACAGGTGCACATCACCATGCCCAGCTAATTTTTTGTATTTTTAGTAAAATCAGGGTTTTGGCATCTAGGCCAGGCTCGTCTTGAATGCCTGACCTCAAGAAGTAATCCACCTGCTTTGACCTCCCAAATTGCTGGGATCACAGGCGTGAGCCACCACACTCAACCCCCAACTCCCTACTCCCTCCCACTCTTAATCGCTAATCAGGCTGTCTGCTTTGCTCTGGGTTCTGCATGTGGACTTTGTCCTTTCTCCAAATCCTCTCCTGCTTTCTAATGCTTCTTTCTAAGCAAGGTGAGATGAATGGAGTAGGAAGTAGGGCAACTATAACCTTCATTATCTAGAAAATTCACTTATGTGGAATAGCTCATTTTCTGACAAGCTAAATGAGTAGAGTATTATTGGTTATAGATAATATATGAAGACATGTTTCACCTGATTACTTCTTTCAGATTTAGTTTTATCAGCAAAAATAAATTTCACCTATTTTTAGACAAACATGGATTATAGTCGTGACTAGGGAATCTGTATTGTGATTCTCAGATGCTTCATTTCACAGAGTGTTTGAAATGTTTCGTTAAATATCATCTTGTTTTTCTTAAAGAATTTCCTGACCATGAGAGTCCTGGGAATGAAGAGCTTAGAGGATTTTACTGGATTTTAGATGAGTAAGGTAATGTTTGGTTGATGTTGTAGAAATGTAAGACTCTAAAATCAGCTGAAGGCCACACACGGTGGCTCACGCCTGTAATCCCAGCACTTTGGGAGGCCGAGGCGGGTGGATCACTTGAGGTCAGGAGTTCAAGATTGGCCTGGTCAATATGGTTAAACCCTGTCTCTACTAAAAATACAAAAATTAGCCGGTTGTGGTAGTGGGTGCTTGTAATCCCAGCTACTCAGGAGGTTGAGACAGGAGGTTCACTTGAACCCAGGAGGCAGAGTTTGCAGTGAGCAGAGATCGCGCCACTGCACTCCAGCCTGGGTGATACACACACACACACACACACAGACACACACACATACAAATAAATGAATAAATAAATAAATAAGTGAGTAAACTGATCTGCCAGTGTAAGAGCTTCTTTTCTCAAAAGACAACCAGGAGATTTCTCATTAAGGTAAGGTGAAGACCTTGTTGTTTTCCTTCTGTTGTCTCAGCATTTCTGGCTGGAAGACAGAAGTGCAAAGAGGTACAAAACTCTTCAGGTACAAGCAAAATAACAGAGGAAGCACAGATGATGAAGCACATGCATCTGCTCTTTAAACCAGCAGGATGTATTTATCTCTGACTCATTGTGCTGTGCTTCCCAGGATATAATAAAATGTAGCATAGAATAAGGGGGCAAAGGGAATAGAAGGGGCTATCTATTAGGTTCTACTTTTACTGTATGCCTGACACTTTACCTATGTTATTATATTTATTTCTCAAAAGAACCCCAGAAAGAAGATGTTATTATGATCCCCATTGTTTAGGCAGTGAAACAAGCTCTTAGGATCAAAGAGCTTTTACAACTTGCTCCAGGCCACAGATGAGCTGCAGAATCAAATTTCCAGTCCAGTCTGGGTTCAAAACTTATGGCTCTCCCACTACTCCAGTATGTAGGGCTGAAATAGCACTGCACAGCATTATCCGGGAGACTGCCAGCTTCCCCCCCAGCCTCCCCTGAAGGCTTGCAGGAACAGCTGTGTGGCAGAACGCTCACAGCTATACTATAGGTCTGCTCTTCCCAAAGCATGACCTGAGCAACACTGCTAGCCTCTTGAGACGCTCCTTGATAAAAAGGTTCTGTGATCAAATACAAACACTGCATTCTATGTCTCCAAGCCCATTACTGGTTCTGAAAAACCTCATAGTAAAGAAACTTTAAAACTTTCCTCCAAACTTTGTTTTCTTCTAACACTTTTAACCTGTGGAAATGGTGTTCTGTGGAGCATACCTTAGGAAATGCTATTTAGGATGAGTCTGTTACAACTTGGGATGTGAGCTCCCTGAGGGCAGCGGTGTCATTTACTTTCAGTATCTACAGTGCCTGTCACAGAAGAGGGTTCAATGTTTGTTAAATAAATAACTTTGTGAGTAAACAAACTAATTACATTGCTCACTCCACCTACTCCAGACAGATCTACCTGAGGTGAAGGAACAGCCCATACCTGTGCTTACTCAAGGCCTAAGGTGGAAGATCCTTCATCCTTCAAAACATATTGTGTTTAAGATTATGCAAACCATCTCTACTTATCTTGTGAGGCATATGGGAAACTCAATTGATCCTCAAATTGTGCTCGGAAGAGGGAATAGAAATGAGAAAGCCATTTGTTAAATGTCTACTAAATGGTAGGCAATGGGAAGGCAACTTTTCTGTGGTATTTTATTTAACCTTCATCACAGCCTTAAAAGTAAGTCTAGTTGTCCCATCTTTAGAGGTGATAACACATGCTCAGAGAAGCCAAGGAACTAGCCGAGATACATATCCGACCAGCATGTCAGAATTTGAATCCAGGTCAGTCTGACTTCAAAATCCATGTATGCTCTGCCTTATCACATCCTGCCCCTAGATAGGAAACTGGATTTGAATGGACTATATCAATACGCATTTTTTATTTTGAGACTTTGACATACCTTAAATATATTGTGAATATTAATTTGTAATAATTGTTAGAAGGAAGCCCAGAGGCATGACTCAATTAAATTCATTTTGACTGTGGGCTCTCTACTTTCATTTTTTTTTTTTTTTAAACAAAACAAGATGAATTTGTTTCTACCATTCTAAAGCCTGGAGTTGTAAGTTATGTGGAAGTGCTCTGCAGTGTGTATGTTGTGTTACGATGCTGCTTTTTCAGATACAATCTCCTTGTTCTTTTCTTAGTTGAACTTCATTACTTGTACCAATTCTTTAAAACAACAAAACTTACTGATTTGGTTTAGAAGGGCTGGTCAGAAATGGCAGTCTCTGATTAAAGACCTAAACCAACTTGGAGAAAATTATACTGTATTCAATCTACATTTTTGCTTGATAGGCAATGTCTGAAGGTGTGCATGGGGTAATTACCCACAGAAAAGGTAGGCTGGAAAAACACAAAAATGAGTTTCTCCAAACCAGAGAAATGAATCATTAGCAAAAAGCAAACCAGATGAGTCAGCATACCTTAAATTTTAAGGTCTTCATGAATCAATTAAGAGACCAATTAGAACGAGAGAAGCATTTTAAAGAGCATGACCAAAAAATCTTTTTGAGATAAAAATATGTTAAAGAATTAGGAAATGTAAATTTGTCAAGTAGTATCATTTGTCCAGATAATTCCTATAGATATATAACTGCTAATGATGATTGTAAATGATTATAAAACTAATAATAATATTAATGAGCTGTTACAATGTGCTGAGCATACAATAATCACTTGACATGCATTATCTCATTTAAAACTTGGAAGTTCTGTCAAACAATGCAAATATTCTTCTGAATGTTAATTATGACCAAAGCTGGGGAGCAATTGCTCCAGTTAGCAGGGCAAGTATCTTCTTTGTTGATCTCACACCTGACTGGCTTACTTATGTATGTTACCTGCCTTGCCTGGGTAGGCATTTTGGTTTTTTTACACCTGACCTAAATCTTAAGTGCTTTTATTTCACTACAACATGCAGGATAAATGTGACTAAATTGTCTTCAAACTCACAGAGCAGTATTTGGTTTAGACCATGTAAGAACAAAATATGCTTCTTAATTAATTAAAGCAAAATAGATGCATTTTCAGGCCTCATGGAGATGGAATGTGATCCAAGACCTTGTGATTGCTCTGGTATCTGCCAGCAGCTTCAAAGACTTAATGGGCACTGTAGCTTTCTTTAGTGACAGCTACCCTTATGGAGACACAGCTATTCTCTGTCCCTGCTTTAAGTGATCCAGCTGTTACTAACTACCTCTTCGTAAGTCTGATTGTTCTGTTTAGGAAGCCCATATTTGGCAAAGCTTTTGAGTCAGGGCATCTCATGCACTGTTGGCCAGGAAAAGTATCCATCTCTAGTCCAATCAGCTGTGGCAGGAGGGCAGGATGAAATGGCATAAGACATGATTAAAAAACCTTCTAAAAGGGACGTGGGCCTGGAAGCATTTTCCAACTCCCAGAAACAGGTTTCCACTGTTAGACACCTGTCCAGAATAAGCTTCCTGACACAATGGTTGTATTAAAAAACAAAACTAGATGACTATTTTATTAATTTATAATGAGCAGAGTTCTTTCTCTAGTCAGACTATTCATAATCACTTTAGTATCTCCCCGTAGAGAGATCAACATCAACATCAAAATCATAATCATATAATTTTGTGTGAACACAGGTGTTAGATGGCACACACACACACAAAAAAAAGAAACCAAACCTAACACATGGCTCATGACAGGGACATACAGGGACGTATATAGCTCATGATAGGGCTGGACATGTCACTGGCCCTGGAATATGTGGAGTTTCTTGGCTACAACTTCCTGCATCTTTCTCACATTTGAGATGGCCTTACAAATGGTTTGGTTCACTGAAAACAGCTCCTTTAGTGGATGATGTTTGGCTAGACACTACTAGTGTTGGTCTCCATGACGTTTTTTGTTTTTTTTTTTTCAAGAATGATGTATTTTTTTATTTTCTATTTTATTTTATATATATTTTTTGAGATGGAGTCTCTCTTTTTCACCCATGCTGGAATGCAGTGGTGCAATCTCGGCTAACTGCAACCTCTGCTTCCTGGGTTCAAGCGATTCTCTTGCCCCAGCCTCCTGAGTAACTGGGATTACAGGTGCCTGGCACCACATCCAGCTCACTTTTGTATTTTTAGTAGAGATAGGGCTTCCCCATGTTGGCCAGGCTGGTATTGAACTCCTGACCTCAGGTGATCTGCCCGCCTTGGCCTCCCAAAGTGATGGGATTACAGGTGTGAGCCACCATGCCTGGCCTAAGAATGGTGTATTAATCAGGGTTTTCCAGAGAAACCAATAAAGGTATAGTTATATATAGAAAGACATTGAATATATATAGAAAGGAATTGGCTCACTTGATGATGGAGGCTGACAAATTCCAAGATCTGCAGTCTGCAATCTGGAGACCTAGGAATGCCCATGGTGTAGTCCTAGTCTCCAAGCTGGCAGGCTTGAGACCCAGGGGAGCTGATGTCTCAGTTCAAGTCTAAAGGCAGGAAAAATCTAATGTCTGGCTAGAAAATCGGCAGGAGGAGTTCTCCTTTCTTCTCAGATGATCAGCTTTTTTGTTCTAGTTAGGCCTTCAATTGATTGGATGATGCCCACTCACATTGGAGAGGGCAATTTGCTTTACTCAGTCAACTGATCTGAATGTTAATCTTATCCAGAAACACCCTCACAGACACACCCAGAATCATATCTGACCCTGGTGCCCAGTCAGGTTGACATGCAAAATTAACCATCACAGATGGTTTTTAATGTTTTAATTTATAGCTAAATAAATGCTAATTTGTTTCAAAATAAAAATGTCTTTTTTTACTATAAAAGTAATATATGGCCTTCCTTGGTACTTCCAGTCACAAGCATCTGCCCAGCCCAGCCCAGCTGAGTCTCTGGTTGTTTATAGTGCCATTGTGGTTGTGGGACCCGAGGTATAGTGCATGTGCAAATTTTTGTCCCCCAGGACTGTGACACAACCACAGCCAAGGCCAGCATTCTAGGGCCTACCAGGGATGGCAGGACCAATATGGAGCTCTTAAAGTGTATGAAGCAGAATCCAGAATCTGCATTTGAAGAAAAGGTCTATTAAGATTTTCTCACCCACTTCAAAAAAAAAAAAAAGGTTTTCTCACCCGCATCCAGTCTTGTGGGGGTGGTGGTTCTCAAAGTGCGGTCTATGAACTCATGGAGGTCCCTGAGACTCTTCTGTGGGGCCTGAGGTCAAAATTGCTTTTATAGTGATATAGTTGATCTTTGAGCAACATGAGTTTGAACAGTGTGGGTCCACTTATTAGTGAATTGTTTTCAATAAAGATATTGAAAAAATTTTTTTAGGGGAGGTGACCAAGATGGCCGACTAAAAGCAGCTAGTGTGTGTGGCTCCCATGGAGAGGAGCAGAAGGGGCAAGTAAATACAGCACCTTCAGCTGAACCATCCAGGTACTCACACTGGGACTAATCGAAGAAACAACTTGACCCACAGAGAATGGAAAAAAGCAAGGCAGGACGATGGCCCACCCAGGAATAACATGGAACCAAGGGAACCTCCCCTCACTCAGGGAAGCAGTGGGTGAATGTGCCACTCTGAGAACCCACGTTTTTCCCATGGATCTTTGCAACCCTCAGGTCAGAAGTTCATCTCATGAACCCACTTCACCAGGCCCTTCAGAGCTACGTGGAGTTTTGGCATAGCAGCTGCTCAGGCACTTGTGGAGACCTGTGAGCCTTAGATACTTGGTCTCCCCAGGCTTCCTAGCAAAGAAAGCTGCAACATCAGCAAAGTGGGAGGTTAGACCCCCGTAAAACCCCTAGGAAAGAGGCCAAATCCAGGGAGCTGAGCAGCAACAGTCTGTAGGCCCCACTTCCACAGCACCTCACAGGCTAAGACCCACTAGCTTGGAATTCCAGTTAGCCACTGGTGAGCAGTGTTGCACCTCCCTGGGATGGAGCTCCCAGGGGGAGGGGTGGGGTGGGCCATCATCTTTGTTGTTTGGGCAACTTAGCCATTCCAGCCTTCTGGCTCTGGAGAATCCAAGCTGACCAGGGGTGGAAGGGATCCCCCAGCATAGCACAGATGCTCTGTGAAAACATGGCCAGACTGCTTTTTAAAGTGGGTCTCTGATTCTGTTCCTCCTTACTGGGCAAGACCTCCCTACCATGGTTTCCAGCTATGCCTGCCAGTGCTTTCTGGCAAACAGAAATTTGAAATCTCCCTGGGATGGAGCTCCCAGGGAGAAGGGTGGCTGCTGTCTTTGCTGCTTGGGTGATTTAACTATTCTGGCCTTCAGGCTTTAGAGTGTCCGAGGTGACCAGGGGCTGAAGTGTACCCCTAGCACAGCACAGCTGCTTGACAAAAATGTGGCCAGACTGCTTTTTAAAGCAAGTCTTTGATCCCATTCCTACTCTGTGGGTGGGACCACACAACTGGAGTCTCCATCCACCTCCTACAGGTGTGCTCAGGCTGGCAACAGGTCTGTACCTGGGATGGAGCTGCCAGAAGGAGGGGCACGCTGCCATTTTGCTGTTTCACAGCCTTCACTGGTGATACCTCCAGGTACTAGAAAATCCGAGGTGACTAGGGACTGGAGAGAGTCCCCAGTATGCTGCAGTAGCCCTGTGGAAAAGTGGCCAGGCTGTTAGATGGGTCCCCATTCCCAAATCTCTTCACCAAGCAGGTCTTCCAGGCCTGAGCGTCCAGCCACCGCCACCAGAGCTACTGAGCCAGTAACAACTCAGCAACTCCCTGAACAGAGCCTCTGGGGCAACTGAAAGTCTCTTTGCCACTGCCTCTGCAATGAAACTGCCCTTGATACCCTGGGACCGGCGAAGAAGCAAAGACCCTAAGTGCCATATCCATACCTCCAACAAGCTGCAATTGACTCAAGGAGAGAAGGTCAGTCCATCTCCCATGGGTTCCACACCCCCCACTGCTTGTCATCAGACAGGGAATGCCTGACTTAGGCCCACAGCACAGACCCTACATCCTGGGTTGATTGCACTGAGTGATTATTGACCTGCATCTCTGTAGTGTGGAGCCCCCAGGAGACAAGAAAAAGATGCTTGGCCACAACCACTACTAAGGTCCCTTCCTCTGCTGCCTCCAAGTTGGGGAAGGAATATAAACACTGAGATTGCTCCAGAACTGTAGTGGGTAGCCAGGAGTGCCAAACCATGATCTATAGCTAGCACTCAAGGGAGAGAGGAACCCACACTTTCAGAGCATTGAGAGGGAATGCAGCTGCAGCTGTGAGGAAACATAGGAGAACCACACAACAGAGCTGGAGTCTACCAACTGACTAATAAGCCTAAATGCCACCGACTGGATCACACCCCAAAGCCTCAACAGTAAAAATACCTCGCTAACATACCCACCTCTGAAACCAGAGACAAGAAGTCAGTTTCACATAAAGACCTGTATAAAGCCTCAGCCTGGTGAAAACATCTAGAAAGAAGTCTATTGACCGTACTCAATCTACACTGCAGTTAAAGGAACACCCACATGCAGAGATGAGAAAGAACCAATGCAAGAACTCTGGTAACTCAAGTGGCTAGAGTGTCATATGTCCTCCAAATGACTACACCAGTTCTCCAACAAGAGTTCTTAACCAGGCTGAACTGGTTGGAATGACAGAAGTAGAATTTGGAATATAGATAGGAACAGATTCAGTAGGACAGCAAAACCCAATCCAAGGAAAACAAGAATCACAATAAAGCAAAACAGGAGCTAAAGGACAAAATAGCTGGTATAAAAAATAACCTAACAGGTCTGACAGAGCTGAATAACACAGTACAAGAATTTCACAGTGCAATGACAAGTATTAACAGCAGAATAAACCAAGCTGAGAAAAGAATCCCAGAACTTGAAGACTGGTGCTCTGAAATAAGATAGTCATAAAAAGGAATGAATGAAAACTTTGAGAAGTATGGGATTATAAAAAGAGGCCAAATCTATGAACCATCGGCCTCCGTGAAAGGGAGCGGGGAAAGAAAACAACTTGGAATACATATTTGGGGATACCATCCATCATGAAAACTTCTCCAACTTTGCTAGAGAGGCCAACAGTCAAATTCAGGAAGTACAGAAAAATCCTGTAGGATTCTACACAAGAAGAGCATTCCCAAGACACATAATCATCAGATTTTTCAAGGTCGACACGAAAGAATGTTAAAGACAGGTAGAGAGAAAGGGCAGGTCACCTACAAAGGGAACACTATCAGGCTAACAGCAGACATCTCAGCTGAAATACTACAAGCCAGAAGAGATTGGGGGCCTATATTCAACATTCTTAAAGAAAAAACTCTTCAACCTAGAATTTCATATCCAGCCAAACTAAGCTTCCTAGCAAAGCAGAAATAAGATCCTTTACAGATAAGCAAATGTTGGGGGAGTTTGTTACCATCAGAACTGCCTTACAAGAGATCTTGAAAGGAGCACTAAATATAGAAAGGAAAGACTGCTACCAGCGAATACAAAAACACATTTAAACACACAGACCATTGTCACTAGAGAGCAACCACACAAATAAGCCAACATAATAACCAGCTAACAACACAATGACAAGATCAAATCCACACATATCAATACTAACCTTGAATGTAAGTGGGCTAAATGCCCCACTTAAAAGGCACAGAGTGGCAAGCTGAATAAAAAAAGCAAGACCCAAAGGTATGCTGTCTTCAAGAGATCCATTTCACACAAAATGACACCGATAGGCTCATAATAAGGGATGCAGGAAAGTCTACAAAGCAAATGGAAAACAGAAGAAAGCAGGGATTGCAATCCTAATTTCAGACAAAACAGATGTCAAACCAACAAAGATAAAAAAAGACAAAGAAGGGCATTACATAACAGTAAAGGGTTTAATTCAACAAGAAGACCTAACTATCCTCAATATATATGCATCCAACACAGGAGCACCCAGATTTATAAAGCAAGTTCTTAGAGACCTACAAAGACACTTAGTCTCCCACACAATAATAGTGGGAGACTTCAACATTCCACTGACAGTATTAGACAGTTCATTGAGGCAGAAAATTAACAAAGATATCCAGGACCTGAACTCAACCTTGGACCAAATGTATCTGATAGACCTTTACAGAAATTTCCACCCAAAAACAACATAATATACATTTTTCTCATTGCTACGTGGCACATACTCTAAAACTGACCACATAATTGGGTACAAAACAATCCTCTGCAAATGTAAAAGAGTTGAAATCATACCAAACCAACTCTCAGACCACAGTGCAACAAAAATAGATGTCACGACTAAGAAAATTGCTCAAAACCATGCAATTACATGGAAATTAAACAACATGCTCCTGAATGGCTTCTGGGTAATTAGTGAAATTATGGCAGAGATAAAGAAGCTCTTTGAAACTAATGAGAACAAAGATACAAAACACCAGCATCTCTGGGGGCACAACTAAGGCAGTGTTAAGAGGGAAATTCATAGCACTAAATGGCCACATCCCAAGGTTAGAAATATCTCAAATTAACAACCTAATATCACAATGGAAAGAACTGGAGAAGCAAGAGTAAACCCACCACAAAGCTAGCAGAAGACAAGAAATAACCAAAATCAGAGCTGAACTGAAGGAAATCAAGACACAAAAAACTGTTCAAGAGATAAACATTCCAGGAGTTGGTTTTGTTAAAAAATTAACGGATACATAGGCTGCTAACTAGACTAATGAAAAAGAAAAGAGGGAAGATAAAAATAAAGGCAATTAGAAATGACAAAGGGAATGTTACCACTAACCACACAGAAATACAAATAACCATCAGAAACTACTACAAACACCCTTATGCACACAAACTAGAAAACATAGAAGAGATGGATAAATTCTGGGACACATACACACTCCCAAGTCTGAACCAGGAAAGAAATTGATTACCTGACCAAAAAGAAAAAAAAAAAAAAAAAAAAAGAAAAGCCCAGGACCTGGTGGATTCACAGCTAAATTCTACCAGATGTACAAAGAAGAACTGGTACCATTCCCATAGAAACTCTTCCAAAAAGTTGAGGAGGGAGACTCCTCCCCAACTCATTCTATGAGGCCAGCATCATCCTGATACCAACACCTGGCAGAGACACAGCAAGAAAAGAAAGCTTTGGGCCAATATCCTTGATGAACATTGATATAAAAATCTTCAACAAAATACTTGCAAACTGAATCCAGCAGCATGTCAAAAAGTGAATCCACCACAGTCAAGTAGGTTTCATCCTGGGGATGCAAGGTTGGTTCAATATATGCAAATCAATAACTGTGATTCATCACATAAACAGAGCTAAAGACCAACACAAAATGATTATCTCAATAGGTGCAGAAAAGGCTTTCAATAAAATTCAACACATTCATGTTAAACACTCTTAATAAACTAGGTATTGAAGGACATACCTCAAAACAGTAAGAGCCATCTATGACAAACCACAGCCAACACTATACTGAATGCACAAAAGCTGGAAGCATTCCCCTTGACAACCAGCACAAGACAAGGTTGCCTTCTCTCACCACTTCTATTCAACGTAGTGTCGGAATTCCTGGCCAAAGCAGCGAGGCAAGAGAAAGAAATAAAGGGCATCGAAATAAGAAGAGAGGAAGTCAAACTATCTCTGTTTGCAGATGACATGATCCTATATCTAGAAAACCCCATAGTCTTGGCCCATAAGCTCCTTCAGCTGATAACTTCAGCAAACTTTCAGGATACAAAATCAATGTACAAAAATCAACAGCATTCCTATATACCAACAACAGCCAAGCTGAGAGCCAAATCAGAAAGGGAATCCCATTCACAATTGCCACAAAAAGAATAAAATGACTATGAATACAGTTAACAAGGAAGGTGAAAGATCTCTACAATGAGAATTGCAAAACACTGCTCAAAGAAATCAGAGAAGACACAAATGGAAAAACATCTCATGCTCGTGGATAGAAAGAATCAATACCATTGAAATGGCCATTTTGCTCAAAGCAATTTACAGATTTAATGCTATTTCTATCAAACTATCATTGACATTCTTCACAGAACTAGAAAAAATTATTTCAAAATTCATATGGAACCAAAAAGGAGCCTAAATAGCCAAGGCAATCCTAAGCAAAAAGAACAAAGCCGGAGGCATCCTGCTACCTGACTTCAAATTACAAGGCTACAGTAACCAAAACAGCATGGTACTGGTACAGAAACAGACACATAGACCAATGGAACAGAATAGAGAGCCCAGAAATAAGGCTGCACACTTATGACTACCTGATCCTTGAAAAGGCTAACAAGAAGCAATGGGAAAAAGGCTCCCTGTTCAATAAATGGTCCTGTGATAACTGGCTAGCAATACACAGAAGACTGAAGCTGGACCCTTTCTTTTCCCTAATACAAAAATCAACTCAAGGTAGATTAAAGACTTAAATGTAAAATCCCAAACTGTAAAAACCCTGGAAGACAACCTAGGAAATACCATCCTGGACACAGGAACAAGCAAGGATTTCATGATGAAGACACTAAAAGCAATGGCAACAATAGCAAAAATTGACAAGTGGGATCTAGTTAAACTTAAGAGCTTCTGCACAGCAAAAGAAACTATCAACAGAGTAAACAGACAACCTATAAAATGAGAGAACATATTTGCAAATTATGCATCTGACAAAGGTCTAATATCCAGTGTCTATAAGGAACTTAAATTTACAAGAGAAAAACAAACCCCATAAAAAAGTGGGCAAAGGACGTGAACAGACACTTATCAAAAGAAGACATACATGTGGCCAAGAAGCATATGAAAAAAACCTCAATGTAACTGATTAGAGAAATACACAATAAGATACTATCCCACACCAGTCAGAATGGCTATTACTAAAAAGTAAAAAAAATAACAGATGCTGGTGAGGTTGTGGAGAAAAGGGGACACTTATAAAATGTTGGTGGGAATGTACATTAGTTCAACCATTGTGGAAAGCAGTATGGTGATTCCTCAAATAACTAAAAGCAGAACTATCATTTGACCCAAGAATCTCATTACTGGGTATATATCCAGAGAAACATAAATCATTCTACCATAAAGACACATGCACGCAAATGTTCCTTGCAGCACTGTTCCTGATAGTAAAGACAGGGAATCAACCTAAATGCCCATCAATGACAGAATGTATAAAGAAAATGTGGTATATACACCATAGAATACTATGCAGCCATAAAAAAGAATAAGATCATGTTTTTTGTGGATCGTGGAAGGAGCTGGAGGCTATCCTCAGCAAACTAATGCAGAACAGAAAATACTGCAAACACTGCACATGCTTACTTATAAGTAGGAGCTAAATGATGAGAACTTATGAACACAAAGAAGGAAACAACAGACGCTGGGGTCTACTTGACGGTGGAGGATGTGAGGAGAGAGAGGGGAAAAAAGATAACTATTGGGTACTGGGCTTAATTCCATGATGATGAAATAATCTGTACAACAAACCCCCATGACATGAGTTTACCTATGTAACAAAACTTCACATGTACCCCTCAACCTAAAATAAAAACTAAAAAATTTTTTTTGAGATTTGTGATATTTTGAAAAAGTTTGCTGATGAATCATGTCGCCTAGAAATATTAAAAAATTAAGAAAAAGTTAAATGTGTCATGAATGCACAAAATATATGTATATACTACTCTATTTATGTGTTACTTGATTAATTATGTTATTGATAAAGCTTCCAGTCAACAGTAGGCTATTAGTAGTTAAGTTTTTGGGCATTTAAAAATTACACATGAATTTTTGACTACGCAGCGTTCGCACCCTGCATTGTGTAAGGATCAATTGTACTAAGAAGTTATTTGCCCTTTTTATTCTTATTTTCTCATGATTGCATAGTGGTTTTCCAGAGGCTACATGATGTGTGACACAAGAGAATGAGTGCAGAAGCAGATATGAGAATCTACCTATCTTCTGTGTAGTCAGACAGCAAAGAGAGTTACAAATATGTAAAAACAGTGTCACAATTCTTACTAAAATTTTTGTTTTTTTGTAAAGTAATTTTGTTTCTGTTTTGAAAATACGTAATTTTTCATGTAGTTTATGTTAATATGTATTTGGTTTATTGTTATTATTAGGAAGTTAATTAAAATGTTAAAAAATTTGGCCAGGTGCTGTGGCTAACGACTGTAATTCCAGCATTTTGGGAGGCTGAGGCAGGCGGATCACCTGAGGTCAGGAGTTCAAGACCAGCCTGGCCAACATGGTGAAACCCCATCTCTACTAAAAATACAAAAATTAGCCGGGCATAGTGGTGCATGCCTGTAGTCCCAGCTACTTAGGTGGCTGAGGCAGGAGAATTGCTTGAACCCAGGAGGCTGTGGGAGATTGCAGTGAGCCGAGACACGCCAGCCTGGGCAACAGAGTGAGACTGTCTCAAAAAAAAATAAAAAATAAAAATAAAAAATTTAAAAAAAGTGCTTTAATCCACAAAGCCTGAGGTATTGCTCTTCACATGAGGGCATGAGCTGCGGGGGTCTGCCCGCAGACTTTGACCTAAATGACGGATGAATAAAACGAACACTGGCACACAGATATTCTGCTTTGCCAGTTCTGCTGAGCGTCGGACTGCCTGCACATCAAGAGAGGTTTGTCACTGCAGCTGACCTTGAGCAGCTTGCACTTCAGGCATTTATTTAGTATACAATTAACAGCAGAAGCTTTGAGTAAACACACTTGTGGATAATTCACATGGTTAAGAGAGTAGTTCTAGGAATGATTAAAGCTCAGGTATTGGTCCCCAAAGTGCTGGGATTACAGGCGTTAGCCTGAGGTCTAAAGTAAATACTATTAGGGGACAATATCTTTGGTCAATCTCAGACCCACCCCCTACCCGGGGCCATCTGGCTCAAAGGCTAGTTAATGGAGGTGGGGTAAACAGACTTAACTGGGGAAGCCTCTATTGTCTTTAATATGTACCTTATGACCTAATGCTCTAAGGTAAGAACCAGCTGCCTTCAGCCTATTCAATTATTACGAGCTATGTAACCTTTCCGCCTTCTAAAAATTTGTGACTATTCTTTATAATTTCCCTTAACATTTCCTTTTAATATTTCTGCCACCATACTGAGTGAATCACAACAAAAGCCCTTTGGGGTCCTTGATCATTTTTAAGAGCATAAAAGCATCCTGAGACAACAACATTTGAGAACCTATGTAATAGAATTTTGTTTTAACCAATGATATAATGTAAACATTGGAGAAAACACCTGATTATGTTATGTGACTCTAATTCTGTAAAATCAGATATACAGATGCATAGAGAAGAGATTGGAAAGAAATATATAAAACAGTATTCATCTTTGTTAGAATTATGGATGATAAATGTTGACTATGTTTCTTTTTAGCATTTCTACAATGGATGTGAATTTTTTTATTATTAAGATGGAATAGGCTGCTTTGCCTATGGAGTAGCTATTCTTTTATTCCTTGACTTTCTTAATAAGTTTGCTTTCACTTAAAAAAAGATGAAATAATATATTAGATGTCATTTAAAATATAGCACATGCTGATTCTGTGGTAATGCGTATGTGGTAAAATAGATTAGAATACATTATTTTAGACGTTCAAGATTATTTTCAACTCTATGCAATTTAGTCCTTGAAAATAATTTCTCCCATTTCAAAGAAGGATAAAAATCTGTCTAACCTCAGGATGAGCTTACCTCTATTTTCTCAGAACTCTTTCAAATGATTCCCTTGTAGAGAAAATTTCTGCAGAGAAGAGGATTGAAAATTAGACATGAGGTCAGAACAAAATGATAATGCAAATCTGAAGATACAATTCTGGGAACCTCCGTTCTGGGATTTCTCATGTTGAAACTCATATAATTGCATTCATTCCTATTAGGTTGTTGCCATGTAATTGATAGTTACATTGGAATGCACAAATTTCATTAATAAATCCTTTTAGTCATTTATAAACACATACTGGATGATTTTTGTTAGTCAGTCTGCTCAGATGCTGAGATTACAAAGGTGAATAATCATGGCCTCTTTCCTCAAGGAACTTACAGTTTGTGAGAGAATCAGACATATAAAGAACAAGTTAAGGTTTGGTCTGACAAGTGTTATAGTAGAGATGTGTCAAGAACTATACTACTATATAAAGTTTAAAAGTTAGTTTATTTACTCAACCAGAACTTATTAAGTTCTAACTTTGTGCAGAGTATAGTGGTAGGGTGTATAAGATCATGGCAAATAATTTTGCCTCCTAGAAGTTTACACTCTAGTTGAGACAATTATGCACACACATACACACAACCCAAATCCACAGTGGTAGTTCAAGGCTAAGTGCTAATTATTTATAGTAAATAGAGCCATAGGATTTTACAGAAGAGACCTTTAGAGGCAGGAACAGTTGCAAAGCCTAATTGCAAATGACCTTGAATGAACCTTGAAGAGGAGATAGAACTACAGGTCAGACAGGAGGGAGACAGTGTCCCAGGGTGGGGGGGCAGTAAAATAATAAACACTTTTTGTTCTCTTCAGACCTGAAGCCCCTTTTTAAATAACAAATATTTCCTTTTCTGAAGTTAAATTCATGGCAAAACCCATCTGCACATATAATTTAAACAATACATTACATTAAATAAAAGTATGTTCTTATTATAACTTAAAGGAGAAAGAAAAGTGTAATAGAATGTGCATTTTAATATGTAATGCTTGAACATGACTACAGAAGTAGCCAAAATGAAATAGTCAGATGTTTGCACCTACTTGTAATGACCAAGGCAGAACTTAGAAGAAGCTGAATTAAAAGCCATGCTGAATACAAAGTAGAAGAAAATGAAAGAGCAGAGGTACAGAGGATACTTGAATAAAGACTATTGCTAGGATAACTAATGACAGTCTAGACCTGTCTGTATATGATATGAGAAAGAGATAAATAACCTTAACTGCAGGGGAGATAACATGTCAAGACAAATTACAGATTGTTGAAGTGAGAAAATGAGGATGTATAATATTCTTGCAAATGACCTGGACCTTATTTATGAGTGTGTGTTAAAATAATCCGAGTGTTGCATAGGATGGAGACAAGACAGAATATTTCAAAAAACAAATCCCATCTTGAAACCACATGAGGAGGTATACATTCTGTCTTGAGTATCTCAAAAGACCACTTAGCTTAGCTGTTGAAAAAAGAAATAGGGCTGGGCACGGTGGCTCATGCCTGTAATCCCAGCACTTTGGGAGGCCGAGGCAGGTGGATCATGAGGTCAGGAGTTCAAGACCAGCCTGGCCAAGATGGTGAAACATCGTCTCTATTAAAAATACAAAAATTAGCTGGGCGTGGTGGTGGGCGCTTGTAATCCCAGCTACTCGGGAGGCTGAGGCAGAGAACTGCTTGAACCCGGGAGGCGGAGGTTGCAGTGAGCCGAGATCGTGCCACTGCACTCCAGCCTGGGCGACAGAGCAAGACTCCTGCTCAAAAAAAAAAAAAAAAAAGAAAGAAAAAAGAAATAGCAGTACAGGGGACAATAGAGAAGTTTCGTGACAGATCTCTGGGAGTGGAAGATTGAAAAGATAGGAAAAGACTGAAGAACAACAGGCAATTTCAAGATTTCTTATCATTATGCCACAAAATTAAAATAATAGACATTAATAAAATGCGATGAGATCATTACATTTCATGTCTATCAGTTACAATTTTCTTTTTTTTGAGCTGGAGTTTCACTCTTGTTGCCCAGGCTAGAGTGCAGTGGTGCGATCTTGGCTCACTGCGACCTCCACTTCCCAGGTTCAAGCAGGCCTCCTACTTCAGCCTCCAGAGTAGTTGGGATTATGGGCATGCATCACCATGCCAAGCTAATTTCGTATTTTTAGTAGAGACAGGGTTTCACCATGTTGGCCAGGCTCTTCTCGAACTGCTGACCTCCTATCAATTACTATTAATGGTGTCTCAATTTTTTACTGAGAAGTATTTGCATCAGCTACAAATGCCAGTGATATAAGTATATGCTATTGGCTCAAATGCCAGGAGTGGTGCTGCCTGTAGGGACATTTCCACAATGTGGAGAACTCTTGGAAAAGTTTGAACAAAAACAAAGTACAATCTTCCCATGATTAAGATGAGGAGATGAACTTAAAATATTTTGCTTGTGTTAACATTGAGCAAAAAATACATTGTGTTATAGATAAATAAGAATTAGTTATAGGCTTGGATAAACAAATTGTTTTATTTACCTGCATGAAAATCTGGTGGGGCATTTGAAGGTCATGCCGAGTATGAACCAAATATTCCTAGTCTGGCTCTTCCCTATGCATTGTGAGACATCTAGCAGCACACATCAATAGCACCTCAAATCATTGGCACAGACAGACATGCTCATAAAAGTTGTCAAAATTCCTCCCAGGGGTGTCCGATCTTTATTATGAGGTCCTATTACTATACAGCAATGAAAAAAGCTTGGGCTAAGTGAAGATACACTGTTAAACTAATTCATTATAGTGGATTTGAAAAGAGTGATGTGATCTTTTTTTGGGTGGAGCCAACTGGTGGAGACAAATGCCAACATAGATTTTGTTCAAATCTACGTTGGAAAGATTTGAAAGTTCTTTCAATCTTTGGTTGGAAAGTTCTAATGTCTTATTGTAAAATTCACATCTTTGTAGTTTCTCATGTTTCTGCAATTTTTATACTACCACAGCTCAAAAGGATCAAACTCCTTGGATACAAAAACAGTGAGTCCTGCTGCATTCACGGCAAAGCAAAAGAAAAAAACTTAGAAAACAAAAAACAATGAGCTTGCAAGTTGTACTGACCCACTAGTAGATGTTTAAGTGGCTCTCAAATCCCAGCTGTCTGCCATACATTTCTGGTTAAAGTATCAATTGTAGGCAATGTTTATTTTAGGGATGTCATTCCTGGAATATCATGTTTGCTCACCACATCAAGCAGATAACTACTAGTTGTGTAATAATGGGGGTAGAAATGAAATGTCTGCTAGAATTTTGTTTTCTGAAATTTTGTAGTTTGCAATGATGTGAATATTTAAATCATGTTTAAGTTAGGAAAGAACCAAGAATGTACCTGACTTTTCTGAGGACAACTTACCACATTTGTACTCAAGTTTTTGGGTCTTTTTTCTCCTTTAGTGTCAGGTCTCTTACTGTATACTGACTGTAGTGTATTATGGAAACTTGAAGTTTAAATGTTCAGTATCTTCCAAAGGATATTGTATCCTTTCATTAAGGATAGATGTTATTTTCCTGTTTGTCATGGAGAAAGAAGTTATTTTCATAGCCCAGCATGAATACATACCAATCATCCTTTCTTGCAAGAGTTGGTGTTTTTCTTGAGTCCCAGGCCCAAGAAATTTTCTGAGATTGGTAATTTCCTGGAAAAAAGTATAAGGTGATTTCAAGGACAGAGATTACATCTTATATCTTTTGTATTTCCAGCTATAGTGTCTAGCACATAATAGGCACACAGTGAGTGTCTTTTGAATGAAAGAATGAGGGACAAATACATGTGTAGAGAGAGTGGTCACTGTGCAGTGATTTTTCTTGGTTTCTTTTCACTAAGTCTTTTTCTGCGATGTTTTCTGGCCAGCAGAGGGCATTCAAGGTCCACCTTACAATTAGGGACCCTGGGGAAAGGAGACCGTTTCTAGCTACAGAAATTCAACTGTCCGAAAAGGAAACAGATGAATTTGAAATTGTCAAGAAGGCTTAATTTAAGTCTTCCAGTATAGGTTAATTTTATAGTGCTAACTAATCTTGACACCGTGTGAATAATACATTAAAGGAAATTGTCTATTTTTATTTGATTTTGAAATGTGGAAATACCAGAAAGTTTAAAGGAGAAAATAAAAATTGCCCAGAACTAACTTTTGCTCACATTTGGCTGTATATCTATTTTTATTTTTAGATACATCAGATACAGAATGTAAGCTCCTCAAGGAATGGGATTTTTGTATTTACTGCATTATTCCAAGTGCTGTTTGAAGTGTATGGAAACTCACTGTGCTATCTTTCTAATGCTTTTGTAAGTCTAAAATTATTCCCAAATAAAAGTTTAAAACATAAAAAACTGTTTATGCTACAAAACGAAAAGTTTAACTATGTCTTTTCATCCTGATTCAGTTCATAGCATATAACTGCAACCCTAACCATCTTCATAAAAAAGAAGAAATAAAAAATATAAATGTAATTCAGATTTTCTTTTGTAAAGAATGATAATTTCGTTACAGAAAGCAGAAGCAGCCTTGGCTATCTACTGTGACACCTTAACCGTCACAAGCTCCGTAAAGCATTGTTCCTGTGAGGTGAAGATTATATTTTCTGCAGAATCTTTTTTTTTTTTTTGAGACGGAGTCTTGCTCCGTCACTCAGGCTGGAGTGCAATGGCACGATCTTGGCTCACCGCAACTTCCGCCTCTTGGTTCAAGCGAATCTCCTGCCTCAGCCTCTCGAGTAGCTGGGATTACAGGTGCCTGCCACCAGGCCTGGCTAATTTTTTGTATTTTTAGTAGAGACGGGGTTTCACCATGTTGGTCAGGCTGGCCTCAAACTCCTGACCTCAGTTGATCCACACACCTCGGCCTCCCAAAGTGCTGGGATTACAAGTGTGAGCCACTGCACCCGCCCTGAATCTTTTTTGATATAGGCATTTCTGAAACTTTGCTTTGGATTCAATTGAGGTTTTTTTTTGTTTGTGTTTTGCTTTTGTTTTTTTTTTTTTGTTTGTTTAATTTTTAAGAGACAGGGTTTTGCTATGTTGCCCAGGCTGGTCTCAAACTTCTGGGCTCAAATAATACTGAGTCAGTCTCCCAAGTAGGTGAGAATATAGGTGTATGATACTGCGCCCGGCTAGAATTTTATCTTAAACCTATCACGTAGTCCAACCTGTTTATTTTCACTTTGTAGTTTAAAAAGAGAATTGAAATTATAAGTATATATTGCTCAAATTTTGCAAAGCAGCTTTGAATTCATTTCTCATTTTATCCTCCACAGCACTGAGATAGGGTGATTATTATTAGTTAGCATCACTGTTTTACAGATTTCAAAATGTAGGCTTTGAGATGTTAAGTTGTCTAAGGACACAGAGCAGGTTATTGACCAGTACTCTTTCCTTCCTCCCTGAAGCTTTCCAACACTTTCTGAAAGTGAAAGTGGAATGTAAAATTCTCTTGCTCTTCTTACAGGCCAGAAAACTTACAGTGCAATAAATAATAATTATAGTCAATCTTTATTTAATTTTTATGACATGCTAGAGAGTTTGTCAAGTTTGTTTTCTAAAATACTCTTACTTAATGTTCTTTGCAATGTCACCAGGGTGTTGAAACAGACAAGGAGAGGATTGGCACCTGATTGAATATGATGGGCAGGAGAAGAGGGAAGCATAAAGGGTCACGATGGTTATGAGCTTTGGTAATGTGGAATGTGGTGGAACCATTAACAAAAATAAGGATGCAGAAAGAGAAACTTGGGGTATGGGGAAGAGAATTGCATTTCTTTTTTTTTTTCTTTTTATTTTTTTGAGACGGAGTCTGGCTCTGTCGCCCAGGCTGGAGTGCAGTGGCCTGATCTCGGCTCACTGCAAGCTCCGCTTCCTGGGTTCACAACATTCTCCTGCCTCAGCTTCCCGAGTAGCTGGGACTACAGGCGCCCACCACCACGCCCAGCTAATTTTTTTGTATTTTTAGTAGAGATGGGGTTTCACCATGTTAGCCAGGATGGTCTCGATCTCCTGACCTGATGATCCACCCGCCTCGGCCTCCCGAAGTGCTGGGATTACAGGCGTGAGCCAGTGCGCCCGGCCTGCATTTTCGAATATGTCATGTGTGTAATGTCAACTCTGCAGTATGCCCACTATTTGACTTCTTTAAAGCATCTAGAATAATTTGTCAAAATTTTAATGTGCTTACTATTGTAATGGTTTAAAGACAGATTTGATCAGATCTGAGAATGTAAGCTTATGACTTTCGGCAGTCATGTAGTAGTCACTTGTTGGCATGGTGTAAAAGCTTCCCTAAGCATGTTTCTTAAGATTGCATTGGTATAACTAGCTTCAATTAGTCTGGTGAGACATTTCTTTGAAAAGCAAACCAGATTACGATTACAGTGTGTAGGGCAGACAGAACGTGGAGGTGGGTGAATGATTGGTAATTAACTAGAAGAAACTTGCTGACACAATGTCTGATTTTTAGCAGTGATATATACGCATGTTGGTGCTTATAGTACAGGAATTTTCCTTTTCTGTTACCCCACAACTACATCCTTCCAAGTGGTAGAGTTTGGGGAGAAACAGGACATAATTAAGCAATCTTACATTAGCTGATCAATCACACAAATAGTGCCCACAAGAATGTACAACACAGTCCTGGTCAGAGTCATATCTTGCAACTCATATAGATCCCTCAGGGGCAAGGGTGCAGTTAGTCATCCTCACCAGCTACTCACAGATAAGAGTTCTTCCATCTCTCATAGAAATAACAGTTTAAGTTTATATATTACTCTATACAGCAGAGGGGAACAAAGAAATCTTCCCTTTGGATTTAAGCATTTTCCATGGCTGCTAGATTATTTTAGTTTAGGCCCCACACTTTATTTGTCCCAGGCTTCCAAAGCAAGTAGTCATTTCTATCCGATTCCCCATTGGATAGGGCTGATGGAGGGGTCTCATTCCATGGATGCAGTGCCTGTGCGGTGGTCAGATCTTTCACACTGCTAAGATGGACCACCTCTTAGCTTGTCTTCCATTTGATACTATTCCTAAAAACTCTCTCTTCCCTTCTTTTTCTTCTCTTACCAAATGCCCCCTCTGTTATCCTTGGGAAATATCATGTTGCAGCAACAGAAAGGGACAAAGAGAAAAAAACAAATTATCTCACTGATTCCAGTTTACAGGGATGGATAAAGAGTAAACAATTCACAATGATAGGAAATTCCAACTTAATTTTTTATACGGTTAGATCAACAGAGACAAAAATTTTTTGATACAAAATTTCTTTTTTTTTCAGATACATTATAGTTTATTACTATCATGTAATATTTGGCAACTATCTTTCTTTTTAAAATTTTTTAAAATTATACTTTAAGTTCTGGGATACATGCGCAGAAGGTTCAGGTTTGTTACATAGGTATACACGTGCCATGGTGGTTTGCTGCACCCATCAACCTGTCATCTACATTAGCTATTTCTCCTAATTCTATCCCTCCCCTAGCTCCCCACCCCCCGACAGGCCCCTGTGTGTGATGTTCCCAACCCTGCGTCCATGTGTTCTCATTGTTCAGCTCCCACTTATGAGTGAGAACATGAAGTGTTTGGTTTTCTGTTCCTGTGTTAGTTTGCTGAGAATGATGGTTTCCAGCTTCATCCGTATCCCTGCAAAGGACATGAACTCATCCTTTTTTATGGCTGCATAGTATTCCATGCTATATATGTGCCACATTTTCTTTATCCTGTCTATCATTGATGGGCATTTGGGTTGGTTCCAAATCTTTACTATTGTGAACAGTGCTGCAATAAACACACGTGTGCATGTGTCTTTATAGTAGAATGATTTATAATCCTTTGGGTATATACCCAGTAATGGGGCTGCTGGGTCAAATAGTATTTCTGGTTCTAGATCCTTGAGGAATTACCACACTGTCTTCCACAATGGTTGAACTAATTTATACTCCCACCAATCATGTAAAAGCGTGCCTATTTCTCCACATCTTCTCCAGCATCTGTCGTTTCCTGACTTTTTAATGATCGCCATTCTAACTGGCATGAGATGGTATCTCATTGTGGTTTTGATTTGCATTTCTCTAATGACCAGTGATGATGAGCTTTTTTTCATATGTATGTTGGCCGCATAAATGTCTTCTTTTGAGAAGTGTGTGTTCATATCCTTTGCCCACTTTTTGTTGAGGTTGTTTTTTTCTTGTAAATTTGTTCAAGTTCTTTGTAGATTCTGGATATTAGCCCTTTGTCAGATGGATAGATTGCAAAGATTTTCTCCCATTCTATAGGTTGCCTGTTCATTCTGATGATAGTTTATTTTGCTGTGAAGAAGCTCTTTAGTTTAATTTGATCCCATTTGTCAATTTTGGCTTTTGTTGCCATTGCTTTTGGTGTTTTTTTCATGACATCTTTGCCCATGCCTATATTCTGAATGTTATTGCCTAGGTTTCCTTATAGGGTTTTTATGGTTTTAGGCTTATGTTTAAGTGTTTAATCCATCTTGAGTTAATTTTTATATAAGGTGTAAAAAGGGGTCCAGTTTTGGTTTTCTGCATATGGCTAGCCAGTTTTCCCAACACCATTTATTAAATAGGGAATCCTTTCCCCATTGCTTGTTTTTGTCTGGTTTGTCAAAGATCAGATGGTTGTAGATGTGTGGTGTTATTACTGAGGCCTCTGTTCTGTTCCATTGGTCTGTATATCTGTTTTGGTACCAGTACCATGCTGTTTTGGTTACTGTAGCCTTGTCGTATAGTTTGAAGTCAGGTAGCACGATACTCCAGTTTTGTTCTTTTTGCTTACAATTGTCTTGGCTATGCAGGCTCTTTTTGGGTTCCATATGACATGTAAGTAGTTTTTTCTAATTCTGTGAAGAAAGTCAATGGTAGCTTGGTGGGGATAGCATTGAAACTATAAATTATTTTGGGCAGTATGGCCATTTTCATGACATTGATTCTTCCTATACATGAGCATGGAATGCTTTTTCATTTGTTTGTGTCCTCTCTTATTTCCTTGAACAGTGGTTTGTAGTTCTCCTTGAAGAGAACTACACATCCCTTTTAGGTTGTATTCTTAGGTATTTTATTCTCTTTGCAGCAATTGTGAATGGGAATTCACTCATGATTTCTCTATCTGTTTGTCTATTATTAGTGTATAGGAATGCTTGTGATTTTTGCACATTGATTTTGTATCCTGAGACTTAGCTGAAGTTGCCTATCAGCTTAAGGAGATTTGGGACTGAGATGATGGGGCTTTCTAAATATACAATCATGTCATCTGCAAGCAGAGACAGTTTGACTTCCTCTCTTCCTATTTGAATACCCTTTATTTCTTTCTCTTGCCCGATTGCCCTGGCCAGACTTTCCAATACTATGTTGAATAGGAGTGGTGAGAGAGGGCATCCTTGTCTTGTGCCAGTTTTCAAAGGGAATGCTTCCAGCTTTTGCCCATTCAGTATGATATTGGCTGTGGGTTTGTCATTAGTAGCTCTTATTATTTTGAGATACATTCCATCAATACCTAGTTTGTTGAGAGTTTTTTTTAGCATGAAGGGGTGTTGAATTTTATCAAAGGACTTTTCTGCGTCTATGGAGATAATCATGTGGTTTTTGTCATTGGTTCTGTTTATGTGATGGATTACGTTTATTGATTTGCGTATGTTGAACCAGCCTTGCATCCCAGGGGTGAAGCCAGCTTGATCTTGATGGATAGGCTTTTTGATGTGTTGTTGGATTCAGTTTACCAGTATTTTATTGAGGATTTTTGCATCGACATTCATCAGGGATATTGGCCTGAAATTTTCTTTTCTTGTTGTATCTCTACCAGGGTTTGGTATCAGGATAATGCTGGCCTCGTAAAATGAGTTAGGGAGGATTCCCTCCTTTTCTATTGTTTGGAATAGTTTCAGAAGGAATGGTACTAGCTCCTCTTTGTACCTCTGGTAGAATTCAGCTGTGAATCTGTCTGGTCCTGGCCTTTTTTTGGTTGGTAGGATATTAATTACTGCTTCAATTTCAGAACTTGTTATTGGTCTATTCAGGGATTCGATTTCTTCCTGGTTTAGTCTTGGGAGGGTGTATGTGTCCAGGAATTTATCCATTTCTTCTGGATTTTCTAGTTTATTTGTGTAGAGGTGTTTATGGTATTCTCTTATGGTAGTTTGTATTTCTGTGGGATCAGTGGTGATATCCCCTTTATCATTTTTTATTGTGTCTATTTGATTCTTCTCTCTTTTCTTCTTTATTAGTCTGGCTAGCGGTCTATTTTGTTAATCTTTTCACAAAACTAGCTCCTGGAGTCTTTGATTTTTTGAAGGGCTTTTTGTGTCTCTATCTCCTTCAGTTCTGCTCTGATCTTAGTTCTTTCTTGTCTTTTGCTAGCTTTTGAATTTGTTTGCTCTTTTTTCTCTAGTTCTGTCGATGTCTATTAGGTTCGCTTGGTCCAGAGCTTAATTCAAGTCCTGGATATTCTTGTTAATTTTCTGTGTCGTTGATCTAATATTGACAGTGTGGTGTTAAAGTCTCCCAGTATTATTGTGTGGGAGTCTAAGTCTCTTTGTAGGTCTCTAAGAACTTGCTTTATGAATCTGGATGTTCCTCCATCTCTTTATTTTGAGTCTATGTGTGTCTTTGCACATGAGATGGATTGTAAATGTGCACTGGCACCTGTGAGATGTGCAGAGGACTTGAGAAGTGTTCTCAGAGCTTGTCAAGATGTGGAAACTGAGCTTCATTGCTCAGCAGTATTGACTCAGGCAATGGCTAATTTGGTAGGTGACAGATCTAAAAGAAGCCAAGGGTCAAGTCCTAAAGTGGAATAGTGTTATAAGTGTAGAAAAATTGGACGTTTCAAAAGAGAACACCACCAGACTTCTGGGAAAAAGGGATCTTGTAACACAGTTCCCATCTTAATGACAACAACAACAACAAAATGCCAGGACTTTGCCCTCGTTGCAATAAAGGAAATCATTGGGCTAATCAATGCTACTCAAAATTTCATCAAAATAGCACCCCCCTGTCAGGAAGCGAGGTGGCAGCCTGGACCCAGACACCTCAAATTATGAGTGTGTACCCTGTCCAGGCCACATCTCTGCTTCAGGGGTAGGTTTCCGGAGGCACATTGATTCTCTCTCCCCAGGAACTCCTGGAAGTGCAGGATTAGATCTCCCAGTTAGAGAACAGATTATGTTAACTGGAAGAAACAAACCCACTAAGATTCACACTTGAATTTGGAGATCTTTGCCAACAGGATATATGGGATTAATTTTGCGTAAAAGTCATCTTAACTTACAGGACATTACTGTAGTCCCAGGAGTTGTTGATTCGGATTGTAAAGGAGAAATTCAGGTGGTGGTAATATCACAAGGTCTCTGAGTTTTTGAACTGGGAGAACATATTGCTCAACTGTTGCTTATTCCCTATAAATTGCGCCCTTCTCTACGTAAGAGGAAGCGAGGAGGTCAGGGATTTGGAAGTGCAACTAGGAGAGAGGTTTATCTATCACAACTCATAGCATCTCATAGACCCACTCGTGCAGTGTAGATTGAAAAAAAGAAGTTATGTGGGCTTGTGGATACGGGGCAAGAGACTGGTCTCTCATGGTAATAGATCTTGAGGATTGTTTATGAGAAGAATAAGCCTTGATTTGCTTTCTCTGTCTTCTGTTAATCAGAAAGAGCCTGTCTCTCATTATCAGTGGAAAGTTTTACCCTGGGGCAATTAACTAAAGAGGCAGAGGCTGAGTTACAGCTTGTAGAACAAATGCTCAGCAATGGCATGCCTCCCAGCTATAGCCACAAGAGCCTTTGCTTTTGTTTCAGTAGATTTACTAATGTGGGGATGAGGATATGCTTGTGTCTTTACAGAAAATGAACAAACCTTGTGGGTGTCCTCAAGATGTGTGTGACCATGGAGACTGGAGGGACCCATGGATTCTAACTACAGGCCTGGTTCCCCCAGTATGAGCCATGAGCCAGTTGAATCTGAATGCGAAGATGGAATGAGGACGGAGCAGAGTCATGTGCTGACATCAACCTTCATAACATGGGGACAGATCAAGAAAACCACACAGGAAGCTGAGAAACTGCTGGAGTGCCAGGGTTTCAGCTTTTGCTGGAACCCAGAGGTACAATAGATGTTTAACGGATCAGTGCTTTCTGGCTGAGCTCCTCTCTACCCTGAATATAAGAGACCCTAATAGGCAGGAATATTATCGCCCCTATTCAGCATGAAGAAGTTGTAGAAGATGGACCTTCATCCTTCTGGAACCCTAAGGATTAAAGGTCCTCTTGTAAAAGAGAAGGGGGAAATATGTAAGAAGCATTCAAACCAGAGTGACTCCATTTTGAATAAGGGCTAAAAAAATGAAGCTGGATCACCAACTGGCAATTAAGGGCTGCACAGCCTGCTATTGTCTTGCTCAATTAATTTAAAAACAAAAAGGAGGGGATGTTGGAGGCCATGCAAGTGTTTCTTATGATTGGGCATGATTGGGCTTGATTGAGGCCTGTTAGTAACAATATGAACCTGTGATCAATTGAGCGGCTGATTTGTTACCTCCTCCTCCCTTCTTTTGTTACCCAATAAATACAGGGGGTGGCCTTTGCTCACTAGAAGTAGGGAGTTCTCTTCTTCCCCATGCTAGCTTTTCCTTAAAACAGTTTCTTTTTTCCTTGGTTTTCATTTCTACGTTCGTCCCTTCGTTCAGCTGTAATGATGGTCTCAAGCAGTAACAGTAATAACTGCTGTAGTGATGGTCTTAAGTAGTAACCGTGGCAGTCAGCCACAAAGAGGTCCTTTACATCCCTTGTAAGTTGTATTCCTAGGTATTTTATTCTCTTTGTAGCAATTGTGAATGGGAGTTCACTTATGATTTGGCTCTCTGTTTGTCTATTATTGGCATATAGGAATGCTTGTGATTTTTGCACATTGATTTTGTATCCTGAGACTTTGCTGAAGTTGCTTATCAGCTTAAGGAGACTTCAGGCTGACATGGGATTTTCTAAATACACAATCATGTCATCTGCAAACAGAGACAGTTTGACTTTCTCTCTTCCTATTTGAATGCCTTTTTTTCTTTCTCTTGCCTGATTGCCCTGGCCAGAACTTCCAATACTATGTTGAATAGGAGTGGTGAGAGAGGGCATCCTTGTCTTGTGCCGGTTCTCAAAGGGAATGCTTCCAGTTTTTGCCCATTCAGTATGATATTGGCTGTGGGCTTGTCATAAATAGCTCTTATTATTTTGAAATGCATTCCATCAATACCTGGTTTATTGAGAGTTTTTTTTTTTAGCATGAAGGGTGTTGAATTTTATCAAAGGACTTTTCCACATCTATTGAGATAATCATATGGATTTTGTCATTGGTTCTGTTTATGTGATGGATTATATTCATTGATTTGCGTATTTTGAACCAGCCTTGCATCCCAGGGATGAAGCTGACTTGATCATTTTCAAAAAACCAGCTACTAGATTCATTGATTTTTTTTTTGAAGGGTTTTTCATCTATCTCTTTCATTTCTGCTCTGATCTTAGTTATTTCTTGTCTTCTGCCAGCTTTTGAATTTGTTTGCTCTTGCTTCTCTAGTTCTTTTAATTGCAGTGTTAGAGTGTTGATTTTAGATCTTTCTCACTCTCTCCTGTGGGCATTTAGTGCTATAAATTTCCCTCTAAACACTGCTTTAGCTGTGTCCTAGAGATTCTGGTAGGTTGTATCTTTGTTCTCATTGGCTTCAAAGAACTTATTTATTTCTGCCTTAATTTCGTTATTTACCCAGTAGTCATTCAGGAGCAGGTTGTTCAGTTTCCATGTAGTTGTGCTGTTTTGAGTGAGTTTCTTAATCCTGAGTTCTAATTTGATTGCGCTGTGGTCTGAGAGACTGTTTGTTAAGATTTCTGTTCTTCTGCATTTGCTGTGGAGTGTTTTACTTCCAATTATGTGGTCAATTTTAGAATAAGTATGATGTGGTGCTGAGAAGAATGTATATTATGCTGATTTGGGGTGGAGAGTTCTGTAGATGTGTATTAGGTTGGCTTGGTTCAGAGCTGAGTTCAAGGCCTGAACATCCTTGCTAATTTTCTGTCTCGTTGCTCTGTCTAATATTGACAGTGGGGTGTTAAAGTCTCCCAGTATTATTGTGTGGGAGTCTAAGTCTCTTTGTAGGTCTTTAAGAACTTGCTTTATGAATCTGGGTGCTCCCGTATTGGGTGTATATATATTTAGGATAGTTAGCTCTTCTTGTTGAATTGATCTCTTTACCATTATGTAATGCCCTTCTTAGTCTTTTTTATCTTTGTTGGTTTAAAGTCTGTTTTATCGGAGTAGGATTGCAACCCCTGCTATTTTTTGCTTTCCATTTGCTTGGTAAATCTTCCTCCATCCCTTTATTTTGAGCATATGTGTGTCTTTGCATGTGAAATGGGCCTCCTGAATACAGCACACTGATGGGTCTTGACTCTTTATCCAATTTTCCAGTCTGTGTCTTTTAATTGGATCATTTAGCCCATTTACATTTAAGGTTAATATTGTTAGGTGTCAATCTGATACTGTCACTATGATGGTAGCTGGTTATTTTTCCTGTTAGTTGATGCAGTTTCTTCATAGTGTTGATGGCCTTTACAATTTGGTATGTTTTTGCAGTGGCTGGTACTGGTTTTTTCTTTCCATATTTAGTGCTTCCTTCAGGAACTCTTGTAAGGCAGGCCTGTTGGTGACAAAATCTCAGCATTTGCTTGTCTGTGAAGAATTTTATTTCTCCTTCCCTTAAGAAGCTTAGTTTGGTTGGATATGAAATTCTGGGTTGAAAATTCTTTTCTTGAAGAATGTTGAATATTGGCCCCCACTCTCTTCTGGCTTGTAGAGTTCCAAGATCCTAAGATGATACTAGCATGGGTTCACAGGATCCTATGTTTTGTAGCTTTTGAAAAAGTAAGATATTTTAACAACAAGTTATGACTTCTCTTTCTACTCTGACTTTTATCATACTTCATCTTGTGTCAAATGGCATTGGTGTGGTTACAGGTATTTTTGTGATCCACCTATGAAAGGTTAAATTGAGAACACGTTTAGTTTGGCTTTAGTGGGGTATATTTATGTGGCTTGTAAATAGTTGTTTCTGGTTGTTTTATTTTAGAAATAGCTTCCAGAAATACTCCTATTTCACCCATCCCCCAAAGTTCCAATGCACCAAGTACAGTATGGGGACACCAAGTGAAAGGCCAGAGCTGGTATCACAATGTGTTTTGTGATGTTTGGTAGCAGAAGTAATGTGGTTATGTGGTGAATGGAAGAGAAAAATTCTATAAGGTTTGAAGCCAGAAAGTAGTCTGTGGGAAATTCTACCAGTTATCAGACAGTAAAATTGGAAGCAGAGTTTTCATCTTTCATTGATGCCTCATGTAACAGGAAGATCTCTTCTGTCAGGAGTATATTTGATATTAAAGCACATAGAATTATACATTTACTATAATTTTTTTGTTGATAATTGAATGAAACTGGTTTTATGAGAATTACTGTGTTTGTGGGGGTATATACCTGTAGTAGTATAACAAACAATGAGAGTATGTGTGAGTTACATACACACATGAAACCATGTGGTTTTCAGTATATGTAACTAGAAAGAGGATAAAAATAAATGGATGTAATACTGTTCAAAGTGTTTTTCAAAGTTTGATCTGAAGATCCTTGAGAGTCTCTGAGATCCTTTTGATGGTCATCAGGGTAAACTACTTTTATAATATCAAGATTTTATTTTCCTGTTTCATTCTTATTCTCTTGAGTTACAGTATAAATTTTCAGCACAACATATGTAATATTGTGACAGATACAGTGAATGGAGAAGCAGACACAAAACTCTTAATATTTTTGATTAAATCAGACATGAAAGATATTTTAAGAATAAACCTACTATTCTCACTAAATTTTGTTTATTAAACTAAGTACCTCACCTTCTCATCAAAGTAAAAAAGTAGTTATTTTTCATCAAAAGTAAGTTATTTGTATTAATATATAATTTATGTATTTTGATATTTAAAAATGATTCATAACTAAATATTTTTAATTTCTACCACCAAAATTATTTTTAATTATTAGTCACCTGATGATTCCATTGGGTCCTTATTTAATCCTACTGATATTTGAAACTACCTGAACTACCTGAGTTGTAAAAGGTCATTTTCATTTTTAACAACAGTATCAATATTTCAGATTCTTAATTTGTTATGTGTCCTAGAGGTTTTTAAGATGGAAAAATTTTCCACAGTGAGATCAGTGATAGATAAGAAATGTGAGGGGGCTTCAAAAATTTATGGAAAATGTTTATTATGAAAAACTGTGGATGGATTAAAAATATTTTTGCACCAAAATAAACTTGTACTAACTTGTCTGAACAAGGTCTCATTTGATGCACTAAGAAGCATAAAACAGTTTGAAAAGAGCCCCCGTCAGAGCAACATGGATTTTGCCAAAACTGAAGTGAGAACAAACATGAAATTGATGGCAAAGTTTGGGTGGGAGACTTGGGAAGTCATCAGTGCTTTACAAAAGTTTATGGGGACAACACCTCAAAAATCAGCAATTTATAAATGGATAACTCATTTTAAGAAGGGACAAGATGATGCTGAAGATGTGGTAGACTGTCCACATCAATTTGTGAGGAAAAAATTCATCATGTTTGTGCCCTAACTGAGGAGCACTGATGATTATAGCAGAAACAGTAGCCAACACCACAGACATTTCAGTTGGTTCAGCTTACACAATTCTGACTGAAAAACTAAAGTTGAGCCAACTTTCCAGTCGATGGGTGCCAAAAGTGTGGGGCCCAGATCAGTGCCGTCAAGACCAGAGCTTTCGATGGAAATTATAAACAAGTGGGAGAAGGATCCTGACGCATTTCTTTTTTTTTTCTTTTTTTTTTAAAATTATACTTTAAGTTTTAGGGTACATGTGCACAATGTGCAGGTTAGTTACATATGTATACATGTGCCATGTTGGTGTGCTACATCCATTAACTTGTCATTTACATTAGGTAATCTCCTAATGCTATCCCTCCCCCATCCCCCCACCCCACAATAGTCCCCAGTGTGTGATGTCCCCCTTCCTGTGTCCAAGTGTTCTCATTGTTCAGTTCCCACCGATGAGTGAGAACATGCGATGTTTGGTTTTTTGTCCTTGCAATAGTTTGCTGAGAATGATGGTTTCCAGCTTCATCCATGTCCCTACAAAGGACATGAACTCATCCTTTTTTATGGCTGCATAGTATTCCATGGTGTATATGTGCCACATTTTCTTAATCCAGTCTATCATTATTGGACATTTGGGTTGGTTCCAGCTCTTTGCTATCGTGAATAGTGCTGCAATAAACATACGTGTGCATGTGTCTTTCTAGCAGCATGATTTATAATCCTTTGGGTATATACCCAGTAATGGGATGGCTGGGTCAAATGGTATTTCTAGTTCTAGATCCCTGAGGAATCACCACACTGTCTTCCACAGTGGTTGAACCAGTTTACAGTCCCACCAACAGTGTAAAAGTGTTCCTATTTCTCCACATCCTCTCCAGCACCTGTTGTTTCCTGACTTTTTAATGATCGCCATTCTAACTGGTGTGAGATGGTATCTCATTGTGGTTTTGATTTGCATTTCTCTGATGGCCAGTGATGATGAGCATTTTTTCATGTGTCTTTTGGCTGCATAAATGTCTTCTTTTGAGAAGTGTCTGTTCATGTCCTTTGCCCACTTGTTGATGGGGTTGTTTTTTTCTTGTAAATTTGTTTGAGTTCATTGTAGATTCTGGATATTAGCCCTTTGTCAGATGAGTAGATTGCAAAAATTTTCTCCCATTCTGTAGGTTGCCTGTTCACTCTGATGGTAGTTTCTTTTGCTGTGCAGAAGCTCTTTAGTTTAATTAGATTCCATTTGTCAATTTTGGCTTTTGTTACCATTGCCTGAAGCATTTCTTTGAAGCATTGGAACAGGAGATGGAACATGGCTTTACCAGCATGATCCCAAAGACAAAGCCCAATCAACGCAATGGCTACCAAGAGGTGGAAGTGGTCCAGTCAAAGCAAAAGTGGGCCAGTCAAGAGCAAAGGTCATGGCAACAGTTTTTTTGGGATGCTCAAGGCATCTTGCTTGTTGGCTTTCTGGAAGGCCAGAGAATGAGAACATCTGCTTATTATGAGGATGTGTTGAGAAAGTCAGCTACAGCTTTAGCAGAAAAATGCTTCTCACTGGAGAGTCCTTCTCCACCACGGCAATGCTCCTGCTCATTCCTCTCATCAAACATGGTCAATTTTGTGAGTTTTGATAGGAAATCGTTAGGCATCCACCTTATAGTCTTGATTTGGCTCCTTCTGACTTATTTTTGTTTCCTAATCTTAAAACATCTTTAAGATCACCTATTTTTCTTCAGTTAATAATGTAAAAAAGACTTCATTGACATGATTAAATTCCCAGGACTCTCAGTTCTTTAAGGATGGACTAAATGACTGGTATCATTGCTTACCAAAGTGTCATTTTTTTTTTTTTTTTTGAGACTGAGTCTCTTTCTGTCACCCAGGCTGGAGGGCAGTGGCACGATCTTGGCTCACTGCAACCTTCACCTCCTGGGTTTAAATGATTCTCTCACCTCAGCCTCCCGAATAGCTGGGATTACAGGACCGTGCCACCACGCCTGGCTAATTTTTGTATTTTTAGTAGAGACTCGGTTTTGCCATGTTGGCCAGGCTGATCTCAAGTGATCCACCCAACTTGGCCTCTCAAAGTGCTGGGATTACAGGCGTGAGCCACTGTGCCTGCTAGAAGTGTCCTTTTTTAAAAAAACTTAATTTTAATTTTATAAGTTGATAGACAGTAATAGTGCATATTCATGGGATACATAGCAGTGTTTTGATACACATAATGTATAAAGATCAGATCAGGGTAACTAGCATATCCATCATCTCAAACATTTATCATTTTTTTATGTTGGGAATGTTCAATACTTCTTTCTAGCTATTTGAAACTATATATTATTGTTAACTACAGTCATTCTATGGTGGTATAGAATACTAGTACTTATTCCCCCTAGCTAGTTGTAATTCAGTATCTTGAACTTGATGGAGCTTATGTTGAGCAATGAAGCTTGTATTTTTAATAATATATTTCTTTTTACTCTATAAATTTTATTCTATATTTATTTATTTATTTATTTATTTTTGAAACAGAGTCTCGCTCTGGAGTGCAGTGGTGCCATCTCAGCTCACTGCAACCTCTGCCTCCCAGGTTCAAGTGATTCTCATGCCTCAGCCTCCGGAGTAGTTGGGGTTACAGGCGTGCACCACCATGTCTGGCTAATTTTTGTGTTTTTAGTAGAGATGGGGTTTCACCATGTTGGCCAGGCTGGTTTTGAACTCCTGGCCTTGGCCTCCCAAAGTACGGGGATTACAGGTGTGAGCCACCACATCCAGCCAATAATCTACTTTTAATTTCATTTTCCCATGAACTTTTTGAAGTTCCCTCATAGATCTGTCTTTTGAAGGTGGGAAAAGAGTGACTATGAAAGGGGAGGAGGAAAAGGAACATGTTCTCCGGCAGATATGTCTCAAGAGAGTACATAGGTGGGAGTTGAGGATGGAAATTAAACCCTTAAGACCACCTATGTGCACGTAGCCCTTAGAAAGTCTTCAGGTTCCCCCAGGAGTAGCATATCCCAGTTGGAAGACACCCTGGCTTTGATGGTCTAGATGGTAATCTCACACCTTGTGTATTAATGCTGTCATGGCAATAGGTATGCAGGAGTTTAGGGAGGAAGATATGGCGCTGCAATAATTGATAGCCTCGATTGGTCTGAAGAACATTGAAAGTAAACAAAATGGATTTCTATAGTGGAATTTGTAAAGCACCTTGTGTATTTGCTTTGATGATCCTATTAACTTTGTGGGACATCTATGACAGGGATTTTTTTTTTTTTTTTTTGAGAGAGGTTATCACTCTGTCACCCATGATGGAGTGCAGTGGCATAATCTCGGCTCATTGAAGCCTTAACCTCCTGGACTCAAATGATCCACCCACCTCAGCCTCTTGAATAATTGGGACTCTAGGTGCATGCCACCATGCCCAGTTAATTTTTGTATTTATTTATTTTTGTAGAGACAGGGTTTCACCATGCTTCCTAGGCTGGTCTCAAACTTCTGGGCTCGAGTGATCCACCCGCCTTGGCATCCCAAAATGTTAGGATTACAGTGGTGAGCCACTGTGCCTGGACATGACAGGGATTTTTGCCTTCATTTTACAGATTAAAAAAATGAGGCTCAAAAAAATAAAAAAATTAATCAATTAGTTATTTTAAAGACAGAGTCTTGCTCTGTTGCCCAGGCTTGAGTGCAGTAGTACGATCATAGCTCTTTGGTGCCTTGAACTCATGGGCTCAAATGATCCTCTTGCCTCAGGCTCTCAAGTAGCTGGGACTACAGGTACATACCAGATAACTTCTCAAACTTTTTTTAGACATACGGTCTTCCTATTGTGTCCAAGCTAGTTTTAAACTCCTAGCCTCAAGAGATCTTCCTGCTTCAGCTTCCTGAGTAACTGAAAGAATATTTTTTTGATAGATGGTTATCTAGGAAGTCCTTTATTAGCACTTTTAATTATTATCACAAGTGGCAAAATATTTTTGGAAGTTTGAATACTAATTTACTCTCATTTGATCATGAATCTTGACAGATTATAAGTAAGTTATTCAGCTTCTGCATATCTGAAACAAGGTGGCTAATAAATCATTAACCACTAGCAAATCTGTAACCACCTGATACACTAAACATGGAATATATTTCATGGTGCATATTTCCATTTGTTGCGTACTGATGGAGTTGAGCCATATATAGTGAGAAATGTTATTAACCCTATCCATACCTTTCTTTTTGGGGGGCTCTACTGCAGTTTGTATTAATCCCCCTCACTATAGATGAACTGCAATGGTCTGTTATAAGTTTAAATCAGATTAATTTCTACCTTTTAGGTGAATGGAGCAAGAGTATCACCTTGGTTTGTTTTAGTGATTCTGATTACTTTTTTCAATGCCATTTTTCACACTCAAGCATACCAAAATTAAACATTAAATGCCATTGTCATGAGTTCTGAATATAAACACTTGAGGATAGGCAGAATTATGATTTATAATTCTTTGTACTGCATGTTTTAGATGTTCAAAAGTACTCTGCTTATTAAAAATTAAGTTTGTGATTCTTATAAGAATGCGAATGATGAGGTAGCTGTGAAGAGGCCAGAATTTGTCTTCACATTGCTGGGTGTCCCTTTCTTGACTGCTGTGCTTCCTACTTCCAAAGAAAGTTCTAGACCTGGAGTATCACGTTAGTGCCCTGAGGAAATGTAGTTTCTGTAAGGGCCAACTTTCTTCCATCTCCAAAGAAGAAAAAGAGTCAGTTTTCCAAATATGTTTTAATATGCATATCATCCAGGCAGCATAATATTATATTTCAAAGACAAATTTATCCATTTAATTATTGTTTTTAAAAGTTGGTATTCTCTACATAGAATATATTTTCTGAAATGTCAAGAATACTTTCAGGTAAATTAAGAATTAATTTCTTCTAAGACTATCCAATGTGTCTCAATCTATTCCATAATATAATCAATGATAAAGATTCACACGTATCACCAAATTCGAGGCAGCTTAGTTCAAAAAATTTGAAACAGCTTACTGAATTCCTGGAAGAAAATAAAACATCTTTTAAATGTAGGTAAAAAGTATATTTAATGTAAATATTTTTTACTTGAGATCCAAGTTTCTTTTCCAGGATTAGGAGCATCCATATCATTATTTAGTTATCTCTAAGGATATTTGGTTCTAGACATTTTCACATGTTAAGCAATTAACTTTGCTTGTGGGTGCAAGAAAAGCTTATTTTTGTCACATTTCTGAAGTTCCATCTAAGAACGGCAGATGGGTTTATCTGCTCTGCTAGCTATCACTAGTGGCTGCTAGTAGGTAATCACTAGTGGCTGCTTGCAGTATTACAGTAGAAAGGTTCTGAGGCTCCATCAGTGAGTGGAGACAGGGTCATGATGAACTGAAGTGTGTCTCCTGTAGGCCTCTATGTGCGTGTGTGCGTATTGAGGTGAGGAACACAGTCTGCTTCCAAGTATTTTCAGTTCTGACCCAAAATGGAACATGTGTTATGCCAACAATTAAAAATCTTTCAGGCCAGTCACAGTGGCTCATGCCTGCAATCCCAGCACTTTGGGAGGCCGAGGTGGGCAGATTGCTTGAGGCCAGGAGTTCTAGACCAGCCTGGGCAACATGGCAAAACCCCGTTCTTACAAATAATACAAAAATTAGCTAGTATGGTCAGGTGTGGTGGCTCACTCCTGTAATCCCAGCACTTTGGGAGGCCAAGGCGGGTGGATCACTTGAGGTCAGGAGTTCGAGACCAGCCTGGTCAACATGGTTGAACTCTGTCTCTACTAAAAATAAAAAAAATTAGCCAGCTGTGGTGACGTGCGCCTATAATTCTAGCTACTGGGAGGCTGAGGCATGAGAATCGCTTGAACCCAGGAGGCGGGGGTTGCAGTGAGCCGAGATCATGCCACTGCACTCCAGCCTGGGCAACAGAGCAAGACCCTGTCTCAAAACAACCAAAAACACTCACACAAATTCTTCCTTCAGTGTTAATACCAGGGGGTTGGTGGCTGAGTAAAAATATTCCCTCATGTTACTGGAGTCAACTGTGAGTGAGTAAAGGGGCTTCCTAATCTTACCAAGATCTGTATTTGTCAAGGCAAGACAAAGAACTCCTCTTTTCCATTCTGCAGATGACTTTTATAGCCAAGAAGCGTGTTCCAAGCTAGGAGAATTTACCATTTGCTGATTCTGTGGTGGTTTCCTCGATGGCACGTGTGCTCCTTTGGATGCCTGCAGGGGTGGTCACTGCAAAGTCGTCATCTGTGCCACTGGGAGTCGGGAGGCGGCCTGCTGGGGTTCCCTGGATGGCAGGATTTACACCTGCTCCTCCTCCTGGAAGGCTTCCATCCTGGACATCTGGATTAGCCCCTGCCTGACTGGTGGGCAGGATGCCTCCCGGGAACAAGGAATGGATGATGAGGCTCGTGAAGATTTGTGGCTGGAATGAGGGAGGCAAACAGAAAACAAAGTTAAAAGCAACACATTTTCTTTTCTCTTTTAAGGGGAGCAAGTTTGGGTAGGAATGGAAAGATGGAGAGAGTAAAGTCAGAGAAGACAGCAAAGACCTGGCATTCCTCAGGGGAAATATACCCCTGCTCCAGCCTAGTCTGATTCAATACTGGGACTCTTTGCTATGCTCCATTTTCCTCAGAAATAAATTACATATTATTAAACCTAATATGTAATCTTTCTTTTGCTCATAACATTTTTTTTCAAAAAATAAGAGAATAAAAATTAATGGAAAAATTGATTCAAGTAGATTAATCCTGATGGCTTTCATCCCTTCAAGTTTTTTTGATGTATTTTTCAAAGGCATTGGAATACTTAGTCAGAAACATTTATCCTGGGAATTCAGCTATTGTGTGTTCCTTGAGGATACATAAAGAATTCCTGTCTATTGGAGTTTTTCATTTTTAGAGAGATTCTGATCGAGCAGGTCTGGAGCAAGACCTAGAAATCTGCCTTTTTAACCAGCTTTTGATGCTATCCTGATGTGCTGGGCAAGGAATGAAGTTTGGGAAACACTGTGTTACATTTAAGAGATATTGAAACCAGAATTAGACTTACGCTGGATGACAGATAGGAGTAGAGTATAGATGTTTTCAAACTGAGGGTTGTGATATCCACAGTTTTGAAGTGAAAAAGGTGAGTGTCAGTCATCATTAAACAATAAAACAGACAGTAGACTAGTAGTGCATTCTAGATAGTAAAGGTGAATGCTGTTTCGTGAATGTGTGTGTGTGTGTGTGTGTGTGTGTTAAGCTGCATGAAAAATGTAGTTGCTATTGTGAGTTGTATTAAAAATGTTTGAAAAACCACTAGTGTAGTAGGTTAAAAAATGGCATTGGATCTGGATCCACTCTTTTCTTGTCATTGTTGCCTTTCAGGCCTAAATTACTTAAACTTTTAACCTCAGTTTCTTTATCTGTAAAGCTGGGTCAAAAATATCTGCTTTGTGCTTTGGGGAAGGTTGAAGGCAACATATGTAAAGGATCTGCTAAAGTGCTGGTTATATAGAAGAACCTTCAGTAGCTGGATATGGATGTTCATGTATCAATGTTGGCAAAACAGACACTAGCCCCATTCCTTGATGATTATTTATGGACAATATAGAAAATATCTACATTTTCCATAATAGAAACGCTGTTGAGTAACTGTGTTCCCACATATTGCCTCAGTTCTGTACTGTTGTCATGTTTAGATATCATGTTAATTCAAGTCCTTTTCTCTAGAAAAGGACCTATGGAGGAATGCATAGAAGTGTCTAGCAATGGTGATATGAACTGTATTTAGGTACAGCCCTCCAATTATTTATGTGTGTAGGAAAGAGTTCATTTATCACTATGTGATGCTGGAAAAAGATATATTTTTCCATAAAAATTAAAAATCCAAGTCAAGGAATTTAATCTTTCCTGTAAAAAGTCAATATTTATATTATTCTACATTTGCATACATTTCAATAGTTTATAATCCTAGACTGAAATCCTTATGAAGTGAAAAAATGTGCATTGCCTTTCTGGATAGAACTGAATCTGATAGCAATAAATGGAAACAAAAGCTAAGTCAAATTAATAGAAAAATAGCTGCAGAAGTATAATGAAATCCCCAAACAAAGAAAGGATAATCTAACGCAAGGAACTATAAAAATGTTCAGTTCATTGTAGTACATACCATATTTAGGATTTATGGTCAAAAGAGACTATATGAGGACAGAAAACATTGTGATAGAAGTGAAAATAATTTGAAATAGTATTTTTAATTTTTTTTACCAATTCCTCTGAGCTTAGGATAGTGCCCTAAAAGCAAAATGACAAACACAATTTGTTAGACACATTTTAATATATTTGTAGTAATATATGTATAATATCACTTCAAACTTAAAATACTTTCAAAGATTATAGAGATTTTTCCTTTCCAATAAGATGTTAAACTGCCTTATGATCTATATTACAAAACTCAAGTCAGCATATGATGTGAGACTGCTAACATTCATTTTTTGAGTAATGAGTTAATCTCCTTCCAAAAATTATGTATTTTTCTATCATTAAGTGGATGTTCATTGAAGAAATCTTATGCAGAAAGCAAGCTCTTGTGATTATCAGTGTCCATACAGCACAAAGTACATTGAAAACCTCACAACTATCTACTGAATTGAGGTAAGAATAAATATTTCACAGCAAGGTGATTTAAAATCAAGACAATATTAAGCATAATTTTTACCTGGGCTCCAAGTTGTGTGACAAAAATTGGTAACATCTGAAAAAATGAGAGAAAAACTCATTCAAAAGTAAGCTCTGGAAGATGGTATAAATACTGATATCTTTTTTTTTTTTTTTTTTTGGAGATGGAGTCTTGCTCTGTTGCCCAGGCTGGAATGCAGTGGCATGGTCTCGGCTCACTGCAACCTCTGCCTCTTGGGTTCAAGTGATTCTCCTGCCTCAGCCTCCTGAGTAGCTGGGATTACAGCTGCCTGCTACTATGCCCAGTTAATGTTTTATATTTTTAGTAGAGACGGGATTTCACCATGTTGGTCAGGCTGGTCTCAAACTCCTGATATTGTGATCTGCCTGCCTCAGCCTCCCAAAGCTCTTGGATTACAGGCGTGAGCCACCTCGCCCGGCCACTGATACCTTCTTAAAAGGATATAGTATCTGTTAAACAGATATTTATTACTAATGTATTATCTATAATCATAGGTATAAACTCATAGATCCGGATGGGAGTTTGGAACTTTTCCAATTTGTAAAAAGAATATCAGTCCCAGAGAGATTTAGAAACCAGTTCAAGATAGCACATTTAGAAGATAGAAGTTAGTAAACTGGATAAACAGCAAAAAATTGTTCTCAAGAAGTCTCCAAACTGAAAATTATTTCAAGTAACAATAATGTTAAAATGTACAGATTTCTTTCAAATGGCATCTCAGAAGACACATTAAAACATGCGATGGGTATTTTCAAATGTGAAGATTTCTTGAGGTATATATATTTAGTCTTGCAATAGTTGTCTGGACATCTAGCTGTTAAAATAAAGCAATTATAGGGAATATTGCTCAGTAACCCCTGGCATTGGCATAGCTCTTAGTACTAGGCAAGAAATAATTCAAGGGTCACTGATAACAAACTAAATATTATAAATTTAGTTCACAAAAAGATGAAAAAGATTTGAGTGAGGTGTTGGCATTCTCCCATACTCTCTGCTACTCTGAGAACCGGCCTGAAGTTTGTCAAAGAAAGCTAAGGTTTTAAAAATTTATTCTTATTTCTATAGAAAATTCAAAGTGTCAGGAAAGTAATCAGAATGGGACTCTTAATTTCATAATTACCAAACCAGAAGATTTGAAAGTCTTATGAAATAGACTGTTAACTATTGTTTCCCAAGACAGTTGGTGCAGGAATTATGGAACTATGGAATGCCAACAAGGAAAAATTACATACATTTATTAAAAAGCCTTACTCACAATCAGGTGCTTGTCTACTGACAAAAAAGGACAACAAAACAAGAACAAAAAACCCTACTAGCCTTCACGTGGCAATGGGAAAGTGGTTGGTACATTTTGGATTTAAGAGAAAATGAAATGGAAATTCTTATTTAATGGAAATTTGGAGTGGAAAGAACAAAAAGATAAAAAGAGGAAACCATAGACGTCTAAGTAAAAACTGTAATGAAAGGTACTCTAATTGTTCACCAATATAACAATAAAGAGGACTTTTTTCTTAGTTGTCGGTAGAGAAATTATTTGAAGTCGTAATAACACATCGCACGTTTACTATGTGGTAGGCATTGTTTTAAGTGTTTTCCATATATTTACTCGTTTGATCTTTGGAACAGCTGTAGAGGAAGGTTCTACTTTAATGCCCATTTTAAATTTTGAGCAAAATGAGTCACAGAGTGGTTAAGTAACTTGGCCAACATCATATAAGTAATAAACGTAGAGCTGACATTTAACCAGAAATTGTGTGGTTCTAGAGTTCACAAGCGTGGTTCATTTTTCTTTGATAAATGCGAGCCACCAGTAGGTGTCCAGGTTGTGGCAGAGATAATAAGCCACTCTGCACAGGGAAAGGCAGGGTTGGAGGGACTAGAGCTGCCCAGGGGAAGGTCAGGTATGGGAACCCTTGGTGGTAGCACATTCTAGAGACATTGAAGAATTCCCACAGCAAATGGGGACCGATTTATAATATTGCATAGAGAATGTACAACGTGAAACTCTCTATACTGAAACTTTTGTAACATCTCCAGGCTCCACTAATGCCTTGACTTAGGAGGGTACTCTCTGGGGAACATGAAGATGTAGTAAGTCTACCTCCAAGGTTAGAGGAGGGCAACAATGGAGACTGAAGCTGGGCAATCAGTATGTAGATTATACTATGATCACCTGTTATGGAGAGTCTCTTTTTATTTGCATCTTAAATCTTTTTCAGAGGGTCACTTTTATTATAAAAAATGTTATTATCAAGATACTTTGTGTGTCTTTGGCCCCAGAAATTCTATTCCTAAGAGTTGGTCCAAAGGAAATAGTCATTGGAATGTCATAGACTTAGTCACAAGGATGCTTACTGTAGCGTTGTTTATAGAAGCAAAGACTTTGGAAAAACCCCCAGATTTTCATAATAAGTAATTTAGTATACCATGGACTACTAAGCAGTCATTAAAAACAACATTGTGAGTGAACATCTTAAAACATGAAAACTATTCAAAATATATTTGTGGAAAAAAGCATGTTACAAAACATTATAGCAAAAGCATTTTATTTAAAAATGTACTTATGTGTATAGAAAAAAGACTGGAAGGACATACTCTAGAATGTTGACAGTGTTTGATTATGGCTAATGAGATTCCAAGTGAATTTTATTTTATTTTTTGCTTACATGTAAATTTTAGAAAATTTACATTTCCTAAATTCTTTATAATTAACATATATTACTTACACAATAATAAATGCTTCTACAAAAAATTAGACCATTATGTTGGATAATGGGGGCTGAGGTCACATGTTGGGGAGAATAAGTTATCTACAAACAACTTAGTCTTGCTGTAAAAGGATTATTGTATTTTCCTCCAGAGTCTTTCTTTTCCTTTCTTTTTTTTTTGAGACAGAATCCCCCTCCATCACCCAGGATGGAGTGCAGTGACACGATCGCTGCTCACTGCAGCCTTGACCTCCCTTGCTCAAGTGATCCTCTCACCTCAGCCTCCCGAGTACCTGGGACTATAGGTGAGCCCCACCACGCCTGGCTATTTATTTTATTTTATTTTTTGTAGAGATAAGTCTCACTATGTTGCCCAGGCTGGTCTCAAACGCCTAGGCTCAAGTGATCCTCTTGCCTTGGCCTTCCAAAGTGCAGGGATTACAGCGTGGGACAAAGCACCCAGCCCCTCTGGAGCCTATTACGCTATTTAGAAAAGTTTCAAGAAGGTAAGAATTTGGAATTTGTTCAATGTTAAAATGCAAACACTTCAAAAACAGGTGATGCCTAGAGTATGTCGTTTGTATCTTAGTGTAAGAGGATTTTCAGGTTTCTTTTTTTTGAAAGCAAGTGATAGTGGGAGGTGGTAAATACTGAAAAGTCCTTGGGGACTTTCAAGGGGGAATGAGAAAAAGGGCGCAAAAATGAGACAATTAGATTTGCTCAAGATAAACTTTATCCACCTCTTAATTTTTCTTTGAGATGATCTTGGTCACCAAGAAAGTCTTCAAGAGAAAACAATATGCTAGAAAAAAATCCTGGGATCTCTCAATTTCCCCCCATGTATTTTTCACTTTTCAATCTTCCCCAACTTTTCAAGGTTTCCTGTCCATTAAACATATATTCTAGAGAGGTTGTGGGGTAGCATGGTCAGTTCTCCGGGTATGTTTATGAATTTTCATTAAGAACCAGATTGTCAAATACTGGTCTATGTTCAGCAGAACATTCGTCAGTTAACAATCTGGGCAAAGTTTTCAAGAAGTTTTAAAAATTTTGTTTCTACTGTAGGCTTTCACCTGAGAGAAAATGCTCTCTAATGTTAAAACTAAAGTCCAGCTGTTCAACTTACATGTGGGTGCAGTTGCTGTTGTACATTCAACCCTCCCAGGGTCAATGGGTGAGTCTGGGTACCAGGTGTCATTCCTGCAGCAGGATTTAACTGTAGGGCAAGGAAGAAGACTTTCATTGTATTTTTTTTTTTCAGTTTGGATATTTAGGAAACTAAAATGTTTTTACTAAACGTAAAATATATTTAAAGGAAGGAATTGCTATGTAAATACATAGTATTCTATTGCATGTATGCTTAGACACAAAGATGAAATTTAAAGACTTATTTAGTCTGCTTGTACAACTACAAGGGCTATTGCTAACTTTTCCCCTGTTAAGTTTTTCTTTGACATTTAACCTATTCTGTTTGAGAATTACTTAAGTGATTTATTTTTATCCTTGCTTTCCCTTTTTGGCTACAAGAGCATTGTTCCTGAAAATTTTCTGATAGCTTTTTTACAATTAAGAAATTAACTCTTCTAGGTTATGCATGAAAATTATGAGGTTCAGACTATGTATTTTGTCTGGAACATGAACTATATTTAAATTTGACCACTAAAAAAATCCACTTTAAGTCAGGAAAGAAACTTATTGTTCTTCTCAAACAGATTATACAGATATTCTATGAGAGGACTGAAGATCTATACAGATATTCTGTAAGAAGACACTGAAGATCTTTGTCTCTTCCAGTTTGCTCCTGTCATTGTGGGTGATAATAGCAGTGACAGTGTTTATGTGGATGTGTGGATGCTGTAGGGGCATTAAGGAAGGTATGGTGGAGGAATGGAGAGAGGAGGAGAAGAGGGTAGAGAAACTGGAGAAGGAAAGAATCAGATCCATTTGTTTAGAGACTCTCTTGCTAAGAAAAACGTTTAATGATGTCCAACTCTCTTGGACTCTTCTCTCCTCTCTTTCAACTTATCTATGTGAATAAGTATGTGTGTGTTTTCATTTATGGATATACACACCCATATGCATGCTCCCCCCACCATAACATTAGGCATTATATTTATTTCACCATGGGTATTAAAATGATATAAAAGATCACTTACCAGATGCAGATCTGGCCCCAGTGTGAGCATCTGTGTTAATGGTATCAGACTTAAAGAAGGAAAGACCTGCAGGGGATTAAAAGTAATGTATGAGACAAAAGGTTGTCTGCTTCCCTTACTCTGTCAATGGTGGATATCCTCATGTAATTGACACTCCTGTCAGAGGTGGGTTTACCATGAAGGTAAATAAAGATGAAGCCTCGGGGCCTTTCACTAGCATTGCCACCTTTGTGGCCCTGGGGGGGTGTCCTAGCAATGTCTCAAGCTTACGGTATTTATCAGCTTAAGAAAATTTGTGATTTACTCTTATTTCCTATCACATTATAAATATTTATTTCAGTACTTAGTTTTACATATCTAATTTTGTATTCTGTTTCTTAAAGAAGGTTCCCAAATTGTATAAGATTCAGATTCCTTAAGGGGGGAGAATGGTTCTTGACTTGAGTGTTCTGTTGACTGAGGAGAAGACTTTAGACTCTAGTGTTATCTGATTATATTACTTCACAAAATGTAGAAGTAGGTAAGCCATGGCCCTTCACAGCAGAGGAAGAGTTGAAGTGGGAGGGAGGGCAGTAGCCAAAAGATAATGCAGTTTTCAAAAGTATTTAAATATACTTTGAAGAAACAGATGGAACAGCAACACATCAACACATCAGCAACAATGAAACTTTACAAAACCAGGAGGAAATCCGGAGTTATTTTTTATAGATCATCTCCGATTCCCTGCTATTGCTGGCAAATACTGCATATGATAATGCTATAGTACCTCAAGGCCATAGATGACCAAGCTTTGTAAATAGACATAGCTATTCCTTTTCAAAGTTGACTAGATTTCACTGCTAAACCAAATTATTATTCAGATAAAAGGAAAAAGAATTAGAGTGCTTTACTTTTCCTATTCAAATTTTTCAGAAAATTATATCAGTTCTTTTCCCCACTCCCAAACGAAAAGCCTCTCTCTCGTTGAGTCATGTACAGTCTTCATGTAAATCTTGATTTTAAACCTACCAGTCTTAAAGTGTTTTCTTTACCGGTTTGTACATGTTCCATATTGTAGGACTCTTACCTGATTTGACTGCTGTTGGTTTGGTAGTGTTCCCTGATCCGGAGCCCGTTTTGTGGGAGGGAGTCCCAAAGCAGGTTTAAGCTGCTTTTGTGAAAACAAATACATATTTGATGAGGCAGGAATGTGTTTAAGATTTTGTATCCATTTATATGCAGGTTGCCCCCAATGCAAAAATGTCTATCTTTTAGGCTTTGTGTATTTTAGAGGAGTTTAATTCCCTGAAACATTATGTGCATGGTAGGACATGTAATTGTAGAGTGGAAAAATGCCAGCCCAGGAGGGGTGGGATGCACCCGAGCACATGGGATATCTTGTGGTGGTTCCTGGCTCCCATTTCTTTTCTGTATCTGCCTTTCTCTTTTGCCAGGACGTGAATATATAATCTGTACCTTAGCTCTGTGCACATTTGCATTTTCTCAGGGCTTGAGGTAAGTTGCCGTCATTCTTAGTACCTTTTCATGAAGCTTCCCACTATTGCCATGCCTGCCACGTCACTCTTGTAACAGAAGTTCAGTTTTCTTCCTGGCCTGGATATTTTATTACTGTATTAAAAATCACTGAATTTTAGATATGAAACTATTCCTCCTACACATTTGATCTAGTTGTATTATTTTTTCTAATAGATGAGGCAACTGATGCTTATAGTAACTTGCCCAAGGTGACATGGTGAGCAGCGGAGCCAGTGCTAGATCCCTGTAAGTGCTCTTAGTCTCCGAATAAAAAAACTTCTCTTTTGCCAGGTTGACCAAATCTGCTTTTGCTCCTGGAGGCATCCTGGAAGGCACAGGGGTGTGGCCCTGTGGCTCTGCACCAGCCCTTGAGTCATCTAAGTTTACCCTGGAGCAGTTTTGGTTTCACGTTGGAGTTTCCCCCTTAGTTATGGGGAGAGGGCATGGTGGCTCACGCATGTAATCCCAGCACTTTGGGAGGCCAAGGCAGGTGGACCACTTGAGGTCAGGAGTTCAGGACCAGCCTGGCTAACATGATGAAACCATCTTTACTAAAAATACAAAAATTAGCCGAGCATGGTGGTGCACGCCTATAATCCCAGCTACTTGGGAGGTTGAGGAAGGAGAATTGCTTGAACCCGGGAGCCGGAGGTTGCAGAGCGAGACTCCGTCTCAAAAAAAAAAAAAAAAAAGAGAGGTTGGTATTACCTGTTCTAGGAGGTCCCTTTCAGCTTTAAGATTATATATACATATATATAATACATATATAAAATATATAATACATATATATAAAATACATATATATTTTGTAAGTAAGCCTTTTCATCTCCCACAATCTATTGTTAGTATAGTAGCCAGAGTGACCCTGTGAAAATGATAGTCTAATATTGTCGCTCTTCTGCTCAGTCCCTGCAATGACTACCAATTTTTTTTTCTTTTCTTTCTTTTCTTCTTCTTCTTCTTTTTTTTTTTTTAAGTGGAGTCTTGTTCTGTCATCCAGATTGGAGTGCAGTGGCGTGATCTTGGCTCAATGCAACCTCCATCTCCCAGGTTCAAATGATTCTCCTGCCTCAGCCTCCTGAGTAGCTGGGATTACCAGTGCACACCATCACGTCCAGCTAATTTTTTGTATTTTTAGTAGAGACGGGGTTTCACCGTATTGGTCAGTCTGGTCTTGAACTCCTGATCTCAAGTGATCTGCCTGCCTTAGCCTCCCAAAGTGTTGGGATTATGGTCGTGAGCCACTGTGCCTGGCCAACGACTGTCAATTTCACTCAGAGTAAAACCCAGAGCCCCCACAGTGGTCTACAGGGCTCTGGGCTCCCAGTAGCTCTCTGATCTTTCCTGCCTCATTTCCCCTCCCTCACTCTGCTCTGGCCATCCAGCCTTTTTGCTGTTTCTGCGACAGGTAAAATCCATTCCTGCTTCAGAATTTCACCTCCACCTGTTCCTTCTGTCTGGAATGTTCTTTCCCTGAACATTGGCTTAACTCTCTCACCTATTTCTTTACTTGAATTTCCCTCTTATTGAGGCCAAACCTGACTGCTGTCCTGAATATGCAGCCTGCCCCTTCTCCACTGTGCACCACCAGCCTGCTCCATCTCACCCTGCTCTGGGATCTTTTTTTCATAGTGCTCACCATCTCCTAACCTGTCATGTGACCTACTGATTTAGACTGCTCACCATTTATCATTTGTTTCCTTGCTAAAATATAGACTTCACTGTGGTTTATTCAATGATCCATCTCAAAAAGATAAATCCATGTCTGGCATATAGTAAGCACTCAACAAATATTTGTTGAAGGAATAAAATCTTGTTTTCTTCTAGGGCCTTCACTTTCTGTGACTTTGATTTGTCTTGTATTTATTTCTTCTACTCATTGTGTTTTCCCTCTGGTACCTATCCTCAAACTTTTGATCTACTGAAAATAATTGCTAGGCTGTTGTATGTGTCCACATTTGCAAATGGATTTACTCTTTATACCTTTATGCTAACTCAGTAAATTCATTTACAAATAATAAAAAATACCTTATCTATGTGTCCTGATGTTTCATTTGGTATTGTTTCTATAATGAATAGACATTTCAGTGTCGCCTCCCTGCTGTCCTGCCCCACTAGCTCTCTAGCTGCTTTCATTGTCTATTAGCAATCTGCTGCGGCCTGCACAGCAGGCCTGTTCCACCTCAGCCTACCTCACATGAGAGCTGCGCTCCTGGAAAGTTTTGCTTGTTTTGAGTTTTCGCCAATTATGTGGTAATTTAAATATACTAGAGAAACTGTATTTTGAAGAATCTTTCGGTAAATGTATTTGACGAAGTGAAAGAACCATTTGTTTTATAAAAAAGTTAACTTCATACTTTACCTTGTTTAGAAAATTAAACTTTTACAGACAACTTCTTTCAAGGAGGACACACACACACATGTATGTATTTGGGATAAAGTAAGAAGGAGGTTGGCTACCATATCTTGTCTCATCCTCCCCCTGCATAATCCCACCCTGTTCATTTCCTTCACATAACTAATCACAGTTATTATTTATAATTTAACATTTCTTTAAAAATCATTTGAGTAAAAAATAAAAAAATTGGCAAGTGACACTGGTAAAAATAAAAAAGTTAAAAAATTAAAAAAAATTAATGTCTACAATCCTTGTGAACATCATGAAGTATTATGCCTTTTTCCCCCTTCTTACTATTGTTTCTTCAGCACCTAGCACAATGTCTGGCATATAGAAAGTTTTTAATAAATATTTGTTGATTGTATGAATGGATGCAGAAGTATTGAGTAAGCCTGAGGCCCAACTAAGTATGCTTTCTTTTATTCTGTTATTTCATAGCAAGTATATTGTAATTTTTTTCTTAATGGTCTTGAGCCATCTTGAACAGTCAAAGAGAAGTTCACCTAGAGATCCAAACCATCATCCCTATGTCTACAAAATAATGGAGTAAATGTTGGCGTTCTAGTGCTTTTTTATTTTTTCCTGTTACATGTGAATACTATTTATGATGAAATGTTCTAAGTCAAAAATTTTGATCATTTTAATCATATGCCTTTGATATCATATGTTTTGGTGGTCTTTTTTAGAATTTATACAATCTAGGTGTTTAGTGTTTCCAAGTAGAAAAATTAGAAAACATAGTTTACCTCTTTATTCATGAGCATATAACTAGTTGCCAAGAAAAAAGTTCTTTTTGGAAAATAAAATAATCATCCACTTAACGTATTCATTTTTCTCCTGATTTCTAGCCTATTGCTCTGCCAAAATAATTGACCTTTTACCACGATGGAGTGGATGCATTTAAAAAAATGCAAGTACATTGAAATATGTACCAACAGCTTATTAGCTTGTCATTTTCTGTCTTGGAAAATAAACACTGGACACTCTCAGGGAATGAGTCACAAAACAGAGCAGTTTTGATGGAGGACAGGAGAGAGGTAGGTCTGCAGCTAGAGATGCTGTTGAAGCTGGTTGGCATATAAAACAAACATAACATACTTACTGGTAGTGACCGAGTTGATCCTAGAAGACAAAACAGTAGAATCGTAGTCTTCATGTTTCAAATTGCTACCTACAACAACAAAAAAGTGTTACTCTTCCATGTATTTTTTTTCCTTTTAAGAGAAAATGATACTTTAAAAACAAATGTTCTACTTGAAACATGGTCAATTAATGTTACCTTTGTGTCCAGGAGGCAAAATGTACAATACTGAAGGTCCAGTTGATTTCTCAAGTTTACTCTGGTGAAAAATTTTACCCTTCAATGATGTATGTGTTTGTAGAAGAAATTTAAACTCAGTTCCAGGAGACTGGAAACTGAGAGACCAATCAGGATTTAGCTGTCTGTTAAATCATTTGGTTTTTTTTCATTTCCCAACACTTCATTAGGTGGTTTATTAGCTGCAGACATTGTATTACCCAATGTCTACCATTTGAATAGAAGGTGTTTCAACGAGACGTGCCTTATGTAATTAAAAAAAGATGCAGACAATAAAATAATTAAATGCTTCTTCACCTCCTTCTTCTTCCCAAATGATTTCTCAGATGTATGTGTTTTATCATGTAAGTATGAACACATAAATCAAACATCAAAATATAGGGCTCTGCGCATAGCTTAAAAAATGAAGTCTATTATGTAGATTGCTCTGGAACTTACGTTTACTTAACAAATAATGGACAACTTTACGTGTTAGTACATACAGGTTTATTTTATTTATTTAATGGGTACACATTATATCACATTTCTTTTTGATGAACATTTAATCCATTTCCATTTTATTTTGTAATTACAAAGTTATCACAAGCACCATTCTTATAAAACCTTTTTTTTCACACATGTGGGAGTATTTTCGTAGGTGTTATTCTTAGAAGTAATGTATCAGAGGATATGTACATTTATGGCCAAATGGTGAATGGCTTGCTTTATATTAACCAGGGAAAATGATACTATAACCTAAGCAAAACACAGGGAATTAACTGAGATTTCTTTTACAAGAAGAACAGTTAAGTGCTACTTAACATTTTACCACGAAGCTGTGGGCTTCACCTGGAATTTTTGAGATATGCCACAAAGGGAGGTGGGGGTCTGTTCATCAATTTCTGAGACCATATCAATGATAAGCCCATGTCACACCAGGATTTGGGATTTGACCTTTAAAAAAGAAAAACAAAAAAACCTATAGAGTGTCTATTAATGGAAAATTAACTGAGATGATACTTTTTTTTCAAAGCTTCTCTCTAACGGTTCAATTCATCTATACAATCAATGTTTGTTACTCTGATACTCTGTTAGGAATGGGGAACATTATGTAGGAGGAGAAACACAAGATCAACAAGCACATGCAAATATAGAGTATTCACAGGTGTAAGAAAGAGTGTGGTGAATTTTGTTGGGGGCAAAAGGACAGGAAAAGCTTAAAAGAGGAGATCATCCTTGAGTTGAGATTTGAAGAATAAAAAAAAAAAATTATTAAGAACACAAGGAGAGCACTCAGGCCGATCAAAGGTCTAGATTTGAAGTAGTGACATTGCTTTCTGTCACTGGAACAAGATGGGGTGAGGATAGCAGTGGAAGACAGGGTTGGAGATGATATCTAATTTTAACTATCTATAGCTTTTTTTGGTTTGTTTCTATCACTGATTTTGGCACTTGGTCAGATATTACTTTATATGGCTTTTTTTATTATTTCCTGACTTTTTGTTTCTCTTGAACTAGATGGAGAGTTCCTGGGGCCGCATCTTATATTTCTTCAGTCTTTCATGTTTGTAATATTTTAAAGCATCATATGGTCATTGAATGTTGATGAATAAATGGTAAAGGCATATACTATGGGGAAACAGAGCAAGATTGAGTTGAGGGAAGATTTTAGAGAAGAGATTGGGCTTTAGATGGATTTAGAGAATAAGTATAATCCACAAGACAGACTAGCATGTTAAAGTGGCTGATAGTGAGAGGAGCAATGAAACATAGTGCTGAAGGATGTGGAAGGAAAGCAACTTTAGGTTCTCATGGGCTTTCACAGGCAAATTCATTGTTTCTTTTATTCAATCAATTCATTTTTCCAGCCCTCATTTAATATAGATTCACTCTTTGTTCACCAACATTGTGTCAGTCTCTGGGATAAAACAATTAATGGAAGGAACAAAAACTCTGCCCTTAAAGAGCTTAGGTTTTGTTGGGGGAACATGAAATATTCAAGCAGGTCATTCCAAGAGAGGGACTCCATGACACTGGGCGTCTACTTTCTTTGGGCATTATTTTCAGTGAATGTAGAGGGTTGGGAGTGTCATATATATATATATATATATTTTTTTTTTTGGGTGGAAGTAGAGTTGAATTTTATGTCACTGTTGTTCTTGGCTTAGGTGAAGAGACCTGTGTTATAGTGCTAGTCCAGAATATGGTTCTATTCAATAGCTCATTTGAATTGAATAATTCCTCATGACTGGGCATCAGGTGATTTAGGGACCTCACAGTGAGTCAATTGCTTGTTGCAGACATGACTCCAACACTCAGCGGGAATCGGACATGCCCTAGCCAGGAAACTGAGCAGTCAGTGGGATTAGATCAAAATAAACAAGCAAAATTAAAAACACTGAGTAATTTCTTAGACAAGAAATTTTAAGTCTGAAAGCAGACAACTTGCAATAATGTGATTACGGAGTTGGGAGTCAAGAAATACATATTGTAAAAGGAAAAGAATTCTTAAATCATTCCGAGACAAGGAGACATCAGCAAAAACAGTAAGATAATTTATGTTTCCAAAATGACATAGAACATCAGAGTTCATTAAAGTGTTTTATGAACTATAGGACACATCTCATAGCCCTTTAGGTCCAGGCATTCCTTAATCTTTCTTATTAGCTTTAGTTGTAAGTTTCTTTGGGTTATGGACTCTTTTGAGAAGCTGATTGAATGCACATATCATGTCCTCAGAAAAATGTATGTATGCTTATGAATGTAATGATTATGAAATAACTTCAGGGATTTCATGGATCTCCTGAGAGCCCAACTATAAAGAAACAGGTTAAAAATCTCTGGGTTAGAGGAGTCTTAGTGGAATTCCTTAGTGATTTGTGTCATCCCTGAGCTTTCTAGGATTTCTCAAGGCAAGAAACATACCCTCTCTCCAACTCCATCACACTCAATGGATATAGGAAGATCTAGGATTACCCAGACCTGAGGCACTCTCTATGAATCTCAGTCTAAGAGCATCTTTTTGGCAATGAAAGGATAAAACAGACTGGAAATTTTCTATATTTCCTTACACCACTCGGTAACTCATCACAACCTCAAAAGGATTCTGCACACAAGATTATCATTGATTATAGTAATAGCTTGATTGAACAAATTAAGTACCTTGATAATTGGAAATGACATCCAGCATTTCCTGATGCATGGCAATCCCTGATACCTATTAAACAGAAGCCTCCACTGTACTGGACAAGGTATTGTACAAGGTGCTAGGGTACAAAAGTGAATAAGAGGAAGCCCTTATTTACGTTCTTGTGGAAAATGCTCAAGTATCATATCACTATATAATGTGGTAGAGGCAAAATGGATGTATGCACAAGAGGCCAGAAAAGAGCCACATTGCATTTTGATCTTCTTTTTCTGCATTCGTTCATGTTATTTCCTCTGCCTGGAGTCCTCTTTTTCATCCTTGACTGTCTATGTTTTACTCACCCTTAAAGATCCTACTTTACGCTACCACATTCATGAAGTCTTTCTTTTTGTTCCTCTCATTTGGAGGTAGCCTTTTCTTTCTCTGAGATGTTTTGGAATTAATGACTTTCTTATTTATTTTATTCTACCTCGCCTGATGCCATTGTTATTTCATTACTGTTTTTGAGATATTAAATTTCAAGGAAGATTACATGTTTTGATATTTTCTTTAGCTCTCAGCTTGCATGTGATAGAACAATAAATATGGGTTGAATTGAATTGATTTGTTTACCTTTATAAATTTATAAAAGTATTTAAAATTGTCAACCAGTCCCCAGAGGAAACTAGGACTTATGCTTGGAGACCAGAAGTAGAGCAACTTCTCTATGGAGTAGTTTAGTAGGTGCCCGAAAAACAGCCACTGAATTAAACATATATAAAATTCTACTAAATAGATCAAACTATATAGGTTTTTACTAATCTTTTAAAGTTTTGCCAGAAAGGGTATCAGGAAACTATGTTCAGACTTCTTGGCAGATTGAATTGACCTTTGTCATAAGTGATAAAGTTCAGTGTACAATATCATTACAAATGTGGCTATATTATAACGAATTTACTCTTGAAATAGGGTTAAGCTTGAAAGAGTGTGGCAACTTTGTATTCTGTCTATGTAGACATCTTTCTTTCTTTCTTTTTTTTTGAGACAATATCTCCCTCTGTCTCCCAGGGTGGAGTGCAGTGTCGCTATCCTGGCTCTCCTGGCTCACTGCAGCCTGGACTTCCCCAGCTCAGGTGATTCTCCCACCTCAGCCTCCCAAGTAGCTGGACTACGGGTGTGCACCACCACATCTGGCTAATTTTCTGTAGAGACGGGTTTCATGTTGTTGCCCAGGCTGGTCTTGAACTTCTGGGTTTAAGCAGAAATTCCCGCCTCAGCCTCCCAAAGTGCTGGGATTACAGGCATGAGCCACTGCACCTGGCCTATGTAGAAATATTTCAACTCAACACTAGCATTACACACTTATGGAATTAAAAAAATAAGCTTGGGTGTGATATTTAAAATAGGAAAGAACACCCTGCAAATGGGCAACAGATGAGGATGCTGAAGGGAAGGTAAGAGATGCAGTACTAGTGTGAGGAATTAATTCATGATTTCAGTGTTTGGACGACAGTATAATGCTTTAGGTAAGGGTAAGGAAGGTGCTGGGAATTTATGTGCTTTGAGTTGATACTGTCAATTGGACAGTTACTTTCGTTTTTGTAGACACAATTGAGAAAATGTGTAGTTTCAAAGTCAAATGGAAGGTCAGTATGTATTTTGTGGTGTCATAAGAAGTTTCTGTGATTTCAAAGTTGGGTGCCGAGTCAATGTATAGTTTGGTGCCATCATAGGGAGGACCCTTTGTTTCAAAGTTGCTGTTGTATGTGACAGCTTCTGGGATGTTGTAGGATAATGTGGTTTGATTTATGATTGTAGCAGATGATAGCATAGGAGTTGTAGTTAAAACTGGAGTTGCAGATGTGGTGGTAGAAGTTGCTTTAGAAGAAGTGATAGCTGGGGTAGTTATACTGGTTTGGGTTTGAGAGTGAGAGCTTGAAAATAAAAATGTTGAATCTAGATGTGGGTTTGTATAGAGGGATATAAAAGGAAAAATTTCACTTTTATTAGATGAATTTGTCCAGGTCTTTTGTTGATTTGTGGATTTGGATAAAATTTGATATGAGCAGACTTTCTTAAAAGTGGCTTTGGGTAAGATTGGGATTTATTTTTAAAAAAATGAATAGCAGATTTCGGAAAATATCTTGATAGAGGAGATTTTGATTGGCTACAGGTTTCATAAGATGTTTTGGAGAGTAGGCTCCTGACTGAACTGCTGTTTTAAGAGGAGCTTTGGACAGGACACTTCCTTGCTTTCTAGCTGTGCTTAGATGGGGATACAAAAAGGCAATCCCTGATGAAATAACTGCTTTGGAATCATTTTAGATGGGCTTGTTACAGGTAGTTAGGCATAAGTAGGGCAGGAAAGGGCTCTCCCCCACCCACAAGGAATGTTGGGTGATGGTTCGGCAATGATCACATTGCATCTCTAAAGGTTATAAATTGACAGCCAGTGCCAGGGAGAGGCCATTCCCTGATGGTCCACACCTGTTGCATTAAAGCGTTAACTGAATGTAGATGCCAGGGAGAAGCAACTTCCTGGGCATGTGCATTAAGAGACAAAATGGCAGAGTATGACCTTCTGGGGGAACACTACCAGAAAAGGGAAGAAAACTTCAGATGGGCATGCGTACAACTTCCTAAACACACCGTACATGCTCACCTCCCAAGGGTAAGGAGGGCACTGTACATGCAGGCAGCTCACCCTAAGGAAAGAATCATGGGAAAGGGTCCAGCCTAAAAAGTCCTAGGATCAAGGTAAAACACTGGACTTGACCTTCAGGTGTTCGCTTGGGTCTCTTTCAAGTGAACTTTCTTTCCTGTTATAAAACCTTTTCAAATAAACTTCCACTCCTGCTCTGAAACTTTCATCGGTCTCTTTTTTTGTCTTATGCCTCTCAGTCGAATTATTTCTTCTGAGGAGGCAAGAATTGAGTTGCGGCAGACCTGTACGGATTCACTGCCAGTAACCTGGATAACTTCCACGAGTAACAAGCTGGCTCTTGGCTTTTTAAAAGTTTTTTGTCTCCCAGGCTGGAGTGCAGTGGCATGATCATAGCTCACTGCAGCCTCAAACTCCTTAGCTCAAGCATTCCTCCCACCTGAGCCTCCCAAGAAGCTGGGACTACAAACATGCACCACCATGCCTGGCTAATTAAAAAAATTTTTTTTTGTGGTGATGAAGGTCTCACTATGTCACCCAAAACTCCTGGCCTCAAGTGATCTTCCTTCATCAGCCTCCTAAAGCATTAGAATTATAGGCATGAGCCACTGCATTGGGCTGGCTCTTTGCTTATTTGTTATTCTTGAATGATTTTGTGTAGATCCAGAATGTAACTAAACATCTGTTTTTGGACCAGCTTTTGAAGGGGAAGCATTCTGCTAAGTTAAAGATGAGTTTGTACTATTTCTGGACGTGTTTTGGATGGTGCAGCTCTTTGTATATTGGCTTGTTTCAGTGAGTTTCTTTGCAGGGGCTGGTTGCTGAATAGCTTTTTGGACAAAATAATTATTTGCAGATCACCTTGTCTTAAAATAGTTTGTGTGGAGCAGTTCCTCCTTATCCTTGGTTTTGCTTCCATGGTTCACTTATCCTTGGTCAACCATGGTCTGAAAATATTAAATAAAAAAATCCAGAAACAGACAAATCATAAGCTTTAAATTGAATGCTACTCTGAGTAGCCTGATGAAATCTTGCACTGTCCAGCTTTGCCCAGCAGGAGATGTGAATCATCCCTTTGTCTGGCATATCCACTCTGTATGCACTACTTGCCCTATACAATGTAATTGTATAATATAGAAAAAAAGATAGTGCATATAGGGTTTGATAGTATCTGTGGTTTCAGGCATCCACTGGTGGTCTTGGAATCTATCTTCTGAAGACAAGCAGGGATGACTGTATAGTCCTATCCTGCCCAAACAGCTGATTATGGATGAGCTTTGGGCAAGGGAGCTTTTTCCTGATAAGTTGATTTCAGATGACTTTGTGTAGAGTAAAATCTTGAATAATAGCTGTTTTTGGATGGGGTAGTTCTTTTTTGATTAGCTTATCTCTAGTGACTTCGTATAGAGCCATATCTTGGATGAATAACTGTTTTTGAATGAATTTAATATGAAGCTATTCTTTGCTGATCAGCTGATTTTGGAAGAAGTTGAATTTGATCAGGGTTATGTTGAGATGACATTGTTCTGCAAACAGGAAAATCAGACTGTGCTCTTTGTCTGTCCTGGCCTTTGTTTGTTGAATATTACCGAATAGATAAGAGAGATGATGGATAAGCCTCAAAACCCATCACTGGATCTTAGGAGAGAATCAAGCAGATAAGCTGATGGTAGTGTTTTTATTTGACTCTCATTTTACGGGGAGGGCTAAACTAGCTCTCATTTGTCTCTATAATTTAATTGTATGATTTTCTTGATTGTAGACCCTTGGCTTAAGGGCTAAGATACTCCAAACAGCTCCCTAATTTTGTTTAAAAATCACTAGATGTCAAGGAGGTGCTTAAGTGTCAATTGTTGCCTTCTTAATTGGTTGTCCAGTCTAGGTAGATTATGTTAATAAGTTTGAGAACTTGTTGATGTAAGGTGGGGAGAAATTGCTTGTCTTGGGGCTTGCCTTAGTGGTTAGTTTCACAGTTTGTCCCCTTATCCTAAAGCCCAATTGCATTCTATACCTCTAACTAATTAATTACTCAAATAAATATTTATTCAATATTTACTATTTTCCAGACAATGTGCTAGACATTGGGGATTGAACTAGTAGGTTGTCAATTTGCTGTCTCTTACATAAAATGAGAAGGCCTAAGAATCAGTCCCGAGGAAGTCCACTGTTTTGAAGTGTGGAAAGTGGTGGAGTAAAAAAGATGGAGAAGAAGTGACTGAGGAGAAAAACTTGGAGAGGGTGGTTTTTATCTAATGCATAGAAAGTCCTTTTTTTTTCTTTTAGAACAGCTAAATGACCAAAGTGTGGAAAGTTGCTGAGAGATCAAATACAATAACAAAACTGAAATGTGTTAATTGAAATTAGCAACAATAGGTCTGGTAAATTTAGGAATTAGAGTCCTGAGGGCGAAAGCTGGATTAGAGTATGTTGAGTAGTAAATGGAAGGTGAAGAATAAAGAATTGAGCAATATCTGTAGGCAACTCAGCCTTTGAAGACTTCAGCTGTGAATTGGTGTGGTGAGATACGGTATTAAATAAAGGGGAATGTGGTGGTTCTTTCTTTTCTTTATTTCTCTTTCTTTCCATTCTTCTCCCTTTATCCCCCTCTTCTCTTCTTCCCTTCCTTCTTCTTTTTCAAAAATAAGACACTCAAATAATTATGGGAAACCTCCCCAAAAGAAGAAGTGGCTGAAGATATAAAACAGGGAAATATTTACAGGAAAAAAGGCTATGGAGAGAGGATATTTTTGGATTTAGAGCACAAATGGAGATTGGCCTTTGACTAGGCCATTGTAACAGGAATAAAGAAAAAGATGGAACAGATGCAGGTAGATTTGTAGATAGGGTGACAGTGAATCAAAGGAATCAATTTGGCAACTTCTGTTTATTCTGTGAAATGTTAGGCAAGTTCATTTGCTAAGAGTTGGAGGAGAAGGGAAAGAGACCAAGATTTTAGATTGAAGAATAGATAATATAACCCTTTGGTGTGTGAGTGAACATGCTAACACAAGACTACTGGTCTGGGGCAAGCATTTCTAGTAATTCCAATTGTTCTGCTGTGCGATTGTCTCCAGTAACCCTCAGCATCTTGGTTACAGTGATGCCGTTCAGATGGTTGTGTTTCTAGTGGGATGTCTGTACCCTAGTCACAGTGTTATGACAAATCTACAACTGGCTAAAGATCCTTATTTGGGATTGTCCCTCCTCAGATCTCTTCTCCTTCCCTGCTTCTTACAGCCAATTTCCTCACCTGCCTTAATTGAGACAGCTTCAAGAAAATAAAAGCTATTATAAGAGAACTGTTTTATCTTTTCAACCTACCTGCTCCTGGACTCAGTTCCTTGTTACAATGAAATAAATATATTTACTCTTACTAAAGAACAACTCCTCTACTATTGTTCCCATTCCTTTTTACTTTCTTAAAGACTTTACTTTTTCTGCTATCTTTCCATCTCCTTGTCTTGGACCATTTCCATCAGCATATCAACATGATCCACATTAAGAAATGAAACAAAACCCTCTTGAAGCTACTTCTCCATCCAGCAACTGCCTTATTTCTTTGACTACTTTTTATGGAAATTGTCTGCCTTTTCTCTCTCTGACTCTTCATCTCATATCTACTCATTTCACAATGGCTTTCATTCCCACTCCATGGAAACTGCTCTTGCTTAATGTCACCAATGATCTCCAAGTTGTCAGAGCTAATGAACGTTACTGGTTCTTCATTTTACTCAACCTTTTAGTGGCATTTGTATCATTAACCACTGCCTCTTTCTCGAAATACCTTCCTTTTCTCTATTGGCTTCCATGACACAACTCTCCTGACTATTCTTTGTAGTTTTTTGCATTGTCTTTAGAAAAGTCAAGAGTGCCTCAGGGTTTAGCCTTGACTTTCTTCTTTTGCCTTCTCTTTCATTCTTGTCCCTTCAGTTCCCTTCCCTTCTCATTTCTTGTCGTCTCTTCCCTAATCTGTCTCCCTATGTGATTTCACTTGATTCCAAGTCTTTTTTTTTTTTTTGAGACAAGAGTCTTGCTCTGTCACCCAGGCTGGAGTGCAATGGCGCTATCTTGGCTCACTGCAACATCCGCCTCCAAGGTTCAAGCAATTCTCCTTGCTTCAGCCTCCCAAGTAGCTGGGATTACAGGCAACTGCCACCACGTCCGGCTAATTTTTGTATTTTTAGTAGAGACAGGGTTTCACCATGTTGGCCAGGCTGATCTCGAACTCCTGACCTCAGGTGATCCGCCTGCCTCAGTCTCCAAAGTGCTGGGATTACAGGCATGAACCACTGGGCCTGGCTGATTCCAAGTCTTTAAATACAATTCAAATGTTGATAACTCACAATTTTATTTTTGCCCATATTTTTCCTATGAGTTCAAAGCTTCTATACCTAATGGGATACCTGACATCTCTACCTGGATATCCAACAGTCATCTTGAATGTAATACCCAAAATAAATACTTAACTCCACTCCATTTTCCTCCCAAACTTACTTTTCCTGAAATCTTCACTATCTTGGTAAGTGGCACCCTATCCACCCAGTTGCCCAAGGCAAACATCTAGGAATTATACTTTATTTAACCCTCCCCACAGGTATTGGCATGTCTGTCAGTATTACTTCTGAAATATATCCCAAATCTCTCAATTGTTCTCCAATTCTGTTCTGGTTCTTTTTTTCTTCGAGTCTTGTTTAGTTCTTGTTTTTTCCACCTTGGTACTATTGACATGATAGACCTAGTAATTCTTTTTTGTGGGGGACAATCTTGTGCATTGTAGTATGTTTAGCAGCATCCCTGGCTTCTGTCCAACTTGATGCCAGTAATATGCCCCTAGCTATGACAATCAAAAATGTCTCCAGATATTGCCAAATATCCTGTGTGGGAGGGGGCACAACGTCATCACTAAGAACCCCTGATCTAGTCTAACACACCATTAGCTCTAACACCATCACTGAAGTAGCCTTCAAATTAATCTCCTGGCTTTTACTGCTGCCTCCCACTTCCAGGTAGCATGATCTGTGCACAGACTGCTGCAGTAGCTTTTTAACTAGTCCCCTGCTTCCACTCACATTTCCCTGTAGTTCACTCTCTATCCAGTCCCTATATAAAATGTCAATCAGATAATGTCTTGCCCTACATAGTATCTCCCACAGCTTTTTACTGAGTTTTGAGTAAAATACAACCTTGTTTCTATGGTCTATAAAATCTTAAATATTTAGTTTCTGTCAGCCTTCTCTGGTACTAGTCTTCTTGTAGCTCATTATGTTCTTGCCACATTGGATACCTTTCTGCTCTCCTCAAATGCATCAGGGCCTTTGCTCTTGCTTTTCCCTCTGTCTGAAATCTTTGGCTCTGAGATGTTTGTCTGGCTGGTTCCTTTTCAACCTTTAGGACTTGACTTAAATGTCTTCTTTTCAGAGAGCCCTTTCCCAGCATGCTTTAGTGCCCAAGGAAGTGCTCTCTGTCACTTTCCATCACATGATGCTGCTTATTTCCTTCAAAGTACTAATCACCACCTCTAATAACCTTGTTTATATATTATTTACTTGCATATTGTGCACCCTTCCTGGCTAGAATGCAAGTTTCATGAAAATAAGGACATAGTCTTTTCCACTACTATCTTGGTGCCTGGCACATAATGGTTGAAAAGGCTTGAAAAATATTTATTGAATGAATGAATGAGGCATTTGGTGTGGTGGAAACAGCACTGTAATTAGAATTAGACCTATTTACATTTCACTTCCGACTTTGTTACTTACTGACTGGAAAGTCACAGGCAAATTAAGGAACATTGCTAACCTTTAAGTTTTTCATCTATAAATTGGCATTTTCATCTTCACCTTATAGAGTTGACAGTTTCTATGTCTATGAACACTTAGCACCATGCTTGGCTCCTAGTGGATACTTAATATTAATTTTCTGTTTACGAACTGAGACCCAAAGCTAAGCTGACAGTAGAGTAGTGTCTGTGGGAAGGACACGTTCACTGGGTCACTTTGTTGGTGGCTTTAAGCAACAAAAGGTTACTTCTTCACAAAAGATGAAGGGCTTTTCTCCCTCCTTTCTTTATAGCTTCTTGGTTCTCCAGTTTTTGATTACAGTTGTGTTTTCTTAGCACGTGTGGGTTAAGAACAGTTAGCACCACCAGTCAATTGTTCTTGGGACTCCTGTATTTCTGGGGCTCAACAATTCACTAGAGAACGTACACAGTTTAGATGGGGCTGGGAGCAGTTTATATAACCTGACTTGAGATCCCCACCCTCTCTCTATTGTTCGTGCTACTAGCTGGAAATTATAATGTTTCTGACATAATATGTACAGCTATTTTGCCCTTTGTTTTCTCATATCGCAATATTCAGACAGCCCATCAATTCTATCATTGCGTAATCAAAAGCAGTTAAATGAAGAAGCATTTCTTTCCCTAAATAGAATGTTACTCCTTCCAAGACTCAAACTGTAGCCAGCAAATATATGTGTGTGTATATATATAAATGTATATATGTGTATATATGTATATATGTGTATATACGCATATATATATAATTCAGTATACATGTATAATTCTACATGTATACTTCTACATGTATAATTCAGTGGAGAAATAAAACTGATTTAGCAATGACGAGTACTGTTGCTAATATATGCTCATCACTGATATAAAGTGGAGAAGATAGGTAAAATATTCAAGTGTTCTTTAAGTACTATTTTGGAAGTTATCTGACAAAGTTGTAGTATTTGTTCACAGAAATTATGTAAGGATGCTACTTACTCTTCCTTGTTTTCCATAGTCCCTGGCCAAGGTAAAGTACTGTTTACTCTCAGGTAGTTCCTAGGGTTGACAGGTTTGCCTTGGAAGATTAAGGATATGTGACCTGCTGCTTATAGCCTAAAAGAGTGAGCTTCACTTCTAACGTAGTTGATCATCAGAAATTATGTCTGCGTAATGTATTATTATTTTGTTTAAGTCTTTTGCTGATGACAATGTTGTTCTGTTTTTAGCATGTCTGTTTTATTCTCTAGTCTCTGTATGTGCTATTATATATTAGTAATACAGTTAGAAAGTAAAAAAATGAGATTGCAGTAATCCTGAGTCACAGCAATTTAAGATGTGATGCAGTGTGATGTTTGCCATTGCTTTTAAACTCCACGTTTAGATTTTTAAAGATTGTGCCTTTTAAAGAGACTCAGTCGCTTCTCAAACAAAATAAACAAATAAAATAATAAAGCAAGCAAGCCAGGAAACAAACCCAAGTAAACCAAACACCGATGAAGAACAGTGTCTGCACTTCAGCGAGGCCGCCACCAGAGGGTGCCTCTGTCAAGGCCATGCCGTGGGACTGACGAGGTGTTTTTCTGAAGTCATACCTGTCTTCGCCAAGAATGGGAATTCTCTATAAAAAGTGAAAAAATCCAATAGTGGTAGGCATATTTGTAAATTAAGAAGATGCTGAAGATGCAAGTTGATCATCTTTTTATCAATATTCTGTAACAGCTGCTGACTTCAAATCAAATTTTCTGGAACTCCTTGATTATAAATTTATGCTATTTATTTTTAACTGAATGGAAGAGTAAACAAGAAGAAAAAATCGATAGGAGACCTATTTAGAACGTAGACTTTATGGTAAATGTGATGTTTGGATCCGTTAATTCAACTGTATATTTACATGTCCAGGCACTGTTTAGCCACTCACTCCATATGACCTAGTGAAGGAGAGAGGGGAGTTTGGCATGGCTCATTTTCTTTCCGAGTGTGGCACTGCCATCTCCTTTAACTTTTCTCTAGGACCTCCATTCCTATGAATCTGGGTAGTGAACAGAGTTGACTCCAAAAAGTTTAAACCAGAAAATTTACCAAAAAAAAAAAACACCAGGGGAGATTACTCAAACATATTTTAGGATTCCTGATTTATTTAGGAACTTTAAATCATAAATTGCTCTTTGCTTTGAAAGCCCACAGGCCACAAGAATAGCCTGCTTAATTTGACTTTTCAATGTTTTCATATACAGGCGAGCCTCCTTGTGGGCGAGGAATGTAGCTCAGGTGCCCAGTCAGAGTGCTAGTTTATGGAAAGTGTGCATTGAATTGATTGTAATATCTTTCCTTTTTTAGCCATTAATGGTCCCTACAAAAAGGTGTTTATAGTCAAATAAGTTTGGGAGAGGCTGCATATTGCAAAGCTTCTTGGAGATTCACATTGCTTCTTAGCATGTTCAATGCTCTCACAGGTCCTACAATCAATGAATGGGTTTTGTCTAAGATACCTCAAACTTAAATTTGATTGGAGAATTTATTTTCATGCGACTACTCTTCTGTGGAATACCTTTTAGGAAACACAAAGCACATTATCCCTTGAAATGAACTTTTTTTGTGAGTGTAGATATGCTGCATTTGAGGCTTAAGTGAATTGTTTTAGAAGATTTTATTTTTATTTTAAATTAATTAATATTTTATTTATTTATCTATTTCGAGATGGAGTCTCGCTCTGTCACCCAGGCTGGAGTGCAGTGGTGCAATCTTGGCTCACTGCAACCTCTGCCTCCCAGGTTCAAGTGATTCTTCTGCCTCAGCCTCCTGAGTAGTTGGGATTACAGGTGTGCACCACCACACCCAGCTAATTTTTGTATTTTTAGTAGAGACAGGTTTCCGCTATGTTGGCCAGGCTGGTCTCAAACTCCTGACCTCAAGTAATCTGCCAGCCTCCACTTCCCGAAATGCCAGGATTACAGGCGTGAGCCACCATGCCTGGCTAATATGAGATTACAGGAGTGAGCTACCATGCCAAGCCTGTTTTCAATTTTTTGAGGGATCTCCATATTGCTTTTTTATAATGGCTGTATTAATTTACATTCCCACCAATAGTGCACAAGGATTCCCTTTTCTCCACATCCTCATCAACACTTACCTCTTGTCATTTTAAGAATAGCCATACTAGGCTGGGTGTGGTGGCTTATGCCTGTAATCACAGCATTTTGGGAGGCTGAGGAGAGACAGTCGCTTGAGCCCAGGAGTTCAAGACCAGCGTGGGCAACATAACATGACAAAACCCTATCACTATTAAAAAAAATACAAAACTTAGCCGGGTGGGGTGATGCACGCCTGTAGTCAAGCTACCTGGGAGGCTGAGGCAGGAGGCTTGCTTGAGCCCATTTGGTCAAGGCTGCAGTGGGCCATGATGGTGCTATTGCACTCCAGCCTGGGCAACAGAGTGAGACTCTGTCTCAAAAAAAAAAAAAAAAAAAAAGAATAGCCATACTAACAGGTGTGAGAATACTTAGCAGAGAAAGCAGCAACTTTCTCTAAAAGAGGTATAAACTTCCTGACAACTGTCAAAGAAAAATTGCACTTGATATAATTAAACAGGCTAAGAAGCCTGTTATCATAGGGGAGAGAGAATAAACTCAGTTTCACTGAAACAAAAGGCAGGAGAGGTTTTAAGCTTTCCTGTGAACTAGCAGCAAAGTACTACTAGTTTAGAGGGGAAGTTGGTCAATGTGATTAGACTATCTGTTTGCTAATGAGTTAAGCTAATTAGAGAGTTAAACTCCTATGCTCTCAGAGACTGGGAGATAGGGGAGCTATTTTTCTTGATGACGACATTTCAAAAGGATGGTTCTTTGGTCCTTGAGAAAGATATTTTTGGGGCTATAAGACTGGCAAGAGGCTGGGAGGTTTATTTACATTTCAAAGGGGCGGAGAAAGGATATGCAATCACAATATTTCTAAAATGCTCTAGGACAAGAGAGGTCAAGAGCCTAAAGTCAGAAAGAAACCTATTTAAAGTTTAGTCAAGCTGAGGGAACATGTTAAGAACACCTTAGTCACCACCCAGAGTTTCATGGCAGAAGCAAAATATGCAGATGATAATATATTGGTGAGTGAGGATTATATCAATCTTCTGGAAGCTTAATCATTTCTCTCTAGGCCCAGACTTACACACAAATACATGTGTTAGAATAGTCCTATGTGTAACTAGTATGAATAACTCTTGGGGACCACATTACCTGAACCAAGTACAGCCCATCATACTCTAAAATATACATTACTCAATGTGATTGCTAAAACATAATACATAGATCTTTAGGATCCAAGTACATTTTTGAACTTAATTGCTATTGAATCTAAACAGGGATTTAGATCTGCCCACCTCGGACTCCCAATGTGCTGGAATTATAGGTGTGAGCCAATGCACCCATAGTTAATACTTTAAAAATAATCTAGTTATTAGAGAAGTATATAATAATGTAGAAAGTTAAAGTCCCCTATGAATACTTCTACTTTTTCTCAGATAATTTTAAACAATTTGGTATATATTCCTATATATTTAAAAATATATACTTTTTGTATGCTTTACAATAATTCTGTATACATTTTAAATCCTATATATTTTAAATACCTATATATTATTTAAATTAACATTTGGTATTAATATTAATATTTTAACAAAATATAAGATAGTAGTACACATATTATTTTTATTTTATTTATTTATTTATTTTTTAAATTTATTATTATACTTTAAGTTTTGGGGTACATGTGCACAATGTGCAGGTTAGTTACATATGTATACATGTGCCATGCTGGTGCGCTGCACCCACTAACTCGTCATCTAGCATTAGATATATCTCCCAATGCTATCCCTCCGCCCTCCCCCTACCCCACAACAGTCCCCAGAGTGTGAAGTTCCCCTTCCTGTGTCCATGTGTTCTCATTGTTCAATTCCCATCTGTGAGTGAGAATATGCGGTGTTTGGTTTTTTGTTCTTGCGATAGTTTACTGAGAATGGTGATTTCCAATTTCATCCATGTCCCTACAAAGGACATGAACTCATCCTTTTTTATGGCTGCATAGTATTCCATGGTGTATATGTGCCACATTTTCTTAATCCAGTCTATCATTGTTGGACATTTGGGTTGGTTCCAAGTCTTTGCTATTGTGAATAATGCCGCAATAAACATACATGTGCATGTGTCTTTATAGCAGCATGATTTATAGTCCTTTGGGTATATACCCAGTAATGGGATGGCTGGGTCAAATGGAATTTCTAGTTCTAGATCCCTGAGGAATTGCCCCACTGACTTCCACAATGGTTGAACTAGTTTACAGTCCCCCAACAGTGTAAAAGTGTTCCTATTTCTCCACATCCTCTCCAGCACCTGTTGTTTCCTGACTTTTTAATGATTGTCATTCTAACTGGTGTGAGATGGTATCTCATTGTGGTTTTGATTTGCATTTCTCTGATGGCCAGTGATGGTGAGCATTTTTTCATGTGTTTTTTGGCTGCATAAATGTCTTCTTTTGAGAGGTGTCTGTTCATGTCCTTCGCCCACTTTTTGATGGGGTTGTTTGTTTTTTTCTTGTAAATTTGTTTGAGTTCATTGTAGATTCTGGATATTAGCCCTTTGTCAGATGAGTAGGTTGCGAAAATTTTCTCCCATTTTATAGGTTGCCTGTTCACTCTGATGGTAGTTTCTTTTGCTGTGCAGAAGCTCTTGAGTTTAATTAGATCCCATTTGTCAATTTTGGCTTTTGTTGCCATTGCTTTTGGTGTTTTAGACATGAAGTCCTTGCCCATGCCTATGTCCTGAATGGTAATGCCTAGGTTTTCTTCTAGGGTTTTTATGGTTTTAGGTCTAACGTTTAAGTCTTTAATCCATCTTGAATTGATTTTTGTATAAGGTGTAAGGAAGGGATCCAGTTTCAGCTTTCTACATATGGCTAGCCAGTTTTCCCAGCACCATTTATTAAATAGGGAATCCTTTCCCCATTGCTTGTTTTTGTCAGGTTTGTCAAAGATCAGATAGTTGTAGATATGCGGCGTTATTTCTGAGGGCCCTATTCTGTTCCATTGATCTATATCTCTGTTTTGGTACCAGTACCATGCTGTTTTGGTTACTGTAGCCTTGTAGTATAGTTTGAAGTCAGGTAGTGTGATGCCTCCAGCTTTGTTTTTTTGGCTTAGGATTGACTTGGTGATGCGGGCTCTTTTTTGGATCCATATGAACTTTAAAGTAGTTTTTTCCAGTTCTGTGAAGAAAGTCATTGGTAGCTTGATGGGGATGGCATTGAATCTGTAAATTACCTTGGGCAGTATGGCCATTTTCACGATATTGATTCTTCCTACCCATGAGCATGGAATGTTCTTCCATTTGTTTGTATCCTCTTTTATTTCCTTGAGCAGTGGTTTGTAGTTCTCCTTGAAGAGTTCCTTCACGTCCCTTGTAAGTTGGATTCCTAAGTATTTTATTATCTTTGAAGTAATTGTGAATGGGAGTTCACTCATGATTTGGCTCTCTGTTTGTCTGTTATTAGTGTATAAGAATGCTTGTGACTTTTGCACATTGATTTTGTATGCTGAGACTTTGCTGAAGTTGCTTATCAGCTGAGGGAGATTTTGGGCTGAGACAATGGGGTTTTCTAGATATACAATCATGTCGTCTGCAAACAGGGACAATTTGACTTCCTCTTTTCCTAATTGAATACCCTTGATTTCCTTCTCCTGCCTAATTGCCCTGGCCAGAACTTCCAACACTATGTTGAATAGGAGTGGTGAGAGAGGGCATCCCTGTCTTGTGCCAGTTTTCAAAGGGAATGCTTCCAGTTTTTGCCCATTCAGTATGATATTGGCTGTGGGTTTGTCATAGATAGCTCTTATTATTTTGAGATACGTCCCATCAATACCTAATTTATTGAGAGTTTTTAGCATGAAGGGTTGTTGAACTTTGTCAAAGGCCTTTTCTGCATCTATTGAGATAATCATGTGGTTTTTGTCTTTGGTTCTGTTTATATGCTGGATTACATTTATTGATTTCCGTATATTGAACCAGCCTTGCATCCCAGGGATGAAGCCCACTTGATCATGGTGGATAAGCTTTTTGATGTGCTGCTGGATTTGGTTTGGCAGTATTTTATTGAGGATTTTTGCATCAATGTTCATCAAGGATATTGGTCTAAAATTCTCTTTTTTGGTTGTGTCTCTGCTCGGCTTTGGTATCAGGATGATGCTGGCTTCATAAAATGAGTTAGGGAGGATTCCCTCTTTTTCTATTGATTGGAATAGTTTCAGAAGGAATGGTACCAGTTCCTCCTTGTACCTCTGGTAGAATTCGGCTGTGAATCCATCTGGTCCTGGACTCTTTTTGGTTGGTAAGCTGTTGATTATTGCCACAATTTCAGATCCTGTTATTGGTCTATTGAGAGATTCAACTTCTTCCTGGTTTAGTCTTGGGAGAGTGTATGTGTCCAGGAATTTATCCATTTCTTCTAGATTTTCTAGTTTATTTGCGTAGAAGTGTTTGTAGTATTCTCTGATGGTAGCTTGTATTTCCGTGGGATCAGTGGTGATATCCCCTTTATCATTTTTCATTGCATCTATTTGATTCTTCTCTCTTTTTTTCTTCATTAGTCTTGCTAGCAGTCTATCAATTTTGTTGATCCTTTCAAAAAACCAGCTCCTGGATTCATTAATTTTTTGAAGGGTTTTTTTGTGTCTCTGTTTCCTTCAGTTCTGCTCTGATTTTAGTTATTTCTTGCCTTCTGCTAGCTTTTGAATGTGTTTGCTCTTGCTTTTCTAGTTCTTTTAATTGTGATGTTAGGGTGTCAATTTGGGATCTTTCCTGCTTTCTCTTGTGGGCATTTAGTGCTGTAAATTTCCCACTACACACTGCTTTGAATGCATCCCAGAGATTCTGGTATGTTGTGTCTTTGTTCTTGTTGGTTTCAAAGAACATCTTTATTTCTGCCTTCATTTCGTTATGTACCCAGTAGTCATTCAGGAGCAGGTTATTCAGTTTCCATGTAGTTGAGCAGTTTTGAGTGAGATTCTTAATCCTGAGTTCTAGTTTGATTGCACTGTGATCTGAGAGATAGTTTGTTATAATTTCTGTTCTTTTACATTTGCTGAGGAGAGCTTTACTTCCAAGTATGTGGTCAATTTTGGAATAGGTGTGGTGTGGTCCTGAAAAAAATGTATATTCTGTTGATTTGGGGTGGAGAGTTCTGTAGATGTCTATTAGGTCCGCTTGGTGCAGAGCTGAGTTCAATTCCTGGGTATCCTTGTTGACTTTCTGTCTTGTTGATCTGTCTAATGTTGACAGTGGGGTGTTAAAGTCTCCCATTATTATTGTGTGGGAGTCTAAGTCTCTTTGTAGGTCACTCAGGACTTGCTTTATGAATCTGGGTGCTCCTGTATTGGGTGCATATATATTTAGGATAGTTAGTTCGTCTTGTTGAATTGATCCCTTTACCATTATGTAATGGCCTTCTTTGTCTCTTTTGATCTTTGTTGGTTTAAAGTCTGTTTTACCAGAGACTAGGATTGCAACCCCTGCCTTTTTTTGCTTTCCATTTGCTTGGTAGATCTTCCTCCATCCTTTTATTTTGAGCCTATGTGTGTCTCTGCACGTGAGATGGGTTTCCTGAATACAGCACACTGATGGGTCTTGACTCTTTATCCAATTTGCCAGTCTTTGTCTTTTAATTGGAGAATTTAGTCCATTTACATTTAAAGTTAATATTTTTATGTGTGAATTTGATCCTGTCATTATGATGTTAGCTGGTTATTTTGCTCATTAGTTGATGCAGTTTCTTCCTAGTCTTGATGGTCTTTACATTTTGGCATGATTTTGCAGCGGCTGGTACCGGTTGTTCCTTTCCATGTTTAGCGCTTCCTTCAGGAGCTCTTTTAGGGCAGGCCTGGTGGTGACAAAATCTCTCAGCATTTGCTTGTCTGTAAAGGATTTTATTTCTCCTTCACTTATGAAGCTTAGTTTGGCTGGATATGAAATTCTGGGTTGAAAATTCTTTTCTTTAAGAATGTTGAATATTGGCCCCCACTCTCTTCTGGCTTGTAGACTTTCTGCCGAGAGATCCACTGTTAGTCTGATGGGCTTCCCTTTGAGGGTAACACGACCTTTCTCTCTGGCTGCCCTTAATATTTTTTCCTTCATTTCTACTTTGGTGAATCTGACAATTATGTGTCTTGGAGTTGCTCTTCTCGAGGAGTATCTTTGTGACGTTCTCTGTATTTCCTGAATGTGAATGTTGACCTGCCTTGCTAGATTGGGGAAGTTCTCCTGGATAATATCCTGCAGAGTGTTTTCCAACTTGGTTCCATTCTCCCCATCACTTTCAGGTACACTAATTAGACGTAGATTTGGTCTTTTCACATAGTCCCATATTTCTTGGAGGCTTTGTTCGTTTCTTTTTATTCTTTTTTCTCTAAACTTCCCTTCTCGCTTCATTTCATTCATTTCATCTTCCATCACTGATACCCTTTCTTCCAGTTGATCGCATTGGCTCCTGAGGCTTCTGCATTCTTCATGTAGTTCTTGAGCCTTGGTTTTCAGCTCCATCAGCTCCTTTAAGCACTTCTCTGTATTGGTTATTCTAGTTATACATTCTTCTAAATTTTTTTCAAAGTTTTCAACTTCTTTGCCTTTGGTTTGAATATCCTCCCATAGCTCGGAGTAATTTGATTGTCTGAAGCCTTCTTCTCTCAGCCCGTCAAAGTCATTCTCCGTCCAGCTTTGTTCCGTTGCTGGTGAGGAACTGAGTTCCTTTGGAGGAGGAGAGGCACTCTGCTTTTTAGAGTTTCCAGATTTTCTGCTCTGTTTTTTCCCCATCTTTGTGGTTTTATCTACTTTTGGTCTTTGATGATGGTGATGTACAGATGGGATTTTGGTGTGGATGTCCTTTCTGTTTGTTAGTTTTCCTTCTAACAGACAGGACCCTCAGCTGCAGGTCTGTTGGAGTACCCAGCTGTGTGAGGTGTCAGTCTGCCCCTGCTGGGGGGTGCCTCCCAGTTAGGCTGCTCGGGGGTCAGGGGTCAGGGACCCACTTGAGGAGGCAGTCTGCCCATTCTCAGATCTCCAGCTGCGTGCTGGGAGAACCACTGCTCTCTTCAAAGCTGTCAGACAGGGACATTTAAGTCTGCAGAGGTTACTGCTGTCTTTTTGTTTGTCTGTGCCCTGTCCCCAGAGATGGAGCCCTACAGAGGCAGGCAGGCCTCCTTGAGCTGTGGTGGGCTCCACCCAGTTCGAGCTTCCTGGCTGCTTTGTTTACATAAGCAAGCCTGGGCAATGTGGGCGCCCCTCCCCCAGCCTCGCTGCCGCCTTGCAGTTTGATCTCAGACTGCTGTGCTAGCAATCAGTGAGACTCCGTGGGCGTAGGACCCTCTGAGCCAGGTGTGGGATATAATCTCCCAGTGCGCCGTTTTTTAAGCCCATCAGAAAAGTGCAGTATTCGAGTGGGAGTGACCCGATTTTCCAGGTGCTGTCTGTCACCCCTTTCTTTGACTAGGAAAGGGAACTCCCTGACCCCTTGCGCTTCCCAAGTGAGGCAATGCCTTGCCCTTCTTCGGCTTGTGCATGGTGCGTGTACCCACTGACCTGCGCCCACTGTCTGGCACTCCCTAGTGAGATGAACCCGTTACCTCAGATGGAAATGCAGAAATCACCCGTCTTCTGCGTCGCTCACACTGGGAGCTGTAGACTGGAGCTGTTCCTATTCGGCCATCTTGGCTCCCGACCCACATATTATTTTTAAACTTGCTTTTTTTCCCTCCACTTAACAATATCTTCGACAGCTCCTTATGTGAGTACATAGCTATATACTTGATTCTTTATTTTATTTTATTTATTTATTTATTTAATTATTATTATACTTTAAGTTTTAGGGTACATGTGCACGATGTGCAGGTTAGTTACATATGTATACATGTGCCATGCTGGTGTGCTGCTTTCTTTCTTTCTTTTTTTTTTTTGGAGATGGAGTCTTGCTCTGTCACCAGGCTGGAGTGCAGTAGTGCGATCTCGGCTCACTGCAGCTTCCGCCTCCTGGGTTCAAACAATTCTCCTGCCTCAGCCTCCCGAGTAGTTGGGACTTCAGGTGCGTGCCACCATGCCCAGCTAAATTTTGTATTTTTAGTAGAGACAGGGTTTCACCATGTTGTCCAGGATGATCTCGATCTCTTGACCTCGTGATCCACCCACCTGGGCCTCCCAAAGTGCTGAGATCACAGGCGTGAGCCACCATGCCTGGCCTATACTCGAGTCTTTCTGAGGATTATTTTCAGTTTGTTTTAAGTGTATGTTTTGTTCTTGACTTTATATTCAAGTGTATTAATAATAATACCATTCTCACTTAACTTTTACATAGCTGAAGGGAGCTGAAATGGAATGAACATCTACTATGTGCCATTATGGTTCTAGGCTATTTAGGTATTGTTATGTCTTTATTCTGCTAGAAAAATTCTAGTTCAGAGAAAGGAAGTAATTTGTCAAAGTAAGTAAATAATTAGTAGGTAATTCAGACTGAAATCTATATGACCACAAAGACATTGATTTTTCTGTTAAATGGTTCAAAGTGCTTTCAAATATGTTTGTTGACTAATATGCAAGCACAGATATTATTATTTTTAAATTTTTATTTCAATAATTTTTGGGGAACAGGTGGTGTTGGGTTGCACGCAAAAGTTATTTAGTGGGGATTTGTGAGATTTTGGTGCACCCATCACCTGAGCAGTGTACACTGTACACAGTGTGTAGTCTTTTATCCCTCACTCCCCTACCACCCTTCTCCTTAAGCCCCTGTGATGGTTAACATTGAGTGTTAACTTGATTGGATTGATGGATGCAAAGTATTGTTCCTAGGTGTGTCTGTGAGGGTGTTGCCAAAGGAGATTAATATTTAAGTCAGTGAACTGGGAGAGGCAGACCCATCCTCAATCTGGGTGGGCACCATCTAATCAGCTGCCAGTGCGGCTAGAATAAAGCAGGTGGAAGAAAGTGAAATGAGCAGACTTGCTGAGTCTTCCAGCCTTCCTCTTTCTTCCATGCTGGATGCTTTCTGCCCTGGAACATCAGACTCCAAGTTCTTCAGCTTTTGGACTCTTGGACTTACACCAGTGATTTGCCAGGGGCTTTTGGGCCTTTGGCCACAGACTGAAGGCTGCACAGTTGATGTCCCTACTTTCGAGGTTTTGAGACTCGGACTGGCTTCCTTGCACCTCAGCTTGCAGATGGCCTCTTGTGGGACTTCACCTTGTGATTGTGTGAGTCAATGCTCCTTAACAAACTTCCCTTCATATATACATCTATCCTATTAGTTCTGTCCCTCTAGGAAATCCTAATACAGTCCCCAAAGTCCATTATATTAGTCTTATGCCTTTGTATCCTCATAGCTTAGCTCCTGCTTATAAGTGAGAATATACGATGTTTGTTTATTTTTTTTTCCCTGAGTTACTTCTCTTAGAATAATGGTTGCCAACTCCATCCAGGTTGCTGCAAATGCCATTATCTCATTGTTCCTTTTTTACGGCTAAGTAGTATTCCATGGTGCATATACCTATATCTATACCTATCTATATCTATATCACATTTTCTTTATCCACTCATTTGTTGATGGGCATTTAGGCTGGTTCCATATTTTTGCAATTTGTGCTGCTGTAAACGTGTGTGCAACTGTCTGTTTCATATAATGACTTCTTTCCCTCTGGGTAGATACACAGTAGTGGAATTGCTGGATCAAACTGCAGTTCTACTTTTAGTTCTTTAAGGAATACGCATATTGTTTTCCATAGTGGTTGTACTGGTTTACATTCCCAGCAGCAGTGTAAAAATGTTCCCTTTTCATCACATTCATGCCAACATTTGTTATTTTTTTGATTTTATAATTTTGGCCATTCTTGCAGGAGTAAGGTTCTATCTCATTGTGATTTTGATTTGCATTTCCCTCATAATTAGTGATGTTGAGCCTGTTTGTTGGCCATTTGTATATTTTCTTTTGAGAATTGTCTATTCATGTCATTTGCCCACTTTTTTGATAGGATTATTTGTTTTTTTCTTGCTAATTTGTTTGAGTTCCTTCTAGATTCTGGATATTAGTTTTTTGTTGGATGCATAGTTTGGGAATATTTTCTCCTACTCTGTGGGTTGTCTGTTTACTCTGCTAATTCTTTCTTTAGTTGTGCAGAAGCTTTTTAGTTTAATTAGATCCCATCTATCCATCTTTGTTTTTGTGGCATTTGCTTTTGGGTTCTTGGTCATGACCTCTTTGCCTAAGCCAATGTCTAGAAGGGTTTTTTGGACATTATCTTGTATAATTTTTATGATTTCAGGTCTCAGATTTACATCTTTGATCCATCTTGAGCTGATTTTTTTAATAAGGTGAGAGATGAGGACCTAACCTCATTCTTCTACATGTGGCTTGCCAATTATCCCTGCACCATTTGTTGAATAGTGTGTCCATTTCATACTTTATGTTTTTGTTTGCTTTGTCAAAGATCAGTTGGCTGTAAGTATTTGGCTTTATTTCTGGGTTCTCTATTCTGTTCCATTGGTCTATGTGCCAATTTTAATATCAGTATTATGCTGTTTTAGGAACTATTGCCTTGTAGTATAGTATAGTTTGAAGTTGGGTAATCTGATACCTCCAGATTTGTTCTTTTGCATTGTCTTACTTTGGCTATGTGGGCTCTTTTTTGGTTCCATATGAATTTTAGGATTGTTTTTTTCTCATTCTGTGAAGAATGGAGGTATTTTGATGGGAATTGCATTGAATTTGTAGATTGCTTTTGGCAGTATGGTCATTTTCACAATATTGATTCTACCCATTCATGAGCATGGGATGGAAACACAAATATTAGAAGGAAATAACCATACAAAGTACACACAACTAATTTTAAGTACAGTTTCCTTAAATAAGTACTTTAAATGGTAGATCATGATCCACTCAAAACTTTTAAAGTTCTGTTTGTTGGAGACCTTATCATTCTGCAAAATCCCATCGTGTCGCTCCTGTGATTCTCATGGACCATCACTGGGAATAACACAGCTGATGATAGGGCCCACTATGCACATTTCCTAAGGGACTTTACTGCTAATATTTCTTCCATGATGTTAGAACCTTGGGAGATTAAAAGGGAATGCTTCATCACTAAAAATAGAAAATCCTTAATTTAATAACTCCCTGAAAAATTTTAGACCACTTCTGTTTAAAGACATGAGTAACTTATTCAAGGGAGAGGTTCAAGATAGTGTGCTGCTAATCCCTGTGAGAAAAAATTCACAGTTACTAATTTGATATAACACAGTAATTTGATGTTCTTTAGAGTATCTTAACTACAGTCTAGAGAAATCTCCCAAATTATAAATTGAAAGCCACAAAGATATATATAAATATAGATTTGCATGTTGAGTAAATCAAGATCAAATCTTATGTTCAACAAAACAAGGCTAATGGATTGTCAATAAACAATGCTGGACTTTCAATCATCTTCTGTGAATATGTCAATAAAAAGGTTAGACAAACACCCATTCTTTATTGATTCATTTATGATTCTCATTCTTTTCAGTCTGTTAATCTTGCAATTGACAATAGTCTGCTTTTGTGTTAGGAAAGGAAATCCGAGATTTATTTGCTCATGGTAGATTCTTGGGATAAGGTAGTGAAATTAAAGACAGAGTGTTCTTGATTTAAACTTTTACGTATGTCATTTTCTTTTTGCTTCTACAACTCTTAATTATAAAATAGATTCAAATATTACATGGGCAATTGAACTAAACTAAATATGAGTCTTTTTTTTTTTTTTTTTTTTGAGACAGAGTCTCGCTCTGTCATCTGTGCTGGAGTGCAGTGGTGCAATCTCTGCTCACTGCAACCTCCGCCTCCCAGGTTCAAGCGATTCTTCTGCCTCAGCCTCCCAAGAAGCTGGGACTACAGATGTGCACCACCATGCCTGGCTAATTTTGTATTTTCAGTAGAGACAGCATTTTACCATGTGGCCAGGCTGGTCTTGAACTCCTGACCGTAACTAATCTTCCCACCTCAGTCTCCCAAAGTGCTGGGACTACACGTGTGAGCCACCGTGCCTGGCCAGACCTACTGCACCTGGCCTGAGTCATCTTAAGTATGTATTTTAATGCTCTTTCATCGTGGGATACTGTGTTTCTATCAGATCTATTGATCCAAGATCACCCAAGGAGTCCATCATTAACAGGAGGCTTTGGCTTCTGCTCTTGCTTATTTGAGGTAGGCCTGTTGTGTTGGCACTGTGTTCAAACCACAGAAGGTACCAGGTAGTTGGGTTGAAGACATAGAGATGGGAAGAATGGAACAGCTGGAGGAGAGAGAGCCTTGGCTTCAAGCAGCAAAATGTAATATTTGTGGGAATAATTAAAGATGAGACAGTAGGAAAATAGAAGGAGTAACTGTGTATACCATCTTTTCCTATATTGGGGTCCAGGACATACTGTCTCAATGCTTTCTCATGGAGCATTTATAAATCATTCTACACTGGGAAGATTGAGAAGGCAGAATGGTCAGGTTAGGCATATATTTATTCGAAAACTGATTTTTTATTGCAAAGTTCAAACCCTAAATCCTTTTCTTGGAGGGAAGATTAACCACAAAGTTTATTTTATTCATTAATTCATTCATCCATTTATCCATCCATTCATCCATCTATCTATTCATTCATCCATCCATCCACCTATCCTTTTATCTAGCCACAAAAAAATTGTTAAGATTCTGCTCTGCTCCGGGCTCTTTATGTAGCCATTGAGGATAAACAGAGAACAAAACAATCATGTTCCCTATCCTGTTGGAGGTATAGGCAAATGGAGGAGACAGAAATCAGCAAATAAACATTCCAAATATCTATAATTACATTTTTATTACATTAAGAAGTTATATAATTGTGACAAGTGCTAGTGAGGAAATAACAGTTGCAATGAGAGTAACAATTCCTGTTTTGCTCTCTAAATAACATTCAAGTGGCTAATCTTTCCCATAGTTTCATGTATTTTACACAATTGAGGGAGTCAAGTGTTAATTAAATAAGCATACAAATAAATACCTAATGAAAAACTGTGATAAGAGGGAGTAATTGTAATGGGACAATTCAGATTGAGAGAGGTAGGGCAGGGATAGGAAAGACCACTTTGATGAAGTAACATGCATGTTGAGACCTGCAGGGCAATTAAAGTTAGCAAGACAATGAAGGAGTTATGGGAAAAGGGTTCGAGGTAAACCCTGTCTAGAAAGATAGCCAACTTGGCCGGGAATGGTGGCTCACACCTGTAATTTCAGCATTTTGGGAGGCCGAGGTGGGTTGATCACGAGGTCAGGAGATCGAGACCATCCTGGCTAAGACGGTGAAACCCCGTCTCCACTAAAAATACAACAAATTAGCCGGGTATAGTGGCACATGCCTGTGGTCCAGCTACTCAGGAGGCTGAGGCAGGAGAATCCCTTGAACCTGGGAGGTGGAGGTTGCAGTGAGCCAAGATCACTCCACTGCCTGGGTGACAGAGTGAGGCTCTGTCTCAAAAAAAAAAAAAAAAAAAAAAAGGCCAATCTTAAAGAGTCCATTGTGGCCAGAGGACAGTGGTTAACAGGGAATAAAGCTGGAGAAGAGCCAGCGGCATGTTAATGCAGAGCTTTTAAAACTATGGCCTGAGTTTGGATTTTGTATTTCGTCTTAGTTGCAAGGGTTGTTCCCAAAATAACTGTTGCCGAATACAAAATACAACAAAACTCTTTTCTTTGTCACATTCAGTCACTGAAAACTTCAAATCTGTTAAAAATTTTCATGTTTCTTTTTCCAATGTGCAAAACTTTGAATCTAAATTTAAAATATTATATTTCACCTCTTTCACTTAGGGCACATTTGAGTTTTTGGATTGGCTGCAATTAATGTTTCCTAGCATTTTTCATAAGTCTTCTTAATTAAAAACTCTATTTTAAGTTGAAGAATTTTAGGTAAAGTTCTTATTTTCAAATATCCATATACTTATCCTGGTAGAAGCCTTTGTCAGATTGGCTTTTATTAGTATTGTGTATAAGCTTCCTCTTGATAGTAACGCGAAATTTAAAACATTAACAAGGAGAAGTTGTAGGAAAATATTGGTGATTATATATGTCCCTCGTACTGGATTTCAATGGATGATGTAAAAAGGTTTGATGAGTTCATTTCTAGTCTGATGGTCTTCTCTTAAACAAAGGGTAGTTGTAGTGCGTAGAAATTGGCAGGAATCCTTTATATATATATATATATGTGTGTGTGTGTGTGTGTAGTTTTTTTTTCTGAAGCAAATACAGACTCATATTCTTCTGGCGCACAACTTGTACTTTCAGAGTCAGTTTTGAAAACTATCTAAACTCTTTTGCATTACTGGGAGTGCATCCACAGGAAGACCTTTAGTTGATAGAAGCATTGTTCTCGGTGTCTTTTAATGTGATTTTATGCAGTGTCTAACATGCTTTTAGGAGGAACTAAAATATTAGGAGAATTTAATATATTGAACTTTTCCTGGAAATGACATCAGGTTGATGATACTCACTTGAGTCTTGGAATAAAACCTTTTACCACTTCAGCTTGTTTTGAAAAAACACAAAACAAAACTCACAAACCTCATTAACCTTGATTCTCAGCCTCATGTGCTCAAGAGCAGGTGCTCACAAAATCGGTAGCAAAATTAATTGATCAGAGTTGAGCTAAATCTTATCAGAATTTATTTCAGAAAAGACTTCTAAGGATCTGTGAAAGGAAACCTTGAATCCTCTTAGCTGATGATGACTTTGACATTTACAAGGTTAAACCTGATCTCTTTCTAACTTCTGGTACTGCCTACTAAGCATTCAGCTTCAAAGTCCTGAGGCTACCTCAAATACATATCTAGAATCAAATTTATTGCCTCTGAGCAATTGGTTTCCCAACCTGACTCCATTATTCTTTCCAGCACTTGCATTCGGAGCATGGAATCCTTTTGTTACCACCTATATCTAATTAGTCAACACGTTTTATTCTTTCCCTCATGTCTCTTGCATATATAGATTTTTCTTACTACTCTCCTGTAAGAGGAAGTCCAGGCTTCCCCCAGGACCTTACATTTGGGTTATTGTAATAGCTTCCACATTTTCTGAATTCTAAGTTTTCTCTCTCTCCTGTGCAAGATTTATCACCCTTATCCCTCCATTATGCCTCCTCCCAAACACTTTCATGATATCACATGTCTCCTTATGAGATTTAAAAATTTCCCTATTGCTTAGCAGATAAGATATTGCTATGCAAGATGATCCCACATCTTCACCATCTCTCACTTTATTATTGTTATGGATTGAGTTGTAACCCTCTCAAAAAGATATGTTAAAGCCCTAACCTTCAGTACCTCAAAATATGATCTTATTTGGAAATAGGGTCTTTGCAGAGGTAATTAAGTTAAAATGAGATCACTAGGGTGAGCCTTAATCCAGTATGACTGATGTTCTTACAAAAAAGGAACATTCAGACACACAGATAGATACCCACACAGGAGAACACCATGTGCGCATGAAGACAAGGATTAGCATAATGAATGAACAACCCAAGGAGTGCCAAAGAAGGCCAGCAAACCACCAGAAGCTAAGTGAGGAGCATAGAAGATTCTCCCTTACAGCTCCCAGAAGGAATCAACCCTGCTGACACATTGATTTTTGACACAGTTCTGGCAACAGTTCAACAATATACATTTGTTGTTTAAGCCACCCAGTTTGTGGTACTTTCTTTTGATAGTCCTGAAAAACTAATGCAATTATCTACCATGAACTCTCCTTTCAAACGAGGTTATTTTGCTCTGTTTACCCTGATACATCAAGCACATTTTTCTTATTGCTTCTCCTGGACCTCCCTTTTCTCTGTCTAAAATTGTGTACAAATTTCTTTTAGGTTCTAATTTAAGCAAATGTTTACAAAATCATCAAATATTCCTTGTCTTTTCTGAGCATTTATTATCACCAGTCATTGACCCTAGTAAGTTGCTTTGAATTGTCAGTAATTTTTACTTTCTTGCATTCATTTGAAACTAATGACTTTGGAGGGCTAGGGATCACACTCCTTAGTATTCTGCATATCACCCAGTACAGAGTTTTGCTTTTCAGAGTAATTCTTCAAATATATCTTGGTGTACTTAGTTTCTTTGATTGAAATGTAAGTGTATATAAGTACTTCAACTGTGGATTTAATTGAGTAAGTGGGTTGTTTGAAGAAGTTTTGAAGAATGAAATGGAGAGATTTGTAAATATGGTTAGAGGAGGTTTGGAGCTGGCTTAAGAGAATTAACAAAGGCCTGGGAAGGTCCCCCAGGGGATTCTGTGCAAGTGGTCCAGGAATCAAGTATCACATTTGACTAAGAGTTGTTTGGGAAGGCATGGCTTATCTTATGTTTTGGATATCTGGAAAAATGAATGGCATTTAAGTAAGTAAGTACTGTTTTCTGAATGAATAGGTGGAAGACAGTTTGCATAGCAGATCTCTCCTGGATGTGGGATGACCATTACTCGTACTACACATTTACTGTACTAGGCAACACATTTACCGTACTAGGCATACAGAATAATAGAATATCCTTTTTGTTTTAGTGGGTTAGAAATCTATCCTTGGTTAGGGGTTAGAGAGAACTGACATTTAATATCAGCAAGACAATTTTACTGAAAAGGGATAGCAGATACAAATTGGAGCTATTTACCTGTCTAAGATCTTCAGCCATTACTTCATGCTAAATTCCAGGGATGGTATAATATCTTATGCCATGTGATACAGGGTTTTAATTCTCTGGTCAAATGTTTGTATATTTTATTTTTAAATTTATTAATATTTTTTATTGAGATGTGATCTCACTCTGTCACCCAGGCTGGAGTGCAGTGGTATGATCTTGGCTCACTGCAGCCTCTGCCTCCTGGGCTCAAGGGATCTTCCCACCTCAGCATCCTGAGTAGCTGGGACTACAGGTTACAGGTGTATGCTACCATGGGCAGCTAATTTTTTGGATTTTTGGTGGAGATAGGATTTTGCTGTGTTTCCCAGGCTAGTCCTGAATTCCTGAGCTCAAGTGATCTGCCCACCTCGGCCTTCCAAAGTGCTCGGATTACAGGCATAAGCCACTACATCTGGCCATGTTTGTATATTTTAGTACTTGTGAAAACTTAATATTAAATGAGCTTAAACACATGGACTGTTTTATGTTTATAATATTAAATGACTAACTTTGTTAACTTTGTTGAGAGGGTGGTGTGGGAGAATTAAGTGCAAAGATGCTTTATCCTAACATAAATTTGTTCTTCCCATTAAAAAATATGATTCCTAAGTATAACTTTTCTTATATTTTAAAGTTTTTTTCTTTGTGTTTGGATACATATCTCCAGCACCGTAATAAAATTTAAAGACATAATATGATCAGTTACCCATATATTTATTTGAGATAAATTATTTTGAGAAAAGAGTAAAATTATTAAATGAAGCCAAACTGTTTTCTATCCTGGTACACTGACCTGTGTTCACAGAGAGATTTAACTAAAGATAAGTTGAAGGAACATCAAAATATTTTCTATTCCACTCCACAAAAGTGTGGATTTTAGAAAGGTTAGACAAACAATTTACAATATTGATTGATGCTAGTATATTTTTGTGTTAGTGACAATTGAACTTTGAGAGGCTGTCAACAAAAACTCTAGAGGCTTTATACTAAACCTACTCTTGGCACTGGCATTTCCTTATTCTTTTTCCCACAACTTCAAACCTAAGAATCCTAAAGTTTGAACAGGGTGTCCTTTATCTTGGAAGTTGTTTCATTACTTGACTGTATTGTCTGTACTCTTGTAACAAAGATAGGCCTTTGACTAGGCACAGGGACTGCACGGAAGTCATGGTGCTAACTGCATTTGCTTGAAAATCTACAGGGTTGGGTGCACACACCCCAGGTGTGTGAAAGATGATCAATTAAGTATAGGAAGAAAATGATAGGACTTATCCAGTATTTAGTTAAAAAAAGGCTTAGTACTATTTAATCTATGTACTGATAGGCCCAAATGTCAGACATTCACATGCCATTTTCTGTCTAGGAACATTGTTTTTTCTTAGTAGAGCTGTTGAGCTAGGGATAAATAGGGGGCAAATCATGATAGTTTCCATTCTATTTTGTGTGGTAGGATGGGTACTGAAGATATAAGTCTTAGCGTCCCTATAAACTTTATAAAATTAGTCAGGGAAGAAGGGAGGGGGAGAAAGGAAAATGAACCGAGCTTGCAGCACTTTCAGCATTCGTCAGGAGTCCGTTCGCTCGCTGACCTGCTTCCTCATATTTCTTTCTTTCTTTTTTTTTTTTCTGAGATGGAGCCTCACTCTGTCCCCCAGGCTGGAGTGCAGTGGTGCGATCTCGGCTCACTGCAACCCCCGCCTCCCGGGTTCAAGTGATTCTCCTGCCTCAGCCTCCTGAGGAGCTGGGATTACAGGCACACACCACCACGCCCAGCTAATTTTTTTGTATTTTTATTAGAGACGGGGTTTCATCATGTTGTCCAGGCTGGTCTCGAACTCCTGATCTCGTGATTTGCCTGCCTCAGCCTCCCAAAGTGCTGGGATTACAGGCGTGAGCCACCATGCCCCGCCACACTTCCTTATATTTCTTTGCTCCTATTGCTCCAGAATAGCTCTTTGCATCTCAGAGAGAAGCACCAGTAGGAGGAAGTGCTCCTCAGATTGTATTTCACAGCTGGGGTTTGGAGGGAAGCAACTCTCCAAACTTACTGAGCAAGGAGAGCCTTTCGGTGTGTTTAACATTGAGGCAATGGGGCCAGAACTTGGTTCCACTATCCTGACTCCATTAATTAATAATTGAATGTAGGCTGTCCTAGGGAGGGCTCATATGTTGGTTCTCTTCTAGGGCAATTCCTGGAGAGGGAATTGGCTATCAGCTGTCAGCAACCAGCAGTGCAGGCAGCTGTAGGCTTGAATGCCTTGGTCCTGAAGGAGAAATCTGGACTGTGTGAGACAGGGCTTCTGTGCTTCCCCAACTCACCCCTCAGGTTTTCTGGGCCAGAGGTCCAAAGGCCAAAGTTGGGGAGAGCAGATTGTAGAACCCCTATGGTTCCCTTTCTATGTTGTCTTCTTTGCATTGCCAAGCCTAGCTGACTTCTGCCAAAGCCAAAACCTTCCATCTCAGACATCAGTTTAAATGCTTCTCCCCATCCCTTCCCTCCATATTTTTCCAGTTTTCTTCCTTCATAGTGATTTTTTTTCTCTGTAGTTAATTTGGGATTAATCTTGGAGAAGGGACTCAGAGCTGCTAATGCAGCATCTTCATCCAATACATTTTTTCCCACACAGTAGCCAAAGTCATCTTTGAAGGATGACAAGTGAATAGCTCAACAAATGGATACAATTCAATCTTGTTAAGTATGCTGCCAAAATTTCTAACATTTGGGAAGTTCAGATAACACAAAAAAGGTTGAGAATTATCACTGTGTATTTGCAAAGGTGATCTGAATAAAATAAGAAGGATGAAGATAGTGCTTGATGAGACTTACCAAGAATCTGGAAGTCATTACCCGAAGTCTAAGAATCAGGGAGAGTGTTTTCACCTTTTTCTGTTATGTCCTGAAAATGGTCAGATAACGGTTATTCCTCAGCCACACTGATGAATACATTGATTAAGTTCAAGTTAATTGAAAAAAATGCAGTTTATGTTTTTATGTATAATCTTTAAGAGACATGGCCTTGTGAATAATAATGATGAGAAAATCTTCAGGAATTTTACATATCTCATATCTGGAGTCGCTGTAAGAAGTAAATGATCTGATAATGTGACAGCACTTTGAGAGATGTAAAGTGATCTCCAGCTGTATGACCCTTATGTAAATATAATCATTGCAGATATCTCAGTTCCCAAATCCCCAGCATCTTCAATTATTTAAGAGATATTTGTTACATAACTTATCTATGCCAGGCTCTGCGCTGGGCATAGTAGGGAATACAGAAATCTCTAAAGCAAGTTTCCTGTGGGAAGAAGGTCAACGTTTAAAATAAAAGTTACATGTAAGATTATTGCAATAAGAGCAGAAGGAAATGTGATAATCATAGAGGTGTAACAGAGGTATATTTGTCACTGCATTGACTCAGAGCAGCCTGAAAAATGTTCCATTTGCTGAGAGTTAACTTTTTATACAACCCTGTCAGGTGACTAGGTCATCTCTGAATCTCCGGAGTTTGCAACTCTCCATTCTTTGTATTTCTGAAAAAAAAGTCATTTTCTCTCTTTTCTTTACAAATGTTGAAATCTGGGTTCCTGTTTCAAGTCTATTTCCTCAGGATAAAGCATCCACATTTAAAAAATTAAAAAATGAAAAGATAATATGATGCTATGAATTTTTATGCAAAAGAATCTGAGTAAAAGAAGTCTCAAGAATTTCCAGTATCTACCTTTATAAGGAGTTGCTTTCTTTTAAATTTATTTATTATTATTATACTTTAAGTTCTGGGGTACATGTGCACAATGTGCAGGTTTGTTACATAGGTATACATGTGCCATGTTGGTTTGCTGCACCCATCAACTCGTCATCTACATTAGGTATTTGTCCTAATGCTATCCCTCCCCTTGCCCTCCACCCCCTGACAGGCCCCAGTGTGTGATGTTCCCCTCCCTGTGCCCATGTGTTCTCATTATTCAACTCCCACTTATGAGTGAGAACATGCGGTGTTTGGTTTTGTCTTCTTATGTAGAAGTCAAAATGTTGGTGAAGTTCGATGGTGGCCAGTTGATGTATTATGTTAAGGGACATACTATTTGTTATAGTCTTCAGGGTTTGTTGGCAATAGGAGAAAGTTTTGTTGGAAGGGAAGGTCGCTTATAGAGTTATAATCTTTATCCACACAAAGAAATAGCAGTTACGATGTTTGGCAGCAGATCTTCTCGTATCTATTCATTGCTGAGGAACACTGATTTTTTTGAGTCATGATTTCCCAGTGAATTTTATGTGCTGGGATTAAGCTATGTAAATTCTTTTGGGTCATTGGATTCCCACTGCCATTAGCACTAAGATGCCCAATTCTTTATTAAAACTTTGTACTCATAATATGTAATTTACCTGCCAGGCAGTTAGGGACTCATGCAAATATTTACTAAGTCTTTCAAAAGCGTACCTAATTAGTTCCACGTGCTGTGAAAAGGAAAGTTGTAAAAGATATTGGCTCGATATTCAATCCCATTTTCAAACCCATTTTTAATTCCTGGGGACACAGCTAATCTGAATTTCCTACCATCCTTGTATCTAGGGGCCTCGTGTCTAGTTGTGGTCAATGGAACATGATCAGAAAAAAATGTATGACACTTCTAAGCTTGGCCACTATAAATTGTACCCCACTTTCTCTTTCCTATCTTTGAGCAAAACATAAAGGAGTAAAGAAGTCAAGCATGAAGATATTTGGCTGAAGGGAGTTTCAGGCAAAGAGGACAGTCATGCATAGACCCAGAGGTCAGCAAGTGCATAGTTTGAAGAACAACAAGGAGATCAGAAAGGCTGAGAAGATTTTCTCTTCCTATCTTTGCTCGAACATCATCATCTCAGCGAGGCGTGTCTTCGCACTCTATTTAGAATCAATCGCAGCATGTTCTCCTTGCTCATGTACACTCATTACCTTTGACATATGACCCAAAAGACATCCACATTCTGATCTTCAGAACCCATGAATATATCAAATTATGTGATACAAAGGTAATTAAGGTTGCAGATTAAATTAAGATTTTTTTAATAGTCTGACTTTAAAATTGAGCTATTATTTTGGATCACCTGGTGGGCATAATATAATCACAAGTATACACAATATAATCACAAATATAATCTTTAATGTGGAAATAGCTGTAAAAAATAAAAAGTAGAAGAGAGAGGCAGAAGAGTCACAGGGAGACGTGACAATGGAAGAAAAGCACAGTATTGCTGGCTTTAAGATGGAGAAAACAGCCTCTAGAAGTTGGAAAAGGTGAGGAATTAATCTTCCCTAGAAGCTCCAGAAAGGACCTCAGCCCTGCCAAAACCTTGATTTTAGCCCAGTGAGACCTGCGTGGAAGGTCTAACCTACAAAACTATAAAAAATAAATTTGTGTTGTTTTCAGCCACTATGTTTGTGGTAATTTGTTGCAGCAGTAATAGAAAACTAATACAATATACTGCCTATGACTTACATCGTTATTGTGTTTATTGTTGTCAGCTTTTTCAATTAAAATTTATTTTTAATAAGTAATATATTTACATGGTTCAAAATACAAAACTATCCACAAGGGTATAAACACAGAAGTCTTGTTTCCGCAATGCCCCTGTCTCATTTCTCTTTTAGGTAACTATGTAAATTAGGTATTTGTTTATCCATATTGTGATGCTTACTGTTAGGTATTAACTGGACTCGATTGAAGGATGCCTAGATGGTTGGTGAAGCATTGTGATACAGACTTTCCATTCCTTAGCTCAGCTGGGTCCGAGTTCTTGTCTCACAACCAGGAACAATTAGGTGCATGGACACTGGAGAGTGAGTGGAGTAGAATTTATTAAGCGAAAGGAAAGCTCTCACTTCTGCCAAAACTACCATTGTGGACCTACTGAATACCTTAGCCTCAGTCATGGTATTCCACACCATATTGATTCTGACCAAGGAACTCGCTTTACAGCCAAAGAAGTGCAGCAATAGGCTCATGCTCATGGAAGTCACTGGTCTTAACAATATTCCACATCATCTTGAAGCAGCTGGCTTGATAGATCAGTGAAATGGCTTTTTGAAGTTGCAGTTACAGTGCCAGGTAGGTGTCAGTACTTTGCACAGTTGGGCCAGAGTTCTCCAGAAGGCTGTAGTGCTCTGAATCAGCATCCAATATATGACACTGTTTCTCCCATAGTTAGGATTCACAGGTTCAGCAATCAAGGGGTGGAAACGGGAGTGGCACCACTCACCATCACCCCTAGTGATCCACTAGCAAAATTTCTGCTTCCTGTTCCCATGACATTATATTTTGCTGGCCTAGAGGTCTTAGTTTCAGAGGGAGGAATTCTTTACTGGGAGACACAACAATAATTCCAAAGAATTGGAAAGTAAGACTGCTACTGGCTGCTTTAAGCACCTAGTGCCTCCAAGTCAATAGATTAAAAAGGGAGTTAAGATATTGATTGGGGTGATTGATCTGGACTACTAAGGGGAAGTTGGATTGCTACTCCACAATGGAGGTAAGGAAGTTTATGTTTAGAATACAAGAGATCCTTAGGGTAGCCTCTTAGTATTATCATGTCCTGTGATTAAGGTCAATGAGAAATTGACCTTAATCCAACCCAATCTAACAACAACCCAATCCAGACAGGACTATGAATGATCCAGACCCTTCAGGAAGGAAAGTTTGGGTCACCCCACAGGGAAAGATGTCATCCATAGTTGGTATTTATTACTACCTTCTTCTTCTACCCATTCTTTATTCTCTTTGACTTACCAGGAAAACAAAGAAAATAAAGAATGGGTAGTAATAAATATCAGCTATGACCACATGATCAGTTACAGAAATGAGAACTGTAATTTTTGTAAGCATTTCCTCCCTATTTTGTTAAGAATATGTTTGTGCATATCTATAATATATATATACACATATGTATATATATACATATATTAAACAAATATTTTTATTTTCTTTCCTCTGTTATTCCTTTATCATGTAACCTAAGACTGATGGAACTTTGGATCAGTATTTAAGTATTATTAATATTACATCATAGTATGTAAGCTATGGGACGTTAAGTTACCAGAAAAGGAGTAAACATCACTGAAGAACTTTACTTCCTCTTTTGAGGACAGGATAAGTGCATTTTTGGTAGTATGCAGGGTAGTTGTATCATGTTAGGCAGAATTATGACCTTATTGTTGGCTTTATTTGGAAATTGTTTGGTCTAAGGAGATACATATGGATGCCAAGCTGACCAGCGGTGGACTTGTGACAGTTAATATTAGGTGTCAAATTGATTGGATGGAAGGATGCCTAGACGGCTGGTGAAGTATTCTTTCTGGTGTGTCTGTGAAGGTGTTTTCAGAGGAGATTAATGTATGAGTCAGTGGACTGAGAGAGAAAGACCCATCCTCAATGTGGGTGGTCAATATCCAAACAGTTGGGAGCCCAACCGGAACAAAGCAGGTGGAAGAAGGATACTCAACTCGCCTTTGCTTCATCTCTTTCTTCTGCCCTGGGAAGTCTTCTTCTCCTCCTGCAGACTCTAGAGTCTTTGGCTCTTGGACCCTGGGACTTGCACCAGTGGCATCCTGAGTGCTTTCAGGCCTTCAGTCTCAGACTGGGGGTTGCAATGATGGCTTTCCCCAGCTGAAGCCTTCGAACTTGGACTAAGCTACATTACTGCCTCCTCTGGTCCTCCAGCTTGCAGACAGCCTGTCCTGGGACTTCACCTTTGTGATTGTTGAGCCAATTTTTCTCTAATAAATTCCCTTTCATATACATATTCTATTGATTCTGGTCCTCTAGAGAACCCTAATATAGACACATATGTATATATGTATATTTATATAGCATTTATACTATATATAGTATAATATATAGTTTTATTAAAAAATAAGCAAATAGACATACACTTGTTTATTTTGTCCACTCTCATATACAAAATGTAATATACTTTATATATTATTCTGCATCTTGGTTTTTTTTTTAAAAAAAAATGCCTTTATTATACATCTTGATCTCTCCATGTGAGAACACAGGCTTTCCTGCTTCATTTTCATAGCTTGTATCACATTTTATCATGTAGAATTACCATGTTTTATTCAACCAGATCCCTATATCTGGACACATAGATTTTTCTTATGCTTTTGCCATTATTAAATGCCACAATGGATAAGTTTATATATATATGTATATATATATATCTTTTTGTACTTGTGCAGGTGTATCTGTAGGATAGATTTCTAGAAATGGTATTGCTGAGTAATAGAGTAAATATAGCTGAGATCTTAAAAGATATTATCAGATTTTGCTCTTTAGGTTCCATTTTTAATTTCCACAAGTGAAGTATAAGAGGGCCTGTTTCCCCTAGCCTCACTCACAAAAGGTGTCTTTTTTTGAATTTATACCCATATATTAGATGAGAAATAGTATCTTGGTGTAGTTTTATTGTTCATTTCTATTACTGTAAATTAAGTTTAACAGCTTTTCATATACTTGGGACTGTATTATTATTATCATTTTTTTCTGTGAGTAGTCTGCTCACATCATTGTCATTTTTTACACTGATCTGTTTTTCTTCTCCATTCATAGGACCTTTTTGTGTTTTATTGAGAAATTAACCTTTTGTCTGTGATACAAACAAAAAAGTGCTTTTTTCCTAGTTTGTTATTTGCTCTTTATTTTTCTAACATTTTTATCCACATAAAAGATATAGAATTTTGTGCAAAGTAATCAATGTTTCTTTCTTTGGCTTTAGGCTGTAGGTTTATATTTAGAAAGGACTTCCTTATTTTAGGGATATAAAATAATTCATCCATGTTTCTTCCTAGTACTTAAGTTTGGAAAATTTATAATTTGATCAATTTGGTGTGTATCTTTCCCCAAAAGGCTCTCAATTTTTTTCCAAGAAAATTTATTAAAATGCCCCATATTACCTCTGATTTAATTATGATATTAGGGTTCTTTAGAGGGACAGAACTAATAGGATAGATGTATATGTGAAGGGGAGGTTATTAAGGAGTATTGACTCACACGATCAAAAGGTGAAGTCCCACAATAGGCCATATGCAAGCTGAGGAGCAAGGAAGTCACCTGAAGTCCCAAAACCTAAAAAATAGGGTAGCTGACAGTGTAGCCTTTAGTCTGTGGCTGAAGGCCTGAGAGCCACTGACAAACCACTGGTGTAAGTCCAAGAGCTTAAAAGCTGAAGAACTGGGAGTCTGATGTTCGAGGGCAGGAAGCATCCAGCATGGGAGACAGATGAAGGCTGGAAAACTCAGCAAGTTGACACTCAGTATTAACCACCACAAGTATGTGCTGAAATTCTGTATACATCTGGGTCTATTTATGAACTTTTTATGGGTTCCATCCTGTTGCTTTTTGGTAGTTGTTGTAACACATGGGAATATTTTAATTTTACTTTAACAGTCACATATTAATATCTTTATGTGATACCCTGAGTTTCCTCTTCCTTAAGGCAGTTTTATTGGTTTCCTACTATGAGAAATTAACCTGTAGCATCTTCTTCCTTTTACTGTCTCTTTCTCCACCATCCAGTGTTAGTCCACAGTGTCATATTTCTTAACATTTATTTTGTTTGCTTACATATACTTAAGTTTTTACTACTTGATTTGTCAGCTTTAAGTGGTATCTTGTCTCTCAGCTTTTATCAATAAGGCAGTCAGTGAATTTATTCTACTTTCTATTATTTTTCCCCGTTCTCTTTGGAAACTAAGCGGTTTACTGGGGAGTAATGCATATGAAAATAGGGGGATGAGGGAGAAGTGGGCAGGGAAAGCTTTCACATTATGATGTAGATCAGATACTCGTGAGAGGAAAGAGAGGAAGAAAGCAAGATTAGGAGGGAAAGCCTCAGTCCATGATGTAGATATGATAAAGCCTTGGCCCAAAGGGAAGATCTGAAGCAAAGATTGCCTGTTGCAGGAGTTCTATTTTGGGCAGAAATGGCCAGATTCCAGTACTCCTGCAGTGATCAGTCATGGACTGGTCTATACAGAGCTACCAAAATAAGCCTAGATGGACAGAGTAAAGTGAGGGAGATGGGGTCTTTAATTGTCAGACTGAGAAGCGTAGGGCAAACACATAGTTTGGATTGGAAACATATATTAAGAAGTAAGATTAAGTTAATTTAAGTAAATTAATCATTTTGAAAAATAAAGAAAATTAATGTTTAGAGATAGAGTGCCCTACCCAAGTCACTTGGCTGATTAGTGGCAGAGTTGACAAAAATGTAAATTTTCATTTGGGTCTCTTTTCACCAGTCTCAGAGTCTAAGAAAGGCAAGAAACTTCCAGATACACACAATGAATATAAATTGCCATTTGAAATCTTTATTAGTTAGCAAAAAAACTAACATAATCATCAGAGCTTTAAGTAGTAGTGACATAAGATAAAAATGCCTCCATATCCCAAATTAACATCTCCGCATACCAAGTAGCTAATTTTTATTCTTTTACAAAAAAAGTCAGGGTTTTTATTTTCAGAGACAATTCTGCAAACTTGACATTAAAGCAGTAGTTTGGCGTGGTTTAAAATACATTCAAATGTATACTAAATGGTTTAGAAAATATTCCATTGTTGAATACATTTCACATGGAATTTATGTGAATTAATTGAATTGATAGTGAAATATTATGAGTACCACGTGAACATACACAAATGTATTCTTGTTGTTCACAGAGGCTAGAATCAGGTACATTAGATCAAAATTAACTTAGACACAACACAATAAATGTCAACCTTGCAGTTTAAACAATTATATACACTAAGAGAAATAGTGCCAGTCTTGGTTCGTGCTTGGCTGCCAGACTTTATTGTCATTCACTTCTAATCCTCACTTCAAATCAACTTTCCCCTTTCTTGGCTCATATTTGTGAAATGAAATTTTATTTAAAATTAAAGATAATTATCTAAAGGCTTTTGTCATTAATCAATACAATGACAGGTCTATCAATATATTTAGATAGATAAATGTTTCTATCTACAGATATTTAGATGTCTTTGTTCATCTGGAGAGTTTCAGTTTTACCCCTTTATATTTGTAGGATTAGATGGTTCCGGTGGGATTTTGATGGTGGTACAAGTTAGTGATTTTGTAGTTTCCAACATTTAGGGAAAAGTAAATGGTTGACGGCCCATACAATATTCTCTCTTTATCTAAGGACTTTCTCTGCCCTCAGTAGGCTATCTCTGTAGGATCCAAAGAGTTATTTTGAACCTCAGACCTGCATCTGGCTTGTGGGATAGAGGCATTTTGTCTTGTTAATAGGTCTTGTGGTGGTGAATAATTAGATTGAAAGATTAATGATAGTGCTTTAAATCTGAGTAATATAATTTCATGTTGGGATTGGTGCTAAAAGTAAAGATGGTAGTTCTGCACTCATAAATCACATCTTATAAATGACAGAACACTTTACAACATATAATATACTATTGCTCCACCATGTCTTCAATAATTCTGTTTAGTAGATTCTTCATATATAAAAGAAATCGAGAAATTTTATTTTGGCCAGGAGCTGAAGTTGGTTGTTTAGTAGTAGTAGTTTGAGTAGTGACTGAAGTAGTCGTTTGGTGTGTGGGTGCAGCTGAAGTTTCAGAAGTGTCAGGTGCAAGATCAGTTGGGGAAGAATTAGGTGTGATAATTGGGGCAGCTGTGGTCTCTTGTGGAGCTGGGGAAGATGGTGGGGCTGGTGTAGTTGCAGAAGGTATGGGTGGGGCAGCTGTGGTCTCTGGTGGAGCTGAGGAAGATGGTGGAGCTGGTGTAGTTGCAGAAGGTGTGGGTGGGGCAGCTGTGGTGTCTGGTGGAGCTGAGGAAGATGGTGGAGCTGGTGTAGTTGCAGAAGGTGTGGGTGGGGCAGCTGTGGTGTCTTGTGGAGCTGAGGAAGATGGTGGAGCTGTTGTAGTTGCAGAAGGTGTGGGTGGGGCAGCTGTGGTGTCTTGTGGAGCTGAGGAAGATGGTGGAGCTGGTGTAGTTGCAGAAGGTGTGGGTGGGGCAGCTGTGGTGTCTTGTGGAGCTGAGGAAGATGGTGGAGCTGGTGTAGTTGCAGAAGGTGTGGGTGGGGCAGCTGTGGTCTCTGGTGGAGCTGAGGCAGATGGTGGGGCTGGTGTAGTTGCAGAAGGTGTGGGTGGGGCAGCTGTGGTGTCTTGTGGAGGTGGGGAATTCACTGGTGTTAATGTAGCTACAGAAGAGCTTGTGTTAAGATTTTCTCTTGAAGATATGGAGGTGGCATTCTGAGGAAGAAAAGTCAAATTTGGAAGGGTAGTAATTTTGGTGGAAGCTGATGGGGAAGTCGCAGATGGAATTTGGGTTGTAGCCACTAAGGTAGGGTTGACCACACCGCCATCTTTTTCTGGATGTTTAGGTGGCCGGTGAGGATTTGGGAATTTGTTGGGGTTATTAGGTGAAGGTGGAAGCTTAGGCCTACAGCGTTTGTGTAGACATTTATAGGACTTTGTAATAAACGGCTTCTGGTGAGGTAGCAGTCCAGGATAATGTGGTAATTCAAAGTGAGATTTGGGTGATTGGTGATGATGCCTTCTGTGATGTAGTTCGTGATCCCTTTCTCGACCTTCACTGAACTGCAGAAAAGAAAGAAAATGTAAGAAATGAAAAAAGTATCCATTTATCAATCAGGTGATCACTGCTGACCATGAGATGAGCGGTATTTGTGGAATGCTGGGATTAGAAACCAGAGTACGTTATTGAGTCAAGTGATTATCTTCCTAATTTCACCAAGTTTCAAGAAAGAATTGCTACTAGAGAGTTTCCTTTCATCAAATGTCTACTCTCTAGATAGCTGGGATGAATATATTCCGTGGGTTCTAGCTTGAATGCTTAGCTGGATACGAAATTTTGTGCTTACAGTTCCCCTCTTCTTCCTCTGGTGGAAAACGGTCAAGTTACTGCCTGAGGTCCCAGCACAAAAGCTTCCTGCTTGCTCAGCCTGTTCACAAAACTTTAGTCAAAGACATTCAACTGAGATCCAGGAGCCCTTTCTGGATTACAGTCCTCATATCTACCATGATAAAAACATGAAATAGCCAAACAATAACAAAGCCCCAACAAACAAAATATCCCACCCCAGCTTCATGTTCTCCGTATTTCAGGAAACAGTTTTTAGCCTTTATAAATTGGAGAAACAACTTTGGTCATTACCTTTTAACTTTATTGTTTAAAAAATTAGAACTACAGAATTCATGGTTCAGGGGGTTCATGAATCATCTGATTTTTAGAGAAAATTTGCATGTTTATGCATTTTGTCTGGATAGAGCACCAATGGTTTTCATGATTTCTGAAAGGTGTTTACATCCGAAAAGAACACTGATCTAGTCCAACTGTACATCTGATACTTGATCTTTTATCAATACACCTGCTGAAAGGCTTTCTAGTCTACGCATCTAACCTCTTCTGATTAGGAACTCACTACTGTAATTCCTAAGGCAGCCTGGTAGAGAGTTCTTGACACTGAATGTAGGTTTGTTTTTTGGGATTTTCATTCTTAACTGAGTAGAATTTTCTTCATGAAGATTTCCATCCTTTGGTCCTAATTTTGTTTTGACAGATTTACAGAAGATCCAGAAGTCCTTCAAAATTTGAAAATAACTTCTATGCCATGTGGGTCATCATTTTGCAAGATGAATATTTTTATTTCCTTTAGCCATTGCTGACATTATTTGAGTTAGAGTACCATCACTGTTTCAGTTTCTTATCTGTAAACATACTTCATGCCTTTTATATCCCTCTTCCCTGTATTCCATCTCATACTACCTTTTTTAGTGATAAGTTATATTAAATTGGAGAAAAGAAATATTAACAGGATAAATGAGAACATCCCAAACAAGGATAGGTTACGTTTTCTTCCTAATGATGTTCACAGAAGTCGTTTTTAGGTGACCAAATGGGTAAATCATTCCAGTCGCAAGTTATAAAGCTTTCTTTGGACACAAAGTTTAGTGCACATGAAGTGACAACTTCTGAGAGACTAGCTTAGTTGTTTAACTAAGATAACTTCCTCAGAGACTAATATATCCAGCCTCAAAAATAGTTTCTAGATACTGGGCTTTCAGAGGTGAATGAAACGGACCATTGTGAGGCTCATGTGATTAAGGGAATGAACCACATCACTATTTCAAAGCAAAGAGGTCGTAGAATTAGATTTTGGATCTGGAATTTAATTTAATCAAAATCATTTCATAGATGAATAAACTGAGATCCAGGCATATTAAGTGACTTGCCCAAAGTCATTCAATTATTCAATGCCAGACACAGGACAGACTAAAACCTCCACTGCTGGTCTGTTGCAGTGTGTTTCAAACATGTTCCTCTAAGATCTGGACATTCTCCCCAACATTCATCAATACAAGAAAGTATTATTTGTTTAGAAAATTAAATTATCCAGGAAATTTTAATTCACAACTGGGAACAACCATTAGCTAACATAATGGCTCCTGATACTCACATAACTTTGGTATTTTTCCATAGATCTCTCTTAAAAGGGCATAGGTTTTCAGAATCGGTAACACTGACTCCAGGAATCTCTGAGGAGATCCTATCCATTACAGGGGTAGTTGTTTTCTCATATAAAATAGAACAGGTCATATTGTTCAAACAGATCTTTCCCTGGAGATTGAATATGCAATCTACATAATTAAGGACCTGCTCTGACTGAAGCAGGATTGAGGGCCTCACATTCCATGATCTCGGTCTTTCCCTTTCCAGATGGTCTCTGAGGATGTTGCAAAGAATGTCCAGATCTTATAGGAACATGTATGAAACAGGCTGCAACAGACCAGCAGTGGAGGTTTGGCTCTGTCCTGTGTCTGCCACTGAATATCTGAGTGACTTTGGTCAAGTCACTTAATGTGTCTGGATGTCAGTTTATTCATTTATAAAATGATTTGGATTAAATTAAACTCCAGATCCAAAGTCTAATTCTATTTGCTTTGAAACAGTTATGTGGTTCATTCCCTTAATCACATGAGCCTCAAGAAGGCTCCTCTTTCATTCACCTCTGTAAGCCCAATACCTAAAGCTATGCCTGGCATATGGCAGGTACTCATTAGCTATTAATTGAATGAGTAAATGCATAGAAATGATAACAATAACTAATTTCTTATTGAATAAAGTATTAACATTTAAAAGTGTTTATTCATATGTAAAATAGTTTCAGCTATTTTACTTTAGGTGACCAAAATAATACCTACCATATTTTTATATGAAGGCAAATTAATTAAAATCCTATTAATTTTAATGTTAGCTTGGCCTGGAACGTGTATCAAATGACCAGTTTGTTTGATTTACTTAATATATTGATTAGTTATTATGATTGGCAGTTACAGGTGGTTATAACAGAACTTGTCGACCAGAGTTGGATTTAGAGAAGTCTGAGAGAGGAAGGAGTTGAAAATGCATGCCTTTAAAGTTTTGAGTTTAGGTGACTGAAGTATGGAGGTCCTTATAATAAATATAGATATGCCAGGGAGGGTGTATTAAAGATAGTAACCCTGACTGCCTGTTCACATTCATTATTTATTTTTATTAAAAAAGTCTTTATATAACACTTACTTTATGTTAGGCCTTATTCTGAGTGGTTTACAAATAAAAATTTATTTAATTTCTTAGTAATATCATAAGGTGGGTACGGTTATTATCTTCATTATATGGATGGGAAAACTAAGTCTCAGACTAAGTAACTTTTAGGAGAATGTTTCTCCATTTGCAAACTGTACTTTTGAGAGGAGAGAAGAGGGAGAAGACATGAGGAGCAAGGATAGAGTAGGCTGGAGTCAAGGGAAGGAGAAGGAGAGACACATGGCACTTGCAGCAAAAAGGAGGATATGAGAAAGCAGAAGACTCCTAAAATAACTAGAGGAATGCCAAATTCTCTGAGGAAGGAAGAGGAGGAGAAAATTAGTCAGAAAGGAAGAGAACTAGAAGAGAGCAAGGCCAAGATTACATTTTTTACTTTTGTATTTTGAGACAGAGTCTCACTCTGTCACCCAGTTGGAGTGCAGTGGCGTGATCTCAGCTCACTGCAACCTCCGTCTCCCGGGTTCAAGGGATTCTCCTGCCTCAGCCTCCCTAGAAGCTGGAATTACAGGTGTGTACTCCATGCCTGGCTAATTTTTGTATTCTTAGTAGAGATGGGGGTTTCACCATGTTGGCCAGGCTGGTCTTGAACTCCTGACTCAGGTGATCTTCCCGCCGCGGCCTCTGAAAGTGCTGGAATTACAGGTGTGAGCCATGGCACCCGACCCAAGATTACATTTAATTGAAATTAGAAAGCACAATTCATTTCTTCATTTGCTACCAGCTTATTTTTATGACCATTTGAAAATCTGTGATCCTTTTTTAAAGAGAATGAAAGCATTATGTTAAATAATGCTATAGTTGACAGAGCTCTTCATCTGACTCCAGAATACATCCCTTCAAGTCTTTCTCTGGGATATCTGGAAGAGAGAAGCCAGACTATCTGCTCCCTGAAATCACTCCACAAAAGCAGGTTGTTGTTAGAGCTCCAGGACTGACCATTTTTGGTTGGGGGTTGATGCTACTGTGCGGTACATTCCTTTCTTTTCTTTTCTTTTTATTTTTTTTGAGACGGAGTCTCGCTCTGTCACCCAGGCTGAAGTGCAGTGGCACGATCTTGGCTCACTGCAACCTCCGCCTCCTAAGTTCAAGCGATTCTCCTGCTTCAGCCTCCCGAGTAGCTGGAATTACAGGTGTGTGCCACCATGCCCAGCTAATTTTTGTAATTTTAGTAGAGACGAGGTTTCACCATGTTGGCCAGGCTGGTCTCGAACTCCTGACCTCTCATTCCTGTATTTTCTAAGGATCAGGTCAAGGTATTTCTGTGCTACCTTCTTATATTCAAGTTCTTTGGAAACTCTTTCTCTCACCAGGCACTTTTTGAGATTTGGGCAGCTTGAAGAGTTTTATTTATTCTAAGCACTTGGAAGAAAGGATTCTTTAGGTGTCTGGATTTGAGGGAGTTATAATGAAGGGCCACCTCAAAAGAACAACCCAGATTCATCATTTCACGATAACATGATTTGTGTTGACTGGAAAGTTATTTCTTTCAATATAGAGGTGTTGGTAGCCAGGGATTCCTTATTAAAATTTTACTTATTAAAAAGTTAACATCACTGTGCATATTCAGAACTTAAAGCCTTATCAACTAGTATGTAAATTGAGATTACAATAATCTTATCATAATTTTTATATCTACACTATATTTTATAATTTATAAATTCTCATTTACCCTTCAGCAGCCCTGTGAAGCATATAGTGTTATTATTATTTTACACATAGGGAAAATAGGGGCCCTATAAATAGATTCTAAATTGCTCAAGATTCATCTGGATGGTAAACATTAGAGATGAGTTTAAGCCCACATCTTCTGAGCCCAGCTTGAACACTCTTCTACAGTCACAGAAATCAGCATTAGGGTCCGGGAAAAAGCCTGATTGTTTTTTGGGGGATATTATATGGTAAGTGAGAAATATGGGAATATCCAAGAGTAAATTCCATCCACTTCATCAGTTCTTCTGCCCTCTCTCTCTCTACTCTACTGGCATAATATTCTGAGGCTATCCATCCTCATTCAATAAAAAAGTACATTCCACTTCTTGATTCTTATTTGAAATTTTGTCAAAATAAAATTCAATAAATACTTACAGGTGCATAGCATTAGAGAAAAATATGGTTATTATTACAGCATGTATCACCTTGTAATCACATTATGTCATTATTAATTTTAATTTTCCTTTGCCAGTACACCCTAAATTTCTTAAAGATAGAAGGTCCACTTTGTAGTCTTCTCTTGGTTTTGGAAGCCATCCTTTCCTGTCCCCTCTTGTGGGTCCTCCATTTTCTCTATCCATATCCAAACTTCCTACATTTTCACCTTAGGTGATCTTGTAAAGTTTCATGGCTTCAAGTATGTTTTAAATATAGACTTTACTCCTAGATTTCTTTCTGAACTCCAGACAACATATATCCACTGTTTTCCTGATATCTTGATGTAGAAGTCTAATAGCCATTTCAAATGTAACATGCCCCAAACTAGAACATTTTTGTTCATTTCTTTCTTTTTTTTTCTTTTGAGACAGAATCTTGCTCTGTCACCCAGGCTGTAGTGCAGTGATGTAATCTCGGCTCACTGCAAACTCTGCCTCCCAGGTTCGAGCAATTCTCCTGCCTCAGCCTCCTAAGTAGCTGGGATTACAGGTGCCTGCCACCACACCCAGCTAATTTTTGTATTTTTAGTAGAGATGGGGTTTCACCATGTTGGCCAGGCTGGTCTTGAACTCCTGACCTCGGGTGATCCACCTGCCTTGGCCTCCGAAAGTGCTGGGACTACAGACATGAGCCACCGTGCCCGGCCTGTTCATTTCTTTCTTTTACCACATATACAGTCCAGCAGAAGATATAGTAGACTCAATCACTAAAATATATCCTAAACCCACTCTTATCTTTTAATTGCTGAAATTTAGTGCAAGTCATCATCATCTTTTATCTGGACCACTGCCATAGTTTCCTGACTAGTCTCCTTATCTCAGCTTTTGTTACCTGCTACCTGTCTTCTCCTGAGAATCCTGTCAGGTAACTCCCCTGGGAGTGCTTTGATCATGCTGAGACTTCTCGACAGATTTGAATCCATATTCCACACCAAGACCTAAAGGCCTTACAAATCTGGGTTTTCATCTGTGTCAGTCACTCACTATAAAGTTTGTGCTCTATAGATATTGGATAAATGAAACAAATTATTTCCTTATGCTCGCTCTATCTACCTACCTACCTACCTACCTACCTACCTACCTGTCTAGTCTACCTACCTATCTATCTAGTCTGTCTACCTAGCTGTATATATTTTTAAGACAGGGTCTCATTTTGTCGCCCAGGCTGTGGCATAGTGGTGTGATTACGGCTTGCTGCAGCCTTGACCTCCCAGGCTTACGATCCCACCTCAGCCTCCGAGTAGTTGGGATTACAGGCATGCACCACAACACCTGGCTAATTAAATTTTTTTTTTTGTTGTTGTTATTGTGGAGATACCGTCTCATTATGTTACTCAGGCTAGTCTTGAACTTCTCTGAGCTCAAGTGATCCTCCCTCCTAGGCTTCCCATAGTGCTGGGATTAGAGGTGTGAGCCAGTGCACCGGCCAGTTATCCATATTTATATGTTTCCTGGAAACAAAAGATGTCAAGCTTCTGGGAAATAGGGGTTGCCTATTATGCTTTAAAAGTCTCAGGTAGGTACACTAAGTGTTTGTTATTGATAGTTAAGGAAAAAACTTATTTGGGTGAATACTTACCGAGAAGCAAGCACTCAGTGCACAGATGCACACAAACAGCGGCAGAGTTTTCATTCTTTCTGATGTCTCCTGGGAAAAGCAGAAATGTGGCTTAATATTAGTTATGATATTATGGGAGAGGAATGCGTTTTGGTAAATGACTTATTTTTATTAGAAAGTACAGGCAAAAAGAGACCAATGGTTTCTGAAAATTATGTATACATTTTCATTCCATAGGGGTGATGCAAAATTGCTTCAGGCCTAAAATGCATTCTTTTAGAGAGGAAGCAATGGAGGAGGCTCAAGAATTATTCTAACTAGTTTGCAACATGAGCATTTTCTATTGATATTAAAGATTGGCTAGGAAAGGCAGGATCTTAGGAAGTTTAGCAATAAGAAAAGGAAATAATTTTCTTCTTATTTCTTTTCTAATTCAGGAAGCTTCCCTCTCTGGGGAACCATCATATAAATGACCTGATACTGCACAGTTTTGCAAAGATTCCTGATGTTAGAGGAAAATGCTCTTTGTCTCTGTGCTATAAGGCTGTCACTTGGAACAAAGAACCAGCTCAAATGGACTCTTCCTCCAATTTCATTCTACTGAAGATTTTGCCATTTGATAATCCTTTTTCTTGCACTTTTTTTTTTTTTTGAGACAGGGTCTCGCTCTGTTGTCCAGGCTGGAGTGAAGTGGCACACGCATGGCTCACTGCAGCCTGCACCCCCAAGGCTCAAGCGATCCTCTCACTTTGGCCACCCTAGTAGCTGGGACTACAGTCATGCACCATGCACCACCACTCCTGGCTATTGTTATCATTATTATTATTTTTTTATTTTTTGTAGATACATGATTTCAGTGTGTTGCCCAGGCTGGTCTTGAACTCCTGGGCTCAAGCAATCCACCCTCATCGGCCTCCCAAAATTCTGGGATTACAGGTGTGAGCCACCGTGTCTGGCCAATACCCTTTTTCTAAGTCCCGAAATGGCAGGAATTATGCTTTATTCATCGTTATGTCATCATGTCTAGTACATAGTGCAGACTTAATATGTATATTTTTTTGAATAACTACTTGCAAAAGAGAATTGTATTTTGGCTATAGGTTGTAGAAGGGAAGAGTGAGAGAAGAATGTGGTCTTTTATTTTTCTCATTTTGGTTATATATGTAATGTGTACATGCCAGCTTATCAGCTTTAGAAAACAAAGGTTAAATCATATAGACAGATTACGTATTAGGGCAGGTAATTAGTGTGCATGTCAATGTGGTGGGCTGTGAGATTAGACACACTTTACAATACAATCCCGTGGTTTATAAAATGGGTGTTAGAGTCAGTCAGAGACTTGGTTTAAGCTCTGCCCACTTACTGTGTGACTCTGCCACTCACTGCATGACTTTGAGTGAGTTGCAATCTTACATCATAAGAATGTCCTGAGGATTGACTGGAATAATATATATATTACAAATCGTACTGAGAATAATGTCTTATCCATAATAAAGTCTCAGCGGTATTATTATAGTACTAGCACACTAAGAAGAAAACAATCTGACCCAATTGAAAAAAGAAATGGCTACTTAGTATTCTTCAGGTTCCTAATATATTGTCAGATTTTTTTTTTTTTTAATTTTCAAGACCAAAAAACATTCCTACCAATCATATTGTGTTCTAATAACATATGAATTGAGTGTTACCACACAGTTTGGCCGTTCATAAGAAGAGAGGAGAATAACTGTATTAGAACAACTATTGCCATTACTTAATATATGTATATTACTTGAAAGCTGTTTAGTTTCTATCAGAATCTATCTAAAGTATCCACGTACCTGGTGCAGTGTGAGTCTTTCTTCTTAGGGTGTTCAATCCAGTTGCTTGCTTTTAGTCAATCCTTTGAGGATGGTAACTAGAAGCAAAAGAAGAGAAAGCACAAGAGAATTTTCAGGTTTTATAATACTCCAGTAGAGCTTTTTGGAAATAGGAAATCTATTAGATTTAAGATAAGGTCACTTGTGTCAAGGAATTTACTTTTAAAGAAAAGAATAGTTGTGGTTTGCTGAGGTTGACAGTAGTTCTTTGTGCATCAATTTCTTCCTGATGAGCACAGTGACGATCAGAGGTTCTCAATGAGTAACTTACGTGCTTGATGAGTAGTGGAACAGTGATTGATGGCACTTATGGAGAAACGAACAACCATGGCCCAGGTCCTCCCAACAGGAACAGATCATCCACTCTTTCCTGTTGGGCTCTCAAAGTAAGCAGAGTGATTGCCTTCTGACAGTTAATGTGATGGAACACCATATTTCCTTGTTAATAAGACAAGTTAATAAAGGACAGAGGATTTAAAAAAAAGTACTGTGGTGCCAAGTACTGGTGCAGGGCAGTATTTAAAGCCAAAAAATAAACACTGAATTTTTAAATACAAGCAATTAAAAACAATTTTTGACTTTTTGTCTTGAAAAATATTCAAACAAATAGAAAAGTGAGGAGGGTAGTAGGACTATATACTCATTCCCTGGTTTTCATAATTGTTAACATTTTGCTATATATCTTAGTTGTTTTGCTGGAGTATCTTAAGGTAAACTACAGAAATTGTAACAGCTACTCTCTATTTCAGCATTTCTCTCTAAAAAGCCTTTCTTTTATAACAAAACACCATCAACCAATAACAATATTAATAATTCAAACATATAATCTAAAATTGAGTTCATACTCAAATTTTGGCAAAAATATTTTTAGTCATTTTGTTCCTACCAGGACACAACTAAGGGCCATGTGTTGCAGTGACTTGTTATGTCTCTAGTTTCTTTTATCCCAGAAAATTTTCTCCCTTTCCCACCATGGTAGTGATATTTTGATATCTAGACTAGTCATTTTATAAATATTTATTTTTAAAAAGAAACTTAATAACTTAAAAAAGAACTTAAGAATCATTTTAATAGAGATTTTCAAAATTACATATTTCTAATATGTAAAATCATTAATCTGGAATACAGTTTTGAAGGTGTGATTCCACTTCTAGCTAGTCAGTTTGTTCTTTTGCACATGTAGTCTCTGAGGGCTTATATTCTTTGGGTTTGATTCCTTGCTTCTCCACTTAGTAGCCATGTAATTTTTGACAAGTTAGCTAACTTCTTTGAGCCTTAGTTTTTCTATCTGCTAATTAGGTGTGACATCTACTTTACAAGGTTGTCAGACTGAAATTAGATAAGTTAAAAGTTCTGACATGGTTCTTTTGAATGGAACACCCTCAGCTATTATGCTGCCATTAGTGGAAAGTTAGGGACAGTTTTTGAATAGCAATGAGTTAGTAAATATGGGCTATAATATTAATTAGTTTTCATCTTTTTTTGCTAGCAACTAGTGATATGCATTTACAATATACTTGTTATAGTTAAAATTGGCTGTAGAATATAATTTTTATTGATCTGAAACAAGCTTTTCTAAGTACATGACTTCCGTAGAAAAATTTTCATATCACCTTGTTATTGCCCAATTAGTGATAAATTGTAATGACCTCAAAAATTGATAGAATTTCAAAAAATGTCTAATTATCCTCAGTCCTAACTAATGCCTGAAGATAACAAATTTAATTTTCTTTAAATATTGGAAAAATATAAGAATATCTGGACATATTATGACTGAATCCAGTGCATTTCAGGTTTTATTTTTCAATAAATAATGAGTAACACATGCATTTATTATTTTAATTTTTTTAAAATTATATTCTCTTGGGATACATGTGCAGAATGTACAGGTTTGTTACATAGGTATACATGTGCCATGGTGGTTTGCTGCACCCATCAACCGGTCACCTACATTAGGTATTTCTCCTAGTGCTATCCCTCCCCCAGTCCCCCACCTGCCAACAGGCCCGGGTGTGTGATGTTTCCCTCCCTGTGTTCATGTGTTCTCAGTGTTTAACTCCCACTTGTGAGTGAGAACATGCAGTGTTTGGTTTTCTGTTCCTGTGTTAGTTTGCTGAGAATGATGGTTTCCAGCTTCATCCACGTCCCTGCAAAGGACATGAACTCATTCTTTTTTATGGCTGCATAGTATTCCATGGTGTATATGTGCCACATTTTCCTTATCCAGTCTATCATTGATGGGCATTTGGGTTGGTTCCAAGTCTTTGCTATTGTAAATAGTGCTGCAATAAATATATGTGTGCATATGTCTTTATAGTAGAATGATTTATAATCCTTTGAGTATATACCCGGTAATGAGATTGCTGGGTCAAATGATATTTCTGGTTCTAGATCCTTGCAGAATCGCTACACTGTCTTCCACAATGGTTGAACTAATTTACAGTCCCAGAAACAGTGTAAAAGCATTCCTATTTCTCCACATCCTTTCCAGCATCTGTTGTTACCTGACTTTTTAATGATCACTATTCTAACTGGCTTGAGATGGTATCTCATTGTAGTTTTGATTTGCATTTCTCTAATGACCAGTGATTATGAGCCTTTTTTCATATATTTGTTGGCTGCATAAATGTCTTCTTTTGAGAAGTGTCTGTTCATATCCTTTGTCCACTTTTTGATGGGGTTGTTTGCTTTTTTCTTGTAAATTTGTTTAAGTTCCTCGTAGATTCTGGATATTAGCCCTTTGTCAGATGGATAGATTGCAAAAATTTTCTCCCATTCTGTAGATTGCCTGTTCACTCTGATGATAGTTTGTTTTGCTGTGCAGAAGCTCTTTAGCTTAATTAGATCCCATTTGTCTATTTTGGCTTTTGTTGCCATTGCCTTTTGTGTTTTAGTCATGAAGCCATTGCCCATGCCTATGTCCTGAATGTTATTGCCTAGGTTTTCTTCTAGGGTTTTTATGGTTTTAGGTCTTACATTTAAGTCTTTAATCCATCTTGAGTTAATTTTTGTGTAAGGTGTTAGGAAGGGGTCTAGTTTCAGTTTTCTGCATATGGCTAGCGAGTTTTCCCAACACCATTTATTACATAGGGAATCCTTTCGCCATTGTTTTTGTCAGGTTTGTCAAAGATCAGATGGTTGTAGATGTGTGGTGTTATTTCTGAGGCCTCTGTTTTGTTCTATTGGTCTATATATCTGTTTTGGTACCAGTACCATGCTGTTTTGGTTACTGTAGACTTGTAGTATAGTTTAAAGTCAGGTAGCATGATCCCTCCAGTTTTGTTCTTTTTGCTTACAATTGTCTTGGCTATACGGGCTCTTTTTTGGTTCCATATGACATTTAAGTGGTTTTTTTTCTAATTCTGTGAAGAAAGTCAATGGTAGCTTGGTGGGGATAGCATTGAATCTATAAATTACTTTGGGCACTTGGCCATTTTGATTATATTGATTCTTCCTGTCCATGAGCATGGAATGTTTTTCCATTTGTTTGTGACCTGTCTTATTTCATTGAGCAGTGGTTTGTAGTTATCCTTGAAGAGGTTCTTCACATCCCTTGTAAGTTGTATTCCTAGGTATTTTATTCTCTTTGTAGCAAATGTGAATAGGAGTTCACTCATGATTTGGCTGTTTATCTATTATTAGTGTATAGGAATGCTTGTGATTTTTGCCCGTTGATTTTGTAGCCTGAGACTTTGCTGAAGTTGCTTATTAGCTTAAGGAGATTTTGGGCTGAGACGATGGGGTTTTCTAAATATACAATCATGTCATCTGCAAACAGAGACAATTTGACTTCCTCTCTTCCTATTTGAATACCCTTTATTTCTTTCTCTTGCCTGATTCCCTTGGCCAGAACTTCCCATACTATGTTGAACAGGAGTGGTGAGAGAGGGCATCCTTGTCTTGTGCTGGTGGTTTTCAAAGGGAATGTTTCCAGCTTTTGTCCATTCAGTATGATATTGGCTGTGGGTTTGTCATAAGTAGCTCTCATTATTTTGATGTACGTTCCATCAATACCTAGTTTATTGAGAGTTTTTAGCATGAAGACGTGTTGAATTTTATCAAAGGCCTTTTCTACATCTATTGAGATAATCATGTGGTTTTTGTCATTGGTTCTGTTTATGTGATGGATTACATTTATTGATTTGCATATGTTGAACCAGCCTTGCATCCCAGGGTAAAGCCAGCTTGATCTTGGTAGATAAGCTTTTTGATGTGCTGCTAGATTCAGTTTGCCAGTATTTTACTGAGGATTTTTGCATCGATGTTCATCAGGGATATTGGTCTGAAATTTTCTTTTCTTGTTGTGTCTCTCCCAAGTTTTGGTATCAGCATGATGCTGGCCTTGTAAAATGAGTTAGGGAGGATTCCCTCTTTTTCTATTGTTTGGAATAGTTTCAGAAGGAATGGTACCAGCTCCTCTTTGTACCTCTGGTAGAATTTGGCTGTGAATCTGTCTGGTCCTAAATTTTTTTGGTTGGTAGGCTATTAATTAGTGCATCAGTTTCAGAACTTGTTATTGGTCTATTCAGGGATTCGATTGCTTCCTGGTTTAGTCTTTGGAGGGTGTATATGTTCAGGAATTTATCCATTTCTTCTAGATTTTCTAGTTTATTTGCATAGAGGTGTTTATAGTATTCTCTGATGGTAGTTTGTATTTCTATGGGATCAGTGGTGATATCCCTCTTATCATTTTTTATTGTGTCTATTTGATTCTTCTCTGTTTCCTTCTTTATTAGTCTGGCTAGTGGTTTATCTATTTTGTTAATCTTTTCAAAAAACCAGCCCCTGGATTCATTGATTTTTTTGAAGGGTTTTTTTGTGTCTCTATGTCCTTCAGTTCTGCTCTGATCTTAGTTATTTCTTGTCTTCTGCCAGCTTTTGAATTTGTTTGCTCTTGTTTCTCTAGTTCTTTTAATTGTGATGTTAGGGTGTCAATTTTAGTTCTTTTCTACTTTCTCTTGTGGGCATTTAGTGCTATAAATTTCCCTCCAAACACTGCTTTAGCTGTGTCCCAGAGATTCTGGTATGTTGTGTCTTTGTTCTCATGTGTTTCAAAGAACTTATTTATTTCTGCCTTAATTTCCTTATTTAACCAGTAGTCATTCAGGAGCAGGTTGTTCAGTTTCCATGTAGTTGTGCAGTTTTGAGTGAGTTTCTTAATCCTGAGTTCTAATTTGATTGCACTGTGGTCTGAGAGACTGTTTATTATGATTTCCATTCTTTTGCATTTGCTGAGGAGTGTTTTACTTCCAATTATGTGGTCAATTTTAGAATAAGTATGATGTGGTGCTGAGAAGAATGTATATTCTGTTGATTTTGGGTGGAGAGTTCTGCAGATGTCTGTTAGATCCGCTTGGTCCAGAGTTGAGTTCAAGTCCTGAATATCCTTGTTAATTTTCTGTCTCCGTTGATCTGTCTAATATTGACAGTGTGGTGTTGAAGTCTCCCAGTATTATTGTGTGGGAGTCTAAGTCTCTTTGTAGGTCTCTAATAACTTGCTTTATGAATCTGGATGCTCCTGTATTGGGTACATATATATTTAGGATAGTTAGCTCCTCTTGTTACATTGATCCCTTTACCATTACATGATGCTATTCTTTGTCTTTTTTGATCTTTGTTGGTTTAAAGTCTGTTTTATCAGAGACTAGGATTGCAACCTCTGCTTTTTTTTGCTTTCCATTTGCTTGGTAAACATTCCTCCATGTCTTTATTTTGAGCCTATGTGTGTCTTTGCATGTAAGATGGGTCTCCTGAATACAGCACACCAATGGGTCTTGACTCTTTATCCAGTTTCCCAGTCTGTGTCTTTTAACTGGGGTCATTTAGCCTGTTTACATTAAAGGTTAATATTGTTATGTGTGAATTTGATCCTGTCATTATGATGCTAGCTGGTTAATTTGCCTGTTAGCTGATGCTGTTTCTTCATAGTGTCAATGGTCTTTACAATTTGGTATGCTTTTGCAGTGGCTGGTACCGGTTTTTCCTTTCCATATTTAGTGCTTCCTTCAGGAGCTCTTGTAAGGCAGGCCTGATGGTGACAAAATCTCTCAGCATTTGCTTGTCTGTAAAGGAATTTATTTCTCCTTCACTTATGAAGCTTAGTTTGGCTGGATATGAAATTCTGGGTTGAAAATTCTTTTCTTGAAAAATGTTGAATATTGGCCCCCACTATATTCTGGCTTGCAGGGTGTTTGCAGAGAGGTCCTCTGCTAGTCTGATGTTAGTTTGATGGACTTCCGTTTGTGGGTAACCCAACCTTTCTCTCTGGCTGCCCTTGACACTTTTTCCTTCACTTCAATCTTGGTGAATCTGACAATTATTTGTCTTTGGGTTGTTCTTCTCAAGGAGTATCCTTGTGGTGTTCTCTGTATTTCCTGAATTTGAATGTTGGTCTGTTTTGCTGGGTTGGGGAAGTTCTCCTGGATAATATCTTGAAAAGTCTTTTTCAACTTGGTTCCATTCTCCCCATCACTTTCATGTACACCAATCAAGCGTAGGTTTGGTCTTTCACATAGTCCCATATTTCTTGGAGGCTTTGTTTGTTCCTTTTTATTCTTTTTTCTCTAATCTTGTCTTCATGCTTTATTTCATTACGTTGATCTTCAATCTCTGATATCCTTTCTTTTGCTTGATCGATTTGGCCATTGATACTTGTGTATGCTTCATGACGTTCTTGTGCTGTGTTTTTCAGCTCCATCAGGTCATTATGGTCTTCTCTAACTGGTTATTCTAGTTAGCAATTCTGCTAACCTTTTTTTTAAGGTTCTTAGCTTCCTTGCATTGGGTTAGAACATGCTCCTTTAGCTCAGAGATGTTTATTACCCACCTTCTGAAGCCTACTTCTGTCAATTTGTCAAACTCATTCTCTGTCCAGTTTTGTTCTCTTGCTGGCAAGGAGTTGTGATCCTTTGCAGGGGAAGAGGCATTCTGGTTTTTGGAATTTTCAGCCTTTTTGTGCTGGTTTTTCCTCATCTTCATGGATTTATCTACCATTGGTCTTTGATGTTGGTGACCTTCAGATGGGGTTTCTGTTTGGACGTCCTTTTTGTTGATGTTGATGCTATTCCTTTCTGTTTGTTAGTTTTCCTTCTAACAGTCAGGCCCCTCTGCTGCAGGTCTGCTGGAGTTTGCTGGATGTCCACTCCAGACCCTGTTTGCCCGGGTATCAACAGCGGAGGCTGCAGAACAGCAAAGATTGCTGCCTGTTGCTTCATCTGGAAGCTTCATCCCAGAGGGGCACTTGCCAGATGCCAACTGGGACTCTCCTGAATGAGGTGTCTGCTGACCCCTGCTGGGAGGTGTCTCCCAGTCAGGAGGCACAGGGGTCAGGGACCCACTTGAGGAGGCAGTCTGTCCCTTAGCAGAGCTCGAGCACTGTGCTGGGAGATTTGTTGCCGTCTTCAGAGCTGGCAGGCAGGAAGGTTTAAGTCGGCTGAAGCTGCACCCACTACCTCCCCTTTCCCCAGGTGCTTTGTCCCAGGGAGTCGGGAGTTGTATCTATAAGCCCCTGACTGGGGCTGCTGCCTTTCTTTCAGAGATGCCATGCCTAGAGAGGAGGAATCTAGAGAGGCAGTCTGGCTACAGTGGCTTTGCTGAGCTTTGGTGGGCTCCATGCAGTTCAAACTCTCGGTGGCTTTTTTTACACTGTGAGGGGAAAACCACCTACTCAAGCCTCAGTAATGGCGGATTCCCCTCCCCACACCAAGCTTGACATTCCCAGATTGACTTCAGACTGTTGTGCTCGCAGCGAGAATTTCAAGCCAGTGTATCTTAGCTTGCTGGGCTCTGTAGGGGTGGGAACCTCTGAGCTAGACCACTTGGTTCCTTGGCTTTAGCCTTCTTTTCAGGGGAGTGAATGGTTCTGACTCACTGGTGTTCCAGGTGCCACTGGGGTATGAAAAAAAACTTCTGCAGCTAGCTTGGTGTCTGCCCAAATGACCACCCAATTTTGTGCTTGAAACCCTGGGCCGTGGTGGTGTAGGCATCTGAGGGAATCTTCTTGTCTGCTGGTTGTGAAGATGGTGAGAAAAGAATAGTATCTGGGCCAGAATGCGCCATTCCTCGTGGCACAGTCCCTCATGGCTTTCCTTGGCTAGGGGAGGGAGTTTCCAATCCCTTGCACTTCCCAGCGAGGTGACGCCCCACCCTGCTTTGGCTCGCCCACTGTGGGCTGCACCCACTATCTAACCAGTCCCAATGAGATGAGCCAGGTATCTCAGTTGGAAATGCAGCAATCACCCATCTTCTGTGTTGATCTCACTGGGAGCTGCAGACTGGAGCTGTTCCTATTTGGCTGTTTTCGGATGACTATCTCATTCCATTATTTTTAACTTTACGAATGTAAAATGCTGCCATTACTTGCATAGAACAGTCATCTCAGTATGGAGTTTGAGAAGTCCAAGATCAAGATCTGGCCGACTTGGTGTCTGGTGAGGACACAGTCTAATTCACAGAATGGTACCTTCTTGCTGTGTCCTTGCATAGTGGGAGGGCTATTTTAATGTTCTTATGGTGTTAAAGCCACTTGGAGTTTTAGAAACTGATGATGGTATATGCCAATTACACAAAAATTTAAAATTAACATGTTGAAATGACTGACATATGGACTACAAATCACCATTATGACATATTTTAAATTAGCACTGAATGTTGTGATATGGGATATAGCATCAAAAAATCATAGTATACTGTCCACTGAGTTCTGCTCTTCTGGAGCTGAAAAGCTACAGCTGTTTTTCTGTTCCTCACTATACTTTCACTTGTACACCAAAATGCATTATAGTTGCAAAAAAAGTGAAAAAAATAATAGAAACTTCTTATTTGCTATAGCCACAACTAGAGCATGGTTAATTGTTTGAAAAGTAGATTTAAAAAGAATTCATGGTAAAGGCTTTTGCCTAACTGCTTTTTATCTTGACCCCCAGCCCCAACGGATTTTCCAGATTGTTTTATGCTTTCTAATTTCTCTGTAAGACATAATTTGAATATGGCAAACATCAGTTATTTTAACCAGTTAATCAAGATAGCTTCTGTTGTGTCAATATTATTTTAGGATTTTTTTTCTGGTTTGAAGTGTATCTTCTGGTATTACTAAAGTTGTGGGTTGGCTTTCATTAGAGTTTTGAGAAGGTCTTTGCAGAGAGAGGGTCTATGGAATCTACTTCCTAATCTGGAGTTAAGAGCAAAAGAATTTGACCATAGGACCAACAGAAGATTGACCTGCAAAAGTGATAGAGAGCAGTGCTTCAGTTTTATTTATTTATTTATTCATTCATTCCTTCATTCATTCATTTTTAGAGACAAAGCGTTGCTCTGTTGCCTGGGGTGGAGTGCAGTGGTGTGATCATAGCTCAGTGCAGTCTCAAACTCTTGGTCTGAAGCCATCCTCATGCCACAGTTCCTGCTGGGACTACAGGCATGTGTCACCATGCCAAGCTAATTTATTTTGTTTTTAGAGATAGGGTCTTGCTATGTTACCCAGGCTGGTCTTGAACTACTAGCCTTAAGCATTTCTCTTGCCTCAGCCTCCCAAGTATCTGGGATTACAGGCATGAGCCATTGCAACAGGCAGAGTGCTTCAGCTTTAACTAGTCTTGGCAGGGACTATATAATCTAATTTATGTCTATATATGCAAAAAAGATAATTATATGCATCTTCTTTCCTTCTTTATTTGCTACTGTGAACTGTTTTATCTACATGATCAGTTCTAATATCTTAAATGTACCTAAGTCCTTTTCCATTTTAAAGTACTTTCATACACTTCATAATTATAAATGATCTGGAACAATTACTAGAAGAAAATATACTGATTTGTCTATTTGTGGGAGCACTCATTTTGTTTAACATAACAGAATCATTGAACGAATAATGGATAAGGTGACATTGAAATTTTCTTAATAATGCTTTTAAAAATTATGTTAATTAGGGGAAATTAGATAAACAGTTTGTGCTTTCCAGTAAAATAATTCATTTATTATTTTTGATTTTTGCTACTTAAGTTAGCTTGTTAATCTTTCTCTCTCTCTCTTTTTTTTTTTTTTAAGACAGGGTTTTACTGTGTCATCCAGACTGGAGTGAACTGGCACAATTATGGCTCACTGCAGTCTTGACCTTTGGGCTCAAGTGATCCTCCCGCCTCAAGTGATCCTCCCGCCTCAGCTTCCTGAGTAGCTGGGACTACAGGTGTCTGCCACCATGAATGGCTAATTTTTAAAAATTTTTTGTAGAGACGGGGTCCCCTTATGTTGCCCAGGCTGGTCTTGAGCTCCTGGGCCCAAGTGATCTTCCTGCCTTGTCCTCTCAAAGTGCTGGTGTTACTGGCATGGGCCACTATGGTCGGCCCAGCTTGTCAACCTTTCTTTTTCATGCCTATTTCTTTTGCATTAGCTGTGTCCCTCTTGTTTTGGTTTTCTAAAGCTGGCTCTTTTTAGCTTGGAAACTTTTTCTTTCTCCTTTTTTTTTGATTTTAAGATTTCACCTTTATTATATCTTTTTGGCTTCTGTTTAGCAAAACCTAATCTAATCTACAAATCTTAAAAGGTAAGCGGAGAGCTCTGTGTCTTTCCCTTGAGTAAGGCTCTTCCTCATTGAGAGAAGTGATAATTATTTTTGTAATTGCCATGTCTGCCTCTGAAGTTTTAGGTCTACTTTAAAGATAGCATTTTGTATTGGAATAGCAGAAAAAGACACAGAATAAGAAGGCATTAGACTTAAAGGGCAGGGAAAGAAATATGCTCTACAAGAGATAGAAAGATCAGTGGATACTCATAGCAAGAATAGGGAGGCAGAGTATATCCAAAAGATATTATTCCTTGATTCTACTGGAGAATCAGTAAAACACACAGGCTTTTCTAATAGTGAGTCCATGATATCATCTGCATATAGAAAAGGGTGGCCTTTGTCATCAAAGAGCTCAGTCCCATCTTCACTGGGACCATCAGTTATTTGTCCAGGATAAGCTGATGAATTAAATTTGATTGTGATCTGACATAGGTTCAAGATGGCTGACTAGAGACACTGGACATTTGCATTCTCCAGAAAGAACCAAAATTACCAACAGATTATCATACCCCAAATAGAACATCTAGGAGAGGCCACTAGAGTCCAACAGAGAAGCCATGAGTAACATGTAAGGTGCAGATGGAAAAGAAGCAAGTGGCCAGCTTGGCCAAGATAAGCTGAGAGCCCCAAGGGGTTCAGTATTGAGGGCAAAGGGTAAGTTAGAGACCTTCAGTAGTCTACATCCTCACTACACAGAAACAATCTGACCATGGGAGAGATCCTCTATCCACATGATCTCTGAAACTAGCATGCGCAGTGATCTGGAGACCCCATGAGGGCATTGCATCAGATAGGGAACTTGCACTGGGTCCCTCACACCCTTAACACCTATGTGGCCATTGTGAGAGAACACAATCACAGGACTACATCCTGCCCTGGGAACCACAGCCCCCATATCACAACATTCCAGAAGCCTCCACTGACATCCCCCAGTGTCCACCCTGAGGGCCATAGTAGCACAGTGCTGGCTGGACCGAAAGGCGCTGCGGGGTCCTCAGTACTCTATCCTACAGGGAATATTACTCCCTGGAAGCAAGATGGTGTAGCACATCAAAAAGGTGGCCCCCGGGACAAAGGAAATCAAAGTGTGTGCTTTTCAGAGCCTGAAAACTCCCTTTCTGGGGCTGTAAGAAGTGACCCCACCAGTAAAAGTGTCACAAACTGCACTTAGGCTTACAAGTGGAGAGTGAAATTCCATCCCCCACTCCATCTCAAAAAAAAAAAAAGCTGTTTTTCATAACTTTCATGTATATTATTCACCTCACTCCTGAGGCCCCATCACCTTTCTTTTTGCTCTTGCTTCTCTCTTAATGTTTGGTTACTTATCTGTCAAAACAAGGCTTCTCAAATTCTATTAGTTTATGGAACCATCCTTGATGATATTACCAGCATTGTGGATTTTTTTCCTTCACCATTCTGAGCTTTGATAATTGGTTGGTACCTCACAATTTAGTCTTCTATCCTATTTTGTTATGTATCTGTCTTCCCCTTCTCTTTTCCTTTTTTTTCCCTTACATCTAGCCATCTATAGTGTAAACTAAGTGTTGTAATATTGTCTTCTAAAGCAGTGAAGGTTCTAGTGTGATATTTTCTTTTCTGTTTTCGTGACATAGTCACAGTTACCAAAAATGGGCCCATAACTTTAATTTAGGAAGTCTTTGTGTTCTCTAGTCTATAAACTTTGGTGTCATGCTTATGGAAACTTGTTAGTTTATAATACAGATTTGTCTTGTTTTAATAATGTTGATATTTATTAATCTAAGATTATTAGTCAATTAGCTAAAATGCAAATAAAAATAAAAGTCCTTCAGTCTAATTGCTTGTTACAGGAAGTGGTAAATTCTTTTATGTCAAGGTAACTGTAGGGCATTCATCTTTTATAACATCCAGGCTCCCTGGAGATTAGAGATGAACAAAGATGAAATTTTTGTATTCATTATACCTGTTAGTATGTACATTATAAGAAGGTTAAACAAACAATTTCTACTTTGTGGTAAATGTCTCATTTGGGGTTTTCAGTCTTTCCAATTGGTTCTGTTTCTGTTATACTGTCTGTATATAAAGCTTCCATAAATATTTGTAAAAAATGTGAATTTTTTTGTTTGAGGTAACTATTAGTATTAAATGTAAATATAACGCTACTCAAATTCTCTATATCCTTATTTTTTGTCATCCAATTTGCTGAGAAAATGCATGTTAAATTTTCTCACCTGGATTTGGAATTATCAGTTTCTTCTTGTATTTATAATACTTCTGTTTTATATTTCAAGGTTTATAAAGTTAAGTACATATAGTTTTATGACTTTTATATTGTCTAGATAGACTATAACTTTTATCAGTTGAACATTTCCCTGCTTATTATATTTAAATATTTTCCCTTTGAATTCTGTTCTTTAATATCATCACACTACTTTTCTTTATGTGATATTTTTCTGAAAAATTTTTCTTTTTTTCTGTTAATAACTTTGTTTTTGTTATAACCATGTTGCTAGCAAATAGCATGCAGTTGTATTTTTAAAATAATCTTAGAATTTTTGTTTTAAAATACGGAATCCAACCTATTTGCAAATTCTGTTTACTGTTATGTTCCAATTTATTCTCTTTAACTTGTTTTACATTTTGTTTTCCAAGCCGTTTTGTTTCTCTTTTTTCTCATTATCTTAGTTTAGGATGCTTACATTTTTTGTTACTTTTTTTCCTTGTGGGCTTGGAAATTTTATAACTTATTGGTATTATTTTGTTACGAGTAGAAATTATCATTTCCATTAATTCTAATGTTAGAGATCAGAAATTATACAATGCACATGTAATTAAAATTATGTAACATTTGATACGTGCAAAAGAATATACAAAGCATAATAAGTGAACACCCATGAACCTATCACACAATTTAAGAACTACTAGAACATTACCAATATCCTTGTATCACCTGTGCACTACTACTAGACCATCGTTTATCAGGCTAATGAGGTCTCCTGTTCTTAGTTGCTAAGAGGGTTTTTTTTTTAAATTATGAATGAGTAGGGATTTTATCAATTGTTTTTTTTAAGATCAATCAAGATGATCGTGTGTATTTTTTTCCAGTCAATTAGTGTGGCCATGCATTTAAGGTTTTCTAATGTAAAACCATCTTTGCATTCCCAGAATAAACTTAATTTAGTGTGTGAGTTTTAATATATTGTTGGATTTGTTTTATAAATATTTATCTTAGAATTGTTTGATCTATATTCATCGGAGAGATTAATCACTACTTTTTTTTTCCCTCATGCTAACTTTGCTTTTAATATCAAAGAATAACAGCATTATAGATTGAATTGGAGACTATTTCATTAAAATTTTAATTTTTGAAAGAGTTTTCAGAACATTAGAATGCTTTAACTTGGAAAAGATGACAAAATTTTCATATAAACCATGCAGGGAAGATTTTTGCTTTGTGAGAGGATTTTAATGATTCATTTAATAGTCACCATTTTTAATGGTTATAGAGTTATTAAAGCCTTCTATTTTTTTGAGTCAGACTTGGTATCTTTCTCTTACACACACATTTTCCTTCTTTCTATTTAAATTTGTGTATTTCATTTGTCTTAAAAATTATTTTCAGAAACATATTCATTGCATTATTTTATTTTTACCTTCTGCTATATATAATTATGTAATAGTTTTTATTGCTAATTTTTTTAAATTTAGGTTCCTCTTTTCACAGGTTTGCAAGGAAACAATTTTTGAGTTCTTTGTTTTCTCTATTTTATTTTGGTTTATATTTTATTAATTTTCTACTTTTGGCTCCTCTCTGCCTTTTCTTAGTTTTACTTTTTGTCATAAGTGTACATGATTGATTGATTGAGACAAGGTCTTGCTCTGTCACCAAGGCTGGAGTGCTGTGGCATAATCAGCTCACTGCAACCTTAACCTCCTGGCCTCAAGCAATTCTCCCACCTGTCTTTTGAGTAGCTGGAACTACAGTCATGCACCATCACACCTGGCTAATTTTAAAAAATTGTATGTAGCAATGGGTGTCTCACTATGTTGTACAGGCTTGTCTGAAACTTCTGGCCTCAAGCAGTCCTCCCTCCTTGGCTTCCCAAAGCATTGGGATGACAGGTATGAGCCACCATACCTGGCCAAGTGTCGGTAATTTAAAGTCAAATGGCTACATTGTTCTGTTATGAAGAACATCAATCCCCTGCCCCATCCCCATTCCCTTATCTACCACTTCCCAGGGCAACCATGTTTGCAGTCCCCTGTCTTCCATCTTATTATTTGGTGTTTACATTTATTTCTCCAAATAGCATGATTGTGTATTATTTCTTAATTCTTTTTCAATTTTGGCCATGGTCTATTGATTTTTCAATATAGAGGAGAAGGCTTTGAAGATCTTTTTCTCCTTCATCTTCCGTTGTTCACTTTTACCTTTTGTAACCCCAACTGCATAATATAGTAAAATTGAATTGTTAGTTAATGCCAATAATCAATTCACGTTTACACTACTTTGAATGTGCAAACATTATTGACATATTTCACAACTTTTTGTTTTCCCTTGCTATGGTTTGGCTCTGTGTCCCCACCCAAATCTCATCTTGAATTGTAATCCTCACGTGTCAAAGGAGGTAGCTGGTGGAAGGTGTTTGGATCATGGGAGTGGCTTCTCCCATGCTGTTCTCATGACAGTGAGTGAGTTCTCACAAGATCTGATGGTTTAAAAGTGTGTGGCAGTCCCCCCTTTGCTCTCTGTCTCTCTTCTGCCATCATATAAGATGTGCCTTGCTTCCCCTTTGCCTTCAGCCATGATTGTAAATTTCCTGAGTCCTGCTCCCAGTCATGCACAACCATGAGTCAATTAAGTCTATTTATAAATTACCCAGTCTCAGGTAGTTCTTTATAGCAGTGTGAAAATGGACTAATAAATCCCTGGAATTAATACTTGTGCCCTTTTTCCATTTCTTTCATTTTTGACATGCTTATTATCAGTTCAATTCCTCATTGGCTATTTAAATATCTGATGACATTTAGGTATTATATCAAATTAATCTTTCTGAGTAAATGTTTTCAGAGTCTTCTGAATGGCTCCAGAAAATTAGTATCAAGGAGCGGGGCATTGCTGTAAAGATATTTGAAAATGTGGAAGTGACTTTGGAACTGGGTAACAGGCAGTGATTGGAAGAGTCTGGAGGGCTGAGAAAAAGACAGGAAGATGAGGAAAACTTTGGAACTTCCTAGAGACTTGTTAGAATAGTTGTGACCAAAATGTTGGTAGTGATATGGACTGCAAAGTCCAGCCTGAAGAGGTCTCACACGGAAATTAGGAACTTACTGAGAACTCTGCCTCCTTGAATATTGAATCATAAATTACTTGGGGTAAGAGTACTATAGGGAGGCACAAGAAGAAGGTGGTGAAGGGTGACCAGGGGACTTCAGATTTCCCATGGGTATGTAAAAAAACATGGGCTTAGACTGGAAATATAAGGCACTGCTTCTTTGTTGTTAAAAGTATACGGAGTTGGGAGGGGCGTGGTGTGTGACATCTTTTTGTAAAGGTCGAGTTCCACATACACCTTTTGATTCCATATTCAAGATATTCGTCTGATTTTTCTCAGTAATATTTCAGAGAGTCTGTGAGAATAAATAGTAGATACAAATTTTATTATAAATACTATCTTTTTCCCAATTTAATCTTGTTACACATTTTGATACCAGGCTCTGTAAAATGATGAGATTAATGTCCATAAGGCACTCAACAGCTCTCACTGAAATGCATATAAACTCACAAACCAGAGAGAATTGGAAACAGGGTGATAATATTGAACATTTAAAGGATAGAGTGATTAGGAAATTAAACATAAAGTCAAAGAAATGGAGTACTGAATTTGAATACATTGTAGCTTGATGTATGACATATAAGAACAGTTTTATATGAGATGAGAAACAATGTATGACTTGAAATATGATATAAACCCATAGAAAGATTGAGCCTAATGAAGCTTTTTAAGAAGTAGGTCACCAGCTCTGAAAGACCCAGGGGCCGGCATAATACCTTTGTAGTTTTTGCTGTTCTTTGAAAGCAGACGCAGAGGAGGCTCACTCTTAATTGTCATGGAAGACAATATATGCTTCACCAAGAATTAGTGTTTTCATAGAATAAATAATTTAGAAAAAATTAGCATAAATTGTGATCACTGGAATTCTGGCAGAAGAAAAATATCTCCAAAAGCCTAAAAAGCCTTGGAATGTTAAAAAAAATAAAATATAAATGGAAATAAATATCACAGAAATTATCTGTCTCATTTTCCTTATCTATAAAAGGGTTTAATATTAGTACATAACCTAGAATGAACTTAGTTTTGTGGCTAAACATTATACAATTTAGGGGCCTCATAAGAAAAGAATATAAAATTATTTTTGCAAAATTTCAAATATATACAACTACATGAATGCATTGTTACAGCCTCTAATGAAATGCCATTAGTTGTCTTGAAACCCTCTTCCATATTCACCCCGTTGGGTTTCTGGGAAGAATAAACCAGAAATTGAGGGGTGGACCAAGATGGCCGAAGGAAAGCCTCCACTGATTGTCCCCCACAACAGGAACACCAAATTTGACTGCTATCTACACAGAAAAGGACCTTCCTTAGAACCAAAAATTAGGTAAGCAATCACAGTACCTGGTTTTAACTTCATATCACTGAAAGAGGCACTGAAGAGGGTAGGAAAGACAGTCTTGAATCTCTGACACAACCCCTCCCTCATCTGTTGCAGTGGTCATATGGCAGGAAGAGACAGTCTCAGTGCTTGCAGGAGGGAGGAGGGAGCATGCAGTGCCTGTGGGATTGTTCATTGGACTCAGTGCTTCCCTGGGTCACAGCAGAAAACAAAACCGGGCTTAAGTCAGCTGATACTTGCCCACAGAGGGAACATGAGACCAGCTCTAGTTGGAAGGGAATCACTCATTCCAGCGGTTGAAAACTGAGTTTTGGCAAGCCTTGCCATGGCAGGCTAAAGTACTCTGTGGTTCTAAATAAACTTGAAAGGCAGCCTAGGCCACAGGGGCTGCAATTTCTAGGCAAGTCCTAGTGCTGTGTTGGGCTCAGACCCAGTGGACATGGGGTGCATATGACCTAGGGAGATACCAGCCAGGATGGCTAATGGAGAGCTTGTGCCACCCTTCCCTTAGCCACCGGCAGCACAGCTTGAAGCAATGAGAGAGTCCTTTATTCTGCTTGAGAAGAGGAGAGGGGAAGAGTAAAGAGGATTTTATCTTGTATTTTGAATACCAGCTCAGCCACAGTAGGAAAGGGCATCAGGCAGAATAGTGAGGCACCCATTCTAGGATCTACCTCCTGGACAACATTTCTAGACACAACCTGGGTCAGAAAAGAACCTGCTGTCTTGAATGAAAGGAAGAAGTCCTGGCAGGATTCATCACCTGCTAACTAAAGAGCCCTTGGGCCCTGAATAACCAGCAGCAATACCAAGGTAGTATGCCGTATTGCTGCTGGTTATTTCTGCTGTGGGTGAGACTCTGAGATGTACTGGCTTCAGGTGAGACCCAGCTCATTCCCAGCTGTGGTGGCTATTGTGAGAGACTCCTTCTGCTTGAGAAAAGCAGAGGGAAAAGTAAAGGGAACTTTTTCTTGCACTTTACCTACCAGCTTGGTCGTAGTGAGGTAGAGCACCAAATGGGCTCTTGGGGTCTCCAGTTCCAGGCCTTAGATTTTGGACAGTATTTTTAGATATCCCCTGGGCCAGAAGGGAGCCCATTGCCCTGAAGGGTGAATTCCAGGCCTGGCAGCCTTCAGCACAAGCTGACTGAAAAGCCCTTAAGGGAACATCAGCAGTAGTCAGGCAATACTCTTCATGGGCCTGTGGTGGCAGTGGCTGTGGGGTAAAACTCCTTTACCTTTGAAAAGAGGAGGAAAGACTGGAAAGGACTGCATTTTGCAGTTTGAGTGTCATCTTAGCTGCACTACAGTAGAACAGCAGGTAGACTTCTAAGGATTTTGAACTCTAGTCCCTGGTTCCTGGACTACAGCTCTGGACCCACCTGGGGCCTGAGGGAACTGGCTGCCCTGAAAGGAAGAATACAGACCTGGCTGTCTTTGCTACCTGCTGATGTCAGAGCCCCAGGTTCTTGAGCAAACATAGGTGGTAGCAAGGGAGAGGTTAGAGCAGGCCTGGAGCGAGACCCAGTGCTGTGCATACAGCAGAGCTCTAATACATATGGCAGCAGAATTTTCAGTGGAAACTTTACAGGCCAGGAGAGAGTGGCATGACATATATAAAGTGCTGAAGGAAAAAACTTTTAACCTAGAATAGTATATCTGGTGAAAATATCCTTCAGACATGAAAGAGGAATAGAGACTTTCCCCGACAAACAAAAGCTGAGGGATTTCATCAACACCAGACCTGTCTTACAAGAAATGCTAAAGGGAATTATTCTTTGATCTGAAAGAAAAGGACATTAATGAGGAATAAGAAATCATCTGAAGGCACAAAACTCACTGATAATAGAAAATACACAGGAGAACATAGAGTATTGTAACACTGTAATTGTGATGTATACACTGCTCATATCTTAAATGGAAAGATGAAAAGATGAACCAATCAACTATAATAACTACAACAACTTTTTAAGACACAGGAAGTACCATAAGACATTAATAGAGAGACAAAAAGTTAAAAGTGGGAAGATGAAATTAAAGCATAGAGGGCTTTTTTTTGTTTTTGTTTTTTGTTCTTTTTTAGTTTTCTTTTTGCTTGTTAGTTTGTTTATGGAATCAGGGTTAAGTTGTCATCAGTTTAAACTAATGGGTTATATGATATTATTTGTAAACCTCATGGTAACCTGAAATCTAAAAACATATAATGGATACACAAAAAATAAGGAGCAAGAAATTAAAACATACCACCAGTGAAAAATCATCTTCACTAAAAGGAAGACAGGAAGGAAGTAAAGAAAGAATAGAAAAACACAAAACAACCAGAAAACAACAAAATGGCAGGAGTAAGTCTTTACTTATCAATTATAATGTTGAATGTAAATGGACTAAACTCTCCAATCAAAAGACATAGAATTGCTGAGTGGATGAGAAAACATGACCCAGTGATCTGATGCCTACAAGAAACACACTTCATCCATAAAGGTGCATATAGACTGAAAACAAAAGAATGAAAAAAGATATTCTATGTCAATGGAAAGAGCAGGCATAACAATACTTGTGTCAGAAGAAATAGATTTCCAGACAAAAACTTTGAGAAGAGACAAATAAGATCAGTATACAAGGATAAATGTCAATTCAGCAAGAGGATATAGCAATTATAAATATACATGTACCCAACACTAGAGTGCCCAGATAAATAAAGCAAATATTACCAGAACTAAAGAGAGAGATGGACTCCAATGCAATAATAGCTGGAGATTTCAGTACCTCATTTTCAGCATTGGATAGATCTTCCAGATGAAAATCAACAAAGAAACATCAGACATAATCTGCACTACAGAACAAATAGATCTAATAGATATTTACAGAACATTTAATTCAGTGGCTGAAGAAAACACATTCTTCTCCTGAGAACATGGATCATTCTCAAAAATATACCACATGTTAGGTCACAAAACAAGTCTTAAAACATTCAAAAAATTGAAATAGTATCAAACATCTTCTCTGACCACAGTGGAATACAACTAGAAATCAATAATAGGAGTAATTTTGGAAACTATACAAACACATGGAAATTAAACAAACCAAGAAGCAGAGCAAGATGGTGGAATAGAAAGCTCCACTGATCATAACCCCCCAACAAGGACACTGAGTTAACAACTATCTACACAGAAAAAAACACCTTCATAAGAACCGAAAATCAGGCAAGCACTCATAGTATCTTGTTTATCTTTATATCACTGAAAGAGGCACTGAAGAGTTAGAGAAAACAGTAATGAATTGTCTATGCCACCCCTGCCCTAGCTTCAGCAGTCACCGTGTGGTGTGGAGAGCATCTCTGGGCACCAATGGAGGGAGAACACAGCAATTGTGAGACATGGAACTCAGTGCTGTCCTGTTAGAGCAGAAAGAAAAACCAGACCAAACTCAGTTGATGCTCACCCATGAAGGGAACATTTAAACCAGCCCTAGCCAGAGGAGAATTGCCAATCCTAGCAGTCTGAACTTGATTTCATACAGACCTCACCACTGAGGGCTACAGCACTCTGTGTCTCCAAGTAAACTAGAAAGGCAGTCTGGGCCATAAAGGCTGCAACTCTTAGGCAGTCCTAGTGGTGAACCAGGCCCAGAGACAGTGGACTTGGGGGGCATGCAACATACTGAAACACCAGCTGGATCAGCCAAGGGAGTGCTGGCATCACCCCTCCACAACTCCAGACTGCATATCTCATGGCTCAAAAAGAGACCCCTTCTTACCATTTAAAGAGAGAAAGGCAAGGGTGGAGAGGACTTTATCTTACATATAGGCACCCAGCTCAGCCACAGCAGGATAGGGCATTGGTCAGAGTCATGAGGCCCTTGTTCCAGGCCCTAGTTCCCAGACAACCTTTCTTGACACACTCTGGGCCAGAAGGGAACCTGCTGCCTTGAAGGAAAGAACCCAGTCCTGCCAGCATTTATCACCTACTAACTAAAGAGTCCTTGGGCCCTGAATAACTAGTAGTGATACCCAAGTACTACATTGAGTGCCTTAGGTGAGCCTCTGAGACTTGCTGGCTTCAGATGATACTCACCACATTGTCAGCTGTGGTGGCTACGGGGCAAAAACTCCTGCTTGAGAAAAGCAGAGGGAAAAGCAAAGGAGACTTCATCTTGCACCTTAGGTACCAGCACAGCCACAAAGCTTGGCTCTAGGCCAAGTGGGCCCTAGGCATCCCCAATTCCAGGACTTGACTCTTGGATGGCATTTCTTCTAGACCTGCCCTGGGCCAAAGGAGAGCCCACTGTCCTGAAGGGTGAGTCCCAGGTTGGACAGCATACATGACAAGCTGAAGTAAGAGACCTTGGAAATATTGGTGGTAGTCTGTCAGTACCCCTTGTGCCTGGGGTGGCAGTGGCTATGGGGTGAGGCTCCTCTGCCTTGGGAAAAGGGAGGAAAGAGGTGGAAGGACTGCATCTTGTGGTTTGAGTGCCAGCACTGCTGCAGTACAATAGAACAGTACATAGACTTATAAGTTTTTCTACTCTAGACCCTGACTCCCAAACAGCACTTCTGGACCCATCTGGGGAATGGCAGACCTCACCATCCTGAAGGGAAGGACGTAGGCCTGGCTGGCTTTGCCACCTGCTGATTATAGAGCCCCAGGGCCTTGAGTGAACAGAGGCAGTAGCCAGGGAGTGGTTAAAGCAGGCCTTGGGCAAGACCCAGAGCTGTGCTTGCTTCAGGTCTGACCCAGCACAGTCACAGTGGTGGTGGCCACAGGGGTGCTTGTGTCACTCCATCCCCAGCTTTAGGTGGCTCAGAACAGAGAGAGAGAGAGAGAAAGAGAGAGAGGGAGAGACTCTATATTTGGGAGAATGCAAGGGAAGAGAACAAGAGTCTCTGCCTGGTAATCCAGAGAATTCTATCAGATCTTGTCCAAGACCATCGAGGCAGTACCTCTATGAGCCCACAGGAACCACAGCATTACTGACTTGGGGTGCCCACTAAAGCATATGCACCTTAGACCACAATACCCAAGTCCTTTCCAATATCTGGAAAGCCTTCCCAAGAAGGACAGGTACAAATAAGCCCAGACAGTGAAGATGATGTGGTTTGGCTGTGTCCTCACCCAAATATTGTCTTGAATTGGAGCTCCCATAATTCCCATATGTTGTGGGAGGGACTCAGAGGGAGATAATCGAATCATGGGGGTGGTTTTCCCCATACTGTTCTCATGATAGTGAATAAGTCTCACGAGATCTAGTGGTTTTTTAAGGAGAAACACCTTTCGGTTGGTTCTCATTCTCCCTAGTCTGCTGCCATGTAAGACATACCTTTTGCTTTTTGTCACAATTGTGAGGCCTCCCCAGCCACATTGAACCATGAGTCCATCAAACCTCTTCTTCTGTATAAATTATCCAGTCTCAGGTATGTCTTTATCAGTAACGTGAAAATGGACTAATACAGAAGACTACAATAAATACCAAACTCCTACTCAAGCTATTCTAAAAAGTAGAGGAGGAGAGAACACTTCTAAGCTCATTCTATGAGGTCAGTATTACCCTGATACCAAAACCAGACAAAGACTCACAAGAAAATAAAACTACAGGCCAAGAACATCCATTGAGGAAAGAACAGTCTCTTCAATAAATAGTGCTGGGAAAACTGTATCTCCATATGCAGAAGAATGAAATTAGACCCCTATTCCTGGACATACACAAAAATCAAATCAAAATGGATTAAAGACTTAAATCTAAGACCTCAAACTATGAAACTACTAAAAGAAAACATTGGGGAAACTCTCCAGGACACTGGAGTGGGCAAAGATTTCTTGAGTAATACCTCACACGCGCAGGCAATCAAAGCAAAAATGAACAAATGGGATCACATAAAATTAAAAAGCTTCTGCACAGCAAAGAAAACAATCAAGAAAGTGATGAGACAACCCACAGAATGGGAGAAAATATTTGCAAGCTACCCATCTGACAAGGCATTAATAATCTGAATATATAATGTGTTCAAACAACTCTGTAGGAAAAAATTTAATAATTTGATTAAGAAATGGGTCAAAAATTTGAATACATATTTCCTAAAAGAAGACATACAAATGGCAGACAGGTATATAAAAAGGTGCTCAACATCACTGATCTTCAGAGAAATGCAAATCAAAACTACAATGAGATATTACCTTACTCTAGTTAAAATAGCTTTTATCCAAAAGCTAGGCAATAACAAATGATGGCAAGGACACTTGTACACTGTAGGTGGGAATGTAAATTAGTACAAACACTGTTGAGAACAGTTTGGAGGTCCCTCAAATGACTGAAAATTGAGCTAGCATATGATCTAGCAATTCCATGCTAGATGTATACCCAAAGGAAAGGTAATCAGTATATCAAAGAGATACCTGCACTCCCATATATATTGCAGCACTATTCACAATAGCTAAAATTTGGAATCAACCTAAATGTCCACCAATAGATGAATGGATAAACAAATTGTGGTACATATACAGAATGGAGTAGTACCCAGCTGTAAAAAAGAATGAGAACCTGTCATTTGCAACAACATGGATGGAGCTGGAGATCATGATGTTAAGTGAAATAAGCCAGTTACAGAAAGAAAAAACTTGGCAAGTTCCCACTTATTTGTGGGAGCTAAAAATGAAAACTATTGAACTCATGGACATAGAAAGTAGAAGCATTGTTATCAGTGGCTGGGAAGGTAATGGGAAGTTGGGGGCATGTGTGGATGGTTAGTGGGTATAAAACAAATAGAAAGAATGAATAAGACCTACTGTGTGCTAGTGCTACAGGGTGACTACAGTAAAAAATAATTTAATTGTACATTTAAAAATAGCTGGAAAAGTATGATTGGATTGTTTGAAACACAAAGGATAAATGCTTGAGGAGATGGATACCCCATTCTCCATGATGTGATTATTATACACTGCATGCTTGTATCAAAGTATCTGATGTAACCCACAAATATATATACCTTACGTATTCACAAAAATTAAAACTAAACAATTAAAAAAAGAACAAATCAGTTAATGTAAAGAATTTTAAAATAGTGTCTGACATGTCTATGGTATATAAACGTGTGCTTCTCTATTACTATGATGTATTATCAAGAGATAGTATAATTAAAAGATTTTCCTCAGAATTAAGAATACTTGATTTTATGTAATCATAACTTATTTGGATTGGAAGGAACAAAACCATTGCGACTTTTTTTTTCTGAGTATGTAATATGATATAAAGATACCTCCTTCCTCAAAATAATAGTTCTAAATACATTGTAAAGAGGAGCCAACATTTAATGAGCTCTCATCATAGGTCAAGTGCTGGGCCAGGCGCTTCTCAAAATATCTCACAGTCTTCTCCATAGTCCTTTAAGACATCATTGTTATCCCCATTTTATGTATGAAAAAACTGAGATGGAGAGTTTAAATAACTTTTTGAAAGTAATAAAGGTTGTTAATAGCACAATCAGGATATGAACTCAGGACATTGAGGCCCTGCTTTCTGTACATCCTCTCAAATGGTTTGTTTGGACTTGGTGATACTTTTGGAAAGTTTGCCCCTCTTCCCTGTCCACCCACCCAATTCCTTCCATAATATCATAAAGAAAATCTCATTTGGGATGTCTTTCTCATTTGCACTTGTCTGCATTTCTTGTAAAATGTTATTTTTGGCAAAATATTTGCCTGCAGATGAAGATCTATGCAATAATATTAATATAAGAGATAATCAGTTCTTTTTTTCTCATTTGACTTACTCTTAATTATAATACAGAAAAACTTGACACAATAGTTTTGATTTCTGAAAGAATCATTATCTAAACCAACATTCTGTTCTACCTGTACATTAGTGAGGTAGTCAGTACATGTGATCAGCAGTAACTGTTATTTGGCATTACAATTTTAGGAAAGGATAAGAAGAGAAGCATGGTAAATGGTGTTATAGATTGAATTGTGTCCACCAAAAGATGTGTTGAAGTCTTAACCTCCAGGACCTCAGAATGTGGCCTTATTTGGAAATAGTCATTGCAGATGTAATCAAGTTAAGATGAGGTCATATTTGAGTAGGATGGGCTCCTAATCCAATATAAGTAGTGTCCTTATAAGAAGATGGTCACATGAAGGAAGACACAGGAAAATGTCATTTGAAGACAGAGGCAGAGATTGGAAGTATACTGCCACAAGCCAAGAATGTCTGGGGCTACCAGAAACTGGAAAAGGCAAGGAAGGAACATTCCTCTACAGGTTTCACAGGCAAGATGGCCCTGTAGACACCTTGATTTCAGACTATAAAACTGTGAGATAAATTTTTCTTGTTTGAAGCCACCCAGAATGTGCATGCATTATTACAAATGGAGACAAGGATTTCTTAGTAAGTAATATCCCCATGAGGTCTTGAATGCTTTTCTGCTTTATATTCATATGTATCTATAATATTTTTAAAAAGCCCATGGCATTGCAGGCATAGTAACCCATGCACGTAATGTATTTAAGGATTTGAGAGCCTGGATCTGTATTCAAAAGCTTCTGTATGTGGATCCTAAGGACCTACCTGAGTGAGACCTTCCTCCCAGATCTCTTAGAGTCCCATCAGCCCCTGTGCTTGGGCATCTTCAAGCCCAGGAGAAACAGAAAAACAAATGAGCGAGTGGTCATGAGACGATGCCTATCTAATTGATTCATTTGAACATATAGAGAGAAGGTCATGTCTGGGATGAAGCATTTTGCTCAAAGAAAAGATAGCTGCTCCTGATGAAACTTGGCAGTCGTTCCTTTGTACATTCATTCTCCTTGAAAAACTGTATTGTGACTCAGTGAGTCAGATTGCTGGAATATGCAAGTTAGGTTTGCATCCAGCTTTCATTCTCTCAACCAATACCTTTCGGCAATTGGTGGTGTCTATTATACCAACCTCTTTTTTTGTTTCCATGGAAGCATTGTTGTCTTAATTAGACAAAGCTCAGACTGGGTTGGGATTTATGTGGAGATAGAGAAAACCCTATCTCCAAGTGTTTTCCAGTTAGAGGTGGTTTTGGCCTAGTCTGGAGGACTAGGTGCTGTGCTGAGCACCTAGAGTGGTGCTGGAGAGAAGACATTATTAGATAAGGGAGAGATTTTGAAACATGATTTCTATTGAATAAGTGGTGGATAAAATAGTATCAAAGGAATTTATATGGATTATTTGTGCTGCTTACATAATCTTCTATGGCAGACTCATAATCAAATGTAGTGTCATAAAATGTGCTAGGGGCAATTGTTACAGCGTCATTAGTTTTGTTTAATACACCAGCTGGAGCACCAGTTGGTGGAGTTGTGGTTTCAAGGAAGGTAATATGAAGTACGGAGGAGGCAGATGTGGCTGAGGGCAATAGATGAAGCTGTGCCAGACACAGTTGTGATCATTGATACAATGGTAGCTGGTGTCGTGGGAGGAGTATGGTGGAGGCTGCAGGCGTGGTATTGATGGCAGCAGGTATGGTAAACAGAGCAGTTGAGGGAATGAAAGTTTGTTTGGTTTCAAGGGGAACAAAAGTGTTTTGTTTTTGTTTTGTTTGTTTGTTTGTTTTTTAGACAGTCTCTCTCTGTCACCCAGGCTGGAGTAGAATGGTGCAAACTCCTCCTCCCAGGTTCAAGCGATTCTCCTGCCTCAGCCTCCCAAGTAGCTGGGACTACAGGCGCATGCCACCACACCTGGATAGTTTTTGTATTTTTAGTAGAAACTGGGTTTCACCATGTTGGCCAGGCTGGTCTCGAACTCCTGACCTCAGGTGACCTGCCCGCCTTGGCCTCCCAAAGTGCTGGGATTACAGGTGTGAGCCACCGCACCTGGCCCAAAAGTGTTCTTGATAGCATTTTTGATACTGATAGTAGTAGAATAAGTACCAGTATATGATATGGTACTGACAGCTGATGTAACTGCAACAGGGATTATATAGAGACAGTAGAAATAGATGTTGAAAATATGGTTGTTTTAGGTTCAAGATAATCAGTGGCTATAAAAAAAGATGCATCATCAATTGCAGTGGTGTCAGAAGCGACCATTTCAGTATTAGATTGGGAGGTTGAGTCAAATCGGGTGGCTGCAAGTGCAGTGGTGGTAGTGGCAGATAGAGCTGAAGTAGAGGACTGGGTAGTAGGGGAAGGTGTTGTGATAGTTGTAAGGAGTGGGCTAGTGTTGGTCACTCTCGATGTGGTAGAAGCTGAAGTAGTGACTTGTGTTGTCTTGACAGCAGCAGCGACCACGGGTGTTGTGGCCTTTTCCACAGATTTGGTTCCTAAGGAAGAGGGGATGGGGATGGATATAGAAGCAAAATACCCAGTGGAAGCAGGTGTGGAAGCTGATGGGTTTAAAGCATCAAATGTCATATTTCCAGGTGTTTTATTGGAGGCCATGGTGGTGTCAACAGGTGAGCTGACAGGAATCTCATCTGTGGAAGGAACATCAGATAAGGTAGCTATAGCATCAGATATGGACTTTGTGGAAGATTTAGCATTTGCAAATGTCACAATATTTGTGGAAGTGGTTGTAGTCAATCTTGTAGCAGTGGTTTAAAGTTTGTGATGGGAAATTTGGTGATAAATGAGGGTCAGTTTGGCTGCTGTGAAACTGGAAGATGTTGATGTCCAGTGGATTTGGGCTTACAAGAAAGAACTGGATTATGTTGTGGGAAGTGAGTTTGTTTTTCTTAAATGGATTTAAATGAGGTGTGTATGAGCCAGCTTTCTGAGGAAAAGCTTTTGGTTTACCAAGATTCCTGTGTGAAGGACAGTTTAGGTGTGATTTTGGTTTGCCGAGTTTTTTTTTTGGACTAGTCTCTGCTTCTGATATTGTTGTTTTGTGTGCTAATTATTTTTATCTATAAGTTTTTGCTTGAGTTTTTGAGTGGGTAGGTTGTTTTATTTTAGTCATATTTGTACCAAATCTTCTTGGTTAGTTTGCTGTGGAAGATAGATTTTTGTTTGTCTTGATCTTTTTCCTAGAGTTGCACTAATATTAAGTTTTGACTGTTTGATGTATTCTGTGGTTTTGACTTGCTTCGAAGCTGACTGTTTAGTTTGCCAGTTGAAAATGAAAGAGGTTTAGGTTGATGTGGGTTTTGTTGCTTGTTGGTACTGGATTGAGATTTAGATTTCCTTGGTAGTATTCTAACAGCTTTGTGTGGATAATATTTGATAGTGTAAGATCTTTTGTTAGGGGGTTGAGTTACTGTGATTTGGTTGTTGGTGGCCACTTTGTTGTGTTGGAGATTTTAGCCCAGGATTTGATTGGCTGTTTTTTTTTTTTTTAAGGTAAATTCTTTTTGTGTTAGGTTGTTCTTTTACATATTTATTTCCCTGTTGCCTAGATCTTTTTGTCTGAGATCTTGTTTTTTTTTTTGGCCAAATTAATGAGTTTGGCTTAATTTTGATTTGAGAATTTATTCAATTAATAGAAAGAGATTTGAATTGATCTAATTTAGGGTGAATATAAACATCTAAGAGTGTTTTAGATTTTTTGGTGAACTTCAGTGAAGATTTTCCTGGGTGAGGTTTAGCAGATCTGGAACTTGTTTTAAGAAGTAAGTTCACATGAGCTTGGGGATGAAAGAAGACTACCTTGCTGGATAGGGAAAATTTGACTAGGATTCATCTCAGATCTCCTGGAAGCAGTAGAATTTAAATGAGTTTGAGAGACCATGGATCTTTTGACTAGATGGATTTGATTGAAGTCTAATCTGAGCAGTTTTAACTGAAGAAGGTACTTGCTGATGTGAAGCTGGTCCTTGAGAAGAAAGATTTTGTAATAGTCTAGTTTTTGGCTTATTTCTCTTGTGTCCCACTTGACTGCAAAAAGAAAAATGAAAACATTAAGCACATATAAGATGGCAAGAACTGCCTTCAAGCCCAGGCAAAAGGGATCCCTTATCTGGGTCTTGAAGTTTAGAGGTCCTTATTTTGGTCCTCATGTGGCTATAGGGGGCAAGAGGAGTAATCACCAGGAGATTTTCTTTCTCTATCCCTGGGTTCACTTCCAGAAAGTGCAAAAGCCTCTTCCTTGGGTTCATCCTACTAACGGTGACCATGCTGCTACTGTGCATATGTACCCCTAGGCCAGAGGGGAAATCAAAGAGGATGTTTGGCCTGGAGTATCCACATTTGTTTTCACATGACCACTGTTGGGGTGGTGAGGAGGGAGGGAGGAGGAGCCAGGGATGAGAGGAGAAGCAGGAGGGCTGCAGGCCAGGGGCCAAGACCTGGCTCATTATTACTCTGCCACCTTCTGACAAAGAATTCGTGAGTCTGAGAATCCTAAATGCACTTTTTTTCGCTTCTGTTTTTCTTTGATTTTTCTACAATACACTTGTATTACTTTATCGTTAGGAAAAATGCAAAAAGAGTGTGTTGATGCTATTTGAGAGGTTGAGCTGTATATACATGAACCCAAAATATGATAGCCTTTTTGTTGTATAGAAAATATAGTGTTTACCAAGGAGATGAACTCATGCTTAACTCAGTTGGCCAAGGCTGTTAGGAATGAGCTCCCTCAACTTCTTGAATTTCCAAATATCTTTGTATCTTTTCAATCCTAGTTTCTTTGTCCTGAGGACTTGGTTTTGTTCAAGGTTCTTTCTCTGTTCCACATTTTTTTGAATCTTCCTGTCTAGAGTTGTATTCACTCACCTTAAAGGGTTTCCTTTAAGACAGTATATTTTCTTTGAGTAACTAGGTGTTGACTAAAGGTCACCACTTAATTGTATTAATAGGTGCTCTGTTAACCACTAAAATAAACTGAACTAAAATGGATGGTAGGCCTAAGGGACAAACTGTCTTTTTCATCATTCAGACTATTTTTTTGCAATAGTTTTGGATACTGAGATCTACTTTGTCAACCCAGATTGCAGTCTTACAGTGAATTTTAACTCAATTATTTTCTTCAGTCTACTTTTAGTTTACAGCTTAAAGCTGCAAATCCATCCTTCTCAATGCCTTTCAGAAGCATCTTAACTTTTCTATATTTCACACTTTGCAAATGTAAGCTAAGGGATTAATCATTTTTTTTGTTTGAGAGAAAGACAGAATATTCACCATCATAGTTTTTATTAAGACCCCTCATTCCATATATAGGTGCTGCCACCAATCTTTCTTCACCCATTGATTTTTCTCATTATTGCTGATACATTATTTTGAAGATACTCTCTTTTCATTATGAGACTCCCTGCATGAGTTATAAGTATTTCCGATATAGTGGAGTTATCAATTCCAGTCTTTTCATCCTAACATTTTGGGTCATTTAATCGTTGTACTCATGTGCATATTATAGGCCTTCTTTCATTAGCATTATCATCCCTATGTGATAATATATTTATATAATAATAAAGTTCTTAAACAAGAATGTTGACCACATTTATAGACAACATATGTAATATTAAAAAGGTAACTGGACTGAAAGCTATATGGAGGTAGGCGTATAATCTGTATGCTTCCATACTCAATTTCTAGAACCTATAAATACATATAATACCACACAATAAAAATTTATTGAATCAAGTTTAATAGCTGATATACTTATACTTGGCTTTATTCTAATCTTTTTAGTTTACCCTTTGGAAGCCTTTAAAATGCTTTAAATTAGTTGTATATATTAATAATTTTTTCCTGCCTCCCAACCTCCATGAGCTCTCCTCACCCTACCTGTCACCTATACTCACCTATACTCACCCTACCTGTCACCTATAGTCACCTTACTGATCTATCAAACATTAGGTTTTATTTCTTCTCCTTTCATTTTTGTTTTCTTCTTTATCATTTACGTACTGGTGCTTTGTCCTGGGCAGAGTGTCAGATGCGGGGGAATTCAAAGATGTACAAGACAGATATGATGCATGTGCTCATGCGGTATAAATTTAGCATTGATAATGAGAAATATTATCCTATATTCCTCCACTGGAGCGTGAAATTCATATGACATTTTAAAGATGCTGAAAAATTCTGCAGCTAAATCAAAACAAAAAAATTAATATTTCTGTTCTATTTCTAAAGCTATTTGACTCCAGGAACTTTTAAAAATTAAGTTTTGATGTAATATAATATTATGCAGATATAATAGTACATGGAACATGCATCAGAAAAATGAGAGGAAAAAACACAAACCTATGTTGAATATTATTTTAAATTATACTTGCTTCTTTCCATATATGTGCATCTCTAGGTATTTCACATTCGAGATGACATATATGGTGACCTCTTTTTATATATGTTAGGACTAAGAAATGAATAATAATAACTAATGCTGATAGTATCTTGGAGTTAAAAAATAATTTTCTGATTTATCAAAACAGAGTTTCTGGTCATAGTTTTGTTGTGAAGATAAACTCTATTAAACATCACATTAAAACTTTTCAAAAATTTCTAAAATAAGTGAAATTTAACTGCTAAAATGTTTAAAGATATTAAACATAATAATTTTTAAATTCTAGTGAATTATCAGTTAGCATGTGTGATTAACAAAATGCATTTCATTCATATAGTGCTTTTAAATTTTCACTTCTAAACAGTCTTTCTTATTTGATTGAAATAATACATATAAAATTACTGAAATTAAGATAAAAAACCATTGTGCAAGAAGGTCCATGGTGATTATTGAGGAAAAGTATGAACAAAATCATAATATAACACTTTAAGATAAATATTATATTATTATAAATGTATAAACATATTAATGTGTACTTTTATTTAGAAATATGATGTTCAGTCTTACTAGGTATGATGGACTAAATGATGTGGCCTCCATTACTACATAACCTCTTGACTTTCATTTTGATCCCCTATAGCCTATCTCCAAACAGGAGGCAGAGTGCTTTTAAAAACAAAAGTCGGGCACCAAATCCCCTGCTTAAACTTCCCAGTGGGTTCCCATTGACTTCTGAATGAAATCCAGACTTTTTGCCACCACTTAGAAGGTGCTAAAGGAACCAGCTCCTACCTTATTCTCCCTCACAATCACTCACTTCCAGATTCTGACCTGCTAAGCTTCTTCCCTCCTTGGCAGACCTTTGTCTAGAATTCTCTGCTCCAATATCATCACTTGGCTGTTATTTTTTCTCTTTTTATTCAGCTTATATTACATCTCTTTAAAAAGGCTTTTTGAAACACCCAGTCTAAACTAGCCTTTTTAATCTCTATCATTTCACCCTATTTTAGTTCCCATAGTTTATTTTTATCACTGTCTTAAACAATTTCTTTATTTTGTTTCTTGTGATTTGCCTCCCTTCTTTATGAAAGTAGGCTCAGTGAGAGCAGTAACTCTCTTTCTTTTCTGTGCTATATTTCCAGTTCTTTGAACAGTGCCTGCCACATAATATGACTTTGATAAATGTATGCTGAATGCATGAATCAGTTGTTTACCTTGTATTAGTGTCCCTTGAATTTAACCTGAAGTAGGTTTATTAATTCTTATTGGAAAAAAACATTTAGATTCTTATATCTAGAGTGCAGACTTTTAGAGTATCATTTTGATCTTAGAAACTTCATTTTTGGCCAGGTGCAGTGGCTCACGCCTGTAATCCCAGCACTTTGGGAGGTGGAGGCAGGTGGATTACCTGAGGTCAGGAGCTCAAGACCAGCCTAGCCAACATGGTGAAACCTCATCTCTACTAAAAAATACAAAAATTAGCCAGGCATGGTGGTGCATGCCTGTAGTCCCAGCTACTTGGGAGGCTGAGGCTGGAGAATCGCTTGAACCTGGGAGGCAGAGGTTGCAGTGAGCTGAGATTGCACCACTGCACTCCAGCCTGGGTGACAGAGTGAGACTCTGTCTCAAAACAAAACAAAACAAACAAACTTCATTTCCTGAAGTGTTAACTTTTCTATTTCAGGGCTAATATTTTCCAGGAGTTATCAAACAAACATCCAGTCTTTAAGAATTTGAGCTTTCTTTATGATAGTTATTATTTTTGTGTTGTAAAAAGGTGAAAGAAAAAAACAAATGCAGGTTATTATATTGCAATGTCTGGACTTTTGGTTGGGGATGATGTTGATCCATACCCTGTGGTTACCTATTCAGAAATGGTAATAAATGGCACCTGGCCAGAAATGAACTTTCTAAGATCAAAATGATACTCTTTCCTACATGTGAGGTTGTAAGCCTTTCCAGTACATGAGCCATTACTTACAGCTTGAATAGCTTACAGATAGAAGGGATAGTGCTGTTCTACATTCCACATGATTTTCAAAAATAACCAGGCCTGGACAGGCATTATTAGTTATGTTCTTTTAAAAATTATTTATAGTATCCAAAGCTACCTCTTTATAATTGGACATCTATTCAAGATCTGCTCAAACTCTATTTTCTTCATGAACCTTTCCAGGACTTAGTAAGGGTAAAGAATAGATTTTTTTAAAAGCAGCTCCCCGGAGTCACTTCCAAGATGGCCAAATAGGAACAGCTCCAGTCTATAGCTCCCAGTGAGATTGATGCAGAAGATGGGTGATTTCTGCATTTCCAACTGAGGTAACTGGTCCATCTCATTGGGACTGGTTGGACAGTGGGTGCAGCCTACAGAGGGTGAGCAGAAACAGGGTGGGGTGTCGCTTCACCTGGGAAGTGCAAGGGGTAGGGGAATTTCCCTTTCCTAGCCAAGGGAAGCCGTGAGTGACTATACCTGGAGGAACAGTACACTCCTGCACAAATACTGCACTTTTACCATGGTCTTCACAACCAGCAGATTAGGAGATTCTCTCCTGTGACTGTCTCAGTGGGTCCCATGCCCATGGAGCCTTGCTCGCTGCTAGCACAGCAGTCTGAGGTCGACCTGGGACACTACAGTGTGGCGTGGGGAGGGGCATTTGCCATTGCTGAGGCTTGAGTGGGCGGTTCTATGCTCACAATGTAAACAAAGAGGCAGGGAAGCTCAAACTGGGTGGAGCCCACTGCAGCTCAGCAAGGCTACTGCCTCTCTAGATTCCACCTCTGGGATCAGGGCATATTTGAACAAAAGGCAGCAGATGGCTTCTGCAGACTTAAATGTCCCTGCCTGACAGCTCTGAATAGAGCAGTGGTTCTTCCAGCATGGCATTCGAGCTCTGAGAACAGACAGACTGCCTCCTCTAGTGGGTCCTGGACCCCTGTGTAGCCTGACTGGAAGACATCTCCCAGTAGGGGCTGACAGACACCTCATACAGGTGGGTGTCCCTCTGGGATGAAGCTTCCAGAGGAAGGATCGGGCAGCAATATTTGCTGTTCTGCAGCCTCTGCTGGTGATACCCAGGCAAACAGGGTCTGGAGTAGACCTCGAGCAAACTCCAACAGACCTGCAGCTGAGGGGCCTGTCTGTTAGAAGGAAAACTAACAAACAGAAAGGAATAGCATCAACATCAACAAAAAGGACATCCACACCAAAACCCTATCCATAGGTCACCAACATCAAAGACCAAAGATAGATAAAACCACAAAGATGGGGAGAAACCAGAACAGAAAAGCTGAAAATTCCAAAAACCAGAATGCCTCTTTTCCTCCAAAGGAACACAACTCCTTGCCAGCAAGGAAACAAATCTGGACAAAGAATGAGTTTGATGAATTGACAGAAGTAGGCTTTAGAAGGTCGGTAATAACAAACTTCTCTGAGCTAAAGGAGCATGTTCTAACCCATTGCAAGGAAGCTAAAAACATTGAAAAAAGGTTAGATGAATGGCTAACTAGAATAACAAGTGTAGAGAAGAGAAAGACCTGATGGAGCTGAAAACCACAGCATGAGAACTTTTTGAAGCATACACAAGCTTCAATAGCTGATTCAATCAAGTGAAGAAAGGGTATCAGTGATTGAAGATCAAATTAATGAAATAAAGTGAGAAGACAAGATTAGGGAAAAAAGAGTGAAAAGAAACGAACAAAGCCTCCAAGAAATATGGGACTACGTGAAAAGACCAAATCTACGTTTGATTGGTATATCTGAAAGTGATGGTGAGAATGGAACCAAATTAGAAAACACTCTTCAGGATATATCCAGGAGAGCTTCCCCAACCTGGCAGGCAGGCCAACATTCAAATTCAGGAAATACAGAGAACACCACAAAGATACTCCTCGAGAAGAGCAACCCCAAGACACATGATTGTCAGATTCACCAAGGTTGAAATGAAGGAAAAACTGTTAAGCGCAGCCAGAAAGAAAGGTCAGGCTACCCACAAAGGGAAGCCCATCAGATCTCTGGGCAGAAACCCTACAAGCCAGAAGAGAGCAGGGGCCAATATTCAACATTCTTAAAGAAAATAATTGTCAACCCAGAATTTAATATCCAGCCAAACTAAGCTTCATAAGTGGAGGAGAAATAAAATCCTTTACAGACAAGCAAATGTGAAGAGATTTTGTCACCAACAGACCTGCCTTAAAAGAGTTCCTGCAGGAAGCACTAAACATGGAGAGGAAAAACCGGTACCAGCCACTGCAAAAACATGCCAAAGTGTAAAGACCATCGATGCTAGGAAGAAACTGCATCAATTAATGTGTGAAATAACCAGCAAGCATCATAATGACAGGATCAAATTCACACATAACAATATTAACCTTAAATGTAAATGGGCTAAATGCCCCAATTAAAAGACATAGACTGGCAAATTGGATAAAGAGTCAAGACCCATCAGTGTGCTGTATTCAGGAGACCTATCTCACATGCAAAGATATACATAGGCTTAAACTAAAGGGTTGGAGGAAGATCTACCAAGGAAATGGAAAGCAAAAAAAAAAAAAGCAGGGGTTGCAATCCTAGTCTCTGATAAAACAGACTTTAAACCAACAAAGATCAAAAGAGACGAAGAAGGCCATTACATAATGGTAAAGGGATCAATTCAACAAGAAGCGCTAACTGTCCTAAATATATACGCACCCAATACAGGAGCATCCAGATTCATAAAGCAAGTTCTTAGAGACCTACAAAGAAACTTAGACTCCCACACAATAATAATGGAGACTTTAACACCCCACTGTCAATATTAGATCAACTAGAGCAAATTAACAAGGATATCCAGGACTTGAACTCAGCTCTGCACCAAGCAGACCTAATAGACATCTACAGAACTCTCCACCCCAAATCAACAGAATATACATTCTTCTCAGCACCATATCGCACTTATTCTAAAATTGACCACATAATTGGAAATAAAACATGCCTCAGCAAATATAAAAGAACAGAAATTACAACAAACTGTCTCTTAGACCACAGTGCAATCAAACTAGAACTCAGGATTAAGATGCTCACTCAAAACTGCACAACTACATGGAAACTGAACAATCTGCTCCTGAATGACTACTGGGTACATAACGAAATGAAGGCAGAAATAAAGATGTCCTTTGAAACCAATGAGAACAAAGACACAACATACCAGAATCTCTCGGACACATTTAAAGCAGTATGTAGAGGGAAATTTATAGCACTAAATGCCCACAAGAGAAAGCAGGAAAGATCTAAAATCAACACCCTAACATCACAATTAAAAGAACTACAGAAGCAAGAGCAAACACATTCAAAAGCTAGCAGAAGACAAGAAATAACTAAGATCAGAACTGAAGGAGGTAGAGACACAAAAAACCCTTCAAAAAATCAATGAATCCAGGAGCTGGTTTTTTGAAAAGGTCAACAAAATAGACTGTGCTAGCAAGACGGATAAAGAAGAAAATAGAGAAGAATCAAATAGATGCAATAAAAAATGATAAAGGGGATATCACCCCCAATTTCACAGAAATATAAGCTACCATCAGAGAATACTATAAACACCTCTCTGCAAATAAACTAGAAAATCTAGAAGAAATGGATAAATTCCTGGACACATACACCCTCCCAAGAGTAAACCAGGAAGAAGTTGAATCTCTGAATAGACCAATAACAGGTTCTGAAATTGAGGCAATACTTAATAGCTTACCAACAAAAAAAAAGTTCAGGACCAGATGGATTCACAGCTGAATTCTACCAGAGGTACAAAGAGGAGCGGGTACCATTCCTTCTGAAACTATGCCAATTAATAGAAAAAGAGGGAATCCTCCCTAACTCATTTTATGAGGCCAGCATCATCCTGATACCAAAGCCTGGCAGAGACACAACAAAAAAAGTTAATTTTAGGCCAGTTTTGCTAATGAACCTTGATGCAAAAATCCTCAATAAAATACTGGCAAACTTAATCCAGCAGCATATCAAGAAGCTTACCCACCAAGATCAAGTCGGCTTCATTCTTGTGATGCAAGGCTGGTTCAACACATGAAAATCAATGAATGTAATCCATCATGTAAACAGAACCAAAGACAAAAACCACATGATTATCTCAATAGATGCAGAAAAGGCCTTTGAGAAAATTCAACAGCTCTTCATGCTAAACACTCTCAATAAACTAGGTATTGATGGAACGTATGTCAAATTAATAAGAGCTATTTATGACAAACCCACAGCCAATATTATACTGAATGGGCAAAAACTGGAAGCATTCCCTTTGAAAACTGGCACAAGACAGGGATACCCTCTCTCACCACTCCTATTTAACATAGTATTGGAAGTTCTGGCCAGGACAATCAGGCAAGAGGAAGAAATAAAAGGTATTCAATTAGGAAAAGAAGAAGTCAAATTGTCCCTGTTTGCAGATGACATGATTGTATATTTAGAAACCCCATCGTCTCAGCCCAAAATCTCCTTAAGCTGATAAGCAACTTTGGCAAGTTCTCAGGGTAGAAAATCAATATGCAAATATCACAAGCATTCCTATACACCAATAACAAACAGAGAGAAAATCATGAGCGAACTCCCATTCACAATTACTACAAAGAGAATAAAATACCTAAGAATACAATTTATGAGGGATGTGAAGGACCTCTTCAAGGAGAACTACAAACCGCTGCTCAACAAAATAAAAGAGGACACAAACAAATGGAAGAAATTTCCATGCTCATGGATAGGAAGAATCAATATCTTGAATATGACCATACTGCCCAAGGTAATTTATAGATTCAATGCTATCCCTGTCAAGCTACCACTGATTTTCTTCACAGAATTAGAAAAAAACTACTTTAAAGTTCATATGGAACCAAAAAAAGAGACCCCATAGCCAGACAATCCTAAGTAAAAAGAACAAAGCTGGAGGCATCATGCTACCTGACTTCAAACTTTACTACATGCTGGTTTACTACAAAACAACATGTTACTGGTACCAAAACAGACATATAGACCAATGGAACAGAACAGAGCCCTCAGAAATAACACCATGCATCTTCAACCATCTGATCTTTGACAAACCTGACAAAAACAAGAAATGGCAAAAGGATTCCCTATGTAATAAATGGTGTTGGGAAAACTGGCTAGCCATATGTAGAAAGCTGAAACTGGATCCCTTCCTTACACCTTATTCAAAAATTAACTCCAGATGGATTAAAGACTTAAATGTAAGACCTAAAACCATAAAAACCTTAGAAGAAAACCTAGGCAATACCATTCAGGACATATGCATGGGCAAAGACTTCCTGACTAAAACACCAAAAGCAACGACAACAAAAGCCAAAATAGACAAGTGGGATCTAATTAAACTAAAGAGCTTCTGCACAGCAAAAGAAACTATCATCAGAGTGAACAGGCAACCTAGAGAATGGGAGAAAATTTTTGCAATCTATCCATCTGACAAAGGGCTAATATCCAGAATCTGCAAAGAACTTAAACAAATTTACAAGAAAAAAAACAAACAATCCCATCAAAAGTGGGTGAAGGATATGAACAGACACTTTTCAGAAGAAGACATTTATGCAGCCAACAGACATATGAAAAATGTTCATCATCACTGATCATCAGAGAAATGCAAATCAAAACCGCAATGAGATTTCATCTCATGCCGGTTAGAATGATGATCATAAAAAGTCAGGAAACAGCAGATGCTGGAGAGGGTGTGGAGAAATAGGAATGCTTTTACACTGTTGGTGGGAGTGTAAATTAGTTCAACCATTATGGAAGACAGTGTGGTGATTCCTCAAAGATCTATAGCTAGAAATACCATTTGACCCAGCAACCCCATTACTGGGTATTTACCCAAAGGATTATAAATCATGCTACTATAAAGACACATGCACATGTATGTTTATTGCGGCACTATTCCCAATAGCAAAGACTTGCAATGAACCCAAATGTTCATCAATAATAGACTGGATAAAGGAGATGTGGCACATTTACACCATGGAATACTATGCAGCCATAGAAAAGGATGAGTTCATGTCCTTTGCAGGGACATGGATGAACCTGGAAGCCATCATTCTTAGTAAAATATCACAAGGACAGAAAACTAAACACCACATGTTCTCACTCATAAGTGGGAACTGAACAATGAGAACACATGACACGGGGCGGGGAACATCACACACCAGGGCCTGTTGGAAGGTAGGGGGCTGGGGGAGGGATAGCATTAGGAGAAATACCTAATGTAAATGATGAGTTGATGGGTGCAGCAAACCAACATGGCACATGTATACCTATGTAACAAACCTACATGTTGTGCACATGTACCCTAGAACTTAAAGTATAATAATAATAAAAAAGCAGCTCCCATAAATTCTATCTTTACTTTCTATTCTGAGACACTCATACTAACAGACAATAAATTATATGGAATAGAGATAGACTTTCACAAGATATATTTTTATGGCCTTTTGTGGTATTTTTAAATGCCATACACATAAACATAGGTGTCAACAGTAGAAAAAGGTAAAATGTAATGTTAAGAAAAGTCAGGCCAGGCGTGGTGGCTCACGCCTGTAATCCCAGCACTTTGGGAGGCTGAGGCAGGCAGATCACGAGGTCAGGAGATTGAGACCATCCTGGCTAACACGATGAAACCCCGTCTCTACTAAAAATACAAAAAATTAGCCGGGCACGGTGGCAGGTGCCTGTAGTCCCAGCTACTCGGGAGGCTGAGGCAGGAGAATGGCATGAACCCGGGAGGTGGAGCTTGCAGTGAGCCGAGATCGCACTATTGCACTCCAGCCTGGGTGACAGAGTGAGACTCCATCTCAAAAAAAAAAGAAAAGAAAATTCAACATCCAAGTATTAAGTCTGAGAATATGAAAGCTGAAATCAGAAATGTTATGGTATGTTCTCTTATTCAGTTGCAAAAGGGTCTATATCCATCTCCAACTAATTATTTTTTTATTTACAATTAAATATAAAGGTGGATCAAATGACTCATGAGTATTCACTGAGAAGGAAGTCCATAAAAGCCAATAGACTCAGGGTCAGGTAGGACATTCTCATTGCCTCTAGCTCTTGTTTGAAAGTAAGCACAAGAAGTGTCCATTTCAGTTTTCACAAAAGGTCCTCTTTATTTGTTCCAGAATCATGATAGTTTTGAAGAACAGTTTAACAAAGCAATCACTGAGAGATGGTTGTTAGAATTGTAGACAAATGTGCTAATTATTGAACTATATAAAGTATAATATAATATAATATAATTATTTTTTAATGTTAGGAAATATAATTATGTTACTATATACATATTTCATAGTAGAATGAATACTACAGCATTTTTGGTAAACTGACTGTTAGTAATTAAAAATTTCCTTTGGGTATATACCCAGTAATGGGATTGCTGCTTCAAATGGTAGTTCTGTCTCCGGGTCTTTGAAGAATTGCACGGTCTTTCACAATGGGCAAATGAATTTACACTCCCACCAACAGTGTATAAGCATTCTTTTTTCTCCACAACCTCACCAGCATCTGTTATTTTTTTACTTTTTAATAATGGCCATTGTGACTGGTGTCAGATGGTATCTTATGGTGGTTTTGATTTGCATTTCTCTAATCATCAGTGATGTTGAGCTTTTTTTCATGTTTGTTGGCCGCATGTGTGTCTTCTTTTGAAACGTGTCCATTTATGTCCTTTGCAGTGACATAGATGGAGCTGGAGGCCATTATCCTTAGAAGACTAACACAGGAATGGAAAACCAAATATTGCATGTTCTCATTTATAAGTGGGAGCTAAGTGATGAGAACACATGGACACATAGAGAAGAATAACACTCATTGGGGCCTTTCAGAGGGTGGTGGATGGGAGAAGGGAGCAGACCAGGAAAAATAACTAAGGGATACTAGGCTTAATACCTGGGTGATGAAAAAATCTGTAAAACAAACCGCTTATGACACAAGTTTACCTATGTAATAAATCAGCGCTTGTACCCCAAACTTAAAATAAAAGTTAAAAAAGGTGGGGCAAGGTGGCTCACACCTGTAATCCCAGCATTCTGGGGGGCCAAGGTGGGTGAATCACCTGAGGTTACAATTTTGAGACCAGCCTGCCCAACATAGTGAAACCCCGTCTCTACTAAAAATACAAAAACTAGCCAGGTGTGGTAGCGTGCACCTGTAATCCAAGCTACTCGGGAGGCTGAGGTAGAAGAATCGCTTGAACCTGGGAGCCAGAGGTTGCAGTGAGCTGAGATGGCACCACTGCACTCCAGCCTGGGAGACAGAAAGAGACTCCATCTCAAAAAAAAAAAAAAAAAAAAAAAAAAAAAAAAAAAAAGTAAATAAAAGGCTTGGTTTTGAATTTCAAAAAATATTTCCAAAATAGGCTATGAATACTAATGGAAAATATGTAGCCAAATCAGATTAGATTTAATAAATATCTATTATTATGTTCAAGTACAACCATATAGGGTAGTTAAGAATCAAATATAAATGGTTTTTGTGGATTTTCTGAGGGCTAGCTAGTCTAAATTTCTAGTAGAGAGTTGGTATAATTAATTAAAAGATTGCCTATTGAATTCAGAATCTTAGAAATATACATTGGTATCAGCAGAAAGAATTTAGGAGATGATCTTACTTCTCTACTCAGGATAAGGGTATCTCTAGCTGCCCTAGCAGATTTACAAAAAGAGTATCAGACTTTTATTCCCATGTGTATGTGCTTTCTATAAATCCTTTATTTAATCATTATGAGTTACAGATGAAGCTTGTATTATTATCTTCACAATTAAACAGGAAAAGGTTTAATTGCCTTGTCTAAAGCCACAAATCTACAAAGTGAATGAATCAGTATTTGAATCTAGGACTTTTCAACTCTAAATTCTGTGGCTTGATTCAGACATAGTGGTAAGTCAGGAAAAGAAGGATCACAGTCTTTTTTTTCAAATTTATAAGTAAAGCACTCCTCAGCAAATGTAAAAGAACAGAAATTATAACCAAACTATATCTCAGACCACAGTCCAATCAAACTAGAACTCAGGATTAAGAAACTCACTCAAAACTCCAAAACTACAACCTGCTCCTGAATGACTGCTGAGTACATAATGAAATGAAGGCAGAAATAAAGATGTTCTTTGAAACCAATGAGAACAAAGACATAACATAACAATCTGTGGGACACATTTAAAGCAGTGTGTAGTAGGAAATTTATAGCACTAAATGCCCACAAGAGAAAGCAGGAAAGATCTAAAATTGACACCCTAACATCACAATTAAAAGAACTAGAGAAGCAAGAGCAAACACATTCAAAAGCTAGCAGAAGGCAAGAAATAACTAAGATCAGAGCAGGACTGAAGGATATAGAGACACAAAAAACCCTTCAAAAAATCAATGAACCCAGGAGCTGGTGTTTTGAAAGGATCAACATAATTGATAGACTGCTAGCAAGACTAATAAAGAAGAAAATAGAGAAGAATCAAATAGATGCAATAAAAAATGATAAAGGGGATATCACCATCGATCCCACAGAAATACAAACTACCATCAGAGAATACTATAAACACCTCTATGCAAATAAACTAGAAAATCTAGAAGAAATGGATAAATTTCTGGACACATACACCCTCCCGACTAAACCAGAAAGAGTTGAATCCATGAATAGACCAATAACAGGATCTGAAATTGAGGCAATAATTAATAGCCTATCAACCAAAAAAAGTCCAGGACCACATGGATTCACAGCTGAATTCTACCAGAGGTACAAGGAGGAGCTGGTACCATTCCTTCTGAAAGTATTCCAATCAATAGAAAAAGAGGGAATCCTCCCTAACTCATTTTATGAGGCCAGCATCATCCTGATACCAAAGCCTGGCAGAGACACAACAAAAAAAGACAATTTTAGACCAATATCCCTGATGAACATCGATGCAAAATCCTCAATAAAATACTGGCAAACCGAATCCAGCAGCACATCAAAAAGCGTATCCACCGTGATCAAGTGGGCTTCATCCCTGGGATGCAAGGCTGGTTCAACATATGCAAATCAATAAACGTAATCCAGCATATAAACAGAACCAACAACAAAAACCACATGATTCTCTCAATAGATGCAGGAAAGGCCTTTGATAAAATTCAACAGCCCTTCATGCTAAAAACTCTCAATAAATTCGGTATTGATGGGAAGTATCTCAAAATAATAAGAGCTATTCATGACAAACCCACAGCCAATATTATACTGAATGGGCAAAAACTGGAAGCATTCCCTTTGAAAACTGGCACAAGACAGATGCCCTCTCTCACCACTCCTATTCAGCATAGCGTTGGAAGTTCTGGCCAGGGCAATCAGGCAGGAGAAAGAAATAAAGGGTATTCAATTAGGAAAAGAGGAAGTCAAATTGTCCTTGTTTGCAGATGACATGATTGTATATTTAGAAAACCCCATCATCTCAGCCCAAAATCTCCTTCAGCTGATAAGCAACTTCAGCAAAGTCTCAGCATACAAAATCAATGTGCAAAAATCACAAGCATTCTTATACACCAATAACAGACAGAGAGCCAAATCATGAGCGAATTCCCATTCACAATTACTATGAAGAGAATAAAATACCTAGGAATCCAACTTACAAGGGATGTGAAGGACCTCTTCAAGGACAACTACAAACCACTGCTCAATGAAATAAAAGAGGACACAAACAAGTGGAAGAACATTCCATGCTCATGGATAGGAAGAATCAATATCATGAAAATGGCCATACTGCCCAAGGTAATTTATGGATTCAATGCCATCCCCATCAAGCTACCAATGACTTTCTTCACAGAATTAGAAAAAAAAACTGCTTTAAAGTTCATATGGAACCAAAAAAGAGCCCTCATTGCCAAGTCAATCCTAAGTCAAAAGAACAAAGCTGGAGGCATCATGCTACCTGACTTCAAACTATACTACAAGGCTGCAGTAACCAAAACAGCATGGTACTGGTACCAAAACAGATATATAGACCAATGGAACAGAACAGAGTCCTCAGAAATAATACCACATATCTACAACCATCTGATCTTTGACAAACCTGACAAAAACAAGAAATGGGGAAAGGATTCCCTATGTAATAGATGGTGTTGGGAAAACTTGCTAGCCATATGTAGAAAGCTGAAACTGGATCCCTTCCTTACACCTTATTCAAAAATTAATTCAAGATGGATTAAAGACTTAAATGTAAGACCTAAAACTATAAAAACCTTAAAAGAAAACCTAGGCAATACCATTCAGGACATAGGCATGAGCAAGGACTTCATGTCTAAAGCACCAAAAGCAATTGCAACAAAAGCCAAAATTGACAAATGGGATCTAATTAAACTAAAGAGCTTCTGCACAGCAAAGGAAACTACCATCAGAGTGAACAGGCAACCTACAGAATGGGAGAAAATATTTGCAATCTACTCATCTGACAAAGGGCTAATATCAAGAATCTACAAAGAGCTTAAACAAATTTACAAGAAAAAAAAACCCCATCAAAAAGTGGGCAAAGGATACGAACAGACAGTTCTCAAAAGAAGACATTTATGCAGCCAACAGACACATGAAAAAATGCTCATCATCACTGGCCATCAGAGAAATGCAAATCAAAACCACAATGAGATACCATCTCACACCAGTTAGAATGGTGATCATTAAAAAGTCAGGAAACAACAGGTGCTGGAGTGGTTGTGGAGAAATAGGAACACTTTTACACTGTTGTTGGGACTGTAAACTAGTTCAACCATTGTGGAAGACAGTGTGGTGATTCCTCAAGGATCTAGAAGTAGAAATACCATTTGACCCAGCCATCCCATTACTGGGTATCTACCCAAAGGATTATAAATCATGCTGCTATAAAGACACATGCACATGTATGCTTATTGTGGCACTGTGCACAATAGCAAAGACTTGGAACCAACCCAAATGTCCATCAGTGATAGACTGGATTAAGAAAGAGTGGCACGTATACACCATGGAATACTATGCAGCCATAAAAAAGGGATGAGTTCATATCCTTTGTAGAGACATCGATGAAGCTGGAAACCATCATTCTCAGCAAACTATCACAAGGACGAAAAACCAAACACTGCATGTTCTCACTCATAGGTGGGAATTGAACAATGAGAACACTTGGACATAAGAAGGGGAACATCACACACAGGGGGCCTCTAGTGGGGTGGGGGCAGGGGGGAGGGATAGCATTAGGAGATATACCTAATGTTAATGACGAGTTAATGGGTGCGGCATACCAACATGGCACATGTATACATATGTAACAAATCTGCACGTTGTGCACATGTACCCTAGAACTTAAAGTATAATAAAAAAAAAATAAAAAATTGAAACCTGTAATTTAAACCAGACTTGCGCTCAAAGCTGTGAAATTGGTTAATAAGTGCATATTCATCTAATGTTACTATGTTTGAATAAGAAATAACATTTATGTAATTCCAATGAAAACTATAACTGATTAAATCAAATGTTATTGCCTAAAGAATTGTGATATATCCTTGATCTAGAAACAGTTTCAGTTTTCTCTTTTAAAACATTAGTATACTTCTAGAATATTTGTATGTTCATCTCTCACCCCCCCCCCAAAAAAAACCACTAGTAGGAATGAAAATCATATGCTGTTAAATTCATGAAAAAGACCCTCTGACTTCATCTACCATGAACTCTTTGTGTTTGAAGATGTTTATTATTTGTATCTGTATTCCCAACACAGAGCACATTGTCTTGTGTAAGGTAAGCACTAAACACAGTTTTGTTGAATTGACTCTATAAGGCAAATAAAAGCCTTTTTGTCCTTGTTACAAATGAAAAAAAGTAAATACAATACAAAGAAGAAAGTCTATTGTAAAAACATTTTTCTCATATGTTCTTGGTTTCACTGCATCTAAGACCTTATCTAGGGCAAGGCTGTTTTTCCCCCTGGAGATCAAAGATTTTTCTGGTATTTTTTTCCTTCTTATTTGGGGTTTTTCTTAGCCAAAATGTAAGTAAACTAGATGTAACCATTACATACTGAAAAGTAGCACACAGCTCCCCATACAGTGAATTATTTTAGGACTAATGTCAGATAGACAGGAAATGTCACTAATGTTAAAAAATTATTTGCCAGTAGAAGAGAAAATCAAGACATGGTAAATTAGGAAGAATGTGGAGTTCACTAGTATTAGTCCTATGAAATCTCATGAATTTTTTGTCATACTGTTAAATTACATTGAAGATCAGAAAAATAAAATAGCATTACTAACCATATTTTAATCTAGAAGAACATTTAGAAATGCTGTTCTACCAGTGGATTTTTACAGTAATCACTAGAAATGCAATGCTTAAAAAAATAACCTTGATTCTCTATTCAAAACTCTTAATTTGTGAATTCCCAGGTACCTACCTTTGAAGGAATCCTTCCTCTAGGTCTGGTCAAATTACCTGTCAGTTGAATTCTTGTCAGTTACTGTGTCTAGGCATTTTGGTAGCCAAGAAGCAACTTAAAATCTAAGGTGGCAAATAAGAAGGATCAGTAAGAGAACGTTTCTTATGGCCTTCTTACTAGATTCTTTTAGGAATAGGAAATACTGTAATTGAGTAAAGGTCATGTGTGGATTGAGGCTTTTATACCAAGAATGGTTGGTTGTTTGTTCAGTTGACCATTGTCCTTTGTACCTTGATTACTTCCTGAGAAACAGTGGATTGTGTCTTAATATGCGTATTTTCCTCTTGTTAAGTATGTGCTCTCAATAGAAGTATCTGTGTCAATTATTTTTGGGGTCAAAGTAGACTTGCTTGCTAATCAACAGAAATCAGGCTAGCTAAAAATATCCCTATGCATATGAATGAAATCACATGTTAATACATTTGAGACTATAAAATAATTAATAAAGGAAATTACAAAATATTTATAGCTGAATAAAAGCAAAACACAAAAAACCAGTATTTATGGGATACAAAGGGAAATGCAACCTCAAGCTCTCAAATATTTATAAAAAAATGAGAAACACTGAAAACAAATGAGCTAAACTTTTTTTTTTTTTTTAGTTTTTTTAAAAATTATTATCATTATTATTATACTTTAGGTTTTATGGTACATGTGCGCAATGTGCAGGTAAGTTACATATGTATACATGTGCCATGCTGGTGCGCTGCACCCACTATCTCGTCATCTAGCATTAGGTATATCTCCCAATGCTATCCCTCCCCACTCCCCCCACCCCACAACAGTCCCCGAAGTGTGATGTTCCCCTTCCTGTGTCCATGTGTTCTTATTGTTCAGTTCCCACCTATGAGTGAGAATATGCGGTGTTTGGTTTTTTGTTCTTGCGATAGTTTACTGAGAATGATGATTTCCAATTTCATCCATGTCCCTACAAAGGACATGAACTCATCCTTTTTTATGGCTGCATAGTATTCCATGGTGTATATGTGCCACATTTTCTTAATCCAGTCTATCATTGTGTGGACATGCACACGTATGTTTATTGCGGCATTATTCACAATAGCAAAGACTTGGAACCAACCCAAATGAGCTAAACTTTTAGCATCTCTTAGAACTTGGCAAAAGCAACAAAATACATCAAGAGAAAAAAAGCAATATAAGGGCTGAAATAAATGAAATAGAGAAAAAAATAACAACAACAAAAACAGATGCCTTGTGAACAGAGCCGTAACCCTTTCACATTTTTATAGGCTCACTAAATTTTTTTGTTCAGTCTGATGAGAGTTGTTCTTGATGATATTACCATCAGTTTTTTAAATATCATACTTTTCTTATATCTAATATTAGTTAATCTGAGTAGTTTGTATTTCATCTTCAGATTTTTTTTCTTCTTTTTTTTAACTTTTACTTTAGGTTCAGGGTACGTGTGAAGTTTGTTATATAGTTAAACTCATATCATGAGGGTTTGTTTTACAGATTATTTCATCAGCCAGGTACTAATCATTGTACCCAGTATTTAGTTTTTCAGCTCCTCTCCTTCCTCCCACCCTTCACCCTCAAGTGGGCCCCAGTGTCTGTTATTCCTTTCTTTGTGTCCACAAATTCTCATCATTTAGCTCATGCTTATAAGTGAGAACATGTGATATTTGGTTTTCTCTTTCTGCATTAGTTTGCCAAAGATAATGGCTTCCAGCTCCATACATGTTCCTGCAAAATACATGATCTCATTCTTCTTTATGGCTGCATAGAATTCCATGATGCCTATGTACAGATTTTCTTTATCCAGTCTGTTATTGATGGGCATTTAGGTTGATTCCATGTTTTTACTATTGTGGACAGTGCTTCAATGAACATTAATGTGCATTTTTATGGTAGAATGATTTGTATTCCTCTGAGTATATACCAAGCAATGGGATTGCTGGATCGAATGGTAGTTCTTTTTTTAGTTCTTTGATGAATCACTACATTGCTTTCCACAATTGTTCAACTAATTTACACTCCCACCAACAGTGTATAAGTGTTCTCTTTTCTCTGCAACCTTGCCAGCATCTGTTATTTTTTGACTTTTTAGTAATAGTAATTCTGACTGGCGTGAGATGGTATCTCATTGTGGTTTTGATTGCATTTCTCTAATGATCACTGATATTTAACTTTTTTTCATATATTTGTTGACTGCATGTATGTCATCTTTTGAAAACTGTCTATTTATGTCATTTGCCCACATTTTAATGGGGTTGTTATTTTTTTCTTGTAAATTTGTTTAAGTTTCTTCTAGATGCTGGATATTAGACCTTTATCTGATGCATAGTTTGCAAATTTTTTTCTCACAGTCTGTAGGTTGTCTGTTTACCTTGTTGATGGTTTCTTTTAAGTTTAATTAGATTTCATTCATCAATTTTTGCTTTTGTTGCAGTTGCTTTTGGTGTCTTCATCATGAAATCTTTACCTGTTTCAATGTCCAGAATTGTATTGCCTAGGTTGTCTTCCAGGATTTTTATATTTTGGGGCTTTACATTTAAGTGTTTAATCCATCTGGAGTTGATTTTTGTCTAAGGAAAGAGTCCCACTTCAATCTTTCGCATGAGGCTAGCCAGTTATCCAAGCATCATTTATCAAATAGGGAGTCCTTTCCCCATTTCTTGTTTTTGTCAGCTGTGTCAAAGAACAGATGGTCATAGGTGTGTGTTCTTATTTCTGGGCTCTCTATTTTATTCCATTGATCTATGTGTCTGTTTTTATAACAGTACCATGCTGTTTTGGTTACTGTAGCTCTGTAGTATAGTTTTGATGCAGGGCAGGTGAGGCCCAAAGTGGAGCTTAGTCTGGGAGGGCTCTTGGCTTTGCCCAAGAAAGAATTCAAGGGCAAGCCAGAGGTAGAAGAAAAAAGATTTATTGAACAGGCAGTGTTACAGCTCCAGTGGTGTTACAGCTCCTTGACTGCTCCTGCAGAGCGGAGCTACTCCTGTAGGCAGAGAGTAGCAGTTTAGGGCAATTTTGGGGTCATCTTTATACCTATTTTTAATTGCATGCAGTTTAAGGGGTGGTTTATGCAGGGAAGGGGTAGTAACTTTTGGATCATTGAGTGCCGTGGAAATGGACAGTAACTCCCAGGTGTTGCCATGAGAACAGTAAATTGACTTGGCACACTAGTGGATGGGTCTGATTGAAAGCTTCTTTTGACCCTGCCCTGTTTTAGATAGTCTTCAATCTGGTCTGTGTCTGAGCCCTGCCTCTGGGGTCAAGTCCCACCCCTACTTCAGTTTGAAATCAGGTGATGTGATTCCCCAGCTTTGTTCTTTTTGCTCAGGATTGCCTTGGCTATTCAGGCTGTTTGTTGTTCCATATAAATTTTAAAACAGTTCTTTATAGTTCTGTGAAGAATGTCATTGGTAGTTTGGTAGGAATAGCATTAAATCTATAAGTTGCTTTGGGCAGTATGGCCATTTTAATGATATTGATTCTTCTTATACTTTCCTTAATTTTTTTCCCCACCAATCCATAGCATCAGCATAGTGATTCTGTTTCCTTATAACACCAAATAAGCGTGTATTTAATTTATATACAATATAACCCATTTCTTAGAAGAAATAATCATTACAAAACTTTTGGTGTCAGGTTAGGTCTTTCAGTAATTATCTGTATGTCTGCCTATCAACCCCATGATTGACATAAAGTGGTAAATATTAGAATTACCAGCTCCATGATCCAATCACCTCCCACTAGGTACCTTCTCCAACACTGAGTATTACAATTCGAAATGAGATTTGGGTGGGGACATAAATCCAAACCATATCAGAGATGATCCAGATGTGGTAGAAGAAGCTCTTGTTCCAGAAACAGTAGTGGCAGCTGGTGTTGCAGAGAGTGGTGATAAATAAAACAGCAGTGGGTATATAGAGTTTGGAATGAGAAGTTAGCTTATGTGTGTGTAGGAATATTCAGTCACTGGTAATATCAGAGTTTGTAAAAGCATTAGAAGAACTGATGAAATCAGTTGTGCTTATGTGGAGATTAGTGGTGTCAGGTTCATAATCAAGTGTAATATTATTAAATTCACTGGAATAAAATGTTGTCACATCCTCTGTGGGGACTAGGGCATTTACTACATAGAGGAAGTAGGCAAAATCAGTTTCAAGTATGGTAGAGTCAAAGAGTGTAGATGAGGCAGTTGAGATAGAGGAAGTAGGAATGTCTGTGGGATTAAGGTGGTCACAGTTATATTGTGAGCTGGAGGCAGCAGATGTAATGGAAGCTGATGAAATGCTAAAAGATGTGGTGGAATCAGACAAAGTATTAGTGGTAGCAGTGATGGAGGAAGCTGAGGAAGTATTGGTGACTGCTAGTATAGTGGTAGAAAGAGAAACAGTGGGTGTAAGTATAAGAGGTAGTAAGTAAAACTGTGATGAGAGCCAGTGCAGTGATGGCAGCTAGAGTGGTGACAGAAGATGTGGTTCTTGCTAGGGGAGATTGTGTTAGTCTGTTCTCCCATTGCTATAAAGAACTACCCAAGACTGGGTAATTTATGAAGAAAGGAGGTTTAATTGGCTCACAGTTCTGCAGGCTGTACAGGAAACATGGCTGGGGAGGCCTCAGGAAACTTACAATCATGGTGGAAAGTGAAGGGGAAGATGGCACATCCTACATGGCTGGAGCAGGAGGAAGAGGGCAAAGGGGGAGGTGCTATGCACTTTTAAACAAGGGGATCTTGTAAGAACTCACTATCATAAGAACAGCAAGGGGGAAATCCGCGCCCGTGATCCAATCACCTGCCACTAGGTCCCTCTCCCAACACTGAGGATTACAATTTGACATGAGATTTGGGTGGGGATACAAATCCAAACCATATCAGAGATGATCCAGATATAGTAGAAGAAGCTCGTGTTCCAGAAACAGTAGTGGCAGCTGGTGTTGCAGAGAGTAGCTGTGGCAGCCTCTGGGAAAATGGAAGTAGAAGTGGTAGTAGGGTTGGAGCTGGTAGGGGCAGCTGTGCCTGTGGGAGAAAGGGCAGTGTAGGCCACAGTGGTGGTAAATGGCGACAGTGGGAGTGGCTGGTGGTACCTCCAGGTGAGGCAGAGAGAGCAACTGTGGTGGGGGCTGGTATTAGTAAGTACAGATGTGCAAGTATAGTCATCAGGGGAGTGGTGGCAGGAGAAATGTTGACAATTGACATGTCACTTGATGTTGGGGGAAAGTCCCTAGGTGTGGTCAGATAGATTACTAACAACATCAGATATAGAGATAGGAGTAGAAGGAGAATATGTAAGAGCAGGTGTGGTAGGTACTGAAGCTTCAGATATGGTAGTGGCAGCAGTGACTGCAGGTGTTGTAAAGACAGTGATGAAGTAGTATCATCCATATATGGTTAGTAGGTTCATATGTAGATAAAACGTTAAATGTTGAAACTTCAGCTGTCTCACCTTTCAAGGTAAATGCAATAGATGTGCTGATTGCAATCATATCTGTGGCAAAAGTCGTAAATAAGTTTGTGGCATTAGAAGTGGTGCTTCTAGATTTCAGATCAATAGCTATGGTGACATCTGTGGAAGCAAGTGTGCTGATAGTTTCAGCAGTTTTGAAGGTACTTCCAACTTGACTGGTAGTAGATATGCAAATTGATGTGATACTGGCAGTGGGGGTGGAGGCAATTGTCGTGGATTGGGAAGTTGCCGAGACCAGCTCGGTCAGGGAGACCCTAATCCAGCGGCGCTAGAGGAATTAAAGACACACACACAGAAATATAGAGGTGTGAAGTGGGAAATCAGGGGTCTCACAGCCTGCAGAACTGAAAGTCCCGAACGGAGATTTACCCACATATTTATTAACAGCAAACTAGTCATTAGGATTGTTTCCATAGATATTAAATTAACTAAAAGTATTCCTTATGAGAAATGAAGGGATGGGCTGAATTAAAGGAATGGGCTGGGCTAGTTAACTGTAGCAGGGACATGTCCTTAAGGCACAGATCGCTCATGCTATTGTTTGTGGCTTAAGAATGCCTTTAAGTGGTTTTCTGCCTTGGGTGGTCCAGGTGTTCCTTGCCCTCATTCCGGTAAACCCACAACCTTCCAGCATGGGTGTTAGGGCCATTATGAACATGTTACGGTGCTGCAGTAACATGGCCAGTTTTGGGGCCACTTTATGGCCAGATTTTGGGGGGCCTGCTCCCAACAGGAAGTGTTTGTGGGAAGTGAATTGATGTTGGTGGCATCTGATGATGAGCTGGTAGCAGATGTAGCCTTAGCAGTAATTGATTAGGTGGAGATGATATATATAGAGAAGGTTGAAGTATTGTGAAGACCATCCTGGTAGATACAGAAACTTTTGTGCTGGTGGCCAGAGTTTTGGTGGTGAGAATACATTTTATGCTCATAAGTAAAGTGATGAATTTCATGTTATCAGCTACTAATTTGACAATGACAGTGAAACTGGTGGTGGCACTCTCATATTCTTGTTAGTGGGAGCTAATAGAAGTTTATTAGTGACTATTTCAGTGGTATTCTCCATAGGAATAGAGGTGGAGGAAGTTTAGTAGTAAGTGCCACTGTCTTGATAGTAGTAGCTTTGTTGCAAACAGCCATGGTGGAGGCTACAGGTTTAGAAGTTGTTGGATTTGGTAACAGCTTTTCAGGTTGAAGTGTATGGGGCACTACTGGAGGATAATGATGATGTGAGTGAGGTCTAGGTTTAATTGATGGCTTATGGGGATATTTATGTGAGTGAGGATGGAGTTTTTTTACTGAATTGACTTTGATGATGTTTTTGTGTGCCCTGTCATTGAAACAGCTTACATGTACAAAAATAAGGTGAAACAGAATAACATTCTTGTGCTATTGCCAAAGTGAAGGCACCTAGGGTTGAAGTTTTGGTTGACCAGGATGGGGATGTTGACGGTATAGTGGGAGATGTCTCTGATGATGTTTTGCCTATTTGCTTTTCTGTTCAGTGATCCTTTTGGCTTCAGTTTTGAGTATCTAGGTTATTTGTGTTTAATAAAATTGACTTCATATTATCCTTCACTAGTTTGATATTTTTTGACAATGTTTGTTTGGCTGTATTTTTTCTTTATGATTCAATTTTTAAGAAGTTTTATTTGGCTAGAAGTTTTCTAAGACCTAGTACTCGTGGCTTGATTTGGGTTGGTCCATTTCTTTTACCAATGGAAGTTGAATGTGGTTTAGATTATTTGCATTTTGTTGAATACTTTTTCTAGAAGTGGTTTTAGATTTCCTTGGCAACTTTTTACCAGTTTTGCTTGGATGGTATTTGCTCACACTAGATCTCTTGTATATTACTGAGTTCTTAGAATTTTGGTATTGCCTACTCCTTGGCTGTGCTGGAGATTTTTTTTAACCAATTTTTTTTGATGAGGTTGATGATGCCCCCTCTTACATAGGATAGGTCTCTGCTCACTCAATGGCTGTTTAGGCTGTTTAGATTTCTTCTGTATATTTGTCTTTGTCTCTGCATTTGAGAACCTAGCTTCTTTTGATTCAGTTGTGTTAAAGTAGTATTTTCTCTGGTTAGTTTGCTTTTCTAAGGGAACTTTTATTTCACTGATTCATTGCTTCTTGATCATATTTTTGTGAAATTTTGATTATACAGTATTTTGTGAAGGTCTTGTGTCATAGTTTGGCATAGACCATTTCTCTTACTAGTTAAAGCTGAAGGTAATAGGTGTTGTTTGGAGTTCTGTTAAACACTGGTTCTAGAGTGGGGGTTAGTTTTTTTTGTGTGTCATTGTGGCTATTTGGACTGGATAAGGGGTAGATTTTTTCTTAGCTGTTGTGTTTCTATTAAGTTTTGATTTGGTAGCTTCTTCGTTGTGTAGGAGAATTTTTGTTAGAAAATTAGTTGTCCAGATCTGGGGTTGATAGATTGCCTATTTAATTCTCATTTGTCTGTACATTTTAGGCAGAGATTTTGGATGGATAGGCTTTCTTGACTCAGTATTATTTAAAATTTCTTTTCTTTGATTAGCTTGCTATGAAATTTGTGATTTTATTTGGTTGGATTATTTACTTTCTGGTTGTAATTATGTGAACTTTTGATTGGCCTGATGTTTTCTGTGGACCCAATACTTATAATTTAATTTTGTTGACCAATTCTTTTACCAGAAGAAGGAATTTGGGATCAAATTGGGTCTTAAAGAATATTGTTTCTGGGGTAAGAGTTATATCTAATTCCTAAATTTTTAGCAGGTTTAGTTGGCCAAGATTTGGAAGTATTATAACTTGATTTATCTTACAAAGTCATGTGATGTTGAGGTTTATGAACACTTTCTTTCATAGAGTAAATTTGACCAGATTTTGTCTTTTTTGGTTCTTTTTAAAGCAAGAGGTTTTAAATAGGTAGAGAATACTCTAGATCTTTTTTTTTTTTTTTTTTTTTTTGTGGATGGACTTGGATTAAATGGAATTCTATGAGTTTGAACTGATGAAGGGGAATGCTGATACAGGAGCTGCTACTCAGACAGAGAAAAGTACCTTTCATCTGTGCTTGCTTTGTGACTTGCTAGATTTTAGAAAGAAAGGGGAAATTCATTAGACATGTATAACCATTCTTTTTTTCTTTTCTAATTTTTCTTTTTAGTTCTGGTGTACATATGCAGGATGTGCAGGTTTGTTACATAGGTAAATGTGTGCCATGGTGGTTTGCTGCACCTACCAACCTATCACCTAGGTATTAAGCCCAGCATGCATTAGCTATTCTTCCTAATGTTCTCCCTCCCCACCCCCTCCCCTGACAGGCTCCAGTGTATGTGGTTCCCCTTCCTGTGTCCATGTGTTCTCACTGATGTATAACCATTCTTATTTAATATTTCATTATGTGAGAAATGTTAATGAGCACATTGCAATTCCTGAACTCATGTATAGAGAAATCATATAGCTAGATGACCCTAGTGTTCTGTTCTTTTAGAGATTAGTCCCCAGAAACAAACTAGCTGTGTCTGAACTTCAACTCTGCCATTTACACTCTTTGTGGTTTCCAATATATTACTTAATTTATCTGTTCCCCTTTGGAGTGTCATTACCTCCACTTACAGAATTTTTTTAAGTGAGACTATCATTTTTGGATGTCTGGAAATTTGCTATTTAAGGCAGATTGTTGGGTAGGAGAGAGTTCAGTTGATTTAGACCATTTTCTTATATAAATTATTTGAAACAAAGGCCAAGGCGGGTGGATCATGAGGTCAGGAGTTTGAGACCAGCCTGGCCAACATGGTGAAACCCCATCTCTACTAAAAACACAAAAATTTGCTGGGCGTGGTAGTGTGCACCTGTAATCCCAGCTACTTGGGAGGCTGAGGAAGGAGAATTGCTTGAACCTGGGAGGCGGAGTTTGCAGTGAGCCAAGATCGCACCACTGCACTCCAGCCTGGGCGACAGAGCAAGACTCCGTCTTGGAAAAAAATAAAAAAAGGATGCCTACATGCTTGCAACAGTGAAATGAAGAGTACAGAAGTACCTCATTTTACTGTGCCACACTTTTGTGTGCTTTGCAGATATTGCATTTTTCACAAATTAAAGGTTTGTGGCAACCGTGTGTTGAGGAAGTCCATAGGCACCATTTTTCCAACAGCATGTACTCATCTCATGTTTCTATGCCACATTTTGGTAATTCTCACAATATTTCAAACTTTTTCATTATTACATCTGTTATGGTGATCTGTAATCAGTGCTCACTGATGTTACTATTGTAATTGCTTTTAATTGCCACAAACTGCACTCATATTAGACACCAACTTAATTGATAAATGTTCTGTGTGTTCTGACTGTTACCAGCCTTTCACCCATCTTTCTCCCTACTCTTTGGCCATCCTATTCCCTAAGAAACAATAATTTAAAATTATGCCAATCAATAATCCTACAATGGCCTCTACGTGTTCACATAAAAGAAAGAGTTACACATCTCTCACTTTAAATCAAGAGCTAGAGGCTGGGTGTGGTGGCTCACGCCTGTAATCCCAGCACTTTGGGAGGCTAAGGTGGGTGGATCACAAGGTCAGGAGTTCACGAGCAGCCTGGCCAACATGGTGAAACCCCGTCTCTACTAAAGATACAAAAATTAGTTGGGCATGGTGGTGGGTGCCAGTAGTCCCAGCTACCTGGGAGGCTGAGGCAGGAGAATCGCTTGAACCTGGGAGGCGGAGGTTGCAGTGAGCCAAGATCGTGCCACTGCACTCCAGCCTAGGAGACAGAGCAAGACTGTCTAAAAAAAAAAAAAAAAAAAATCAAGAACTAGAATTGATTAAACTTAGTAAAGGGATGTCGAAAGCTGAGATAGGCTGAAAGGTAGGCCTCTTGAGCCAAACATTCGAGTTGTAAATGAAAAGGAAGAGATTCTGAAGAAAATTAAAAGTGCTACTCCAGTGAACACACAAATGATAAAAAAAGTGAAACTACCTTATTACTGATATAGTGAAAATTTGAGTGGTCTGGATAGAAAATAAAATCAGACACATTTTCTTAAGCCAAAGCCTAATCCAGAGCAAAGTCCTAACTCTCTTCAGTTCTATGAAGATGGAGAGAGGTGAAGAAGCTATAGAAGAAAAGTTGAAAGCTAGCAGAGATTGGTTTATGAGGTTTAAGGAAAGAAACCACGTCTATAACATAGAAGTGCAAGGTGAAACAGCAAGTGCTGAAGTAGCAGCTGCAGCAAGTTATCCAGAAAATTTAGGTAAGATAATTTCTTATCTAGCTAAGAAAATCTAGCTAAGGTAAAATCAACAGATTTTCCATGTAGACAAAACAGCAGTGTATTGAAAGAAGATGCTATCTGAAGAAGATGCTTTCATAGCTGAGAAATCAATGCCTGGCTTCAAAGGACAGGTTGACTCCCTTGTTAGAGTCCAGTGTAGCTAGTGACTTTAAGTTAAAGCCAATGCTCACTTGCCATTCATAAAATCCTAGGACCCTTAAGAATGACAGTAAATCTACCCTTCCTGTGCTCTATAAATGGAGCAAGAAAGCCTGGATTATAGCACATCTGTTTACAGCATGGTTTACTATTTTAAGTCCACTGTTGATACATATTGCTCAGAAAAAAGATTCCTTTCGGAATATTACTGCTTATTGACAATGTATGAAGTCACCCAGGAACTCTCATAGAGATGTACAGGGAGACAAATGTTGTTTGCATGCCTGCTAACACAACATCCATTCTGCAGCCCATGGATCAGGAGTAATTATGACTTTCAAGTCTTCTTATTATGGAAATACATTTTGTAAGACTATAGCTGCCTTAGATAGTGATTTCCATGATGGAACAGAGGAATGGAAAAGTATTTGTGATTCATAAGAGGAGTCCAAATATCAATATTTAACAGGAGTTTGAAAGAAATTGACTTCAGCCTTCATGGATGATATTGAGGGATTTGAGACTTCAGTGGAGGTATATATATATATATATATATATATATCTATATCTGCAGTCATATATAATTTGGTTTCAAATTCAGTCTTTTAAAAGTGTTCCTCTATTAAATCCAATATTGCAAAAAAATTTGTAGTTTTATGCAAGGTTCTGAATGTTTAATCAAATATTTAATGTCATATCAGATCAATACTCATCATAGCTTTTAGAGCTATAGTTTCTTGTTACAGTTAATTTCACATGCACTCTCTTAATCATATTGGATTAGTGTGTGACTATGTTTTGAAATATAGTAAACTTTAGCAAATGTATCTTCATAAATAAAAATACCCAGGGAATGAAAATATGCTTGGACTCTGAGAGAAGACTGAATGTCAGCTTTCAGCCTTTTGATCAACTTAGGAGAGCAATTAGTATCTTTTATTATTTTATTGAAATTTGTTGTCAAGTTTTAGAATTATATAAAGATAATAATTTCCTTCAGAATGAAACTATTCACAGGCACTTTAAGCAAATTGCTAGGGTCAAGATGCTAATATCAATATTCCTTTACATCTTAGTTCTGAATATTCATGAATGGAGATAGCATATATTTTAGTTCCTATATGTAAAATATTTATTTCACTTCTTGTTCTATCAAACAAGTTGGAAACAGGGATGATGCATTCTTACCTAAGCAACTGTTTTATATGCATTATTATCCAGAACATATAGTCTTGAGCTTATTTACATATTTTTAAGCATAGTAACATTTTGCTTTCTCTAAAGAGTCTAGGAATCTTAAGCCTAGGTAAAGTAAATAAGTGAGAAGGCAGGTAGAAGAACAGGGAGTAGTATATAATGTTTGGAAAATGAATAATATAGGCCCAAATATCTTCAAATTCAGTTCTATAACATGTTATACAAGCCAAGAAAAACAAGTATGAGTCTGAGTGACCTCTTGAGCTTGTAGATTGCTGTTGCTAGCTAGCAGTCTTTTTGTTGTTGTTGTTGAGGGTTGGGATGGGGACAGAGTCTTGCTATGTTACCTAGGCTGGAGTGCTGTGGTACGATCATAGCTCACTACAGCCTGGAAATCCTGGCCTCAGGGGATCCTCCCACCTCAGCCACCTAACCAGGAGTTAGGACTACAGGTGTGTGTCACCAAACCAGCTCTTTTCTTTTCTTTCTTTTTTTTTTTATAGAGATAGAGTCTAGTCAATAAAATGTGAGTCGTTTGTTATAGGGTAGTTTAGTGATTGTGTGTAGGATTCAAGTGAAAGGTAGGGGTTCAGTTTCATTCTTCTTCACATGGCTAGCCATTTATCCCAGCATAATTTATTGATTGAGGGCTCCTTTCCTCATTGCTTGCTTTTGTTGACTTTGTCGAAGATCAGATGGTTGCAGGTATGTGGCTTTATTTCTGGGTTCTCTATTCTGTTCCATTGGTCTATGTGTCTGTTTCCACTAGATCAATTTAAGTTGATATTTTAATTATTTTCTTTCTTTTCTCTTAATTTATATTATTATTTGCTTATATTTTTGTTACCTGGTTGACCTTATATATATGTAAATTTCCTGGGTAAAGGCAATAAAAAACTGATGTCATTTATTTTTCTGCTGTCTCTGCCCTTTCTATGTAGGAAGTCAGGAACCCTCATATTTTTCCTTGACTGCTTGTTTGGCCTCGAGATGCTGAGTGAGGCTACTTGCAGTGTCAGCCTATGTGCTGATAAATCCTCATTAGCAGTCCACTCTTCTCTGCCTCATTCTCAATCCTGGGAGGATGATCATACAAACTCTTACACATGAGTTTCCTTACCTGTGAGATTTTTGTTGGGTTCTGCTGATGAAATAGGTGGAGGAGAGAGGTAGGGGTACTATTTGGTATAAAAGATAAAAAATGTATAGGTTCCTTGCCATGAATGTATAGGTTCCTTGCCATATATAGGTTCCTTGCCATAGATGGCAACTGTGTAGGTTCCTTGCCATGTATAGGTTCCTTGCCATGAATGTATAGGTTCCTTGCCATGAATGGAGGTTCCTTGCCATGAATGGAGCTTAACTTCTAAGAAATCAGAGAACTAAGAACTAGGCAGAGAAGCGTGGACTGCTAATGAGGAGCAGTAGTCACACCTGGCAGTAGTCACATCTTTGAAAGTAGTTCCAAGTAGAAGTAAACACTCCAGTGGGACTATCTGGGAAAATTCTTTCTGACTCCATTCTAAGAATTCAGTGAGATTCCAGGCTCTGAACCATCAATCATGTAACTATTAGGAGACTATTAATTGTGTAACTATTAGGAGCTTAGCTTAGCTCCATTCATGGCAAGGGACCTATACAGTTGGACCATATTTTATCTTTTATACCAAATATAAAATATTTATACCTCTCCCTTCCACCTATTTCATCAGCAGAACCCAACCAAAACCCCCAGGTAAGAAAACCCACATGTAAGAGTTTGTATGGTTATCCTCCCAGGATTGAGAACTAGGCAGAGAAGAGTGGACTGCTAATGAGGAGCAGTAGTCACACTTGGCAGCAGTCACATCTTTGCACAATGGGTCTTATTGGGTGGCCTTTCCTTCATTGTCCCAACTCTTCTTCAGGCTCTGGGCTCCTTATTTGTTCCCTTTGCTTCATCAAACATAGGCTCATGACCAGCTCTACTGGGAGACCCTGAATGTCTCAGCCCTGTATTTTTTTTTTAAATCCTGTCCACTCTCCTTAAATACACCCTTTATTAATTTTTTTGCCCATAGAAGGTCTCTGTTTCCTTCTGGGAACCTGTCTCATCAACTGTTGGTAGATGATAAAATATAGGATAGATTGGTAGTCATAATGATAGCAATAGGTGCATATTACTGCTCAAATACTTTATTTATTTGGTGTGCTGGTTAGATCAGGGTTGGTTCCATCAAAATCATTGCAGTTTATTTCTTCTAAGATATCAGAGCAGTTTGGAAAATATCATTTATTGCATGTTCAACCAAAAATGGCAAAGAGTTTTTGCCAAAAACTTTTAAAGGCTGGGCTGCTTAATATAGTTTGGTTGGAAGTTGTAACTTGGACAGTGGCATTGAGCAATACTGTGTGAGGAGGGTTGGTGAGAATTTGAGTAGTATTTTCAGTAGATGCTGTGGGGGTTGCTGCTGATGTGGAGGTGGCAGGCTCTGGTGTTGAAGAGATAGGTACTGTTGAGGAGCTGACCATCATTGTGGGTTTTGTGGAAGTGCTGGTGGTTGCTGTTGCAGTGGTGGGGGGATTTGTGGTGATTGTTGTATCTGCGGTGGTGATATTTATTTGGGGCTCAGAGTTAGAGATAGGAAGGTAAACAGCAAGAAAAAAAGGAATAGGAGGAAATGGGGGTTTTAATATCCTTATAGGTCCTACATAGTAAGGTCTTAGTGGGAAATGTAGGTTTGGATAACCCGGAAAGAGTCGAGGTTGTCTAATAGATTCCAATGGAAAGAGTTGAGATAGAATGACTGCTTGGCTAAATCGAGAAAAAGAAGATGGTGGAACTCGCCCTGGGACAAAGGGAAGAGAAAGTGGTGAATTAAGTCTTGAGCCATAGGGAGGTGGGGGACTTGGTGGAACCCATCTTGGCCTGTAGGGTGGAGGTGGTGGCAGCTGGCCAGGTAGATATGGTCTTCTGGAGAATCTTTGACTCTCACTGGGCTGTGGAGATAAAAACAAAGGCAAAAAACAAAATTTCTAAATTTGATCATTTAAAGTTCAAACATTAGATATACTATGTATTAGTATGTGTACTATGTAAACATTAGGATATACTAAGCCATAAGTCATATATTTCACTGAGAAAATAACAGAAAAAATAAGGAATAGAAAATTTCCTGTTTATTCTGGATGCCTGGGCAATCAAAGAAAAGTAGAATAGTATTAAATGAGAAAAAACAAAAAAAGTGGTAACCTTGATATCTGACCTGTAGGTTTTAGGGAGGGACCAAATCACCTTGATTGTGTATAAGAAAAGACCACCTTTGAATGTAGTTTCAAGTGGAGGTAAATACCCAGGTTGACTATCTGGGAAAATTCTTTCTTACTTCATTCTAAGAATTCAGTGAGATTCCAGGCTCTGAACCATTAATTGTATAACTATTATATGCACCACTTCTTTCTAGGGACAAAGAGAAACAGATTTAAGACTCTGCTTATGTGAGTCTGAAATCAGTGGAAGATATAACCCTTCAATGACAATACAAGGCAATATAACAAAAAGCCTATGGAGTTAGTATAGTATGTTGGTTAAAATTTAGACACTGGAGTCTGATTGTTAGAGCCTCCTAGAGCCAGTCCTACCATTGTTACATGCTAGCTGGGTGACTTGCTTATGGTTATCTCTGCCTGTTTCCTCACTTCTCAACTGGTTCAAGAAATAGTTCTTACCATTTATAGTGGTAGATAGGATTATACATAATCTATGTAAAATGCTTAGACATAGTAAGGTAGAGTAAGGGCTCAATATAATTTTCAGTGGTTTTGTACTCTATTAATAACAAGCATGGCTTGTAGATGGTAGCAATTCAAGAAATAATTTATAAATATTGTAAAATTTTAGTAATTTAGATGAAAATTTTAATTTTTGTCAAAGAGAAAGGACTAATTGCCATGTAGAGAAGATAGCATTTGAAATGAGGATAAAATAACAGGGTAGAAATAAGGAGGAAGAAGCCAAATTAGAATAATATCATAAACAAATGAACAAGTTCAAGAAAATATAGCAACCATCAGAAGACCAGTTTGCCTGAAACAAAGCTTTAGGAAGGTGCAAGACTCTAATTATTCTCCTACAACATTCAACTTCTTCCTGTGTCTCTGCCATATTGCCTTTAGAAACATCAAACTTTTGGATCAACTCTATGCAAACTGCCTTCCCTAGTCCTACTTCCATGGTGATGAACATTGCTGGAGAATGCCACAATCTCTAATGGTAGCAACACTAGAGAACTATAGTGTCTGTGTTTGTCTGGTGCATCAGCACTGCTAAATCATTTCCTCCCATTTTCCCCAAAAGGCTATCATCTCGGCATCTATACCTCACTTCTGCTTTTCTTGCTCCCCACTACACCCATCAGAAGATGATCTTGCCTTCTAATTCACATAATTTAGGCCATCATACATGAGAACTTCTTCACTTTCCTGCCCTACACCTATAAAACTCATAAATATCTTGCTGTTCTCTCTTTCTGTTTAAGACCAGTCTCTTCACCTGTGTTTTATGTCTACATCTTCTCTGTCCCTAGGGTCTTTCTTCTCTTTTATTTTTGTAAAATAAACCTCTTTCTAATCCCTGGCTGTATTCTTCCAGTCTATAATATTGATTGATATCTCATATATTAAAGAATCTCATTCTTAACCTAGGGTACCCTTGAAGCTTTCTTTATTAGCTTATCTCTCTCCATTCCTAGCCAGATAGTGAGGAAGACTGGTTTAGATTTTCTATTTCCACTTCTCAATTTCCCTTTTATCCTGGTTACTGTCCCCATCACACAATTGAATCTCTTACAAAGATCAGTGACAACTCAAAAATTCCAAGTCATTTCAGAGGGAGCCATAGTGATGTCTTGGTCACATGATCAATTCCTGTGTATTTATAAAATACATTTTCTCCCTTTTCAGGGACTGTCCTGTCTTAGTCATCACCTTTTATTCTTGTAACATAAACATAAACACATTTATTTGGGTTATTTCTGGGCTATTGTTCCATGAACTTCCAAACCACTGGCTATCCAGGATCTTAGGTCTTATGGCCAGAAGAAGAAAAATAAGCCAGGTTTATAAAATTCTCTTTCTCTTTGTAACTTGAAATAGGAAATAGTGAGATATCCTACTTAGAAGTAGGAACTAAAATGTGAATATTGTGAGATGAGAGGAGCCAGACAGAGGCTGGAGCATTAATAAAAGCCACATGCAAACTAAACTATAAGGACACAGGGACTGTGAGTAAAGAGAGCACACCTCAGGGAGGGAACAGTACGGAGAGAAGCAGGGATGCCGTGAGAAGCAAAGACCGGTTTTTAGGGCTGCCTGCTTTTGCTGTGCCAGTTCTACTTTATATTTATTCTTGCATTGACTTCCTTATTTAAGGAAGGAAGAAAACATTTACTGAGAACCTGGCCAGGCATGTTTCCTTCCTTTAAGGAAAAAGGAAGCCAATGCAAGAATAAATATAAATTAGAACTGGCACAGCAAACTAAGGCAGCCCTAAAAATGCAAGAATAAATATTGTAAGTGGAACCCTGCTACCCAGGCTGGCGTGCAGTGGTGTGATCTCAGCTCACTTCAACCTCTGCCCCCCAGGCTCAGGTGATCCTCCCACCTCAGCCTCGCAAGTAGCTGTGACCACAGGAGTGCGCCACCATACCCGGCTATTTTTTTTTGTATTTTTTATGGATATGGGGTCTTGCTATGTTGCCCAGGCTAGTCTTGAACTCCCGAGCTTAAGCAAGCCACCTGCCTTGGCCTCCCAAAGTGCTGGGATTACGGGTGTGAGCCACCATGCCTGGCCAAGTTCTTAGTAAATGTTTTTGAATAAATGAATGTGGACTCAAATGAAATTGAGATCTTAAGTCATGGCTGCTAACATTAATGAAGATATAGGTGTCAAGAGGAAAGAAATTAATTAAGTTTCTTAATTAATTTTTTATCTCCAGAAACTGGAGATAAAAGCAGTTCCTCGAGATGCTTTTATGAAGGCACAGGGACTACCAGAAAGAGCTCGTTATGTTGAAAGAACTAGTGCTAGTTCTACATGGCCAGAGTGAGGATAAAGAAGTGGCAAAAGATGAGATTGGATGGTGGTATAGGCTTTTGTGTTTGGTTGCAAAGAGCAGGAGGAAACCCAGATGGTACAGTGTCATGGAAATTAAGTTCAAAGTGAGCTTCAATGAGCTGCTCTCTGGACCCTAAGCAGAGGTGGGGAGAAATCATGTGAAAAATTACACCTTACAGCAAATAGCTGACCCCTGACCTCCATTCATATTATTTTTATCTTTTCCTATTCTCTTAACACAATTTTTCACTATCTAGTTTCCCTCCTCCACTGGCCAATAGTGGTGAACGTTGTAACCCTAGAAAAATGATGAAAATGCCTTCTTAAGGAGTCTACATTTGGGGAGATTACCTTCACAAATGATAAGCTTATTTGAAACAGAATACAGACTGGCTATTTTGAGTTTCATTTTCTTTATTTGTTAAGAGAGGATAATAATAATTGTCACACTGGATTTCTGGAGATATTAAACAGCGTACTTTTGTAATATACTTCTTGGCATATATTAAACACTCCATAAGTGGTAGCTTTAATATTATTATTATGCAGCCCACCTATATTTAAATTTGATTATATTCTCTCTGTAGTTTTAACATTTGATGGTTTCAAATAATCAAAAATGATTTAATGTGTGAGTTCCATGAGGGCAGATATTTTTAAATTTATTATTATTTATTTGTAAAACATTTAAGGAGCATAAATGCAATTTTGTTACATAGATATATTGGAGTTAAGGTGTGGGGAGGTCTAAGCAGGGTCTTGTAGGTAGTGGTAAGGACTTTGTACCCCCGCCTTCTAAGTCTTATGGAAGACCATTAGAAGGTTTTGAACAAAGGAATGATATGGCAATATTTACTTTGGAAAAACATCTTTGTGGTTGTTGTGTGGAGAATAAACTCCAGGGACAATAGTGAAAGCAGGGAGATCAGTTATTGTTGCAACAGGTAGGAAGTGATGGTGGCTTGGTCTAGAATGGTAGCAGGAGGGTGGTGAGAAAGGGTAAGATTTAGATGATGGTTTGAAGGCAGAGTGGGCAATATTTGCTGAAGGAGTGGATCTGGGAGGTGACAGAGTCAAGGATGATTTCAAGTTTTTTTTGGCTTGAGCAACTGGATTTGTGCTCGTAGATGGAGAAAGGGTAAGAGGATGGAGTTGTGGGAGACTCTGACATTTAGAGATCAGGAAGAGGAGATGTGTCTGGAGAAGGAGACCAACACGGAGTCGTCATTGAAGCAGGAGAAAAATCAGGAGAGTGGAGTTGAGGAAAAAGAAAAAACTCTTTAAGTAGGAGACTGATCATGTCAAATACAATTTAGACATGATTATCGTGGGGACTGAAAGCTGACCCTTACGCATGTCCATTTTGAGTACAATTTGATAAATGTGGTTTCATCCAAATGATGTGGGCAAAGTCTGCTTGGAGTAGGCTTAAGACAGAACAGGAAAGGAAGTGAAGATGTGCAGAGGGCAAAGTCTGCTTGGAGTAGGCTTAAGACAGAACAGGAAAGGAAGTGAAGATGTGCAGAGGGCAAAGTCTGCTTGGAGTAGGCTTAAGACAGAACAGGAAAGGAAGTGAAGATGTGCAGAGGGCAAAGTCTGCTTGGAGTAGGCTTAAGACAGAACAGGAAAAGAAGTGAAGATGTGCAGAGGGCAAAGTCTGCTTGGAGTAGGCTTAAGACAGAACAGGAAAGGAAGTGAAGATGTGCAGAGGGCAAAGTCTGCTTGGAGTAGGCTTAAGACAGAACAGGAAAAGAAGTGAAGATGTGCAGAGGGCAAAGTCTGCTTGGAGTAGGCTTAAGACAGAACAGGAAAGGAAGTGAAGATGTGCAGAGGCAACTTTTTCAAATGGACCATGATGGGAGCCATAAGATCAGTGGAGAATGAAAACAAACATATAAATGATATTACCTCATATTTATGTGCTACTAGGAACAATCAATAGAGAGAAGGAAAAATTGCTGATGTTTAGATTTAGAGTAGATAATTGCAGGATAATTGCAGGAATCTCCCTGCTTAGGGGAGAGGATGGGATCTAGTGTACGAGTTGAGGGGTTGGTCTTAGAATATATTGGGGTGATTTTAGTTCATCACAGATAATAGAAGAAAAGGCAGAAGATAGGCAAATAGATCAAGGCAAGTTAAAATTTTGTTTCTCCATTCACAAGTTATGTGAATTTGGGTAAGTTATGTACCTCTCTGTTACCTTTCTTACCTTTAAAAGAGAGAAAGTAACAGTATCTACCACATGATGTTCTTTAGACAAAATAATTAAAATGACAAATAATTTAGCATAGTATTTTGCGTGCACACAGTTTCAATGAAACAAACATTTTTTGCAAACTCATGAATAATGTTGGGTTAATTTTATGATTATTTTGTAAATGAAATATCAGGTTTTTACACGCCGTATTGCCTTGTTCACTGTCTCTGTAGACTGGGAGTTAGCAAACTAAGGCTGTGGGCCAAATGTAGTTTGCCTGTTTTGGTAAATAAAGTTTTACTGGAACATAACCATGCCCATTCGTTTATTGTAGCTGCTTTCAAGCTACCTCAGCCAAGTTGACCACTTATTACAGGCCCACAGAAGCCTACAATATTTGTTATCTGGCCCTTTTCAGAAAAAGTTTGTCAACTCCTGCTCTGGCTATTATTACCAATGTGTCTTGTATCCTCTGAGAGTCATATATCCCTTGAAGTCAGAGATCATGTTTATCAGTGTTTATATCCTTCTTACACTATAGGTGACTTTAAGTAAATATTTATGGATGCCATTCAGATATTTTAGAAGTTTCATCTTTTTTTTCTCCAAATCATTAGGGATGATGGAAAGCAAGAGTGTGTGGGAAGAGACGGCGTCTTTCTGAGGTTTTGTACTGATTTCATGTACTAAAGGTTTGCATGTCACTCAGAGTAAAACTAAGACTCTGCGAAAGCCCATGAGGCCTGATGCAGCCTCACCCTCCTCTAACTCTCTAGTATCACCTCCTGCTCCTCTCTTCCCATCTCACTCTCTACCAGCCATGCTAGCCTCCTTATTCTTCATACTAGGCAAGTGTACCCTACTCCAGACTTTGGAACTCCCTGTTTCCTCTGTTTGCATGGCTGGCTTTTTCACCTCCTTCAGGTCTTTAATCAAATGCCATTTGCCACTGAGCTACCCTATCTAAAATCACATCCTTGTTCTACCTCCTCCTAAAATTCCTTCTTCCCAAATTTTCTGCATTACATAGTCAGTTATTTTGTTCATGGCTTGTCTTCCCCAAGTAGAATATAAGCTCCATGAGGTTAGAAACTTTTTGTCTGTTTTGTTCACTGCTGTTTACCCAACATCTAGAATAGTGCCTGGTAAATAATAAGTGCTCAATAAGTATTTTGGGTTGAATGAATTACCAATATTTGGTGATAAGCAGGAATTTCTCTTACTCAATTTCAGAATGCCATTTCCTTCCTTGCACATGGCAAGGAGCGTAAAGCTTTCCCATGACAATATTTGAGCATTTATTCAAACCTGTAAGAAGTCCTCAGCCTTTCTCTGTTTGATTTCTCAGTTGACCAGGGCCTTGTTACTCAAAATGTTATTTGCTGACCAGAAGATCAGCATCAGTATCACCTGGGGGCTTGTTAGAAATGTAGACATACAAGGCTCAGGCAGACCTACTGGATCAGAGTCTGCAGTTCTACAAAATCCCTAGATGATTTGTGTTCCTGATAGAGTTTCTAGAGTTTGCAGAGTTTTGAGAACTACTGGCTGTCTTTGGTTTTTTGATATCTGCTTATCGTTGGTTTAGTTCAGGCTAAAGGTTTTGCTTTGCTTTTGATAATTATTTTATCATAGCCCTTTCTGTAAAGTATTTTATTTATGTTCCCTTTTTAAGTTTATTTTATTTTTTACTTTTTTTTAAACTTCTATTTCCTATTCTTAAGGATTAGAAACTGCCAGACTGACAGCTTAACCAGAGCAGTTTAGTGGACAGATTGTGCTGCAAACAAAGGCTTCTCTAAGTTAGGGATGGCAGGTATTGGCAAAAATGCTGTCTTTACTCATCTTGTGAGCATGGCAGATGTTCTTGTCCATCATGAGATACTTTACCTTTGAGCTTACACTTGACCTATTATCCATCCCTGTGTCATACTTCATATAGCCTATCCAATGGCATGAATGAACAGGTAAGACTCTGAAACCTATTTGTTATTACTTGGCGTCAACTACACAAAGGCCCATTCACTTGTTGTGTCATTCCCCTAATACTTATTGAGGGTTTGTCTCATGTTCAGCTCTGTGCTATGTAAAGGAGCATCCCAAATAGTTCCTGGGTTTTTGTGAGGTTTGGGGGTAAAACTGCTCCAGAGTACATTGTAAATATATAAATATGATCTGTTATTTTTAATTTGAATCCTAGATAGTCCCTATCTCATAAAAGATAATCTATGATATATTGAAAGTTCTAGATGCTAAGTACAATAAAGTTTCTTTGTTTAGACTAACGCTTAAGACTGTTGTTAAGATTTACCAACTTCTCATGAGACAATGAATACAGCAAGAAATTTTTGCTAGAGTGACATTAAAATTATGTCTTGTGGTTCTTGTTTTCTTATATCCAATAATATTTAATTCTAACATGAGAAAATTTATGTATTAAACTCATTTTTTTTAGGACATGGAATCCTCTGCTTCTTATATAAATGGGATTCTGTACTCTTTCAAGGTAGAAAAGAATTTAAGTTGCATTTGTCTTGCAATTCAGGCTTCTGGAATAAAAATATGCCATCAATTCATATGAATCCTCAAGATAGATGCTTTATGTAGGACTCCTCAGAAGTTGTCTATCCTCAGTATGAAACAGAAGGTTGTAGATAGAGAATCAAAGACAGCATTTCCTCTATTATTGTCTTTGAGAAGTATTCTAGTCAACAATCTCTATTTCATTTCCCCATATTTGTCAAGTTTACTTGATCATGGATCTTTCTTTACCTTCTAATCTATTGTATAAAGTCTGAATTAGCGCTCATTAATGTTAGCAGAGAAGTCATATTTGTCATATTTGGGGAATTCTACCAAAAAAGTGGTTTATTCCAGAGTAATAAATTTGATAATTAATTGTAATTATTGACTAGGTTTTTTCATGTAATGGGTTGATTTAAGTTGAATTTACCTTGAAAGCTCTCTTTATATATTTCATGCAATTATAACATAATAGCTTGAGAAGTAAATTTCAAGAAAATTTACTCAAGGGGTCTCAGATTTCAGCATGAGTAAGAGTATCCTAGAATGCAGGTTTCCAGGCCCCAAGATCAGCTATTCTTTTTTTCTCAGGTCTGGGATAAGGTCTGGAAATGTTCATTCTTAATAAGTGGATCAGGTGTTTCTGATATAGGTATCTCATGGAGTATAATACTCTTCTATTTCAACCTCAGAAATATAATTTTTTTATGCAAATGTTATTACATAGCACTATATGCTTCAGAACAATACAGATGTCATTAAATATCAAAAAATGCTTCAGAACAATAATGCTACTTTATCTGACAGTGTCATTGCTAAGGTCTATTGATATTTATTTGTTCACTAGTTTCTCTTAGGTAGATACTATATTATGAAAAGAAGACCTAATCTATGAAGATCTCAATTTGGAATTCGACTTTGGTATTTCTGTGTCAACCACCACTAGGCCCAACACACAGTGGATTATCAGTAATTACTAAGAAATGAGACAAATAGGGCTCTTTCTCTCCTCGCAAGCCCACCCAACCCCAACATATGCTAGGGAAACTGATCTTACTCTGAAATTCGTATTATGCTATGATGTTTTTGGCTATGGCACTTATCACTTGTTACTTTGCATTATATATTTTTGGATCTCCTATAGAGCTTTAACAAATGATTTTCAAAAGTTTGAATTAGTGTAAGTGCTTCTTGAGTGAATGACTTCTTTTTCTGTTTTTATTTTTTTCCCAAGTGAGTAGCACTTTAATTTCCAGTCAGTTAAAGGAATATTTTAGTCATAATGAATATATTTTCAGGCATCAGGAAGGCTTCCTGATTTTAGTTTTTACAAATATTTTCAATAAAAAACTATTGTACAGTCAGCAATCCTTGCATTGATATATCATGTTGTCTTTTTAGAAAATTTATCATGAAGCTCCAACTGTATACTTTCTTATTCCCTACAGCTTTTAAACATTTAGTAAGCTTAGATTACATTTTTCTGACAATTTGATGGTAGTCCTTTTGAAAAAGAAATAAAAAGGGAGAGATGTGTCTAGATAACAGTTAGCTCTCCTAGATGCTACCTGCCCTGTGCCCTCTTCCTGCAGTCCACTGTCCCTTCATGCTTAACAACCGCTGACTAGATGGTTAGTCATAAATGAGAAAGGAAAAGGAAAGTAAGAGCAAGTCCATAATGATCAACAGCTTGACACTGTATTTTTATATACAGGACAAAATTCTTGGTATCAAAACTTTCTTTGAAATCATGATTAACAATAAATATAACAAGTAAATTTAGAATTGAGGGAACTTACTGTGAAACATGAAATAAGAGCCAACAGGCCCAAGAGGAAAGTTAATTTCATCCTTTAAAGTTGCTCCTAAAAACAGGCCAAAGATTATCCACAGTTAGCCAAATTGATCAACAGTGTTTTTCAGAAAAAAAATTTTAAAACATTTTAACACTTGTTATGTAAAATGATGAAGAAAGACCAACATAACCTTTAAAGATGTGCTTGATATTTTGGGGAGAGGAAGCAGCATAGATGCACAGCAATACTGTCATGTTTGTGATTTTTTTTTAAATGGTGATACTTTATTTTATGAAAGGTAATTTTCAGATAATTATTGAAAGTACATTTTAAAATTAAAGTATTTTTGGAAATTCCTTGTTGCCTTTAGTGGTGACTACTTTGGAACATAACTAATTAGGGTATACTTTTAGTATGTTTACTTAAAATTAGTCAAAACTTACAGATTTCTATAGATTTGTGACCTAAATATTGTCAACATGACAGGACTATTGTAAAAAATAACTTCTTACTACAATTATTGTGTTATTGTTATTAGATCTGTCTGAAGCAAAAGAAACCGTGTAATGTGTATTTTTCCTTTAACATCACTCTACTGAAGTATTATAACTTTGATATGATTTTTTTCCAAGTTATTCCAAAAGTCAATTATTGTCCATCAGTGTGTGAATTAGAAAAAAGAGGTTTTTGTCCTAATTTGTTTATAATTTTCAACAATATATAATAAGCACATGGCACCCTGGGTTCTGGGAAGGCAAAATTCAAGCACATAGACTGAGATTGTCCTGGGGTTTATTGTGGTATCTGTCATTGGCATTAGCCTTGAAAGTGACGTAAGACAGGTTCACAGATCCTATAGTTGTATGTGCATGTGTCTACCCCATTAAAATAGCTTTTTTCTTATATGTTTTCATATTAGAAAGCAGTTTGACAATACACAAGAAACCTAACTCAAACAAGAACAGCAAAAATGCAAATCTAACTTATATACCTTTTTAAGACTCTTCTACTCATGATTGACTTTAGAGACCATAAAATATAGCAGTGGAAAAAGTCAATAGATTGTGAAATTGGATGTAAATTGTGCAACTAATCAATATGAATGCTCTTGACATTTTTTCAGGAATTTTAAGGAATTTTACCACAGACAATGATTTTTTTTTTTAAAACACATCTGAGATTTTTAGGTAATGTGCCTATTTCCATTAAAAGCCATGAGGATGATATTCTTGAGAATATGAGCAAAAGCTAGAATTCCAAAGTGAAAATTCTTACATTTATATTTCTATATACCTACCTTGGTAGAAGATTCTTCTTTGGAACAAATTACTGCTTAATCTTACTCTTGCCAGATACTCAATTTAGGTAGCCACAATTTAAAAGTCCAAGAAGAGAAAGAACTTTGATAGAAAAGCCTTTCTTCTTAAATACCTCTGTCTGGATTTTTATTGGAGTTAAGAGAAAGGTTGAGAGAGGGTAAAGTTCTGTATTGATATTCTTTACTGAAACAAAGAAATAATAGTTGTAGTTGCCAGTTTGGCAGCTTCATCTATAGAACTGTGATCCAATCACTGTCCTAGCAGGCCCTGGGGCAGCACACAGAATGCTCGAGTACAGTGGTTTTCAAACTTGACTGCACATCACAACTATCTGGGAAGCTTTAAAAAATTCCAGTTCTCAGACCTTACCCTAGAACAATTTATCAAAAGTTATGGGGCAGGAAGACAGGCAAAATAATTTAATTTCGTTTTAAAAATGTTATTAATTTTATTTATGTTAGTTTTTTTCCTTCCAACTTTTATTTTAGGTTCAGGGGTACCTGTGTAGGTTTGTTACATGAGCAATTTGTGTGTTGCTGGGGTTAGTGGTATAAATTATTTCATCACCGAAGTAGTGAGCACAGTACTCAATAGGTAGTTTTTTGATCCTCACCCTCCTCCCGCTCTACACCATCAAGTAGGCCCTGGTGTCTATTGTTCCCTTCTGTGTGTTCCTGTGTACTCAATGTTTAGCTCTCATTTATAAATTAGAACTTGCAGTATTTGGTTTTCTGTCCTTGAATTCGTTTGCTTAGGATAATGGCTTCCAACTGCATGCATGTTGCTGCAAAGGAACACAAGAATTAAAATCTCCCCAAGTTATTGCAAAGTGAAGCTTTGTTTGGGAACCACTGCTGTTAAAGGCGATAGATACTGGAGTTTTAATGTGTCTATACATATGTATCAGAACTGACATATATATATTTTATATATATATGTTTTATATATATATAGTAAGAGTTGGTTTATTTGAGAAGAAGCTTATTTGGGAAGAAGGAATTTAAAGAATGGAGAAAGGAGGCAGTTGAAATAAATTCTTTGTCTTAATTTTGGAAATAACAGAAATCTAGTGGTGGGAGATAATTAGGAAGTAGAATCCTTCTAGTTTCTTATTTTCAGTTTCATATTTATTTCCCAGGTGTGTAATTTTAAAGATACTGTACACATGCGTTTGAGCTACTTAAAATGTTAAATATATAGAAATTACTTAATACATTTTTCTGAAGCTAATAATGAATATCTGGACTGCTTAATGGATAATAAATTCTCCAGTATATGTTGTGTTCTGTAAGTATGTGGTGTCATCCCATTATCTAAACCAGGTAGATAAATTCAATGTACACTTCCTACCGAAGATGGGAGGTAGTACACAATCTATTTTAAATTTATGGCAAAAGGATGCAGTAAATTACACAATTTTATGTATAAAATGAAGGCAGGTACTGAGAAATTTACTCATATGAAATAAAATCTATTCAGTTGAGAGGAAATTACCATATGCTAGAAGATGTTATGCTTTATTTTCTAATAGCCATAATTTGTTGAATCCTTACCATGTCCTAGACTATGTGCTAATCACTTTATGTAGATTAGCTCTCCTCATGCTCACAACAACCCCTTGCAATTTATGTTATTATTATCAGATCACTGATTAGATAATAAATTAGAGAGGAGTCATGTAACTTGCTCAAATTCACTAAAATAGCTGAGAAAGGAATTGACCTTAAATTTGCCATATTTGAGAGCTTGAATTTTTCCCTTCATTACGCTATTTTGTCTCTCAAATCCAATTATTTGAACCACTGAAGTAATTAATATATTTTTAATAGTAGCACTCATTGATGCTTGAATGCAACTCATCAGTAATACATGAAATCTATTTAGGGAGTAGCAAACAGAATTTAGAGGATGGATAGAGCAGAATAGAAGTAAATATCAGATTGCATTATATATAAGTACTTTTCAGGATATATTTTATGGTTATACATGTGGGTGTACTGGGTTATTATGTAAAATATATGTTTTCTGTCAGCTGCAGTGAATAAAATGTGAGTCTTTCGTTATAGGGTAGTTTAGTGATTGTATGTAGCATTGAAGTCAGGTAGCCTAAGCTGAAATGTCAACTCCCCTCCTATTAGCTGTGTTTTATATGACCAGCTATTTAATCCGATTATGTCTCAACACTGTCACTTACAAAATAAGATAGTAATAATTCTACTTCTTGATATTGTTCTGAGGATTAAATAAATAGGACATAGAAAATTGTGACCCATGTTATTAGTAAGTGTTAGCCTTTCGGTGGGAATGTCTTTCTTCCATCATGCAATTTTTAAAATATTCTGGGTATGATGAAGCTCTAGGAAAGGGGTAAAACATATTCAAATTTAAAAGGTGACTTAAAAGCTTTTGGTAGTGAATGGGGAATTAAGTTGGAATTGATCTTAAACTACCTAGTTTTCTTTGCCTCTGTCTTTGTCGATGACAAGTTGACAATGAGAACTCTTGTCTCCTTTGTTAGTATGCTGATTATAGACAGTTCTGTTTCTGTACCCTTCCATGACTCAGGAAATCCTTTAAGTTAATATCTAATACTTCCTGAATTGTTACCTTCTCTAGTAACATGCTCATTTTGTGAAAAAGATGAACAACTTCTTTTTTTGGTTGGTGTTGTAAATTGTTTTGATGCCCAGTATATTTTCAGCCAAGTGTTTTAAGTACAAGGTTTGATTTGTTGTTGTAATGGATCATTGGATATGAAGGACTTAAGAATGAACAGTGTCAAAATTAAAATAATTTCTGCATGACTCATAGTCAACAAAGGATTAGTTTCCAAAGCAGGTGGCAGCACATTTCTTTTGAAAATAAAAACTGTTATTCAAGAGAAATTTTAATTAACACCTGGCTTTAAAAGATCTTGACTAGATATTTTCTGGAACAATACTTAAAGCTAACAGTTGCCTTTTGTTAAGGAAATTCAAGTTGCTGGTGTAGTCTCACTGCTGTTGGTGAATAAAATTATTTATCATGACATCTTTCTGAACAAGAAACTGATTTCACAGCAAAAGAATGTGATTATGAGCTCATGCATATGAAGTTCATTCTTCTTACCACATACCCCATCACAGAGAATCATCTAATCTAATAAAACAGTGTAATGGCCTACTGAAGACTTTATGATACCAGTTGAGAGTATATACCCTGCAAGAATGAGGTTCTGTTTTATAGGATGCAGTACATGCTTTCAATCAGTGACCAACATATGCATTCAGCTTTCCCAGGGCCAGAATTCATGGGAACAGAAATTAAGGCTCTTCTTATTATTACAACTAATAGCCCACTCACAGAATCTTTGCTTTCTGTCTTTGTAACTTTGAGTTATGCTAGTTTGGAGGTCTTGGTTCATAAAAGAGGAATTAGGACATTTTGATCTCCTCATGTCACTGAACAAAAATAAATAAGAGTTACTCTACTGGTTAGCAGGATTGTTCCTGATTACCGAGGGGGAAATTGGGTTGCTGCTTAAAAAAGAGGAACACAGAGGAATTCAGGAGATTCTCTGTGACACCATTTAGTATATTCATGTCCAAAGGTGAAAATTAAGGGGAAACTATTACAACCAATAAAATGTATAACCACTTGAGGATTCAGATACTTCAGGAATGAAAGTTTGGGTCAAGCATTTGGAAAGGAACCTTGGTCAGTGTTGAACTCTGTTGTTTTTCCAACATGTACAAAAGCAGCATCATTAAATCTTCTCAGAGACTCCAGGACCAACCTTCCAGCATTCCTCCCTACTGGACTAGGTCTTAGACAAAAAGGACCATTCCTGTATACCTAGAGAGACCAACACAAGTCAAGAAGTTCTACTTTTTCATAGGTTTGCTTTTCATACTGTGGGACCTCTCCTGCAAGCTTCTAAATTTCAATAATTTTAAACTTTACCCGTCTTTCCTCAGCCCTAGGAGTCTTAGCTTCTTTCTGCAGCTGCTACCTCCATGAGGTACCTCAGGTGTTCTCGTTTTGCCTTTGCAGTTACCCTGTTAACAATTCTTGCTGCCTAGTTAATGATACTTGATATTAAATTCTTTTAAAAATAATTGGCATTATTGCTGCCTCCTGACAGCACCATAACTGATGCAGTGACTGACGGCTGCAACACCCACTAGTCTCCACTAGTAGCAATAGTCTTGGGCTCAGGATGATGTCCAAACTCACTAGACAAAAGATTCATCACATACCAAGTTTATTTAGTGTTTACTTAGAAAGTATACAGAACAGGTAATAATATAGCACACTTGACAATAGCTTGCTGGAGAATTGGTAAACTTTAGGCACAGCTTCCTGTGTCCCAGCCATTCTGAACCTGGGATGTATATGGTCATGAGAAAGAAGTTTGAGTGTGATTGGAAAACCTCAGTTCAGAGAAACTTTAATGATAGATTGATTGCACGGAAATCTGGTGTATTTGATGAGTCATGACTGGCTCTGCTAGAGGCTCGGAGTACAGGGATATTTCTATGGGAATACTATGGCCAGTCTAAGCTACAGCAATATGCCACTTGTAAATGTGATCTGTTACTCCCTCAAAGTCAGAGTACTGAAAACAAAAGCTAAAATTTCATAGTTGGCAATATTTCTTCTTCACCTCCTTAGGCAACATATGCTCCTTTGAGGCCAATTCCATTCAGCTCTACACTCTGACTTCTGCTCATGTGATCACCTCTGCTCATTTCATTTGTCAGTTTTAATGCTATTTGCTTGAAGTCACGCTGGGTGACTTAAATTATCTTTTCTTTTGTTTTATTTCAACTTTCATTTCGGGTTCATGGGGTACATATGCAAGTTTGTTACCTGGGTATATTGCATGATGCTGAGGGTGGAGTGAAAATGATCCCAGCATCCAGGTACTAAGCATAATACCCAACAGGTAGCTTTTCAGCCCTCACCTCCTCGCACTCCCTCTCCCCTCTAGTAGTTCCCAGTGTCTGTTGTTCCCATCTTTATGTCCATTGTACTCAAATTAACTCCCATTTATAAGTGAGAACATGCAATACTTGGTTTTCTGTTCCTGTATTAATTTGCTTACGATAATGGCCTGCAGCTGCATGTATGTTGCACAAAGGACATGATTTTGTTCTTTTTTATGGCTGTGTAGTATTCTATATGTTTATATGTAGCACATTTTCCTTATCCAATCCACTGGTGATGCACATTTAGGTTGATTCCATGTCTTTGCTATTGTGAATTGTGCTACAGTGAACATACAGGTGCATGTCTTTCTGGTAGAATGATTTATTTTCCTGTGGGTATGTACATAGTCATGATAGTTCTGTTATTAGCTCTTTGAGGAATCACCATACTGCTTTTCATAATTGTTGAAATAATTTACACTCCCACCAACAGTGTATAAGTGTTTCCATTTCTCTGCAACCTCGCCAGCATCTGTTATTTTTTTGAGTTTTTAATAATAGCCATTCTTACTGGTGTGAGTGTCTCATTGTGGTTTTGATTTGCATTTCTCTGATGATGAGTGATGTGGAACGTTTTTTCATATGTTTTTGGTCACTTGTATGTCTTCTTTTGAGAAGTGTCTGCTCATGTCTTTTGCCTATTTTTTTAATGGGGTTATTTGTTTTTCTTGCTCAATTGTTTAAGCTCCTCATAGATTTTGGATATTAAATCTTTATCAGATGCGTAGTTTGAGAATATTTTCTCCCATTCTACAAGTTGTTCGTTTACTTTGTTGTTAGTTTCTGTTGCTGTGCAGAGGCTTTTTAGATTAATTAGGTCCCACCTGTCAACTTTTGTTTTTGTTGCAATTGCTTTTAAGGACTTAGTCATAAATTCTTTGCCAAGGCAAATGTCCAGAATGATATTTCCTAAACTTTTTTCTAGCATTCTTATAGTTTTAGTATTTATTCTTAAATTTAAGTCTTTAATCCATCTTGAGTTAATTTTTGTATATGGTAAAACGTAGGGGTCCAGTTTCATTCTTCTTCACGTGGCTAGCCAGTTATGCCAGCATCATTTATTGATTAGGGACTCCCTTCCTTGTTGCTTGCTTTTGTTGACTTTGTGAAAGATCACATGGTTGTAGATGTGTGGCTTTATTTCTGGGTTCTCCATTCTCTTCTATTGGTCTATGTGTCTGTTTCCACTGGATGTCCCATCCAATCCCTAGCTTCTCTCATCTTGCATCTTCTAATCTCCAGTGACTTTTCTCTATTTCAGCTACTCACTGCTGCAGTCACACATTGGATTGCTATTACACTAACATTTCCTATTTCTAAATCGCTCATTCACACATCTCACTCCAGAATGACAACTGCCTCTCCTTCAAGTTTACAAGTTTAACTATTCCCACTGGAAACACCAGTTAATTGACCTCATGACTGTCTCCTGATCCATCAGCTCTCTTTAACCTTTCTCTCTTTATTCAGCATAGAGTCAATGGTAGATCATTAAAGTGACATTCTTTCTCATCCCTAAATAAGTATTTAACATTTTTATTATTATGAATAACAGTTAAGAAATACATTGAACAACATGTCCCAGTATGCATAAAGGTGAATGTATTTGTCAGAATAAGGGGTATGAAGTACAGTGCACTCTGTTGTTCCATTCCATTCTATTAATCTCATTCCATCTAATCCTATGTTATTTAATTTCATTCAGTTATATTTCATCAAAACTATTTCATATCTGGGGTGGAGAATAAATTCCCTGATATGGCTTCATTTGGCCATATCAAAGCAGAGGGAGTGTTTCAGCAATTTGTTTCTTTTCTTATCTGCCATCTGCAAACTTAAGAATTTCTGTTAGTTACTGTTTCTTTAACTCTTTGGGGCACTGTGTTAGGGTTCTCTAGAGGGACAGAACTAAAGGAATATATATATGTAGATATATATATGCGTGTATATATATATGTATGGAAGTTTATTAAGTATTAACTCACAGGATCACAAAGTCCCATAATAGGCCATCTGCAGGCTGAGGAGCAAGGAGAGCCAGTCTGAATTCCAAACTGAAGAACTTGGAGTCTACTGTTTGAGGGCAGGAAGCATCCAGCACAGGAGAAAGATGTAGGCTGGTAGGCTAGGCCAGTCTCTCTTTTTACATTTTTTCTGCCTGCTTATATTCTAGCCATGCTGGCAGCTGATTAGATTGTGCCCACCCAGATTAAGGGCGGGTCTGCCTTTCCCACCCTACTGACTCAAATGTTAATCTCCTTTGGTGACATCCTCACAGACACACCCAGGATCAATACTTTGTATCCTTCAATCCAATCAAGTTGACAGTATTAACCATCACAGGCACAGTTTCAGAAGTAACTCCTATTTCTTTCTTTTTTCCTTTTATTGGCTGAAATTCAGCACATGGCCATGCGTAATTGCAAGGAAGGCTAAGAAATGTAGTCTACCTGTAGGTCCAGAAAGAATAGAGAAATGGATATTCCTTTGAAATTATGAGATTTGTGCTATAATCGCCATTTCTATGATAGTTAAACTATTTTTTCACTTTAGGAATACTCTAAGAGATTTGATATTTCTTCAAAGTGATTCTAGAATAAATATTTTCTTAAGGGTTCAAATGATCTATGTTCACTCATTTAGGTGACATAACTGGGGGAAAAATGTTGGCTCTGATGACAACAGTGGAGACTTCATATTGGTGCTCAATTCTTTATTTTCACCTCATTGGTATAAATATTATGTTTGCGTGGGTTTTTTCTACAATTTCTTTCTAAGATTATTTCTCCCCAAAGCTCAGCACTTTTGGAATTTTTCATTCTCATCCAAAAATGGAAGCGATTTTATGTAAATGTCTCTTGGAAGTAGTGTTGGAATTCATATTTTGGGTAGTAGAAACAGTAGTTACGAGGGTAGTGGTGTCTTTTGTGGTGGTGGTGGCACCTGCTGCAGTTGTTCATATTTGGGGTGCAGGAGTAGGGAGGGTAGGATCAGTTGGAGAATTTACAGGGGAAAATGGAGGTCCAGGTGGATAGGGTCTTGGTTGGGAAGGAGGCTGTGGATAACCTGGGGCATCAGGATGGAGTGGTGGACCTTAGGGTTGAGGAGGGAGTGGTGGAAATATCCCTGGACCATAGGGTGCAGGAGGAGGTGGTGGGATTCTCCCTGGACCATAGGGTGGAGGAGGAGGTGGTGGAACAAATCCTGGGCCAAAAGGTGGAGGAGGAGCCAGCGGTCCAGATGGATATGGTCCCCTGGGGCCTCTTTGACTCTCACCAGGCTGTGGAAATAAGAAGTAAATAATTTCAAATCAGATATTTCACAGTTAAATATAAGGGTGAATGCTTTCTATGGTAAGCAGAACTCTGAGATGGCCCCAAGATTTCTACTACCTGCTGGCACATGCTGGCCTGACCTTATCAGGTGAGCCCTTTTAAAAAAGGTTCTACAGTGTCAGAGACAGAAGAAATCAGAGAGATCTGAAGCTGCAGTAAATGTTTTTCTCTGGGCTTTGAATCAAGATGCCGTGTTGTGGGGAGGGCCATGTGGAGGTACGTGGTAGACTGGCTGTAGGAGCTGAGAGCAGCCGCTGGCTCATAAGCAGCAGGAAAGTAGGGGCTTCAGTCCGGTAACCAAGGGACTGAATCCTGCCAACAACCATACAAGCTTAAAAAAGGACACTGAGCTGCAGAAAAAGAAATACAGCAGTGGACACACCTTTTCAGCCTTGTGAGACTCTGAGCAGAGAAGCCAACTAAGCCAAGTTTAGAGTTGTGGCCAAAGAAACTGAGATAATAATGAGTTTTTAATGCTACTAATTGGTGGTAGTTTGTTATGCAGCAATAGAAAACCATTACATTATATCTAAGTCACATAGTCTGAAAGTCTATTATCAAAGAAAAAAAGTTTCTCTTTTGCTTTCTGAATACCGAGGCTCTCAATGAAAGCAGGGATAGTATTGACTAAAAAAAATATACAATGAGCAAAAATCTTATCCTTTGCCTATAGTCGAATCTATCATTTAAATAAATTGTAAGTGGAAATAAATGCCCTGCCAGGATGAGAAAAATGTCTTATTATGTCTAATTCAAGAGTTCAGGGCTGTTCAGACTTTGAACACTAATAAATTGTGAAAGACATCATGAGCACTACGTTGTGCAATGAGCTAATGTAGGAGCTGTGGTGGGGAGCCAGGGTTACAAACAGATCTATGAATCTACAGGCTGAGGAGTTACAATACAAGGCAGGATAAATATGATCTAAAGGGAAGTGAAATGAGTGGAATGAGTCTCTGGGGTTTCATGTGAGGGTTTGAGTTCTGCTTCTGGCACATAGAGGTTGGGTGAGTGTGGAATCCTTTTTGAGTCTCTTTTTTCTCATCAGAAAAATGACGTTAATAAAAGGACCCACCTCCTGTTGTTATTGTCAGATTTTTGTTGTGAAATATTACCTGTAAAATGCTTAGAGCGATGATTGGCTCAAGTATGGTTTACATAGAGCACAATTTTTAGAAATAAAAATAGCTGAGGCTGGGCATGGTGGCTCATGCCTGTAATCCCAGCACTTTGGGAGGCTGAGGCAGGTGGATTGCTTGAGGCCAGCAGTTCAAGGCCAACTTGGACAATGTAGCAAGATTCTGTCTCTATTTAAAAAAAAAAAAAATAGCTGAAAAATAGTGCAAGGAACAAATACATTAAGGAGTTAAAGCGATCAGTTCTGGATAGGAAAATGATGAAGGATTGTTCTAGTGAGAAGAACTCATTTGAAAAGAGGCTTAAAGAATATAAAATAAGGAGAGAACATGCCAAACAGAAGGAAAATACCCAAATGCTCTGGGGTAAGAATGAAGTTCCACTCTACTGACGGCAAGAAGTCCAGGTTGCTTGGAGCAGATGGTTTATATAGGACACAAAACTACATTCACTTCTTGTGGTTCTCAGTCCCTTCACCTATTTGTCTGGTATTACCCTTGTTAAATCTAAACTTTAGTATTACGGTAAAGCATCTCTCTCCTGGATTCCTAATTCCAGGTTCTTAACAATGGTAGAGGATGTCACAAGCACTGTACCATCAGAAAGTTAGTGTCCTTCAGTGCTGCCTGAAATCCTTTTTTGAGTGTCTTATCTTAGATTATCTCTTCCCTCTTCCCCAGAGGCCTGTAATTTTCCAAGTTGATGCCAGTTTTATCAACATTCTCCACCTCATCCTGAGCTCTCATTTACCGCCACCAAACTGGCTTTTCTCCTGCTTCACCAAGATATTTCAGGCAATTAGAAATGAACTTCCCTGATTTACTGGCCACACAACCATGGAGTAATTGATAGCTAGGAATTTTCTGTTTCTTTGCAAGTGTCTTCTCAGGGACCTGGCTCTGTCAGTCTTCCCTTTACTTCCTGTAACTATAATATTGGAATTTGTTTTCTGAGGAAAATGAGCCAGTTAAATGGCAGGAATTATAAACTGGATAATTTTCTTCAGAAAACAACTATCATTTATGTTCCACTCACCCTTCTCCCTCACAATCCTATTGGCTTTGCATCTCCCTTCCTGAATTCTAAATCTAACCACTTGTTATCATTTCTCTTACTTCCACTTTAACCTAAGTCATTTGCTTTTACCCAAATTACTGTAATGACACCTTGATTTGACTGCTTGATTCTACTCTTACCCTTTCACCTAAAATATACAGAAAGTTTAAATAGATCATTTGCAAAATAAATATCAAGTTATATTATTTCCCTGCTTATAAAATGTTCAGTTTCAACCACTGGTACCCTTGTTGTTGACTTTCTTGTCACCTCTTTCCTTCAAAGAGAAACTTTGAAACTTTGAAAGGGTGTTCTAGATTTGCCAATGCCACTTCTCAATTCCCATTTGCTCTTCAACCTGGCTTCTGTCTTTAACGTGCCAGTAAAAGTTTTTTTAGGATCACTAATACGACAAATGAAAAATGCCAAGGCACTTCTGTAGAACTGGCCTCATGTTTGTCTTCTGTAGCTAATGACATTCTGTGGTATTATGGAGGGCTTTTGACCCAAGTGCTGCCAAACCAAAGACTAGTCAGGATGTATGGAAGCTCAGGACTTGATTTTTAATTGTCAAGAAAACAAATCCTTAGTGTGGGAAAATACTCCATTCACTTTTATTGTTGAAACAATTAAAAAATTAGCTGAAAGTACCCTTGCCTCCTAAAGATATCCTGATATTGATCTTAATATTAAGTAATGAAAAATCTTCATAGTAAATATACCCAATCACATTGATTAGCCCCCTTTCCACAACTGGCTAAAGGTAATGAACTCAGAAAAATGATGAAAATACTATTTTAAGAAGAAACAGTACGCTCTCGAAGGGCTATAATTGACACTATTCTCCTACATTACTTTATTTAGGAACAGTCCATCTAAGACTTGGATACTTTGAACCTAAATTTATTTGTATTTTAATGGGACTAATAGTAGTCAGACTTGCTTTATTTGTGTGTGTGTGTGTGTGTGTGTGTACATATACACACACACGTAAAGGACATGCTACCCTTCATATTTCCAACATTCAATAATTATTAATCATCATGAATCTCATATAATTAAATTGGGGAAAGGTTTATTTCTATTTAAACTGCTTATGTTATCAGAAAACTATCTTTTTCTTTTTTCTTTTTTTGAGATAGAGTCTCACTCTGTCACCCAGGCTGGAGTGCAGTGGCACAATCTTGGCTCACTGCAACGTCCACCTCCCGGGTTCAAGCAATTCTCCTCTGCCTCAGCCTCTGGAGTAGATGGAATTACAGGTGCATGCCACCGTGCCTGGCTAATTTTTGTAATTTTAGTAGAGACAGCGTTTCACCATGTTGGCAAGCTGGCCTTGAACCCCTAACCTCAAGTTACCACCTGCTTCAGCCTCCCAAAGTTCTGGGATTGCAGGCGTGAGCCACTGTGCCCGGCCCAGAAAGTTATCTTTTTCAAATTAATCTTATAAAAAAATTTTTATATAATAAAAGCCTGATACTTTGAAATTATAAATGTTTTTCTTTTGTATTCTGAGGGAATAAAAATATTGAAAATCAGCTTTATAATCAAGCCATTAAGATATTACCTTTAAAATATATCAATATATTTTATTGGTTTATTAAAAATTAGGTCAACATATAATGCTCTCAGTAATTTAGCCAAGGTCAGACTACCTCAGTAACATGAGAATTTCCTGCTTTTGTTCCTTTTTGAAAGTAGATGAGGTCGGGCGCGGTGGTTCACGCCTGTAATCCCAGCACTTTGGGAGGCCGTGGCGGGAGGATCACCAGGTCAGGAAATTGAGACCATCCTGGCTAACACGGTGAAACCCCGTCTCTACTAAAAATACAAAAAAATTAGCCAGCCGTGGTGGCGGGCACCTGTAGTCCCAGCTACTCTGGAGGCTGAGACAGGAGAATGGCGTGAACCTGGGTGGCGGAGATTGCAGTGAGCCGAGATCGTGCCACTGCACTTCTAGCCTGGGCGACAGAGCGAGAGTCCGTTTCAAAAAAAAAAAAAAAAAAAAAAGTAGATGAAAGAGGAATTATTTTATGTTTCATGTTTCAGAATGATGTAATTTTATGTTGCTTGATTTGTGGAAGTCATAATCTAAAAAAACAGCTTTCATATTTTTCAATTTGATATAGATTTTATAGTACTTTGGTGGAAATTACTCTGGAATTAATATTCTCTTTCTGTCACTGGAATTAATCTAACACTACTTTGAAATCGAGTATGATTCTACTACTTTGAAATACGTGTGTTTTAAAAACATTTTTGTAATTTTGTATGATATTTAGTATCTCATTTGTCTTTAACCTGGTTTTGTATACAAAGTAGTTGTTTATATATAAATGCTTAGCATTCTGTCAAAATTTACCATGCAAAGATACTTGTAGATCCTTGGTAGAACGCATATTTCCAGGTCCCATTATCTGATACTCTTATTGAGGCTTGGATGAGGTCTTTACTATATTTTTAATAAGTGAGTTAGGTGACTCTGGTGTAAATGATCCATAAACTACATGCTGGGAAAACGGTTTTATTTTGATTATCTGTTTTTATAGAGTTTTACCTACTGTGTAACTGACTAGAGTATGGGAACTTAACATTTATCCATATCTGTTTAATGCAGTCTGATATCACAGACTTGAGCTGTCCAGTATGGCAGCCATCAGACATGTGTGGTTATTTAAATTAGATTTTAAATTTAAATTTAAGCCCTAAACAGTGTTTCATCGATGGTTAATAGTTACTAATATATAAGAAAAGGTAACATCATTAATGTAAAAAGAAATCTGAAGTAATGGTTAATGAGAAAGTATACAGATGTGTGATTGTGATTAATGATACTTACTGTGAAACATGCTGCAAAAGCCCAAAGGCTCAATATCCAAGTCAGTGATTTCATCCTTTCGGTTGCCTCTGAAAGTAAGCACAATAGGTGATCAGTATGATTTTGTTTTATTAAAAAGTACTATTTAAAATGTCTTAACAGTTGGATATAATGTAATACAAATATCCTACTATAGCATTTTTAGGGAATTTGCCTAACATTATTTTGAATTCAGTATTACTGTGGGGCAATATTAGTAGGCTTATAAAATATAACTTCAAAATAGTGGAAGTAGTTTTTATTTTTGACTTGTAAACTGATCCTGGGGATAATGCCAAAGAATTGTTCATACATTGCTCTGAGCAATAGAAGCTTTTATAATTAAGGTTTTCCCTTAGAAGTAACTACTTTAAAATGTATACTTATTTACATTTGAACATTTTGATATTTTAAAAATAGTAGGTACATTATAGATTTCTATAGATGGGTTTGAGATATTAACATTTTAACTAGATCTTATGTTACAAATTTTATTGCTTGGAACAGCTTAAAAATAAGGAAAAAAAAAAAGGAATCACCCTGTTGGGTATAGTCTAAAAGAAGAGTCACATAATATATTTCCTAGTTTTAACAACATTCTATTACATTAATTTAGTCTGTGATGAGTGGTCTCAAAGTCCTTCCAAAAATCCATATATCAGAGACCAAGGCAAGAACATGGAGATGTCCAGGTATTCTACTCTCAATTGGGTCAAATTTTACAATATATTTCAAGTACATGATAGCTTGAGTTCTGGGAAAGCAACTCCATACGCCATGGTGCAAATTGGCTTCCTGTTAGTCAACTCTGCACATAGGTTGAGTGTGTGGTCTGAGCAATGCAAGTCTTGAAAGAATCCTATGGACAAAATTTCACTGGATATTCAATTATATATATGTAGGTGTGGCTATTCCTTTAACTATTACTTTTCCTATATCCATTCTTAAAAGAAGTTTGAAAAACAAAAGAAAAACCAATAATAAAAATATTCTGTAGAGCAATTCTCTCTTTTAGAGTACACCTGAGAGTATTCTATCCTTATGAAGTTTCAAGAACTTTAAGGTACATCAGGAGGAAAAGTCAATTGTGTACTTGGATGGACTGATTGGCCCAAATGCCCAACATGAATATTTTACTCTGACCTGTAAAAACCAGAATTTTTCAAAATTTAATGCATTTGACTTACAATTTCATGTAAGCTACTTATGTTTTTGCTGATAATGAATGTTCTATGAAAAGCCCATAAAATTTTATCATTGAAAATATTATCTTTGAGAAAAATTTCAATATTCAGAATAAAAATATTCAGTTTATATTTCCAAGTACCTACCTTTGTGTGAGGATCCGTCTTACAGTTGATTAATCTGCTGGTCAAAATGACTCTTGCCAGTTGAAAGACGACAAATAAAGGTGAAAAGGGACAAGAAATCTTAGCTCTTATATATTGTAATGGATTTCTGTTGGCAATAAGAGAAAGGCTATTCGGAAATAAAATAACTTCCGAGTTGATGCTCTTCAAAGATAGGAAAGTTGTTCTTGCCAATTTGGCAGTCTTTTTCTGGATTTTTTTTCATTCCTGAAAAGCATTGACCTGTTCAACATTTGCTGTTTCCTGAGGAAACGGATACAACAAATCATAATATCCTATCACCTCAGAAAAACAATCTGGGGCCTGTGGTGCACCATTTACTCTTTATTTCAAAGGAAAAGCTAGCACAAGCTTTTTCTATTCCAAGTGACTTAATGGGCCATCTTTTGTTATTTGCTAGTCTCATCATATTTTCTATTTTATTTCAAAGGCCTACATATGTGCGAAATACAAATATTTTTAAACTGAATTCTAACATGATCAGGAGAACCTATGGGAACAAAAATGATAACTAAAATTAAAAGTGCCTAATTAAATAAATGTTGCTAAATACCACACACACACACATGCACACAGGTACGATGCATGGCCAGTAATGTAAAGAATATCTAAAATTTCGCTTGACTGTTTTGATCACTGTGCTATATGTTGTGGGTTTTATGTTTCTATTTTTTGGTTGAAATAATGAAATTGTATTATTGTTTTGTGCTTGAAAGTTTGTATATATCTTATCCTATGTATGGTTTTTCACAGTTGTCTTCATTGAGTAGATGTTTCTGAAGGATGATGAAAATGAATGCTGCTATTAAGATTTGGATCTAAGTTTCAAAAAAGCAGGGAAGAAAAATCTAGTGGTGGAAGAGGGATAATAGTCAGAAGGTTCATGCAGTTTCTCAGTCTTAACTATATTTCATTTCTTTGTGATTATCTTAAGTTAGTAGACTATTTACAAGACCTTATATATGCATTTTTTGGGAAGTTCCCTTTGCCAATGAAGAACTAAATGAGAACAACTGTGTTTTAAAAATCATATGGTCCTTGCCATTATTAACTTGAGATATTTAATTAAATAAAAATATAATGACATGCAAAATTTTTGATTATGGCAAAATTATACGGATATTTTGACTTTGAAGTGGATGTCTAATGGAAAATTACAGCCTTGTCTTTTTGATAAATCTAGGCTTTCAGCATAATTTTTCCTAAGCTAGACGATCCTATAATCTGTAGTTTTGATACATTATTATTTAATAATAACAGCTATTACTTATTAAACCTTTAGCATATTCCACGTGGCAGGATAAAATGAGTTCTATTGTTATCTCTATTGTACACGTAGATGACATAGATGCTAACTAGCTAAGTGGGGCTTGACCTAAGTCTTCCCACTGAGTGAAGACCTAAGTCTCCCTACTGAGGCCTGAGTGAGTTTTTAACCAGCATTCCATGTTGCTCCCCAAATCTTAATAATCACCATACACTTAACTAACTTTATGTTACAGTACACTGTAGAGATGAATCAAATGAACTTAATAGTCAGGTAATTCTACTTCAAAGCCAAATACCAACAATTCTTTGCTGGGTTATATGAGACAAGCTATTTTATCTCATTGTGTCTCAATTTCTTCATTTGAAAAATGTGTATATTTATAATTTTTAGGTCATGAAATTTACAACCAACCTTCCTTTCTCCCCTCCCCTCCCCTCCCTCCTTCCCTCCTTCCCTCCTTCCTTCCTTCCCTCCCTCCCTGCCTCCTACATTTATTGAATATCTGCTGGGTATAAGACATAGTGCAAGTTGCTGAATTTACAGCATATCTAAGGGCTTAGTGTTTTAAAAATCCTTTATGAGGTGGGATAGCAATAAAGAAGCTGCACTTCCAGAGTTGATGTTAGTTTTGAATGACTGTTTTTAATTTCATTTACTTTGTTGGAGTTTCACTGCCTTTAAAAAATTCTGATGACTTAATTAAGTGTAATACAGTATATTCCTGGTTTGCTAATCTTAGCCCTTAATATGTTGCTGAATGATTACATGCCCCAACATCAGTGAAGATGGTTCTATTCCTAATTAACATAGAAATTTCCACTTCTTTCTTTGATGATAATTCAGTTTGTCAAAAGCTGAATGTCTCTTCTTTCTTGTTTTGATGCCAACATATTCATCAGCCAAATCAAAGTGTGATCTACATTGTAATGGATCATTGGCTCTGAGGGATTTAGGATGAACGCTGGCAAAACCGAAAGACAATTTCTGAGTGGTTTGTGACCAGAAAGAATCTGAGGAACACGAATAAATGGAAGCACATATCTGTTAAGAAACAGGAACAGTCACTCAAATTAATCTTTAATTAACTTATGGCTTTAGAAGATCCTGACTCAATACTTACTAGAACAATATATAAAAGAGCTAATGTCTCTGGTCACAGGAAATTAAAAAAGTGACAGTAGAGAAAAATTGTTGTTAGTGCAGAGATTTACATGACAGATGGAAAATATTTTCTTAATAGAGGTAGATTAGCAGAATTAAATTCAGTCATGCAGCAACATATTTGAAGTCTGATTTCCTGTTGTATTATACTCATTTCCACTGAAATATAGCAATCATCATAGTTTCTTTGGACCTATGAAAAGTATGTGCTTCTTCTTGATTATCCAGAAGGAAGTGATATTGTTTCTGGGATAATGCCACCTGAAATACTTATCATGCTTTAGAACTTACAGATTACCTTGAAAATTTCTGTGGAAATATTGTTGTGTAGGATATCAATAATGCCATTGAGCTCTGAGAGAAAATGTGTTCTCTTGGATTGAAGTCTAGCATGATGAAATGTAATTAACAATAGAACTTGTAGACTGAAGAAAAGTTAATGTATCTAACTTGTGCAGCATGGATGCTGCAAGAAACCCACATCACATAGGTCTGTAAACTTTCTGGAAGTTGACAACAAATTTGCCCTGAGCTTCCAAGTAGCCAAAGTTGAAAAAGAAAGAAATCAGGTAAAACATTGATGATGTCCATAAAATATAATAATGGTAATTTCTTGAGAAAAGTAGCTCTGCTTTCCACTGAGAGTCATGGGAAAATTTCCCAATTTTTTAAGCAGGAGGTCTATTTTTCTATAGTAAATGCCAAATTGGTCTTTGTAGTATAACCTGGATGTCCCCAGACTGTGAATGTAAACAAAGATACAATTGCCCTTTAATCAGAATTGTGCTAGATTGATAACTTCAATCAAGTAACAACATAAATTCAGTTCCCCTTTCAAAATCTTTTTGGGGAATATTCCTGGATTCATCTTAATTCTAAAAATATATTTTCTTTGCTGTAATATTATTTTTACCAAAACAAATCTAGTCATACACGTTTTCTCTGTAAATGACATCAAGTACTTTAAAAATTTTAAACCATTAGTGTAATACATTTATTGTAGAGTAAATCATGCTATATTTATTTTCCCATTGAATATTCAAGATAACTGCAAGACATAGGAAGATGTTAATGTCTTATTTATTTATTTATTTATTTATTTATTTATTTTTGAGAAGAAGTCTCATTCTGTCACCCAGGCTGGAGTGCAGTGGCATGATCTTGGCTCACTGCAACATCTGCCTTCAAGGTTCAAGCTATTCTTCTGCCTCAGCCTCCTGAGCTGCTGGGATTACAGTCACGAGCCACCATGCCTGGCCTATTTTTGTATTTTTTTTTTTTAGTAGAGATGGGGTTTCACCATGTTGGCCAGGCTTGAACTCCTGACCTTCAGTGATCCGCCCACCTCACCCTCCCAAAGTGCTGGGATTACAGGCATAAGCCACTGTGCCTGGCCAATGTCTTAGTGTTTTAAATGAAGAAAGAACATCAGAGAGGGGCAGAAGTAGTACTAAGATCATGTTGGGCTTGTTTAATAAAGTTATTACTAAAATTTATATATAGTCTGTTGGTAAGAATTTGTTACTTAAAAATGATGAGGGACTCTAAAAATGAAATCTATTGAAAATAATGAAGGACTAAAAATGTTTAAAAAATGAAGGATGCACATATTCTAACCTAAAAGTTAGTACAAATACCTTAAATTACAGCTTTATATTTTGGAGTAAAACAGTGTATTGTTCCCTGAAATGGAAATGAAAAGACCTCAGTTCCAGAATTGACTTTGGTAAAACAAATGACTTATTTTACAATGAACTGTGATTTCAGGTGTTTTAAACTTTTGATGTTTGACAAACATTCCAAAATCAAATTATAAATTATGCCTTTTTCTGACCTAATTAATCTTTTAAGATATCAGGTTCCCTAAAGTCCAAAAATGACATAATTTTGTTTATTTGGTATAAAAATTATACAAGAAATGTCATGTGCTTCCATGTGAAGAGAGTCCAACAAACAGGCCTTGTGTGAGCAACAGGGCTGTTTATTTCACCTGGGTGCAGGCGGACTGAGTCCGAAAAGAGAGTCAGCAAAGGGTGATGGGATTATCATTAGTTCTTTTTTTTTTTAATTATTATTATACTTTAAGTTTTAGGGTACATGTGCATAACATGCAGGTTTGTTACATATGTATACATGTGCCATGTTGGTGTGCTGCACCCATTAACTTGTCATTTAGCATTAGGTATATCTCCTAATGCTATCCTTCCCCGCTCCCCCCACCCCACAACAGTCCCCAGTGTGTGATGTTCCCCTTCCTGTGTCTGTGTTCTCATTGTTCAATTCCCACCTGTGAGTGAGAACATGAGGTGTGTGGTTTTTTGTCCTTGTGATAGTTTGCTGAGAATGATGGTTTCCAGCTTCATCCATGTCCCTACAAAGGACATGAACTCATCATTTTTTATGACTGCATAGTATTCCATGGTGTATATGTGCCACATTTTCTTAATCCAGTCTATCATTGTTGGACAGTTGGCTTGGCTCCAAGTCTTTGCTATTGCGAATAGTGCTGCAATAAACATACGTGTGCATATGTCTTTATAGCAGCATGATTTATAATCGTTTGGGTATATAACAAGTAATGGGATGGCTGGGTCAAATGGTATTTCTAGTTCTAGATCCCTGAGGAATCACCACACTGACTTCCACAATGGTTGAACTAGTTTACAGTCCCACCAACAGTGTAAAAGTGTTCCTATTTCTCCACATCCTCTCCAGCACCTGTTCTTTCCTGACTTTTTAATGATTGCCATTCTAACTGGTGTGAGATGGTATCTCATTGTGGTTTTGATTTGCATTTCTCTGATGGCCAGTGATGATGAGCATTTTTTCATGTGTTTTTTGGCTGCATAAATGTCTTCTTTTGAGAAGTGTCTGTTCATGTCCTTCACCCACTTTTTGATGGGGTTGTTTGTTTTTTTCTTGTAAATTTGTTTGAGTTCATTGTAGATTCTGAATATTAGCCCTTGCTCAGATGAGTAGATTGCAAAACTTTTCTCCCATTCTGTAGGTTGCCTGTTGACTCTGATGGTAGTTTCTTTTGCTGTGCAGAAGCTCTTTAGTTTAATTAGATCCCATTTGTCAATTTTGGCTTTTGTTGCCATTGCTTTTGATGTTTTAGACATGAAGTCCTTGCCCATGCCTATGTCCTGAATGATATTGCCTAGGTTTTCTTCTAGGGTTTTATGGTTTTAGGTCTAATATGTAAGTCTTTAATCCATCTTGAATTAATTTTTGTATAAGGTGTAAGGAAGGGATCCAGTTTCAGCTTTCTACATATGGCTAGCCAGTTTTCCCAGCACCATTTATTAAATAGGGAATCCTTTCCCCATTGCTTGTTTTTCTCAGGTTTGTCAAAGATCAGATAGTTGTAGATATGCAGCATTATTTCTAAGGCCTCTGTTCCATTCCATTGGTCTATATCTCTTTTTTGGTACCAGTACCATGCTGTTTTTGGTTACTGTAGCCTTGTAGTATAGTTTGAAGTCAAGTAGCGTGATGCCTCTAGCTTTGTTCTTTTGGCTTAGGACTGACTTGGCGATGCGGGCTCTTTTTTGGTTCCATATGAACTTTAAAGTACTTTTTTCCAATTCTGTGAAGAAAGTCATTGGTAGCTTGATGGGGATGGCATTGAATCTATAAATGACCTTGGGCAGTATGGTCATTTTCACGGTATTGAGTCTTTCTACCCATGAGCATGGAATGTTCTTCCATTTGTTTGTATCCTCTTTTATTTCATTGAGCAGTGGTTTGTAGTTCTCCTTGAAGAGGTCCTTCACATCCCTTGTAAGTTGGATTCCTAGGTATTTTATTCTCTTTGAAGCAATTGTGAATGGGAGTTCACTCATGATTTGGCTCTCTGTCTGTTATTGGTGTATAAGAATGCTTGTGATTTTTGCACATTGATTTTGTATCCTGAGACTGCTGAAGTTGCTTATCAGCTGAAGGAGATTTTGGGCTGAGATGATGGGGTTTTCTAGATATACAATCATGTCATCTGCAAACAGGGACAATTTGACTTCCTCTTTTCCTATTTGAATGCCCTTTATTTCCTTCTCCTGCCTGATTTCCCTGGCCAGAACTTCCAACGCTATGTTGAATAGGAGTGGTGAGTGAGGGCATCCCTGTCTTGTGCCAGTTGTCAAAGGGAATGCTTCCAGTTTTTGTCCATTCATTATGATATTGGCTGTGGGTATGTCATAGATAGCTCTTATTATTTTGAGATACGTCCCATCAATACCTAATTTATTGAGAGTTTTTAGCATGAAGGGTTGTTGAATTTTGTCAAAGGCCTTTTCTGCATCTATTGAGATAATCATGTGGTTTTTGTCTTTGGTTCTGTTTATATGCCAGATTACGTTTATTGATTTTCATATGTTGAACCAGCCTTGCATCCCAGGGATGAAGCACACTTGATCGTGGTGGATAAGCTTTTTGATGTGCTGCTGGATTTGGTTTGCCAGTATTTTATTGAGGATTTTTGCATCAATGTTCATCAAGGATATTGGTCTAAAATCGTCTTTTTTTGTTGTGTCTCTGCCAGGCTTTGGTATCAGGATGATGCTGGCCTCATAAAATGAGTTAGGGAGGATTCCCTCTTTTTCTATTGATTGGAATAGTTTCAGAAGGAATGGTAACAGCTCCTCCTTGTACCTCTGGTAGAATTCGGCTGTGAATCCATCTGGTCCTGGACTTTTTTTGGTTGGTAATCTATTAATTATTGCCTCAATTTCAGAGCCTGTTATTGGTCTATTCAGAGATTCAACTTCTTCCTGGTTTAGTCTTGGGAGGGTGTGTGTGTCGAGGAATTTATCCATTTCTTCTAGATTTTCTAGTTTATTTGTTTAGAGCTGTTTATAATATTCTCTGATGGTAGTTTGTATTTCTGTGGGATTGGTGGTGATATCCCCTTTATCATTTTTTATTGTGTCTGTTTGATTCTTCTCTCTTTTCTTCTTTATTAGTCTTGCTAGCAGTCTATCAATTTTGTTGATCTTTTCAAAAAACCAGCTCCTGGATTCATTGATTTTTTGAATTTTTTTTTGTGTCTCTATTTCCTTCAGTTTTGCTCTGATCTTAGTTATTTCTTGCCTTCTGCTAGCTTTTGAATGTGTTTGCTCTTGCTTCTCTAGTTTTTTTAATTGTGATGTTAGGATGTCAATTTTAGATCTTTCCTGCTTTCTCTTGTGGTCATTTAGTGCTATAAATTTCCCTCTACACACTGCTTTGAATGTGTCCCAGAGATTCTGGTATGTTGTGTCTTTGTTCTCATTGGCTTCAAAGAACATCTTTAAATAAATGTGGTATACCACATAAACGGAATTAAAAACAAAAATCCCATGATCATCTCAGTAGAGGCAGAAAAAGCATTCAACAAAATCCAGCATCCCTTTATGATTAAAACTCTCGGCAAAATTGGCATACACGGGACATAGCTCAGTGTAATAAAAGCCATGTGTGACACACCCACAGCGAACATAATACTGAATGGGGAAAAGTTGAAAGCATTTCTTCTGAGAACTGGAACAAAACAAGGATGCCCAATCTCACCCCTCCTCTTGAACACAGTATTGGAAGCCCTAGCCAGAGCAGTCAGACAAAAGAAAGAAATAAAGGGCATCCAAATTGGTAAAGAGGAAGTCAAACTATCACTGTTTGCTGAAGATATGATTGTTTACCTTAAAAACCCTAAGGACTCCTCCAGAAAGCTCCTAGAATTTTTAAAATAATTCAGCAAAGTTTCTGGATACAAGGTTAATGTACACGAATCAGTAGCTCTTCTATATACCAACAGCAACCAAGTGGAGAATCAAATCAAGAATTCAACCTTTTTTACAATAGCTGCCAAAAAAAACCAAAAACAAACAAAGAAAAAACCTTAGGAATATGTCTAACCAAGCAGCCAAAAGACCTCTACAAGGAAAACTACAAAACACTTCTGAAAGAAACTATAGGTGACACAAACAAATGGAAACTCATCCCATGCTCAGGGATGGGTAGAATTAATATTGCAAAATGACCATACTGCCAAAAGCAATCTACAAATTCAGCACAATCTGCATCAAAATACCACCATCGTTCTTCACAAAATTAGAAAACAGAATTCTAAAATTCATATGGAACTAAAAAAGAGCCCGCATAGCCAAAGTAAGACTAACCAAAAAGAACAAATCTGGAGGCATCACACTACCTAATTTCAAACTATACTATAAGGCCATAGTCACCAAAACAGCATGGTACTGGTATAAAAATAGGCACATATACCAAGGGAACAGAATAGAGAACCCAGAAATAAACCCAAATACTTATAGCCAACTGATCTTCAACAAAGCAAACAAAAACATAAAGTGGGAAAAGGACACCCTTTTCAACAAATGATGCTAGCCACATGTAGGAGAATGAAACTGGATCCTCATCTCTCACCTTATACAAAAATCAACTCAAGATGGATTAAGGACTTAAATTTAAAACCTGAAACTATAAAGATTCTAGAAGATTACATTGGAAAAACCCTTCTAGACATTGGCTTAGGCAAGGATTTCATGACCAAGAACCCAAAACCAAATGCAATTAAAAAAAAGATAAATAGTTGGAACTTAATTAAACTAAAGAGTTTTGCATAGCAAAAGGAACAGTCAGCAGAGCAAACAGACAACCCACAGACTGGGAGAAAATCTTCCCAATCTATACATCTGACAAAGGACTAATATCCAGAATCTACGATGAACTCAAACAAATCAGTAAGAAAAAAACAATCCCATCAAAAAGAGGGCAAAGGACATGAATAGATAATTCTCAAAAGAAAGTATTCAAATGGCCAGCGAACATATGAAAAAATGCTCAACATCACTAATGCTTAGGGAAATGCAAATCAAAACCATAATGTGCTACCACCTTACTCCTGCAAGAATGGCCATAATCAAAAAATTAAAAAACAGTAGATGTTGGCATAGACGTGGTGAACAGGCAACACTTCTACACTGCTGGTGGGAATGTAAACGAGTACAACCACTATGGAAAACAGTGTGGAGATTCCTTAAATAACTAAAAGTAGAACTACTGTTTGATCCAGCAATCCCACTACTGGGTATCTACCCAGAGGAAAAGGAGTCATTATATGAAAAATAAACTTGCACACGCATGTTTATAGCAGCACAATTCACAATTTCAAAATCATGGAACCAACACAAATGCCCATCAATCAATGAGTAGATAAAGAAACTCTAGTATATTTATATGATAGAATACTACTCAGCCATAAAAAGGAATGAATTAACAGCATTTGCAGCGACCTGGATGAGATTGGAGAGTATTATTCTAAGTGAGGTAACTCAGGAATGAAAACCCAAACATCGTGTATTCTCATTGATATGTGGGAACTAAGCTGTGAAGATGCAAAGGCATAAGAATGATACAATGGACTTTGGGGGCTTGAGGGGAAGGATGGGAGGGGGCAAGCGATAAAAGACTGCAAATAGAGTTCAGTGTATACTGCTCGGGTGATGGGTGCACCAAAATCTCACAAATCACCACTAAAGAACTTACTCATGTAACCAAACACCACCTGTACCCCAATAACTTATGGACAAATTTTTAAAAAATTAAAAAAAAAAAAGAAAAGGTTTAGTGGGTGGATTTTGAGATTAGCAGTGATTTGTGGAAGGAAAGGGGAGGTCCAGAAAGTCATTGGGCATATACAGTTATCTCTTCATGCCTCCTCATGAGTCCCATGTGCAAATTTGTGGGGAGTTACTATGCAACACGCAGTGGAAACTCAGGTTGTGACCTCAGCAAGCTCGTTCTGTGTAAACTCCATTTGGGCATATTGGTTCCAGCCGATTTCTGCCAGTTCTATTTCGTAAACAGAGGGAGCTTCAGTGTTTCAGCAACTTGTTTCTTTTCTCATCTACCATCCAGCAAACTCAAGAATTTCTGTTAGTTACTGGTTTCTTTAACTCTTTGGGGCACAGTTTCAGAAGTAACTCCTATTACGTTCTTCTCTCCTTTCATTGGCTGAAATTCAGCACATGGCGATGCCTAATTGCAAGGAAGGCTGAGAAATGTAGTCTGGCTGTATGTCCAGAAAGAATAGGGAAATAGATACCCCTTTGAAATTACAGAGTTTTGGCTAAAATTGACATTTCTATATAGTTAAACTACTTTTCTCAGTTTAGGAATACTCAAATAGATTTGATATTTCTTCAAAGTGATCCTTTAGAATAAATATTTCCTTAACAGTTCACTTGATCTATATTCATACAGAATTTTCTGGATATTTGCAGGTTTCTTAAGCCCAATATTTAATGATATGATGCTTCATCTGCAACTTGAGATTCTTGGGTGCATAGGAGACATTCTGAAGCAACATCCTTCTTGGTATTGCTACATGCATAGTATTTGTAATTGGCAGTGATGGATGACAACACGGTAGAACATAGCCCTCAGAAGGCTGCCATTATGACATAAACATTACAAAGCAGTGCTATCAGTAAATGAAATAAGAAGTACAAAATAGGAAGGTAGGTGAGATCATTTTTTATCCTTGTGAATTACTCAGCAAGGTCCTGTGTACTTAGCTGACATGTGATGGTAGAGTGAGAGGAATGGGTATACACGATGTTTTCTTTACATTGTTATTTGATCCTGGTTCAAGGTGTAATTTCATTTTTATTTGCAAAATATCTGAGTCTCTAATTTGCATATTTATAAAAACAAGTGATCTATACTTTTGCTGTTGGATTGCTCATGGTGTAGAGGAGATGGGGTGGATAAAATAGGATACTGCAGTAAATGACAGAAATATGTAGTGTGTCCAGACAGGCTGCCAGAGCAGAAAGGATTAATGAACAATTTGAGGGTAGTGATTGTGTGTGTTTAACTTTATATGCAAAATTGACTGTAAAGTTCTGATATTTAGTTGATAGCGCATACAAATTGAATGAAGGATTAGAATGGACTTGAAAAAATTGTTTAGCAGTTTTGCAAAGGGACTTAGAAAAGCAGCAGAAAGATGTTGGTACAGGAACTGTGTTTGCCAAACACTGTAAGATGAGGTGATTTTTGATGGAGCTTTCTTGTAAGGGGAAAATTTGGGGCAGTATATGTGCTTACAACGAGATGGGAGAAATACTACCTTTGCTGGTTAAAATGGCTGCAAGTAATGAGGTGAGGTGGTGGTTATAGATGTGTATGTATGTGCATATTTAATTAAAAGTACCTAGAGAGGACATTTGGGAGAGAAACAAATTCCAGATAATGGTTCTGCATGGCCTCCAAACTCTCAGTTTCAAACATTAAATCCTCAGCTACCCTATTTGTATTTTTTTTTTGCTTACTTTAATAATTCACCCCTTCCAATAAACCTGCTATCTATTGACCTTTTACAACTAATCCTTGTTTCCTGATCTCTCATGTTAGTCAGAGGTTGAAGGTGCTTCAGGCATGCATTTGCTTTATTTTAAATGGATTCAGCTCTCATGGTTGTGATATTTACACATGACCTATGTGAAACTTGTGATGCATTCCAAGAGAAATGCAGACACTTAGAATTATGCATTATTTAATAAATAATTTTTTTCCGGCTGGTTATAGATTGGTGCTCCTTTGTATCCTCTTTTTGGTGATATTATAGTTTTAATTATGTACATTTTTCATGAATTTCAAGACACCTTTGAGAAGTAGGTTTGTCTAAAGATGGAATGATAATCACATATTTCTTTCTTTGCAGTCACCAAAACTGTTAAAGCAAAAATATAGGTATTTCAGCATTTACCAATCAAATAATGTCAAGGTGAACTTGAATAGATAAAGGTTTTTCATAAAGTTGACAGAAAAAACATAACATTCTCCCCGTTGATATTCTTTAAGCTCCATGAGGGTAAAGATTTTAGTTTTGATCACTTATTTATTTTGGGTAACTATAACAGTTTATGGCACATGGAGGTCAGTAAATAATGTTAAACAAACTAAGAAAACATTGAAATAGAGGCTTTTTAAGCTCTGGGTGCTTTTGTTAAGACCCTCTCATCCTGAGAGAATAATCCTGAGAAAGAAGATGTAATTAAAATGTATTACCCACTTTTCTCTAAGAGGCCATCAGGACTAATCTTGTGTCTTACACTTCTTTATCTTTTTCCTCTAAGATTTCATGTCTCTAAGATCATCCACCTGTATTCAGACTGTCATCCTCAGAGGGCTGTATAATCTCTTTCTTCCTCCATCTACAAACATCAACTCTGCTCTCTCAAACTCATGAAAATTCATCAGCAGGAGCCTCTATATTCTTAGTTTCTTCTCTGTGTGTTTGCAGTAGTATATTGCAAAACTCAAACCTTGTCTGTATCTCAAGTACACTATGTGTACTAGAGTACTTGGTGGAGGTGGTTGTGTTTTCTCCATACTCTGTTCTGCAGGACTTGGGAGCAAAAGTATAGATCACTTATCTTTATAAATATGCAAATTAGAGGCTCAGATATTTTGCAAATAAAAATAAAATTATACCTTGAATGAGGGTGAAATAACAATATTAAGAAGACTCATACATACTCATTCTTCTCACCCCATCACCACGTATCAGCTAAGTACACAGGACCTTGTTGAGTAATTCATAGCAACTTGTTTCTGTTTAGGTACTCCTTATTTCATTTACTAGTAGCACTGCTTTGTAATGTTTATGTCATAATGAGAGCCTTTTGAGAGTTATATTCTACTGTGATGTTATCCATCACTTCCAGTTACAAATAATATGGATGTAGCAACACCAAGTTCAGATAGATGACCTTGCCTTCATCGCTATTTCTAAACCTCATCTCTTTTCCATCACTCCAACTTTGAAGAACCTTCAAAAAAGCTATGCTTCCCCACTACTCTTCTGTATTGAAGTTATTTCTTCCTGTCCGTTCAGTACTTGATGTTTTTAAAAGACTTTACCACTTTGGTCACTGTCTTCTCCCTTTATTTGTCACATTTGGTGACTTCAACATCCCTATAAATGATTCATCCAACCCATGGCCTCCTAATTCCTTGACCTGCTTACTTCCAACATTTGGATTTGAAAAGTCATCATTGTTTTATTTTATCCCAACCTTTTTCACAGTAATCCCTTAGACATTGTCATTACCAGCTATTGAATTGCCCCCAATTTTTACAACAAAGCATTAAACTTCATATCTAATCTAGTCTATCTTTTATTAAATAATCAAGGAAAGGAAATTTATCTCAAAAACAGGTGATTTTTTTTTCTGGCTAGATTGAGAAAGATGCAGCCAAACAAGAGTCAGGAAGAAGAGATATATAGGAGAGATAAATGAACCTCAAAACAGATTTTTCCCTAGAGTCTGCAAAAAGGCATGCAGCCCTATTAATACCTTGATTGTAGCCTTGCCAGACTCTAAGCAGAGGAACTATTTGAGCTATACTATTAACAAAATTCTTTCTATAGATTAGTGAGATAACTTGTTATTTTGTGCTTCTAATTTGGTGATAACATGGTATGACAGCAATACAATAATACAGAAGTTAAATGGATAACTCAACCTTAACTTGGCCAATGCAGAATTTATGATATTCCAAGCCCTTACACCCTGATCTTTTCCCATTTTTTAACTTACTAAATGACACCACTCTTGACACAGTTGTTTAGGCCAAAATTATCAGAGTTACTTCTAGGTTATGTATTTTTCCTAGAATCCAAGATTCCATACTTCATCAAAGATTTCTGGATATTTTTTCAACTGTATATTGCGGCTGACCACTTCGCTTCATCTCTGCTGATCTTTCCCTAGTCTAAGCCACCTCTTCTCTCATCAGGACTCCTGAAATAGCCACCACTCTTGCTCTTTTTATTTTATTTGAAGTTCCAGGATACATGTGAAGGATGTGTTGGTTTGTTACATAAGTAAATGTATGCCATGTTGTTTGCTGCATCTATCAACCTATCACCTAGGTATTAAGCACTCTTTCTCTTCTAAGTTTTCTATCCATAGAGCAGCCAGAGTGATGAAGTTTTTAAAATATTAATCACAGAATATTATTTCTTCATTTAAAGCTACAATGACTTCCCATAACATATAGAATAAAGTTCAAAATCCAAATCCCTTTATGATGTGTTTTTCTCTGCCTTCTTCATATCATCTCCTTCCACTCTCCTCTTTTCTGAGTGTGAACCACATTAACTTTTGTTGACTCTTCTCATATACAAAATTTATTGCTGCTTCAGATCTTTACATGGTTGCTTTTTCTCTAGATCATTTAGTACCTTGCTTCTTAATATTCTTCAAGTCATTCCTCAAATATCACTTCATCAGAGAGCTTCTCCATTATTAACTTATATAAAACAGCCAGTCACCACTGCTTAGTGTCTCCCTATGCATTGTTCATTACTTTTCAAAACACTGTCACATCTTACATTTTATTGACATGTGTTTGCTTTTTAAAAAATATCTCACTAGATATAAGTTCCATGAAGACAGTTACTTTGACTACCTTCAATATTGCTGTTATTGTGCTACTAAAAGAGTCCCTATATCCTGGTAGATTCTCAAAAGTGAAAGACAAGCCTAGGCAATGTAGCAAAACCCCATCTCTGCTAAAAATACAAAAGAATTAGCCAGGAGTGGTGGCGTGCACCTATAGTCCCAGTTAGGAAGCTGAAGTGGAATTTCCTGAGCTCAGGAAGTCATGGCTACAGTGAGTTGTGATTGCGTCACTGTACTTCAGCCTAGGTGATGGGAGTGAGACCCTTTCCATGGAAAGAAAAAAGAAAAAAAAAAGGAGAGCATTAAACACAAATAAAAATTGTGTGCTTACTTTAGGTGTCTTGAGAAGTTTTAATTTATAGGTGTTTGATGGCAATGTGGGAAGTTAAGTGTCCTGAAGGAAAAAGTCAAACATGGAATGGAAAGATAAAGCTCTCATGATATCATGAGGCCATTTCCTAAATAGTCATATCATAATATTTCTGATTCAAACACCAACAAATAGATGCAGTATACACTTGGAAATCTCAGCCATCAGCTTCTTCTTATTGCTATCTGAAACCATCTCCTATCTCTATCTTGGCTTAGAAAATGATTTTTTCATATCAAATTCCAAGACTTGTGATTCACATCTCAGATATTTAGATTTGCTAGAATGGTGTTTCTTCTCTGCAACTATTTATAAGCAGTGATCAGATGGTACTCAGGAATTTTTATGGGGCAAGCTATGGTGAGGGCCAAGATTCTTTCATTTTAGTATCTATTAACATCCTATTTTGGGCTTTGTAATAGTATGATGGGTTGCCATACTGAAGAGGGCATCTTGTTGCCTACTCTTGTAACTTTGTAACTCTAAGCTTCAAGTCCAAGTGTCTTGTTGCATTTTTCCTTAATTTACTTTTTTGGCCTCATGGGACAAGGCCAGGCTCTGGTAGCACTAATATTCATTTAGGTGACATAACTGGGGTGTAAACTATTGGCTCTGATAATGGTGGATACTTCATACTGTTGCTCAATTCTTTGTTTTCCCCTACTGACATAAAGGTTCATGGGGATCGTTTCACAATTTCTAAGATATTTCTCCCAAAAGCTCAGTGCTTTGGAAATTTTTATCCTCATCCAAAAATGGAAGTGATTTTATCTAAAAGTCTCTTGGAAGTAGTGTTGAAATTCTTATTTTTGGGTAGTAGAAGCAGTAGGGTAGTGCTTGTGAGGGTAGTGGTGTCTTTTGTGGTGGTGGTGGCACCTGTTGCAGTTGTCTGTATTTAGGGTGCAGGAGTAGGGAGGGCAGGATCAGTTGGAGAAATTACAGGGAAAAATGGAGGTCCAGGTGGGTAGGGTCTTGGTTGGGAAGGTGGCTGTGGATAACCTGGGCCATAAGGAGGAGGAAAAGGGTGTGGTTGAATTCTCCCTGGACCATAGGGTGGAGGAGGGGGTGGTGGGATTCTCCCTGGACCATAGTGTAGAGAAAGGGGTGGTGGAAATCTCCCTGGACCATAGGGTGGAGGAGGAGGTAGTGGAATTCTCCCTGGACCATAGAGTAGAGGAGGGGGTGATGGAATTCTCCATGGACCATAGGGTGGAGGATGGGGTGGTGAAACAAATCCTGGTCCAAAAGGAAAAGGTGGTGGAGGAGGAGGAGCCAGTGGTCCAGGTAGATATGGTCCCCTGGGGCCTCTTTGACTCTCACCATGCTGTGGAAACAAAGAAGTAAATAATTTTAAATCAGATATTTCACAGTTAAATATAAGGGTGAATGGTTTCTGTGGTAAGCAGAACTCTGAGATGGCCTCAAGATTTCTACTTCCTGCTGGCACATGCTGGCCTGACCTTGTCAGGTGAGCCATTTTAAAACAGCTTCTACAATGTGAGAAGGAATCAGAGAGATTTGAAGCTGCAGCAAATACTTTCCTCTGGGCTTTGAATCAAGATGCCGTGTTGTGGGGAGGGCTACATGGAAGTACATGGTAGACTGGCTATAGGAGCTGAGAGTGGCCCCTGGCTCATAGGCAGCAAAAAAGTAGGGCCTTCAGTCCAACAATCAAGGGACTAAATCCTGCCAACAACCATACAAGGCTTAAAAAAGGACATTGAGGTGCAGAAAAAAAAAATACAGCAGTGGACACACCTTTTCAGCCTTGTGAGACTCTGAGCAGAGAAGTCACCTAAGCCAAGCTCAGAGTTATGGCCAAAGAAACTGAGATAATAATGAGTTTTTAAAGGCTACTAATTAGTGGTAATTTGTTATTGAGCAATAGAAAATTGTTAAATGTATCTAAGTTATGATGTATGAACTTCTGTATCAAAGAAAAATGTTTCTCTTTTGCCCTCTGAATACATAGGCTCTCAATGAAAGCTTGGATATTATTGACTGGAAAAAATAGATGAGCAAAAATCTTATCCTTGGCCTATAGTGAAGTCTGTCATTCCAAATTCCAAATGGAAATAAATGCCTTTGCAGCATGGGAAAGACACGTCTTTTTATGTCTAATTCAAGAGTTCAGGGTTGTTCTGGGCTTCGAACATTAATTAATTGTGAAACACATGTGAGCAACTATTTCGTGCAATGAGGTAATGAAGGAGCTGGTTCATTCATGTCATGAATGTCAACCTGGCAGTTTGCTGGGGGTACAAACATGTCTTCTATGACTCTACAGTCTGAGTAATTACAATACAAGTGGGGGATAAATGTGATCTAAAGGGAAGTGAAATGAGCGGAATGAGTGTCTGGAGTTTCATGCCAGTGTTTGAGCTCTCCTTCTGGCACATAGAGATTGGGTGAGTGTGGAATCCTTTTTGAGTCTCTTTTTCTCATCAGGAAAATGATGTTCATAATAGTACCCAACTCCTGTGGTTGTTGTCACATTTGTTGTGAAATATCACCTGTAAAGTGCCTAGGGTGGTGCTTATCTCGGGTCTGGTTTACATAGAGTACAATTTTTAGAAATGAAAATAGCTGAGGCTGGATATGGTGGCTCATGCCTGTAATCCCAGCACTTTGGGAGGCTGAGGTAGGTGGATAGCTTTAGGCCAGCAGTTCAAGACCAGCCTGGACAACATAACAAGACCCCATCTCCATTAAAAAATTTAAAAATAGCTGAAAAGTAGTGCAAGGAACAAATACATTGGGGATTTAAAGCGATCAGTTCTGGATAGGAAAATGATAAAGGATTGTCTCTGTGATAAGGAGTCATTTGAAAAGAGGCTTAAAGAATATAAAATAAGGAGGGAGCATGCCAAATAGAAGGAAAATATGCAAATGCTCTGGGGTAAGAATGAAGTTCCACTCTACTGACGGCAAGAAGTCCAGGTTGCTTGGAGCAGATGGTTTATATAGGACACAAAACTACATTCACTTCTTGTGGTTCTCCCTTCACCTATTTGTCTGGCCATTACCCTTGCTAATCTTAAACTTTAGTATTACTGTAAACCATCTTTCTCCTGGATTCCTAATTCCAGGTTCTTAACAACGCTAGAGGATGTCACAAGCACTGTACCATCAGAAAGTTAGTGTCCTTCAGTGCTGCCTGAAATCCTTTTTTGAGTATCTTACCTTAGATTATCTCTTCCCACTTCCCCAGAGGCCTGTAATTTTCCGAGTTGATGCCAATTTTATAAACATTCTCCACCTCATCCTGAGCTCTCATCTACTCCCACCAAACTGGCTTTTCTCCTGCTTCACCAAGATATTTCAGGCAATTGGAAATGAACTTCCCTGATTTACTGGCCACACAATCATGGAGTCATTGATAGCTACATAGTTTCTTTTTCTTTATAATTATTTTCTGAGGGACCTGGCTCTGTCAGTCTTCTCTTTTACTTTCTGCAACTGTAGTATCTGCCATTTAATTAGCTCATTTTCTTCAGAAAAACACTATCATTTATGTTCAACTCAATTTTTTTTCTCCCTATCCTATCAGCTCTTCATCCCACTCCCTGAATTCTAAATCTAACCACTTCTTATCATCTTTCTTGCTTTCATTCTAATCTGTCATTTACTTTTACCCAAATTACTGTAATGGCCCGTTGATTTGACCTCTTGATTCTAATCTTGCCCCTTTCATCTAACATGTACAGAGAGGTTGAAGACGTCATTTGAGAAATAAATAGAAATTGATATTTCCCTGTTTACAAAAAATTCAGTTTCAACCACCAATACCTTTGTTGTTGTGACTTTCTTTTCACCTCTTTCCTGCAAAGCAAAGCTCTATGAAAGGGTATTCTAAATTTGCCAACCCCACTTCTCACTTCACATTTGCTCTTCAACCTGGCTTCTGCCCTTAACATGCTGGTAAAAGTTTTATTCATGTCACCAATGAAACAAACAAACAAAAAATTCCAAGGCACTTCTGTGGGACCAGCCTCGTGTTCGTCTTCTCTAGCTAGTGATGGTTCATGTTATTATGGAGGGTGTTTGACCCAAGGGCTGCCAATCCAAGGACTAGTCAGGGTAAGTGGAAGTTCAGGATTTGATTTTTTATTGTCAAGAAAACAAATCCTTAGTATGGCAAAATATTTCACACATTTTTATTGTTGAGACAATTAAAAAAGTAGCTGAAAGTACCTTTTCCTAAAGATATACCGATGTTGATCTAAATATTATGTAATGAAAAATCTTCATAGTAAATATCTATTCTTTTCCTGTTCTCTTAACCCAATCACAGTGATTAGCTCCCTTTCCACAACTGGCTAAAGTAAAATGATGAAAATGATGAAAATACTATATTAGGAAGAAACACTCCCCTCTCAAAGGGCTATAATTAATGTTAATCTCCTACATTATTCAATTTAGCAATAATCCAGCTAAGACATGCATACTTTGAATCTAAATTTATTTGTATTTTAATGAGATTAAAAATAGTGAGATTTGCTTTGAGGATTAAAAAAGAGATGATGTATGTAATGCATTTGGAAAATTACCTATAACAGAGAAAACACTCAAAAGGTGACAGGCTGAATATGATGACTTACCCCATCTACAAATATGTATATGCAAAGGACATGCTACCCTTCACATTTCCAATGTTCAGTAATTATTAATCATCATTAATCATATCAGCTGGAAAAAGGCTCATTTCTATTTAAACTGCTTATATTATTGGAAAGCTCTGTTTTTCTAATTTATCTTATAAAAAGTTACTGTTTGTATAATAAAAGCCTGAATAAAATGTTTTTCTCTTGTATTTTGAGGATGTGAAAATATTGAAAATCAGCTTTATGATGAAGTCATTAAGACATGACCTTTAACGGATGTCAATACGTTTTATTGGCTTATCAAAAATTATGTCCACCCATATTGCATGCAGGAACATGGCCAAAGTCAGAATACTTCAGTCATCTCAGAATGTCCTGTTTTTATTCAAGTTTTTAAAAGTAGAAGAAAGAGGTATTATTTTATGTTTCGTGTTTCAGAATGATGTAATTTTATGTTGCCTGCTTTGTGGAAGTCAGAGTCTTCTAAAAAATCAGCTTTCGTATTTTCCCATTTGATATAATAGATTTTATGGTACTTTGGGAGAAGTTCCTCTGGAATTAGTCTCCTCTTTGTAACACTGAACTAATTGACCCTTCTGTTGAAATTGAGTATCATTCTATTACTTTTAAAAATATGCATTAAAAAATTCTGAAACACTAGGTTAAGGACAATAAGCGTAGTTGTCCTTAACCTAGTTTTTAATATATGGTAGGTGTTACTATAAATGTTTATTATTTCCTCAAAATTTAGCATGCAAGGATTCTCCTAAATCCTCTGCAAAATGCATCTTCCCAGGTCCCATTATGGGATTCTCTTATTCAGGCTTGGATGAGGACTTTAATACTATATTTTTAATAAGTGAGTTAGGTGACTCCATATGTTAGGAACAACTACTTTAAACTATTTCATTTTGCAGAGTTTTACCTACTGTGTAATTGCTAGAGTATGGGGACCCACATTTATACTTATCTGTTTAATGCAGTCTGATATTATAGACTTGAGCTGTCCAGTATTGTAGCCATCAGACATATGCGGCTATTGAAATTAAATTAGATTTTAAATTTAAATTTAAGCACTAGAACAGTGTTTCATCAATGGTTAATAGTTACTAATATATAGGAAAAGGTAACATCATTAATGTAAAAAGAAATCTGAAGTAATGGTTAATGAGAAAAGTATGAAGATGTATGATCGTGATTAATGATACTTACTGTGAAACACACTGCAAGAGCCCAAAGGCCCAAGATCCAAGTCAGTGATTTCATCCTTTCAGTTGCCTCTGAAAGTAAGCACAACAGGTGATCAGTATGATTGTTTTTTATTAAAAAATTACTATTTAAAATGTCTCAACACATGGATATAATGTAGTACAGATATAATACTATAGCATTTTTAGGAAATTTGCCTAACATTATTTTGGATTCAGTATTACTGTGGGGCAGCATTAGTAGGCTTATAAAATTTGACTTCAAAATAATGTAACTAGTTTTTATTTTTGACTTGTAAACTGATACTGGAGATAATGCCAAAGAGTTATTCATAAATGATCTGAACAATAGAAGCTTTTGTTAACTACAGTTTTTGCCTTTAGATTTAACTACTTTGAAACGTACAATTATTTACATTTGAATATTTTGTATTTTTAAATAGCAGGTACATCGTTTTATAGATTTCTATAGGCTTGGGTTTGAAATATTAACATATTAACTAGATCATATGTTATCAGTGTAATTCCTTGGGATATCTCAAAAATAAGGAAAAGAAAGAAATCACTCTGTTTGATGTAGTGTAAGAAAAAAAGAGTCATATTATATATCTCCTAGTTTTAACAACATTCTACTAAATTAATTTAGTCTGTGATGTGTGGTCTCAAAGTGCTTCCAAAAATCCATATATGGTAGATCAAAGACCAAGTCAGAGAATATGGAGGAGTCCAGATATTTTATTCCCAATTGGCTCACAATTTGTAAAATATTTCAAGTACATGATAGCTTGAGTTCTGGGAAAGCAACTCCATGCACCGTTGTGCAAATGGCTTCCTGACGGTCAACTCTGCACATAGGTTGAGTGTGTTGTCTGAACAACGCAAGTTTTGAAAGAATCATTTGGACAAAATTTCACTGGATATTCAATTGTATGTGGGTGTGGCTATTCCCTTAAGGATTACTTTTCCCAGGATCCGTTCTTATGAGAAGTTTGAAAAAGAAAAGAAAAACTACTAATAAAAATATACTGTAGAACAATTCCCTCTTTTAGAGTACATCTGAGAATAATCTATCATTATGAAGTTTCAAGAACTTTAAGGAACATCAAGGGGAAAAGTGAATTGTGTACTTGGATGGATTAATTGTCCTCAATGCCCAACATGAATGCTTTACTCTGACATGTGAATAATATGATTTTTCAAAATTTGATATGTTTAATGACTTACAATTTTACTTAAAGTGAAGGTGCTTATGTTTTTGGTGATAATGAATGTCCTATAAAAAGCTCATGAAAAGTCTGAGAAAAAATTCTTCAGTTAATATTTCCAGGTACATACCTTTGTGTGAGGATCTGTCTTAGAGTTGATTAACCTGCTGGTCGAAATGACTCTTGCCAGTTGAAAGACAGAAAATAAAGGTGAAAAGAGACAAGAAACTTCAGTTCTTATATATTGCAAAAGATTTCTGTTGGCAGTAAAAGAAAGGCTACTTGGAAATAAAATAACTTCTGGGTTGATGCTCTTCAAACAAAGATAGGAAAGTTATTCTTGCCAATTTGGCAGTCTTTTTCCGCATTTTTTGGGTCTGATTTCTGAAAAGCATTGACCCGTTCAATATTTGTTGTTTCCTGGGGAAACAGATTCAACAAACAATATCTTCTCACTTCAGGGAAACAATCTGGGGCCTGTGGCGCACCATTTCCTCTTTATTTTAAAGAAAAAGCACCAGGTTTTTCTATCCCAAGTAATTTTAATGGGCCATCTTTTGTATTTTCTATTTTATTTAATGGGCCATCTTTTGTATTTTCTTTTTTTTTTTTTTTTTTTTTTTTTTTTTTTTTTTCTTTTTTTTTCTTTTATTGTAATTATTATTATTATTATTATTATTATACTTTAGGTTTTATGGTACATGTGCCCAATGTGCAGGTAAGTTACATATGTATACATGTGCCATGCTGGTGCACTGCACCCACCAACTCGTCATCTAGCATTAGGTATATCTCCCAATGTTATCCCTCCCCCCTCCCCCCAACCCACAACAGTCCCTGAATTGTGATGTTCCCCTTCCTGTGTCCATGTGTTCTCATTGTTCAATTCCCACCTATGAGTGAGAATATGCGGTGTTTGGTTTTTTGTTCTTGCGATAGTTTACTGAGAATGATGATTTCCAATTTCATCCATGTCCCTACAAAGGACATGAACTCATCATTTCTTATGGCTGCATAGTATTCCATGGTGTAGATGTGCCACATTTTCTTAATCCAGTCTATCATTGTTGGACATTTGGGTTGGTTCCAAGTCTTTGCTATTGTGAATAATGCGGCAATAAACATACGTGTGCATGTGTCTTTATAGCAGCATGATTTATAGTCCTTTGGGTATATACCCAGTAATGGGATGGCTGGGTCGAATGGAATTTCTAGTTCTAGATCCCTGAGGAATCGCCACACTGACTTCCACAAGGGTTGAACTAGTTTACAGTCCCACCAACAGTGTAAAAGTGTTCCTATTTCTCCACATCCTCTCCAGCACCTGTTGTTTCCTGACTTTTTAATGATCGCCATTCTAACTGGTGTGAGATGGTATCTCATTGTGGTTTTGATTTGCATTTCTCTGATGGCCAGTGATGGTGAGCATTTTTTCATGTGTCTTTTGGCTGCATAAATGTCTTCTTTTGAGAAGTGTCTGTTCATGTCCTTCGCCCACTTTTTGATGGGGTTGTTTGTTTTTTTCTTGTAAATTTGTTGGAGTTCATTGTAGATTCTGGATATTAGCCCTTTGTCAGATGAGTAGGTTGCGAAAATTTTCTCCCATTTTGTAGGTTGCCGGTTCACTCTGATGGTAGTTTCCTTTGCTGTGCAGAAGCTCTTTAGTTTAATTAGATCCCATTTGTCAATTTTGGCTTTTGTTGCCATTGCTTTTGGTGTTTTAGACATGAAGTCCTTGCCCATGCCTATGTCCTGAATGGTATTGCCTAGGTTTTCTTCTAGGGTTTTTATGGTTTTAGGTCTAACATTTAAGTCTTTAATCCATCTTGAATTGATTTTTGTATAAGGTGTAAGGAAGGGATCCAGTTTCAGCTTTCTACATATGGCTAGCCAGTTTTCCCAGCACCATTTATTAAATAGGGAATCCTTTCCCCATTTCTTGTTTTTCTCAGGTTTGTCAAAGATCAGATGGTTGTAGATATGTGGCATTATTTCTGATGGCTCTGTTCTGTTCCATTGATCTATATCTCTGTTTTGGTACCAGTACCATGCTGTTTTGGTTACTGTAGCCTTGTAGTATAGTTTGAAGTCAGGTAGCGTGATGCCTCCAGCTTTGTTCTTTTGGCTTAGGATTGACTTGGCGATGCGGGCTCTTTTTTGGTTCCATATGAACTTTAAAGTAGTTTTTTCCAATTCTGTGAAGAAAGTCATTGGTAGCTTGATGGGGATAGCATTGAATCTGTAAATTACCTTGGGAAGGATGGCCATTTTCATGATATTGATTCTTCCTACCCATGAGCATGGAATGTTCTTCCATTTGTTTGTATCCTCTTTTATTTCCTTGAGCAGTGGTTTGTAGTTCTCCTTGAAGAGGTCTTTCACATCCCTTGTAAGTTGGATTCCTAGGTATTTTATTCTCTTTGAAGCAATTGTGAATGGGAGTTCACTCATGATTTGGCTCTCTGTTTGTCTGTTATTGATGTATAAGAATGCTTGTGATTTTTGCACATTGATTTTGTATCCTGAGACTTTGCTGAAGTTGCTTATCAGCTTAAGGAGATTTTGGGCTGAGACAATGGGGTTTTCTAGATATACTATCATGTCATCTGCAAACAGGGACAATTTGACTTCCTCTTTTCCTAATTGAATACCCTTGATTTCCTTCTCCTGCCTAATTGCCCTGGCCAGAACTTCCAACACTATGTTGAATAGAAGTGGCGAGAGAGGGCATCCCTGTCTTGTGCCAGTTTTCAAAGGGAATGCTTCCAGTTTTTGCCCATTCAGTATGATATTGGCTGTGGGTTTGTCATAAATAGCTCTTATTATTTTGAGATACGTCCCATCAATTCCTAATTTATTGAGAGTTTTTAGCATGAAGGGTTGTTGAATTTTGTCAAAGGCCTTTTCTGCATCTATTGAGATAATCATGTGGTTTTTGTCTTTGGTTCTGTTTATATGCTGGATTACATTTATTGATTTGCGTATATTGAACCAGCCTTGCATCCCAGGGATGAAGCCCACTTGATCATGGTGGATAAGCTTTTTGATGTGCTGCTGGATTCTGTTTGCCAGTATTTTATTGAGGATTTTTGCATCAATGTTCATCAAGGATATTGGTCTAAAATTCTCTTTTTTTGTTGTGTCTCTGCCAGGCTTTGGTATCAGGATGATGCTGGCCTCATAAAATGAGTTAGGGAGGATTCCCTCTTTTTCTATTGATTGGAATAGTTTCAGAAGGAATGGTACCAGCTCCTCCTTGTACCTCTGGTAGAATTCGGCTGTGAACCCATCTGGTCCTGGACTTTTTTTGGTTGGTAAGCTATTGATTATTGCCATAATTTCAGCTCCTGTTATTGGTCTATTCAGAGATTGAACTTCTTCTTGGTTTAGTCTTGGGAGGGTGTATGTGTTGAGGAATTTATCCATTTCTTCTAGATTTTCTAGTTTATTTGCATAGAGGTGTTTGTAATATTCTCTGATGGTAGTTTGTATTTCTGTGGGATCGGTGGTGATATCCCCTTTATCATTTTTTATTGCATCTATTTGATTCTTCTCTCTTTTTTTCTTTATTAATCTTGCTAGCGGTCTATCAATTTTGTTGATCCTTTCAAAAAACCAGCTCCTGGATTCATTTATTTTTTGAAGGGTTTTTTGTGTCTGTATTTCCTTCAGTTCTGCTCTGATTTTAGTTATTTCTTGCCTTCTGCTAGCTTTTGAATGTGTTTGCTCTTGCTTTTCTAGTTCTTTTAATTGTGATGTTAGGGTGTCAATTTTGGATCTTTCCTGCTTTCTCTTGTGGGCATTTAGTGCTATAAATTTCCCTCTACACACTGCTTTGAATGCATCCCAGAGATTCTGGTATGTTGTGTCTTGGTTCTCGTTGGTTTCAAAGAACATCTTTATTTCTGCCTTCATTTCGTTATGTACCCAGTAGTCATTCAGGAGCAGATTGTTCAGTTTCCACGTAGTTGAGCGGTTTTGAGTGAGATTCTTAATCCTGAGTTCTAGCTTGATTGCACTGTGATCTGAGAGACAGTTTGTTACAATTTCTGTTCTTTTACATTTATTGAGGAGAGCTTTACTTCCAAGGATATGGTCAATTTTGGAATAGGTGTGGTGTGGTGCTGAAAAAAATGTATATTCTGTTGATTTGGGGTGGAGAGTTCTGTAGATGTCTATTAGGTCTGCTTGGTGCAGAGCTGAGTTCAATTCCTGGGTATCCTTGTTGACTTTCTGTCTCGTTGATCTGTCTAATGTTGACAGTGGGGTGTTAAAGTCTCCCATTATTAATGTGTGGGAGTCTAAGTCTCTTTGTAGGTCACTCAGGACTTGCTTTATGAATCTGGGTGCTCCTGTATTGGGTGCATATATATTTAGGATAGTTAGCTCTTCTTGTTGAATTAATCCCTTTACCATTATGTAATGGCCTTCTTTGTCTCTTTTGATCTTTGTTGGTTTAAAGTCTGTTTTATCAGAGACTAGGATTGCAACCCCTGCCTTTTTTTGTTTTCCATTTGCTTGGTAGATCTTCCTCCATCCTTTTATTTTGAACCTATGTGTGTCTCTGCACGTGAGATGGGTTTCCTGAATACAGCACACTGATGGGTCTTGAGTCTTTATCCAATTTGCCAGTCTGTGTCTTTTAATTGGACCATTTAGTCCATTTACATTTAAAGTTAATATTGTTATGTGTGAATTTGATCCTGTCATTATGATGTTAGCTCGATGTTTTGCTCGTTAGTTGATGCAGTCTCTTCCTAGTCTCAATGGTCTTTACATTTCGGTATGATTTTGCAGTGGCTGGTACCGGTTGTGCCTTTCCATGTTTAGCGCTTCCTTCAAGAGCTCTTTTAGGGCAGGCCTGGTGGTGACAAAATCTCTCAGCATTTGCTTGTCTGTAAAGGATTTTATTTCTCCTTCACTTATGAAGCTTAGTTTGGCAGGATATGAAATTCTGGGTTGAAAATTCTTTTCTTTAAGAATGTTGAATATTGGCCCCCACTCTCTTCTGGCTTGTAGGGTTTCTGCCGAGAGATCCGCTGTTAGTCTGATGGGCTTCCCTTTGATGGTAACCCGTCCTTTCTCTCTGGCTGCCCTTAACATTTTTTCCTTCATTTCAACTTTGGTGAATCTGACAATTATGTGTCTTGGAGTTGCTCTTCTCGAAGAGTATCTTTGTGGCGTTCTCTGTATTTCCTGAATCTGAATGTTGGCCTGCCTTGCTAGATTGGGGAAGTTCTCCTGGATAATATCCTGCAGAGTGTTTTCCAACTTGTTTCCATTCTCCCCATCACTTTCAGGTACACCAATCAGACGTAGATTTGGTCTTTTCACATAGTCCCACATTTCTTGGAGGCTTTGCTCGTTTCTTTTTATTCTTTTTTCTCTAAACTTCCCTTCTCGCTTCATTTCATTCATCTCATCTTCCAGGGCTGATACCCTTTCTTCCATTTGATCGCATCGGCTCCTGAGGCTTCTGCATTCTTCACGTAGTTCTCGAGCCTTGGTTTTCAGCTCCATCAGCTCCTTTAAGCACTTCTCTGTATTGGTTATTCTAGTTATACATTCTTCTAAATTTTTTTCAAAGTTTTCAACTTCTTTGCCTTTGGATTGAATATCCTCCCGTAGCTCGGAGTAATTTGATCGTCTGAAGCCTTCTTCTCTCAGCTCGTCAAAGTCATTCTCCGTCCAGCTTTGTTCCGTTGCTGGTGAGGAACTGCGTTCCTTTGGAGGAGGAGAGGTACTCTGGTTTTTAGAGTTTCCAGTTTTTCTGCTCTGTTTTTTCCCCATCTTTGTGGTTTTATCTACTTTTGGTCTTTGATGATGGTGATGTACAGATGGGTTTTTGGTGTGGATGTCCTTTCTGTTAGTTTTCCTTCTAACAGACAGAACCCTCAGCTGCAGGTCTGTTGGAGTACCTGGCCGGCCGTGTGAGGTGTCAGTCTGCCCCTGCTGGGGGGTGCCTCCCAGTTAGGCTGCTCAGGGGTCAGGGGTCAGGGACCCACTTGAGGAGGCAGTCAGCCCGTTCTCAGATCTCCAGCTGCGTGCTGGGAGAACCACTGCTCTCCTCACAGCTGTCAGACAGGGACATTTAAGTCTGCAGAGGTTACTGCTGTCTTTTTGTTTGTCTGTGCCCTGCCCCCAGAGGTGGAGCCTACAGAGGCAGGCAGGCCTCCTTGAGCTGTGGTGGGCTCCACCCAGTTCAAGCTTCCAGGCTGCTTTGTTTACCTAAGCGAGCCTGGGCAATGGCGGGCGCCCCTCCCCCAGCCTCGCTGCCGACTTGCTGCTTGATCTCAGACTGCTGTGCTAGCAATCAGCGAGACTCCGTGGGCGTAGGACCCTCTGAGCCAGGTGCGGGCTATACTCTCCTGGGGCACCGTTTCCTAAGCCCGTCGGAAAAGCACAGTATTCGGGTGGGAGTGGCCCGATTTTCCAGGTGCCGTCTGTCACCCCTGGAAGGGGAACTCCCTGACCCCTTGCGCTTCCCGAGTGAGGCAATGCCTCGCCCCTGCTTCGGCTGGCGCACGGTGCGCTCACCCACTGACCTGCGCCCACTGTCTGGCACTCCCTAGTGAGATGAACACGGTACCTCAGATGGAAATGCAGAAATCACCCGTCTTCTGCGTCGCTCGCGCTGGGAGCTGTAGACCGGAGCTGTTCCTATTCGGCCATCTTGGCTCCTCTTGTATTTTCTATAGGAAGTTCTCTTTTGTCAGTGAAGAATTGAGAACAACCTTGTTTTAAAAATCATGTGGTCCTTGCTGTTATTAACTCGAGAATTTTAATTAAATGAAAATATGATGACATGCAAATATTTGATTATGGGAAAATTATACAGATATTTTTACTCTGAAGTGGATGTCTAATGGAAAGTTATAACCTTGTCTTTTTGATAAATCTAGGCACTGAGGATAATTTTTCCTATGCTGGATGATCTTGTACTCTTGTTTTAATACATTATTATATAATCATAATAGCAGCGATTATTTATTGAGCCTCTAGCATATTCCATGTGGCAGGTTAAAATGAGTTCTATTATCATCTTAGTTTTATACAGAGACGCTAATTAGCTAAGTGGAACTTGACCTTAAGTCAGCCCACTTCAAGGCCTAAGTGATTTTTTTAACCAATATTCCATATTACCTCCGTAATCTTAACAATCACCATACACTTAACTAACATTGTGTTACAGTACATTAGAGAGATGAATCAAGTGAACTTAATAGTTCATTCTACTTCAAAGCACAGTAACAACACTTCCTTGTTGGGTTATATGAGACAAGATATTTTGCCTTATTGTGTCTCAATTTCTTCATTTAAAAATATATATTTAAAATGTTTATATTTATAATTTCTAAGTCATGGAGATTAGGACCTCCTTTCCCTCCCTCCTTCCTTCCTTCCTTTCCCTCCCTCCTTCCTTCCTTCCTTTCCCTCCCTCCTTCCTTCCTTCCTTTCCCTCCCTCCTTCCTTTCCCTCCCTCCCTCCCTCCTTTCCTCCCTCCCTCCCTCCCTTCTTTCCTTCCTTCCTTCCTTCCTTCCTACCTTCCCTCCTTTTTCCTTTTATCTTTCCTACTAACATTTATTAGCTACCTGTGTGTGTAAGACAGAGTGCAAGTTGCTGAAGTTACAGCATATCTAAATGATTAGTGTTTTAAAATTTTTGTGAGTCATAGGTGATGTAGAAATTAAGAAGTCACACTTTCAGAGTTGATGTTAGTTTTGAATGACTGTACTTAATTTCATTTACTTTGTTGGAGTTTCACTGCCTTTAAAAATTCTGATGACATAATTAAGTGTAATACAATATATTCCTGGTTTGCTAATCTTAGCCCTTAATATGTTGCTGAATGATTACATGCCCAAACATCAGTGAAAATGGTTCTATTGCTAATTAACATTGAAATTTTCACTTCCTTCTTTGACAGTAATTCAATGTGTCAAAAGATGAATGTCTCTTCTTTCTTGTTTTGATGCCAACGTATTAATCAGCCAAATGTTTGAAGTCAAGGTGTGATCTACGTTGTAATGGATCACTGGCTCTGAGGGACTTAGGATGAACGCTGGCAAAACCAACGGACAATTTCTGAGTGGGTTGTGACCAACAAAGAATTTGAGGAACACAAACAAATGGAAGCACACGTCTGTTAAGAAACAGGAACAGTCACTCCAGTTAATCTTTAATTAACTTATGGCTTTAAAAGATCTTGACTGAGTACTTACTAGAACAATACTTAAAGAGCTAATGTCTCTGGTCCCAGAAAATTCAAAGTGACGGTAAAGAAAAATTATTGTTAGTGCAGAGATTTACGTGACAGATGGAAAATATTTTCCTAATATAGGTAGACTAGCAGATTTAAGTTCAGTCATGCAGCAACATATTTGAAGTCTGCTTTCCTATTGTATTACACTCATTTCCACTAAAATAGGACAGTAATGATAGTTTCTTTGGACCTATGGAAAGTATGTACTTCTTCTAGATTATTCAGAAGGAGGTGATATGGTTTCTGGGGTAATGCCACCTTGAATATTTATCAAGCTTTAGAGTTTACAGATTATCTTAAAAATTTCTGTGGAAATATTGTTGTGTAGGATATCAATAATGCCACTGAGCTCTGAGAGAAAATGTATTCTTTTGGATTGACGTCTAGCATGATGAAATGTAATTAACAATAGCACTTTTAGACTGAAGAAAAGTTATTTTCTGACTTGTGCAGCATGGATACTGCAAGAAACCCACATCACATAGGTCTATAAACTTTCTGAAAGTTGGCAACAAATTTGCCTTGAGCTTCCAAGTAGCCAAAGTTATAAAAAGAAGAAATCAGATGAAACATTTACAATGTCCATAAAATATAATCATGATAATTTCTTGAGAAAAGTAGCTTTTTTTTCTCACTGAGAGCCATGGGGGAAATTTCCCAATGTTTTTAAGCGGGAGGTGTATTTTTCTATAGTAAATGTGAAAGTGGTCTTTATAGTATAACCTGGATGTCACCAATTTGTGAATGTAAACAAGTATTCAATTGCCCTTTAATCAGAATTTTGCTAGATTGATAACCTCATCCATGTAACCATATAAATTCAGTTCCCCTTTCAAAATCTCTCTTGGAGAATATTCCTGGATTCATCTCAATTGTAAAAATATATTTTCTTTGCCATAATATTATTTTCACAAAAACAAATCTAGTCATATACAAGTTTTCTCTGTAAATTACATCAAGTACTTAAAAAATTTTAAACCATTAGTGTAATACATTTATTATATGGTGAACCATGGTATATTTATTTTCTCATTTAATATACAAAATAACTGCAAGATGTTAATATCTTAGTAATTTAAATGAAGAAAGAACATCGGACAGGGGCACAATTAGTAGTAAGATCATGTCTGGTTTGTTTAATAAAGTTATTCCTAAAATTATATACAGTCTACTGGTATGAATTTATTACTTAAAAAGATGAAGGACTCTAAAAATGAAGTGTATTAAAAATAATGGGGGATTACCTAAAAGTGAGTACAAGTGCCTCAAATAACAGCTTTATATTTAAGAGGAAACAGTGTATTGTTACCTGAAATGGAAATGAAAAGGCCCCAGTTCCAGAATTGACTTTGCCATCTGTCACTAGTATGGCACTGGAAATGATCATTAATCTCTTGGAGCTTTATTTTCTTCCTTTGTAAAATGACAAAGTTAAATTGAATAGCTCCCTGGCATCCCCATTACAAGCGGATCTAGGTTTAGAGAGACCTGAAGCTTATATAATTTGGGCACTGACTACAAGGAAAACAATACAGCGTTATGATTAGAAAATTCCTACAACCACTGCAAGGCCACCTTATAAGAGAAATCATGAATACAAAATGGTCAGAGCTATCCAAAGTCCACCTGATATGAGGGGAGGTGTGCTTGTGGAAAAATTGGAAAATTAAGAAAAAGCAATGTTAGCCAATGGTAGTTAAAATATCCTGCTTTTTCAAATTTTTAAAAACACATGACTTTTTGAACACGTTGCTGTATCTGTTCAGAGGGCCTTACCTTAGAAGAATCTCAGCAAAGAAGTCCTGATGCCTCAGTTTCATTGTTATTAATCTCTTATTGGGCCTCTTCAAGATCTCACATATTTGTGCTAAGTCTTAATGTGCTTAATAACCACCTGGAGACTGGTGATAACTAAAAATTCAAAGATCCATTGGCTGAGGTTCTGACTATTTTGGTTTAGGTTAGGGCCCAGGAAATTGCAGTGTTAGTAGGCATCATAAATACTCTCAGTGCAGAGGTTTCATAAAGTATTCTTTGAGAAACACTCCAATAGAATCCAATTGAAAGGAGGAAAATAGACAAGAAAAATACTTCTTTCATTTTAACTGGAAGCTGTTTTGGGGAGCAATTGTTGCTTTGGGAAGAAGATAAAGAAAGGCTGTTAAAGGTTAGATGTGAAGGCCAGGAAATCTTCCTCAGAGCATGGGTATAAACTATGATCTCCTGTAGGTGAAGGGCAGAAGCATCTGAAGACCAGAACTAGGACTCAGTCACAAGAATAGCAAATTTCTGGAGAAGATTTAATCTCAATCTAGGCAGATCTGCAATACCCAGTTTAGGATCTTGATTGGTAAATAAGATATAGATTGATTTTGGGGTCTCTCGGTGTATCAGTTAGCTATTTCTGCACGACAAACCACTGCAAAACTTGATGACTTAACACAGCAATTGTTGAGTATTTCTTACTAAAAATACTAGTGTGATCACTGGGCAGGTTTCCTGGATTAGCCAGGCCTGACTGATTTTTATCTGGCCTTACATATGTGCTGTGTTCAGTTGGTGAATTGGCTGGGGGCTGATTGGTCTAGGATGACCTTGGCTGGGACAGCTCACCTCTCTTCCACATGTCTTTTACATTCCTTAAGCTAGCCTGGGCGTGTTTTCATGGTGATGTGAGGGGTTCAAAAGAAAAAAAAACCAGAAATGTGCAAATGTTTTTCAAACCTCTGCTCTTTTCAAGTTTGATTAGTGTAGTGTTGTCCCCTGATAAAAAAAATTACCAATACTCAGGCCCAGAGATAGTGCAAGAGGATACAACCAATGGACTTTCTTTTTTTTTTTTTTTTTTTTTAATTATACTTTAAGTTCTAGGGTACATGTACACAACGTGCAAGTTTGATACATAGGTATACATGTGCCATGTTGGTTTGCTGCACCCATCACCTCATCATTTACATTAGGTGTTTCTCCTAATGCTATCCCTCCCGCAGCCACCCACCCCCGACAGGCCCCAGTGTGTGACGTTCCCCAACCTGTGTCCAAGTGTTCTCATTCTTCAATTCCCACCTATGAATGAGAACATGCTGCATTTGGTTTTCTGTCCTTGTGATAGTTTGCTGAAAATGATGGTTTCCAGCTTCATCCATGTCCCTGCAAAGGACATGAACTCATCCTTTTTTATGGCTGCATAGTATTCCATGGTGTATATGTGCCACATTTTCTTAATCCAGTCTATCATTGATGGACATTTGGGAATCAATGGACTTTCTTAAAGGGAAGTGTGAAAAATTGGGCCATAATTCAATAAATCTATCACACTTGATGTTCTCAATGCCTTAACACTTATTTTTGAAGAATACAAAGTTGAGTATAGTCTGGAGCAGGGTTTCTAAGCCTTGGCACTATCGATACTTTGGGTCAGATAATTCTTTGTTGTGGGTATCTGTTTTGTGCCTTTCTGGCCTCTACCCACTAGGTGTCAGTTGCATCTTCCCAGCTGGAACCAGAAATGTTCCAAACATTACCAAATGTCCCCTGGGTGACAGAATCATCCCCAGTCAAAAACCACTAGTCTAGATGAAGAAATCACTTCTTATTTCAGTACCTAATTCACTTATTCAGGTATAGTTCTCTGAAGAGTATTTTTTATTTTGACCACTCTGAGCCCTAGAGCAGTATGGAGAGTGAATCTTAACTTAGCAAGTGAAACTTAAGAGAGAAAAACCTGTTGAAAGGCTGTTATTACAGTTGTCCAGATAGATTTGGGTAGTGGCAAAGGGGCTATGGATGGATAAGTGGACAGAATAAAGATATTTTCATGGGATGTAATCAACAGATTGTTTTGATGGTCTAGATATGAAGGCTGAAGGACAGAGCAATGCCAAGCTGATATCCATGAGTCATGTAAGATTTCAGTAAGAAGTTGGTAATTGAGCCAAGAGGGTTGACCTTGACTAGGGTAAATGGAGATAATTGGAAGGCTCTTTCAGAATGATAGAGATGTGTGAGTCAAGGCAATGAAATGGAATTTGAGATGTACCTAATTAACACTGAACCCAGGATAGGAGACAAAGAAGTATGGGTGAATAGCAAACACAGGGCTTATAGGAAAATCTGAAGAGAGAAATGGCAACAGATGAAACTCTTATTTCCAAACATTTGCCATTCATTTGCTCTTTATACTTCTATTTTTATTTTCTTTCTTACTTCGCTTCTAAAGTGTTTAACCCTCTTTCTGAAACCTTTTTCTCTGCTTGGCTTTCATGTAAGTTTCTTAGTTCTCTCACCTCTGAATGCTCCCTTTTTAATCTGCTGTTTGCTCTTTTTCCTTCAGGTTTCTCTCATGATTCTACCTTTCTCTTCTTCTTCCTTCTTATTCCTCTCCTCTTTTTTCATACCCATCAATATCCAGGAGAACTTGTGTTGTGAGGAATAATGCTCTTGTATTTGTACTCTTATATTCCCTGTCCTAAATCTAGGTCAGTTTTACTAAATCACAGCGGTGAATTTATCAACTAGATATTGACCTAATATTAACATATCATTAGATGAAATGATATATGAGATGGTACAACGTTTTGGTTAAACAATCTCTGGTGAAAATACTTCTTTAGTGGATGAAGTAGCAGTTGGGAAAGAATATCTGTAGATCTGTAGGAATTTAACTTATTTTTTTCTGTGCTTTTTGAAAATGTCTCACTTAGACTATGACCCGTTTGAGAGTAGGACTGCCATTTTTTCACCTCTTTTTTGTAGCTCTCATATTTGTAATTTTATATTGTGCATTTATGTAAAATATAATTGTATGTTTATAGATGTGTTTGATTATGACTACATGTACTTATGTTTTATATCAAAAAGAAAATTGATTTGTAAGATTTGTAATATATTAACATGTTATATGGGGTGGTTTTTAAACACCTTTTTTTTTTAGTCTGTGAAGAGTTTACTTTTTTTTGACACCTACTTCGTGTGTTATAGAAACATTTGATAGGATAAATGTGCTGGTATTAGTGCTGTCATTCTACAGGAATAAAGAAGAGATCAATACACATATAATCAAATGCATAAATCAGGTTTATCTTTGAAAGATTTTATGGTGTAGCAAGATGAAAGAAAAAACAGAAGGAATCATATCTCTATATTTTTATACTTCTTCCTGTATTTTTGTTAAAACAAAATGCTGAGTGAAGGTGATCACGAATATATCAATATTCAGTTTTTCAGGATCTGTAAAAACAGAACAAAATATCGTGAGCCATTAACTAAAGGTACATAAACTCTACCCTCTTGAATTGTTTTAAAATAGCCAAATGCTGGGTAGGACATTAGAAGCTACAACTTTAGAGTTAAATGGATGTGAATTTGAAGACTGGTCTACCATTTATGACTTTGTGATCTTTGGAAAGTCACATAAATTCTCATAGCCTCAGTACCTTCATCTTTAAAAAGAAGCCCATGAGACTGGTTTTACAGGGTTGATATGAGTATTAAATTAGATTCAAGGCCAGGCATGGTGGCTCACGCCTGTAATGCTAGCACTTTGGGAGGCCGAGGTGGGCAGATCATGAGGTCAGGAGATCGAGGTCATCATGGTTAACATGGTGAAACCCCGTCTCTACTAAAAATACAAAAAATTAGCCAGGTGTGGTGGCATGTGCCTGTAGTCTCAGCTACTCGGGAGGCTGAGGCAGGAGAATCGCTTGAACCTGGGAGGCAGAGGTTGCAGTGGGCTGAGATCATGCCACTGCACTCCAGCCTGGGCGACAGAGCAAGACTCTGTCTCAAAAAAATAAAAAAAATTAAATTCAATAGGAATATTTAATGCTCCAACATCTGAACTAAATGTTCAACAGTTGGCATCTATCATTGTGATTTTTACATTCCATAGTTAGGATAATTCTTCCCATTTATATTTATAATTAGAAGCTGCTATATTCAGAAATAAGATGAATATATGATCTCCTACTTCTTTGATATTGTTTCTGAATGATCACGTTACATCATGATGTGTGTGATTCAGTCATTGTTTATAGCAAGAGAGCTCTTGTACTGGTTGGGTTTTGTTTATATTACTATTCCCAAGGATAACTGTAATATTTCCTACAATCTTTACTCCTTTTTTGTCTTATTATTGTTGGCAGGTGCTGAAAGAGTGAGGAAGACTTCCCATGTGGAATGTGCACTTTGTGAAATTTAATAAATATTGAAGTCCATACTAACTTTAATTTATGAAAGCCCTAATTAAAAGTAAGCTTTTCCAGGAAAATAAAACATATTTTAGTACTGGGAGAAAAAAGCAAAATCTTGTGCACATTTGATGATCCTTTAATTGTGTGTTTCTTTTGTGGGAATCAGCCAGCATCAGGTTTATAGATATGACTTATACTCAGGGAGACCAAATGTAGTTTGTGAAATAAAGGGGGAATAAGAGCTTCTAATTCATATGCCAGAGTTAGGAACTATTTGTTTATCTTTCTCTTTGATTGTGGCCAGACACATCTCAAAGTTACTCAGAAAATATTGTGGAAAATATTTTCTCGGTTTGCTTTTATCTTCTTGTGATTTGGTATTGTAGTCTCAGACAGTTGCAGAATATACTAAAACTATTGTTGCTGGTTGGCAAGGGCGGTGTCAGCCACCTCAGCTGGGTTAGACTTAGTTGCTGTGGTGTTTGTGACAGTCTCAGATTGGAGCCTGCTGGGAGCTGTGGTGTTGGAAGTGGCACCTGTGGTTTTGCTGATAGAGGCAATGGAAGTGGTTGTGGTGGCCGCAACAGTTGCAGGAGCAGAGGTGGCTAGCAGTGCTTGAGAACTAGGTTTTACATCATTCTCAAGTGGTTGTGTATGTCCAGATGATGGACAGTGTGGGTGGCTGGGGTGGTGAGGGCTTTGATGGTGGGAGAGATGATGGAGATCAAGGGGAACCACAGGAACTGTTTCACATTTTATAAACTGTTTGTAGTTTGGCTTTCCAGGACTTCTTTGTTTAAATGGTTTAAAATTCTTTTCAGAACTATGGCTAGACTTCATCGAGAAAACACAAAACAAATAATTGTTTTTACACAGATGGGATGCATAAACTAAAGTCAAGCTTTAAATATGTATTTATATTACCATTGAAATCTATACAATTATTCTAAATTCATTTCATAAGTAAGTTGATAGAATAATATGCCCACCTCATACAGCATTTTTAATTATGATTTTGGGTGAGATATAAATGAAGTAAACTGTGTCCCTACTGTTCTCAAAGTTTGATAGTTTTATTACAGGTTTTTCCAAAATATGTTCCATAATACGCATTATGAGTTGTGAAAATTTTAGTGACCAAATAACTTTGGAAAGGTTTTGGGTAAAGTAAAACATGTTTCTTTACTGCAGGACTTATTGCAATTGTTAACATAATATACAGTGGATATTTAGAATATCCAAGGGATATCAATATTTCTCAATTTTACTTAATCATGGAAATTTCGTGTGTGTGTATGTAGAATTTCTTCATACTAGTGTTTTAGTATTTTGCGGAGCACTTGTTGAGAAATCTGTTCTAATTTCCATCGTTTAAAAAAGTATAATGCATTTTACTGCTCTGAATAAAGATAAACTTTTCATTGTCCCCTTTCATAGACCTGAAAATACAATGAGATTGATAAAACATTCCATGAATCCATGTGGCTGACTCATTGCACAGAATCACAGACACTAAAAGCTGGAATTATCTTGAGTCAGTGCATTTCTACCCTGTGAAATCCTTAATTAAGAAACGCAAAGGACACTTTGATTTAATTCGCTTCAGTTACAGACTTTTGACATGACATTCCCTGAGGATTTCTGATTAGGCTCAGGTCTCTCATTTTGTCTTCACTGGCAGAGGCTAATTCTTGAAGTTCTAAATATGATGCTTTACCTTTCTCTCTATGAAGCATTAGTTCTCATCTATTTTTGTGTTGTACATCTTCCTAATGCCAATATCTTTTAGACTGAATTTGGAGTGTCTGATAGTGTGGACTACTGGGGGAAGACTCACTCCTCGGGCTCTGGTGCTCCCATGCCATGTGACTCTGACAGTGTTGTCTGTTCACTGAATAGATCTCATACACCCATAGATCTTTACTGGAAGACCCAGGAGCCACTCAACTTTTAGGATAAATTAATTTTACTAGAGGGCTGCTTTAACATTCTAACAATGTTGTTTTCTCTTCTCTTGACACTTTTCAAGATTTTTATTGCTCTGTAGATGTGAGATCTCATGTATATTTCCCAAATTGATGCCTTGGTATATGTGGCTACATTTACCTTTAGGCAATCAAAAGGAAACGTGATGTAATCATATAAATCAGTGATCAGTCAGTGAGAAAAATATCCTACTCTGCAGCTTCTCTCTTCCCTACTTACAACTCCAACAGTTAGGTAGATGTGAGTAGCTGATTTCAGGGATACTATGGAATGATCAGTGTTTGGGACAAATTGAATATTCACAGATAGGTCTAGGTTTCACTGAATGGAGGTTGTCAGACCATTCCTGTTACAGGTATCTGGCCATTTCTCGGAATTATTTCACATTGAGAATTATAAGGTGATGGGGCTGAAGGGGTGGAGAAAAAAAGAGAATGGAGAAGAATTACATTGCTGAAAGTTTCAAGGCAAGTTTGGAATGTTTTTTTTTTCTTCTGAATGTTAGAACAATTTGGGTCGTTAAACTTAGAAATGTATATTCCACAGCATTAGAGGCAGGATAACTTTTTTTGTTTTTTTTTTTTGGTTTTAAGGCTTCCTTTAGAGTACATGTCTGGTTGTGGGGAAAAAGGAGAAGGGGGATCTAACAGGATGTCATGACAAGTATTTTCAGGTAACACATCCTTCTGTGCATTCCACCTCCAGTCTGACGTGGGGTGGGGTTATGACAATTAGAAATGGCAGAGGGTGGACACAGGGATTTGGAATTTTGAAAAGTCTTTCGATGATTTTGGATTTTCTCCCCTTTTTTACTGGACACCACTGAGTTTGAGAAAATAAAGAGTTTTTGCTTTTTTGCAGGATCATAGAAAATGTGCCTTATTTAAAAAACCATCAACATGTGTAAGGAACATATATCTACACTGAACAAAGAAATATTGATTTTGGAACTGATAGCTAGGAAAGCGTTGCATTTCATGAACTAAGTTTTCCTACTCCCATTGCAGATTAATACATATCAAGAGGCAGGTAACTGAGGCAAGATTTTGGTGCTTACACAACTATTCCCATTTGTTTCCTAAACTTTGATATTCAGGCTCTGTCTCAACATTTTCTTTGGTTGGAAATAAAATATTTGTACCTTATCAACTTGTCAGACACAATGGGTTTTGATTATGATTGAAAATATAAAAACATAACCAGAAATGTAATAAAACTTACTTTGTGTTTTCTTTTCTTATGCGAATCAACAGACTAAAATGAGATGGAAAACACAAACATTAAAAAATTAGATCCAGAGCACGTATGACATTTTGAGAAGAGTAGTGATTGTAAGTCAGGTATGAGGGCAAAATGTGTTTGCATTAGGATGAATAGAATGAAATACAGTTTTAGAATTTCTGGTGTCATCATTGCATGAGCAACATTCTAACAGTTTAAAGGGTGCCCAGTCTGTGGAATAAGGATGATGTGTTTTTCTTGAATGCTTTTAGCAGAAGGATTCCTTTTCCTCCACATTCACATGAGTGTGTTGGCACCTGGTCTCCAGTGGCCAAGTACTGCTAGATTTGGCTTCCTTTATCATTATAACTACCATTCACTCAGGTGTCCAGCCTGGAGACCACTATGCTACTACTACAAGCATCTTTATGAAGTTGGTGTAAGGAAAAGAAAACCAACCTGTCTTTTATGGAAGAGAAAAATAAGTGGTCCAAAGAAGTTCTGGAACAGGGTTTTTCATGGGATGGGAAATCCTCCTGGCTGCATTTTAGCATGGGGAAGGAGAAGAAGAGGCAGTTCCCATAATTAGCAGGCCCATAAGACACTGTTTGTTCATGAAATGATACTGGATTATGTTCGCAGCAGTAAGTCTTAGATGATGTCCCTCTCATCCTCTAGATAATGTTATTTAGGTGCAGGTGTTAGGTTAACAAATCTAAAAATATTATGGGATAGCAAGCATATGCTCTTGCTTGGAAGTTAATACCATGTTTAGATTTTCTTAATTTATTTGATCCATGTGGAATTCTTTATGTGGTTGCAAATTCATTTTATAGTGTTTCTTATGATCAGTTTTCTTCTTCCCAGCTTTTTCTTTCTGGAGAGTCCACCAAGGACTAAATTTTATCTAGGAGTGCTCCCACAGAGGTAGAATCAGAGTACCTCAAAAACTTAAAAATCACAACACTACAATGTTCGATTTACATGTGTTTGGAATTCTAGAGACCTATCAGTATGTGGGAAAAGAAAAATATTAAGATTGCATTCCAAGGTCAACTAAAGATCATAGAGAAATTTAAATTAAGGTATTAGAAATAAAATAAAAACAGGGTACATTTAGTATAAAGCTACATTGGCATAAAACAATGAACTGAATGTACCCCTTATGATTAGGAACTGAATAAGAAAATAAATACATGTAAAATATTTTATATTTACCATGAGGTAAGCAGTAAAGATCAAAATGATTGCAAACAAAATCAGAGCCTTCATATTGTCTTTGGGTCCTCTGGAACCAAGTAGCTTCATTGGTGATGAGACAATAAAAGAAATAAAAATTTGTTTTTGGTAAATTTTAACCAATGGAAAAACACATGTCTATTATGGCATATCTATGGCATATATCATATCTATGGCATAAGAAGAACATACAATTTAAAAGAAACACCTGGAGTTCAACAAATAGGAACAAAGGTTAAGAATAGTGAATTCTAATAACACTACATAAAGTAAATAAAAAATCCTGACAAAATTTCTCATTTAATTGTCAAGAAAACAAATACTGAGCCTACCTTTTTAATCTATTATTTTATGATTACTAAACAGTTATTTAAGAAGGCAAACCCAAAATATGATTGAGAATGTGGTAAGGTATATGACCTTTTACACAACTATTAGTTATATTAATTTAGATAATTTTTTTAATAGCCGTATAACAATACACAAAATAAACATGAAAATGTTGGTACCTCTAACTTAAAAACCTAATTTTTGGAAATCATCCTCAACAAATTAAGCAATAGAAAAAAACCAATTGTGTTCATTTCAGTGTTACTGACAATTAAAAATATGAATACTCATAATCATGAAGACTTTGTGGAAATCTGAAAAATGCTTATGCTGTAATGATAAGGTAAATGTTTAAATATCATGCTATATGTAAATTATCCACATAGATGACAGAAAAATGTAAGCATAAATGAAGTTAGATATGAGATGATTGTGTAATTTATGTGTGGATCTTCTGTCCTCAAAAAAATTTATGGTATTCTGTTGATATCATAATTTAAACACGTAAAGAACCTAAGAAATTTCCACTAAAATGATCTTCTGACTCTAATTTTTATCTTACATACTTAAAACACTGGACAGAAAAATTTAATGTTAACTCATAACCTAAAATACATATATTGTTAGAAATATGAAATACTCATGTAATTTCACCATCAGCATTAATTTTATTATCAATAAATAACTCTTAAAATTTAATATTTCTGTTAAACTTTCTTTTTTTGATACAGTCATTACTTCTGAATTCTCTCATCCAAACAAAATGTAAAAAACAAATCCATCTCAAATGGTAATTATTTGAAGACTATTATAAAAATATTCTTTCTTCATAATTTTGCAAGCACATGATACTTCAATAATGAATCTCTCTCTCTCTTTTTTTCTTTTTTGCTAACATTCATTTTTTTCCCAAAGAAAAGTAGCTAAGAGCTTTAGCTGCCAAATCCTGGTCATACTACTTAACCTATCAGAGGCCTATTTTCCTAATTTTTAAAATAAGGTGATTTATTTTTTGATTGATGAAGTGGTCAGATTTCAATACCTCAAAAATAAGAATAGAAAACCAAATTAACAAGTGTATTGCTTCCATATGAAACAGTCATAATCTCAAGCAAAATATGAGACACATTTGAAAATTAATGTGTATGTCCCTTTGTAACAAAAGAGATAAATAAAATAGAGGCAATCAACTAATATAAAATCAGGCCCAAAGATTTCCTGCATAATTTAGTACATTGATTTTTCTGCCACTGAGAACATTTTCATTTTTATAGGTTCAAAACCAAAGTATGGCGTTATGTCTAGAAAGGGCCGTTTTAAAGATTCTGAGATTCTGGAGGACAGGCTATTGTTATCAGTATCATTTTTCCTGAAATTCTTACCATTTTACTGTTAAAAATGGATAAAACTTGTAGGCTGAGAACTTATTAAATCAGAATCAATTTTTTTTCTGTTTACAGTATTTCCTTTCAAATGCATTTTTTTTCTGTTGGAATTCTGTGGAAAGCAGTCTGAGATTTCATAATACTTCCACTAATTAGAAACTGCATATAATCAAAGACTAAAGAAAGTGGATTTTTAAGCCTTTGAAATTAAAAAAAAAAAAGATACTGTAATGAGGGGGTCTTCTTTCTGTTTCTCCAGCAATGTCAGCCTTTCCTCAGCTTGTGAAATCTGGAAGCTCAGTGAAAGAGCACAGGTGATTCATGCCTTATAAAGGATTATTTTTTCTCTCCTTTATCCCTTCTATATTGTGAAGCAAAATATTACTATTATTTTAGCCTCTGCCTCTGGGTTAATCCAAATCATTTTATGAAACAAAAAAAGGACAGGTATAATTTTTAAAAGTTAACATTTGTCCTTTTCATTTTTTTCAGGAACGTCATGGTTAATTATCTGTGTATTAGAAAAAGTGAAGGTTTATTCATTATGATTTAAATGTGATACATTGAATCCACTCTTTCCTTTATTTCAGATATTTTCTTAACATTTTACTGCAAAGCAATAATTATTGAAACTTGAACAGAAACCCAAGGCCTAAAATGTTTTCTTTCTTTATAACTGTACTCTGCTATTTATAATATAATGCTTGGCTATGATATGCTAATGTGTATTCTGAGCTGGGAGAAAGTATTTGAAAATGATAGCTTCTTTTATGTTCATTTTTGGCTTTTTAAAGTAAAATACTTTATTGCTGAGGTAAATTTTTAGAGATTATAAAATTAGCTCAACTGAAACATTAATGGCTCTTTTCTCACATTTTCTTAACATAAAAATGAGAAAAAGGGCCCTCACACCTGTAGTGTCAGCATTTTGGGAGGCCAAAGTGGGAGGATTGCTTGAGCCTAGGAGTGTGAGACTAGCCTGGGCAATATGATGGAACCTCATCTCTAGAGAAAATGCAAGAATTAGCTGAGGTGGGAGGATTGCTTGAGCCCAGGAATTTGAGACCAACTTGGGCAACATGATGAAACTCCATCTCTACAAAAATTAGCTGGGCATGGTACCCTTTTCTGTCTCTACAAAAAATTTAAAAAATTATTTGGACATGGTGAGGTGCATCTGTAGTCCCAGCTACTTCAGAGGCTGAGGTGGGAGGATCACCTGAGCCTGGGAGATTGAGGCTGCAGTAAGCTGTGATGATGCCACTACACTCCAGCCTGGATGACAGAGTGAGACCCTGTCTTAAAAAAAAAAAGAAAAAGAAAGAGAAAAAGGCAACTAATGAACCATTTTGACACCCCTTACTACACATCTTTTACCACCAGATTCAGAATAATTCTTTATTACACAAGAGTTTTGTATCACAGAAGAAACCTTGCTCAGAAGAAATGTGACAGTTATTAACCAATACAAAATGTGAGCATTGTAGTAGTTTGACATTTGCTTTGATGCAAGCTTTAATTTCCATGAAAATGTTGTTTGTTACCAGAAAGATAGAAAAACATCATCTGGAAAACCTACTGGTAGATAATGAGATTTTCAATGCTTTTCTTTCAAGTTAGCTGTTAACAGTGGTATATCCTCTTGGCATTAATTCATGCTGTGATGAATGAAAGAACGGAGAGGGACCTCTAGACTTTTTATCCCAAAGGTAAATTGGAGGGCACTAGATGCAACGTCTCTTTGGTTATTGGATTTTCAGGTGACTCATACTTTCAAAAAGTTATTTTAGGATCACTAAAAACAATGAGAACAATCTAAAGTATAAATCAGGATGTAAATCTAGATCCGTGTGCTTTTATATAGATGGTAATTTTGTATGGGAAGAGACCGAAATTTGAGAAAATAAATAACTTGCTCATATTTTCAAAAGCCAATATTTGAATCCAGTTTTTTTTTTTTCTCCACAGCTTTTTCTTTCCTCTGCACCAAGATATTCTTATGTATGTTTAACTTTTGTTGTGAGACATTCTGGCTAATCATTATGGTAAATAAGTTGCAGACAGAGAGAGTCTGTCTTAGGCATTTTTGTGGCTCTATCAATTAGTAGATTTCCTGGCATTAATCTAGGTGAAATATAATGCTTTTGACCAAGTAAATATATGTATATATAAAAATAAATTTTCTTTCCTTTCCTTTGTTGCAAATGATTCTAACGTAAAATTCTGTAGACTAAGAGAAAATGTCAGGATTCCAACGCACAAGATTCTTGCTTAGAAAACTTGGCTAGGAACACCTACCGTACCTAACAGGGCTGGTCAGAGCTTTCAGATTTCGACGTAAAATGTTCATGAAGAGGGGTCTGTGTAGTTAAGCTCATGCTTTATTACATCATCATTTTGTTTAACAGTGTGATTGGAATACCTTGATAAATATTAAAATGTTGATAATTATTCTTACTGATTCTTGCTCTTCTTTTGGGCTTTATTTTCTCTTTCTTACATGAATGCCATAGTTGGTTGTATCTGTTTTTAGCTTCCTCGATCACCCCATCCAACTTTTACGTTTTTACCGAAATTATCTTTCTAAAATACAATCTAACATGCAAATCCAGTGCTTGAAACTTTGGTTGCCTCCCCTTGTCTATATCTGCATTTCCCAAAACATGTTACAGAGCATTATCCTTAGAGGAGTTTACTGGAGCTCCATGACGATAGAGCTGAATGAACCCTTCTTACATATATTCTTATTTAAAGACTCCAGGAAATTCATTCCAATATTTCATCAATGCATTTTACCCTGAAACTCTAATTTCAGTGAAGCTAGTTCAGGGAATATGAGCTGTTAGTTATATGAAGTTTTAACACTAAATTGCTACACAAGATGTAATTGGTTAATTTTCTGTGTCAACTAGGCTAGGCTATGATGCCCTATTGTCTGGTCAACCACTAGTCTAGGTGTTACTGTGACATTTACAATCAGTTGACTTTAAGTAAAACAGATTACCCCTCATAATGGGGGTAGACCTTATCTAATTAGTTGAAGGCCTTAAGAGCAAAGACTGAGGTTTCCTGGAAAAGAATAAATTGCGCCTCAAGAATGTAACACAGAACTCTTTCTGAGTTTTCTGCTTGCTGGCCTCCCCTGTGGATTTCAGACTCAATACTGCCATAGCAACTCTTGCCTGAATTCCCAGCCTGGCTTTCTTTTTCACTCTTTCTATATATCCCATTTGGTTCTGTTTCTCTGGAGAATCCTGCCTAATATTCATGGTCTGATACAATTTGATTATGTTTCTGATTTGCTTGTAAAGATGTAATATCACTTACAGTCTATTTGTTATGATTTATACTCAGACCCATTGTGCTCACTTCATAATTATTAATAACACCAAGTGCCATCATGCTTCTGTGTTTTTGACCTTCCCCTTTTCACAGCTTGCAACCAGTGAGCTCCTTCTTGTCTTGGCCAACTGGTATTCAATCGTAAGCATCTAGTACAGCCCATCTCTCTTCTGAGAGCATTCAGTTTAATAAATGAAAACATCATTTCCTCATTTACTGGTACATTTTATTCATTTATTTAACAGATGTTTATTGAGCATCTGTGGTGTTCCAAGCTCTCAGAATTGAGCAGTGAACAATAGTATCTGGTTTCTTTACTTTGAATGCAGTGTGGATAGCTCTGTTAGGACATTCTGGTTTACAGCTGTTGTTCTGGAGTCATTATTATATTGTCTCTTTCAGTCTCAAAAACGTTCTGGTTTTCATGACAAATGATGAGATCATCCTAATTATCAGATATACAGTCTGGGAGGAAAAATAAGCATTAACCAGGTTATGGGTTAAATTATGTCCTCCCCCCCAAAATATGCTGAAGTCCTAACCCCCAGTAATTGTGAGACCCCAAATTTGGAATGGTGTCTTTTCAGATGTAATGAAGTTAAGATGAGGTCATAATGGATTAGGATGGGCCTAATCCAATGACTGGTGTGCTTATAAATAGAAAGACATCTTGACATGGAGACACAAAGGAGAACCTCATGTGACAAGGAGGCAGAGAGTGGAATGATGTGTTTACAAACCAAGGAATGCCAAGGATTGTCAGCAGTTAGTTCCCAGAAGCTAGGAAGAAACACAAGAAAAAATCCCCTAGAAACTGCAGAGAGAATATGGTCCTGCTAACATCTTGATTTCAACTTATATACCCCATAACTGTGGGGGATATAGATTTCTCTTGTTGTTAACCACCCAGTCTGTGGCACTTTGTTACAGTAGTCTGAAAAAAGTAATATAACATGCAATTGAAATAATTATGGATGCTACATAAAGCAAGGTATAGTGTACCGTGAATAATATATGACAGAAGAATACAGGGGCCTATATAAATTTAGGGTCCAGGGAGGATATAACTGAGGAAGTGACATTTAGGTGTACTTTAAAAGGTGAGTTACAGAATTTTTCAGGGAGAGCATAGCGCATTTGGTGATCCTGATACAAGACATAACTGTATGTTCTAAGGATGATCAAAATGAGATCTATATAGTTGAAATTTCAGAACAGAAAGTGATAGTAGCATATTACAAGGCTGCATAGATAAGCAGGGTTTCCATTGTGGTGACTCTGATGAATATCGTAAAGATTTTGGACTTCATCTTAAAGTTGGTGGAAAGTCACTGGATAATTTTTTGAATTAGGAGGTGGAAGTGATATGATCAATTTGTGTAATAAACTTCCACTTTTGCTTGATAGAGATTTGGATAAAGAAATGGCAGTGGGAAGGAGGGCAAATGGATTTCTGCTGTATTTAGAATGCCACGGTAAAAAACTTTGTATTTGTTAGGTATGGAGAATGAGAGACAGGGAAGTGAAGGCTGAGTCCCCAGTTTCCGGCTTGGACAACTGTGAAGATAGTGCCTTTTGCTGAGATGGAGAAGATTAGAAGAGGAGAAATTTGAGGGAAGGGAAATGCCAATTTTAATTCAGCCTTCTCTTATATTTGAAATACGTGTGAGAAAAGTAAAATAACATACCAGTAGTGCTGTAATGAAAATAAAGGCCATAGACTCAAAATGTGATTCATGTATCCTTTGTTTACTCCTAATTTGCAATAGGTAGCATTGGTGGAAGCACATATACTACAAAGACACTGGCTTAATTTCCCACTGTTCTTGGTGCCTTGAAGTTATGAGTGTTCTTTAATGCATCCTCATGTAGAGCTAGTTTAATTTTGGGAATCTCCTCAGGATAACGTTCTTTCTTCGTGGTCAGGAGTCTTTGCCTCTTAAGATTGGCTTCTCTCCCTCTCATTTTGTGGTCAGAATCTCCCTGTGACTTGGAGGAGAGTGCTGTGCCCCAGGGTAAGGTTATCTGTAGGGAAGGGGTACAGTGGGGATTATAAACAGGGGTTACACTAGGACAGAGGGAACTTTGGACAGAGATATATGTGTCAGAGGAAACTATGGGTAGGATTATCTTGTGACACAGGAGGATCTTTTATCAAGTAAATACAATGAAATATTATAGGTAGTGTGATTAAAGAATGTATACAGTGGGATACACAACAGGTAATCATACCGAGGGGTGGTTAAAGAAGATAGCATGTGAGGTGAATATGAAAGACGATATTTACCACATGAGACTGTGGCACTGGGAGAACAGCAGGCACTATAATCTCAGCACTTAGGGAGGCTGTGGTAGGAGGGTTGCTTGAGGCCAGTAGTTTGAGACCATTCCGGGCAAGAGAGCAAGACCCTTTCTCTACCAAATTAAATAAATAAATAAATAAATAAATAAATAAATAAATAAATAAATAGACACAGGGACTTGAAATAACTTGGGTTGTCAGTTTTTAAGGTGTGTTGGTTTCAAACAACAGAAAACGTAACCCAAACTTGTTTAATTAGAAAATGCATTGTCTCAGGTAAATAAGCAGACTAGTTAGGCTTGCTACATGATGTGACTAGTCTCACGTTCTTTTATTATTTCATATTTATATTTCTTGTCTCTAATATCCTCAGTGCTCACTTTACTGTCAAGCAACCTGCCTCCTTGTCATCCAAGGTGATTCTAGCAGCTCCTGGCCCTAAATGTCTTTAGACGGAAGTTTCCTTCAGAAACTTATTCCCCAGAGTCTCCCCAAAGCACTTCGTCTTGTCCCCTTTGCTCTGACTGGTTCATGTGCTTATTCTTCACGACTGTGGCATGTGGGAACAGGGAGTGAGCAAAAAGGTTTAGAGATGAGTGCTGTGGGGCTTAATTAATTTGCTAAATACAAGACCAGAGGTAAAATGACCAGCTACAAGACAGCCATTAGCCTTAACCAAAGCAGTGGCAATGGGAATGGATCAAGGGGAAGGGTTATGATAAAGAGATGAAACGATTCATTATTCAACAGTTCACATAAAGCAGTGTGATTTGAACTTGAATTTTGGAGCCACTCGAGTCTCTGGAGCTGAACTTTGTTACTTACTAGCATCGTTATCTGGGGCCAGTGACTTTTCTGTTTCACTTTGGTTATCTGTGAAATGTGACTATTCTAAATGTCTACTCACTGTACGCCCATCACTCTTTTCTCAGGTCATCACTATTTAGAATATTTGGGAAGAAAGACTGTCTCATATTCATTCTCTAATTACTGATCTGTTTCTTCTTTGCCTCCTATATTTCTTTATTTTTTCAAGAATTGCATATTCAAGACCTTGTGTCTTACAGACGTTTAATCAAATTTCAGGGCAAGGAGAAACTTTGCTTTGAAATGGTGCAAGGTAAAATGCGTAATTAGGCACGCTTTCTTGGAAAAGTGTTCATTGACCACCAGGAATCTCACTGGCCACTCATCTTCCTGGACTCTAACCAGTTGCCGATGTGCTGTTCTTCTTGTTATTTCTAAGCCCTAGCCCCAAATTCCTGTTAACTTGTGTTGTAGAGCACATTATCTTTTTAAATGTTTAACTGTTCCAGTTCAGTTTATGCCCCAGAGCCTCATCTCCTCCAAGCAAAGGGGACTATCAAGTTATTTTCCTAAACAAAGCCCTTGAAAGAAGTATAGTGGAGTTTATAAAATAATGATACTTTTCAGCTAGCCAGTGCTCTCAGTACTAAGATTGTTTTGAGGATAAAATGATTAAAACCTTTAATATCTTCCAAACAGATAAGATCCAGGATGTTGAACAAGTACTGTATAATTTGTCTCTTTCCTACCTTTCCAGTTTCATCTTATGTTCCAGCTGATACCGTGTCTGTTCATATCCTTGAAAAATCTATCCTCAAGGATTTGGAGATGTTGTTTCCTTATCTCTCCACATTTTTCAATATTTTAGCTTAAATCCTACCCCCTCAGAGACAATTTCTTGGCCTTAAATGTATGTGAAATCTGCAATTATAATCTTTTGTTTTTTTTTTGAAACACCCACCACATTTTGCATGTAGTCATTTCTTCCTGTGTGATTATTTGAGATTGTCTAAAATTTGTCTTTTATGGTAGATTAATTTCCATGAAGGCAGGGATGGTGTCATTTGATTCACTACAGTGTCTCAAAACACTTTCATTGTGCTTGGAACATAGTCGGTGCATATTCATGCCTTGTAAATGAAAAATAAAGTAGTGTCTGACACACAGGGAACACTCAAAATACTTGTAATATTTTAATTGGGTATGGGAAGCAAGTAAGAGTGAAAGCTTTAGCTTGGCTTCCAGGTTTTCTAGTTAATGGGGTTGATAAACATTCATCTTCTCCTGTGTACAGTTTATGTTCTGGATGATTGGAGAGCATTTAAAAATGCACGAAAGCACAGAGAATGAAACAAAATCACCTGCAGTCCTTCCTAGAGATTATATATTGTGATATATATAATCCAGACATTCTACATGCGTGTGTATGTGTATGCATGTGTATATTGTGTACGCATGTGTATATTGCATACATACCACTGTGTAAATTTGCTTAGAGTTGTATGAAAATATCATCAATTTGATTAAATATTTTTCCTTAGAACCATTTTAAAAGATGCAAGCTATGGCTTCATATGGGTATATAGATGTGTAATTGATTGCATGTGACTACAATTGTAGATTGTTTTCAGTGTTCTTCCCTTATGAACATGTAAAATCACATTCTTCAGTGTAAGAGTTTGCCAACATTCTTGTATTTAAATCTGAGGGCCCATACAGTATAGTGATTAAAAGAGCATGGGTTCTGGATGAAGACTGCCTGGGTTAGAAGTGTTCTTTGCTACATATTAACTATGAAGCTTGGTGCATGTTGAGTAGCTTTTCTGTTTCCTTATCACTAAAATGAGAATAATAATGTTTCTCCTTCTAGGGTATCATGAGGATCAAATGTTATTCTAAATATAAACACAACTGTGCTGACCAGTAGTCAGAGCTCAATAACTGCTGGAACTTTAATAATTTCTGATTCTTAGGAAAATTCTCAGGGCTAAAATATGTAAAATATGTAAAATAACTGGGCCAAAACTTCCAATTTTTAAAATGCTTGCTACATGTATTACCAAATTGGCTTCCAGCCTTCCAGAAAGGCTGGAGAAATTTGGAGAAAGTTTGGAAAATGAGTCAACAATGAATATGTAAAATAATCACTGTCAATCCTCAAATGGCTAAAACTGATGTGTAATGGCTTTATTTTAATTTTTTGAATATGTCTATTGAATATTTTTCACATGTTCATTAACAATTTGTGTTTCATCAATTATGTTAACTTCTACTGTTCATTTAAAATACTTTGTAGAAACTTTTATGGAAAAATGATAGTAATCTTTTCACTGCTATGTAAAATAAAATTAGTTATTTACTTTTTAATTTTATGTTAATTTTCTTTGTTTCAGAATTTTAACTATTCATGGTGTCAAACCTATCAATCTTTTTATCACCTTTTCATATATGCTTACATTTCCCAGGTCCATTTGGATAGATATACAGGTACATTTCCTCCTAAGTTTTTGTATTGTTTTAGTTTTTACGTTAAAGTATTTAATCCATGTAGAATTTATTTTAAAGTATGGTCTTAAAAAGAATTTAAAAGTTTGTTTATTATTCCAACATATTTTTTCCCAAATACTGATTGTTCAAGTAAGATTATCTATTACATCCCATGTTTTTGAAGTCCACTTCACTGTATAACAAATTTTTGTGTCATAATTTGTTTCTGGGTTTTAACACACTATTGTGATTATTCTAGTCTATAGTTTATCTAATGGTGCAAATCCCTATACAAGCCCCCCATACATGATATCTTTCATTCACTTGGTGTTTTGGCATTGTTCTTATTTCTTTTTTTAGTGTAATACAATTATGAATCTCTAGAATAATTTTACTTCTGGGGATTAGAGCTATATTATTCTTTAAACAAACAATGAATTTTCATTTCTCTTTATTTCTCCTAATTTGAGAAGTCTGTACTAGAATATCAAACACACCTACACACGGTAAATCAGTTGCTTGCCAAAAAGATTTATTGAAGAAAAATGAGCAAAGTGAAAACAGAACCATTTAAGTAGTCTGTGCCAGAAAAGAATGAAGATTTATGTCCTTGAATCACTAACAAGAATCATAAGAAGAGTGTGATATTCAGTGTTTAAGACCTGGAAAACATGGACAAAAATTCAGAAAACATATTTTAACAGAAAGAAAATTAAACTGATGTATGTGTTTACAGAACATTTTTCTGACAAATATGCATATTTGTAAAATATCATTTTGCTTTAGTTTGTATCTAACATGTGCCAAGAACTCTATCATAAATCTTATGTATCTTACATGTGGGTGCTAAACAATTACTGAATTATCTTAATTCTTATATGAGTGAGGATTAAACATTTTTTAAATAGAAGAGAATCACTGGCGAAATACTAATGAAAAAATTGTTTAGAACAAGCATTTTGGGAGAACTTTTTAGTGCTATGGTAATGTTTTTGAGAGGTTAATTTGATTCTCTTCATATCCTTAATTCTCACTTAAATATAATATTGACTGTTAACTAAATGATATGCATCATTAAATGTTGTAGAAATGAACTCCTACATTGCTCTGTCTTCCTACTCCCTGAAGACTAGGACGAAAAATTTTACATTAAGTAATTGTTAGAATATTGAAACTTTGTGATACTAGGGGGACTCTTACACTGCGATTTTTTTTCTAAGTTTCCGTAAATCTGTTACATGACCTGTAGTCCTAAGCGTCTGCATTTATTAAGTCGAATACTTGCCTTAAAAGCCCACATTCTTTCATTTCTAAAGGTTTTTGCTTGTTGGAAAAACTTCTTAGATGTTAAGGCTAGCTGGCTAGACTATTGCACAATTCTACATATTATCCCTTTTGCTGCTTTCAAATCATGAACTCATCGGGTTCTTCTTTCAGTAGTTCAAAGATATCTGTTTCAATTGTAGAGGTGTCTTCCTTATAGTCTGGGTTATCTAATACAGAGGTAGTTCCAGAAAATGGCTCAGTGATCTTAGGTACAGTCTCTGTTTTATCAGTTTCAGACAAATCTTCTTCTGTAGATGATTCTTCCACTAGGTTTGTAGCTATTGATGCAGGGACAACGAAGTCATATCTGGATTCAACAGCAGTAAGCAAAACAGAATGGGTCTCTGCTTCATTTGCAGTATCTCTCTCCATCCAAATACTGGCTCCCTCGGTAGATTCTTCATCAGTTAGCAGAGTATCTTCCCGTTTATCTTTGTCTTTTTCAGCAGAGGTACTGAGTTCAAACACAGTGATAAACTTCTCATCAGAGTCAGTTAATGTAGCCACAGCACTGGTGTCATCTTCTAAAACACTTAGGTCAATTTCGGATATTTTCTCTTCTTCAAGGGCAGTTATGTCTGGAATGGTAGTGAAGCTTTCTTCAGGAGCAGGAGGGATTTCAGCCTCAGGAATAATGGAATTAGTGACCTGGACGGCCTCATCAGCAGGGACATTGGATTTGATGGAGGAATTATAATTGTTCATATCAGCTTCATCCTTTTTACGTGGAAAGGCAGGAGCATCAGCAACACTGGCACTGCTGTCCTTTAGTGTGCCAGAGACTTCAGATGTTATTGAGATCTCTGCATCTCCTGTGTCAATGGTAGCTAAGAGGATATCTTCTTTTGCAATGTCAGTGGAAAAATCTATTAAAGAAACAGTAGTAACTGGTGATGAAATATTCCCAATTTTCACTGGCATGAAATTTTCAGTAATAGAGTCTCTTGTTATGGAGTTTGTAGTGCCAGTCAGAGAGGTAATTTCTTTCTGTAGGTGAGTTGTTGACTTAATAAAGTCGGTCCCCGTATCATCTTCTGATTTGAGTTTTTGCTTTTTAGCTGTCAGTTTGTTGTCTGTAGTTGTTGAAAAATTGCTTTCTAGCATATACTCATTTACTGAAGTGACGTGGTCTCCTTCTGAAGTAATAGTTGTTTCTGATTTGGGAATAGCATTGTCAGCCCCAAAGAAAATGGTTGCTGCAGTTGGTGTTTTACTGCTTTCTGTTGGAGGATGAGAATAAATTTTGGGCAAACCATCTTCAGCCATGGGGCGAAGTGGCACTGTGCACTCTCACAGGTCTTGCTTCTGGACTCAGTGGTATCTCTAGGCAGGAGAGCACTGTTCATCAGAGTGATTAAAGCTTGGGTCATCATGGTGATTGTTGCATCAACTATGGGGGCAATGTCACTGGGTCTCCTTGGAGGTTGTTTCTAGGCTGCGATTGGTTATCTAATTGCAGGAATATTGGATGAAAAGACAATAGAGTCCTCTCTGATTATGAAATCAAATTCACAGCCAAGCATTTCAGTTGCAGGGAACTTAAGATTTACCATGTTGCTGTTTATAAGGAAAATGTCTCCTGATATAGAGCTAGGGTCACTTGAAACAGACATAGCAGAGACTGCCAGGCATCTTGTGGGTTTAGTATTAGTAAGGAAAACTCTGGAAGCCACAAGTTTATCAGCATCAGCTTAAAGTCGTCTATCTTCCAAGCAAGTAACAGAGTATTTTTGAGGTGAAGACATTTTCCCTTAAGATTCATAGTATTAAAAAATTGGTATCTAAAAAAATTAATGGTGTTTTTGTCAGTAAGTATAGCTACAGAAGGTAACTAGGTAGCAGGGAATTCAGTTAGTTCCCTTATTCATAACAGGAAGTCCCACTTTTTCAGTAGAGATAATAACAAATAGTTATTGGCCTGTTTGGGTCTTTAGTGTTTTCTTTTTCATTGTATTTCTTACTTCTTCTTGAATTTACTTGAGTAACAGTGAGAGTCTCAAGTTTTGTAGGTTAAAGTTGTTTTAGGAATGTTTTTCTGCAGGCTGTTATTTTAACCCAGAAGACAGGGAGGTTTGTCAGTGGCAGGGAGCTGGTGTCATGTGTCAAAATTCACCCAGAAACAAGAATCAAGATGTGGATAACGGCATTATTTTTAAGAATTATATTCTCAATTTCAGAGGGAGTATTTTTTATAATAATGTTAATTATATCAAACATCATCATTGTGTTATCAACCTTAAGGTTTAGCTAATTAGATGAAAGCAGATTGCAGTCTAGTGTTAATGCTAGAATGAGTCTTTTTCCAGTGTTGTTAGAAGAAATTGAATTTTTATACTCAGACACAACTAAATCTGAGAAAGGGAAGCAACATCAGCCTGAATAGTGAGTTCCATCTCAAGGACAAATAGTTATTCTTTATTAAATATGGACTCAACCTCAAAGTTTTCAGCTTTCTGTCTTAGACGATTAGCCTGGTTGCAGATATATCATCATTCTCTATAAAAATATGTTTCTGAACAGAAATACCATCAGTTCCTGGGCCAGTAAAGAATGCCACAGGGACAGTCATTCTCTCAGTAAGCTTACTTAGTGGGAGGATTTTCTTGACCTCTATTTTTGTCCCCTATCATTTAGTTTTTATTAAGCTTAATTCAGAATAAAGCATGCTGTAAACAGAAGATTTGGTACCTACTTTGGGGAAGTTTTTTTGTGTGTACAAAAAGGAAAAGAAAAGATGGTGAGGTTAGCTGTATATTTGCTGGAAGATATCTTGTAAGACTAGGTATTTGTTATGATGAAGAGAGTTGGAATAAGCTATAAAATATTTACTTTTATGAGCACTTCATCTCCAATTAGATAGGTCAGTTTAAATAATTACATCATCTTCATTGATATTAATTTGTCAAATAGTCTTTAATTTCAGGCATTCATTTTGTGATCGCACTAACTCTGCTTCCACTAGTATAGCTGTGAGGTAGGATCACATTGATTGCAGCATAATTATTCCTCCTCTAAGGGGAATGCTATTCACATTATCTATGTTTTCTAAAACATTGCCCTTCAAAAGAACACTTCAGATTGACTATGTGTCATCCATCAAAGAGAATAAAGCATATGGTGAAAATCCTGGTGGAACTGCAGGAATTTTAGCACTCTTGAGGATGAAACTGAAGTTATGTGCTCCAGGGAATACATAATAGTATACTCATTTTTGACCAAACGATCATTGCCATTGAAGACATTATCTGACTAAAGGACAGAGCATCAGATTCTATAGATAAGTTTTATTTAATCTGAATAGTAGTTTCTTCCATTGTTGGAGTGTCTATTACACTAATTGAAACATTTTGTCTTTTCCAAGGAGAGTATTACATTTACATCTATTGACATGTGTTTCAGAGTATATTCCTTACATTTAAGTGAAAACGTGAAAACTGCTAATAAAGGAAGATTTCTTAATAAAACCCCAGGAAGGTCATTTGGCACACCTATGATTTTTCAGGGATACTTGACTAGGAAAAGAGTCCTTAGAAACAGACTTTAAAAATGCCATTTTGTATAGAGTTTGTTTCCATCTGGATAACTAGATCATTTCCTATTATTATATTTACATTTATAAGGTGATTCACTTAAAATTCACTAGCTGTGTTTTTCTCTGTAGAGGCTTTAGCTGTTTCTCTTGTGTGATAGAAATTCGGATCATCATATTCATTAGAAATAAAAGTAGAAAACTTGGTGCTTGTTTTCTTAGGTTCTGAATTTCAAATGGCAGAGGCATCAATATCAAAAATTTTGTACCTGGTAATAAAAGTAGCAGATGTGTTAGGTTTGACATCTCCAATATTGTCTGAAGAGTCAGTGGAAGCAGCTTGGAGAACAATACAGACCAATGGAAGAGCATTCAGGGCAATTTGGCTTTTAATGTTTTGCCTTCCTGAGATAATACCTTCCTTAAAGTAAGCGAAATCTGTTGGCATAGGCTCCGATGCTGTTGAAATTAACATTGTTGGATCATGATGTAAGTTTTCACTTTTTGCAAGTCTGGGAGCTGCAGGGTCTTTAGTACGAGAATTAGCAGTTAAGATGAGAGTTTCAGGTACTCCAACAGATGTAGGTTTTAGAGACATGACACTCTCTGATGGAAGGCTTGAAAGGCCATGTTATTTCTGTCCTCAGTGGAGATAGCAGGAACATTTGGTTTAATGGACGACATCTTTCTCAAAGGAGAAAAAGTAAGAGCTGGGTTTTCATCTATATTGGAAATGTCATCACTAGAAAGCTAAGCTAAAGGAAAACCACTAAACCTTCAATCAGATGCCACAGCTATACTTGTTTCATCTTTAGCAAAATCAGATATACTGGATGTAATAGTGTCTGCCCTGCTGGGTGTAAATGTCTTATAAATGGCAGGTGATATGTTTTTCCTGAACAAGTTATAACTACTTTTGATAGCATGATTAGTAGTATCAGTTGTGAATTTTCTGTTGTCAACTACAGGTTTTACATATGAAAAAATGGAATACTCAATTATTTTATTTCCAAAGTCAGAGCTTTCAGAGACAATTATGATGTCATCATCACCATTTATGGTGACTTTTTTTTCACAGATGTTTTGTCATAAAATCTAGAAGCCTTCTCACTTGCATTGATTAGGAAGCAAGTTGTGGGTCTATGAGCTTTGGTTTTGACATTGGCATAGGGATCTTTGAAAAGAATGGCCTCGATGTCAAAGTTCTTGTTTTCCTGTTTAGGAATTATAGCTTGGTATTTTTCTTTAGCTTCGAACTCTGATGATGTTGCTTTAGAGAGACTATCCGAAGCAGCCACTGTGGTATATAGTGCTTGAGATGTGTGCATCTTAGGGGCATATCTGAGTGTACTCATTTTTATAAAGGAATTATTTGCTTTATCCTCTAGTTCCAAGACAGAGTTATCTGAGACATATTCAGAACCACTGTCATCAGACGTAGTAGTTATATCATCCACATATGCTGGAGTGATTTTGCCTTCAGAAGAAATATCATCTATCCTTTCTGAAATGTCTTTTATAAAATAATTTTTTTCATACTCAGCAGCTTGCTCACTGTCTATAAAATCTTTGTGCTTAAATATATTCTCTTTAAAAGTGCTTGCCATGGAGTTTTCAGAGGTAATGGTAATAGGCAAAATGATAACTTGGTCAGATGGAACAATTGTTTCCTCAGGTAGAAAGCTATAATCACTCTTCTTTGTGATATCTTTTCCCATGATGGTAACAGGAGTGAGTTCATAATATTTGGGAGCACCCATGGATGTTGTGAAATCAGAAGGAAGAGTTGGTTTCCACTGCAGGCCATGTGATCTTGCTGGAGTGTTTGTGCTGGACCTGCCTATGTTAGAGACTCTAATATGAAAGGCAGAGCTTTGGTCATTAGGTCTAGATGCTTCTGAAAGAGTTAATGTGGAATAAACGGAAGAGATTCCTTTTAAATTGGGAAGTGCTTGAGATTTGAAAGAAGTATCATTAAATTCCACAGTGAAAGAATCATCTTTCAGTTTACTGGTATCTTCTGAAGATGAGTTTCCTGCTTCAGACATATGGAATTCTTCATCAACATCATTGTCACTGTTGGAGAGAAGATTGAGCTTGGCTGCTGAAGGAGGGATTTTCCATATAGCTGGAATGAGAACTGTTGTATTTGTAAAGTGACTTAATTTAAACATAGCAGCTGGATCTTCTTGATCAGAAAGATTAGCTATTTTTCTTATCTCATAGACACTATTTTGAGACTCTTTTATCTGGGAAAAGGCTTTTTCTATTGCTCTTTGAGATTTGGAATATATTTCATCAGTCTCAGTTTCATAATCTCCGGGAGTATTTCCATTCACAGAGAAAGAAAAGTTAATTTCACTATCTGTGGGATTATTTGAAAATGTGGATTCAATTGGAGAAAATTGCCAAGCCAAGGGATAAGAATGAATGTTGGTTTGAGTTATTACAACCTGCTTCTCTGGGACATTGCCTTCATTAATGGCACCAGCATATTCAGTTGCTCTTCCTAACTCTTCTGACCTAGTTATTGAAGATTCAGAAAAGGAGTTATCTCTCATTAGGCCAGGGGTTCCTGGATTTTCAGTTAAGGAATTAGGAAGGAGCATGTTGGTTCTTAGCAGAGATTGGAGTCCTCTAGACTTAACATTATCTTCTCCAGGTAACATAAAATCACCACTCACATAACTGCCTTCAGTGGAAGGAACAGTGGAATCCACCACAGTGCTGGTTGGCTCATTCATAGATGTAAAAAAAAATTGAAGCTCTGTTGTTTGCCTCTTTAGTATCTTTACTGATGAAGGACAGATCGTCATCAGGAATGACATTGAACTCAATCAAAGGAATAATGCGCTCTGTGAATGGAGTGCATCTGCCAAATTTGTTTTCAGTTTATTGGGATCAAATCTGGCCGATATGGTGGCCTTTGCTACATTTGGGGCAACACTGTTATAAAAAGCAGATGAAACACCTTTCTTATTGAACAGGTCCTTGTATTCTGTAGGAATGGTGATCATGACAGGATCAATGGAATCAGCTGTGAACATCTTGCTGTCTCCCATTGTTGACGTTAGTTCTAGTTCTAAAACAAGAGGGTACTTCATTTTTTTTGCTTTTAGGAAGAATGACGATGGTGTTGTCTCCAATTAGAGGATGATTTTTCAGATTTATTTCATCTAGATTTTCAGGCAAAAAAATTCCAACTTGGATCAGTTAGGGAATAAATCATGAACCTTGGAGTCTTAGTGTTAAAATTGGCAGTAGAACCTTTGAGAACAGTAGTATCATTGTTAGGATTTTCCTCTTTGAAGATCAAGACTTGGTGTTTTTTTCTGGTACTGATATCAATTGGAGTTCCTTGAGAAAAAGGTTCAGAGGCTGCAGCGCCGGTATAGAATTCATGGGACTCAAGTGCATTGGAATTATTAGTGACTATGGTCTCTTCTATAAGGAGAACACTTCTTTTCTCCACTGGCGCAAAGACATCGTTATCTTCATCATATTCAAGGGCACTGTCAACAGGCATAATAGTTATCATATTCTCATTATTTGGAATGTTTCCGTCTGCCAAAGGGGTGTCATTTGCCTCTTTTGAAATGTTTTCCATAAAAGGAACTACTTCAATTGATATATCTTTCTCTATAAATGTCTTGTCCCCATATCTACTATTATAAACAATATTTTTCATACCTTTTGTTGAAATAATGGTAGTAGGTGAAAGTTTGAATTTGTCAGATGAAGAATTCCTTTCTTCAGGTGTAATATTATTATTAGTTGTTGTGGTGTGTTTTTTCATTTTGATAACCGGATTAAGTTCACAGTTCTTAGAGGAACTCATTAATGTTGTGAAATTAGAAGGAAGAAGAGTTGATTTCTATGGTAGGCCATAAGTTGCAGTGGGAGTGTGTATAATGGTCCCTTCTTTGGTAGTGACTTCAGGAGAAGAGCTTTGATCATTAGACCTAGATACTTCTGGAAAAGTTAATATGGAATCAATTGAAGAGATTCCTTTTAAATTGGGATGTATCTGAGATTTAGCAAAAGTAGCATCAAATTTAACAGGGAAAGAATTATCTTTCAATGTACTTGCATCGTTTGGAAGAAAATTACCTGCTTCAGAAATATAAACTTTCTTTTTCACATTGTTGTCACTTGTGGAGAGGCTATTAAGTCCAGTAACTGAGGGAAGGGGTTTCTCCATAGCTAGACTGAGATCTGTTGTATTTGTAATGTGACTTTTATCAAATTTAGCAGCTAGATCATCTTGATCAGAGGGATTGGTTATTTTTCTTTCTTTATAGATCCTATGCTGAGAGATTCTTGTAGGAGAAAAGGGTTTTATTATTCTCTGAAGTTCAGAATATGTTTCATCTGTTTCAGTTTTAGGAATGTCAGTGGTTTCTCTGTTCACAGAAGATAGTGAATCAAATTCATTGTTTGTAGAATTGTCTGCAGTTGGAAATTTAGTTGAGGCCAAGGACTGAGGCTTGAAGTCCATTTGGTTTGTAATGAAAATATCACTACCTTTAATAAAATTAGCATATTCAATCATTGTCTCAAGCATCTCTGACCATGCAATTGAATAATTAATCAAGGGGTTATTTGTTACTGTTACTGGGCCAGATATTTCAAGGTTTTCCGTTGATGCTTTAGGAATTAGTATGGCTTTTCCAGGGATTTGTAGAGCTGGGAATCCTGTAGACCTAACATTGTGTTCTCCAGGTGGGCTAGAATTACCTTCTTCATAACCACCCTCAGTGAAGAGAGGATTAGTATCATCCACAGTAAGGACTGCATTCATAGGTGAGAAAGAGATTGAAGCTCTGCTATTTAAAACTTCAGTATCTTCGTCAATGAAGGGAAGTCCACTATCAGAGTGACAATGAACTCAGCCAAAGTAAAATTGGTGTCCTGTGAGTGTGTCATATCTGTCACATTAGTTTTCCCTCCAACATTGTTTACTCTGAATGGTAAGATATTTTCTGCTTTATGTTGAATATCAGTTTTATAAATAGCAGATGAAATGGCTTTCCTGTAGAACAGGTTTTTATTTTTTGATGGAGAGTTGATCACAATGGGATCCATGGTTTCATCTGGGCACATCCTTCCCTCTTCCATGGTTGCTGTTATTCCTGGGTCTGGAACAAGAGTGTACTCCATCTTTTTGTCTTCAGGGACAATGGTGATGATATCAACTTCTCTTAGGGTGTCCCTGCCCAGAATTGTTTTACCTAGAAATTTGTAAGAATTCTCACTTGTGTGAGTTAGGGTGTGAGTCATAGAGCTGGGAGCCTCAGAACTCAAATTGCCAGTGGAAATTTTGAGAACAATATCATCAAGGTCAGAACTGTTGTGCTCTTCTCTAGACACCAAATTTTGCAGTATATCTTTAGTATTGGTCACAGTTAGGGCTCCTTGAGATAGATGTCCAGAGGCATCAGCACTAGAGTAGAATGCATGAGATCCAAATAGTTTGAGGTTGTAAGTGAGAGTAGTTTTTTTTAATAATAGGGTTGTATTTTCTCTCCTGTTGTTCCAGGACATATTCATTTGTGACATACTCAAAAGCTCTGTTATCAAGCACAGTGCTTATTACATGGTCATTATTTAGAATATTTTCACCTAAAGTAATATCTAATATGTTTTCTGTAATAGGAACTACTTCATATTCAGTGATTGTATCTTTCTCTGCAAAGTTTCTGTGTGGAAATCTTTTACAAAAAATAGTATTCAATGTTCCTGTTGTTGGAGTATTGGTACCAGGTGAAATGATGATTTTATGAGTTGAAGTATTGCTTTCCTCAAATGGAAAATTATTAGTCTTTGTTGTAGCATCATTTTTCATTTTGACAAATGGATCAAGTTCTGAATATTTAGATGACCTCACTGTTGATGTGAAACCAGAAGGAGAAAGGGTTGATTTCCATGCTCGGCCATGTGATCCAGTGGAAGAATTATGGAACAAAACTTCTGAGCCTGTGTCTTTATCTGGAGGAGCAAAGTTGTTAGACTTAAGCTTTAAAGTCTTCTCCAGAGACATGGTGGGATCAGAAGAAAAGATTATTTTTAAGTCAGGAAGAAGTTTGGGTCCAGCAGAAATATTAAATTTACCAGTGAAAAAATTATCTTTCAAAGTATTTGAATTTCCTAAAAAAAAAATATTGTCTGCTTCAGAAATAATGACTTCCTCCTCCTCACTGTTATTGCTCTTCCAAAGTGTGCTGGGCTCAAAGGTTAAAGGAAGTGCTTTTTCCAAAGTTGGAATGATGATTGTTACATTTGTAACATGACTTAGGTTGAATTTAGAAGCTGTGTCTTCCTCAACAGAGTGCTTAGCCATTTCTTTTATTTTGGAAGGGAAAGGGTGCATTTGTTTGGGTGAAAGTATTCTCATGATTATACCCAAAGGATGAGCATCTGTCTTAAATTTAGAAATCCCAACAGTTTCTCTCTTCACAGTGGATAATGAATCAACATCACCACTTGTTGAATTCCTGTTAGTAGTTGCTGAACTTGTAGAAGGAATAATTGGGTCCGAGGAGTGGGGCTGAAGGTCTGTTTGAATTTTAAGGACCTGATTTTCTGAAATATCAGTTCCATTAATGAGATCAAGGTATTTGGTCACTGCCTCTGATACTACTGATATTGACATTGAAGAGTCAGCCAAGGAGTTATCTCTCATTAGGACAGAATTGTCAGTAAAGGCGTTAGGGCTGAGGATTACACTTTCAGTTGCTTGTAGAAATGGGAATTCTCTAGACAATACATTATATTCATCAGATTGCGTATAATCACTCCCTTCATAACTGTTCTCATGGAAAAAAGGAGTTGTATCAGCCATAGTGTGAGTCGTTTCCATCAGTGAAGAAGATGTTGAGTCCTTGTGTTTTTTAGCTTCAGAATCTTCATCAACAAAGGGAAGTTCGTTATCAAGGTTGACATTAAATGCAACTGAAGGAATAGTGACATCCTGTGAATGGTAACTCTCTGCCTTGAAAGTTTTATTCTTATTATACTCAGAGTTGGGTGACATGGTGGCTTTGGCTCTCCTCAGGATGTCAAAAGCAGTGGATGAGGTGTTTCTCCTGTAGGAGTGGTCTCTGTTTACTACTGGAGTTGAGCTCATGGTGAGATCAGTGATTTCACTTGGCAATGTCCTGCTTTCTCCTTTGGTTACCATTGCTCCTGGATCTGGAATGTGAATATGTTCAATCTGTTTACCTTCACGAAGAATAATCATGATGTCACTTCCACTGGGGCTGTTGCCTTCCAGAGTTTTATCATCTGAAAACTTTGGAGAAAAATTTCTATTTTCATCTGCTAGGGGGTGAATCATCATTCTGGGTGACTTTCTATAGGGCTTGGCAATATAATTTTTGAGAAAGAAATAACCTTTGTCAGAATCAGGTTTTACTTCTCTGGAGCTCAACATTTGGTATTTTTGTTTAGTTTTGAGTTCTGCAGGATTTTCTTTCAATGGATTCTCAGTGACATGTGCAGTAGATAAGGGAGTATGAGATCCAAATCCTCTGTAGATTTTGTCTTGAGCAAAGGTAGGTATTTTTGATTTGGGGCTCTTTCCTTCTTCTCCAATATAAAATGCATTTCTCTCTGACACATAGTCCAGAGAACCATCATCAAGCCCAATGGTAATTAGATCCATATTATTTGGATTGTTTTTCCCTGTTGGAAAAAACACATCTGGCTCTGCTGACAAGTCATTTGTGAAAGAAATTACTTCATATGGAGTTACATTATCTTTTTCTACAGAAGCAACATATCTCTTTACATTTATAATGTTGTTCATGTTTTCAATAAAGATGATATTGTCAGATGAAATGGTTTCTTTGTCAGATAGACCAATTATATCATTAGATATGATAAAGTCATCAGTCATTTTTATGTTGCTCTCTCCTATAATGAGTGCTGGAGCAAGTTCAGAATTATAGATTTCAATAAAATTAGTGGGCAAAAGAGTTGATTTCAGGGGTAGTTGATACACTTTATCATAAGAGTTTGTGATGGACCTCTGTAAGTAATCATTATCAAGAGAAAATGAGCCCCTAACCCCGATCTTTGTCTGCTTTGTTGTGCTCATTGTAGAAGCAAGGTAAAATGTTTCTTTGGAATTTTCGGGTGCCTTCTGTTCAGCAGAAGCCGCATCAGGCTTAAGGATGAAAGGATCAACTCCCACTGCATTTATATCTCTTAAGTTCACTGGAATATTGGCTTCAGAAATGTAGAATTCATCTTCTGCAACAGCCTTGTTGCTGTTGAGGAATGCATTAGCCTTAGTTCCTGCAGTAGCAATTTCTTTTGCAGAAAATTTAATAAATGCTTGATTTATATCATAGTTAGAAATTTTATTTATTCCTTCATTTTTGTGGATTACAGGTTGAAGGACCATATTAGGTGAAAAGACCCTGGTGTTACTTTTATCATTAATGACCTCATTTTCAGTGGTAGGTATGTCAGTGGCTACATTTATGGGTTTCTCTGAAAAAGTAGCAAGATCTACCAGAGGAACAGGAAAGACCATGGGAAAAGGCTGAAAGGCACTTTGCGCTTTGGTGATTTCCCAGTTTTGGTTGGTAATGGTAGAGTGTTCTCCCAGTGGCTCTGATACCTCTAATGTCACCAGTGTATCAGATAAAGATTCATCATTTTCAGCAAGAGGAAGTGCCATTCTAGTTACTTTTCGATAGGGAATTAATAGAAATCTTAATTTTATGGAGCTGACACCATCTACCTTAGGCATGGTAGTGACATTATTGTCATTGCTGTCAGACTCAAAGGCAGGGGCATTAAGTGAAACAATGCTGGCCTTTGGTGGCATTTTGGTGTCATTAACCAGATTAAGAGAAGTAATTGAATTTGCTTTGATTATACTGTTGGTAATTTTACTGACATCAGAGATAGTCCCCACTTGGTAGGCAACAACCTGAGCCAATGGGTTATCATGATCCTTTGAAGGGGTCACTTCAGCGAAATCCATTTCATCTTCATTGAGTTTGGATTTCTCCAGTGTGATGATGTCTGCCAACTGCAGGGTAGCTGTGTCAGGAATATTGGATGAAATGCCTTTCCTGTAGAAATGACCTTGAGTTTTTATGGGGGTAGTCACCACACTATGATCAGTAGGGATAGCACCCACTGTCCTGCCCTCTCCCATGGTAACAATTGTCTCCATGTAAGGTACAAAGAAATACTTGATTTTATCATTTTCTAAACCAGAAACTTCAGGGAGAATGATGATGGCATCATCTGCACTTAGAGTGTCCTTTCCTGCAGGTGTTCTTTCTAGAAACTCAGGAAAAGAAGTCTCACCTGCATCAATTAGGGAAGGAGCCATGGTTTTCGGATGCTGAGTGTTGAAATTTTTGGTATAATCTTTGAAAGAAAAGGCAACAATACTAGAGTCAGAGTTTTCTTCTTTAATAATAACCATTTGGTATTTTTCTTTAGTTTCAAACTCAGGGTGAGTTATTTGATACAGAAGACTCCTTGAGGCCTCATGATTAGAGAAGGGTATATGCCATAGAAATCTATTGGGTCCACATGTAAATGAAATAGCATTTACAATACGGCTATTTTCTTCATTTTCTATTTCAAAGACATACTTATTTGAAATATATTCAAAGCCACTTTCATCAGGTTCCATGGTGACCAAATCCATATTATCCACATTATTTTCCTTTGCCAGAGTAGTCCCAAGCTGAAAAATAAGGGAATCATCTCTTATTTTGTTTTCATATTCCAGTGAGAGAGGAGTGCCTGTTTCAGATATATGGTAATAATATTCCTTATTTATGTCTTTAGAAGGAACAGTAGTGAAGGAAGTCACAGGTATGATGCCTATATGAGAGTTTGTTATGATACCTGTAGCAATTTTGTCTTTTTCTGTTGCTGGATCACTTTGCTCATCAGTATAGGATGAATAATGATTGCTGAAAGTTCCTTTACTGAGTAACGCAGTACCTTCTAGAGCAGGATTTACATTATTTTTCATTGGAATACTAAAATATGATGTTGTAATGGTAGAGTCTCTTTCAGGAGAATGGATATATCCTTCTGGGACATCTTCTTTCATTGTTTGATAAAGTATATCACCACCAAAGAATGTATCAGATCAGAACCACTATTACTATTTCTTGCAATCACTTTTCTTTGAACCTTGGGAGTACATTTTCCAAGTAGAGGTTTTGAGATTTCAGCCTTATAAGATGATGAAGAATTCTCAAATTCAGGTTGGTCAGCTCTGCCTTTGGTTGTTCCTCTGAATGTAGTGGAGTCATATGTATTAGAGTTGATAGAAGGCTGTTCAGCTGACAAGTTGTTACCTTTAGGAACATTGTCACCTGCAATAGGTATAGCGTAAATATAATCCCTGACATTTCCTTCTTCAAGTGTGTCTTCTTCTTCTACCATAATGCTTACCTCACTTTGGGAACCTGCTTCATAGTTCAATGTTATATCTTCTTTGAAAAAGTTTTTCAATTCATTTCTTGGGGATATAAAATATGGTGTCATTTCCTTGAGAGGCAGTGATGACGGCTATTGTCAAAGCTTCTGGGGTAGCCTTATAAAAATAAGTTTTGGGTACTATCATATCTGCCAGAGAGGTCTTTTTCAAAAGGTTTGTTGCTTGAGAATGAATGAAAGGGGCAACCGACTTCATAATGGTAGAGGAATTAGCAATTAATAAGGTACCATCATCTCTAGACACATTAGAATTTTCTCTGGAACTGTTAAGGCCATCTCCCAATTTATTTGGTTTATTATTGTGAGTATTAACTTCATTCAAGGTCAGAATGTCTTTCTTTATTGGTGATGTGTCAGCTATTGAAGCCAAGTTTGTTGCAACTTTAGTGTTTTTATCCACATAAGAAATGTTTTCAGCTCCAATAGGAATAGCAAGAGGGATATTTATTTTGCCTTTATTGGCTAGTCAACCATTTTGCCTTTATTGGCTAGTCTCTTAACATTGCTTGAAGTGATGGCAATAGGGGATTGATAGGCATCTCGGAAATCAGCAGGCTCTGACTTGTCCATTGTGAAAAGTGATGGTTTGTGTTTGATGGTGTTCCAGGCAGCATTTGGGTTTTTTCTGGTGGCAGTAAGTGAATTATCAGTGATTACATTATAGTATATGCTAGGAAGTCTAGGGTAATACATTCTTCCAGTTTGGGGGATAGAATTGCTAGGTGAAAGGAACACAGTGCCATCTACTGCTTTCACATTCTGTTTCACTGCTGCACTTTCACCTAAACCATTAACCATTATTTTGGTAGCCATTGGCTTAAAGCATATTTTGTTCACCTGTAGGATTAGTGACATCATACAGAACATCATTTTCTTCCCCAGGAGTAGTAAAGTCTCTGTCACTTATTGTTACTTCAGCAGCAGGTATAATACTAAATTGTAATAGAGACTTGTAATATCTGTAGCCACAAATCCACTCCTTTCAATGCCACTGTCTTCTGATTCAAGGTACTTGAAATTATGTGCAGGTGGAAGGTGTTGGGTGCCAAGTTGGAAATTGTGGTACTGGCAGCAGAATTATCTTGCATAGCATCAGAGGAAGATGAAGCTTTACTCTTTGAAACCTCTGTCTGAGTTGAGTTGCTTACTGTACCCTTGACATAAGCAAAACTAGTCGAAGTCTGGTTAGCTATAGAGTTACTTAGTGCATCATCTCCAAGTGGAAGAAAGTTATATGTCGGCTTGAAGGGTGTCTGAGTAGCTTCTTTCTGAAAGGAATTCAGAGAGCCTTCTTACTCCATCAGTAGACCCTGAGTAGCTATCTGAATCTTTTGTAGGTGCAGAATTTATTTTTGTTTTTAGGATGGATGAGACTGAACTTGCTGGATAGCTGTCTGATGAGGACAAAGGCAGATTGGCAGACAAATCTTGATTTGTCTGACTGTGTATTTCCTGACTCCCATTAAACTAAAGAGGAAGAGGTACAACATGTTTGTGAGGTTACCCCAGCAGATATTTTACTAAAAATCTGAAATGAATATACAGCATTAAATTGATCAAATAAAGCGACATTGTGAAGGTCTCTGCTTTCTTCCTTATCCATTGATTGTTAAACTAATTAAATTAGAAGTACACAATATCAATGTTAAAAAGAACAGCTGACATGTATGTTAGGGTTGAGTACCCTCTATGAGTATAAATTCAGATGTTCTGTGGCAAACTTTCAGTAAGGAATCTCTTATAATATAAAAAGCATAGAGAAGCCCCTTCAAATCCTATACTACCATACAGTATAACTTATCTTTACTTCACTGTGTATATAATTAATTTTAAAAGAAGGAAATGTACAAATAGAAAATAGAATATTAACAAAATGATGTGTTATTTAGCAAAATGTTCCTTCTTGCATTAAATGTAAGCTGATGATCTAACTATTAATTTTTTCCCTGCATCTAATTACTATTATCCAAAATATTGAAACTTACCAGGAAGTAAACCACAAAATTTAAGATGGTCACAGTCGGGACTAGGATCTTCATCTTGTCTTGTGATTTATTCCCTGAAAGTAAGGTGTAAGATTATTCTCTGTTAGATTAGTCCACTGAGTTATTATAAGTGACAATTTAAAAATACTAGAAATAATTTGTATTTTAATCGTAGTTTTGATTTGCATTTCTCTGATGATCAGTGATGTTGAGCACCTTTTCATATGCCTTTTTGCCAATGATATGTCTTTTGAGAAGTGTCTATTCAAATCTTTTGTCTATTTTTTGTTTGGATTATCAGATTTTTTCCTGTAGATTTGTTTAAGCTCCTTATATATTCGGGGATTATGTTTTATTATTGTTAACATTAACTAAAATATCAACTTAATAAGATAAAGACAATACCCAGGTATGTCTAGTACATTGTTAGAAATGATAGTATGTGGAATACTCAGTTTGCTAAGGCCCATTCCATTTTATCTCATCAGCAAGAATAGGAAGAATTTTGACTGTTTTCTATAGCTTATAGAGTATCAAGGAGTAAACAATATAACTAGCAAACAGATTTTTGACAGAATACTTCAGTGAGGACTTTATCATATAAATTCACCCTTATTTTCACATTCATGATAATTACCTATCTGTTGCATTTTTAGGAGGCCATTTTGACACAAGTTAACAAAGTCTGCCCAATTAGATCCCTATACAAAAGCGTTTTAAGAAAGGGTAGGTGTTTGAAAAAGAATGACTCCAAACATTCTGATTTATTCTAGTATTTACCTTGCAAAGGAGTCTTTCCTTCAGCTGCCTCCTGGCATTAACTCTTCACCAAATCAGCCTTGTTCACCAATGCATGAAGATGAAATCCAGGCTGAGAAAGCCTAAATCTCAGAAAGAAACACAGCTTCCTCTTTCTTCCTCCTTTATTTCAGTGGGGGAGAGAAAAAGCTTCACATATAAAGGATTGCTTCTGAGTTAATCCCCTAACAAAAGAGAGGATAGGAAATGTCTGTCGTCTTTTGTGCATGCAGCTCATAGGTACAGAGTGAACCTATTAAGCTTATCTTCAAATTGAAAGGGGGAAGGCTCATATTTTCAATATTATGAAGCCTTCTAAATGTTAACTCTCTAGCTCTAGTGTCATTTTACTTTTTTAAGAAAGTGTTTCTTCCTCTGCTTACACTGCAAAATTCAGATTCAGTATAATAGCGTTTTACATCTATGGCCATTTATTAGTTTACATGAGGATTCACTCTACTAGGCTGTAGTTTTTTAAAGAACAGAATTACATTTGGTTGAGTGTTTGAAAAATGTATTTATAATATATGAGAAGAAAAAATGAAAGGCTATTTAATAGACTATTGCATGGCTTATTACATTTTTTTTCTGTGTGATTTATAGATACCTTGCTGATTGCTCAGTAAACTTACACTGACAAGCTTTTATCTCCAGTTTCTGAAGATAATTGTCTGTTTACATGAAAGAAACAAAAATACATCACATCTATTGAGTATATATATATGTAAATTATATATAATAAAAAATATTCTATATTAAAATAATATAGAGGAGGAGCTACAGATTAGGAAACAGATGATGGTGTCCTCATCTAGCAGTGATTCCTGTAAGCTCCCAGGCATAGACTTAATTGATTTTCCTAGAATACCTATTTTGTTTTATTGAATTTCCAGCCTCACCAGTACCACATGTTTAATGAATAAGAATGCCTATCAATTCAACAATTACCTGTCAAGTGTTTGTGAAAGGCACTTGTGGAAATAGAGAAGTAGAAGATCTAATGGTTATCCTCAAAGAATTTATAATCTATTCTAGGAGGAAAGGTTTGCATATGATAGCCATATTCATTGCCATTTATTCATTCATTTGAATATTAATTGAGTGCCTATTAACTTTAAGGTTCAGCTCCAAGAACCCAAGTGCAGTATTTGGGAGTAAGACAGGCAAAATCTGAACAACGAGTTACATAATCAAAACATTTTAATTTGCGGGTTTGGAAATGTTCTTAATTTTGAAATTTGGGTAAGTTTTGAGACCTGGAGTTGGGTTAGAAAGGACTTTTTATGTGTAAGTAAAAGGCAAGAACAACAGCACAGAGACAAGAACTCTTCAGTGCTAATTGGGGTTAAGAAGAGGGAATGTCTGACTCCACTCTTCTTGCTAATATCAGTTGTCTGGTGTCAAGAGTAAGATAAGCAGGGCTCTAAAGGAAGCCCTGAGAATTCTGATTCAAGTAAATTCTCCCTCTCCCATGTCACTGTACTCACTGGGGTCAAAATTGATTCTTATACACTTGGAGTAAGACTGACAATTACTTGTCCTTAAAATCACAATATGTAAGAGTGAATTCAAGACTTCAAGACTTCCATTCCTTCCAAGCCCCACACTCAACACCATTATCTGCTTTGAGACCACCAAGACTAATCTTATTATGCCCTTTATTTCTGTTTATCTCAGTCACCATAAGAAGAGGCAGTCTCCTAGTCACTATGCATCTCTCATAATGTATTTCCAAAAATGCTCTGCAAATCCTGTTCTATACTAATTTCTTACCTTCCACCAACTTCTAAAGACTTTCTTCTGTCTTCAGAGACTTACAATGCCTAAAACCTAGCTCTTACAACCTGAAGACATGAATTTACCTGTAACTATTTTAAGTCTAGCCTCTTTTATTTTTGATGGTTTTATACCTTTAAGCCTGGAGGTGAGTTAGGTATCTTCCTTGTTCTTTACTAATGCTTTGGACCATTTTGTGTCTGTCTCCAAATTTCCACCAGCTTGGACTCTTGTATCATTGTATACCTCCCATGACGTGTCCAATTAGTCATCTAGTGATACTCAAATCATTTTCTTTCTTCCTGTAAAGATTTTACTTCCTGGCTCACTGTAACTATTCTTTATATCATTCTTTTCTCAATTCATAGTGATTTCAATGTTCATATAAAATGTGGTTTCATTCATTATTTTGTCATCTCAGTTCCTTGACCTTCTTTTCTCCTGTACACTGATAGTCCACTCTCATAACCACACATTCCAATGCCCATATTTTAAAATGCCACTGCTAATAGTCCCTATTAGAAACAACTCAATTTCCAACCTCCCTCTGTTACCCTGATTTTAATAATTCTTTAATTCACAAGGACCTACAATCCATCAATTCTATTAACTATTCACTCTTCCTTACACCCTCTGAGTCCTTACTCGCTTTAGATCTCATGAACAATCACTATAATCCCACGCCTGCACACACTATTAATTCCCTCGTTTTGTTTTTGCTTTATTGTGCTTGCTTGGCAAAACATCTATCCAGAGTAAATTTAATTCTTCATTCGCTAAGTTTCTATACCCAGAGAAAACTAAAACTATACTTCATCATGAATTGAAGGCACCTATTAATGCTGACTGGTAACTGTATTAAAGTTCTTTAATCCATTTTTTTTTTAATAGAGACAGAGTCCTGCTCTGTTGCCCAGGCTGGAGTGCAGTGGCATGATCTTGGCTCACTGCCAACCTCTGCCACCTGGGTTCAAGTGATTCTCTTGCCTCACCCTCCCGAGTAGCTGGGACTACAGGTACGTGCCACCATGTCTGGCTAATTTTTTTGTATTTTTCGTAGAGACGGGGTTTTGCCATGTTGGCCAGGCTGTTCTCAAACTCCTGACATCAGGTGATCCTCTAGCCTCGGCCTCCCAAATGGGATTACAGGTGTGAGCCACCGCGCCCGAACTCTAATCCATTCTTTTTCAGTTTTCTTATTATAGCTTCTCTCTCTTCAAGTTTCCACTACCTTCTTCCCATCCTCAGTCTCAGCTGGTGATCTTGCTCCTTATTTTATAAGAGAGTAAACAGATGAAATAAAAAAAAAATTCACAAGCTCTGCTACCCTATTTCCATGTCCCCTATAGTCTGAATTCTTACATTTTGTCTTCCTTTCAATGGGCATAGATGAGTTCTCTAAAGGTAGGCCTAACTTCAAGCCTTCCATTTCAGACTAGATCCCACCCCTCTTGCATATTCAAAGACATCATTTCAGAAACCCTATTTCTCTTGTTTATTAATTTTTCCCTTTTTGTTGGCTCATTATCAACATATAGACATTTTGCTCTTTTATATCTTAAGACAAATTTTAAAAACAAACATTTTTTCCTCTTGTCTTTTACTTCCCCATCTAGAAACTGTTTGATTTCTTTGCTATTGTTTATTTATTTATTTTTTAAATTTTATTATTATTATACTTTAAGTTTTAGGGTACATGTGCACAATGTGCAAGTTTGTTACATATGTATACATGTGCCATGTTGGTGTGTTGCACTCATTAACTCGTCATTTAGCAATAGGTATATCTCCTAATGCTATCCCTCCCTACTCCCCTCACCCCTCAACAGTCCCCAGTGTGTGATGTTCCCCTTCCTGTGTCCATGTGTTCTCATTGTTTAATTCCCACCTATGAGTGAGAACATGCGGTGTTTGGTTTTTTTGTCCTCGCAATAGTTTGCTGAGAAAGATGGTTTCCAGCTTCATCCATGTCCCTACAAAGGGCATGAACTCACCATTTTTTATGGCTGCATAGTATTCCATGGTGTAGATGTGCCACATTATCTTAATCCAGTCTATCATTGTTGGACATTTGGGTTGGTTCCAAGTCTTTGCTATTGTGAATAGTGCCGCAATAAACATACGTGTGCATGTGTCTTTATAGCAGCATGATTTATAATCCTTTGGGTATATACCCAGTAATGGGATGGCTGGGTCAAATGGTATTTCTAGTTCTAGATCCCTGAGGAATCACCACACTGACTTCCACAATGGTTGAACCAGTTTAGAGTCCCACCAGCAGTGTAAAAGTGTTCCTATTTCTCCACATCCTCTCCAGCACCTGTTGTTTCCTGACTTTTTAATGATCGCCATTCTAACTGGTGTGAGATGGCATCTCAATGTGGTTTTGATTTGCATTTCTCTGATGGCCAGTGATGATGAGCATTTTTTCATGTGTTTTTTGGCTGCAGAAATGTCTTCCTTTGAGAAGCGTCTGTTCATGTCCTTCGCCCACTTTTTGATGGGGTTCTTTGTTTTTTTCTTGTAAATTTGTTTGAGTTCATTGTAGATTCTGGATATTAGCCCTTTGTCAGATGAGTAGGTTGCAAAAATTTTCTCCCATTCTGTAGGTTGCCTGTTCACTCTGATTGTAGTTTCTTTTGCTAGAAGCTCTTTAGTTTAATGAGATACCATTTGTCAATTTTGGCTTTTGTTGCCATTGCTTTTGGTGTTTTAGACATGAAGTCCTTGCCCATACCTATGTCCTGAATGGTATTGCCTAGGTTTTCTTCTGGGGTTTTTATGGTTTTAGGTCTAACATTTAAGTCTTTAATCCATCTTGAATTAATTTTTGTATAAGGTGTAAGGAAGGGATCGAGTTTCAGCTTTCTACATATGGCTAGCCAGTTTTCCCAGCACCATTTATTAAATAGGGAATCCTTTCCCCATTTCTTGTTTTTATCAGGTTTGTCAAAGATCAGATAGTTGTAGATATGCGGCGTTATTTCTGAGGGCTCTGTTCCGTTCCATTGGTCTATATCTCTGTTTTGGTACCAGTACCATGCTGTTTTGGTTACGGTAGCATTGTAGTATAGCTTGAAGTCAGGTAGTGTGATGCCTCCAGCTTTGTTCTTTTGGCTTAGGATTGACTTGGCAATGAGGGCTCTTTTTTGGTTCCACATGAACTTTAAAGCAGTTTTTTCCAATTCTGTGAAGAAAGTCATTGGTAGCTTGATGGGGATGGCATTGAATCTATAAATGACCTTGGGCAGTATGGCCATTTTCACGATATTGATTCTTCCTACCCATGAGCATGGAATGTTCTTCCATTTGTTTGTATCCTCTTTTATTTCATTGAGCAGTGGTTTGTAGTTCGCCTTGAAGAGGTCCTTCACGTCCCTTGTAAGTTGGATTCCTAGGTATTTTATTCTCTTTGAAGCAATTGTGAATGGGAGTTCACTCATGATTTGGCTCTCTTTTTGTCTGTTATTGGTGTATAGGAATGCTTGTGATTTTTGCACATTGATTTTGTATCCTGAGACTTTGCTGAAGTTGCTTATCAGCTTAAGGAGATTTTGGGCTGAGACAATGGGGTTTTCTAGATATACAATCCCGGAAGTTCTGGCCAGGGCAATGAGGCAGGAGAAGGAAATAAAGGGCATTCAATTAGGAAAAGAGGAAGTCAAATTATCCCTGTTTGCAGATTTCTTTGCTTTTATAACAAAGCCACTCCCAAAATTTGTCTCAAGTTTCTCCTTCCCTTTCTTTTCAATCTACTTCAAAAGGCAACTTCTACTCTACCTAAACTTCTCTAGTAGTTCTCTTTGAATTGCTCAAGCCTTTGTATTGTTGAATCAAGCTGTCATTTCAGACCTCATTTTGCTTATCAGTGCATTTGGCAGAATTGGTCCTGACTTTCCTCATGAAACATTTTCTTCATTTGGTTTCCATCTTGTTCTTTCTTCAACTATACTCACCTTCCTTCTCATATATCTTTGTTGTTTTCCCCCATCTTCTCTTCCGTCTGAAGCATTCTGTTGTTCAGGCTTTGAATCTCCTCCCTTCTCTATTAATACTCCCTTGATGAATTTATTTAGTTACACATATCTAAATACAAATATCATTGAAATGATAATAATTATCAAATTAATATCTGCAGCTCAGGCATCTGCCTTAAATTCCAGATATTATATCTATCTTTTAATTTAATAGAGACAATTGGCTGTCAATAGGTAGATCTATGGCATATCTGAACAAAACTTCTGATATACTCCCAATATCATCCCAAAAAGTGCTCTCATTGTTTTTCCAATCTCATTTGTTGGCAACAGCTATAAACTGAATTGTGTCCCCCCACAAATTCATATGTTGAAGTTGTAACCCTCAATGTGACTGCACTTGGAGATAAGACCTTTAGAAGGTATTGGAGGAAATAAATGCTATATGAAGACACAGCAGGAAAGCTGCCTACAAGCTAGAAAGAGATCCCTCATCTGGAATTGAATCAGCCAGCATCTTGATCTTGGATGTGTAATCTCCATAACTGTGAAAAAATAAATGTATATTGTTTAAGCTACCTAGTCTATGATATTTTGTCCTGGCAGCCCAAGCACACTAATAAATGATAATTAAAAATTAATCCTTTTAATTATCAGGTCAAAAATTCTGGAGTCATTTTTACCTACTCTCTTGCATACCCAACAATCTAGTCATTGAGCAAATATTAATGGCTCTGCCTTCAAAGTATATCTAGAGCCTGACTATTTCTCATAGCTCCACCACCACTCCCATCCTGGTCCAGCAGCCATCAATTTTGACCTTGATTACTTGCTTTAGTATTTCAACTAGTTTCCTGTTTCCACTCTCTGTTATCATCAAAGGCAGCTATAGTATTTCTTTTAAATGTTGGTCAGATTATATCACTCTTTTGCTCAAAGCCTCTGATGGTTATTCATCTTAATAAAGATAAAGCTAAAATTTTAAAGGCCATATAAAATACTGTTTCCTGGTATTAATAGCTCCCAGACTTTATTTTTTCTTTCTGTATAGCTCACTTGGCACCAGTCATGTTGCCTTATTGTGACACCCTTAATGTTCCAGCTGTTCTTGATCTTTACCGTGAGGAGAAGAAATTAGATTAATTAGAAGCAGGAAGACTAGTTTGCAGACTATTACATACGCAATATAAATCAGACATCATAAAGCTCTGAAAGCATAAGTTTGGATGAAAAGAAAGTATCATTTATAAAAAACCAAGAAAATAATAGGAAAGAACCAATAGAATAGTGATGATAAAGAAGAGGAGTTGAAGATAGTGCTGAGATTTGTAGCTTGGGCAGCTGAGTGGATGATAGATGCTAATTGTGAGGGGATCAGGAGGCAGAGACTGTGGGGGGCATAGATAACACTCTTTTTCAAACATGTAGCATTTGAGATGTTTCCATGGTATCTACGCAGACATGTTCTATTCAAAAGCAACTGAAAATGGAGATCTGCAACTCAGAAATGAAGTGATAAATGTCAGAATGGTGTTTATCTTTTGTTTAGGGAAAATGGCTGGAAGGGAAAACGTGAGAGACCTCTGGCTTGTTGTAGTTCTTCGTCTGGGTAGCAGCTGGTTACATGGTGTGTTCAATTTGAAAAGTTAACTGGATTGTGCACCTATGATTGTGTCCCCCTTTTCTTTTTTTCCTTCTTTATTTTAGGTTCAGGGGCACATATGCAGATTTGTTACATGGGTAAATTTTATGTCACTGAGGTTTGGTGTATGAATGATCCCATCACCCAGAATAAATCATTCTATGCTCTCCCACCCTTTTCTTAATGTCCATGCCAACAAAGGCTAGATGTTACAATACACTTCTTTTCATGTGGGTTTTTAATGGGAATTCAATTTAAAAATTCCTGTGTGTTTAAATTGTAGAAAAGAAGTCCTATCTACTTCCTGTTACATTGAGGAGGTCCTCAGGTCAGAGGGCCTCCTCTTGGCCTCCTAGGTGTTGATATAATACCTCCCAAAGACAATCATGTAAACTTTTCAGACTTTTCAGGAAATGAAAATTCTAAGTATAAATTTCATAGTGCTATTTTTTCTGAAGTACTTTCTTTTACATTCAGCTGTCTTTTTCAGTCTTTTGGTGGAAAGAAAATATCTAGTATCCAGTATAATCCTCTGAGTCAGCTTGCTTTAGATTATGTATTAAAACAACCTTAGTTTATATGCCATTTCTTTCAGGGGATTTCAACTTCTTCACATGCTTAGAGTCAGTTTTTCCATGCCTAAGATGTTGTATGCAACTAAAATAATTGTATGTTAATTTTTCATGCATTTCACATTAAATCTAGATGTAATTTTATAAATGCTAGATCCTTCGCTTCCTAGCTCTTTGACCTTGAGCAAAACACTTAATTCCTCCAAGCCTCAGATTTCTCATCTGTAAAAAGGGTGTAACAATAGAGCCAACCTCACAGAGTTGTTATTAATATCTAACATGATTCCATGATAATGTATAGTGCTTAGTACATACGAGCACTCACTAATTGTCAGCTATTATTATTGTTTCTGTTTTGAACTGTACATGGTAATTTTGAGAGTGCTTTAGATGTATAAACAAGCTGGGCAAAACTTCAGTCTCTGTGATGTGGCCGGCCACATTATTCCTCTGATTTGATTTATTTATGAAGAGAGTACCCCTAGGAAAGGCCTGGTCCAATAGAACCACCACTGTCACTACGACAGGTCTTGCTTGAGGAAAAAATTCATACAGTCTCCTTGTTTTATTTTTAAAAATGTTTACATGTTTATGACTTCAATACAAATTCGAATGATTCTTAGCCCTTGTGTCTTTGAATATTTCCTGTTTCCTTTGTGTATTGTTTTATTGGGAGAAAGTTATTAGGCATTATCCCTAATAATCCCCATGCCCTTTGTCTTTTTAACTCTCTTTAATTTTCAGAGCTCAAGTGAGTCAGCACATTGCTTTTTATTTCCCATTACCAGTAATCAAACGTCTTTGAGTGCATATGAGGGACGTGGCTTCCCAAGAGTCCCAGAATTATGTGGAGAATCGTAGTTCCAACTATTTGTCTGAAGTGAGCCTAAAGTCCTGTCTTTTGCCTTCATCTTGGTTTTAGAATTCGAGATCCTGTATTAAAAAGGCCAACCCTGCCCTTCAGGGCAATCTCTGAGTCCCTACACATGTTCTCCTCCCTGGATTTTTTTTTCTTTTTGTTTTTGTGTTCGGGGTTTCCCTTATTATTATTTTGCACCAAAGTCAATTATACATTAAAAGTATATTTATTATAAGCAACTCATAATGTATCGGTTTCAAAAATTTTATATCTATACTCCCATGCCCTTAAAAGTAGGCAAAAATGGGACAGATATTTCATTTTATTTTAGTAGGCATGATCCTCTATTTTCATTCTTTTGATATCTTCTTGTGGAGGTTGGTTAATGGGAGTTTTAACCCAAATTTTATTTGCTTATAGTTTCTGCATCCCACACAGTTATTTCATCAAAGCAAAAATTGCAGGACAAAGTTTATCAGTCGAGGGTGACTTAATTCAAAACTATTACAATAATAGTCAAGTCTATTACAATAGTCAAGTCTGCTGAAACAAGCGGTGGGAGGTTTTTTAACACTGGGGTGAGAAAAGTATGGATCTTGCAGGGAGGGCACTGACCAATGGCATGGGTGGAAAACACTGCCTGATTTTTGAATTTACAAATGTTTTTCTCTGTGATTAGACCATCTGTGTTTGCTAACTGGTATCTATTAAAGTTAGGCTTCTACCCTCCCATAGAGACTGGAAGATGGGGGCACTATCTTCTTTGATGGTTACATTTTAAAGAGATGGCTCCCAGGTCCTTAAGAAAGACATTCTTGGTTTTAAAGCTGACAAGAGGCTTTTAAAAAGACTTACATCTCAAAGGGGCAGAGAAATAATTTCCTATTGTAAGTTTTCTAAAGAAATGATGTAATAAAAGGGAGGTCAGAGGCCTAGAATCAGGAAGAAATCTGTCTAAACTTTGATCAAGCTGAGGGGAACATGAAGGCCTTGGTCAATCTTATATTTAAGTATTGCTCATTATTGGGGGCTGTTTAAAGGGACAAGCATGTGAATCTTTTAATCCATTTCCAAACATGTGCGGGACTGATAGAGCATAGGAAACTTTTAATCTAGTTCCAAAGATGTGTGGGACTGACAAAATGCATACAGGGAACAAATGAGTTTCAAAATGATTTATTGAACAAAAGCTGAAGAAGTAAAAATAAACACATTTAAAAAGTAAGAGAGTGAAAAAAGCAGAATTTTTAGAATTATCTCATTTCTGAAGAATTATGATAGCAAATTCTTGAGGCAATATTGGCAAAAGTTAGCAAGAAAAGTTTAATATTGAGCCATATTAAGACCTTGAAAAATGTTGAGAAATGTAAAATTAATTCATACAGTCCTATAAGCATTAACTAGTCATTTTAAAATGGCTATTTTCTATTTCTTATCTGAAATGAATCACATTCTGTATAGCAGCCCCTAGCACCCCTTTCTTATTTTCCTGACAGCACATAATTGTATTTTAGAGGAAAACACATCTAGTTATGTGTTTTATGCTAAGGGTAAAGTGCATCTAGTTACATTTAAGGCTTCATTCATTATTATTACTACCTAGAATGCTTTTGTTCACTTGTTTGTTTGTTTTTTTTTTTGAGATGGAGACTTGCTCCGTTACCAGGCTGGAGTACAGTGGCATGGTCTTAACTCACTGCACCTCTGTCACCCGGGTTCAAGCGATTCTCCTGCCTCAGCCTCCTGAGTAGCTGGGATTACAGGTGTGTGCCACCACGCCTGGCTAATTTTTGTATTTTTTTTTTTTTTTTTAAGTAGAGATGGTATTTCTCCATGTTGGTCAGGCTGGTGTCAAACTCCTGACCTTGTGATCCTCCCACCTCAGCCTCCCAAAGTGCTGGGATTACAGGCATGAGCCACTGCGCCTGGCCCACTTTTAACAACAACAACAACAATAACAACAACAACAACAACAAACTTTATGTAAAATTTGATAGGTAATATGTTCCAGCAATTCTTTCTTTGAAATAGTCGTAGGAATGCTCTTTTTATCCTAGAGTTTTAGATTAGGTTCTATAATCTGGACTAGTTCTTCATCAAGATATGTATATAGTGTATATCGATGTCTACAAAATTCTATTTTCTTCTCCACAAATCTTCTTTATTAATAGTAAAATTATGCCCTCATTTACATCTGAATTTAACTGAGATTTAACTCTTGCTATATTCCTGTCTAGGAAATGGCTTACAATTTCTTGACTGTGGTTAACGTATTCTGGTTTGAGCCTGTATAGATGCTGATTTCCCCTTCTGCAGTATCTTCTGGGTGAGTGTTTTCACACTCATAAGGTCATCAGATTCCCCTGTCTCCCTGAAGATCATATTAAGAATACAATTTCTGGCCGGGCGCAGTGGCTCATGCCTGTAATCTCAGCACTTTGGGAGGCCATGGTGGGCGAATCACTAGGTCAAGAGATTGAGACCATCCTGGCCAACATGGTGAAACCCCGTCTCTACTAAAAATACAAAAATTAGCTGGGCGTAGTGGTGTGTGCCTGTAGTCCCAGCTACTCGGGAAGCTGAGGCAGGAGAATTGCTTGAACCTGGGAGGCAGAGGTTGCAGTGAGCTGAGGTCACACCACAATACACAATACACTAGCCTGGCGACAGAGCGAGATTCCGTTTCAAAAAAAAAAAAGAATATAATTTCTATAGTGGTAGAGCTCAGTAATAATTATATAGAAAAAGAAGCCAACTGATTATGATTCAACTATCTACTAAACTATCTTTTGCAATCACTATTCTAGAACTCTAAGCTTTCTGACAGTGGGCTTCAGTATTAAAAAATTTGGTTTCTAGTCCTGACTTTGCCACCATGTGTTCTGAATTTGGGCACATCCCATACCTCTGTATTCTTATATACAAATTGGAAGAGTACCTGCTCTGTTTCACAGAATTGGAAATTCAAAATTTAGTCAAATCAGGAATAACTAGCTATTATGCAATGTATTTGGGCATATATAGAACACTTTTGATTTTTCTCATCTAATTATTTGCATGCATTAGTTTACCTGTTTATCAAGGTGATTGAGATGAACATTAGCATTGCTTTCACTATGAGGAAGCAGTGTTAATGCCAATTGTAGGAGAACTGGCTGCCGTTATAGCGGCAGATAGTGCAGCAGAGGTGGTTCCAGATGAGGCTGTATTTGTGGTGACCATAGTCATGGGACTGGTGACTGCCACTAGGGCAGTGGTGATGGAGTTACTGTTAGGTGTGATTGTTGCTGCTGTCATTGTGGTAGCTGGAGCACTGTAGCTTCCTTCAGTAGTGGCCTCATCTCCTGAAGTTGTAGTTTCAATAATTGAAGCAGGTTCAGCACTGGAGGCAGCAGTAACTGTGATTGTGGTGGCAGTACCTGGTATAATCATACTGGCAGTAGTTGTGGCACCCAAGGCTTACCGTTGATTGCAACACTTGTGGAGGCTGCAGTTGTTGCAGTGGTGGCTGCTCTAGGAATTACGGTTGTAGAAAAAGCAGCTGTTGCAGTAGTAGCCATAGATGTGGTGCCTGCTTCTGAGGTTGCGAAGGCAGCTGGAGGGTTGTGGCCTCAGTAGGTGGAGCTGTTTCTCTGGCTGGAGTGATGGCAGCCTCAGTTGTTGTGTCATCTGCTGTTTTAGCGATGATATTGTCCCCTGGACTTGTAGCATCAGGGGTCAGAGTGGTAGTTATGCTGTTACTGGTCAGTGAATCAGATTCAGCAGTATAAGTAGAAGTACCTGGTATGGTGGTGGCAACACTTAATACAGTTGTGGCATCACCACCCTGTACAGTTGGGGTGGTACCAGAAGATGTGTTACCAGTGCCTGAACGTATGGTAGTGACACTTGTGGTGACATAAACCACTGGAGTTGTGGAGGCCTCTACAGTTGCAGTAGTAGATCCTACAGGTATGATGGCTGTAGTTGCAATAGCTGTTGTCCTAGTAGCTGGAGATGTGGAGTCTGCTGCTGAGGATGTAGGGTTAGTTATGGAGGCTGTGGCAGAAGGTTCAATTGTGGCACCTTTGGCCTGAGTGGTGACAGCTTCGGTGATTGTATCATTTGCTGGTTCAGAGGTAGTCTCCACCTCTGCAGCTGAAGCTCCAAAAGCCTGGGTGGTAGTTTCACTCAGGGTGGTCAACACACCAGGCTCAGCAGTAGAAGCTGAAGTCACAGGGGTTGAAGAGGTAGCACCTCGTTCAGTTGTTGCGGGAGTACCTGATATAGCTGTGCTGGCAGCAGCAGTTGTAGCACTGTGGCTGAAGTTGTAGCCATACCACTGGTGGTCGTAGAATCAGTTGCACCAGTTGTGATGCCATCAATTGGTGTTGTGGAGGCAGCTACAAAAGCTGTATTATCTGCTGACTCAGTGGTTTCCTCATCCACTGAGGTAGTAGCTTTAGTGGTTGTGCCATCTACTGTTGGAGTGGTAGTCTCATCCACTGGTGTGATAGTGGCACTTAATGCAGCTGTGGTGGCAGTGTCAGGTGTACTTGTGGTTGTGGTTGTAGAACTTGGTGCAACTGTGGTTGTGGCACTAGCTGCAGCTGCAATTGTGATGGTGGCACCCAATGCAGCTATTGTAACAGAACCAGAAGAAGCAGTGGTAGAAATTCCAGGTGTTTCTGTATCAACAGAAGCAAGAGTTGTGGCAGCACTGGCTGACAATGAGGCAGCACCACTGGTAGTGGCACAAATCCTTAGGGTTGTGGTACCTGTTGCAGTTGTGGATACAGCAAATGTGGAAGCTGTGGCTGCAGCAGTGGTGCCAGCAATGGCATGGAATGTGGAACCTGTGTTTGCTGAAGTTGTAGAGGCAGCTTGAGTGGTGGAATAGTCTATGGCCGAGAGGGTGATGTCCTCTGCTGTGTTTGCTTCAGTTTCTAAGTCCTCTGTGGTAAAATCAGAGGCAATGGTGGAGACAGAGGCTTGCAGTGTTGTGGAGCCACCTCCTGGGTTTGTAGGGTCTGAGGCACTGGAAGCAGCAAACCCTTGAGGTGTGGATTCCACTGAAGGTGCCTCTGAGGCCAATACAGATGCTGGGACAGTTGCAGTTGATGCAGGCTTTGTAGATACAGCAGCTATTTCTGAGTTAGTGTTTGATGTCATTGGGGTTACAGTGACAGGGGATAGGGTTTCAGGTGTTCTGGTGATTCCATCTAGTCCCTTAGCAGTAGTGGCAGTTGCCCTAGTTGGAGCAACTGATGTAGACATTTTGCTGTTGGATATAGTACTAGTGATTGTGGCTAAATTAGTAGTGGCTCCAGGTACAGGGTTGCTTGTACTAATTGAGGTATTATTTACACTGGTGGGTTCAGTTGTAATGCCTGTTGGACTGGTCTGAGGTTTTGGTTTACAGAAAGGTGGTTTATGAAATGATTGATGCCGTTGTTGATGATGATGTTGGTGTGCATGATGATGTGATCCGGTTGGCTGTAGCATTGGTGGAGAAGGAGATTTAGATGGAGCAGAGGCATGAGAATGTGATAACAATGGTTTTGTGACTTTAGGGAAAGGTTTCCTTTTGCTTTGTGGACCTTTTTCCATGTGTCTTGAACAGATTTAGATCCTTCTTGTTCAGATAATTTTAATCTTTTTGTGGGAAATGTAGATTGTCCTTTTTTAGATTGTTTTTCCATTTTGCCTGCTAAAGGAGGTTGTCTTTTTACTCCTTGAAGGGGTTTAAGCTGATTCACACCTTTCTTAGAAGGTTTAGATTGTCTCTTTTGGAAGTTACTTAGTCTTTTATTTGCTGTTGGGGATGTGGTCTGTCTTTTTTGAGGTAGTTTTACAGATTTGGTCTTTGCAAGATGTGTTTTTGTAGTCTTTATACCTTTTGTGGGCCATTTCTGTTGGTTTTTGGCAGATGTAGGTTTCTTTTTGATTTTCTTCTTGGCCGGAGACCTTTTTGGCCCTTCTTCAGTGGATTTAGGCTGATTGAACAGTTTTTTGGCAGGTATTGACAGCCTATTTTTAGTCTTTTTTAGAGTTTGCTAGTTGCTCCACATGTTTTTGGCTGTGCTAAGTGACTGCTTTTGTTGTTTATCAGTAGATTTAGACAAAGACTTTTTAGGTTTCTTTATATTTTTCTTTTTGGCCACAGTTGCTTTTTCACCTGGTTTGGTTGGACTTATCTGATGCTGCTGTTTCTTTGCTGGTGTAGATCAGAATAGTTTAGATTTTCTTAAGTTTTTTTTTTTTTGACCACAGTGTTTTCGAGAATTGGAGGTTTATCATCTTTTGCCTGATTTGACTGTTCCTTGGCACTTTTAGATAAGGAACTTTTAGACTTAATTGGTATTTTCTTAGAGGCTGGTTGTGTGTTTAGTACTGATTTAAGTGCTTTAGGCTGATTCATTTGTTTTTTGGCAGGTGCAGTAAAGGTTTTTTGTGGTTTCTTTAACATTTTATTTTTGGCTGTAGGTGTCTTCCTTTCCATGGCAGCTGATTCTGGCTGAATTAGCTTTTTCTTTGCAGGTGTAGGTGCTGCCTTTTTGGATTTAGTTAGATTTTTCTTTTTGGCTTTGGAAGCTTCCCTTGTTGCTGTTGCCTTAGTTGTATCTTTTTTTACTGGAGTTAGCCACATATTTTTTGTTTATTTTGAGCTTTCTTTTTGGCTAATGTTTTTTGGGGGATTGCTTTAGCTACTGCTGCCTGATTTAATTTTTGTTTCACAGTTGAAGACAAAGTATTTTTAAATTTAGTTGGCTCTGTTTTGAGGGTCGAAGAACTTTTAGGGGAAGCTTTTATTGCTGTGGACTTAGACGATTGTTTTTTGAATGATGTAGACAAAGCATTTTTAGGGGTCTTTAGAGATTTTTTTCTTAGGTTGAGATGTTTTTGGAGCTGCTCTAATTGTGGGTTGTTTTGTTTCTTAGCTGGCATGGACTGGATTTTCTTGGATGTTTTTGGACTTTTCTTTGTAGCTGAAAATGGCTTTGGTGTTGCTGGGGTCAATTTTGACTGTTTCTTGGAAGTTTTCCATTGACTTTTTTTAGGTTGTTTAAGAGTTTTGCTTGCCCTCAGTGGGGTGTTTTGTCCTGTTAGACTAGATGAATGGAAAGTCAATCCTTTCTTGAGAGTGGTCAATGTAATTTCCTTAGGTTTAACTTGTAGACTTTGTGATGACTGCACAGGTATTTTCTTTTTACTTGATGTCCTAGAATTAGAGGTTGATTGGCTGGCTGCTTTGGCTGCTTTGTTTCTTGAGAGTGGTCAATGTAATTTCCTTAGGTTTAACTTGTAGACTTTGTGATGACTGGACAGGTATTTTCTTTTTACTTGATGTCCTAGAATTAGAGGTTGATTGGCTGGCTGCTTTGGCTGCTTTGTTAGTTGGTACAGAAAGGTATGCAGCCCTAGCAGGTAGAGACTTTGATTTTTGAATACTGAAAGGTGACGATGAAGCCCTACGGACAGGCGAGGCAGAGGCATGAGAATGGGCTTGAGGTTTCCCCAAGAGCTGGGTGAATGAAGATCTGCTTTGCGGTGCCCTGGCAGGGGAGCTTTGGACTGCTGACTATTGATTGTCTTTCCTGTTGCCTGATGCTGTGATTGCTGACACTCACTGAACTGCAGGGGCAGAGAATAGAAGATATTACCAAGAGAGGCATTGAATCAATTATTGTTTCGTATTTTCATTTTAGTTGCAGTAGCTGGTCTGTTCTTTAGATTAGGAGGAGTTTTGGTTTTGAATGTATTTTAATTTAGAATAAATTGCAATATAAACTTAAAATAGAGCAAGATGGTGAAATAGGAAGTCTCAGACTTTACTCCCCCAACAGAAAGTTCAACTAGCAATTATCCACAGACTATGACTTCTTTATAAGAACCCCAATACTTGGAAACAGGCCTGGGAAACCTGCATAATCCATAGAAATGGATGAAAATAAATTAAACTAAATTAGAAGGGTAAGAAGGATGGTCTCACTTGAAGTGTGTTGCCCTTCCCCCTCCCCCAAGTTAGAACAATGCCACACAGACAGGACTTCCCTGGGCCCAGGGTTTCTACAGGGGAAAAAGAGAATGGGAAACACTGGGGTAATGGCTTGGCTAGACCTCCTAGAGTCAGGTAGAAAAAAGTAAAGGAAGCAGGGCTCGCAGAGACCAACATGAAGATCTTGGTGACACCTCTGTTTTGCTACCAAATGTGGTACCCTATCAGAGATATCAGCTAACTACATAGCCCACCTGCAAAGCTGAGCTGTTTACTTTCAGAGGCATGGTGGGAAGTTCAACTGGCTTGAATCCCTAAACAGCTAGTCTGCATGCCTAGCCTTGCCCAGGCAGGGAGACAACTGCCTCTGTATGTTTCAGAGAAATATGCAGATAGTTTAAAGAGTTTTAAGAGTGGATCAGCTTGGCCAAAAAATCTGTCCATCAACCTCCATGCATTTCAGAGAAGCATAGGGGCTAGGTTTGCTTGAATTGGGAGGCCAAGCAGCAGCTCTACTGAGTCAAATGCCCACCCAGTGACCTTGCCTTAGCAGGGAGATGCCTACCTCTGTGCCTACTGGAGAAGCATGGGGTTAAATTCTCTCAATCTTTAAGGTCAAATACCAGCTTGATTCAGCCAAAAGCCCACCCCATGTCTCTGCTCAGGCAGAGAGCTGCCCACCTCTGCACATTTTGGAGTGTAGGAATTATTAGGCTTGCTTGAGCTGGAAAGCCAAAGAGTAGCTCACCCCTGTCACAAAGCTCACCCCACAGCTCTGCTGAAGCAGGGAAATGTCTGCTTCCATGAACTTTCATGCCAGTTGTAGGGGCTAGACCTGATTGACCCACAAGGCCAAAGAGAGGTTCAGCTCAGCCACAAAGCCCACCTCCATGTGCCAACAAGGCAGGGAAGCAATAGTCAATCATGCATTTCTTTTCTTTCTTTTCTTTTCTTTTTTTTTTTGGAGTCTTGCTCTGTCACCCAGGCTAGAGTGCAGTGGTGCAATCTCGGCTCACTGCAACCTCCGCCTCCTGGGTTCAAGTGATTCTCCTGCCTCAGCCTCCCGAGTAGCTGGTATTACAGGTGCCTGCCACCACACTCGGCTAATTTTTGTGTTTTTAGTAGAGATGGGGCTTCACCATGTTGGCCAGGCTGGTCTCAAACTCCTGACCTCAGGTGATCTGCCCACCTCGGCCTCCCAAAGTGCTGGGATTACAGGCTCAATCATGCATTTCTATGGAGAATATGGTTCCATGTGTTCAAAGCACTTTGCTTAACCTTGGACCCCAGCCTGTATATCTGTCCAACTACAGGTCTTAACTAGCAAATTACCCAACCAGGGAATACATCCTGTTTTCAGTTTGACCAAATGCCATCACGGTACCTAGCCATCAGCTTTGCCTGGTCTTCTGAGAGAGTGGGGGCACAGCCAGCAGCCCAACCTAACATCAGAGCAATGACAGCAGTTCAGCCAAATAGATAATTCACGACAAACTCCCTTCCTGGCATTGTCACCAGCTGACCCTTCAGAGTCACAGGTTAAACTAAATAGTGAAAGTCTATCCTTGCCAAGGAACACTCATAAAAGCCAGAAGAGGTGGCTGTCTCCTCATTTGCATACACAATAATGCAAAGACACAAGAATTATGAAAATTCTGGAATTATAGTAAGTCCCCCCTCCAAAAAAACTAATAAAGCTCCAATAATGGACCCTAAAGAAAAAGATCTACTAAATAACTGATGATGAATTCAGCATACTCCTCTTAAAGAAGTTCAATGAACTGCAAGAATATATCACAGAAAATTAAAAAAATTTGAAAAACAATACACAAAGTGAGAAGTTTGACAAAAAAAATAAGCAATAAAAAGGCCAAATAGAAGTCCTATATATGGAGACTAAATGGACAAATTCAATAGAAAGCATCAATAGAAGACTCAATCAAGCAGAAGAAAGAATCAGTGAACTTAAAGATAGAACATTTGAAATTATCCAATCAAAGGAGAAAAAAGTCAAAAGAATAAAAAAGAATGAAGAAAGTCTATGGGAATTATGGGACACCATAAGAATACCCAAACTTGGCATAATAGGATGGAGAATAAAGAAAAAAAAAAAGGGCCAGAAAGCAGATTTAAAGAAACAATGACTGAAAACTTCCTTAATCTGAGGATAGATGCCAACATCCATGTAAAAGAAGCATAGAAGTCACCAATTAAAGTTAACCCAAAAAAAGAGTTCACCAAGACACTAGTAATCAAACTGTCAAAGACCATAAAAAAATTCTGATGACAGCAAGAAATAAAAAACATATCACATATAAAGGAGTCACAATACAACTACTAGTGGATTTATTGGCAGAAATCCTTTAAGCCAGGAAAGAGTGGAATGATATTTTCAAAGTGCTGGAGGAAGAAAACAAAACTGCCAATTAAGAATAATTTACCCAGAAAAGTTGTCTTTCAGAAATGAAGAAGAAAAAAAAACTTTCTCAGACAAACAATAGCTAAGGGAGTTCACCACCTCCAGGTCAGCCTAACAGAAACTGTTAAAGGGAGTTCTTTAAGCTGAAACAAAAGGCCACTAGTTAATAACATAAAACATATGAGAACACAAAACTCAATGGTATAAATAATGTAGAGCCACATTCAGAATACCATGAGACTGTAATGGTAGTCTATAAAGCAATTATTTCACCAGTGTGAGTGTTAAAAGACAAAATTATTAATAACAACTATAGCTAAAATAAATTGTCAAGGGATACACATTATAAAATGATATAAATTCTAACCTTAATACCCTACTTTCAACAATGGACAGATTGTCTAGATCAAATAAATAAAAAATTATTGGACTTGAACAACACTTTAGACCAAATCAACCTAACAGACATATACAGAACACTTCATCCAACAGCAAAAGAACACAATTCTTCTCAAGCATGCATAGAGCATTCTCCAGGATAGATCATATGCCATAAAACAAGTCTTAGAAAATTTAAGAAGATTGAAATTATATAAAGTATCTTTCCCAGCCACAACGGTATGAAACTAAATGAGAAATCGATAACAGAAGGAATTTTGGAAAATTCACAAATACATGAAAATTAAACATCATGCTATGGGACAACCAATGAAATAATCAAGAAATTAAAAAAAATCTTGAGACAAACAAAAATAAAAACACAAGATACCAAAACTTATGGGTTGTAGAAAAAATTTTAAGAGGAACATTTATAGCAATAAATGCCTATATCAATAAAAAAGAGGACTTCAAGTAAGAAACTTAACTTTACTCCTCAAGGAACTAGAAAAAGAAAAAACTAAGCCCAAAATTAGAATAAGGAAAAAATAATAAAGATCAGAGCAGAAATAAATGAAATAGAGAATCCAAAAGATCTCTATTGCAAAAGATCAATGAAACTGAGTTGGTTTTTTAATAAGATAAAATAGACAAACCTTTATCTAGATTAACTTAGAAAAAAAGAGAGAAGACTCATATACATAAAATTAGAATTAAAAGATGAGACATTACAACTAATACCATAGAAATAAAAGATCATGAGATTACTATGAACAAATTATGCTAAAAGATTGAATAACCTAGTAGAAATCAATAAATTCCTAGACATACAATCTACCAAGAATAAATCATGAGAGAATGAATTTAACCAAACTGCTAGGTGATACCAAATACAAATTTCACTGGTATTTTAAGAATAAAGAAAAAATATTTTTCTGAAGTTAAACTTAAAATGTGGATACGAAATTAAAACTTACAGATACATTTTTTGAAAATATCATCATTCTTTGCAACTACTAAAAAATTAGGTTTTTCCATTCAGTTTGCTAATGAGATTAATATTTTTATATAAATTCTTACCCGAAGAAAGCATTTCATCTTTGATCAGGAATTGTACATAACTAAGAAGTTCTTCACCTACCCAGTACCCACTCAGTGCCACACACATCCCACTTGCCATCCCCTCCCAACTTCCATCATTTAGGATAATCCCAATGGTTGTGGGATAGAGAGTTCTAGGAAGGTACATGGTGTGCTATTAAATTCAGGGGTCAGCTTTATAGAACTCAACTCCTACATGTATGATGTATGACATGGTGTACTATGTATTATTATGTTCCAAGAACAGGTTCCATGAAATTCTAAGATTCTATGGTATTATTTGAGTTTTCCTTTCTTCTTCTATCTAGTTTATAATTTTTAGTCTATAGGATGCTGTGCATGTTCTTCTGAAAATATTTTATAAGACCTTATTTTATTTTATTTTATTTTGGGAGATGGAGTCTCGCTCTGTCACCCAGGCTGCAGTGCAGTGGCATGATCTTGGCTCACTGCAAACTCCGCCTCCCGGGTTCAAGTGATTCTCATGCCTCAGCCTCCTCAATAGCTGGGATTGCAGACAGCCGCTACCACACCTGGCTAATTTTTGTATTTTTAGTAGAGATGGGGTTTCGCCATGTTGGCCAGACTCTTCTCCAATTCCTGACCTTCAGTGATCAGCCCACCTTGGCCTCCCAAAGTGCTGGGATTACAGGTGTGAGCCACCGTGCCTGGCCCATACTTTTCTTATTGATAAGTCATCATTGTTAGATGACTTACAAATTGCAATAAATATATTGAATAATCAAACCTATTTCTGACCTGTGCTAGTCTAATTCTGAGGAACACAACATTGATTTCCTAATATGACAGTAGTATTGGTGGAAAATGGACACTGTTTCCATGGTGCCAGATTATTAAGACAAGTATACAGAACAAAGGGCTTCTGGTACCAGAATTTTGTGAAAGAAAAAGGGAAAGCAAAGGCGGCCTGTAGTTAACTTAGGGATGACCTTAGGGAAACTCAATATAAATAAGTTTCACAAAATCTCTAAGAGCATGTAGCTTGTGGCAGTGATGGTAGGGTCATCAGTTTCACTGGCCTTGGTGCCAACAGATCCATTTTAGAACCATAATCAGAAAACTTTGAAACCACTTGGTGTTTTTCTCTGAGTCTGAACTGAATCAGTTTACATCATGATATTTCCCCACAAAATAGAATGTCTTCCTGTGTTCCCCCTTTCAGTAGATGGTATGTTATTTACCTAGTAGTATAATCTGGAATCCTGAGTCAGTCTTGACTTTTCTTCTTATCCTCCCATGTCCATCAGTCACTAGAGCCTCTCTACATTTTACTTCCTAGATAGTGTTTTGAATCAGTTCACCTCTGATCATCTTCATTAGCAGCATCCTATCCAAGTTAACATATCTCATCTTTTACTTGGAAAGAGTAATAGTTAAATCTGATAATTAAGAAACTTCATAAATTAACACTATGGCTTCTATGTTTATTACTCATCTTAAGAAAACAATGGTTCAATTTCTTATTTGCAGTTATAGAATGACATATATATAGTAAAATGTCTCAGAATTTTTGGAAATTGATCAAGTACATTTTTATAGTTTTCCTCAATATCCTAAAGTTTAATAGAATTGAAGAATAAATGAATATTTGCAATAACTTAATAAGACGATATCAATAATCTTTTCTCCATCAGGTTAAACACATTTAAGCACTTAAGCTCAATGTTCCTATGTTAGGGGAATTTGTGAAATGTGTCTATCTGACTGCACCCCCATTCCAACTCCTCACAACCCAGTGGACTTAGAATCTCCCAAATTTTGGAGAGCGTGCATTACATTATCTACTACTCTACTTTCTGAATACTTTTTCAATTGCTGTGGCCATGCATATGAGAAATGCAGGTAATTTTCACTTGGCATAATAGTTTTTCTAATTCCATAGTGATTTATTTATTATTTTCACATATTCACCTATGTTATACTACACAGCAGAACAATGGTACATGTGCTGGTTCTGAACAGCTATAGCTGTGAGAAATCACCAGTGTACTTAAGAACAAAAAAAGCGAAAACTTTTGTAAGGCATTCCTAGGATAGTAAAAAGGAGCACTGAACTTGGGTTCAAAATGCCCAGGTTTGACTCTCAGCTCTGTCATTTTATTACTATGTGAGCTTGGTTAACTTACATATAAATGCTATGTTTCTCACCTATAAAAAGAGAATAATTAATTTACTATTCACTGGAATAAGTTGATGTCAGATTGAATTAGAATACTCACAGAAATGCTTTGCAAACTCTGTAGCACTACATAAAAATACTAAGCTTTAACTTACTTGCGCATTGAATTTTCCCAATAATTTTTTATTTATAGATATATTTAATGTAATTTTTTAACTCATAATTCCTGAATTTGGAATGACAACTTTTATTTATTCATTCAATAGATATTTACTGAGTATTCATTTTTTTTTAGCAGGCATTGTGGATTCAATAGGAAACAAGACAGGCTCAGTTCCTGCCGTGAGTGTATAATGATTTATTGGTAAAAGGTATAACCAACAAAAAAGAGTGACTGTGATCGATTGAACTCTGATTAACAGAGCAAGTATGCTTCCACTCAGCCATTTCTTTTGGACAAACTTTCTTCATTCACCGTTTTTTCCAAGAACTTCACAAAGATCAGAAGTCAGAGCTTGGCTGCACTTAAATCACTGAGTGCCTGCGTGATAATCAATATTATAATAAGTGCTGTGCAACAACAATATGCACTGTTGTTTTTTCTGAGAATGGAGGTAATCACTTTAAAGTTAACAAAATTATATATACTTCTACTGTCGTACTGTTTTGGCTCATAATAAAATTTACCTCCTTTCTCTTTTACACTAAACACATACTCTTCTTTATGAAGTCAAAATTATCTTAGGCGTTCCAACTTATGTTTTTATTTTGATTGAATATTGGAATGTAGTAGAAAGAATGTCAGAAGCTAAGGACTTTGGTGTGCATATTCCCCAAATTTGAGTTTAAATTTAACAATTGTTCAAGAAAGGTCCTTATATGGACTTTTTATCATATAACATTATAAGCTTAATGTTTATATAAAAATTATTCATGTCTTCTCCAATGTGAACTCAAGTACATTTAGAAAGTTTCAGGAAAGTAGACCAAGCTTCTTGTTATCAAAAATAAAATGCATTGTTTATTAACATGCTATTTATATGGAGAAAAGAGATTATTAGCTATTTCATATTTAAACACCAATCAAGTTTAAATAAAATGTTGAATACCTGGAAGTATTCTTATCAAATTATTGGGTATTTTAATATGACCCTAGATGTATTTCTGTTAGGTTGATTTTTAAAAAGTAGGAGAATGTCTGACATGTGATTTATATCCAATAATGAGAGAAGGGAGTTTGAGGCCAGCTTACTCATCTGTCTTAAGATGTCAAGTTTAGGAAAACAGAGCAGTGTAAAATGATTTGATAGTAGAAAATTTGAAAGGAAAACAAATATATATATCATATATATGATATATATATATCTTACAAAGCATTCTTTGTGTAACTGAATAGCACTTTGTAGTAACTTTGAGCTTCCTGAGGTCTTAACAAATATTAAAGGCATACCCTTGGCTTTACAGCTAGATCATATGTTCCTGACAGTGCCTTTAATTTGAACTTTGGAAGCCATTTCATAAATTCAACATATCTTGCTGTCAAGAGAGGCTGAGGATTTTCAAAACAATGAAATCCAGCTCCTTTTAACAGTTTGTCCCTCAGTTTATAATTTACTTCTGTCCTTTTGCATTTTATTATCAGCAGCAAGAAGAAGCCAGACATACTTTTAATACTTTGGAAATCTTATCTAGATCATGCAATTCACTAGATACATTTTCTACTTTCCCAGTAGCTTCAGGAAACAAAGATACCTCTCCAGTTTCCAATAACATGTACCTCACTTTCTTCTGACGTATCACCAGCAGCGACCTTAAAGTCCATACATTTCTACGAAAGTCTGCCCAAGGCAATTTAGGATTTCTCTAACATGCTTCTTAACATACTTCCAGCCTTTATTCACTGCCTGGTTTCAAAGCCACTTCCACATTTTTGAGTATTTGTGTACTTCTAAGTACCAAATTTTGTATTATTTATCTATTGCTGCATGACAATAGATGCTTGATGGCCACATCTGCAAAATATTGTAGTGGAGGTCCTAGCTAGAGCAGTAAGGAATTAAGAAAAAAAGAGTGAACAAAACTAAAATTTTCATAATTTGCAGACAGCAGGTTTGTGTCTGTAAAAGATTTAGACAAATGTACAAGAAAATTATCAGCATTATTAAGCATCACTATATTACATGGTCAACATATGAAATCAATGATGTTTCTGGCAGAGGAGCCAAGATGGCCAAATAGGAAGAGCTCTGGTCTACAGCTCCCAGAGTGAGCAACGCAGAAGACAGGTGATTTCTGCATTTCCATCTGAGGTAACGGGTTCATCTCACTAGGGAGTGCCAGACAGTGGGCGCAGGTCAGTGGGTGCGTGCACCGCACCATGTGCGAGCCAAAGAAGGGTGAGGCATTGCCTCACTCGGGAAGCACAAGGGGTCAGGGAGTTTCCTTTCTTAGTCAAAGAAAGGGGTGACAGACGGCACCTGGAAAATCGGGTCACTCCCACCCGAATACTGCACTTTTCCGACGCGCTTAAAAAACGGAGCACCAGGAGATTATATCCCGCACCTGGCTCAGAGGGTCCTACGCCCACGGAGTCTCACTGATTGCTAGCACAGCAGTCTGAGATCAAACTGCAAGGCGGCAGCAAGGCTGGGGGAGGGGCACCCACCATTGCCCAGGCTTGCTTAGGTAAACAAAGCAGCCTGGAAGCTCGAACTGGGTGGAGCCCACCACAGCTCAAGGAAGCCTGCCTGCCTCTGTAGGCTTCACCTCTGGGGGCAGGGCACAGAAAAACAAAAAGACAGCAGTAACCTCTGCAGACTTAAATGTCCCTGTCTGACAGCTTTGAAGAGAGCAGTGGTTCTCCCAGCATGCAGCTGGAGATCTGAGAACGGGCAGACTGCCTCCTCAAGTGGGTCCCTGACCCCTGACCCCGAGCAGCCTAACTGGGAGGCACCCCCCAGCAGGGGCAGACTGACACCTCATGCGGCTGGCCGGGTACTCCAACAGACCTGCAGCTGAGGGTCCTGTCTGTTAGAAGGAAAACTAACAAACAGAAAGGACATCCACACCAAAAACCCATCTGTACATCACCATCATCAAAGACCAAAAGTAGATAAAGCCACAAAGCTAGGGAAAAAACAGAGCAGAAAAACTGGAAACTCTAAAAAGCAGAGTGCCTCTCCTCCTCCAAAGGAACGCAGTTCCTCACTAGCAACGGAACAAAGCTGGACGGAGAATGACTTTGACGAGCTGAGAGAAGAAGGCTTCAGACAATCAAATTACTCCGAGCTACAGGAGGATATTCAAACCAAAGGCAAAGAAGTTGAAAACTTTGAAATAAATTTAGAAGAATATATAACTAGAATAATCAATACAGAGAAGTGCTTAAAGGAGCTGATGGAGCTGAAAACTAAGGCTCGAGAACTATGTGAAGAATGCAGAAGCCTCAGGAGCCGATGAGATCAAATGGAAGAAAGGGTATCAACGATGGAAGATGAAATGAATGAAATGAAGTGGGAAGGGAAGTTTAGAGAAAAAAAGAATACAAAGAAACGAGCAAAGCCTCCAAGAAATATGGGACTATGTGAAAAGACCAAATCTACATCTGATTGGTGTACCTGAAAGTGACGGAGAGAATGGAACCAAGTTGGAAAACACTCTGCAGGATATTATCCAGGAGAACTTCCCCAATCCAGCAAGGCAGGCCAACATTCCGATTCGGGAAATACAAAGAACGCCACAAAGATACTCCTCGAGAAGAGCAACTCCAAGACACATAATTGTCAGATTCACCAAAGTTGAAATGAAGGAAAAAATGTTAAGGGCAGCCAGAGAGAAAGGTCGGGTTACCCTCAACGGGAAGCCCATCAGACTAACAGCAGATCTATCGGCAGAAACTCTACAAGCCAGAAGAGAGTGGGGGCTAATATTCAACATTCTTAAAGAAAAGAATTTTCAACCCAGAATTTCATATCCAGCCAAACTAAGCTTCATAAGTGAAAGAGAAATAAAATACTTTACAGACAAGCAAATGCTGAGAAATTTTGTCACCACCAGGCCTGCCCTAAAAGAGCTCCTGAAGGAAGCGCTAAACATGGAAAGGCACAACCGGTACCAGCCGCTGCAAAATCATGCCAAAATGTAAAGACCATCGAGACTAGGAAGAAACTGCATCAACTAACAAGCAAAATAACCAGCTAACATCATAATGACAGGATCAAATTCACACATAACAATATTAACTTTAAATGTAAATAGACTAAATGCTTCAATTAAAAGACACAGACTGGCAAATTGGATAAAGAGTCAAGACCCATCAGTGTGCTGTATTCAGGAAACCCATCTCATGTGCAGAGACACAGATAGGCTCAAAATAAAAGGATGGAGGAAGACCTACCAAGCAAATGGAAAACAAAAAAAGGCAAGGGTTGCAATCCTAGTCTCTGATAAAACAGACTTTAAACCAACAAAGATCAAAAGAGACAAAGAAGGCCATTACATAATGGTAAAGGGATCAATTCAACAAGAAGAACTAACTATCCTAAATATATATGCACCCAATACAGGCACACCCAGATTCATAAAGCAAGTCCTGAGTGACCTACAAAGAGACATAGACTCCCACACAATAATAATGGGAGACTTTAACAGCCCACTGTCAACATTAGACAGATCAACGAGACAGAAAGTCAACAAGGATACCCAGGAATTGAACTCAGCTCTGCACCAAGCAGACCTAATAGACATCTACAGAACTCTCCACCCCAAATCAACAGAATATACATTTTTTTCAGGAACACACCACACCTATTGCAAAATTGACCACATACTTGGAAGTAAAGCTCTCCTCAGTAAATGTAAAAGAACAGAAATTATAACAAACTATCTCTCAGATCACAGTGCAATCAAGCTAGAACTCAGGATTAAGAATCTCACTCAAAACCGCTCAACTACATGGAAACTGAACAACCTGCTCCTGAATGACTACTGGGTACATAACGATATGAAGGCAGAAATAAAGATGTTCTTTGAAACCAATGAGAACAAAGACACAACATACCAGAATCTCTGGGATGCATTCAAAGCAGTGTGTAGAGGGAAATTTATAGCACTAAATGCCCACAAGAGAAAGCAGGAAAGATCCAAAATTGATACCCTAACATCACAATTGAAGGAAGTAGAGAAGCAAGAGCAAACACATTGAAAAGCTAGCAGAAGGCAAGAAATAACTAAAATCAGAGCAGAACTGAAGGAAATAGAGACACAAAAAACCCTTCAAAAAATTAATGAATCCAGGAGCTGGGTTTTTGAAAGGATCAACAAAATTGATAGACCACTAGCAAGACTAATAAAGGAAGAAAGAGAGAAGAATCAAATAGATGCAATAAAAAATGATAAAGGGGATATCACCACTGATCCCACAGAAATACAAACTACCATCAGAGAATACTACAAACACCTCTATGCAAATAAACTAGAAAATCTAGAAGAAATGGATAAATTCCTGGACACATACACTCTCCCAAGAATAAACCAGGAAGAAGTTGAATCTCTGAGTAGACCAATAACAGGATCTGAAATTGTGGCAATAATCAATAGCTTACCAACCAAAAAGAGTCCAGGACCAGATGGATTCACAGCCGAATTCTACCAGAGGTACAAGGAGGAACTGGTACCATTCCTTCTGAAACTATTCCAATCAATAGAAAAAGAGGGAATCCTCCCTAACTCATTTTATGAGGCCAGCATCATCCTGATACCAAAGCCTGGCAGAGACACAACGAAAAAAGAGAATTTTAGACCAATATCCTTGATGAACATTGATGCAAAAATCCTCAATAAAATACTGGCAAACCGAATCCAGCAGCACATCAAAAAGCTTATCCACCATGATCAAGTGTGCTTCATCCCTGGGATGCAAGGCTGGTTCAATATACACAAATCAATAAATGTAATCCAGCATATAAACAGAACCAAAGACAAAAACCACATGATTATCTCAACAGATGCAGAAAAGGCCTTTGACAAAATTCAACAAACTTCATGCTAAAAACTCTCAATAAATTAGGTATTGATGGGATGTATCTCAAAATAATAAGAGCTATCTATGACAAACCCACAGCCAATATCATACTGAATGGGCAAAAACTGGAAGCATTCCCTTTAAAAACTGGCACAAGACAGGGATGCCCTCTCTCACCACTTCTATTCAACATAGTGTTGGAAGTTCTGGGCAGGGCAATTAGGCAGGAGAAGGAAATAATGGGTATTCAATTAGGAAAGGAGGAAGTCAGATTGTCCCTGTTTGCAGACAACATGATTGTATATCTAGAAAACCCCATTGTCTCAGCCCAAAATCTCCTTAAGCTGATAAGCAACTTCAGCAAAGTCTCAGGATATGAAATCAATGTACGAAAATCACAAGCATTCGTATACACCAATAACAGACAAACAGAGAGCCAAATCATGAGTGAACTCCCATTCACAATTGCTTCAAAGAGAATAAAATACCTAGGAATCCAACTTACAAGGGATGTGAAGGACCTCTTCAAGGAGAGCTATAAACCACTGCTCAAGGAAATAAAAGAGGATAGAAACAAATGGAAGAACATTCCATGCTCATGGATAGGAATAATCAATATCGTGAAAATGGCCATCCTTCCCAAGGTAATTTACAGATTGAATGCCATCCCCATCAAGCTACCAATGACTTTCTTCACAGAATTGGAAGAAACTACTTTAAAGTTCATATGGAACCAAAAAAGAGCCTGCATCGCCAAGTCAATCCTAAGCCAAAAGAACAAAGTTGGAGGCATCACACTACCTGACTTCAAACTATACTACAAGGCTACAGTAACCAAAACAGCATGGTACTGGTACCAAAACAGAGATATAGATCAATGGAACAGAACAGAGCCCTCAGAAATAACGCCACATATCTACAACTATCTGATCTTTGACAAACCTGAGAAAAACAAGCAATGGGGAAAGGATTCCCTATTTAATAAATGGTGCTGGGAAAACTGGCTAGCCATACGTAGAAAGCTGAATCTGGATCCCTTCCTTACATCTTATACAAAAATCAATTCGAGATGGATTAAAGACTTAAATGTTAGACCTAAAACCATAAAAACCCTAGAAGAAAACCTAGGCATTACCATTCAGGACATAGGCATGGGCAAGGACTTCATGTCTAAAACACCAAAAGCAATGGCAACAAAAGCCAAAATTGACAAATGGTATCTAATTAAACTAAAGAGCTTCTGCACAGCAAAGGAAACTACCATCAGAGTGAACAGGCAACCTACAAAATGGGAGATAATTTTCACAACCTACTCATCTGATAAAGGGCTAATATCCAGAATCTACAATGAACTCAAACAAATTTACAAGAAAAAAACAAACAACCCCATCAAAAAGTGGGCAAAGGATATGAACAGACACTTCTCAAAAGAAGACATTTCTGCAACCAAAAAACACATGAAAAAATGCTCACCATCACTGGCCATCAGAGAAATGCAAATCAAAACCACAATGAGATACCATCTCACACCAGTTAGAATGGCAATCATTAAAAAGTCAGGAAACAACAGGTGCTGGAGAGGATGTGGAGAAATAGGAACACTTTTACACTGTTGGGGGGACTGTAAACTAGTTCAACCCTTGTGTAAGTTAGTGTGGCAATTCCTCAGGGATCTAGAACTAGAAATTCCATTTGACCCAGCCATCCCATTACTGGGTATATACCCAAAGGACTATAAATCATGCTGCTATAAAGACACATGCACACGTATGTTTATTGTGGCATTATTCACAATAGCAAAGACTTGGAACCAACCCAAATGTCCAACAATGATAGACTGGATTAAGAAAATGTGGCACATATACACCATGGAATACTATGCAGCCATAAAAAATGATGAGTTCATGTCCTTTGTAGGGACATGGATGAAATTGGAAATCATCATTCTCAGTAAACTATCGCAAGAACAAAAAACCAAACACTGCATATTCTCACTCATAGGTGGGAACTGAACAATGAGAACACATGGACACAGGAAGGGGAACATCACACTCTCGGGACTGTTGTGGGGCGGGGGGAGGGGGGAGGGATAGCATTGGGAGATATACCTAATGCTAGATGACGAGTTAGTGGGTGCAGTGCACCAGCATGGCACATGTATACATATGTAACTAACCTGCACATTGCGCACATGTACCCTAAAACCTAAAGTATAATAATAATTAAAAAAAAAAGAAATCAATGATATTTCTAGTCATCAGCAATGAAAATATAAAATTTAAAAATAATTATCATTTCTAATATAAAAATCAAATACCTACTAAATCTAATGAAATATGTTAAAGCTCTACACTGAAAAATATGAAACTTTACTGTATTAGTTTTCTGTTTTGCCATAACAAATGACCACAAACAGAAATTTATCACATTATAGTTCTTAAAGTCACAAGTCTAGTGTGAGTTTTAATAGACTAAAACAAAGGTCTCAGCAGACCGCATTCCTTTCTGAAGGTCCTGGAGGAGAATGTTTCCTGCTCATTCAAGTTGTTGACGGAACAGTTCCTTGTGGTTGTACAACTAAGAGGTTCATTATGTTTTGTTTTAGCTGTAAACTGGGGAATTTTAGTTTTTGGAGGCTGGTGCATTTCTTGACTTATCCCTTTCCTCCACCATCAAAGCTGGATGGTCCTTCTCATGTCACATCTCTCTGACTCACTCTTATGCCTTTCTTTTCCAGTTTAAGGGACTAATGTGATTAGGGCTCACCTGGGTAATCTAGGATAATCCCTCTATTTTAAGTTTCTAAACTTTAATCACATTTGCAAAGTTCCTTTTACCATGAAGGATAAAATATTCACATGTTGCAAGAATTGGGGCATACATATCTTTTGGGGATGGGTACTGTTCTGTCTATCACAATGATTAAGCAGATTTAAAATGACCTAATAAAGTAGAGAGATCTACCACATTCATAAATTGGAAGACAATATTTTAAAAATGTGAATTCTTCCCAAACTGAACTGTAGACCATTTTGTAACTGGTACGTCAAGTCTTAAGTTTATATAAAAATGCAGAGGCAATAACTCAATAATTTACACTACCAGTTAACAAGTTTTTTTGTTCATATATAGTAATTAGGTCAGTATGCTATTCGTGCAAGAATAGTCAATTAGATCAATAGAATAGAGAAATGTACACATAATTTTCTGATTTATGACAAAGGAGGAAGAAACAGAAACAGGTTGCCCTTTCAATAAATTAATCATGATCATTTACATATCCCTATTGGAAAAACCAAAGGAATCTTGACCCCCATCTCACACGATCTACCAAAAATTTAATTTGAATATATTATATATCTAATACAAATCTAATAGTAAATAAGGTGCAATTGACATCTGTAGGGATGTGTCATCAAATGATGGCTTTATCCCTTTGAGTCATCAATTTGGAGGCCTGGGTATTGATGTTATCCTCAGTGGTAGAGTTGGAAGCTAAAGATTCCGAGGATGAGGTTGTAGCATAAAACAGAGCTGCAGCGGCAGCAGAAGTGGGAGTTGTCACACCCAAGGATGTAGACATGATATATTTACTGGTGGTGGCACCAATCCCTAGGGTTGTGGCACCTATTGCAGTTGTGTCCCCAACTGGTGTGGAGACTATAGCAGCAGGAGTGGTGGCAGCAATGGGAGGGAATGTGGAACTTGTGTTTGCTGAAGTTGTAGAGGCAGCTTGAGTGGTGGAATCATCTGTGGCTGGGAGGGTGGCATCATTCTCTGTGTTTGTTTCAGCTTCTATGTCCTCTGTGGTAAAATCAGAGGTGATGGTGAAAGAAGAGGCTAAAAAGGTATTGGAGCCAGTCCTTGGGTTCGTGGAGTTTGTGGTGCTGGGAGAGGCAGATCCTTGGAGTGTGGATTCCACTGAAGCAGCCTCTGAGGCTGGACAGATAGATGCTGGGGCAGTTGCAGTGGAAGTAGGCACTGTGGATGTAGCACCTGTTGCTGAGTTAGTAATTTATGTTATTAGGGTTGTGGTAGCAGTGATTGAGAATAGAGTTTTAGATGTGCTGGTGGTTGCATCTGATCCCTGTTGAACTAGTTTTAGCTAATGACACGGAGGTTTTGCTTTTGGATATAGTACAAGTGATTATGGCTAAATTAGTAGTAGCTCCAAGGACTGTGGGGATTACACTGGTTGGGCACCCGTTGCAATGTCTTCAATGCCTGATGACCTTGTCATAAATTTTGGTTTATGACAGTGTGGTTTGCAGGGTCCTGCACATTTATGAGACATAAATTTGCCAGGTTGGAGTGGATGAGTTTGGTGCAAATGATGCTAGTGCTTTACTTAGGCCTGACTTATAGACTTTGGACAGATTTTTTTCTTTAATTGCTCACTTATCAATGGAAGATAATTAGTTGTCTTCTTTGTTACAATGAAGGAGGATACAGATTTGACGGGTACAGACTTTTGTTTTGGGAACGCAAGGGTAAGATGGAGCTCTTTGTGTATATTTACAGAGTGATGATACAAAAGCATATGAACCCATGTAACTTCTATTGAGGTGGGTGGATGGAGATCTTTTGTAATGTCCAGGAAGGGGAGTTTTGGACTGGTTAACTGCTGATTTTCTTTCTTGTTGTCTGGTGTTATGATTGCTGACTTTCTCTGCACTCTGGGAAATGATATTACTGAGTGAAACTCTTGATTAATTATCATGTGATATTTTCATTACAGCTATGTAAAGTGGCCTTATTTTTAAATTAATTTTATTTTTTATTTTAAGTTCCGTGGTACATGTGCAGAATGTGCAGGTTTGTTACATAGATAAATGTGTGCCATTGTGGTTTGCTGCACCCATCACCTAGGTATTAACATGAGATATTTCAATACAAGCATGCAACACATAACAATCACATAATGAAAAATGGGGTATCAATCTCCTTAAGCAAACATTTCAATTACACTCATTTAGTTATTTTAAAATGTACAATTAAATTATTATTGACTATAGTCAGCCCAATGGGCTATCAAATACTAGGTCTTATTTATTCCATCTTTTTTTTTTGTAACCAATAACCATCCTTATCTCCCTTCCACCCTGCCACTACCATTCCCAGCCTCCGATAAACATCCTTCTACTTTCTGTGTCCATGAGTTCAATTGTTTTGATTTTTAGATTCCACAAATAAGTGAAAACATGTGATGTTTGTCTTTCTGTACTTGGCTTACTTCACTTAACATAATGATCTCCAGTTCCATCCATGTTGTTGCAAATGATAGGATCTCATTCTTTTTTTATGGCTAAATGGTACTTGATATGGTTTGGCTATGTCCCCACCCAAAATCTCATCTTGAATTATAATTCCCATAATCCCTATGTGTCAAAGGCAGGACCATGTGGAGGTAATGGGATCACGGGAGTGGTTTCCCCCGTGCTGTTCTAGGGATGGTGAATAAGTCTCATGAGATCTGATGGTTTTATAAGTGTCTGGCATTTCCCAGCTTGCACTCACTTTGTCCTGCCGTCCTGTGAAGAAGGTGGCTGCTTCTCCTTTCCCTTCCACCATGATTGTAAGTTTCTTGAGGCCTCCCCAGCAATGTGGAATTCTGAGTCAATTAAACCTCTTTCCTTTATAAAGAACCCAGTCTCAGTTATTTCTTCATAGCAGTGTGAGAACGGACTAATACAGTACTCCACTGTGTATAGGTACCACATTTTCCTTATCCGTTTTTATGTTGATGGATGCTTAGGTTGCTTCTAAATCTTGTCTATTGTGAATAGTGCCACAGCAAACATGGGAATGCAGATATCTTTTTGATATACTGATTTCTTTTTGGGGGGATATGTACCCAGCAGTGGTATTGCTGGATCATATGGCAGCTCAATTTTTATATTTTGAGGACCCTCCAAACTGTTCTCCTTAGTGGTAATACTAATTTACATTCCAAATAATAGTGTATGAGGATTCCCTTTTCACCACATCCTCTCTAGCATTTTTTATTCCCTGCCTTTTGGATAAAAGCCATTTTAACTGGTGTGAAATGATATCTCACTGTAGTTTTGATTTACATTTCTCTGATGATCCATGATGTTGATCCACTTTTCATATGCCTGTTTGCCATTTGTATCTCTTCTTTTGAGAAATGTCTATTAAAATCTTTTGCCCATTCTTTAATTGAATTATTAGATTTTTTCCTATAGAGTTGTTTGAGCTCCTTAATATCCTGACTATTAATCTGTTGTCAGATGGATGACTTGCAAATATTTTCTCTCAATCTATGGGTTGTCTCTTCACTTTATTGGTAGTTTCCATTGCTGTGCAGAAGCTTTTTAACTTAATGTGATCCCATTTGCCCAGTTTTGCTTTGGTTGCCTGTGCTTGTGGAGTATTGCTCAAGAAATTATTGCCCAGACCAATGTCCTAGAGATCTTCCCCAATGCTTTCTTGTAGTACTTTTGTGGTTTGAGGGCTTAGATTTAAGTTTTTAATCCATTTTGATTTGATTTTTGTATATGGTGAGAGATAGGGGTCTACTTTCTTTTTTTTATTTTGATACGCAGTATAGCTGTGTCACCAGGCTGGAGTGCAGTGGCACAATGTTGGCTCACTTCAACCTCCGCCTCTCAGGTTCAAGTGATTCTTCTGCCTCAGCCTCCTCAGTAGCTGGGACTACAGGCGCACACCACCATGCCCAGCTAATTTTTGTATTTTTTTTTTAACAGGGACAGGGTTTCACCATGTTGGCCAGATGGTCTCGATCCCTTGACCTAGTGATCCGCCCTCCCTGGCCTCACAAAGTGCTGGGATTACAGGCGTGAGCCACCACACCCAGCCAGGGGTCTACTTTCTTTCTTCTGCATATGAATATCCAGTTTTCCCAGCACCATTTATTGAAGAGACTGTCTTTTCCACGGTATGTGTTCTTGGCACCTTTGTCAAAAATGAGTTCACTGTAGGGGTGTGGATTTGTTTCTGCATTCTTTATTCTATTCTATTGGTTTATGTGACTGTTTTTATGCCAGTATCATGCTGTTTTGGTTACTATAAATCTGTACTATAATTTTGAAGTCAGGTAATGTGATTTCTCCAGTTTTGTTCTTTTGCTTAGGATAGCTTTGGCCATTCTACATTTTTTGTGGTTACATATAAATTTTAGGGCTTTTTTCTATTTCTGTGAAGAATGTCATTGGTATTTTGACAGGGATTGCATTGAATCTGTAGATTGTTTTGGGTAGGATGGGCATTTTCACAATATAGATTCTTCTCATCCATGAACACGAAATATCTTTGCATTTTTTGCTGTCCTCTTCAAATTCTTTCAATAGTGTTTTATAGTTTTCATTATAAAGATCACTTACTTCTTTGGTTAATTTCTAGGTATTTAATGTTATGTGTGGTTATTGTAAATGGGATTAGCTTTAAATTTCTTTTTCCCACTTGTTCAATGTTGGCATATAGAAATGCTACTGATTTTGTATGTTGATTTTGTATCATGCAAATTTACTGAATTTGTTTATCTGTTCTAATAGAACTGGTAAAGTCTTTAGGTTTTCCCAAATATAAGATGGTATCATCTGCAAACAAAGATAATTTGACTTCTTTCATTCCAATTTGGATGCCCTTTTTATCCTTCTCCTGTCTGATTGTTCTAGCTAGGACTACCAGTACTATTTTGAGTAATACTGGTGAAAGTGGGCATCCTCATTCTGTTCCGGATATTAGAAGAAGGGCTTTCAGTTTATCCCCATTCAGTATGATACTAGTTATGGGTCTGTCATATATGGCTTTTATTATGTTGACATATGTTCTTCTATCTCCAGGTTTTTGAGATGATGAAGAAATGTTTTATCATGAAGAAATGTTAAATTTTATCAAATGCTTTTCAGCATCAACTGAAATGATCATATGATCTTTATCTTTCATTCTCTTGATATGATGTATCACACTGATTTGTTGCTATTAAGAGACTTTGGTGTATTTTTCAGTATGTCAGTTGCATTTTTCAACTCTAGAATTTCTGCTAGAATCTTTTTAATTATTTCATTTTTTAAAAAAAATTGATAGAATTGTAAATACCTTCTCTGTGTTATCTTGAATTTCTTTGAGTTTCCTCAAAATGCCTATGTTGAATTATCCCTCTGAAATATAACATATCCCTTTCACCAGGATTTGTCCTTGGTGCCTTATTTAGTTCATTTGATGAGGTCATGTTTTCCTGAACGGTCTTGATGTTTGTGGATGTTTATCTGTTTCTGGCCATTGAAGACTTAGGTATTTATTGTAATCTTTGCAATCTGGGCTTGTTTGTACCTGTCTTTCTTAGGAAAGCTTTCCAGGTTTTTGAAGGGACTTGGGCCCCACACCCAATCATGCTGTTGTTTTTGCAGATTCATAGAGGTACCACCTTGATGGTCTTGCATAAGATCCAGAAGAATTCTCTGGGTTACCAGGCAGAGACTCTTGTTCTTTTCTGTTACTTTGTCCCAAAGAGACAGATTGCTTTGAGCCATCTGGAACTGGGGTGTGTTGATGCAAGCTCCCCTGTGGCTACTACTACTGGGACTTTGCTGGGTCAGACCTGAAGCCAGCATGGCACTTGTTCTTGCTGAAGGCCTACTGAAACTGCTACTTCACTACCACCTATGTTCACTCAAGGCCCTAGGGCTCTATGATCAGCAAGTGAAGAAGCCAGCCAGGTTTATGTTCTTCCTCCCTTTAGGGTGGCAAGTTCTCCCAGACCTCAGGTGTGTCCAGAGATGCCATCCAGGAGCCAAGGACTGGAGCCAAAAACCTTGGAAATCTGTCTGGTACTCTATTCTATTGCAGTTAAGCTGGCACTCAAACCATGAGAAAAATCTTTGGGACTCTCCTTTCCCGTTTCCATAGGCACAGGAGCCTCTCACCTGTGGCTACCATCACCACAGGCCCACAAAGAATACTGCCAGGCCTTTACCAATGTTTATTTACGACTCAAGTGCTCTTCAATCTGCTTGTGCGGAATGCTGCCAGGCCTGGGACTCACCCTTTAGGACAGTGGGCTCCTCTCTGGCCTATGGCGGGTCCAGAAATGCTAAGAGCCTAGGCTTGGAACTAGGGACTTCAGGAGCCTGCTTGTTCTGCTACTCTGTAGCCAGGCTGGTACCTAAGGTGCAAGACAAAGTCCCTTTTACTTTTACCTCTGCTTTTCTCAAACAGAAAGAGTCTCTCCCCATAGTCACCACAGCTAGAATCCAGCTAGGATCACACCTGAATCCAGCAAATCTCAGAGTGGGTACCCTTTTGGCTTAAGGCGTGTCTAGAAATGCTATCCATGAGCTAGGGCCTGAAATGGGGGCCTCCTGACTCTGCTCATTGCCTTGTCCTACTGTAGTTCAGCTGGTATCCAATTGCAAGACAAAGTTCTCTTTACTATTTTCTCTTCTTTCCTTGAGCAGAAGAAAGGAGCCACTTTCCTTGCTTTGAGCTGTACTGCCTGGGGTTGGGGGAGGGGTGGGCACGAGTGCTTTCTTGTTGCCCCAACTGGCGTCTCCCTAGGTCACATGCCTCCCTAGTCTGCTGGCTCTAAGCCCAGGCCAGCACTAGGAGTTGCCTAGGAATTGCAGTCCTTGTGTCCTAGACTGTCTTTCAAGTTTATCTAGGACCCCAGAGCATAAAGTGACCTTATTTATTATTACTGTGGATATTTTCATCTTGGGAGTAATAAGACTTAATAAATTAATCAGAAATAAAACAGAAATAATTATTAAAGAAATGGTACTGACTTGTGGAAATAAGCTGATGGGTTGTAAAAAGAATGTGGGTCAATCTTATAGAATTTACTAAATAATTCTGGGAAATATTAAAATCTAATTTGGAGAAGTCAATTTTAATTGGTTGGTAAAGTCAATTTTAATTGGTGATATTTTACCACTGTGACTATGGAATTTTGTAATTAATTTTTGGCTTTGCATTGTGAATTGAATGTAAGATATTTATATATGATAGACTAAAGAAAGTAGTAAAAAGGTTGTTACAAGAAGGCATCTAAGTCTATGAAACTCAGAGATAATGTTGTGGCTAAACTCTAATGTAATCAGAAGTAAATTGTTTAGAAGTCAATTCAAGATACTCAGTTTTAACAAACTACAGAAAATATGTCTTACAATTTAATTGTGAGTCAAAGTCTCATGTAAGCCCTAGAATGTTGTGGTAATAATTCTCTATGAAATGAAGGAAGAAGAATGGAATGAAACTTGAAAAAACTGAGAGCATCTGAATGAATTTGCGCAGATTGTCGAAAAGCAATTGAAACTATAGAACATTATGAAAATTATGCTGTTTTACAAAAAATTATATGATGCTGGTAAATCATGTATAATTAAGCTGGAAAAGCATAAGAAAATTATTTAATGAGTCTTTCAAGAGATATTTAGGAAACCCACAATATAGTGTCTAAAATTAAGGGGCCCAGTCTTAGCAAAGCTAGTAACAATCTGGTTATATAATATGAGTTTCTCAATAGTCCATCTATGAATCAACTGTATATTTGATGTTTGAGTGGAAAAACTGCTTATTGCTCTTTCTTTTTAAGACAGAATCATAGGCTCAATTAGCTGAAAGGAAACAAGTTTGAGATGTGAATCCCTCCTTATGTAGACTTCAGAGGACACCACCCACACGTGCATTCGAGATGGGAGGATGTGGGGATGGTAAGGCAGCACAGGCTTTGTTAATAGCATCCACAAGTTTAATTCCAGTCCTCCCAACCTGCTTAGAAAAAGTCTCAAATCCTCTCCATGGTTTTGGTCCTGATTTTCCTTTGAACTCTCTTTTTGTCCTTGATTCTTGCTTTTAATACTTTTTATTTTTCTCTTCTAATCTGAGGAGATTATAGACAGACATATTCTTATGATTAAGAAAGATTTTTCTTTACTTCACCTGGCTCTGTCCAGTTTGTAAAACCCCAGTGCCATATTCTCACTCTAAAGTCTACATTTGTGTATGTATTTCTCAATATTGGGGAGTTCTAGGCTTCCATTGAATGAAGTCTTCAGTGGGAAACAAGGACATAATTTACTTCCTTGTTATTTGAGTAGAATAGAAATAATCAGTGTATGAAAATATTTAAGGAGAAAGCTGAAACCAAGATTATTCTAATTGCTTAAGATATATTAAAATATTTTAAAAAATAGCTTTATTTGGAAAAAATGTAGCTACATCTTTCTTGTCCAGTTTGAAATTAACTATCAGAATTATTTTATTTGCACCATTTTAGAGCTTTCTTTTCTTTCTTTCTTTCTTTCTTTTTTTTTTTTGAGATGGAGTTTTGCTCTTGTTTCCCCAGCTGGAGTACAATGGCACTACCTCGGCTCATTGCAACCTCCACCTCCTGGGTTCAAGCAATTCTCCTGTCTCAGCCTCCCGAGTAGCTGGGATTGCAGGTGTGTGTCACCACACCTGGCTAATTTTGTGTTTTAGTAGAGACAGGATTTCACCATGTTGGTCAGGCTGGTCTCGAGCTCCTGACCTCAGGTGATCCGCCCACCTCGGCCTCCTGACGTGCTGGGATTACAAGTGTGAGCCACCACACTCGGCCCATTTTAGAGCTTTCTGAGTGTATTCTGGGTTATGTGAAGCTTACTTTGCCTGGTTGTTATTTTATCATTTACTATTTTTAATATGTAAATCTATAATATATGTATTAAATCACCAGTCAGGACATATGGTAAACATTCCGTGATCTGAAGAAATGTAAGTGTGAGAATTCATCAGTATATTTGAAAATTCATTGCAGTGATTATGGTAAGGTTGTTCTTACATGTTAAATGTAGTTGTCCTTAAAATTAGAACTATGTTTAAGTCCTAGCTGTCATTTAGTAGCTATCTGACTTTAGAGAGATTATTTAACCTCATCTTTATAAAATGGATAATATCTTCCCAATTCACAATACAAGATGTTGTTAAATTTATATGAGAACATTAGTCATGCATAAAATATATTGTAAATTCACTGTTAAGTCTGGTTAATAAGTTAAAATCTAACTCATTTATATATTCAACTGAATGAACAACTGTTTACCTTAACTGATTTGTATATAAAAATATTGATTATAACTTAAATCTCACATTGAAACCATTTATTTTAATAAATTCCATGTACTAATTCACTCAAAAATATTAAATAAGTACTATTTGTGGGGCTCTGTGTTCAGTACTGAGGCTGCATCAGTTAATAGTAATGGTGCTAATGAAAGGTCAAATGAAAAAGAATGGCCTTCTTTTTCCATGGGCATCTTTTAGTAGATCAAACACATCTCAACTGAACAATTCCTCTACTACAACATTTCTTTGCATCCACCTTTGATTCCAAGAGGTTCTTGAGTTGGATGCCTGCTGGATAATCAACAATATGGTAAATGTGCCAGTAACAGAACAATATATAATGCTGTCTTTTATGAGATTTGAGGTCATCAGTTTCAAACCAAAAAGGCCACATACATTTAAGACTGCTCCACTGATTTGACTCATAATGCGATGTGCTTTCTTTCACGTGTAAGTTTTCCATTTGCTTCAGAACAATAACTAGTACATACCCCTTCGTGAAGTTTACAATTATTGTTCTATTGGCTAGATATTGGGACATAGCCAAGAGGGTTTTTTTGGGTGAGGGGATTCTTGTTCTGAGATACTAGCAACTATTAAGTTGCAGACTCACATCTCATTATTTATCCAATATTAGCTACTATTTTTATTATACAATATCTTTATTCTGAAAGCATTCTTTGAGCTCTATTAACAAAACCTGAAAAATGAACTAATTATTTGCATTGTTTCCCCAGTAAGATATTTCCTGATAAAATTGCACTAAATTTTAAATAAACCTTATTTGCTGATTATGTCCTTATAAAAATGGAAAGATTATTGAAAACATAAGCTGATACTAAAATACGAATGTTTGTAGTTGGACACTGATGTTGAGCTGCAATGCAGGGCAGTAGTCAGATACAAAGGCTACAGAGCCAGACATGTATGAGTTCGATCATTAGTTTCTCTGCTTACTAGCAGTGTGACCTTGGACAAACGACTTACTTTCTTCATGCCTCAGTTTCCTCTGTAAAATGAGGATAATGATTCTTTTTATTTCATAGGGATGTTGTAAGGATTGAATGAATTAGTATAAGTGAAATATTTACAAAAGCACCTAACCCATAGTAAGCACTACAGAGGTGTTATTATTGTTGTTGTTATTAGTAACAGTAGCAGAAGCAGCAGCAGCAGTATATTCATATATTCTAGTATTAGGAATTTGGGGTACAACAGAACCTTGAAATAATGGCCAAAAATATACAAAAATTTATTGGCAAATGAAGTTGAAGATTAATGTGGATTTTGTCAACTACCGTAAATTAGTATACACCTGAACTTCTTTTTCCTTCTTTTTTTTTTTTGAGACGGAGTCTTGCACTGTCACCAGGGCTGGAGTGCAATGGCACAATCTTGGCTCACTGCAACCCCCACCCCCTTGGTTCAAGTGATTCTCCTGCCTCAGCCTTCCAAGTAGCTGGGATTACAATCGCCCACCGCCACACTTGGCTAATTTTTTGTATTTTTAGTAGAGACGGAGTTTCATTATTTTGGCCAGGCTGGTCTTGAACTCCTGACCTTGTCATCCGCCCCCCTCAGTCTCCCAAAGTGCCAGGATTACAGGTGTGAGCCACCTGCCCAGCTGCCACCTGAAGTTCTTTATAGTATCTCTTCAAGTGATTCACCTATAAAGTGTCATTTTTAGTTTTGAAAGTATTACACTGTATGGCAATAGAAAATCAAAGTATATTATTTTGTGTGACAGTAATCAATAGAGAATTTAAAATGAAAGTTTATTTCCTAATTAATTGCTACAGTGCTACACACTTATTTCTCTAGCTTGGTCCTTAACACATTCATTCTCTTGCATGGTTTTTTTCAAATTGTGATTGGAGAACTATCTACTGCATAGATTATATTCACACATAAACATCTTTGGGATTGACATCATTTGCAGAAATAGCAATTGTTCCTTTTTCAAAGGTGATGCCAGCTTCAAGGTCAATGTCAAAATCCACATGATTGTCATCACACTTAGTGCTGACTTACAAAGTTTCGGGGTAGTCCTGAATTTGCTAAGGCTCGCATTAGTCAAAGAAGTTCCAGATGCAACTTTCTGTCCAGTCCCCAATTTACCTCTAGACGAGTTGTTGCCAAACTTAGCCTACATTTTGTTGGTTAGTGCTGATGTTGTTATAGGCACCCATGTTTCTGAAGAAGGAGATGTAGTGAGCACATTTGGGAACATGTTGATGACCATTCTTGCTAATGTGGTCCTTGTGGAAATAGTAGGTTTGGGGGCTGTCTGGGGAGTGGTAAAAGCGTGGACCCTGAGGAACTGGTGATATGTGGTAGATTCTTGGAAATAGCAGTGACAATAAGATTGTGCCTAGAGAAATGAAGGAAGTTAGCAGGGTGTGAGTAACAGAAGGGTAGGTACTGGTTATACCTGTAGAAAAGAGTTCATTTAAAAATCTATGTAATTTGAACCCTGCTTCCCTGTTTTTCAAATCTTATTTTTTCCTCCACTACCCTCTTCATGAACGATTTGCTCTGGATTATCTAAACCACATCCTATTTTCCTTAAAGGTCTGTTGCTTTTCTGATGCTCTTCACTCTTTCTGGAATGCTCCTAGACTTCTAAACTAGGAGTCTCAATGACCTGCATGTTCTTTCAGGCCCAAATAAAATATTCTCACTCTTGGGAGTCTTCTTATGTGCCCAACTCGAATTATTTTTTTCCCTCATCTGAAACCCAATGATTCTTTATATATTTTTAATGAGATTTGCCACTTTTATTTTGGCATAAAACTTATGTGGCTAATATTCAAGAATGAATTCCTAAGTTCCTTGCAGTTGAGGTCGATATCTACTTTGTTTTCTTTTAGTATCATTTTAGTAGGAGTCAGATGTTACGTGTAATTTCCAATATACTTTTATTGAAATGAATTCATGAGAAATTTTATAGTAATGTACCTTATATTAGGTGACACTGAGTAAGAATAAGAATATGGAAAGAACTTATTCTATTCTTTAACCTAAAGAAATATACAAATTATTTAGTCCAAATTCCTTTTATTGGGTATTGATAAACATATATACAATTTTAATGTAGAAAGGCATATTTAGAAACATTGCAGCAGTTAAGCATGGAGCATTTGAAGAAAGACTGCCTGGATTTCATACCTACCTGTGTTTCATCTTTTCTTGCTTCATTTTCTTCATGATTGTAGAGTTGTTTAAGTATTACATGAATAAATCAATGTGAAGTGCTTACATTCACACTGCCTGGAGCATAGGAAAGTACTAAATAAATGCTAACTGTTTAATGATGATAATTACATTAGGGCTTTTATTATAATGGATTGAGGAATATATTAAAGGTCTATTCAGAGTAACAACAATTAGACGATATTCAAAAGAAGCATTACCATGCTATGAAGCATTATCCTAATAGGAAGATGATTTCCTAACATAGTGTATAAGACTTTCAGATGGCACTTTATGTAGAAAAAGTACCATAATTTAATCAGGTATCAGAATTCTAATCTTAGAATCTTGAATGCATGCAATATATTTATGTAAAGTCATGTATTATTTCAAAAATCATACACTAGCACTATTTAAACATAGTGGCTTACTTCTCTCTTGAAGGGCTACACAAAGCAGGTATTGTGAAGGTGATATTTCTTACCACTTATTACTATATCCTAGTCTCATGAAATTTCCTGCAAGCCTTTACAAAATTTGTAAGCTTTGATTTTATATTTCCTTAACTAGAGTTTTAATTTTGTGATGGGAGAGAGTATGCTTTATAATTTTTAATCCTGTTCTCTCAAAACGTACACACACACACACACACACTCACAATTCAATATAGCCATGTAGCCCCAGGCATAAGCAATAATTATACCTGTGTATTGAATAGGAATTGCAGCATTCTTGCTGGTATTAGAGAGAGCACCAATTATAGTAGGTTCTGTGGTGGTGTGGTAGTAGGGTAGGTTTGAGTGGTTGTGAAGACAATAGCAATATGATACTTAGTACTGGTATAAGGAGTTGGATTTTGGATAGACATGGTAACAATAGGGGTTAACAGAGAAGAAGTTGTTGACATTGTTTTAGGAATATGTTGTGAGTAAGGATTCCAATATGGTAGATTTGTAAGATACATAGTTGGTGGAAACCAGTCATTCTAATATTTAGCTGTATCGGTAGTTGTGCTGGGGCTATTCTTGATTGAAATTGAGTTTGCTGATTTTCCTTAAACGGAGTTGAGCAATGATGAGCTTTGCCTAGTGGATTCGAAGAGTTTAGAGTTTGTGATGGGTGTCGTGGAGTTTGAATTGATGTAAACAGAGAAGGAAATAAAGTGTTTTCTGTAGTTTGAAAAGGTAATCATAGATCTTGTTAAATGATTGTGGTACAAATGAGTAGATGCTTGTGGATGAGATGAAGGCCAATAGGGTATGACCCATGTAGTTCCAACTCATAATGAGCAGCTCAATTTGGTTGATCAGATATTTCTTGATACTTGGAAAATTAAAGGAAAAAAATTATTAAATTCACTTGAAGTTCATTAAAATCAAACAAAGGTAATAAGCTTACCTTAGCGCTAACAGCAAATCAACCTTTACAGAGATTTTCCTATTCACTACTATAACTAAAAAATATCAAAATAAACTAAAATATAAAAAATAAAAAATAACTAAAAATTTAAATTAAGGTAAATAAGGAATTATGCTGCTATTATAAAAACAAAGCAACATATAAAAATAATCTTGTGCTTCATTCAGATTACCTATATGCAAACGGAGATTATAATGGTATTCTCATCATAAGGTCATTTTGATGATTAAAAATATATGTAAAGCATTTATAACATTGCAAGGTATATAATAAACTCAGTTTTATTTATTGCTATCATTAGTGTTATTAATAAGAGTATAGCAAGAAAAATTATCCTATGTTACATGACAGAGGCAAGTTGACATAGTAGAAAGTGTGCGGGCTTTGGAATCAGAGAGATCTGAGTTCAAATCCAGATCAAGCACCTCTCAGCCTTGTGACCTTGAAAAGTTTCTTTGTATCTTTGCATTTTTCCATTTCTGTAATAGTAAAAATAATGAGTTATTGTAATGATCAGAAAAATACAATTTTTAAAAAAATTCTAAAATGTCAAATATTGTATGAGGAACCATTGACTAAATAACAAATTACGAGTATAAAGAAACAACCACTAATATAAAATAAATCTTCATTAATTATAGAACATTTAAGTTTCAGAATTATTGAAATATAAAAATCTATCCAACTTAGAATTTAAAATTTTATAATATGTATAAAACGTTTAGGCTCATATACAGAATGTGGGAGTTTTCATAAGGGATAGGCTACTTTACATTCATATTAAGAATGAATAATAAAGATCTAAATAAGTAATTGAAACAAAATTGCAAAGTAAACTCAATTATTTTACCTTTGTAAGAAAAGGGTTTTCAAGAACTATGAAAGCATTCACATATGTGGAATAATTTTCTGTAGCATCTCCTTTACACTATCACTTATTTGCACTCTTAAAGTTATCTTTTTAAATCATTTGAAATCAGGCTCTGTGTGGTCAATGAATAGTCCATGACTGACAGTGGCTTTTCCAGTAACTTTGAAAATGTCATGGGGCTCATTCTGAACATGAGAAATATTCTCGTAGTTTATTTTTCTTCGCTCATTGTCTCAACTTCAAGAATGAAAAGGAGTGTGATAGGCTGTCTTTTCCAACTCTAGTTGATAATAACTGTATTGGGGTTATGAAAATAAACGAGATCAAATTTGTGAGCCTTTCCTTAAAACTTTCCCAATTTGAATTCTTTGTGGAGTTACCTATTTAGATGCTGTGATGTATATTTTTGAAAATAGTGATTTTGAACTTGTAATAACTAACCACAATAAGATTCCTAGAATGATTTTAAATGATAAATTTTTTTCTAGAAAATCAATTTGGTAGTTCTTATCTCATTGGGCAGTATTTTCTTTTTCACGGAACCTGGAGCTTCAAATTTATCTTAAAGTTTCCCTTTTAAATTCTAATAAAGCCAACCAAATTATTAATTACATAATTTTTAATGTTTATAATGAATAATTTTGTATCAAATATTGATTCAATAATGTTATATTTTATGTGCTTTATAAATGTCTATGCCGCAACTGGGATCTTTGCATAATCAGTGTTTAACAATCTTATTTTGATTTCTAAAAATTTTTATTAAAAATTATAGTCTCGAGATATTCTTATAAATGGTAAGGTACAGACCTCCCTAAGTAACCAGGAGGTGTAGACAGAAAGATGCTGGAAGATTTTACATAATACAGTTGTCATGTTTAACTTCACAGTCAACTTCTTATGGTTTTTGGATAATTCACAAATAATTACAATTTAATTATTTTTTATGATTTTTGCCAGCCTGCTCAAGTGGAGCCTATCCAGACTGATCCCTTTGCTAGCTGCTGTTTTACCCCCAAAATGTAAAACATTGTTTATTGTTTCCAGGTTACTTCCATTTTTTTCTCTTCTCTCTTCCTCATCACAAATCTCATGTTTTCCCTTTCCTCATTGACAACATTTGCCTTCATTTGCATGCAAATAACTGCACGTCTCAAAGTTATCCTTTGACAATCTTTGTGTAACTTTTTGAGTTACATATTTATTCTGGTTTTTTTTTGGTCATATAAATCCACTGGTGCTGAGTTGCTTGTTGAAAATATTAACTCACATGATTTCTCCTTTATAATGTAATCAACAGCTTCATAACATGGTTGCAAGATATGCTGTGGCTTACAGTTAAAAATAATTTACAAGCTCAACATGGTTTAAATGGCTTTTTTAATTTACCAGATTTATAAAATAATTTCTTACTCATTAGAACAAGACCTTCTAAGCAACTCCCAGTTAATGCATTTATTGTAATTGGCGAAACATAATTAAAAAAATACAAGTGTTTTAAGTGTAATTTTCACACATTTGAAAACCTATTTCTAGTTATTTTAAATTAATAATTTAGTTAATAAATTTCAAGAAACATTAAATATCTTAAAGATTGATTCTCTGGTTTTCAAAGTAAACTCAAAGTAAAACTGGTAGAATTGGAAAACTCAAAAAGGTGTAATAAAAATAAAAATAATTACTTGTAATCTCATTACCTTGATAATTTTCTTAAAAAATTTGTAGTTTAGCTAATTATATTTGACTTTTAATAGTTGTGATTATGTAAAAATTATGTATTATATTTTATTATGTATTATTTTAATATGTATTAAATTATGTATTATAGATTATATATTATGTTTTTTATACCCCAAATATTATATAAGCATAGAATTCTATTGTAAACTTTCTATAAATATAAATTTAATGACTTACGGTCATCCGATGTGGATGGATATTCTACAGGACAGATTCTAATCCATTCTTTAATTGATAGGTTGTTTTCAGTTTATCATTACTATAAATAATTTGTGATGAATATATGATTCATAAAGCTTTCTCTTATTTTCCTTACTTCCTTTATCTTTAAGTGATAAATAAGTATATTTTTTATTTACTTATAAGTAATTTTATTGCTGTTCTTATTCTTATTTATGATTATGATATATTAGCTTATAATGTTACTATGTTTTTTCTATTGCTTTTGTTTCTTTGCTGAGTAAATTGTGCTGAAGTAACTGTGCATAAGCATACGGTGAATTTCCACCACCCAAAAATTTAAAACCTTTGAGACAATCTGAGAGCTTCAGAAACAAGCAGCCATCTTGTTTACGTTTATAATCACCTAAAGAGGGAGCTCTTGGTTTGATGGTTTTTCTCATGTCTAGTGAAAGAGAAGCAAAGTGTATTTAATATTTTAAAATGAGGATTTGAAATCTAACTTTTCTTACCTATTGCACTGAGAATATATGATTTCTGAGAGGACAGGAAAGAGCAAATGATGAGTCCACCTGTTAAATTTGAAGACAAGGATCACTAAGTTGGATAAAATTGTGCTCTAAATGTTTGTTATCATTCATCCCTGCTGATTAAAAAATAAATTAAAAAATAAATTTATATATAAATTATGCACATATATTATATAAGATATATTATATATACCTAAAATATAGGAAACAGAGGAGTTTAAAGTGTGGGATAAAAAGAAATTTAAGGTTTAACGCTTTCTTTCTGTTCTGCATTTGTCTTCTTAAAGACAACTAAACAAGGCTATGTATAAACTAGTGATATTATACTATCAGATCATCTCTATTTCAAATGTTCACAATTGGCCCACAAAGAATTGGAAGATATTTTTCCCGTGAATCAGCAAAAATTCCTAGAACAACTCTAGGTTATATTTATATGCAAAACAATTTATACCACATATCTCCAGAGAAAAATCTAGAACCCTAAAGGATAAACCTAACAAACATATAATGGAAAAAGAAGTATCAGAAGCCAAAAGCAAAACAAAAGTGATATAAGCACCTTTGCCCATAGAATTAGGCATTGCAGGAAATGGTGGCAAAGCATTCAGCAGTCTTAAATTCTATGAAAACTATTGACTTTTTATAATAATTCAAGTGAAAGAGATTTTATGGAATGACTTGTTTGTTTTTATATATCAAGCGTGTCCATAAATGTTTGCATATATATGTGTGTATTTCTGTGTGTGTGAAAATACATATACATATGCATATTTAGATATTCCAATAGCGACTCCTGATTGTACTCTGAGAACATTTCTACAGAATCATGATTTGATATAAAAACAATAAGGGGAAAGATACTAAACTTACTAATACACACATAGTTGAGAACATAACAACTTAATGTTGAGAAATTTTAAATAAACATCAAGATAATCCTGAGTGCCCCCTCAGTTAAATTCTTAAGTTTTTTTTAGAAGCAAGTAGTATTTAATTTTAAATAACTAGTCTGATGATAATTAAAGCTTAATTTTCATCAAGGCAAGTTTTATATGATTTTTTTTATACGACTTTGCCAGTGAAAGTACAATTTCATTGAAGGTGCTGATTCAAAGGGGGGAAAAATATCCTTAATTAAAGAGAATGCTTAATTTAAGAGATCATGATTATTTTATTCTTGAACCAAATTGAATATCATTTCTTAGCTTTTCTTCACATACCTAGTTTATGCAATCAAAATGACTGGACTTTATATCAAATGCATAAAATACATATTTTAATGCATGCCTGAAAGAGAAAAAAAATCACGAACCTACTAAAATAAGACATTTCCAAAGACTCTGGCATTACCTACACAGATTAAGTGTTTGGGATCTTCAAATTCCTAGGAATGAATCAATGGTTCTTGATTTTACTGAGAATTACATTTATTTATTTATTTATTTATTTAGAGACGGGGTGGATTGCAGTGGCGCAATCATAGCTCACTGCAGCCTCGAACCCCCAGGCTTAAGGGATCCTCCTACCTCAGCTTCCCAAATAGCTGAGACTCCTGGCGTGCCACCAGGCCTGGCAAATTTTTTTTTTTTTTTTTTTTTTTTGAGACGGAGTCTCGCTCTGTCGCCCAGGCTGGAGTGGCAGGATCTCGGCTCACTGCAAGCTCCGCCTTCCGAGTTCACGCCATTCTTCTGCCTCCGCCTCCCGAGTAGTTGGGACTACAGGCGCCTGCTACCACGCCCAGCTAATTTTTTGTATTTATAGTAGAGACGGGGTTTCACCATGTTGGCCAGGATGGTCTCCATCTCTTGACCTCGTGATCCACCCGCCTGGGCCTCCCAAAGTGCTGGGATTACAGGCGTGAGCCACCGCGCCCGGCCAGGCCTGGCTAATTTTTATATTTTTTGTAGAGATGGGGTTTCACTATGTAAACCCAGGCTGGGCTCAAATTCCTGAGCTCAAGCTATCTGCCAGCCTCAGTCTTCCAATTACTGGGATTACAAGTGTGAGCCACTACGAGAATTTTTAGCTGAATCTTAATTTAATGAGACAATCAAGAACATGTTCTGTTCTTCCTACTTTTATTCTCTTAGGAAAGAGGGGAAAAATGAACAATTGTGTGATTACTTGTGTTTTAATTGGTAATATTTCTTGAAGGAAAAATAAAGTGACAGTTCTTTGATAAGCATGGGTTCTTCATATGTGATTCTCTTAATAATGCCATTTTAACTTTAAAACTCCTTTTATTCTGTTAGAAATTTGATTTCTCTAGTTTCAATCATCTAGCTCTCTTAGAAGTTCATTAACTTGTCTGGAATAAACTTTGAAATTTGGTGTGAATAATTGAGATGTATTTTAAGTCTATATAAAAGATTTTAAATAAAGTTTATTTCAAAGATATTTTCTACATTTTTTTTGTGTGTCTTTTAGAAGCAGAAATCTTTAGCCTCTACATAGACTCTATATATGAGCTCTGGTTTTCAAAATCTGTGTTCAAAATGGATGCTATTGCCCAGTGTTCATATACAAGCATGATGTGCCTTTTCAGAATAATCCTATTGCATAAAAGAGATAAGTGGAGATCAATGAATAATTATTAAGTCGTATATTTGTATGTTATTATTGTGACATTCAATCTTATTTTTTATGTATATTTTTATAACCACAAGGATTTTTTCAAGGTATCTATTAATTATTAATGATACTTTAGTCCCTTTCCTTAAGTGTAACTGTTTACACGTTTTACCTGTATGAATCTGAGATTTCCTAAGAAGCAGTAATATATTGTTTCAAAGGTAAAGTTGAGAGTACTGCAAAAATTCTTCTTTCTCAATTATAAATTGTAATTATAGGAATTCTCCTTTTCTTCACATTATTAGGGAAAAATATCTGTTGTATTTAAATTAATATATTTGTATACTTCCCCTACTATTTTGGGAATCCATTTTATTAATTTCTGAGATGCATAAATAGAAGCATAACTTTTTGATATATCTACTCTAATGTCCCCATGGTACTATAAATTAATACAGCATTTAACCTCTTCCTATGACTTTGACTGTGCCCTGTGAGTTTGCATACATAGTCTTATTTTTAAAATCTCTTATTAGTGCCTATTTTACTACAGTTTTGTTCCTTTGAAAAAGTAAACTTTTTACTGTTTCATAGTTTTTAAATTTGTTGCAGTCTACCAAGAGAGGTCTCTGGTAATATAATTTCTGAGTTTTTCACATTTAGGGTGGTTATCTTTGTGGCCTAATCTGTGATCCAGTCTTGTAATGTACCATAGGTATTTAAAATAATGATATGCTCTCAGTTTTTAACACAGAGGTTGGAATACATGCAGCCCATCTCAAAGTAATTCTTCCTTTTGCCTACAGAATGACTTATAAATCTTGTTTTGTAATATATTTTGTAAAAAAATTTTGTGAGTACATAGAATGTGTATATATTTATCAGGTACATGACATGTTTTGATACAGGCAAGCAATGTGAAATAAGCACATTATAGAGAATGGGGTATCCATTCCCTAAAGTATTTATCGTTTGAGTTACAAACAATCCAATTACCCTCTTTAAGTTATTTTAAAGTGTACAATTAATTATTATTGACTATAGTCACCCTAATGTGTTGTCTAACAGTAGGTCTTATTCTACTTTTTTGTACCCCTTAACCATCCCCACATCCCTTCCCACCCCCTCACTACCCTTTCCAGTCTCTGGTAACCATCTTTCTACTCTCTATATTCATGAGTTCAGTTACTTTGATTTTTAGATCCCACAAATAAGTGAGAACATGTGATGTGTCTTTCTGTGCCTGGCTTATTTCAATTAACATGATGATCTCTACTTCCATCCATGTTGTTGCAAATGGCTGGATCTCATTCTTTTTTACGGCTGAACAGTACTCCATTGTGTATATGTACTACATTTTCTTTATCCATTCATTTGTTCATGGACACTTAATTTGTTTCCAGATCTTAGGTATTGTGAAAAGTGCTGCAACAAACATAGGAGTGCAGCTATCTTTTTGATATACTGATTTCCTTTGTTTTGGGTGTATACCCAGCGGTAGGATGGCTGGATCATATGGTACTCACTTTTTCGTTTTTTTTAGGAACCTCCAAACTGTTTTCCATAGTGGTTGTGCTGATTTACATTCCCATGAACAGTGTACAAGGGTTCCTTTTTTCCACATCCTCACCAGCATCTGTTATTGCCTTTTGGATATAAGTCATTTTAGCTGGGCCGAGGTGATATCTCATTGTAGTTTTGATTTGCATTGGAGCATCTTTTCACATACTTGTCTGCCATTCTGCCATTTGTATGTCTTCTCTTGAGAAATATCTATTCAAATCTTTTGCATTTTTTTTTTTTTTTTTGAGACAGGGTCTCGCTTCATCACCCAGGCTGTAGAGCACGATCTTGGCTCATTGAAACCTTTGCCTCCCACCCCCAGGTGATTCTCCCACCTCAGCATCCTGAGTAGCTGGGACCACAGGCGTATACCATGCTTTGCATTTTACCCATTTTAAAACCCAGAACATTGATTTTTTTCTGTAGAGTTATTTGAGCTCCTTATATATTTTAGTTATTAATCCCTTGTCAGACAGGTAGTTTGCAGATATTTTCTTCCATTCTAGGTGTCTCTTCAGTTTGTTGATTCTATCCTTTGCTGTGCAGAAGCTTTTTAACTTGATATGTTCCTCTCTGTCCATTTTTTGCTTTGGCTGACAGTGCTTCTGGGTATTGCTCAAGAAATTATTGCCCAGACCAATGTCCTGGAGACTTTTCCAGTGTTTTCTTGTAGTGGTTTCAGAGTTTTGGGTCTTCAATTTAAGTCTTTAATCCATTTTGGTTTGCTTTTTGTATATGCTGAGAGAAAGGAGCCTAGTTTCATCCCTCTGCATATGGATATCCAGTTTTCCCAGCACCATTTATTGAAGAGACTGTCTTTTCTGCAGTGTATGTTCTTGGCACCTTTGTTAAAAATGAATTCACTGCAGATGTGTGGATTTGTTTCTGGGTTCTCTATTTTGTTCCATTGGTTTGTGTGTCTGTTTTTATGCCAGTACCATGCCGTTTTGGTTATATAGCTCTGTAGTATAATTAGAAGTCAGGTAATGTGATTCCTCCAGTTTTGCTCTTTTTGCTTAGGATAGCTTTAGCTTTTATGGGTCTTCTGTGGTTCCATGTAAATTTTAGATTTTTTTTTCTATTTCTGTGAAGAATGTCATTGGTATTTTGACAGGGATTGCATTGAACCTGTAGATTGCTTTGGGCTGTATGGACATTTTAACAATACTGATTCTTCCAATCCATGAATATGGAATATTTTTCCATTTTTGTTATCTCTTCAATTTCTTTTATAAGTCTTTAATAGTTTTCATTATAGAGATATTTCACTTCTTCAGTTAATTCCCAGGTATTTAATTTTATATGTGGCTATAGTAAATGGAATTACTTTTTTTTTCTTTTTCAGGCTGTTCACTGTTGGCATATAGAAATGCTACTTAGTTTTGTATGTTGATTTTGTATCCTGCAACTTTGCTGAATTTGTTTATCAGTTCTAATAGTTTTGTTGTGGAGATATTATCTTGTAACCGGTTATCCAATTCAGAAAATAGCTTCTTCTTTAACACCATCTTATCCAGTATACAGATTCTCAGTTTTTACTGATATTTATTCCCTAATATATCTCAAAATTGTCCCCTCAATTTCACCATTAGGCCTTTACTAACTCTCACCTTCATCTGACATTAGCTAAAAGAATTTACCTTCTTTTACACAAATCTTAAGTTATTTCATTGTTTATAGCAAGGATTACAAATTTAAATGCCTAAGTTTATGAGAAGCTACTCAGCAGTGAATGGGTGGAAACAGGTGAAATGAGGAGAGCATGCCTCAGTTATAAGAGCAGGGAGTAGCCGCTACTTAGTTCTAGTTCAGGTATACTCAAATTATTGGTCAGGAATGAGATAAGGAGCTTGCACCAGAACACATTGCCTTTGTCAACAAGAAAGTCTTGCTGCTGAATAAGTCAATGAGTAAATGAATGAATCAATAGTTAAAAAGAAGTTGAAATAAATAGTGCATGTGCGTAATGACAAAAAGTGATTCATGTCCTTCATTCATAACTGACCAGTAAACAGTTTACGGTCCAGCAGCCAGCTTGCAGCACACATCCACTCAAGTGCCATCTTTTCCATAACACTTTTTCTTTAAGAGACAGAATCTCACTTTGGAGTGCAGTGGCACGATCATAGCTTACTGTAGCCTTGAGTTCCTGGGCTGAAGCAATCCTGCCACTCAAATATCCCAAGTAGCTAGGACTACAAGTGCACAACATCATAACACTTTTTTTCTGATCACTGCCATGATCTCTCAGTCTGTAAGATGCCTCCTTTTCTATTTTGAATTGTACCATCATTAGTTATATACATATGGTATGTTTCCTCTTTTACTGTGAACTCCATTAGTCCACAATAATTGTCTGGGTCTTTTTGTACTTTCTCATAGCACTTAGCAGAGGAACTTGCTATTAGTAGATGTTCAAAATGTATTTTTAAGTGAACATGTTAAATGAATATACCCAATTACCTGAAATTACTTGTTTTTTTTTAACAAAATAAGAGCCTTGGTCAATATTTTAGGTGTATAAATGTTTAAATGTATAAGAAAAAGCAGAGCACTTAGCAGAAAATTATTAGACATTAACATGTGTGACACTACAGAGCAGATGAAAATTTATGCCTGTACTTAGCAGATTCTTATCATATTTCTCATCTGCAGTTAAAGTAGCTTCAATGGCTATACAAAGAAGAGAAACTTTGTCTACTAATTTGGCTTAGGCTTATAATATGAATCTAGATTATGAAAATATAATATGTACTCATGATACATATCAATTATGTATCATGGGTACATTGAATTTAAAATCTGTGGAATAGTCTTGATTATGAGTATTTTAAGATAAAACTGATAAATCTAAAACTTGTGGGCTGAAAGGAAAAATATTTTTTTATTCTTCTTTTAAAATACTAGATTATGATGTACACATCCTGTTGACTCCACATTGCAAAAGAGCAGAAGAAATTTGTGATGGGAAAAGTAAATTTATGGGTACAGCCCTTTTGGTGAGCTATAGGATGATAGCTCTCTCTCTCTCACAAACACTCCCAACACAAACACATGCCCTATAAAATTAGATCAACATCCCCTGCTTATTTCTCAGAGGATGTAGGTGTTTGAAGGAATAGTGATAGCCTTGGAGAAAAGGACCAGGTGCAGGATTTCCCAGTCCAATTACCCTTGGGACCCGATGTATGCATTGGGACCTGATCTATGAGTATGCGTTTACAGTGGTAAGGAGAAGTCCTGAAGCTGCCACTGACATCATTCATTCAAGACAGTCTTGTTGTATCTGAGAAGCTCATGTCTTGTTCTTTCAGTGCTTTATAACTCAGGAATGATTTAAAGAGTCTTTCTGTACAAGGAGATATGTATAGATTTCTAGGACTCTTCTGGGCCAAATTTTCTTTCAGGCCAAGAAGAAATTTAGATTATCTGAATAAATCTCTGTCTCCTGTTTTATAGCATCCTAGAAATGTCATAGCCTACAATAAGTAATTCCTATTTTTCTATAGGTAACAACTTTAAGTGTTTGTTTCCTTTCATAAGAATGAAATTCACCAAGCCAATAAATTATCCCTTTAAACTATAAGAGACAAATTTTTGTTGAATAATTTAATCAAGGTCAGTGAATGAGGGATTTTAGTACTCAAGAGAGGGGAATTAAGAGGATTTAAGGATTGTTGCTCTTAGGACATCAAAGATACTTTAGAGTGAAATGAGAATACAAGACAAATTCCATTCATGTCAAGTGTTGAGAACTGTGAACTTTTTGAATCATCATTTAAAAATGCAATGACAATTCTCCTTGTGGTGCTTCAAATATATGATATGATATATTGGTATATAAGGAAAAAAGACTTAAAAACCACATTATAGTATGCTTACAGCATTGCTATGTTTTCACTGCTAAACATTTTCAGTATTTTCTCAAAGACTTTTGATCGTTGGTTGGGGTATCCAGTCAACATTCAAGGGCTATGTGGAGTAGCTGTCACCTGTAGATTCTGAGCAGTGTTACCAGTTGTAGGTTCTCAGGCATTTTGTATAAACGCAGTGGCCCCTGGAGATGAAGCAATAACAGCACTTGTGGCATTAGATTCTGTAATTATGGTGGAACTTTCTGCGAGCTCTGGGTCATACTCATAAAGGCTGGATTACAATCTTCAATATCGTAGGTATACTCTTCAGGGACAGTGACATTTCTTTCAGGCTCAGTGTCAACAGTAGTATTGGTGGCACTGGTAGCATCATCCAGGGCAGTGGTGGAATTAGGGGCAGCAGTGAAAGTGTTATTGTTCCCAGGCAGAGTCGTGTCGAGGATAGAAGCGGTCACTCTTAGAGCAGCTGTCATGGTTTCTAGAGCCTCCATAGTGGTTTCAGTGTCAGTTGCACTGTTGAGTGCTATCTATAGTGGCTGTGAGGTTGGTCATAGAAGCAGTTACAGCAGTCTCTTTAATAGTTGTGTCAGTTTTAGGAGTAGTGGCTTCAACTTCAAACATGGTTTTACCTACTGCGGCAGCAGTAGTGTTAGTTACCACAACAGTGCCGCTGTCAAACGTAGTGGTACCTTGCCTGGTGGTAGTGTAATCTGCAGAGTGGGTGATGATTGAGATACAGAGATAGTTGTAGTAGGTGAGAGGGTAGTAGAAAAGGCCTTTGAGGTAGATGTAATTTGAGACATGCTAGTAGTGATATCATTATTATCTCCAATGGCTGCCATGGTGATCTCTGCAAGGACAGGAGTTGGTGCTGTGTGTGATGAAGTAGCTGCTTCTACAGAATTCTGAGATGGATACCTTTTAGGTCGATGTGGACAAGGTATGGGCTTATGAGGTTTAGATTTGTGAGTTTGAAATTGGGATGGATGCATTTTTATTGAACATGAGGATGGCGGATGAGGTTTGTGCACATGGTGCTTAGGAACATTTAGTAAAGTCAAGTAAGTTGGAGACGAGGACTTAAAGGTCCCATCTTCTCTGGTTGGTTTTTGGAAGCTGGACACTGGCTTCCAGCAGAATTGCATTTTTGAGACTTTTTGGCTGTGAACTCTGCAACTGTTTTTGAAGTAGATCTGGAGCCTGGGAAATTGTTTTGGTGGACCCCTCTTAGAAGAAACTCTCCTTGTTTTCCTGTGGAAACTTTAGATGTAGGAACTAGATGGCTCCTCACTGCACCCTGGAAAAATGATGTTTGCCAAAGTGCAGCTTTCGCAGCTGTAGTTTTTATTTTTGCTCTCTTTACAAGTGATTTCTGTGTAGCATTGGCAACTGATGACCTTTAGTTTCTTTTGTGAGAAGATGATGTCCTCTTGGGTATAGATTTGGTAACTTTTGACTGTTTCTGTTTAGGCTTAGCAGCTGTCTTCCTTTTTATAGCAGTTTTGGTGAGAGATGCCTGATTAGGCATAGACTTGTCAGGTAAGGTCACTTTGTGTGTAAACTTGTGGATTAATTTCTGTTGTTTTTTGAAGTTGTTCTGGTTGAGGCTGATTTTTTACAGTCTTTTTAGCTAGAAATTGCTTTTTGATAGAGTTAGACTCCTTTGCTGGGTTTTAAGATAATGAATGTTTGGATGTAGACTTGGATGTTGAAGATTTAAAAGAATTGGTTGTTAGAGATTGGTTTGGTAAAATTGACACAGGTGATTTTGATTGAGTCATAGTAAGTGAAGCCTGGCTTGATGATTGCTTTGATGTCTGGATGTAGGCTTGTCTTAGTGCAGCCTGGCTATGTGAGGTCTTTGTTTTTCTGGTTTTGAAAGATGAATTTAACCTTGATGGCATTTGTCTCGACAGATCATGAGTTTTAAGAC